>NW_028225183.1:10172996-11377996 GCF_052327205.1 Somniosus microcephalus | reverse complement strand
GTGCAATCAGCTTCTGTAAACAAAAGGCCTTCTGTTACTTCAGGTGAAGGCCTGTCAGAAATGGTCGGTTTTAAGACAGATTCAGATCAGAGAAGCACAAGCTTTGGCCAGTGAGTGAAACGACCACGGCAGAACCTGCAATCATCAGATAATGTCACAATCAGCACCAGAATTGAGACACCAGATCCATTGGGCCACGCCGCCGCTGCCACCGCCAAGATTAGTTGTTGTGGGGAGAATTGTGAGCAAATTGAGGGCAGCAGCTCATATAAAGGAGTGGATTTAGGAAAAGGGGAAGATATTTCCAATTAATGAACAGGTGCGCTGCGAGCTGGATTCGCTTCTGCACAGAGAAATCCAATTTATCTTCGAACACAACACCTTAACATCTCGGCCATCACAGCTGAATTAGCACTCTTTTAAAAAAATTAACACACAGACTGATCCGGGACAGTGAGCACTCCTGGTGTAAACAGAATGATGGTTGGACAACAATCCTGCATACGATTAGTAGTGAAGTCAGACGCCTTATCCATTAGGCCAAATATATTTCGTGTGCAATCCGGCTATTTTGCTTCTGAAGGCCGGCCCTGCTGTCGCAATGCTTGTCTGTCGAGTGGTCCCGCAGGTCTAAATGTATTGGTTGGTTTCAAAGCATCAATTTAGCTTGGTGCGACTGGGCCGTGTGATTTTGGAAGCTGAGACAGGGAGTAAACAGAGCAGGAAAAGCACAGGGAAATAGACAAGAGGGAGAAAAACAGCTGTCTGTCAGAACACTGTAACAGGCAGCTGCTGATTCCTGTCACCAGGTCATCGATGAAGTTCGGGTCTTTGATTACACTTTTTCAGACACTGTTTAAAATACCGGATATTCTGGGTTGACATCGGTCAAGGGCAATTTGTCTACAATTTATTCATGATAGTTACCTCATTTGTGAATTTTAACAACAAAATAATGTGACAATGCTTTACATGGTTTTATCGGACAGCAGGTAAACATTTCAAATATATTTCCGTGTGTCCTGGTCATCATGTATCACTAAAACAGATTATCTGATCACTTATCATTTTGCTGCTTCAATACACCTGTTTTCTGTTAGAATTAATGATGTAGTGTTTCATTGGAAATTCATTCACTCTCCCCACACTGTGAAATATAGGAGAGAGATTGACAACTCCCATCCCTATCTGAGCTTTCCCGGCGGTTGTTGTATCACTTGATGCTCCATATCTTCTCGCTGCCTTCCAGTCGAGCGCTGGATCCTCTTCAAAGATTTTCAGGTTAAAAAAAGAATGTCCATCACTGTATGAGTCGAAAGATTGGGGAATTTGTTCTCTTGCCGAAATCCCCACTAGCTCCCTGCTCTGTATTACCCTAAACATTTTACAACTACAGCTAAGAACAACCTCTGACTGCAGCACTTGACAGCTCAACCCGCCTCTATAAATTGCAGTTTAGAATGCTGGAGGTTAAAATACTTTCCTTCAGTTACAGGTAGCTAACAAAAGGGCAAAATAATCAACGTATCGAGCAGCATCAAAGTCAGCCCTCCACCAGCAAGCTGATGCATCGGGATGGGCGCCTGCTGGGCGCCTGCTGCCTCGGTACTTTAGCAGCCAGCAGATCATGAACTGTCTGACTGCAGCAGTGCAGCGCTTTAGAAGACAGCTGCAAACGGCAAAGTTGTTTCGCTCTCTATTCCTCTGCTCTGCGCACAACTGCTTTGGACCTTGAAGCCGCTCTGGACAGTAATCTCACTGAAGCAAAGAGTGACCGCGGTGTTTCTGTCAGCGGGTAGGTGACGAGGTTAGGGTTGCTATGGGTCGCTTTCAATCGAGGCTAGGGCAGGATGCAAGGGGGAGGGCTGCTTCGAGGTTTTGAATACATTGCCAGTCGGGAGCGTGACAAATCGAAAGCAACTAAAAAAAGAATAACCCAGTCACCAGATTTATAATCTGTAGATCCGCTTTGGGAAAGTGGACCAAAGCAGAATGAAGGGCGAACTGTCCAACTGCCCAGAAGTGATCTAGGCACAGCTCGGTCTGTGCGTTCCCTGGTTTACGACGCTGCAACATTCCTCACATAGAAATCATTCAACCCAGTGGGAAGAATTCTAACAGCAGATAATTTATTCTACTGATTGAAGGAATGCCGAACGTGGTTACCGAGTGACGGTGAACAGTTTACTAACTTTTGTTCCATTCAACCGAATTGTGATGAAATATGATCCTGTGTCATTTTATATACTGTATTTGAAGGGTCTCGGTAAAAATGTTCAGTTATTCTGACAGCGGGGTGTAGGTGAGTCGCTGGTGAGTGTAACTGGCTCAGGGCTGGGTGCAGGAAGCTCGATGACGGACTCTCCATCTCTCTCTCTGATGCAGAGAATTGATTGACAGCTGGAGACTTTTGGTGTATTGATTAATGCAGGATGTTCCCTCCAAACCGTGTTATGATTGACAGTTGCAAACCACGTGTTAGTCCCAGGACACAAACCAGCACGGTTATAATTGCCCAGTTTATAAACACGGTTTACCGGCAGTAATGTGAGAATTTGCCTTGTTGGATGCTGCCTTTATGCAGCCGCGATGGCGGAGTTGTTAAGGGGTTCGTACTTGAAATCCAATGGGGTTTCCCCACGCAGGCACGATCCATGCTCACAAAGGATTGGCTCAGTGTTGCTCACAAAGCTTGTTTTCTTTAGAATCATAGAAATCCACGGCACAGAATAAGGCCATTCGACCCATCGTGTCTGTGCCAGGCGAAAAAGAGCTATCGAGCTCCCAGAGACCGCTCCGCTTTACAGAATGTTAGACGTTTCAGTCCCGGTTTTAAGGATACTGAATAATTGGCTAGAAAGCTGCACTAATTACCTCCAGCTTGATTTCATTATTATTTCAATAAAGGAACTAATAAACGAACTGTTCATGAAGGCATGCTGGGAGCCTTGACCAATATCCGAAAGTGTTCTGCAGACTGTTACACAGAACTGAGAACGGAATAATCAATTCTAATAAAATTATCAGCAATAATTTGGATTGCTGAAAAACCTTAGTTCCGAGGAGAGCTCTTCGACCTGTAACGTTAACCCTTTGTTTCTCTTTCCACAGATGTTCCTGGACCTGTGGAGATTTTCCAGCATTTTCAGAATAAATCCCTTTTCACGATCTGCATTCTGCTTCTTTGTGTGTTATTAGGCTCCACTTTGCATTAGCAAACAAGGAAATAATTGTGTTGTTTCGAAAATAAGGAGGTGAACTGTGAGCATTGGTGGTTCAGGTGTAGTATTCTTGACTGCCACCTGGGCTCCCTCCCCGGCTAATGCAAAACTCCAAACTTTCTTAATTTATTTCAGGAATCATTTTAAATCAAAGCAGTTACGTGTACAAAAAAGACTCGCTGTTGGAATCAGATCACAATTTCTTTGTCTATTTGACTGTGAATCCCGATGCTGCAACTATCGGCCAGACTGTGACTATGTTCATCATAAAACAGTTCAGCTTTCGGTTTTCTGGTAACGGGGAAGCTGAAGGGCCCACTTGCTCAATGAAAAAGGAGAATATACATTAAGCAAATCGTCATGGATAATTAAAGCAGACCCGATACAAACAGCATCAGTCAGTGGTCGCCGGGACTGATGGGCACGCTTATTGGCCGTTTTGTACATCCTAAGTTCGAATTCCACCCTAAGTGTATTACATACTGCGTGAAAACTTATTCTATAAGAAACACACTCCTTTTTCAACCGACCGTTTGAAAAAGTCTCTGATTTGTTGAAACGGGAAAAAGTAAATGTTGTTCATTTACAACATTGACGACCCTTTGTTAACCGACATCTCTGGGAGGTTATTTGTGCACTCCTTTGTGAAGAGTGATCCAACGTATGGATTTAATAGGTTTGCCATTTCTTTGTTCCCCATTATACATTCCCCTGATTCTGATTGTACATTGTATAAGAGAGCGGGATTGGATGGAAATAGAGACATGGAAACAAAGAAGTTAAGAGCGGGAGTAGGCCATTTGGCCCCTCGAGCCTGCTCCGCCATTTAATGAGATTGTGGCTGATAATCCAAATACAGTACCCTGTCCCTGCTTTCTCCCCATATCCCTTGATCCCTGTAGCCTTAAGACATATATCTAACTCCTTCTTGAATATATTTATTGAATTGGCCTCAGCTGCCTTCTGTGGTAAAGAATTCCACAGGTTGACCACTCGCTGGGTGAAAAAATTCCTCATCATCTCTGTCCAAAGTGGCTTACCCCTTATCTTTTGACTATGACCCCTGTTTCTTGACTCCCCCGCCATCAGGAATATCCTTCCAGCATCTACTATTAGAATTTTATAAATTTCAATGAGAACACCTCTTGTGCTTCTGAACTCCAGCGAATATAAGCCCAATCAACCCAAACTCTCCTCATACGCCATTCATGCCATCCCAGGTGTCAGTCTGGTGAATCTTCGCTGCACTCCCTCCATGGCAAGAACATCCTTCCTCAGATAACCGACCAAATCTGCACACAATACTCAACGTGTGGTCTCACCAAGGCCCTCTACAACTGCAGCAATACATCCTTGCCCCTAGACTCGAATTCTCTCGCTATGAAGGCCAACAAAGAATCTGACAGATGGAGTTTAACGTGGGAAATTGGAGGTTATCCACTTTAGTAGGAAAAATATAAAAAATATATTATTATTTAAATGGTGAGAGATTACAAAATGCTGTGATGCAGAGGTGACTGGGGATCCTTGTACATGAATTACAAAATGTTAGCATGCAGGTAGAGTAAGTAGTTAGGAAGGCAAATGGAATGTTGACCTTTATTGCAAAGGGAATGGAGTCTAAAAGTAGGGAATCCTGCTACAACTATACAGGGCGCTGGTGAGAGAACACCTGGAGTGCTGCGTACATTTTTGATCTGCCGATTTAAGGAAGGATATACTTGCATTGGAGGCAGTAAAGAGAAGGTTCCCGAGGTTGATTCCGGAGATGAATAACTTGTCCTATGAAGAAAGATTGAGCAGGTTAGGCATATGCTCATTGGACATTAGAAGAATGAGAGGGGGTTCTGAAGGTGCATGACAGGCTAGATGCAGAAAGGATGTTTCCCCTCGTGGGGGAACCTAGAGCTAGTGGCATGATTTCAGAATAAGGGGGCACTCTTTTAAATCGAAAATGAGGTGGAATTTCTTCTCTCAGAGAGTCGTGAACCTTTGGAATGCTCTTGCCCAGAGAGCTGTGGAGGCTGTGTATTTGAATATATTTAAGGTGGAAATAGACCGATTTTTGAAATGTAATGTAGTCAAGGGTTATGGGGAGCGGGCACGAAAGTTCAGACCAGCCATGATCCTATTGAATGGCGGAGCAGGCTCGAGGGCGAAATGATCTACTCCTGCTCCTACATCGTATGTTGCACTCTGGAACTCCTTTTGACTCTCAACCACTCTTCAAACATGCCTGAAGCCCTAAAATGTTACCACAGCTTCGGGCTCTAAACGCCTTTAAAAACATTCTTCCTCGCAATCCTTCTCCTTTCTTGCTTGGGGCTCAGTGTCTCCCTCCTTGTCGAAGCTCGGAGCTGTTTCCCTGAGGTTTGCCCACGGAAATGACAGGATGGATTTCTCTTCCTTTACTCAAATTATTATTCAGTTCCTTGACAGCAGAATGATGGAAAGTTTGACACATGTTTAATAATTGCCTTTTTTGTACAACATTTAATGAAACTTCTTTAATTTAAAATGGTTACTTAAGTAAGAATTTTAGCGCTGCATTGGCCGAGCATTGGCCCCGGGTCTCTCGCATAACAAGCGAAAATTCCATCCTGAACCACCAATGTTCTCTAAGTCCTCCACTTCAATTCTCCTGTCACATTCTTGTTTCTGTTATTGAAAGAATAACAGACAAAGCAAAATACTGCAGAATCTCGAACGGGAATTTTCAGAAAATACTGTAAACACTCCGCAGATCCGGGATCATCTGTGGAGAGGAAACACAGGGTTAACGTTTCAGCTAGAGGAGCTCTCCTCAAATCTAAGGTTTTGCACCAATCATTGAAAAAAATTGCAGGTAATTTGATTAAAATTGATATTTCCACGCTCTGGTCAGTGTGATTTTATAGATACATTGGTAATTTGTTGCTTAAATTCACAAATTATAAAATAAAGCTGGGAGTCCAAGTCAGAAACTCCTCTTTACTGAACGGGCACTTTAACCAACTAAGCCACGGAGCCAATGCGACAGGTATCGCTGGTCCCTCTGGATTGGTTTATCTTTGACTCTCCAACTGTGGGTGGTTCCTGAATCCGGGAGTTTGTGCTGCTTTGTGTGTGAGCGGCAGACTTGAGGAAAAGTCCTGCCCGCGCTCCCAGATTGACAATGTGGAAAATGTGGAGCAGGCGTCTGGAAACAAATCGATTTTTCATATTAATCTCACAGTTTTTGCACATTTGGGACTGAATTACAGGTATAATAATAAAATCGCAGGTTTCTTGTTATGAACGGGACACAAGCTCTGCACAGAATTGTCGGCAGTTTATTATATTAAGTCTTTTGCAATGTCGCCAAGCTGAGGGAATTGGGGACTTTTCACAAAAATGCGAGGGGCTCGTCCGAGATTTGGATATTCGCCTCGCACATGTAAATCAGTGGATTATTCTGTGTGAAAGTCATATCTCTAGACCCCAATGTCTCCGTCGCTGTGTTTTTTTCCTGATGGACTTCTCAGGCTTCCATGAACGGCTGAGGCTGAACTAACACACAACACCATCAGAAAAGAGTAAAGAAAGAAATAATGACAGAGATGGCAGGGAACGTAACTCAGAAAAGGAAATTCCAGACTGTCTAAACGAATCTGGTGAAGTGAGACTAATGTAGAGGACTTGAAATATTTCGTGCACCACGTGATGTTGCTGTACATTGAAAAGTAAACGAGATTGGATGGACAGAAGCTGTACATTGTATAAGAAAGCGGGATTGGATGGACAGGAGCGGTACATTGCACAAGAAAGCGGGATTGGATGGTCAGAAGCTGTACTTTGTATAAGAAAGTGTGATTGGATGGTCAGAAGCGGTATATTGTATATGAAAGCTGGATTGGAAGGACAGAAGCGGTACATTGTATAAGAAAGCTGGATTGGATGGTCAGAAGCGGTACATTATATAAGAAAGCGGGATTGGATGGTCAGAAGCGGTACATTGAACAAGAAAGAGTGATTGGATGGACAGAAGCGGTACATTGTATAAGAAAGCGGGATTGGATGGACAGAAGCTGTACATTGTATATGAAAGAGGGATTGGATGGTCAGAAGCGGTACATTGTATATGAAAGAGGGATTGGATGGTCAGAAGCTGTACATTGTATAAGAAAGCGTGATTGGATGGACAGAAGTGGTACATTGCATGTGAAAGCGAGATTGGATGGACAGAAGCGGTACATTGTACAAGAAACCGAGATTGGATGGACAGAAGCGGTACATTGTATAAGAAAGAGTGATTGGATAGACAGAAGCTGTACATTGTATAAGAAAGAGTGATTGGATAGACAGAAGCTGTACATTGTATAAGAAAGCGAGATTGGATGGACAGAAGCGATACATTGTAGAAGAAAGCGGGATTGGATGGTCAGGAACGGTACATTGTAAAAGAAAGCGGGATTGGATGGACAGAAGCGGTACATTTTATAAGAAAGCGGGATTGGATGGACAGAAGCGGTACATTGCAAAAGAAAGCGGGATTGGATGGACAGAGGCGGCACATTGTATAAGAAAGTGGGATTGGATGGACAGAAGAGGTACATTGTATAAGAAAGCGGGATTGGATGGACAGAAGAGATACATTGTAAAAGAAAGCGGGATTGGATGGACAGAAGTGGCACATTCTCTAAGAAAGCGGGATTGGATGGACAGAAGCGGTACATTGTATAAGAAAGTGGGATTGGATGCACAGAAGCGGTACATTGTATAAGAAAGCGGGATTGGATTGACAGAAGTGGTACATTGTAAAAGAAAGTGGGATTGGATGGACAGAAGTGATACATTGTAAAAGAAAGTGGGGTTGGATGGACAGAAGCTGTACATTGGATAAGAAAGTGGGATTGGATGGACAGAGGCGGCACATTGTATAAGAAAGCGGGATTGGATGGACAGAAGCGGTACATTGTATAAGAAAGCGGGATTGGATGGACAGAAGAGATACATTGTAAAAGAAAGCGGGATTGGATGGACAGAAGTGGCACATTCGCTAAGAAAGCGGGATTGGATGGACAGAAGCGGTACATTGTATAAGAAAGTGGGATTGGATGCACAGAAGCGGTACATTGTATAAGAAAGCGGGATTGGATTGACAGAAGTGGTACATTGTAAAAGAAAGTGGGATTGGATGGACAGAAGTGATACATTGTAAAAGAAAGTGGGGTTGGATGCACAGAAGCTGTACATTGGATAAGAAAGTGGGGTTGGATGGACAGAAGCTGTACATTGGATAAGAAAGTGGGATTTGATGGACAGAAGCGGTACATTGTATAAGAGAGCGGGATTGGATGGACAGAAGTGGTACATTGTAAAAGAAAGTGGGATTGGATGGACAGAAGAGGTGCATTGTATAAGAAAGCGGGATTGGATGGACAGATGCGGGACATTGTATTAGAAAGCGAGATCGAAAGGACAGAAGCGGTACATTGTAAAAGAAAGCGGGAGTGGATGGACAGAAGCGGTACATTGTATAAGAAAATGGGATTGGATGGACAGAAGCGGTACATTGCATAAGAAAGTGGGATTGGATGGACAGAAGCGGTACATTGCATAAGAAAGTGGGATTGGATGGACAGAAGTGGTACATTGTATTAGAAAGCGGGATTGGGTGGACAGAAGCGGTACATTGTATAAGAAAGCGGGACTGGATGGACAGAAGCGGTACATTGTATAAGAAAGCGGGATTGGATGGACAGAAGCGGTACATTGTATAAAAAAGCGGGATTGGATGGACAGAAGCAGCACTTTGTATAAGAAAACGTGAATGGATGGACAGAAGCGGTACTTTGTAAAAGAAAGCGGGATTGAATGGACAGAAGTGGTACATTATATAAGAAAGCGGGATTGGATGGACAGAAGCGGTACATTGTAAAAGAAAGCGGGATTGGATGGACAGAAGTGGTACAATGTATGCGAAAGCGGGATTGGATGGACAGAAGGGGTGCATTGTATACGAAAGCGAGATTAGATGGACAGAAGCGGTACATTGTAAAAGAAAGCAGGATTGGATGGACACAAGAGGTACATTGTAAAAGAAAGCGGGATTGGATGGACAGAAGCGGTAAATTGTATAAGAAAGCGGGATTGGACGGACAGAAGCGGTACATTGTAAAAGAAAGCAGGATTGGATGGACAGAAGGGGTACATTGTAAAAGAAAGCGGGGTTGGATCGACAGGAGCGGTACCTTGTATAAGAAAGCGGGATTGGATGGACAGAATTGGTACATTGTATAAGAAAGTGCGATTGGATGGACAGAAGCGGTATATTGTAAAAGAAAGCGGGATTGGATGGACAGAAGCGGTATATTGTTTAAGAAAGCGGGATTGGATGGACAGAAGCCGTACCTTATATGAGAAAGCGGGATTGGAAGGACAGAAGCGGTACATTGTAAAAGAAAGCCGGATTCGATGGACAGAAGTGGTACATTGTAAAAGAAAGTGCGATTGGATGGACAGAAGCGGTAATTCGTACAAGAAAGCGGGATTGGATGGACAGAAGCGGTACATTGTAAAAGAAAGTGGGATTGGATGGTCAGAAGCGGTATAAGAAAGCGGGATTTTGTGGACAGAAGTGGTACATTGTAAAAGAAAGTGGGATTGGATGGAAGGAAGCCGTACATTGTATAAGAAAGTGGGATTG
The DNA here is from genome assembly GCF_052327205.1 of Somniosus microcephalus. Lineage (NCBI taxonomy): Eukaryota > Metazoa > Chordata > Chondrichthyes > Squaliformes > Somniosidae > Somniosus > Somniosus microcephalus. Next base: position 11,368,108 of record NW_028225183.1, on the reverse strand, counting down.
GATGGACAGAAGCTGTACATTGTATAAGAAAGCGGGATTGGATGGACAGAAGCGGTACATTGTATAAGAAAGCGGGATTGGATGGATAGAAGCTGTACATTGTAAAAGAAAGTGGGATTAGATGGACAGAAACGGTACATTGTATAAGAAAGCGGGAATGGATGGACGGAAGCCGTACGTTGTATAAGAAAGTGGGATTGGATGGACAGAAGCTGTACATTGTATAAGAAAGCGGGACTGGATGGACAGAAGCGATACATTGTATAAGAAAGCGGAATTGGATGGACAGAAGCGGTACATTGTATAAGAAAGCGGGATTGGATGGACAGAAGTCGTACATAGTATAAGAAAGCGGGATTGGATGGAAAGAAGCTGTACATTGTAAAAGAAAGCGGGATTGGATGGACAGAAGTGGTACATTGTAAAAGAAAGCGGGATTGGATGGACAGACGCGGTACATTGTATAAGAAAGTGGGATTGGATGGACAGTAGCGGAACATTGTTTAAGGAAGCGGGATTGGATGGACAGAAGCGGTACATTGTACCAGAAAGCGGGATTGGATGGACAGAAGCGGTACATTGTTTATGAAAGCGGGATTGGATGGACAGAAGCGGTACATTGTATAAGAAAGCGGGATTTGATGGACAGAAGCGGTACATTGTTTAAGAAAGGGGGATTGGATGGACAGAAGCGGTGCATTGTTTAAGAAAGCGGGATTGGATGGACAGAAGCGATACAGTGCATAAGAAAGCGGGATTGGATGGACAGAAGCGGCACATTGTTTAAGAAAGCGGTTTTGGATGGACAGAAGCGGTACATTGTAAAAGAAAACGGGATTGGATGGACAGAAGCGGTACATTGTAAAAGAAAGCTGGATTGGATGGACAGAGGTGTTACATTGTAAAAGAAAGTGGGATTGGATGGACAGAAGAGGTACGTTGTATAAGAAAGCGGGATTGGATGGACAGAAGCGGTACATTGTATAAGAAAGCGGGATTGGATGGATAGAGGTGTTACATTGTAAAAGAAAGCGGGATTGGATGGACAGAAGAGGTACATTGTAAAAGAAAGCGGGATTGGATGGACAGAAGCGGTACATTGTAAAAGAAAGCTGGATTGGATGGACAGAAGCGGTACATTGTAGTAGAAATTGGGATTGGATGGACACAAGTGTTACATTGTAAAAGACAGAAGCCGTACATTGTTTAAGAAAGCGGAATTGGATGGACAGAAGTGTTGCATTGTAAAAGAAAGCGGGATTGGATGGAAAGAAGCGGTACATTGTATAAGAAAGCGGGATTGGATGGACAGAAGCGGTACATTGTATAAGAAGTGGGATTGGATGGACAGAAGCGGTATATTGTATAGGAAAGCGGGATTGGATGGACAGAAGCTGTACATTGTAAAAGAAAGTGGGATTGGATGGACAGAAGCGGTATATTGTATAGGAAAGCGGGATTGGATGGAAAGAAGCGGTATATTGTAAAAGAAAGTGGGATTGGATGGACAGAAGCGGTACATTGTATAAGAAGTGGGATTGGATGGACAGAAGCGGTATATTGTATAGGAAAGCGGGATTGGATGGACAGAAGCTGTACATTGTAAAAGAAAGTGGGATTGGATGGACAGAAGCGGTATATTGTACAGGAAAGCGGGATTGGATTGACAGAAGCGGTATATTGTATAGGAAAGCGGGATTGGATGGACAGAAGCTGTACATTGTAAAAGAAAGTGGGATTGGATGGACAGAAGCGGTATATTGTACAGGAAAGCGGGATTGGATGGACAGAAGCGGTACATTGTAAAAGAAAGCGGGATTGGATGGACAGAAGCGGTACATTGTAAAAGAAAGTGGGATTGGATGGACAGAAGCGGTATATTGTATAGCAAAGCGGGATTGGATGGACAGAAGTGATACATTGTATAAGAAAGCGGGATTGGTTGGACAGAAGCAATACATTGTATAAGAAAGCGGGATTGGATTGACAGAAGCGGTATATTGTATAGGAAAGCGGGATTGGATGGACAGAAGCTGTACATTGTATAAGAAAGTGGGATTGGATGGACAGAAATGGTACATTTTATAAGAAAGCGAGATTGGATGGACAGGAGCTGTACATTGTATAAGAAAGCTGGATTAGATGCCCTGAAGTGGCACATTGATAAAGAGCGGGATTTGATGGGCCCAAGCGATCTGAAAGGACGGCGCATCGGCGGTGGGTGGCAACTAAATGTTACCGCTTCGTTTCCAGAGACTCAGGGTTTGATTCTCGCTGGAATGGCGCGGTTTCATTTTTTGCTATGGGAGACGTTCCCTGGTTCAAATTATGTCGTGTTTAGCTTTGCAAAATTTGGGATTGACATCTCCAGAGAATGTTTGAGTTCCGATGCATAAAATGCACTGGGTTCATCGACAAAACACACGTGGAGTAAAGAAAATATTTCAAGGCGGTGCGCAGATTGAAGCTGACTAGCTAATTATTCACAATTAAACTGACCTCATTGTCGATTCCCATTCCTCGAAGGACATGAATGAACGAGTTGTGTTTTTGCAGCTAAAGCTCACCAGGGAAACCTGACTAATGAGCAACTCTGGTGGGACTCGAACCCACATCATTTAAATGCCTTTTCGACCATTGATCTAGAAATCCAATGCGGTATCCATTCTCTTCCTCATTGCTTACTGTACCAGGATGCGAGTTTTTTGCGTTTGTTGCACGAGGGCACCTAAATCTCTCTGAACACCAACATTTATAAAATATTCTGGTTTTCAAATCTTCCTACCAAAGTGAATAAACTCACATGTCCCTACATTATACTCCAACTGCCACCTTACTGCCCACTGATTTAGTCTATCTCTATCCCTTTGCAGACTCCTTGTGTTCCTCTCACAGCTTACTGTCCCAGCTAGATTTGTTTCATCAGCAAAATTGGATAAATTAAACTCGGTATCTACATCTAGGTCATTAATATAGATTGTAAATAGCTGATGCTCCAACACTGATCATTGCGTCACCCCACTAGTTACAGCCTGCCAACCTGAAAAAGCTCTGTTTATCCCTACTCTCTGTTTTCTGTCTGGTAACCAATCCTTTATCCATGCTACTATATTACCCCAACCCCATGAGTCCTAACCTTGTGTAATAACCTTTTATGTGGCACCTTATCGAATGCCTTTTTGAAATCTAAATATACTACATCCACTGATTCCCCTTTAGCTATCCAGCTAGTTATATTTTGTTGGTGGTGGAAGTTTATTTACTCCTTCAAAACCGTGCTCACACGCCAGTGCCTTATGGTCCCAAATTGAAATCGGCAAATTCTCCCAGCTTTTTCTTTCTTCCACAATCAATAGCCCTCGTTTACTTTCCTCCTTCAAAATCATTGTTGCTTGCCTGCGGCACTGCCTTAATCTAACCTTCACTGTCATGTACTTACGCCGTTAAATTTGCGCTGCTACCACCGCTGGTCCTAGTGGGCACGTGTTGCATTCGCACCAATGCATATTATTGCCTGAAAACCAGTCGATACATTTAGATCAGCGGGACCACGCGACAGACAATTGCTGGGACAGCAGACAAGCGCTGGGACAGCAGGGCCGGTGATCGCAAGGCCACGGCCTGAACTTTCACTTTGTTTTCCTGGGGGAATCGCGATAAAGGCGATGTTAACTGAAGAACTGAGTTGTGTGATCATGGTAATTGGAGCTTCACCCTTACCAGTACAGGTGCGTGAGCCACGGGCAGCGCTGCATAGCTGCGAATGGGGGACTAGATGTGAAACTTTAGCTTTCTGGTGCAGTGCAGTAACATTGGAAGTGGACCGCCTTCAAATTAACAGGTCTGTGGAAGGGTGCAATTGAAACAAATAAAAGATAACTAGAAAGAGCGCCAGTTGGTGAAAGCAGTGATTACAGGATGTTGGCCATAACGGAAAGTTCTTTGAATGCCGGTGGCACGGGACACTGTGTTTTTTTATGACGAGCGGGGGCAGGAATAAAGTTTAACAGAAATAAACTGAACAGTCTTTGCGCGAATTAGAAAAATGCACTGGCCTAAAATCGAAAAATATTTGCAATTAAATTCATTTAGAAATGATAAATTCACCGTTTTTCCAGCTCCCTCATCATTTGATTTTCCCATTAATCTTTCAAGCAGTGTAAAGCCCATATAGATTGGATTTCGCTCTCAGCTTCTCCCGTCGATGTGAAAATGAAACAGGAGGAGGCGAGGATTGCCCCGGACAGCAGAGCTGGGCACTCACTCTATTTCTATTGCTGCAGGAGTTGTACTGTTCCTGTAAAGATTCCCCTCACCATTAAAACGCCCGTTAGAACTCACAGGCTTTAAATGGATGGTTCTGTTAGATGTCGGAGAGCTTCCAATCAAAAAGGTTTTAATAAATCTGCAAAAGGACGAGGTTATGGCGTGAACTGATAAGCTGTTTATCTCAGAGATAATTTCAAAATCGGGATCCTGCCCAATAAGGCAGGGAACCACGAGCAAGGAGGAAGGGAATGAAGGGTGGAAGGAAAGAAGGAGAGAAAGAAGGAAGAAAGGAGGGAAGGATGGAAGGAAAGATAGAAGGAAGGAAGGAAGGAAGGATGAAAGGATGAAGGAAGGAATGAAGGAAGGAAGGAAGGAAGGAATGAAGGATGGAAGGAGGGAAGAATGGAAGGAAGGAGGGAAGAAATGTTGAAGGAAGGAAGGAATGAAGGAAGGAAGGAAGGTTGGAAGGACGGGAGATGTTTTGGAGGCAGGTAGGAACGAACGAATGAAGGAAGGAAAGAGCTGGGTAAAATATTATTTTGAGTTAACTAAAAAAGGGGGGAAAGTTCAGGTGAGGGTAAACTTAGAAATCTAAAGAGAATGGTCAAGGCAATAGAGCAGTGTAGCGATATGGGTATACATAAGCAGAGTTTGACAGGAATGGACAGAAACCCTAAAGGTAACAGTGCAGCAGAGAAATAGGTCAAAGCAGGGAATAATGGTAAAATATGTAAATGAAAGGCACTTTATCAAAATGCACGAAGCATTTGTAACACGATAGATGAACTTGTCGCACAAATAGTGATAAATAGTTTGATCTAATAACCATTACAGAGTCCTGGTGTGGAGATGCCGGAGTTGGACTTGGGTGGACAAATGTAAGAAGTCACACAACACCAGGTTATAGTCCAACAGCTTTATTTGAAATCACAAGCTTTCGGAGCGCTGCTCCTTCGGCATGTGAAGTGGAGACATGCATAAAAACACAGCTTATATAGTCAGAGAATAATGTCAGATGTTTACAGGTAATCTTTCTAACTGCCATTTATCACACCTCGGCAGAGAGATAATCACAGCAAACAAAGGTGTGAACGGAGTCCATACAGGTCAGTCAGGAAAACATTACATCAAAGAACAATGAGGTGGGGTCACAAGTGGTCAAATGTTGCAGATGCTGGGGTCTGTATGAAAAACAAAAAACCAGACTAAAAACATTTTTTTGCTGAAAATCACAGCAGGTCTGGCCGCATCTGTGTGGAGAGAACAAGTCAACGACGACACGAGTCTGGATGAGTCTACGTCAGGTGGTGTTACATGTAGCGTGACATGAACCCAAGATCCCGGTTCAGGCCGTCCTCATGGGTGCGGAATTTGGCTATCAATTTCTGCTCGACGATTTTGCGTTGTCGTGTGTCTCGAAGGCCGCCTTGGAGAATGCTTACCCGAAGATCGGAGGCTGAATGTCCTTGACTGCTGAAGTGTTCCCCGACTGGGAGGGAGCACTCCTGCCTGGCGATTGTTGCGCAGTATCCGTTCATCCGTTGTCATAGTGTTTGCATGGTTTCGCCGATGTACCATGCACCAGGGAATCCTTTCCTGCAACGTATGAGGTAGACAACGTTGGTCTGTTTTTTGGTTTTTCATACAAACCCCAGCATCTGCAACATTTGACCCTTTGTGACCCCACCTCATTGTTCTTTGATGTAATGATTTCCTGACTGACCTGTTTGGATACCATTCACACCTTTGTTTGCTGTGATTATCTCTCTGCCGAGGTGTGATAAATGGCAGTTAGAAAGATTACCTGTAAACATCTGACATTATTCTCTGACTATATAAGCTGTGTTTTTATATATCTCTCCACTTCACCTGACGAAGGAGCAGCGCTCCGAAAGCTTGTGATTTCAAATAAAGCTTTTGGACTATAACCTGGTGTTGTGTGACTTCTTACATTACAGAGTCGTGGTTGCAAGGTGGCCAAGGTTGGGAACTAGATGTTCCAGGATACTTGACGTTTCGAAAATGCAGGCAGAATGTAAAAGGAGGGGAATAGCCCTGATAATAAAGGGTGACATAAGGACAGTATTGTGATAGGATCTCGGCTCAGAAGATCATGAAGTACAATCAGTACTGGTGGGATTATGGAATAACAAGGGGCTGAAAACCCAGGTAGAAGTAATACATAGTTAGAGTAGCTGTGCCGTTGGATAGAATATTAATCAACAAAGAGTAAGAGCTTGCAACAAAGGTAATGGAATAATCTTGGGAGATTTCAATCTTCATAACAGCTGGACAAATCAAATTGGCAAAGGTAGTCTGGAGGACGAGTTCATGGAATGCTTTCAGGACAGTTTCCAAGAACCATATTTCATGGAACCAACAAGTGAACAGGTTATTTTATATCCCTTACTGTGTAATGAGACAGGGTGAATTAGCAAATTCATAGACAAGGATCTTCTGGGGCAGAGTGATTATAATATGATAGAATTTCACATTAATTTTGAGTGTGATTTACCTAAGTCCGAAACTAGAGTCTTAAACGTGAATAAAGCTTATTACATAGGTATGAGGGGTGAGGAGGCTAAGGTAGATTGGAAAAATAGGTTAAATTGTATGGCGGTAGATAAGCAGTGACTAGCATTTAAAGAAATCTTTCATAATTCTCAACAATAATACATTCCATTGAGAAAGAAAAACTCCAGGGGAAAAGTGATCCAACCGTTGCTAAAGAAGTTAAGGATAGCATTTGATTGAAAGATGAAGCTTATAATGTTGCAAACAGTAATAGTAAGCCTGAGGATTAGGAGAGTTTCAGAAACCAGCAAAGGTTGATCACAAAACTGATAAAAAGGGAAAAAAATAGAATATGAGAGAAAACTAGCAACCAATATGAAAGCAGATTTTACAAGCTTCTGCAAGTATGTAAAAAGAAAGGGAGTAGCTAAAGTGAACGTTGGTCCCTTAGAGGCTGAGACAGGATAAATTATTATGGGGAATAAGCAAATGGCAGAAACGTTAAACAAATATGGCCCAGAAATTAGGGTCAGGGGCTTGACGTGGGTGCAAGCCTCATATCTGCACTTATCTAGCGCACTGGCCGTTGTGCTCTCGGCGCGTTTGGAATTATGTTTTCTTGAGTAGCACTCCCGGTCAGCGTCTGACGTCACACCGCCCAGGAGTGCAGCCTGCGTGAAGCGTCCAGTGCGGAGTTTAAGGGAGACCTGCCCTGTGAGATCGCATTAGCATAGGACATGCCCCCAATTTTTCTCACAAGCTACAAAGCCTTGGTACTTGCAGAAGCAGCATGATAAGTAGGTTCTTTGTATTTTTATGAATCTTTTGGTAACTTTTATAAAGTTTTAAATACTTTTACATGAATTGGAAGAATCTTAAATAGTTTGAAAGAGATTTGAAGCAATTTAAAGAGTTCTAAAAGCCCTGAAAGCATTTTTTTCATTGATTTCATTTAATTAGCAAAGAGAAATGGCTGGAATGAGCACAATTCACGTCGTTAATAGAACTCAGAATTTCACTGACGATGACCTCAGCAATCTCCTCAACGAGGTGGAGGCGATTCGCCTGCGGATCATTGGTAATGAGAATTCCAGGGCGCCGCAAAAAGGGCAGATGATAGCTTGGTCAGAAGTTGCCCAGGCTGTCAGCGTGAACTCCACCATTCCACGTACAGCGGAACAATGCCGCAGAAATTTAGTGATTATTGCGAATTGTTAAGGTTTGTACAGTTATTAGAAAAGTAAACTGTAAAATTTCTTTAAATTTAACTGAACTAGTTTTTAAAAGCTATTCAATGCATGTAGTATAGTCAAGTGACTTCTTGGTCCAGTCACCTGAGGTTGCAATAAAATGTTATGGCTTTGGGGCCTGCTCAGGGTTATCTATTGTGCTCTTATCTTGATTCCACTGGTTTGAGCTGTAAAAATACAATTAGTGAGTGAATAAAACACAACTGGCGCTAGGCTTTCCGCTTCACCAGAACTAGCGCCCCAAACGGGGCTATACCCAATTTCTAGGCCAGAGTCATGAAAGCATTTGGGGTCCCTGTCTGAAATGCAGGTGGGTGTTTCATATTTTCTGCTTTCATTTTAGAGTAAAAGTGCCCACAACGCCAGAGAACGTGCACTGACAGGCGGTGGTGTTGTCAAGCTAAGGGATTTAACCGAACATGAGGAAAGGAACCAGCAGCTGTTTGAAATTACCAGCGATCGCCCCTTGGCTGATTTTCAATCAGAGATTGGTACACCTGAACGTGAGGTGCGCTGGCCAACTATTTGTTTAAAAATGTTAGGTGTGTGTTGAATATCTGTGATGTGGCAGATCATGATTTACCTTTGCAAATGTTTACTGTTTCCTTTCCACATTTGGACAGCATACATCTCACACATGGTATGAGCAGTGCGTTGAGTCTGCGGCCGCAGAGATCATTGGGGAAGGGGTTGCTGATGCAGTGGGAGTAGTAAGTGAGGTGGTGGAGCAGCAGGAGCAACTTGTGCTATGTCAGATAGTGCAAGAGGAGTGTATGGACACTGCGTTGCTGCACAGTATCGCAACAGCTCCTTGCCTTTCTGGCTCTGTGCGAGTCACTGATGACTGTAGCCCCACAGACAGACACCAGCTGGATACTGCAGCGCAGGTGGGAGGAGCAGAAAGACATTTATTGAACAGCACTTACAAGCTGAGGTGCAACAGATTGAAAGTTTCTGACAATTGATGCGTTCTCTTACTGAGAAGGATGTTGATTCTAGAGCCTCTATCAAGCAGGGAATCGAAAATCTTGGCATTGCACTTAATCAGATAGCATTGCAGTTGGTGGCGCTTAATGAGATTATCGTTAAACTATTTAATTCGCAAGAACCACATTCTGCTGCCATTACTCTGACTCCTGCAGAAGCGCCCTTACCTGCTCACTGTGCAGAAACAATGCAGGCCCATGAGCCAGCTGTTCCACCAGTCTTAATGCAAGCAAACGTTGACTTGCAGCAGCAGCAACCCTGTTGTGAGGCAATTGCTGAAGGGCAAGAGACGGCACACAGGGACCTTTCAAGTGGCAGCAGAGGGCTCCAGTCACGGGGATGGAAAAGGCGCAGGAATCGTTAGGCTGTCACCTTTTGTGCAATGCACCTCCTTGGACCCTCAGTCACAGATGCGAGGGGCCAAATCATTCAGTTGTTTAATTTTTCATTTTATTCACATGTTAAATGTTGTCTTTGCTTTTTTCATTGACATGTATATTTGTGCATGAAAGGATATGTAACTTTTCCCTTTTAGAAGTTCAGCCTGCAGTCATTTGAAAAAATTTCAACTTTTATTTTAGCAAAAATATTTTTACAACTGTTTGAAAATTAGCAAATAGCTAGTTTCCATCTTCAATGTCTTTATTGCACTATGAAACCAAAAAAAGTTATTTTAAAATGTTTACAAAGTTTTTTCCAAACTATTTATTTTTGCGAATGTTTGCAAAGCTGAAAATACGTAGTTAACTTCTTCAATGTCTTAATTGCATTAAGAAACCAAAAAAAGTTACTTTAAACAGTTTACAATTTTTTTTCTGAACTATTCATGTTTACAAATGTTTGAAAAGTAGAAAATAGCTAGTTAACATTTAAAAGTTATAAACTATCTGCATCAAAACTGAACCTGAAAACTCTTTGATGCTACAATAAATATTCACTGTTTCACTTAAAACTGTGTCTGCACCTTTCTTTGCCTTGCGGGGGGACGGGTAGGTAGAAGGCGACACTACCTCGTGAAGCAGTTGGCTACTAGCAGTTCCCGAGCAGCCTTATATTTGCCAACACTTGGCTCCTCCCCATGAGGCCTGGCCACAGGCACATTGGCTTCGGTTTCATTCTCCAATTCAGCAGGGAGCTCTTCTGCAGTGTTAAGGGTCAGTCCTTCCTGCAGGGCAAAGTTACGCAAAGCACAAAAGGCCATCACAATCCTTGCCACTTTCTGGTGAGAATATTGCAAGGTCCCCCCTGACCTATCCAGGCACCGGAAGCGTGATTTCAGAACTCCGATTGTCCTCTCCACCACTTGACGTGTGGACACGTGTGCCTGGTTTTATCTCTCCTGAGCCTCATTATTGGTCTTGCGGTAGGGATTCATCAGCCATGGTCTTAGCGGGTAGCGCTTGTCACCCAATATCCATGCTGATCCTGGAGGCAATTTGCTGAGGGCAGCATATAAGTTAGAGTTACGGAGGAGGATGGAGCCATGATTACTTCCCCAGTGCGCTGCATTCACGTTTATGATTCTGAGGTGCGCATCACCTACTATCATTACATTCAATGAATGATACCCCTTCCTGTTAATTTATGTCATAGGTGCATCCAGTGGTGCCTTCAATGCAATATGGGTTCCATCGACGGCCCCAATCACTTTGGGGAATCCAGCACTGCGTTGAAATGCAAGGGCCATCTCCTTTTCACGTCGAGTGGACAAGTCATACTTAATGAACTCTGAAAGCCTACGGAAAATTGCATCTGTGACCTGGTGAATGCAGACCCTCGCAGCATGCTTGGAGATGTTGTTTATGGCACCGGTGCCTGCTTGAAATGACCCAATTGCAAAGAAGTTCAATGCTGTGGATACCTTCATGTTCACTGACAAGGCAGTGTGGGTCTTCGAGCGTGGTTGCAGGTCCTCCTTCAACATGCCTCTTTACTGATGCGCAGCCTCCTCACACACAACTCCTCCAACAGCATCTCAAATGATCGCCTCTCCCTGTACACTCTCTGGGGTGGCTAGTAGTTCCTTCTGATCAGGAGACGGTTATGGTTTCTCTCTCTTCTATGTTGTTCCCTGGCGTTTCGAATTATTTGAAGCAAAATCACACAGAGCATCAGGGCACCATTTCTAGAGGGCATGTTTCTCACTCACAGGCCTCCTCTTTACACAGACGTCCTTGTAAGGAAAAAATGGAAAGTGTTGTTAAAGAAATATTAATGAAGTGAGTGGCTAGAAAATCACCTTGGGCTATGGCAGGAAACATGCGTTATCGGCTTCGGAACACGTCATACCCGCCTGATGAATATCACCACCCGAGATGATTTTCCAATAACTAACATTTTCTGAAAGTCATGCATACATACATTCATACACATACTGAAAGGAATATATACATTCATACACATACTTAAAGGAATATATGCAGACATACATACTTACATACTTACTTAAAAGAATATATATCACTGATGAAAAGTTTTTTCTGAAAAATTTTGTAAATGTAAAATTATTCGTTTTTAAACAGTCTTTTTCACATTTAATAAAAAAATCAAATTCAATTAGGCCTTGCACACATCAAGAGTAGCTCCTTAGACCTACATTACTCAAAATCCGTTTTTTTAAAAAATTTAAAGTTGGAAACTTACCTCAAGCTTTCTTAAAATAACTTTGCACCCTCTCACAACCAAAAATGTGCCGTTTAGAAGCATCACTGCTGAAAGAGTTCTCCCTCCTGAGCGTTACGGCTCTTCTGGGTCCGGCATTACTCCTGCTATTTAAATGTGTAAATGCTGGGGACTTTTCCTCACTGCACCAATTCAGAAAAACGCCGAAGTTCAATGCGCACGTGCTGCCTCATACTTCGCACGCATTCTACCTCTTAACCCCTGCTTTCAGGGGAACAGAAGTGCAGGTTTACCACGCATGCGCTGTGCATGCAGAAAACCGGCACTTCTATCGGGCCCACGTGTGAGTACCCCGTGCGTACTCACCGGTGCAGACCCGAATTTCTGGGCCAATTCTCCAGTTGAGGCCGAACCAGTGTTTTATAAATGTTCATCAAGTCTTCCTTGCTTTTGCAATCTATGCCTCTATTTATGAAGCCCAGGATCATGTATGCTTTGTTAACGCTTTCTCTACCTGCCATGCCACATTCAACGACTTGTGAACAAATACACCCAGTTCTCTCTCTTCATGCACCTGTCCTAATGTCCCAGGAAACTAAACCCCCTCCCTCCTGCAACGTCTCTAAGGCTATGCATTCGTCTTGTCTATCCTTCTATTTCTATACTCACTGGCTCGTGGCACTGACAGCCATCTTGAGATTACTACTTTTCAATTCTGGCTTTTTAATCTATTTCCTAGCTCCCTAAAATCTGCCTGCAGGACCTCATGTCTCGTTCTACCTATCTCGTTTGTATCGATATGGACAGCGACCTCTGGCTGATCTCTCTCATCCCTCAATGTTCTGCTGTCGCTCCATGACATTCTTGAGCCTGGCACCAGGGAGGCAACATGCCATCCTGGAATCACGTCAGTGGCCGCAGAAACGCCTGCCAGTTCCACTGAATATCGAATCTCCTATAACTATTGTATTCCTGATTTTCCTCCTTCCACCCCACCACTTTACAGCTGAGCCACGAGTGGTGCCATGGCCTTGGCTCTGGCTATATATAACAGAGGAACACTCGCCCTCAGCTGAATACTGGTTGGAGAGCGAGATGCACTCAGGGGAACCTGCATTACCTGCCTTGTATTCCTTGTCTCTCTGACGGTCATCCATTACCTCTCTGCCTGCACACCCTTATGCGGCAGCGTGACCAACACCTGAAACGTGCTAGCCACGTCCCTCTCCGCCTCATGGATGCAGCTTATTGATGTCAGCTGCAGTTCAAGACCCGAAATCTGGGGCTTCAGCTTCTCCAGTTGATTATACATCCTGCAAATGTGGTTGTCTAATGCAGGAAGCATCCTGGAGTTCCCACACGGCACAAAATGTGCATTCCACGGGGCCGAGGTGACGTGCCATGCCTCTACTTAATAGACTATTCAGTAACTTAACATAAATCAACATAAGACTTCAAACAAAACAATCACCAACTACTCACCAATCAGCACCTTCCCTTGTGCTGACGCCAATTACCTTGCTCCCTGACACACGCACTCCCTCCCGGCTTTTGGGCCTTCCTTTATCTGCAGCCACTCCACTCCCTCTCCCGCTGGTCTCTCTCGTGTCTATAGACTTATTGTCCTTGGGTTCTGTGGCTCCACTTCGATATCAGAGTCACACATCTCCACCGCCTTCCTCCTCTCCACCGAATTCCTGTGCTCACAAAACTCAGCCATCTGCATGCGATTCACTCTGTTTGGTTTCTCCTAACTCTGTGCACAAGCTCTGTGTTTTTGCATATTAGTGCCTAACATGTACCTTTGGAGAGTGAAACAATCAAGAACTGCTTAATCAGCTGCTAGCTTAGAGCATCTACCACCTATTCAATCAATCACTTACAAATGAAAGCTATTAACTGCGAACTGCCTCTGACCAAGCATTTTCTTTTATCTTACAAGAAAAAAACAAATTCCAATCTGATGATTACTTACCTAACTTACCTTATACCTACCAAGGCATTTTTCCTCTTCACTGATTCCTTCGCTCGCAAAATTCCTCACTCGGCTAGCGATTCACTCGGTTGCATTCTCCCAGATCTGCCTCCAAGATCTGTGCTCAAGCTCTCGCTACCACGATCAACCATCTCTGTCACCATGTCAAGTTCAATTACGTTAGGCAGACATGAAAAAGGCATTGCTGAGCATTTCTATATCTGGTTGGCCGAGGAAAGCGTGTAGCTGAGGATGCCACTGATGTTGATGGAGGAAATCATTGTTAGGAGTGATTAATGGAAATGAAGCATATGTTAGGATCAAGCAGCGTGCTGAGGGTAATTCTGAGCTAACAGCCGCGGTGTAACTTAGGGCTATGATACAAAGTGTGTGACTCAGACAAAAGATTATGGCATCAGTCTTGCCAAAGTGTGCATTGAGGTTTCTGAGATGCATCCAAAACAGCATGTCTGAAAACATGGCGGCAGTGTGGATGAGGGAAAGTTGCGGGGTGGCGGGGATTGAATGAGAGATATTTTTTAAGTTGGTGCAGGAACAGAGACTCCTGTGTGTATTTGCGCACTAACCTTTGAAGGTGACTGGACAGGGTAACAGAGCAGCTGATAACGCATATGGAATTCTGGGCTTTATAAATAGCGGAAGAGTGTAAAAAAGCCAGGAAGTAATGCTAACACTATGGGCCGGATATTCCGATCCCTACGGGTGGGTAGCCGCTGTGTACTCACCCGTAGGGGCATCAGAAATGCTAGTTTTAGGCATGCACAGCGCATGTGCTGGAAGCCGGCATTTCCGACCTGTCACAAAAGCTCCGGCTGCTCGGGAGAAGGAATTCTGCAGCTGGATAGTTCCGCTTTTTGGAGGCCCTCCACCCGCAAAAACATTTACAATTCTTGTGCCTGGCAAAAGCCTGCGTAAGGGCTGCTTTTACCGGGATATGAGTTGAAAAAAGTAAATAATTTTTTTTTTTTCCAATGATTTATCATGTAAAATGAGTTTAAGGAAAGGTAAGTTTATTTCTAGCCCCCTGAACAACTTTAATTATATTTTTCAAAAATTTAAATTTTTGTTTATAATAGTTAACTTATGTAATTTCAAGTCATTTTAAAAATGTGATTTTCTTTAATTCATTTGAAGTTTTAGTATGTTTCGGTCGGGGTGGCCTCCTTTCATATATTTGAAAGGACTTCCTGTCAACTGTATGAAGGGAGATTCACTTCTCTGATTGGCTCCCCATGGCCCACGTGATCCCAGGGATGCTGTGACATACCTGCGCCTCTGGGATGTGTGGGCCCTGTGCACCGGCAATTTGGAAACACCCCACAGTGGAACACTGTGCCTCCCATGTGCCCTCAGGTAACGGCACAGATTTTTGTAGATTGCAGCCCTCGGCCCGCAGGTGGCCTGCGATCGGAATATCTGGGCCCTTATAAAACACAATTTGGACAAACTGGAGTGATGGTCTCCAGAGCAGCAGTGATACCCGCCCTGCCGTATGCCTCAGAGACATGGGCCATGTACAGCAGGCACCTCAAAGCACTGGAGAGGTACCACCAACGCTGCCTCTGCAGGATCCTGCAAATCCATTGGCACGATAGGCGCACCAACGTAAGTGTTCTCTCTCAGGCCAACATCCCCAGCATCGAATCTTTGTCCATGCTTGATCAGCTCCGATGGATGGGTCACATCATCTGCATGCCTGAGACGAGACTCCCAAAACAAGCGCTCTACTCGGAGCTCCGGCAGGGCAAGGGAGCCCCAGGTGGGCAGAGGAAACGCTCAAAACATTCTTGAAAAATGTAACATCCCCACCGACACCTGGGAATCCCTGTTCCAAGACCTCCCAAACCGGAGAAGAAGCATCCTGGAAGATACCAAACACCTTGCCTCTCTTCGCCGGGAAGAAGCAGAAGGCAAGTGCAAACAGCGCAAGGATCGCCCGTCAACCCAAGCACCCCAACCACCAGCCATACAACCACCATCTGCCCCACCTGTGACAGAGACTGTAGGTCCTGCATTGGACTCATCAGTCACCTGCGAACTCATTTTTAATGTGGAAGCAAGTCATCCTCGGTTTCGTGGGAATGCCTAAGAAGAAGAAGACAAGCTGATCGCATATCTGTGGATGAAAGCTCCAAAGGGAAGCATGTAGATGAGGAAGAAGTGAGGGTTAGGATACATCCTTGGGAGTCATCACAGGGAGCGGCGCTTCGGTTTGGGGGAGGGGAAGATAAAGCATAGATGAACATTTTCTGGCTCCGATCAGATAATTAAATGTGGAACCAAGCCGGGGGAGACCCATCAAAAGGGAGACCAAATGTCAGAGCAATGAGGGGGCGATGGATTGGAGAAGAGGACGGAGAGTCTGGAGCTGATGAATTCATGATTGAAGATTTCACTGCCAGATGGGCTGAGACAGGGTCAGAGGCCGGTGATGTTATGCTGGGGGAAGAATGTGTCTCTTGTGATGGAGAGGATATGAAGTCAGAAGCTCAGCTCAGGAACGATTAGGGATCACAGGTTACAACGCGTCATATTCCGCATGAGGAAACAGGCAGGGAGGAGGATGGAACCGGTGACAAGGTTATGGAATTTGTGGGGGGGCCAAATATGATGTCCTTGATCTTCCCAATATTTCATTGGTGCAAATCGCAGCTCATGCAATCTGATAACACATAGCTAGTGGAGGGTGGAGAGAGATGGTGGAGAGATGGAGCTGGCTGTTTTCAGCAGACATGTGGAAGCTGACCCCTTATCCGTAGATGATGTCACAAAGGGCAGCATGTTGATGAGAAAGAGGAGGAGTCAAGAATGGATAGTTCAGAGACTCGAGAGTTAACGCTGCTGGTGTGGGAAGAGAAGCGATTGCTGGAGATGCTCTGGCTACGATCAGTTCGGTAAAACTTGAACCAAGTGAGGACAGTCCCAGCGAAAGAGGCCAGTGTCAGAGGTATGGAGAGATCACGGTTGGGTTTCCTGCAGGGTTGCAGCAGAGGGTGGATATGGCGAGGGGTGAGGCCATGGAGGGATTGAAACCAAGGCTAGGAATTTAAAACTTAAATCGTTGGAAGACCGAGATGCAATCAGCGTCAGCGAGGGCGAGAGTGGTGGCCGAGCGGGATTGGGGAGGGCTGGATATGGAGAGCAGAGTTTTGGATCGGTTTACATTGATGGAACGTAGAGGTTAGGTGGATGGCCAGGACTGAACTGGAGGAATGGAGTCAGAAGATGTCACAGTTCTAATTTTACTGGAGCCGTTAACCAATGTAGAATAAGCAGGTACTCATCTGCAGTAGAATAGTGTAGTGAGGAATGTCATGGGGCACGTCCAGTGTCCGCCCCCTAATATCACCCACATTAATTTCAGGGCTGAAACGGTGAACGTTACCATTTAGTATTCACGTGTCAGAAACTGAAGCATCACCTTTTAACTGGGAAACTGCAGGGACAGAGTGAAACGAGTCAGCTTGTGTTCCTGTATTCAATGTACACTGCGGACAAATAGGTAACATGTATACATGAATTGGCAGGAGTGAACATGGCCAATTCACTTACAAGTAAACTGTAAATTAAGCCTCTCCTTAATACTTGATCAGTCCTGTGTGGGGAGACATATTCGCCTTATTCCCGAGGGAGGTCTGATTATGATAATGTCCTGCAAATTGAGGTTTTTGTGTTTTACCCACCGCAGCATTTATATCAGAGTCAAAGGTCATGATGTAATGTGTTTGTTCATGTGTCTGTCACGAATAGCAATGATCAGGGGTATAACCGTGTCAGTGGAGACTTATCCCCTGTATAAACCAGGGCCATTGGAATAGATTAGCTCAAAGAGCCAGCCGCAGCTGTGGGTTCCACTCCAACAGACGTCTCTGCTTCTCACATAAATGGGATATCCAGTAATCTATCAGATACAAGACATTTATTATACTGTTCTTGCAGTCATTGGAGTTCCTGGTATGCCGTTATTTTACCTGTCAATTGTATAAATCGGTGAAAACTGCGCTGCTGTACTTGTCAATGTTTTACTCGCTGCATGTTTTACACAGCCGACTGTACTGTCCAATCAGTTCAATTATGGGATGTCTTAAGTCTCTTCTCTTTTGGTCTTGTAGTAGTTGCTTTATATTTGAAATGGTCTTTGTTTCTCCAACCCTGGAATTGTTACTGGATTAATCTCTGTACTGAATGTACTGGAATCAGGTGTCTGGGTTAAGAGCAGGGTTTAACGCACAGTCGCTGTTAACAGTTTCATGCTGTGAATTAAACTGTCCTGGAATATTTTTTTCATAAATGTGTTTTCAGTGATTGACAATGAGACAGCTCACGTCCTCAGTGCTATAAGGAGGCAGCGCAATGCCCTCCCTTCCCAATAACATGGTTCAGTGTAACTGGGATTGCAATGCATCTTTTAGTTTTCACTTTAATGAAATTCTTTTTCACTGTGTGTGTATCAGACGCCGCTTCAGAGGTCTGGCGATTGAATTAAGTTTGCTGCAGACACTTTTACATCTCCTTCTCTGCTTCAGTGTGGATTGATTCACTGAATGCCACTGGATTTCATTGTAAAATGAAATGTTTTGAGGTTATGTTCTATCAGTCTGCACTGTATCTTTTGGAATCAGGAGCCGCTCTATTGATCTAAAGATTATAAGTAGCAGCGGTGATGTAGGCGCTTTGTAATTGAACAATCTCGCCATCTAAGGCTGTACTTTATAATTGGAGGAGATTGAGCGTCAATTATTGTGAACGCTGTCTGGAAGATACATTCGATTCTGTTTATTGCAGGCACTACAGATGAGGGAAACCGTGTAGGGGATCAGGTGGCGAGTTGCGGGATCTGTAGAAACGTTAAACTCTTCACAGGGACTTCACAATTGATCTAATTGCGTCTGAGAATAGGATCATTGAGCACGGGGCTGATGAGCAGAATGCGTGCATAGGATGATAGGATTAATCGTTTTTATCCTCAGGACATCAGTCTGTTTTCCTGAATATTATTTTTAATTACTTTATGACTTTATAAATACATAAAATTTAAAAAGTATTAAATTAATGGAATTCATGATTTATTGATCATAATAAATTAGCAGAATAGTGGATTTTTAATGCTGTGCATCCGGTGCATTCAATAAAAAATGACATTGTTGTAAAGTATTGATATTAGTTTGAATTAAATGGATTTTAATTTATTGACAACATTTTATACATAACGAGATGATCCCTGACACCAATAACCATAGACATTACTTGTTGAATTTATTAATTGAATTGTTTTACTTGGACCTGTACATTGATTTCCTGTCACCCTCTCCCTGTGAATCCCAGTCTCTCCTCCCCCTGCATTGAATCGTCTGTCTCTTCATCCGTTGTTTCAATTTGTCCACTTTCCCAAACCCTTTGCTCCTGACTCACCTCCCGCTCCCACATGTCCTTTTCCTTGTCTACCTCCCACTCTCCCTCACTGGCTCGGCCTCCAGCTGCCACTTCCAATCCGATGAAGCCTGAAACTCAACGCCACATCTCTCTTCATTTCCCCTTTAGTGCCAGCCCCTGTCAGCTCTCTTAACCCAGAACAACAATCAGCTGCACCTCCCCTGTCTCCAAACATTCCCGGCCTTAATTCCCTTTCTCTCCCGTGTGGAGCCCAAATCCGGATTTAACCGTTTGGATTTCGGCTCCGTAAACGGGCTCCCACTTCTTCACTGGCACTGCGCCCTTAGTCAGCCCTGCTAGTGGATCCGGTTCTCACTTTATTCACTTTCTGTATCTATTTCCCAATTTTTTATCGATAATTGTTCAAAAGCAATTATCTGCACGACAGCGCTGCCCAGGTCCATGAATCAGTTTCCACCATTCGAACCAAAAGCACAACTGGAAATTTCAGCCCAGATTCTGTCAAACTGCTGCTTTGGCTCCAGGTTTGATCAGTAATTTCTCTGCTTCCTTTTCTCTCTTTTACAGTTAACTTGCTGGCGATTGTGATCCAGTCCCGAGGAAAGTGCGGTCTCTCCAAATGTGTCACTCGCTACCTGGTGGGAATGGCAGCAGCCGATCTCCTGGTCG
Organism: Somniosus microcephalus; assembly: GCF_052327205.1. NCBI lineage: Eukaryota > Metazoa > Chordata > Chondrichthyes > Squaliformes > Somniosidae > Somniosus > Somniosus microcephalus. Next base: position 11,348,407 of record NW_028225183.1, on the reverse strand, counting down.
TCATCTCTGCCCCCATATTGACGTAGATTGCTCAGATTTATTTCCCATATTCATTCCTGAACATTACTCCCGTGTGTAGTTTTATTGAATTCTTCAGTTATGCGACTACGGTGGTTTCTGTCTGGCTCACAGTCGCTTTCACCTTTGATCGATTTGTGGCCATTTGTTGTGAGAAGCTGAAAACAAAATATTGCACCGAGCAAACGGCGGCTGTGGTTATCGGAACAGTGAGTGTGCTTGGGCTGTTTAGAGTCTGTCCCCCGGTACTTCAGATATGAACCTGTCTAGATTATTGATAATGTTCCTTGGTATTGTATCCCTAAACCGAGCTACTATACTTCCCCCGCTTGGGCAGCATTTGAGTTGATTCACCTCATTTTAACCCCTTGATTCCCGTTTTTTCTGATTTTGCTGCTCAATGCACTGACGGTCAGACGTATTTTCGTGTCCAGTAGAGTCCGCAGGGGACTCTGGGGTAACAGTGCTAGAGAGAATGACACCGATCCAGAGATGGAGAACCGAAAGAAATCCATAATTTTACTTTTCAGCATAACCGGCAGTTTTATATTGTTATGGTTGATCCAGGTATTGTATAACATATACGCGCGAATTGCAGATATTCAGTTTTATTACTCCTCCACCGACCCACATTATATCACAGAACTAACAGCAGCAATGCTTCAGCTTCTCAGTTCCTGCACCAACACGTGTATTTATGTCCTGACACAGACTAGATTCAGAGAAGAGCTGAAGAACGCGGTGAAATATCCTCTCAATCTAATTGTTAAATTATTTAAATAATAGAAAGAGCTGAAGGGTTTCAAGCACTAGAACGAAATCCCATTTCAAACTCCATTCTCTACACTCCCCACAGGGTGGAAAGTACATTTTGATTCAGCAGCACAGAGACCTGAAATGTCCTTAAATCTGATTGTGCTTTGTACTGAAGATCTGACCTATTGAGCCGTGACTCGCTCTGCAGATGACACATGAATTGTTACTCAAAAAAGCAGCACTAAAGAGCTCAGTTGGACTTCCAGTAAATGGCCTCCCTGCACCCGCCAATCACAGTCACTGCTGTTGGCCTGTCCAGAATAGGAGCACTGCACATAAATGGGAAGAGAGATGCTTAGAAAGACAACCAGACAGAAAGGCAAACAGACAGATGGACACACAGATGACACACTTGACGCTCCCAGAGCCTGATCAGGCCCCGGAACTCATTGCATTTCTTATTTATTCTCTCACTCCAGGTCTGTCACTTATTTTTTTCTCTCCCTCTATTTCTGTGACTCTCTCACTCAGCAACTCTATGTGGCTGTCCTCTTTTCAATGACAGTCATTGTTTTCTTTCCCGCTCCTGCACAATGTCCGCTTCGCTCACGCTCTCTCTCGCTGTCCCTGTCAATAGCGTTGGAATGCCTCATACACTGACAATGACTGCATAGAGGAAGTGGGCTGCACGCAGATTCTCCGATGATTCGTTCCAAACAGTTCTGGGAGGAGTCAGATCACACACTATGACCACAGGAGGGATTGATTCGAATGTGTGAGAGGAGAATTACACTCTGACCCCGGGAGGGAATGACTGGGCAGTGTGAGAGGAGCTTTACACTCTGAGCCCGGGAGTGATTGATTCGAATGTGTGAGAGGAGCAAAACACTCTGACCCCCGGTGGGCTTGATTGGACAGTGTGAGAGGGGCTTTACACTCTGAACCCGGGAGGGATTGATTGGAATGTGTGAGAGGATCTTTATACTCTGACCCCGGGAGGGATTGTTTGGAATGTGTGAGAGGAGCTATACACTCTGACCTCGGGATGGATTGATTGGAATGTGTGAGAGGAACTTTATAATCTGACCCCGGGAGGGATTGAATGGAATGAGTGAGACGAGCTTTATATTCTGAGCCCGGGAGGGATTCATTGGACAGTGTGAGAGGAGATTTGCACTCTGACCCCGTGAGGGATTGATTGGAATGTGTGAGAGGAGCTTTACACTCTGACCCCGGGAGGGATTGACTGGACACTGTGAGAGGAGCTTTACAGACTGACATCGGGAGGGATTGATTGGAATACGTGAGAGGAGCTTTACACTCTGACCCCGGGACGGATTGACTGGACAGTGTAAGTGGAGCATTACAATCTGTCCCTGGGACGGATGGAAATGAATGTGTGAGAGGAGCTTTACACTCTGACCCCGGGAGGGATTGATTGGAATGTGTGAGAGGAGCTTTACACTCTGACCCCGGGAGGGTTTGATTTGAATGTGTGAGGGGAGCTTTACACTCTGACCCCGGGAGGGATTGATTGGAATGTTTGAGAGGAGCTTTACACTCTGACCCCGGGAGGGGTTGATTGGAATGTGTGGGAGGCGCTTTACACTCAGACCCCGGGAGGGATTGATTGGACAGTGTGAGAGGAGCTTTACAATCTGACCCCAGCAGGGATTGATTGGAATGTGTGAGAGGAGCTTTACACTCTGACCCCGGGTGGGCTTGATTGGACAATGTAAGAGGAGCTTTACACCCTGACCACGGGAGGGATTGATTGGAATGTGTGAGAGGAGCTTTACACTCTGACCCCGGGAGGATTGATTGGAATTTGTGAGAGGAGCCTTACACTCTGACCCCGGGAGGATTGACTGGAATGTGTGAGAGGAGCTTTACACTCTGTCCCCGGGAGGGATTGATTGGAATGTGTGAGAGGAGCTTTACACTCTGACCTCGGGATGGATTGATTGGAATGTGTGAGATGAACTTTATAATCTGACCCGGGAGGGATTGACTGGACAGTGTGAGAGGAGCTTTACACTCTGACCCCGGGAGGGTTCATTGGAATGTGTGAGAGGAGATTTACACTCTGACCCCGGGAGAATTGATTGGAATGTGTGAGAGGAGCTTTACACTCTGACCCCGGGAGGGATTTATTGGAATGTGTGAGAGGAGCTTTACACTCTGACTCCGGGAGGATTGATTGGAATGTGTGAGAGGAGCTTTACACTCTGACCTCGGGATGGATTGATTGGAATGTGTGAGATGAACTTTATAATCTACCCCGGGAGGTTTGATTGGAATGTGTGAGAGGAGATTTACACTCTGACCCCGGGAGGGATGGATTGGAATGTGTGAGAGGATTTTTAAACTCTGACCCCGGGAGGGATTGATTGGAATGTGTGAGAGGAGCTTTACACTCTGACCCCGGGAGGGATTGATTGGAATGTGTGAGAGGAGCTTTACACTCACACCCCGGGAGGGATTGATTGGAATGTGTGAGAGGAGCTTTACACTCTGACCCCGGGAGGGCTGGATTCGAATGTCTGAGAGGAGATTTACACTCTGACCACGGGAGGGATTGATTGGAAAGAGTGAGAGGAGCTTTACACACTGACGGCGGGAGGGATTGATTGGACATGTCAAAGGAGCTTTACAATCTGACCCCGGGAGGGATTGATTGGAATGTGTGAGTGGAGATTCACACTCTGATCCCGGGAGGGTTTGATTCGAATTTATGAGAGGAGCTTTACACTCTGTCCCCAGGATTTTTTGATTGGAATGTGTGGGAGGAGCTTTACACCATGAGTCCGGAAGGAACGATTGGAATGTGTGAGAGGAGGTTTACACCATGACTCTGGGAGGGATTGATTGGAATGTCTGAGAAGAGATTTACACTCTGACCCCGGGAGGGATTGATTGGAATGTGTGAGAGGAGCGTGACACTCTGACCCCGAGAGGGATTGATTGGAAAGTGTGACAGGAGCTTTGCACTCTGACCCCTGGAGGGATTGATTGGACAGTGTGAGAGGAGATTTACACTCTGACCCCGGGACGGCTGGATTCGAATGTGTGAGAGGAGAATGTACAGACTTAGTGAACAGAGCCTGGCTATGGAAAAAGGTAGACACAGGCAGACCCGGCTAACGAGAGAGGACAGGATATGCTCTCACTGCAGTCAGGGAGTGGTGGAGACAGAGATGCACTTCCTGACAGCTTGTAGAAAATTTCTACCCAAATTCACAAAAATATGCCAGGAATTCAGAAATTTGAATGACGAACAAAAACTCCCATATCTACTAGGGGAAGAGAGAAATTGTGTAACCTTAGCAGCATACTATGTTACAGCTTGCCATAAACAGAGGGACAACCAATAAATATAAGAAAAGAATATATACAAATTATATGAATGTATATTTATACACTCAGGGATATATCTGTTTATACACTGTATTGATATATCTTTATTTATGTGTTCAACCATGAATGTTTTCGAATGCTTTGGCAACATAAGAAGTACATTGTCATGCCAATAAAGCGATTTGAATTGAATTGAATTGAATTGAGAGGAGCTTTACACTCTGACAGCGGAAGGGATTGATTGGAATGTGTGAGAGCAGCTTTACACTCTGACCACGGGAGGGTTTGATTCGAAAGTATGAGAGGAGCCTTACACTCTGACCCCGGTAGGGATTGGTTGGACAGTGTGAGAGGAACTTTACGCTCTGACCCAGGGAGGGATTGATTGGAATGTGTGAGAGGAGTTTTACACTCTGACCTCGGGAGGGGTTGATTGGAATGTGTGAGACGAGCTTTACACTCTGAACCCGGGAGGGATTGATTGGAATGTGTGAGAGGAGCATTACACTCTGACCCCGGTAGGGATTGATTGGAATCTGTGAGAGGAGCTTTACACTCTGACCCCGGGACGGATTGATTGGACAGTGTGAGAGGAGCATTACATTCTGACCCCAGGAGGGATTGATTGGACAGAGTGAGAGGAGCTTTACACTCTGACCCCGGGAGGGCTGGATTCGAATGTGTGAGAGGAGCTTTACACTCTGACCCTGGGAGGGATTGATTGGAATGTGTGAGAAGAGCTTTACATTCTGGCCCCGGGAGGGATTGATTGGAATGTGTGAGAGAAGCTTTACACTCTGACACCGGGCGTGATTGATTGGATAGTGTGAGAGGAGCATTACATTCTGACCCCGGGAGGGATTGATTGGACAGTGTGAGAGGAGCTTTACACTCAGTCCCCGGGAGGGATTGATTGGAATGTGTGAGAGGAGCTTTACACTCTGACCCCAGGAGGGATGGATTGGAAAGTGTGAGAGGAACTTTACACTCTGACCCTGGGAGGGATTGATTGGACATTGTGAGAGGAGCGTTGCAATCTGACTCCGGGAGGGATTTATTGGAATGTGTGAAAGGTGTTTTCCACTCTGACCCCAGGAGGGATTGATTGGAATGTGTGAGAGGAGCTTTACTATCTGACCCCGGGAGGTTTTGATTCGAATGTGTGAGAGGAGCTTTACACTCTGACCCCGGGAGGGATTGTTTGGAAAGTGTGAGAGGAGCGTTTCACTCTGACCCAGGGAGGGATTGATTGGAATTTGTGAGAGGTGCTTTACACTCTGACCTGGGGAGGGATTGATTGGAATGTGTGAGTCGAGCTTTACACTCTGACACTGTGAGAGTTTGATTGGAATGTGTGAGAGGGGCTTTACACTCTGACCCCGGGAGGGCTAGATTGGAATGTGTGAGAGGAGCTTTACACTCTGACCCTGGGAGGGATTGATTGGAATGTGTGAGTGGAGCTTTACACTCTGACCCCGGGAGGGATTGATTGGACAGTGTGAGAGGAGCATTACACTCTGACCCCGGGAGGGATTGATTGGACACTGTGAGATGAGCTTTACACTCTGACCCCAGGAGGGCTGGATTCGAATGTGTGAGAGGAGCTTTACACTCTGACACAAGGAGGGATTGATTGGAATGTGTGAGAGGAAATTTACACTCTGACCCCGTGAGGGATTTATTGGAATGTGTGAGAGGAGCTTTACACTCTGACCCCGGGAGTGATTGATTGGATAGTGTGAGAGGAGCTTTACATTCTGACCCCGGGATGGATTGATTGGAATGTGTGTGAGGAGCTTTGCACTCAGTCCCCGGGAGGGACTGATTGGAATGTGTGAGAGGAGCTTTACACTCTGACCCTGGGAGGGATGGATTGGAAAGTGTGAGAGCAGCTTTACACTCTGACCCTGGGAGGGATTGATTGGACAGTGTGAGAGGAGATTTGCAATCTGACACCGGGAGGGATTGATTGGAATGGGTGTGAGGAGCTTCACACTCTGATCCCGGGAGTGGTTGATTCGAATGTGTGAGAGGTGCTTTACATTCTGACCCCAGCAGGGATTCAATGGAATGTGTGGGAGGACCTTTACACCATGACTCCGGGAGGGAGTGATTGGAATGTGTGAGAAGAGGTTTACACTCTGACCCCGGGAGCGATTGATTGGAATGTGTGAGAGGAACTTAACACTCTGACCCCGGGAGGTATTGATTGGAATGTGTGAGAGGAGCTTTACACTCTGACACCGGGAGGGATTGATTGGAATGCGGGAGAGCAGCTTTACAATCTGACCCCGGGAGGGATTGATTGGAATGTATGAGAGTAGCTTTGCACTCTGACCCCAGGAGGGATTGATTGGACAGTGTGAGAGAAGCTTTACACCCTGACCCCGGGAGGGATTGTTGGACAGTGTGAGAGGAGCTTTTCACTCTGACCCAGGGAGGGATTGATTGTAATTTGTGAGAGGTGCTTTACACTCTGTCCCTGGGACGGAATGATTGGAATGTGCGAAAGGAGCTTTACACTCTGACCCTGGGACGGAATGATTGGAATGTGTGAGTCGATCTTTGCACTCTGACACCGTGAGGGTTTGTTTGGAATGTGTGAGAGGAGTTTTACACACTGACACCGGGAGGGATTGATTGGAATGCGGGAGAGCAGCTTCACAATCTGACCCCGGGAGGGATTGATTGGAATGTGTGAGAGGAGCTTTACACTCTGACCCCGGGAGGGATTGATTGGAATGTATGAGAGGAGCTTTACACTCTGACCCCGGGAGGGATTGATTGGAATGTGTGAGAGGAGCTATACACTCTGAGCCCGGGACGGATTGATTGGACAGTGTGAGAGGAGCTTTACACTCAGTCCCCGGGAGGGATTGATTGGAAAGTGTGAGAGGAGCTTTACACTCTGACCCTGGGAGGGATTGATTGGACAGTGTGAGAGGAGCTTTGCAATATGACCTCGGGAGGGATTGATTGGAATGGGTGTGAGGAGTTTCACACTCTGATCCCGGGACGGGTTGATTCGAATGTGTGAGAGGTGCTTTACACTCTGACGCCAGGAGGGATTGCTTGGAATGTGTGGGAGGAGCTTTACATCATGACTCCTGCAGGGAGTGTTTGGAATGTGTGAGAGGAGGTTTACACTCTGACCCCGGGAGGGATTGATTGGAATGTGTGAGAGGAGTTTTACACTCTGACCCCGGGAGGAATTGATTGGAATGTGTGAGAGGAGCTTTACACTCTGACACCGGGAGGAATTGATTGGAATGTGTGAGAGGAGCTTTGCACCCTGACTCCAGGAGGGATTGATTGGACAGTGTGAGAGGAGATTTTCACTATGACCCAGGGAGGGATTGATTGGAATATGTAAGAGGTACTTTACACTCTGTCCCGGGGTGGGATTAATTCGAATGTGTGCGGATAGCTTTACACTCTGGCCTCGGGAGGGATTAATTGGAATGTGTGAAAGGAGCTTTACACTCTGACCCTGGGACGGCATGATTGGAATGTCTGAGTCGAGCTTTACACTCTGACACTGTGAGGGTTTGATTGGAATGTGTGAGAGGAGCTTTACACTCTGACCCGGGAGGGATAGTTTGGAATGTGTGAGAGGAGCTTTACACTCTGACCCCGGGAGGGATTGATTGGAATGTGTGAGTGGAGCTTTGGACTCTGACCCCGGGAGGGATTGATTGGAATGTGTGAGAGGAGTTTACACTCTGACCCCGGGAACGATTGATTGAACAGTGTGAGAGGAGCATTACACACTGACCCCGGGAGTGATTGTTTGGACAGTGTGAGAGGAGCTTTACATTCTGACTCCGGGAGGGACTGATTGGAATGTGTGAGAGGAGCTTTACACTCTGACCCTGGGAGGGATGGATTGGAAAGTGTGAGAGCAGCTTTACACTCTGACCCTGGGAGGGATTGATTGGACAGTGTGAGAGGAGCTTTGCAATCTGACACCGGGAGGGATTGATTGGAATGGGTGTGAGGAGCTTCACACTCTGATCCCGGGAGTGGTTGATTCGAATGTGTGAGAGGTGCTTTACATTCTGACCCCAGCAGGGATTCAATGGAATGTGTGGGAGGAGCTTTACACCATGACTCCGGGAGGGAGTGATTGGAATGTGTGAGAAGAGCTTTACACTCTGACCCCGGGAGGGATTGATTGGAATGTGTGAGAGGAACTTAACACTCTGACCCCGGGAGGTATTGATTGGAATGTGTGAGAGGAGCTTTACACTCTGACACCGGGAGGGATTGATTGGAATGCGGGAGAGCAGCTTTACAATCTGACCCCGGGAGGGATTGATTGGAATGTATGAGAGTAGCTTTGCACTCTGACACCAGGAGGGATTGATTGGACAGTGTGAGAGGAGCTTTACACCCTGACCCCGGGAGGGATTGTTGGACAGTGTGAGAGGAGCTTTTCACTCTGACCCAGGGAGGGATTGATTGGAATTTGTGAGAGGTGCTTTACACTCTGACCCTGGGACGGAATGATTGGAAATTGTGAGTCGATCTTTGCACTCTGACACCGCGAGGGTTTGTTTGGAATGTGTGAGAGGAGGTTTACACACTGACACCGGGAGGGATTGATTGGAATGCGGGAGAGCAGCTTCACAATCTTACCCCGGGAGGGATTGATTGGAATGTGTGAGAGGAGCTTTACACTCTGACCCCGGGAGGGATTGATTGGAATGTATGAGAGGAGCTTTACACTCTGACCCCGGGAGGGATTGATTGGAATGTGTGAGAGGAGCTATACACTCTGAGCCCGGGACGGATTGATTGGACAGTGTGAGAGGAGCTTTACACTCAGTCCCCGGGAGGGATTGATTGGAAAGTGTGAGAGGAGCTTTACACTCTGACCCTGGGAGGGATTGATTGGACAGTGTGAGAGGAGCTTTGCAATATGACCTCGGGAGGGATTGATTGGAATGGGTGTGAGGAGTTTCACACTCTGATCCCGGGACGGGTTGATTCGAATGTGTGAGAGGTGCTTTACACTCTGACGCCAGGAGGGATTGCTTGGAATGTGTGGGAGGAGCTTTACATCATGACTCCTGCAGGGAGTGTTTGGAATGTGTGAGAGGAGGTTTACACTCTGACCCCGGGAGGGATTGATTGCAATGTGTGAGAGGAGTTTTACACTCTGACCCCGGGAGGGATTGATTGGAATGTGTGAGAGGAGCTTTACACTCTGACACCGGGAGGAATTGATTGGAATGTGTGAGAGGAGCTTTGCACCCTGACTCAAGGAGGGATTGATTGGACAGTGTGAGAGGAGCTTTTCACTCTGACCCAGGGAGGGATTGATTGGAATATGTAAGAGGTACTTTACACTCTGTCCCGAGGCGGGATTAATTCGAATGTGTGCGGATAGCTTTACACTCTGGCCTCGGGAGGGATTAATTGGAATGTGTGAAAGGAGCTTTACACTCTGACCCTGGGACGGCATGATTGGAATGTCTGAGTCGAGCTTTACACTCTGACACTGTGAGGGTTTGATTGGAATGTGTGAGAGGAGCTTTACACTCTGACCCGGGAGGGATAGTTTGGAATGTGTGAGAGGAGCTTTACACTCTGACCCCGTGAGGGATTGATTGGAATGTGTGAGTGGAGCTTTAGACTCTGACCCCGGGAGGGATTGATTGGAATGTGTGAGAGGAGTTTACACTCTGACCCCGGGAAGGATTGATTGAACAGTGTGAGAGGAGCATTACACACTGACCCCGGGAGTGATTGATTGGACAGTGTGAGATGAACTTTTCACTCTGACCCCGGGAGGGCTGGATTCGAATGTGTGAGTGGAGCTTTACTCTCTGACCCTAGGAGGGATTGATTGGAATGTGTGAGAGGAAATTTACACTCTGACCCCGTGAGGGATTTATTGGAATTTGTGAGAGGAACTTTACACTCTGACCCCGTGAGGGATTGATTGGAATTTGTGAGAGGAGCTTCACACTCTGACACCGGGAGGGATTGATTGGAATGCGGGAGAGCAGCTTTACAATCTGACCCCGGGAGGGATTGATTGGAATGTATGAGAGTAGCTTTGCACTCTGACCCCAGGAGGGATTGATTGGACAGTGTGTGAGGAGCTTTACACCCTGACCCCGGGGGGGATTGTTTGGACAGTGTGAGAGGAGCTTTTCACTCTGATCCAGGGAGGGATTGATTGGAATTTGTGAGAGGTGCTTTACACTCTGTCCCTGGGACGGAATGATTGGAATGTGCGAAAGGAGCTTTACACTCTGACCCTGGGACGGAATGATTGGAATGTGTGAGAGGAGCTTTACACTCTGACCCCGGGAGGGATTGATTGGAATGTGTGAGAGGAGCTATACACTCTGAGCCCGGGACGGATTGATTGGACAGTGTGAGAGGAGCTTTACACTCAGTCCCCGGGAGGGATTGATTGGAAAGTGTGAGAGGAGCTTTACACTCTGACCCTGGGAGGGATTGATTGGACAGTGTGAGAGGAGCTTTGCAATATGACCTAGGGAGGGATTGATTGGAATGGGTGTGAGGATTTTCACACTCTGATCCCGGGACGGGTTGATTCGAATGTGTGAGAGGTGCTTTACACTCTGACGCCAGGAGGGATTGCTTGGAATGTGTGGGAGGAGCTTTACACCATGACTCCGGCAGGGAGTGTTTGGAATGTGTGAGAGGAGGTTTACACTCTGACCCCGGGAGGGATTGATTGGAATGTGTGAGAGGAGTTTTACACTCTGACCCCGGGAGGGATTGATTGGAATGTGTGAGAGGAGCTTTACACTCTGACCCCGAGAGGGATTGATTGGAATGTGTGAGAGGAGCTTTACACTCTGACACCGGGAGGAATTGATTGGAATGTGTGAGAGGAGCTTTTCACTCTGACCCAGGGAGGGATTGATTGGAATATGTAAGAGGTACTTTACACTCTGTCCCGGGGAGGGATTAATTCGAATGTGTGAGGATAGCTTTACACTCTGGCCTCGGGAGGGATTGATTGGAATGTGTGAAAGGAGCTTTACACTCTGACCCTGGGACGGCATGATTGGAATGTCTGAGTCGAGCTTTACACTCTGACACTGTGAGGGTTTGATTGGAATGTGTGAGAGGAGCTTTACACTCTGACCCGGGAGGGATAGATTGGAATGTGTGAGAGGAGCTTTACACTCTGACCCCGGGAGGGATTGATTGGAATGTGTGAGTGGAGCTTTAGACTCTGACCCCGGGAGGGATTGATTGGAATGTGTGAGAGGAGTTTACACTCTGACCCCGGGAAGGATTGATTGAACAGTGTGAGAGGAGCATTACACTCTGACCCCGGGAGTGATTGATTGGACAGTGTGAGATGAATTTTTCACTCTGACCCCGGGAGGGCTGGATTCGAATGTGTGAGTTGAGCTTTACTCTCTGACCCTAGGAGGGATTGATTGGAATGTGTGAGAGGAAATTTACACTCTGACCCCGTGAGGGATTTATTGGAATTTGTGAGAGGAGCTTTACACTCTGACCCCGGGAGTGATTGATTGAAAATAGTGTGAGAGGAGCTTTACATTCTGACCCCGGGAGTGATTGATTGGACAGTATGAGAGGAGCTTTGCACTCAGTCCCCGGGAGGGTTTGATTTGAATGTGTGAGGGGAGCTTTACACTCTGACCCCGGGAGGGATTGATTGGAATGTTTGAGAGGAGCTTTACACTCTGACCCCGGGAGGGGTTGATTGGACAGTCTGAGAGGAGCTTTACACTCTGTCCCCGGGAGGGATTGACTGGAATGTGTGGGAGGCGCTTTACACTCAGACCCCGGGAGGGATTGATTGGACAGTGTGAGAGGAGCTTTACAATCTGACCCCAGCAGGGATTGATTGGAATGTGTGAGAGGAGCTTTACACTCTGACCCCGGGTGGGCTTGATTGGACAGTGTAAGAGGAGCTTTACACTCTGACCACGGGAGGGATTGATTGGAATGTGTGAGAGGAGCTTTACACTCTGACTCCGGGAGGATTGATTGGAATTTGTGAGAGGAGCTTTACACTCTGACCCCGGGAGGATTGACTGGAATGTGTGAGAGGAGCTTTACACTCTGTCCCCGGGAGGGATTGATTGGAATGTGTGAGAGGAGCTTTACACTCTGACCTCGGGATGGATTGATTGGAATGTGTGAGATGAACTTTATAATCTGACACGGGAGGGATTGACTGGACAGTGTGAGAGGAGCTTTACACTCTGACCCCGGGAGGGTTGATTGGAATGTGTGAGAGGAGATTTACACTCTGACCCCGGGAGAATTGATTGGAATGTGTGAGAGGAGCTTTACACTCTGACCCCGGGAGGGATTTATTGGAATGTGTGAGAGGAGCTTTACACTCTGACTCCGGGAGGATTGATTGGAATGTGTGAGAGGAGCTTTACACTCTGACCCCGGGAGGGATTGATTGGAATGTGTGAGAGGAGCTTTACACTCTGACTTCGGGATGGATTGATTGGAATGTGTGAGATGAACTTTATAATCTGCCCCGGGAGGTTTGATTGGAATGTGTGAGAGGAGATTTACACTCTGACCCCGGGAGGGATGGATTGGAATGTGTGAGAGGATTTTTAAACTCTGACCCTGGGAGGGATTGATTGGAATGTGTGAGAGGAGCTTTACACTCTGACCCCGGGAGGGATTGATTGGAATGTGTGAGAGGAGCTTTACACTCACACCCCGGGAGGGATTGATTGGAATGTGTGAGAGGAGCTTTACACTCTGACCCCGGGAGGGCTGGATTCGAATGTCTGAGAGGAGATTTACACTCTGACCACGGGAGGGATTGATTGGAAAGAGTGAGAGGAGCTTCACACACTGACCCCGGGAGGGATTGATTGGACATGTCAAAGGAGCTTTACAATTTAACCCCGGGAGGGATTGATTGGAATGTGTGAGTGGAGATTCACACTCTGATCCCGGGAGGGTTTGATTCGAATTTATGAGAGGAGCTTTACACTCTGTCCCCAGGATTTTTTGATTGGAATGTGTGGGAGGAGCTTTACACCATGAGTCCGGAAGGAACGATTGGAATGTGTGAGAGGAGGTTTACACCATGACTCTGGGAGGGATTGATTGGAATGTCTGAGAAGAGATTTACACTCTGACCCCGGGAGGGATTGATTGGAATGTCATAGAGTCATAGAGTCATAGAGTAATACAGCACGGATAGAGGCCCTTCGGCCCATCGTGTCCATGTCGGCCATCAAGCCCTGTCTAATCTAATCCCATATTCCAGCATTTGGCCCGTAGCCTTGTATGCTATGGCATTTCAAATGCTCATCCAAATGCTTCTTAAATGTTGTGAGGGTTTCTGCCTCCACAACCCTTTCAGGCAGTGAGTTCCAGACTCCAACCACCCTCTGGGTGAAAAAGTTCTTTCTCAAATCCCCTCTAAACCTCCCGCCCTTTACCTTGAATCTATGCCCCCTAGTTATTGACCCCTCTACTAAGGGGAAAAGCTCCTCAGCATCCATCCTATCTATGCCCCTCACAATTTTGTACACCTCAATCATGTCCCCCCTCAGCCTCCTCTGCTCCAAGGAAAACAAACCCAATCTGCCCAGTCTCTCTTCATAGCTGAAGCGCTCCATGTGTGAGAGGAGCGTGACACTCTGACCCCGAGAGGGATTGATTGGACAGTGTGACAGGAGCTTTGCACTCTGACCCCTGGAGGGATTGATTGGACAGTGTGAGAGGAGATTTACACTCTGACCCCGGGACGGCTGGATTCGAATGTGTGAGAGGAGAATGTACAGACTTAGTGAACAGAGCCTGGCTATGGAAAAAGGTAGACACAGGCAGACCCGGCTAACGAGAGAGGACAGGATATGCTCTCACTGCAGTCAGGGAGTGGTGGAGACAGAGATGCACTTCCTGACAGCTTGTAGAAAATTTCTACCCAAATTCACAAAAATATGCCAGGAATTCAGAAATTTGAATGACGAACAAAAACTCCCATATCTACTAGGGGAAGAGAGAAATTGTGTAACCTTAGCAGCATACTATGTTACAGCTTGCCATAAACAGAGGGACAACCAATAAATATAAGTAAAGAATATATACAAATTATATGAATGTATATTTATACACTCAGGGATATATCTGTTTATACACTGTATTGATATATCTTTATTTATGTGTTCAACCATGAATGTTTTCGAATGCTTTGGCAACATAAGAAGTACATTGTCATGCCAATAAAGCGATTTGAATTGAATTGAATTGAATTGAGAGGAGCTTTACACTCTGACAGCGGAAGGGATTGATTGGAATGTGTGAGAGCAGCTTTACACTCTGACCACGGGAGGGTTTGATTCGAAAGTATGAGAGGAGCCTTACACTCTGACCCCGGTAGGGATTGGTTGGACAGTGTGAGAGGAACTTTACGCTCTGACCCAGGGAGGGATTGATTGGAATGTGTGAGAGGAGTTTTACACTCTGACCCCGGGAGGGGTTGATTGGAATGTGTGAGACGAGCTTTACACTCTGAACCCGGGAGGGATTGATTGGAATGTGTGAGAGGAGCATTACACTCTGACCCCGGTAGGGATTGATTGGAATCTGTGAGAGGAGCTTTACACTCTGACCCCGGGACGGATTGATTGGACAGTGTGAGAGGAGCATTACATTTTGACCCCGGGAGGGATTGATTGGACAGAGTGAGAGGAGCTTTACACTCTGACCCCGGGAGGGCTGGATTCGAATGTGTGAGAGGAGCTTTACACTCTGACCCTGGGAGGGATTGATTGGAATGTGTGAGAAGAGCTTTACATTCTGGCCCCGGGAGGGATTGATTGGATTGTGTGAGAGAAGCTTTACACTCTGACACCGGGCGTGATTGATTGGATAGTGTGAGAGGAGCATTACATTCTGACCCCGGGAGGGATTGATTGGACAGTGTGAGAGGAGCTTTACACTCAGTCCCCGGGAGGGATTGATTGGAATGTGTGAGAGGAGCTTTACACTCTGACCCCAGGAGGGATGGATTGGAAAGTGTGAGAGGAACTTTACACTCTGACCCTGGGAGGGATTGATTGGACATTGTGAGAGGAGCGTTGCAATCTGACTCCGGGAGGGATTTATTGGAATGTGTGAAAGGTGTTTTCCACTCTGACCCCAGGAGGGATTGATTGGAATGTGTGAGAGGAGCTTTACTATCTGACCCCGGGAGGTTTTGATTCGAATGTGTGAGAGGAGCTTTACACTCTGACCCCGGGAGGGATTGTTTGGAAAGTGTGAGAGGAGCGTTTCACTCTGACCCAGGGAGGGATTGATTGGAATTTGTGAGAGGTGCTTTACACTCTGACCTGGGGAGGGATTGATTGGAATGTGTGAGTCGAGCTTTACACTCTGACACTGTGAGGGTTTGATTGGAATGTGTGAGAGGGGCTTTACACTCTGACCCCGGGAGGGCTAGATTGGAATGTGTGAGAGGAGCTATACACTCTGACCCTGGGAGGGATTGATTGGAATGTGTGAGTGGAGCTTTACACTCTGACCCCGGGAGGGATTGATTGGACAGTGTGAGAGGAGCATTACACTCTGACCCCGGGAGGGATTGATTGGACACTGTGAGATGAGCTTTACACTCTGACCCCAGGAGGGCTGGATTCGAATGTGTGAGAGGAGCTTTACACTCTGACACTAGGAGGGATTGATTGGAATGTGTGAGAGGAAATTTACACTCTGACCCCGTGAGGGATTTATTGGAATGTGTGAGAGGAGCTTTACACTCTGACCCCGGGAGTGATTGATTGGATAGTGTGAGAGGAGCTTTACATTCTGACCCCGGGAGGGATTGATTGGAATGTGTGTGAGGAGCTTTGCACTCAGTCCCCGGGAGGGACTGATTGGAATGTGTGAGAGGAGCTTTACACTCTGACCCTGGGAGGGATGGATTGGAAAGTGTGAGAGCAGCTTTACACTCTGACCCTGGGAGGGATTGATTGGACAGTGTGAGAGGAGCTTTGCAATCTGACACCGGGAGGGATTGATTGGAATGGGTGTGAGGAGCTTCACACTCTGATCCCGGGAGTGGTTGATTCGAATGTGTGAGAGGTGCTTTACATTCTGACCCCAGCAGGGATTCAATGGAATGTGTGGGAGGAGCTTTACACCATGACTCCGGGAGGGAGTGATTGGAATGTGTGAGAAGAGGTTTACACTCTGACCCCGGGAGGGATTGATTGGAATGTGTGAGAGGAACTTAACACTCTGACCCCGGGAGGTATTGATTGGAATGTGTGAGAGGAGCTTTACACTCTGACACCGGGAGGGATTGATTGGAATGCGGGAGAGCAGCTTTACAATCTGACCCCGGGAGGGATTGATTGGAATGTATGAGAGTAGCTTTGCACTCTGACCCCAGGAGGGATTGATTGGACAGTGTGAGAGGAGCTTTACACCCTGACCCAGGGAGGGATTGTTGGACAGTGTGAGAGGAGCTTTTCACTCTGACCCAGGGAGGGATTGATTGGAATTTGTGAGAGGTGCTTTACACTCTGTCCCTGGGACGGAATGATTGGAATGTGCGAAAGGAGCTTTACACTCTGACCCTGGGACGGAATGATTGGAATGTGTGAGTCGATCTTTGCACTCTGACACCGTGAGGGTTTGTTTGGAATGTGTGAGAGGAGGTTTACACACTGACACCGGGAGGGATTGATTGGAATGCGGGAGAGCAGCTTCACAATCTGACCCCGGGAGGGATTGATTGGAATGTGTGAGAGGTGCTTTACACTCTGACCCCGGGAGGGATTGATTGGAATGTATGAGAGGAGCTTTACACTCTGACCCCGGGAGGGATTGATTGGAATGTGTGAGAGGAGCTATACACTCTGAGCCCGGGACGGATTGATTGGACAGTGTGAGAGGAGCTTTACACTCAGTCCCCGGGAGGGATTGATTGGAAAGTGTGAGAGGAGCTTTACACTCTGACCCTGGGAGGGATTGATTGGACAGTGTGAGAGGAGCTTTGCAATATGACCTCGGGAGGGATTGATTGGAATGGGTGTGAGGAGTTTCACACTCTGATCCCGGGACGGGTTGATTCGAATGTGTGAGAGGTGCTTTACACTCTGACGCCAGGAGGGATTGCTTGGAATGTGTGGGAGGAGCTTTACATCATGACTCCTGCAGGGAGTGTTTGGAATGTGTGAGAGGAGGTTTACACTCTGACCCCGGGAGGGATTGATTGGAATGTGTGAGAGGAGTTTTACACTCTGACCCCGGGAGGGATTGATTGGAATGTGTGAGAGGAGCTTTACACTCTGACACCGGGAGGAATTGATTGGAATGTGTGAGAGGAGCTTTGCACCCTGACTCAAGGAGGGATTGATTGGACAGTGTGAGAGGAGCTTTTCACTCTGACCCAGGGAGGGATTGATTGGAATATGTAAGAGGTACTTTACACTCTGTCCCGGGGAGGGATTAATTCGAATGTGTGCGGATAGCTTTACACTCTGGCCTCGGGAGGGATTAATTGGAATGTGTGAAAGGAGCTTTACACTCTGACCCTGGGACGGCATGATTGGAATGTCTGAGTCGAGCTTTACACTCTGACACTGTGAGGGTTTGATTGGAATGTGTGAGAGGAGCTTTACACTCTGACCCGGGAGGGATAGTTTGGAATGTGTGAGAGGAGCTTTACACTCTGACCCCGGGAGGGATTGATTGGAATGTGTGAGTGGAGCTTTAGACTCTGACCCCGGGAGGGATTGATTGGAATGTGTGAGAGGAGTTTACACTCTGACCCCGGGAAGGATTGATTGAACAGTGTGAGAGGAGCATTACACACTGACCCCGGGAGTGATTGATTGGACAGTGTGAGATGAACTTTTCACTCTGACCCCGGGAGGGATGGGTTCGAATGTGTGAGTGGAGCTTTTCTCTCTGACCCTAGGAGGGATTGATTGGAATGTGTGAGAGGAAATTTACACTCTGACCCCGTGAGGGATTTATTGGAATTTGTGAGAGGAACTTTACACTCTGACCCCGTGAGGGATTGATTGGAATTTGTGAGAGGAGCTTCACACTCTGACACCGGGAGGGATTGATTGGAATGCGGGAGAGCAGCTTTACAATCTGACCCCGGGAGGGATTGATTGGAATGTATGAGAGTAGCTTTGCACTCTGACCCCAGGAGGGATTGATTGGGCAGTGTGTGAGGAGCTTTACACCCTGACCCCGGGGGGGATAGTTTGGACAGTGTGAGAGGAGCTTTTCACTCTGATCCAGGGAGGGATTGATTGGAATTTGTGAGAGGTGCTTTACACTCTATCCCTGGGACGGAATGATTGGAATGTGCGAAAGGAGCTTTACACTCTGTCCCTGGGACGGAATGATTGGAATGTGCGAAAGGAGCTTTACACTCTGACCCTGGGACGGAATGATTGGAATGTGTGAGAGGAGCTTTACACTCTGACCCCGGGAGGGATTGATTGGAATGTGTGAGAGGAGCTATACACCATGACTCCGGCAGGGAGTGTTTGGAATGTGTGAGAGGAGGTTTACACTCTGACCCCGGGAGGGATTGATTGGAATGTGTGAGAGGAGTTTTACACTCTGACCCCGGGAGGGATTGATTGGAATGTGTGAGAGGAGCTTTACACTCTGACACCGGGAGGAATTGATTGGAATGTGTGAGAGGAGCTTTGCACCCTGACTCCAGGAGGGATTGATTGGACAGTGTGAGAGGAGCTTTTCACTCTGACCCAGGGAGGGTTTGATTGGAATATGTAAGAGGTACTTTACACTCTGTCCCGGGGAGGGATTAATTCGAATGTGTGAGGATAGCTTTACACTCTGGCCTCGGGAGGGATTGATTGGAATGTGTGAAAGGAGCTTTACACTCTGACCCTGGGACGGCATGATTGGAATGTCTGAGTCGAGCTTTACACTCTGACACTGTGAGGGTTTGATTGGAATGTGTGAGAGGAGCTTTACACTCTGACCCGGGAGGGATAGATTGGAATGTGTGAGAGGAGCTTTACACTCTGACACCGGGAGGGATTGATTGGAATGTGTGAGTGGAGCTTTAGACTCTGACCCCGGGAGGGATTGATTGGAATGTGTGAGAGGAGTTTACACTCTGACCCCGGGAAGGATTGATTGAACAGTGTGAGAGGAGCATTACACTCTGACCCCGGGAGTGATTGATTGGACAGTGTGAGATGAACTTTTCGCTCTGACCCCGGGAGGGCTGGATTCGAATGTGTGAGTGGAGCTTTACTCTCTGACCCTAGGAGGGATTGATTGGAATGTGTGAGAGGAAATTTACACTCTGACCCCGTGAGGGATTTATTGGAATTTGTGAGAGGAGCTTTACACTCTGACCCCGGGAGTGATTGATTGAAAATAGTGTGAGAGGAGCTTTACATTCTGACCCCGGGAGTGATTGATTGGACAGTATGAAGGAGCTTTGCACTCAGTCCCCGGGAGGGATTGATTGGAATGTGTGAGAGGAGCTTTACACTCTGACCCCAGGAGGGATAGATTGGAAAGTGTGAGATGAGCTTTACACTCTGACCCTGGGAGGGATTGATTGGACAGTGTGAGAGCTGCTTTGCAATCTGAACCCGGGAGGGATTGATTGGAATGGGTGTGAGGAGTTTCACACTCTGACCCCGGGAGGGATTGATTGGAATGTGTGAGAGGAGTTTTACACTCTGACCCCGGGAGGGATTGATTGGAATGTGTGAGAGGAGCTTTACACTCTGACACCGGGAGGAATTGATTGGAATGTGTGAGAGGAGCTTTGCACCCTGACTCCAGGAGGGATTGATTGGACAGTGTGAGAGGAGCTTTTCACTCGGACCCAGGGAGGGATTGATTGGAATATATAAGAGGTACTTTACACTCTGTCCCGGGGAGGGATTAATTCGAATGTGTGCGGATAGCTTTACACTCTGGCCTCGGGAGGGTTTGATTGGAATGTGTGAGAGGAGCTTTACACTCTGACCCGGGAGGGATAGTTTGGAATGTGTGAGAGGAGCTTTACACTCTGACCCCGGGAGGGAATGATTGGAATGTGTGAGTGGAGCTTTAGACTCTGACTCCGGGAGGGATTGATTGGAATGTGTGAGAGGAGTTTACACTCTGACCCCGGGAAGGATTGATTGGACAGTGTGAGAGGAGCATTACACTCTGACCCCGGGAGTGATTGATTGGACAGTGTGAGATGAACTTTTCACTCTGACCCCGGGAGGGCTGGATTCGAATGTGTGAGTGGAGCTTTACTCTCTGACCCGAGGAGGGATTGCTTGGAATGTGTGAGAGGAAATTTACACTCTGACCCCGTGAGGGATTTATTGGAATTTGTGAGAGGAGCTTTACACTCTGACCCCGGGAGTGATTGATTGGATAGTGTGAGAGGAGCTTTACATTCTGACCCCGGGAGTGATTGATTGGACAGTATGAGAGGAGCTTTGCACTCAGTCCCCGGGAGGGATTGATTGGAATGTGTGAGAGGAGCTTTACACTCTCACCCCAGGAGGGATAGATCGGAAAGTGTGAGAGGAGCTTTACACTCTGACCCTGGGAGGGATTGATTGCACAGTGTGAGAGGTGCTTTGCAATCTGAACCCGAGAGGGATTGATTGGAATGGGTGTGAGGAGATTCACACTCTGATTCCGGGAGTGGTTGATTCGAATGTGTGAGAGGTGCTTTACACTCTGACCCCAGCAGGGATTGATTGGAATGTGTGGGAGGAGCTTTACACCATGGCTCCTGGAGGGAGTGATTGGAATGTGCGAGAGGAGGTTTACACTCTGACCCCGGTAGGGATTGATTGGAATGTGTGTGAGGAACTTTACACTCTGACCCCGGAAGGGATTGATTGGAATGCGGGAGAGCAGCTTTACAATCTGACCGTGGGATGGTTTGATTCGAATGTGTGAGAGGAGCTTTACTCTCTAACCCCGAGAGGGATTGATTGGACAGTGTGAGAGGAGCTTTACACTCTGACCCAGGGAGGGATTGATTCGAATGTGTGTGGATAGCTTTACACTCTGGCCGCGGGAGG
Organism: Somniosus microcephalus; assembly: GCF_052327205.1. Taxonomy (NCBI): domain Eukaryota; kingdom Metazoa; phylum Chordata; class Chondrichthyes; order Squaliformes; family Somniosidae; genus Somniosus; species Somniosus microcephalus. The sequence goes on along the minus strand of NW_028225183.1, from coordinate 11,327,222 downwards.
AATTTATTGGAATGTGTGAAAGGAGCTTTACACACTGACCCTGGGACGGAATGATTGGAATGTGTGAGTCGAGCTTTACACTCTGACACCGTGAAGGTTAGTTTGGAATGTGTGAGAGCAGCTTTACACTCTGACACCGGGAGGCATTGATTGGAATGCGGGAGAGCAGCTTTACAATCTGACCCCGGGAGGGATTGATTGGAATGTGTGAGAGGATCTTTACACTCTGACCCCAGGAGGGATTGTTTGGAATGTGTGGGAGGAGCTTTACACCATGACTCCGGGAGGGAGTGATTGGAATGTGTGAGAGGATGTTTACACTCTGACCCCCGGGAGGGATTGATTGGAATGTGTGAGAGGAGGTTTACACTCTGACCCAGGGAGGGTTTGAATCCAATGTGTGAGAGGAGCTTTACACTCTGACCCCGGGAGGGATTGTTTGGACAGGGTGAGAGGAGCTTTTCACTTTGACCCAGGGAGGGATTGATTGGAATTTGTGAGAGGTGCTTTACTCTCTGACCAGGGGAGGGATTGATTCGAATGTGTGAGGATAGCTTTACACTCTGGCCACGGGAGGGATTGATTGGAATGTGTGAAAGGAGCTTTACACTCTGACCGTGGGACGGAATGATTGGAATGTGTGAGTCGAGCTTTACAATCTGACGCTGTGAAGGTTTGATTGGAATGTGTGAGAGGAGCTTTACACTCTGACCCCAGGAGGGATTGATTGGAATGTGTGAGTGGAGCTTTACACTCTGACTCCGGGAGGGATTGATTGGAATGTGTGAGAGGAGTTTACACTCTGACCCCGGGACGGATTGATTGGACAGTGTGAGAGGAGCATTACACTCTGACCCCGGGAGGGATTGATTGGAAAGTGTGAGATGAGCTTTACACTCTGAACCCGGGAGGGCTGGATTCGATTGTGTGAGAGGAGCTTTACACTCTGACACTAGGAGGGATTGATTGGAATGTGTGAGAGGAAATTTACACGCTGACCCCGTGAGGGATTTATTGGAATGTGTGAGAGGAGCTTCTCACTCTGACCCCGGGAGTGATTGATTGGATTGTGTGAGAGGAGCCTTACATTCTGACCCCGGGAGGGATTGATTGGAATGTGTGAGAGGAGCTTTGCACTCAGTCCCCGGGAGGGACTGATTGGAATGTGTGAGAGGAGCGTTACACTCTCACCCCAGGAGGGATGGATTGGAAAGTGTGAGTGGAGCTTCACACTCTGACCCTGTGAGGGATTGAATGGACAGTGTGAGATGTGCTTTGCAATCTGACACCGGGAGGGATTGATTGGAATGGATGTGAGGAGATTCACACTCTGATCCCGGGAGTGGTTGATTCGAATGTGTGAGAGGTGCTTTACACTCTGACCCCAGCAGGGAATGATTGGAATGTGTGGGAGGAGCTTTACATCATGACTCCGGGAGGGAGTGATTGGAATGTGTGAGAGGAGGTTTACACTCTGACCCCGGGAGGAATTGATTGGAATGTTTGAGAGGAACTTTACACTCTGACCCCGGGAGGGATTGATTGGAATGTGCGAGAGGAGCTTTACACTCTGACACCGGGAGGGATTGATTGGAATGCGGGAGAGCAGCTTTACAATCTGACCCCGGGAGGGTTTGATTCGAATGTGTGAGAGGGGCTTTACTCTCTAACCCCGGGAGGGATTGATTGGAATGTATGAGAGGAGCTTTGCACTCTGACCCCAGGAGGGATTGATTGGACAGTGAGAGAGGAGCTTTACACTCTGACCCCGGGAGGGATTGTTTGGACTGTGTGAGAGGAGCTTTTCACTCTGACCCAGCGAGGGATTGATAAGAATTTGTGAGAGGTACTTTACACTCTGACGCAGGGAGGGTTTGATTCGAATGTGTGAGGATAGCTTTACACTCTGGCCCCTGGAGGGATTGATTGGAATGTGTGAAAGGAGCTTTACACACTGACCCCGGGACGGATTGATTGGACAGTGTGAGAGAAGCATTACACTCTGACCCCGGGAGGGATTGATTGAATAGTGTGAGAGGAGCTTTACACTCTGACCCCGGGAGGGCTGGATTCGAATGTGTGAGAGGAGCTTTACACTCTGACTCCGGGAGTGATTGATTGGATAGTGTGAGAGGAGCTTTGCAATCTGATCCCGGGAGGGATTGATTGGAATGGGTGTGAGGAGATTCACACTCTGATCCCGGGAGGGGTTGATTCGAATGTGTGAGAGGTGCTTTACACTCTGACCACAGGAGGGATTGCTTGGAATGTGTGGGTGGAGCTTTACACCATGAATCCGGCAGGGAGTGATTGGAATGTGTGAGAGGAGGTTTACACTCTGACCCCGGGATGGATTGATTGGAATGTGTGAGAGGAACTTTACACTCTGACCCCGGGAGGGATTGATTGGAATGTGTGAGAGGAGCTTTACACCCTGACACCGGGAGGAATTGATTCAAATGCGTGAGAGGAGCTTTGCACTCTGACTCCAGGAGGGATTGATTGGACAGTGTGAGAGGAGATTTTCAGTCTGACCCAGGGAGGGATGAATTGGAATTTGTGAGAGGTGCTTTACACTCTCACCCGGGGCGGCATTGATTCGAATGTGTGAGGATAGCTTTACACTTTGGTCTCGGGAGGGGTTGATTGGAATGTGTGAAAGGAGCATTACACTCTGACCCTGGGACGGCATGATTGGAATGTGTGAGCCGAGCTTTACACTCTGACACCGTGAGGGTTTGATTGGAATGTGTGAGAGGAGCTTTACACTCTGACACGGGAGTAATAGATTGGAATGTGTGAGCCGAGCTTTACACTCTTACACCGTGAGGGTTTGATTGGAATGTGTGAGCCGAGCTTTTCACTCTGACCCCGGGAGGGCTGCATTCGAATGTCTGAGAGGAGCTTTACACTCTGACCCTAGGAGGAATTGATTGGAATGTGTGAGCGGAAATTTACACTCTGACCCCGTGAGGGATTTATTGGAATTTGTGAGAGGAGCTTTACACTCTGACCCCAGGAGGGATGGATTGGAAAGTGTGAGAGGAGCTTTACACTCTGAACCTGGGAGGGATTGATTGGACAGTGTGAGAGGAGCTTTGCAATCTGATCCCGGGAGGGATTGATTGGAATGGGTGTGAGGAGATTCACACTCTGATCCCGGGAGTGGTTGATTGGAATGTGTGAGAGGAGCTTTACACTCTGACACGGGAGTAATAGATTGGAATGTGTGAGAGGAGCTTTACACTGTGACACCGGGAGTGATTAATTGGAATGTTCGAGATGAGCTTTAAACTCTGACCCCGGGAGGGATTGATTGGACAGTGTGAGATGAGCTTTTCACTCTGACCCCGGGAGGGCTGCATTCGAATGTCTGAGAGGAGCTTTACACTCTGACCCTAGGAGGAATTGATTGGAATGTGTGAGAGGAAATTTACACTCTGACCCCGTGAGGGATTTATTGGAATTTGTGAGAGGAGCTTTACACTCTGACCCCGGGAGTGATTGATTGCATAGTGTGAGAGGAGCTTTACATTCTGACCCCGGGAGTGATTGATTGGACAGTATGAGAGGAGCGTTGCACTCAGTCCCCGGAGGGATTGATTGGAATGTGTGAGAGGAGCTTTACACTCTGACCCCAGGAGGGATGGATTGGAAAGTGTGAGAGGAGCTTTACACTCTGAACCTGGGAGGGATTGATTGGACAGTGTGAGAGGAGCTTTGCAATCTGATCCCGGGAGGGATTGATTGGAATGGGTGTGAGGAGATTCACACTCTGATCCCGGGAGTGGTTGATTCGAATGTGTGAGAGGTGCTTTACACTCTGACCCCAGCAGGGATTGATTGGAATGTGTGGGAGGAGCGTTACACCATGACTCCGGGAGGGAGTGATTGGAATGTGTGAGAGGAGGTTTACACTCTGACCCCGGTAGGGATTGATTGGAATGTGTGAGAGGAACTTTACACTCTGACCCTAGGAGGGCTTGATTGGAATGTGTGAGAGGAAATTTACACTCTGTCCCCGGGAGTGATTGATTGGATAGTTTGAGAGGAGCTTTACATTCAGACCCCGGGAGCGATTGATTGGACAGTGTGAGAGGAGCTTTGCACTCAGTCCCCGGGAAGGATTGATTGGAATGTGTGAGAGGAGCTTTACACTCTGACCCCAGGATGGATAGATTGGAAAGTGTGAGAGGAGCTTTGCAATCTGACCCCGGGAGGGATTGGTTGGAATGGGTGTGAGAAGATTCACACTCTGTTCCCGGGAGTGGTTGATTCGAATGTGTGAGAGAGGCTTTACACTCTGACCCCAGCAGGGATTGATTGGTATGTGTGGGAGGAGCTTTACCCCATGACTCCGGGAGGGAGTGATTGGAACGCGGGAGAGCAGCTTTACAATCTGACCCCAGGAGCGTTTGATTCGAATGTGTGAGAGGAGCTTTACTCTCTAACCCCGGGAGGGATTGATTGGAATGTATGAGAGGAGCTTTGCACTCTGACCCCAGGAGGGATCGATTGGACAGTGTGAGAGGAGCTTTACACTCTGATCCCGGGAGGGATTGTTTGGAAAGTGTGAGAGGAGCTTTTCACTCTGACCCAGGGAGGGATTGATTGGAATTTGGGAGATGTGCTTTACACTCAGACCCGGGGAGGGATTGATTCGAATGTTTGAGGATAGCTTTACACTCTGACCCCGGGAGGGATTGATTGGAATGTGTGAATGGAGCTTTACACTCTGACCCTGGGACGGGATGATTGGAATGTGTGAGTCGAGCTTTGCACTCTGACACCGTGAGGGTTTGCTTGGAATGTGTGAGAGGAGCTTTACACTCTGACCCCGGGAGTGATTGATTGGAATGTGTGAGTGGAGCTTTACACTCTGACCCCGGGAGGGATTGATTGGAATGTGTGAGAGGCGTTTACACTCTGACCCCGGGACGGATTGATTGGAATGTGTGAGAGGAGCTTTACAATCTGACCCCGGGAGGGATGATTCGAATGTGTGAGTGGAGCTTTACACTCTGACCCCGGGACGGATTGATTGGAATGTGTGGGAGGTGCTTTACACTCTGGCCCCGGGAGGGATTGAAAGGAATGTGTGAAAGGAGATTTACACACTGACACTGGGACGGAATGATTGGAATTTGTGAGTCGAGCTTTACAATCTGACACCGTGAGGGCTTGTTTGGAATGTGTGAGAGGAGCTTTACACTCTGACACCGGGAGGGATTGATTGGAATGCGGGAGAGCAGCTTTACAATCTGACCCCGGAAGGGATTGATTGGAATGTGTGAGAGGAGCTTTACACTCTGACACCGGGAGGGATTGATTGGAATGTGTGAGAGGAGCTTTACACTCTGACCCCGGGAGGGATTGATTGGAAAGTGTGAGAGGAGCTTTACACTCTGACCCCAGGACGGATTGATTGGAATGTGTGCGAGGAGCTTTACACTCTGACCTCGGGAGGGATTGATTGGACAGTGTGGGAGGAGCTTTACACTCTGACCCCGGGAGGGCTGGATTCGAATGTGTGAGAGGAGCTTTACACTCTGACTCTGGGAGGGATTGATTGGAATGTGTGAGAGATAATTTACACTCTGACCCCGTGAGGTATTTATTGGAATGTGTGAGAGGAGCTTTACACTCTGACCCCAGGAGGGATGGATTGGAGAGTGTGAGAGGAGCTTTGCAATCTGACCCCGGGAGGGATTGTTTGGAATGGGTTTGAGGAGATTCACACTCTGATCCCGGGAGGGGTTGATTCGAATGTGTGAGAGGTGCTATACACTCTGACCCCAGGAGGGATTGATTGGAATGTGCGGGAGGAGCTTCACACCATGACTCCGGAAGGGAGTGATTGGAATGTGTGAGAGGAGGTTTACACTCTGACCCCGGGAGGGATTGATTGGAATGTGTGAGAGGAGCTTTGCAATCTGACCCCGCGAGGGTTTGATTCGAATGTGTGAGATGATCTTTAATCTCCAACCCCAGAAGGGATTGATTGGGCAGTGTGAGAGGAGCTTTACACTCTGACCTCGGGAGGGATTGTTTGGACAGTGTGAGAGGAGCTTTTTACTCTGACCCGGGGAGGGATTGATTCGAATGTTTGAGGATAGCTTTACACTCTGGCCCCGGGAGGGATTGATTGGAATGTGTGAAAGGAGCTTTACACTCTGACGCTGGGACGGAATGATTGGAATGTGTGAGTCGAGCTTTGCACTCTGACACCGTGAGGGTTTGATTGGAATGTGTGAGAGGAGCTTTACACTCTGACCCCGGTAGGGTAGATTGGAATGTGTGAGTGGAGCTTTACACTCTGACCCCGGGAGGGATTGATTGGAATGTGTGAGAGGAGTTCGCACTCTGACCCCGGGACGGATTGATTGGACAGTGTCAGAGGAGCATTACACTCTGACCCCAGGAGGGTTTGATTGGACAGTGTGAGATAAGCTTCACACTCTGACCCCGGGAGGGCTGGATTCGAATGTTTGAGAGGAGCTTTACCCTCTGACACTAGGAGGGATTGATTGGAATGTGTGAGAGGAAATGTACACTCTGACCCCGTGAGGGATTTATTGGAATGTGTGAGAGGAGCTTTACACTCTGAACCCGGGAGTGATTGATTGGATAGTTTGAGAGGAGCTTTACATTCTGACCCCGGGAGGGATTGACTGGAGAGTGTGAGAGGAGCTTTGCACTCAGTCCCCGGGAGGGATTGATTGGAATGTGTGAGAGGAGCTTTACTCTCTGACCCCAGGAGGGATGGATTGGAAAGAGTGAGAGGAGCTTTGCAATCTGACCCCGGGAGGGATTGAGTGGAATGGGTGTGAGGAGATTCACACTCTGTACCCAGGAGTGGTTGACTCGAATGTCTGAGAGGTGCTTTGCACTCTGACCCCAGCAGGGATTGATTGGAATGTGTGGGAGGAGCTTTACACCATGACTCCGGGAGGGAGTGATTGGAAGGTGTGAGAGGAGATTTACACTCTGACACCGGGAGGGATTGATTGGAATGTGTGAGAGGAGCTTTACACTCTGACACCGGGAGGGATTGATTGGAATGCGGGAGAGCAGCTTTACAATCTGACTCCGGGAGGGTTTGATTCGAATGTGTGAGAGGAGGTTTACTCTCTAACCCCGGGAGGGATTGATTGGAAAGTATGAGAGGAGCTTTGCACTCTGACCCCAGGAGGGATTGATTGGACAGTGTGAGAGGAGCTTTACACTCTGACCCCGGGAGGGATTGTTTGGACAGTGTGAGAGGAGCTTTTCACTCTGACCCAGGGAGGGATTGATTGGAATTTGTAAGAGGTGCTTTAAACTCTGGCCCCGGGAGGGATTGATTGGAATGTGTGAAAGGAGCTTTACACTCTGACCCTGGGACGGAATGATTGAAATGTGTGAGTCGAGCTTTACACTGACACCGTGAGTGTTTGTTGGGAATGTGTGAGAGGGGCTTTACACTCAGACCCCGGGAGGGATAGATTGGAATGTGTGAGAGGAGCTTTACACTCTGACACCGGGAGGGATTAATTGGAATGTGCGAGATGAGCTTTACACTCTGTCCCCGGGAGCGATTGATTGGAATGTGTGAGAGGAGTTTTACACTCTGACCCCGGGAGGGATTTATTGGAATGTGTGAGAGCAGCTTTACACATTGACCCCAGGAAGTATTGATTGGACAGTGTGAGAGGAGCTTTACACTCTGTCCCCGGGAGGGATTGATTGGAATGTGTGAGAGGAGCTTTACACTCTGACCCCAGGAGGGATTGATTCGAATGTGTGAGAGAAGCTTTACAATCTGACCCCGGGAGGGCTTGATTGAAATGTCTGAGAGGAGCTTTACAATCTGACCCCGGGAGGGTTTGTTTGGAATGTGTGAGAGGAGCTTTACTCTCTAACCCCGGGAGGGATTGATTGGAATGTATGAGAGGAGCTTTGCACTCTGACTCCAGGAGGGATTGATTGGACAGTGTGAGAGGAGCATTACACTCTGAACCCGGGAGGGATTGTTTGGAGAGTGTGAGAGGAGCTTTTCACTCTGACCCAGGGAAGGATTGATTGAATTTGTGAGATGTGCTAAACACTCTGACCCGGGGAGGGATTGATTCGAATGTGTGAGGATAGCTTTACACTCTGGCCCCGGGAGGGATTGATTGGAATGTGTGAGTCGAGCTTTACACTCTGACACCGTGAGGGTTTGTTTCGAATGTGTGAGAGGAGCTTTGCACTCTGACACTGGGACGGATTGATTGGAATGCGGGAGAGCAGCTTTACAATCTGACACCGGGCGGGATTGATCGGAATGTGTGAGAGGAGCTTTACACTCTGACCCCGGGAGGGATTGATTGGAATGTGTGAGAGGAGCTTTACACTCTGACCCCGGAAGGGATTGATTGGAATGTGTGAGAGGAGCTTTACACTCTGGCCACGGGAGGGATTGATTGGACAGTGTGAGAGGAGCTTTACACTCTGACTCTGGGAGGGATTGATTGGAATGTGTGCGAGAAAATTTACACTCTGACCCCGTGAGGGATTTATTGGAATGTGTGAGAGGAGCTTTACACTCTGACCCCGGGAGTGATTGATTGGATAGTGTGAGAGGTGCATTAAATTCTGACCCCGGGAGGGATTGATTGGATAGTGTGAGAGGAGCTTTACATTCAATACTCGGGAGTGATTGATTGGAATGTGTTAGAGGAGCTTTACAGTCTGACCCCAGGAGGGATGGATTGGATAGTGTGAGAGGAGATTTGCAATCTGACCCCGGGAGTAATTGTTTGGAATGGGTGTCAGGAGATTCACATTCTGATCCCGGGAGGGATTGATTCGAATGTGTGAGAGGTGCTTTACACTCTGACCCCAGGAGGGATTGACTGGAATGTGTGGGAGGAGCTTTACACCATGACTCCGGGAGGGAGTGATTGGAATGTGTGAGAGGAGGTTTACACTCTGACCCCGGGAGGAATTGATTGGAATGTGTGAGATGAGCTTTGCAATCTGACCCCGGGAGGGATTGATTGGAATGGGTGTGAGGAGATTCACACTCTGACACCGGGAGGAATTGATTGGAATGCGTGAGAGCAGCTTTACAATCTGACCCCGGGAGGGTTTGATTCGAATGTGTAGAGGTGCTTTACTCTCTAACACCAGGAGGGATTGATTGGATAGTGTGAGAGGAGCTTTACACTCTGACCCCGGGACGGATTGTTTGGACAGTGTGAGAGGAGCTTTTTATTCTGACCCAGGGAGGGATTGATTGGAATTTGTGAGAGGTGCTTTAAACTCTGACCCGGGGAGGGATTGATTCGAATGTTTGAGGATAGCTTTATTCTCTGGCCCCGGGAGGGATTGATTGGAATGTGTGAAAGAAGCTTTACACTCTGACCATGGGACGGAATGATTGGAATGTGTGAGTCGAGCTTTACACTCAGACCTCGGGAGGGATAGATTGGAATGTGTGAGAGGAGCTTTACACTCTGACACCGGGAGGGATTAATTGCAATGTGCGAGATGAGCTTTACACTCTGACCCCGGGAGCGATTGATTGGAATGTGTGAGAGGAGCTTTACACTCTGACCCCGGGAGGGATTGATTGGAATGTGTGAGAGCAGCTTTACACACTGACCCCAGGAAGGATTGATTGGACAGTGTGAGAGGAGCTTTAAACTCTGTCCCCGGGGGGGATTGATTGGACAGTGTGAGAGGAGCTTTGCACTCTGAACCCGGGAGGGATTGTTTGGTCAGTGTGAGAGGAGCTTTTCACTCTGACCCAGGGAAGGATTGATTGGAATTTGTGAGATGTGCTTTACACTCTGACCCGGGGAGGGATTGATTCGAATGTGTGAGGATAGCTTTACACTCTGGCCCCGGGAGGGATTGATTGGAATGTGTGAGTCGAGCTTTACACTCTGACACCGTGAGGGTTTGTTTCGAATGTGTGAGAGGAGCTTTACACTCTGATACCGGGAGGGATTGATTAGAATGCGGGAGAGCAGCTTTACAATCTGACACCGGGCGGGATTGATCGGAATGTGTAAGAGGAGATTTACACTCTGACCCCGGGAGGGATTGATTGGAATGTGTGAGAGGAGCTTGACACACTGACCCCGGAAGGAATGATTGGAATGTGTGAGAGGAGCTTTACACTCTGGCCACGGGAGGGATTGATTGGACAGTGTGAAAGGAGCTTTACACTCTGACTCTGGGAGGGATTGATTGGAATGTGTGCGAGGAAATTTACACTCTGACCCCGTGAGGGATTTATTGGAATGTGTGAGAGGAGCTTTACACTCTGACCCCGGGAGTGATTGATTGGTTAGTGTGAGAGGTGCATTAAATTCTGACCCCGGGAGGGATTGATTGGATAGTGTGAGAGGAGCTTTACATTCAGTACTCGGGAGTGATTGATTGGAATGTGTGAGAGGAGCTTTACGCTCTGACCCCAGGAGGGATGGATTGGATAGTGTGAGAGGAGATTTGCAATCTGACCCCGGGAGTAATTGTTTGGAATGGGTGTGAGGAGATTCACATTCTGATCCCGGGAGGGGTTGATTCGAATGTGTGAGAGGTGCTTTACACTCTGACCCCAGGAGGGGTTGACTGGAATGTGTGGGAGGAGCTTTACACCATGACTCCGGGAGGGAGTGATTGGAATGTGTGAGAGGAGGTTTACACTCTGACCCCGGGAGGAATTGATTGGAATGTGTGAGATGAGCTTTGCAATCTGACCCCGGGAGGGATTGATTGGAATGGGTGTGAGGAGATTCACACTCTGACACCGTGAGGAATTGATTGCAATGCGTGAGAGCAGCTTTACAATCTGACCCTGGGAGGGTTTGATTCGAATGTGGAGAGGTGCTTTACTCTCTAACACCAGGAGGGATTGATTGGACAGTGTGAGAGGAGCTTTACCCTCTGACACCAGGAGGGATTGTTTGGACAGTGTGAGAGGAGCTTTTTACTCTGACCCAGGGAGGGATTGATTGGAATTTGTGAGAGGTGCTTTACACTCTGACCCGGGGAGGGATTGATTCGAATGTTTGAGGATAGCTTTACACTCTGGCCCCGGGAGGGATTGATTGGAATGTGTGAAAGAAGCTTTACACTCTGACCATGGGACGGAATGATTGGAATGTGTGAGTCGAGCTTTACACTCTGACACCGTGAGGGTTTGATTGGAATGTGTGAGAGGAGCTTTACACTCTGACCCCGGGAGGGATTGATTGGAATGTGTGAGAGGAGTTTACACTCTGACCCCGGGACGGATTGTTTGGACAGTGTGAGAGGAGCATTACACTCTGACCCCGGGAGGGATTGATTGGACAGTGTGAGATAAGCGTTACACTCTGACCCCGGGAGGGCTGGATTCGAATGTTTGAGAGGAGCTTTACACTCTGACCTTAGGAGGCATTGATTGGAATGTGTGCGAGGAAATTTACAATCTGACCCCGTGAGGGATTTATTGGAATGTGTGAGAGGAGCTTTACACTCTGACCCCGGGAGTGATTGATTGGATAGTGTGAGAGGAGCTTTGCACTCAGTCCCCGCGAGGGATTGATTGGAATGTGTGAGAGGAGCTTTACACTCTGACCCCAGGAGGGATGGATTGGAAAGTATGAGAGGAGCTTTGCAATCTGACACTGGGAGGGATTGATTGGAATGGGTGTGAGGAGATTCACACTCTGATCCCGGGAGTGGTTGATTCGAATGTGTGAGAGGTGCTTTACACTCTGACCCCAGCAGGGATTGATTGGAATGTGTGGGAGGAGCTTTACACTATGACTCCGGGAGGGAGTGAGTGGAATGTGTGAGAGGAACTTTACACTCTGACCCCGGGAAGGATTGATTGGAATGTTTGAGAGGAACTTTACACTCTGACCCCGGGAGGGATTGATTGGAAAGCGGGAGAGCAGCTTTACAATCTAACCCCGGGAGGGTTTGATTCGAATGTATGAGAGGAGCTTTACTCTCTAACCCCGGGAGGGATTGATTGGAATGTATGAGAGGAGCTTTGCACTCTGACCCCAGGAGGGATTGATTGGACAGTGTGAGAGGAGCTTTACACTCTGACACCGGGAGGGATTGTTTGGACAGTGTGAGAGGTGCATTACACTCTGACCCAGGGAGGGATTGATTGGAATGTGTGAAAGGAGCTTTACACTCTGACCCCGGGAGGGATTGATTGGAATGTGTGAGAGGAGCTTTACACACTGACCCCAGGAAGGATTGATTGGACAGTGTGAGAGGAGCTTTACACTCTGACCCCGGGAGGATTTGATTGGAATGTGTGAGAGGAGCTTTACACTCTGACCACAGGAGGGATTGATTCGAATGTCTGAGAGGAGCTTTACACTCTGACCCCGGGCGGGATTGATTGGAATGTGTGAGAGGAGCTTTACACTCTGACCCCGGGAGGGGTTGATTGGAATGTGTGAGAGGAGCTTTACACTCTGACCACTGGAGGGACTGATTGGAATGTGTGAGAGGAGCTTTACACACTGACCCCGGGTGGGATTGATTGGAATGTGTGAGAGGAGCTTTACACTCTGACCCCGGGAGGGGTTGATTGGAATGTGCGAGAGTTACTTTACACGCCGACCCCGGGAGGGTTTGATTGTAATGTGTGAGAGGAGCTTTTCACTCTGACACCGGGAGGGATTGATTGGAATGTGTGAGAGGAGCTTTACAATCTGACTCCGGGTGGGATTGATTGGAATGTGTGAGAGGTGCTTTACACTCTGACCCCGGGAGGGATTGATTGGAGAGTGTGAGAGGAGCTTTGCACTCTGACCCCAGGAGGGTTTGCTTGGACAGTGTGAGAGGAGATTTACACTCTGACTCCGGGAGGGATTGATTGGAATGTGTGGGAGGAGCTTTTCACTCTGACCCCGGGTGGGATTGATTGGAATGTGTGAGAGGAGATTTACACTCTGACCCCGGGGAGGATTGATTGTAATGTGTGAGAGGTGCTTTGCACTCTGACCCCGGCAGGGATTGATTGGAATGTGTGAGAGGAGGTTTACACCGTGACACCGAGAGGGATTGATTGGACAGTGTGACAGGAGCTTTGCACTCAGACCCCGGGAGGGATTAATTGTACAGTGTGAGAGGAGCTTTACACTCTGACCCCGGGAGGGCTGGATTCGAATGTGTGAGAGGACAATGTACAGACTTCGTGAACATAGCCTGGCGATCGAAAAAGGTAGACACAGGCAGATCCGGCTACCAATAGAGGACAGGATATGCTCTCACTGCAGTCAGGGAGTGGTGGAGACAGAGATGCACTTCCTCACAGCTTGTAGAAAATATCAGGGAACAAGGGAGTATTTCTACCCGAAATTCACAAAAATATGCCCGGAATTCAGAAATTTGAATGACGACCAAAAACTCCCATATCTACTAGGGGAAGAGAGAAAATGCGTAACCATAGCGGCACACTATGTTACAGCTTGCAATAAACAGAGGGACAGCAACTAAATATAAGAAAAGAGTATATACAAATTATATGAATGTATATTTATACAATCAGAAATATATCTGTTTATACACTGTATGGATAGATCTTAATTTATATGTTCAACCATGAATATTTTTCGATGCTTTGGCAACATAAGAGGCTCCTTGTCATGCCAATAAAGCGATTTGAATTGAATTGGATTGAATTGAGAGGAGCTTTACACTCTGACAGCGGAAGGGATTGATTGGAATGTGTGAGAGCAGCTTTACACTCTGGCCCCAGGAGGGTTTGATTCGAATGTGTGAGAGGAGCTTTAATCTGTGACCCCGTGAGGGATTGATTGGAATGTGTGAGAGGAGCTTTACACGCTGACCACGGGAGGGAGTGGTTGGATAGTGTGAGAGGTGCTTTAAACTCTGTCCCATGGAGGGTTTGATTGGACAGTGCTAGAGGAGCTTTACGCTCTGACCCAGGGAGAGATTGATTGGAATGTGTGAGAGGAGCTTTACACTCTGTCCCCGGGAGGGATTGATTCGAATATGTGAGGGGAGCTTTACATTCTGACCCCGGGAGGGATTGATTGGAATGTGTGAGAGGAGCTTTACATTCTGACCCCGGGAGGGGTTGATTGGAATGTGTGAGAGGAGCTTTTGACTCCGACCACGGGAGGGATTGATTGGAAAGTGTGATAGTAGCTTTTCACTCTGACCCCGGGAGGGATTGATTGGAAAGTGTGAGAGGAGCTTTACACTCTGACCCCGGGAGGGATTGATTGGTCAGTGTGAGAGGAGCTATACACTCTGACCCCGGGAGGAATTGATTGGAATGTGTGAGATGAGCTTTACACTGTCACCCCGGGAGGGACGGATTCGAATGTGTGAGAGGAGCTTTACACTCTGACCCCAGGAGGGATTGATTGGACAGTGTGAGAGGTGCTTTACACTCTGACCCAGGAAGGGATTGATTGGAATGTGTGAAAGGAGCTTTACACTCTGACCCAGCGAAGGATTGATTGGAATTTGTGAGAGGAGCTTTACACTCTGACCCGAGGAGGGATTGATTCGAATGTGTGAGGATAGCTTTACACTCTGGCCCCGGGAGGGATTGATTGGAATGTGTGAGTCGAGCTTTACACTCTGACACCGTGCGGGTTTGTTTGGAATGTGTGAGAGGAGCTTTACATTCTGACACCGGGAGGGATTGATTGGAATGCGGGAGAGGAGCTTTACACTCTGACCCCGGGAGGGATTGATTGGAATGTGTGAGAGGAGCTTTACACTCGGACCCCGGGAGGGATTGATTGGAATGTGTGAGAGGAGCTTTACACTCTGACCACGGGAGGGATTGATTGGAATGTGTGAGAGGAGCTTTACACTCTGTCCCAGGGAGTGATTGATTGGATAGTGTGAGAAGTGAATTAAATTCTGACCCCGGGAGGGATTGATTGGATAGTGTGAGAGGAGCTTTACATTCAGTACTCGGGAGTGATTGATTGGAATGTGTGAGAGGATCTTTACACTCTGACCCCAGGAGGGATGGATTGGATAGTGTGAGAGGAGATTTGCAATCTGACCCCGGGAGTGATTGTTTGGAAAGGGTGTGAGGAGATTCACACTCTGATCCCGGGAGGGGTTGATTCGAATGTGTGAGAGGTGCTTTACACTCTGACCCCAGGAGGGATTGACTGGAATGTGTGGGAGGAGCTTTACACCATGACTCCGGGAGGCAGTGATTGGAATGTGTGAGAGGAGGTTTACAATCTGACCCAGGGAGGAATTGATTGGAATGTGTGAGAGGAGCTTTGCAATCTGACCCCGGGAGGGATTGATTGGAATGGGTGTGAGGAGATTCACACTCTGACACCGGGAGGAATTGATTGGAATGCGTGAGAGGTGCTTTACACTCTGACCCCAGCAGGGATCGATTGGAATGTGTGGGAGGAGCTTTACACCATGACTCCGGGAGTGAGTGATTGGAATGTGTTAGAGGAGATTTACACTCTGACCCCGGGAGGGATTGTTTGGAATGTATGAGAGGAGCTTTGCACTCTGACACCAGGAGGGATTGATTGGACAGTGTGAGAGGAGCTTTACACTCTGACCCCAGGAGGGATTGTTTGGACAGTGTGAGAGGTGCTTTACACTCTGACCCAGGGAGGGATTGATTGGAATGTGTGAAAGGAGCTTTACACTCTGACCCCGGGTGGGATTGATTGGAATGTGTGAGAGGAGCTTTACACTCTGAACCCGGGAGGGATTGATTGGAATGTGTGAAAGGAGCTTTACACTCTGACCCCGGGAGGGATTGATTGGAATGTGCGAGGGGAGATTTACACTCTGACACCGGGAGGGATTAATTGGAATGTGCGAGATGAGCTTTGCACTCTGACCCCGGGAGCGATTGATTGGAATGTGTGAGAGGAGCTTTACACTCTGACCCTGGGAGGGATTGATTGGAATGTGTGAGAGGAGCTTTACACACTGACCCCAGGAAGGATTGATTGGACAGTATGAGAGGAGCTTTACACTCTGACCCCGGGAGGGATTGATTGGAATGTGTGAGAGGAGCTTTACACTCTGACCTCAGGAGGGATTGATTCGAATGCCTGAGAGGAGCTTTACACTCTGACCCCGGGCGGGATTGATTGGAATGTGTGAGAGGAGCTTTACACTCTGACCCCGGGAGGGGTTGATTGGAGTGTGTGAGAGGAGCTTTACACTCTGACCACTGTAGGGACTGATTGGAATGTGTGAGAGGAGCTTTACACACTGACCCCGGGTGGGATTGATTGGAATGTGTGAGAGGAGCTTTATAATCTGACCCCGGGAGGGGTTGATTGGAATGTGCGAGAGGAACTTTACACGCTGACCCCGGGAGTGTTTGATTGGAATGTGTGAGAGGAGCTTTTCACTCTGACACCGGGAGGGATTGATTGGAATGTGTGAGAGGAGCTTTACAATCTGACCCCGGGTGGGATTGATTGGAATGTGCGAGGGGAGATTTACACTCTGACCCCGGGGAGGATTGATTGGAATGTGTGAGAGGTGCTTTACACTCTGACCCCGGGAGGGATTGATTGGAGAGTGTGAGAGGAGCTTTACACTCTGACCCCAGGAGGGTTTGATTGGACAGTGTGAGAGGAGCTTTACACTCTGACCCCGGGAGGAATTGATTGGAATGTGCGAGAGGAACTTTACACTCTGACACCGAGAGGGATTGATTGGAATGTGTGAGAGGAGCTTTACACCCTGACACCGAGAGGGATTGATTGGACAGTGTGAGAGGAGCTTTACAATCTGAACCCGGGTGGGATTGATTGGAATGTGTGAGAGGTGCTTTACACTCTGACCCCGGGAGGGATTGATTGGAATGTGTGAGAGGAGCTTTACACCCTGACACCGAGAGGGATTGATTGGACAGTGTGACAGGAGCTTTGCACTCAGACCCCGGGAGGGATTGATTGTACAGTGTGAGAGGAGCTTTACACTCTGACCCCGGGAGGGCTGGATTCGAATGTGTGAGAGGACAATGTACAGACTTCGTAAACATAGCCTGGCGATCGAAAAAGGTAGACACAGGCAGATCCGGCTACCAATAGAGGACAGGATATCCTCTCACTGCAGTCAGCGAGTGGTGGAGACAGAGATGCACTTCCTCACAGCTTGTAGAAAATATCAGGGAACAAGGGAGTATTTCTACCCAAAATTCACAAAAATATGCCCGGAATTCAGAAATTTGAATGACGACCAAAAACTCCCATATCTACTAGGGGAAGAGAGAAATTGCGTAACCATAGCGGCACACTATGTTACAGCTTGCAATAAACAGAGGGACAGCAACTAAATATAAGAAAAGAGTATATACAAATTATATGAATGTATATTTATACACTCAGAGATATATCTGTTTATACACTGTATGGATAGATCTTAATTTATATGTTCAACCATGAATATTTTTCGATGCTTTGGCAACATAAGAGGCTCCTTGTCATGCCAATAAAGCGATTTGAATTGAATTGGATTGAATTGAGAGGAGCTTTACACTCTGACAGCGGAAGGGATTGATTCGAATGTGTGAGAGGAGCTTTAATCTCTGACCCCGTGAGGGATTGATCGGAATGTGTGAGAGGAGCTCAACACGCTGACCACGGGAGGGAGTAGTTGGATAGTGTGAGAGGAGCTTTAAACTCTGTCCCCTGGAGGGTTTGATTGGACAGTGCGAGAGGAGCTTTACGCTCTGACCCAGGGAGGGATTGATTGGAATGTGTGAGAGGAGCTTTACACACTGTCCCCAGGAGGGATTGATTCGAATATGTGAGGGGAGCTTCACACTCTGACCCCGGGAGGGATTGATTGGAATGTGTGAGAGGAGCTTTACACTCTGACCCCGGGAGGGATTGATTGGAATGTGTGAGAGGAGCTTTTCACTCTGACCCCGGGAGGGATTGATTGGAAAGTGTGAGAGGAGCTTTTGACTCTGACCACGGGAGGGATTGACTGGAAAGTGTGAGAGGAGCTTTTCACTCTGACCTCGGGAGGGATTGATTGGAAAGTGTGAGAGGAGCTTTACACTCTGACCCCGGGAGGGATTGATTGGACAGTGTGAGAGGAGTTATACACTCTGACCCCGGGAGGGATTGATTGGAATGTGTGAGATGAGCTTTACACTCTGACCCCGGGAGGGATGGATTCGAATGTGTGAGAGGAGCTTTACACTCTGACCCCTGGAGGGATTGATTGGAAAGTGTGAGAGGAGATTCACACTCTGATCCCGGGAGGGTTTGATTCGAATGTGTGAGAGGTGCTTTGCACTCTGACCCAAGGAGGGATTGATTGGAATGTGTGGGAGGAGCTTTACACTCTGACCCCGGGAGGGATTGATTGGAATGTGTGAGAGGAGCTTTACACTCTGGCCCCGGGAGGGATTGATTGCAATGTGTGAGAGGAGCTTAACACTCTGACCCCGGGAGGTATTGATTGCAAAGTGTGAGAGGAGCTTTACACTGTGACCCTGGGAGGGATGGATTCGAATGTCTGAGAGGAGCTTTACACTCTGACAGCGGGAGGGATTGATTGGAATGTGTGAGAACAGCTTTACACTCTGACCCCGGGATGGTTTGATTCGAATATGTGAGAGGAGCTTTACTCTCTGACCCCGGGAGGGATAGATTGGAATGTGTGACAGGAGCTTTACAATCTGATCCCTGGTGGGATTGTTTGGATAGTGTGAGGCGAGCTTTACACTCTGACCCCGGGATGGATTGATTGGACAGTGTGAGAGGAGCTTTACTATCCGACCCCGGGAGGGATTGATCCGAATATGTGAGGGGAGCTTTACTATCTGACCCCGGGAGGGATTGATCCGAATATGTGAGAGGAGCTTTACACCCTGACCTCGGGAGGGCTGTATTCGAATGTGTGAGATGAGCTTTACGCACTGACAGCGGGAGGGATTGATTGGAATGTGTTAGAACAACTTTACACTCTGACCCCGCGAGAGTTTGATACAAATGTGCGGGAGGAGCTTTACTCTCTGACACCGGGTGGGATAGATTGGAATGTGTGACAGGAGCTTTACACTCTGACCCCTGGAGTGATTGGTTGGACAATGTGAGAGGAGCTTTACACTCTGAACCTGGGAGGGATTGATTGGAAAGTGTGACAGGAGCTTTACGCTCTGACCCAGGGAGGGATTGATTGGCAAGTGTGAGTGGAGCTTTGCACTCTGACCCCGGGGGGGATTGATTGGAATGTGTGAGAGGAGCTTTACACACTGACCCCGGGAGGGATTGATTGGAATGTGTGAGAGGAGCTTTACACACTGACCCCGAGAGGAATTGATTGGACAGTGAGAGAGGAGATTTACACTCTGACCACGGGAAGGATAGATTGGAATGTGTGAGAGGAGCTTTGCACTCTGACCCCGGGAGGGATTGATTGGAATGTGCGAGAGGAGCTTTACACTCTGAACCCGGGAGGGATTGATTGGACAGTGTGAGAGGAGCTTTACACTCTGATCCCGGGAGGGATTGATTGGAATGTGTGAGAGGAGCTTTACACTCAGACCCCGGAAGTGATTGATTGGAATGTGTGAGAGGAGCTTTTCACTCTGACCCCGGGAGGGATTGATTGGGAAGTGTGAGAGGAGCTTTACACTCTGACCCCGGGAGGGATTGATTGGACAGTGTGAGAGGAGCTTTACACACTGACCCCGGGAGGGATTGATTGGAATGTGTGAGATGAGCTTTACACTCTGACCCCGGCAGGGATGGATTCGAATGTGTGAGAGGACCTTTACACTCTGACTCCAGGAGGGATTGATTGGAAAGTGTGAGAGGAGATTCACACTCTGATTCCGGGAGGGTTTGATTCGAATGTGTGAGAGGTGCTATACACTCTGACCCCAGGAGGGATTGATTGGAATGTGTGGGAGGAGCTTTACACTCTGACCGCGGGAGGGATTGATTGGAATGTGTGAGAGGAGCTTTGCACTCTGGCCCCGGGAGGGATTGATTCGAATGTGTGAGAGGAGCTTTACATTCTGACAGCGGGAGGGATTGACTGTAATGTGTGGGAACAGCTTTACACTCTGACCCCGGGATGGTTTGATTCGAATGTGTGAGAGGAGCTTTACTCTCTGACCCCGGGAGGGATAGATTGGAATGCGTGACAGGAGCTCTACACTCTGACCCCTGGAGGGATTGTTTGGATAGTATGAGGCGAGCTTTACACTCTGACCCCGGGATGGATTGATTGGACAGTGTGAGAGGAGCTTTACGCTATGACCCAGGGAGGGATTGATTGGAAAGTGTGAGAGGAGCTTTACTATGTGACCCCGGGAGGGATTGATCCGAATATGTGAGGGGAGCTTTACAATCTGACTCCGGGAGGGATTGATTGGAATGTGTGAGAGGAGCTTTACACTCTGACCCCGGGAGGGATGGATTCGAATGTGTGAGAGGAGCTTTACACTCTGACCCCGGGAGGGATTGATTGGAATGTATGAGAGGAGTTTTGCACTCTGACCCCGGGAGGGATTGATTGGACAGAGTGAGATGAGTTTTACACGCTGACCCCGGGAGGGATTGATTGGAATGTGTGAGAGGAGCTTTACACTCTGAACCCGTGGGGATAGATTGGACAGTGAGAGAGGAGATTTACACTCTGACCACTTGAGGGATAGATTGGAATGTGTGAGAGGAGCTTTGCATTCTGAGATGGGAGGGATTGATTGGAATGTGTGAGAGGAGCTTTACACTCTGACCCGGCAGGGATTGATTGGACAGTGTGAGAGGAGCTTTACACTCTGACCCCGGGAGGGATTTATTGGAATGTGTAAGAGGAGATTTACACTCTGACCCCGGGAGTGATTGATTGGAATGTGTGAGAGGAGCTTTACACTCTGACCCGGCAGGGATTGATTGGACAGTGTGAGAGGAGCTTTACACTCTGACCCCGGGAGGGATTGATTCGAATGTGTGAGAGGAGCTTTACACTCTGACCCCGGGAGTGTTGATTGGACAGTGCGAGAGGAGCTTTACACTCTGACCACGGGAGGTATTGATTGGAATGTATGAGAGGAGCTTTGCACTCTGACCCTGGGAGGGATATATTGGAATGTGTGAGAGGAGTTTTACAGACTGACCCCGGGAGGGATTGATTGAAATGTGCGAGAGGAGATTTACACTTTGACCCCGGGAGGGATGGTTGGAATGTTTGTGAGGAGCTTTACACTCTGACCCCGGGAGGGATAGATTGGAATGTGTGACAGGAGCTTTACACTCTGACCCCTCGAGGGATTGTTTGGACAGTGTGAGAGGACCTTTGCACTCTGACCCCGGGTGGGATTGATTGGAAAGTGTGAGAGGAGCTTTACGCTCTGACCCAGGGAGGGATTGATTGGAAAGTGTGAGAGGAGCTTTACTCTCTGACCCCGTGAGGGATTGATTCAAATATGTGAGGGGAGCTAAAAATCTGACTCCGGAAGGGACTGATTGGAATGTGTGACAGGAGCTTTACACTCTGACCTCGAGAGGGATTGATTGGAATGTGTGAGAGGAGCTTTACACACTGACCCCGGGAGGGATTGATTGGAATTTGTGAGAGCAGCTTTACACTCTGACAGCGGAAGGGATTGATTGGAATGTGTGAGATCAGCTTCACACTCTGACCCCGGGAGGTTTTGATTCGAATGTGTGAGAGGAGCTTTGCACTCTGACCCCGGAGGTTTTGATTCGAACGTGTGAGAGGAGCTTTACTCTCTGGCCCCGGGAGAGATAGATTGGAATGTGTGACAGGAGCTTTACACTCTGACCCAGGGAGGGATTGATTGGAAAGTGTGAGAGGAGCTTTCATCTCTGACCCCGGGAGGGTTGATTCGAATATGTGAGGGGAGCTTTACAATCTGACTCCGGGAGGGATTGATTGGAATGTGTGAGAGTAGCTTTACACTCTGACCCCGGGAGGGATTGATTGGAATGTGTGAGAGGAGCTTTACACTCTGACCACGGGAGGGATTGATTGGAATGTGTGAGAGGAGCTTCACACTCTGACCCCGGGAGGGCTGGATTCGAATGTGTGAGAGGAGCTTTACACTCTTACACCGGGAGGGATTGATTGGAATGCGTGAGAGGAGCTTTGCATTCTGAACACGGGAGGGATTGATTGGATTTTGTGAGAGGAGCTTTACACTCTGACCCCGGGAGGGATTAATTGGAATGTGTGAAAGGAGCTTTACAGTCTGATCCTGGACGGAATGATTGGAATGTGTGAGTCGAGCTTTACACTCTGACACCGGGAAGGATTGATTGGAATGTGTGAGAGGAGCTTCACACACTGACCCCGGGAGGGATTGATTGGAAAGTGTGAGAGGAGCTTTACACTCTGACCCCGGGAGGGTTTGATTGGAATGTGTGAGATGAGCTTTACACTCTGACCCCGGGAGGGATTGACTCGAATGTGTGAGAGGAGCTTTACACTCTGACCACGGGTGGGATTGATTGGAATGTGTGACAGGAGCTTTAGACTCTGACCCCGGGAGGGATTGATTGGAAAGTGAGAGAGGAGATTTACACTCTGACCCCGGGAGGGATTGATTGGAATGTTTGAGAGGAGCTTTACACTCTGACCCCGGGAGTGATTGATTGGACAGTGTGAGAGCATCTTTACACTCTGACCCCGGGAGGGATTGATTGGAATGTGTGAGTGGACCATTACACTCTGACCCCGGGAGGATTTGATTGGTATGTGTGAGAGGTGCTTTACACTCTGATCCCGGGAGGGATTGATTGGAATGTGTGATAGGAGCTTTACACTCTGACCCCGGGAGGGATTGATTGGAATGTGTGAGAGGAGTTTTACTCTCTGACCCCGGGAGGGATTGATTGGAATGTGTGAGAGGAGCCTTACACTCTGACCCCGGGAGGGATTGATTGGAATGTGTGAGAGGAGCTTTACACTCTGACCACGGGTGGGATTGATTGGAATGTGTGACAGGAGCTTTAGTCTGTGACCCCGGGGGGATAGATTGGAAAGTGAGAGGAGCTTTACACTCTGATCCAGGGAGTGATTGATTGGACAGTGTGAGAGGATCTTTACACTCTGACCCCGGGAGGGATTGATTGGAATGTGTGAGAGGACCTTTACACTCTGACCCCGGGAGGGATTGATTGGAATGTGAGAGAGGAGCTATGCACGCTGACACCGGGAGGGATTAAAAGGAATGTGTGAGAGGAGCTTTACACTCTAAGCCCGGGAGGGTTTGATTGGAATGTGTGAGATGAGCTTTACACTCTGACCCCGGGAGGGATTGATTCGAATGTGTGAGAGGAGTTTTACACTCTGACCACGGGTGGGATTGATTGGAATGTGTGAGAGGAGCTATATACGCTGACCCCGGGAGGGATAGATTGGAATGTGTGAGAGGAGCTTTACACTCTGACCCCGGGAGGGACAGATTGGAATGTGTGAGTGGAGCATTACACTCTGACCCCGGGAGGGATAGATTGGATTGTGTGAGTGGAGCATTACACTCTGAACCCGGGAGGGATTGATTGGAATGTGTGTGAGGAGCTTTACACTCTGACCACGGGAGGGATTGATTGGAATGTGTGAGAGGAGCTTTACACTCTGAACCCAGGAGGAATTTATTGGAATGTGTGAGAGAGGTTTTACACACTGACCCCGGGAGGGATTGATTGAAATGTGTGAGAGGAGCTTTACACTCTGACATCGGGAGGGATTGATTGGAATGTGTGTGAGGAGCATTACACTCTGAACCCGGGAGGGATTAATTGGACAGAGTGAGATGAGCTTTACACTCAGACCCCGGGAGGGATTGAATGGAATGTGTGAGAGGAGCTTTACACTCTAAGCCCGGGAGGGTTTGATTGGAATGTGTGAGATGAGCTTTACACTCTGACCCCGGTAGGGATTGATTCGAATGTGTGAGAGGAGCTTTACACTCTGACCACGGGTGGGATTGATTGGAATGTGTGACAGGAGATTTACACTCTGACCCCGGGAGAGATTGATTGGAATATGTGAGAGGACCTTTGCACTCTGACCCAGGGAGGACTTGATTGGAATGTGTGAGTGTTGCTTTACACTCTGACCCCGGGAGGGATTGATTGGAATGTGAGAGAGGAGCTTTACACGCTGACCCCGGGAGGGATTGATTGGTATGTGTGATAGGAGCTTTACACTCTGACCCCGGGAGGAATAGATTGGAATGTGTGAGAAGAGCTATTCACTCTAACCCCGGGAGGGATTGATTGGAGTGTGTGAGAGGAGATTTGCACTCTGACCCCGGGAGGGTTTATTTGGACAATGTGTTAGAGGAGCTTTACACTCTGAACCCGGGAGGGATATATTGGAATGTGTGAGGGAATTTTAACAAACTGACCCCGGGAGGGATTTATTGGAATGTGTGAGAGGAGCTTTACACACTGACCCCGGGAGGGATTGATTGGAATGTGTGAGAGGAGCTTTACATTCTGACCACGGGAGGGATTGATTGGAATGTGTGAGAGTAGCTTTACACTCTGACCCCACGACGGATTGATTGGAATGTGTGAGATGAGCTTTACACACTGTCCCCGGGAGGGATTGATTGGAATGTGTGAGAGGAGCTTTACACTCTGACCCCGGGAGGGATGGATTCGAATATGTGAGAGGAGCTTTACACTCTGACAGCGGGAGGGATTGATTGGAATTTGTGACCGGAGCTTTACACTCTGACCCTGGGAGGGATTGGTTGGAAAGTGTGAGAGGAGCTTTACACTCTGAACACGGGAGGGATTGATTGGAATGTGTGAGAGGAGATTCACACTCTGACCCCGGGAGGGATTAATTGGACAGTGTGAGAGGAGCATTACACTCTGACCCCGGGAGGGATTGATTGGAATGTGTGAGAGGAGATTCACACTCTGATCCCGGGAGGGATTGATTGGAATGTGTGATAGGAGCTTTACACTCTGACCCCGGGAGGGATTGATTGGAATGTGTGAGAGGAGTTTTACTCTCTGACCCCGGGAGGGATTGATTGGAATGTGTGAGAGGAGCCTTACACTCTGACCCCGGGAGGGATTGATTGGAATGTGTGAGAGGAGCTTTACACTCTGACCACGGGTGGGATTGATTGGAATGTGTGACAGGAGCTTTAGTCTGTGACCCCGGGGGGATAGATTGGAAAGTGAGAGGAGCTTTACACTCTGATCCAGGGAGTGATTGATTGGACAGTGTGAGAGGATCTTTACACTCTGACCCCGGGAGGGATTGATTGGAATGTGTGAGAGGACCTTTACACTCTGACCCCGGGAGGGATTGATTGGAATGTGAGAGAGGAGCTATGCACGCTGACACCGGGTGGGATTAAAAGGAATGTGTGAGAGGAGCTTTACACTCTAAGCCCGGGAGGGTTTGATTGGAATGTGTGAGATGAGCTTTACACTCTGACCCCGGGAGGGATTGATTCGAATGTGTGAGAGGAGTTTTACACTCTGACCACGGGTGGGATTGATTGGAATGTGTGAGAGGAGCTATATACGCTGACCCCGGGAGGGATAGATTGGAATGTGTGAGAGGAGCTTTACACTCTGACCCCGGGAGGGACAGATTGGAATGTGTGAGTGGAGCATTACACTCTGACCCCGGGAGGGATAGATTGGATTGTGTGAGTGGAGCATTACACTCTGAACCCGGGAGGGATTGATTGGAATGTGTGTGAGGAGCTTTACACTCTGACCACGGGAGGGATTGATTGGAATGTGTGAGAGGAGCTTTACACTCTGAACCCGGGAGGGATTTATTGGAATGTGTGAGAGAGGTTTTACACACTGACCCCGGGAGGGATTGATTGAAATGTGTGAGAGGAGCTTTACACTCTGACATCGGGAGGGATTGATTGGAATGTGTGTGAGGAGCATTACACTCTGAACCCGGGAGGGATTAATTGGACAGAGTGAGATGAGCTTTACACTCAGACCCCGGGAGGGATTGAATGGAATGTGTGAGAGGAGCTTTACACTCTAAGCCCGGGAGGGTTTGATTGGAATGTGTGAGATGAGCTTTACACTCTGACCCCGGTAGGGATTGATTCGAATGTGTGAGAGGAGCTTTACACTCTGACCACGGGTGGGATTGATTGGAATGTGTGACAGGAGATTTACACTCTGACCCCGGGAGAGATTGATTGGAATATGTGAGAGGACCTTTACACTCTGACCCAGGGAGGACTTGATTGGAATGTGTGAGAGTTGCTTTACACTCTGACCCCGGGAGGGATTGATTGGAATGTGAGAGAGGAGCTTTACACGCTGACCCCGGGAGGGATTGATTGGTATGTGTGATAGGAGCTTTACACTCTGACCCCGGGAGGAATAGATTGGAATGTGTGAGAAGAGCTATTCACTCTAACCCCGGGAGGGATTGATTGGAGTGTGTGAGAGGAGATTTGCACTCTGACCCCGGGAGGGATTATTTGGACAATGTGTTAGAGGAGCTTTACACTCTGAACCCGGGAGGGATATATTGGAATGTGTGAGGGAATTTTAACAAACTGACCCCGGGAGGGATTTATTGGAATGTGTGAGAGGAGCTTTACACACTGACCCCGGGAGGGATTGATTGGAATGTGTGAGAGGAGCTTTACATTCTGACCACGGGAGGGATTGATTGGAATGTGTGAGAGTAGCTTTACACTCTGACCCCACGACGGATTGATTGGAATGTGTGAGAGGAGCTTTACACACTGTCCCCGGGAGGGATTGATTGGAATGTGTGAGAGGAGCTTTACACTCTGACCCCGGGAGGGATGGATTCGAATATGTGAGAGGAGCTTTACCCTCTGACAGCGGGAGGGATTGATTGGAATTTGTGACCGGAGCTTTACACTCTGACCCTGGGAGGGATTGGTTGGAAAGTGTGAGAGGAGCTTTACACTCTGAACACGGGAGGGATTGATTGGAATGTGTGAGAGGAGATTCACACTCTGACCCCGGGAGGGATTAATTGGACAGTGTGAGAGGAGCATTACACTCTGACCACGGGAGGGATTGATTGGACAGTGTGAGAGGAGCTATACACTCTTACACCTGGAGGGATTGATTGGAATGCGTGAGAGGAGCTTTACTCTCCAACACCGGGAGGGATTGAATGGAATGTGTGAGAGGAGCTTTGCATTCTGACCCCAGGATGGATTGATTGGATAGTGTGAGAGGAGCTTTGCATTCTGACCACGGGAGGGATTGATTGGACAGTGTGAGAGGAGCTTTTCACTCTGACCCAGGGAGGGATTAATTGGAATGTGTGAAAGGAGCTTTACACTCTGATCCTGGACGGAATGATTGGAATGTGTGAGTCGAGCTTTACACTCTGACACCGGGAAGGATTGTTTGGAATGTGTGAGAGGAGCTTTACATTCTGACCCCGGGACGCATAGATTGGAATGTGTGAGAGGAGCTTTACACTCTGACCCCGGAAGGGATTGATTGGAATGTGTGAGAGGAGCTTTACACTCTGACCCCGGGATGGTTTGATTGGAATGTGTGTGAGGAGCTTTACACTCTGACCCCGGGAGGGATTGATTGGAAAGTGTGAGAGGAGATTTACACTCTGACCCCGGGAGTGATTGATTGGAATGTGTGAGAGGAGCTTTACACTCTGACCCTGGAAGGGATTGATTGGAATGTGTGAGACGAGCTTTACACTCTGACCCCGGGAGGGATGGATTCGAATGTGTGAGAGGAGCTTTACACTCTGACCCCGGGAGGGATGGATTCGAATGTGTGAGAGGAGCTTTACACTCTGACCCCGGGAGGGATCGATTGGAATGTGTGAGAGCAGCCTTACACTCTGACCCCGGGAGGGATTGATTGGAATGTGTGAGAGGAGCTTTACACTCTGACCCCAGGAGGAATTGATTGGAATGTGTGAGAGGAGCTTTACTCTCTGACCCCGGGAGGGATTGATTGGATAGTGTGAGAGGAGCTTTACACTCTGACCCCGGGAGGGATTGATTGTAATGTATGGGAGGAGCTTCAAACTCTGACCCCGGGAGGGATTGTTTGGACAGTGTGAGGTGAGCTTTACACTCTGACCCCGGGAGGGATTGATTGGACAGAGTGAGATGAGCTTTACACTCTGACCCCGGGAGGGATTGATTGGAATATGTGAGAGGAGCATAACACTCTGACCCCGGGGGGATAGATTGGACAGTGAGAGAGGAGATTTACACTCTGACCCCGGGAGGAATTGATTGGAATGTGTGAGAGGTGCTTTACACTCTGACCCCGGGAGGGACTGACTGGAATTCGTGAGAGGAGCTTTACACTCTGACCCGGGGAGGGATTGATTGGAATGTGTGAGAGGAGCTTTACACTCTGACCCCGGGAGGGATAGATTGGAATGTGTGAGCGGAGCTTTTCACTCTGACCCCGGGAGGGATTGATTGGAATGTGTGAGAGGAGCTTTACACTCTGACCACGGGAGGGATTTATTGGAATGTGTGAGAGAAGTTTTACACACTGACCCCGGGAGGGATTGATTGAAATGTGTGAGAGGAGCTTTACACTCTGACATCGGGAGGGATTGATTGGAATGTGTGTGAGGAGCTTTACACTCTGACCCCGGGAGGGATTGATTGGAATGTGTGAGAAGAGCTTTACACTCTGACCCCGGGAAGAATTTATTGGAATGTGTGAGAGAACTTTTACACACTGACCCCGGGAGGGATTGATTGAAATGTGTGAGAGGAGCTTTACACTCTGACATCGGGAGGGATTGATTGGAATGTGTGTGAGGAGCTTTACACTCTGACCCCGGGAGGGATTAATTGGACAGAGTGAGATGAGCTTTACACTCAGACCCCGGGAATGATTGAATGGAATATGTGAGAGGAGCTTTACACTCTGTCCACGGGAGGGGTTGATTGAAATGTGTGACAGGAGCTTTAGACTCTGACCCCGGGAGGGATTGATTGGAAAGTGAGAGAGGAGATTTACACTCTGACCCCGGGAGGGATTGATTGGAATGTTTGAGAGGAGCTTTACACACTGACCCCGGGAGGGATTGATTGGAATGTGTGAGAGGAGCTTAACATTCTGACCACGGGAGGGATTGATTGGAATGTGTGAGAGTAGCTTTACACTCTGACCCCACGACGGATTGATTGGAATGTGTGAGAGGAGCTTTACACACTGTCCCCGGGAGGGATTGATTGGAATGTGTGAGAGGAGCTTTACACTCTGACCCCGGGAGGGATGGATTCGAATATGTGAGAGGAGCTTTACACTCTGACAGCGGGAGGGATTGATTGGAATTTGTGACCGGAGCTTTACACTCTGACCCTGGGAGGGATTGGTTGGAAAGTGTGAGAGGAGCTTTACACTCTGAACACGGGAGGGATTGATTGGAATGTGTGAGAGGAGATTCACACTCTGACCCCGGGAGGGATTAATTGGACAGTGTGAGAGGAGCATTACACTCTGACCACGGGAGGGATTGATTGGAATATGTGAGAGGAGATTCACACTCCGACCCCGGGAGGGATTGATTGGACAGTGTGAGAGGAGCATTAAACTATGACCCCGGGAGGGATTGATTGGACAGTGTGAGAGGAGCTATACACTCTTACACCTGGAGGGATTGATTGGAATGCGTGAGAGGAGCTTTACTCTCCAACACCGGGAGGGATTGAATGGAATGTGTGAGAGGAGCTTTGCATTCTGACCCCAGGATGGATTGATTGGATAGTGTGAGAGGAGCTTTGCATTCTGACCACGGGAGGGATTGATTGGACAGTGTGAGAGGAGCTTTTCACTCTGACCCAGGGAGGGATTAATTGGAATGTGTGAAAGGAGCTTTACACTCTGATCCTGGACGGAATGATTGGAATGTGTGAGTCGAGCTTTACACTCTGACACCGGGAAGGATTGTTTGGAATGTGTGAGAGGACCTTTACACTCTGACCCCGGGACGCATAGATTGGAATGTGTGAGAGGAGCTTTACACTCTGACCCCGGAAGGGATTGATTGGAATGTGTGAGAGGAGCTTTACACTCTGACCCCGGGATGGTTTGATTGGAATGTGTGTGAGGAGCTTTACACTCTGACCCCGGGAGGGATTGATTGGAAAGTGTGAGAGGAGATTTACACTCTGACCCCGGGAGTGATTGATTGGAATGTGTGAGAGGAGCTTTACACTCTGACCCTGGAAGGGATTGATTGGAATGTGTGAGACGAGCTTTACACTCTGACCCCGGGAGGGATGGATTCGAATGTGTGAGAGGAGCTTTACACTCTGACCCCGGGAGGGATGGATTCGAATGTGTGAGAGGAGCTTTACACTCTGACCCCGGGAGGGATTGATTGGAATGTGTGAGAGCAGCCTTACACTCTGACCCCGGGAGGGATTGATTGGAATGTGTGAGAGGAGCTTTACACTCTGACCCCAGGAGGAATTGATTGGAATGTGTGAGAGGTACTTTACTCTCTGACCCCAGGAGGGATTGATTGGATAGTGTGAGAGGAGCTTTACACTCTGACCCCGGGAGGGATTGATTGTAATGTATGGGAGGAGCTTCACACTCTGACCCCGGGAGGGATTGTTTGGACAGTGTGAGGTGAGCTTTACACTCTGACCCCGGGAGGGATTGATTGGACAGAGTGAGATGAGCTTTACGCTCTGACCCCGGGAGGGATTGATTGGAATATGTGAGAGGAGCATAACACTCTGACCCCGGGGGGATAGATTGGACAGTGAGAGAGGAGATTTACACTCTGACCCCGGGAGGAATTGATTGGAATGTGTGAGAGGTGCTTTACACTCTGACCCCGGGAGGGACTGACTGGAATTCGTGAGAGGAGCTTTACACTCTGACCCGGGGAGGGATTGATTGGAATGTGTGAGAGGAGCTATATACTCCGACCCCGGGAGGGATAGATTGGAATGTGTGAGAGGAGCATTACACTCTGACCCCGGGAGGGATAGATTGGAATGTGTGAGCGGAGCTTTTCACTCTGACCCCGGGAGGGATTGATTGGAATGTGTGAGAGGAGCTTTACACTCTGACCACGGGAGGGATTGATTGGAATGTGTGAGAAGAGCTTTACACTCTGACCCCGGGAGGAATTTATTGGAATGTGTGAGAGAAGTTTTACACACTGACCCCGGGAGGGATTGATTGAAATGTGTGAGAGGAGCTTTACACTCTGACATCGGGAGGGATTGATTGGAATGTGTGTGAGGAGCTTTACACTCTGACCCCGGGAGGGATTAATTGGACAGAGTGACATGAGCTTTACACTCAGACCCCGGGAATGATTGAATGGAATATGTGAGAGGAGCTTTACACTCTAAGCCCGGGAGGGTTTGATTGGAATGTGTGAGATGAGCTTTACACTCTGACCCCGGGAGGGATTGATTCGAATGTGTGAGAGGAGCTTTACACTCTGTCCACGGGAGGGGTTGATTGAAATGTGTGACAGGAGCTTTAGACTCTGACCCCGGGAATGATTGATTGGAAAGTGAGAGAGGAGATTTACACTCTGACCCCGGGAGGGATTGATTGGAATGTTTGAGAGGAGCTTTACACTCTGAACCCGGGAGTGATTGATTGGAGAGTGTGAGAGCATTTTTACACACTGACCCCGGGAGGGATTGATTGGAATGTGTGAGAGGACCATTACACTCTGACCCCGGGAGGATTTGATTGGTATGTGTGAGAGGTGCTTTACACTCTGACCCCGGGAGGGATTGATTGGAATGTGTGATAGGAGCTTTACACTCTGACCCCGGGAGGAACAGATTGGAATGTATGAGAAGAGCTATTCACTCTGACCCCGGGAGGGATTGTTTGGAAAGTGTGAGAGGAGCCTTACACTCTGACCCTGGGAGGGATTGATTGGATTTTGTGAGAGGAGCTTTACACGCTGACCCAGGGAGGGATTGATTGGAATGTGTGAGAGGAGTTTTACACTCTGACCCCGGGAGGGATTGATTGGAATGTGTGAGAGGAGCCTTACTCTCTGACCCCGGGAGGGATTGATTGGAATGTGTGAGAGGAGCTTTACACTCTAAGCCCGGGAGGGTTTGATTGGAATGTGTGAGATGAGCTTTACACTCTGACCCCGGTAGGGATTGATTCGAATGTGTGAGAGGAGCTTTACACTCTGACCACGGGTGGGATTGATTGGAATGTGTGACAGGAGATTTACACTCTGACCCCGGGAGAGATTGATTGGAATATGTGAGAGGACCTTTACACTCTGACCCAGGGAGGACTTGATTGGAATGTGTGAGAGTTGCTTTACACTCTGACCCCGGGAGGGATTGATTGGAATGTGAGAGAGGAGCTTTACACGCTGACCCCGGGAGGGATTGATTGGTATGTGTGATAGGAGCTTTACACTCTGACCCCGGGAGGAATAGATTGGAATGTGTGAGAAGAGCTATTCACTCTAACCCCGGGAGGGATTGATTGGAGTGTGTGAGAGGAGATTTGCACTCTGACCCCGGGAGGGATTATTTGGACAATGTGTTAGAGGAGCTTTACACTCTGAACCCGGGAGGGATATATTGGAATGTGTGAGGGAATTTTAACAAACTGATCCCGGGAGGGATTTATTGGAATGTGTGAGAGGAGCTTTACACACTGACCCCGGGAGGGATTGATTGGAATGTGTGAGAGGAGCTTTACATTCTGACCACGGGAGGGATTGATTGGAATGTGTGAGAGTAGCTTTACACTCTGACCCCACGACGGATTGATTGGAATGTGTGAGAGGAGCTTTACACACTGTCCCCGGGAGGGATTGATTGGAATGTGTGAGAGGAGCTTTACACTCTGACCCCGGGAGGGATGGATTCGAATATGTGAGAGGAGCTTTACACTCTGACAGCGGGAGGGATTGATTGGAATTTGTGACCGGAGCTTTACACTCTGACCCTGGGAGGGATTGGTTGGAAAGTGTGAGAGGAGCTTTACACTCTGAACACGGGAGGGATTGATTGGAATGTGTGAGAGGAGATTCACACTCTGACCCCGGGAGGGATTAATTGGACAGTGTGAGAGGAGCATTACACTCTGACCACGGGAGGGATTGATTGGAATGTGTGAGAGGAGATTCACACTCCGACCCCGGGAGGGATTGATTGGACAGTGTGAGAGGAGCATTAAACTATGACCCCGGGAGGGATTGATTGGACAGTGTGAGAGGAGCTATACACTCTTACACCTGGAGGGATTGATTGGAATGCGTGAGAGGAGCTTTACTCTCCAACACCGGGAGGGATTGAATGGAATGTGTGAGAGGAGCTTTGCATTCTGACCCCAGGATGGATTGATTGGATAGTGTGAGAGGAGCTTTGCATTCTGACCACGGGAGGGATTGATTGGACAGTGTGAGAGGAGCTTTTCACTCTGACCCAGGGAGGGATTAATTGGAATGTGTGAAAGGAGCTTTACACTCTGATCCTGGACGGAATGATTGGAATGTGTGAGTCGAGCTTTACACTCTGACACCGGGAAGGATTGTTTGGAATGTGTGAGAGGATCTTTACACTCTGACCCCGGGACGCATAGATTGGAATGTGTGAGAGGAGCTTTACACTCTGACCCCGGAAGGGATTGTATGGAATGTGTGAGAGGAGCTTTACACTCTGACCCCGGGATGGTTTGATTGGAATGTGTGTGAGGAGCTTTACACTCTGACCCCGGGAGGGATTGATTGGAAAGTGTGAGAGGAGATTTACACTCTGACCCCGGGAGTGATTGATTGGAATGTGTGAGAGGAGCTTTACACTCTGACCCTGGAAGGGATTGATTGGAATGTGTGAGACGAGCTTTACACTCTGACCCCGGGAGGGATGGATTCGAATGTGTGAGAGGAGCTTTACACTCTGACCCCGGGAGGGATGGATTCGAATGTGTGAGAGGAGCTTTACACTCTGACCCCGGGAGGGATTGATTGGAATGTGTGAGAGCAGCCTTACTCTCTGACCCCGGGAGGGATTGATTGGAATGTGTGAGAGGAGCTTTACACTCTGACCCCAGGAGGAATTGATTGGAATGTGTGAGAGGAGCTTTACTCTCTGACCCCGGGAGGGATTGATTGGATAGTGTGAGAGGAGCTTTACACTCTGACCCCGGGAGGGATTGATTGTAATGTATGGGAGGAGCTTCACACTCTGACCCCGGGAGGGATTGTTTGGACAGTGTGAGGTGAGCTTTACACTCTGACCCCGGGAGGGATTGATTGGACAGAGTGAGATGAGCTTTACACTCTGACCCCGGGAGGGATTGATTGGAATATGTGAGAGGAGCATAACACTCTGACCCCGGGGGGATAGATTGGACAGTGAGAGAGGAGATTTACACTCTGACCCCGGGAGGAATTGATTGGAATGTGTGAGAGGTGCTTTACACTCTGACCCCGGGAGGGACTGACTGGAATTCGTGAGAGGAGCTTTACACTCTGACCCGGGGAGGGATTGATTGGAATGTGTGAGAGGAGCTATATACTCCGACCCCGGGAGGGATAGATTGGAATGTGTGAGAGGAGCATTACACTCTGACCCCGGGAGGGATAGATTGGAATATGTGAGCGGAGCTTTTCACTCTGACCCCGGGAGGGATTGATTGGAATGTGTGAGAGGAGCTTTACACTCTGACCACGGGAGGGATTGATTGGAATGTGTGAGAAGAGCTTTACACTCTGACCCCGGGAGGAATTTATTGGAATGTGTGAGAGAAGTTTTACACACTGACCCCGGGAGGGATTGATTGAAATGTGTGAGAGGAGCTTTACACTCTGACATCGGGAGGGATTGATTGGAATGTGTGTGAGGAGCTTTACACTCTGACCCCGGGAGGGATTAATTGGACAGAGTGACATGAGCTTTACACTCAGACCCCGGGAATGATTGAATGGAATATGTGAGAGGAGCTTTACACTCTAAGCCCGGGAGGGTTTGATTGGAATGTGTGAGATGAGCTTTACACTCTGACCCCGGGAGGGATTGATTCGAATGTGTGAGAGGAGCTTTACACTCTGTCCACGGGAGGGGTTGATTGAAATGTGTGACAGGAGCTTTAGACTCTGACCCCGGGAGGGATTGATTGGAAAGTGAGAGAGGAGATTTACACTCTGACCCCGGGAGGGATTGATTGGAATGTTTGAGAGGAGCTTTACACTCTGAACCCGGGAGTGATTGATTGGAGAGTGTGAGAGCATTTTTACACACTGACCCCGGGAGGGATTGATTGGAATGTGTGAGAGGACCATTACACTCTGACCCCGGGAGGATTTGATTGGTATGTGTGAGAGGTGCTTTACACTCTGACCCCGGGAGGGATTGATTGGAATGTGTGATAGGAGCTTTACACTCTGACCCCGGGAGGAACAGATTGGAATGTGTGAGAAGAGCTATTCACTCTGACCCCGGGAGGGATTGTTTGGAAAGTGTGAGAGGAGCCTTACACTCTGACCCTGGGAGGGATTGATTGGATTTTGTGAGAGGAGCTTTACACTCTGACCCAGGGAGGGATTGATTGGAATGTGTGAGAGGAGTTTTACACTCTGACCCCGGGAGGGATTGATTGGAATGTGTGAGAGGAGCCTTACTCTCTGACCCCGGGAGGGATTGATTGGAATGTGTGAGAGGAGCTTTACACTCTGACCTCGGGTGGGATTGATTGGAATGTGTGACAGGAGCTTTAGACTCTGACCCCGGGGGGATAGATTGGAAAGTGAGAGGAGCTTTACACTCTGAACCCGGGAGTGATTGATTGCACAGTGTGAGAGGACCTTTGCACTCTGACCCCGGGAGGTATTGATTGGAATGTGATAGAGGAGCTATACACGCTGACCGCGGGTGGGTTTGATTGGAATGTGTGAGATGAGCTTTACACTCTGACCCCGGGAGGGATTGATTCGACTGTGTGAGAGGGGTTTTACACTCTGACCACGGGTGGGATTGATTGGAATGTGTGAGAGGAGCTATACACGCTGACACCGGGAGGGATAGATTGGAATGTGTGAGAGGAGCTTTACACTCTGACCCCGGGAGGGATAGATTGGAATGTGTGAGTGGAGCATTACACTCTGACCCCGGGAGGGATCGATTGGATTGTGTGAGTGGAGCATTACACTCTGAAACCGGGAGGGATTGATTGGAATGTGTGTGAGGAGCTTTACACTCTGACCACGGGAGGGATTGATTGGAATGTGTGGGAGGAGCTTTACACTCTGAACCCGGGAGGGATTTATTGGAATGTGTGAGAGAAGTTTTGCACACTGACCCCGGGAGGGATTGATTGAAATGTGTGAGAGGAGCTTTACACTCTGACATCGGGAGGGATTGATTGGAATGTGTGTGAGGAGCTTTACACTCTGAACCCGGGAGGGATTAATTGGACAGAGTGAGATGAGCTTTACACTCAGACCCCGGGAGGGATTGAATGGAATGTGTGAGAGGAGCTTTACACTCTGAGCCCGGGAGGGTTTGATTGGAATGTGTGAGATGAGCTTCACACTCTGACACCGGGAGGGATTGATTCGAATGTGTGAGAGGAGCTTTACACTCTGACCACGGGTGGGATTGATTGGAATGTGTGACAGGAGCTTTACACTCTGACCCCGGGAGTGATTGATTGGAATGTGTGAGAGGACCTTTACACTCTGACCCAGGGAGGACTTGATTGGAATGTGTGAGAGGTGCTTTACACTCTGACCGCGGGAGGGATTGATTGGAATGTGAGAGAGGAGCTATTCACTCTGACCCCGGGAGGGATTGATTGGAGTGTGTGAAAGGAGCTTTGCACTCTGACCCCGGGAGGGATTGTTTGGACAATGTCTTAGAGGAGCTTTACACTCTGACCCCGGGAGGGATATATTGGAATGTGTGAGAGGATTTTTACACACTGACCCCGGGAGGGATTTATTGGAATGTGTGAGAGGAGCTTTACACACTGACCCCGGGAGGGTTTGATTGGAATGTGTGAGAGGAGCTTTACACTCTGACCACGGGAGGGATTGATTGGAATGTGTGAGAGGAGCTT
Organism: Somniosus microcephalus; assembly: GCF_052327205.1. Lineage (NCBI taxonomy): Eukaryota > Metazoa > Chordata > Chondrichthyes > Squaliformes > Somniosidae > Somniosus > Somniosus microcephalus. Next base: position 11,290,203 of record NW_028225183.1, on the reverse strand, counting down.
TAACACTCTGACCCCACGACGGATTGATTGGTATGTGTGAGAGGAGCTTTACACACTGACCCCGGGAGGGATTGATTGGATTGTGTGAGAGGAGCTTTACACTCTGACCCCGGGAGGGATGGATTCGAATGTGCGAGAGGAGCTTTACACTCTGACAGCGGGAGGGATTGATTGGAATTTGTGACCGGAGCTTTACACTCTGACCCCCGGAGAGATTGGTTGGAAAGTGTGAGAGGAGCTTTACACTCTGACCACGGGAGGGATTGTTTGGAATGTGTGAGAGGAGATTCACACTCTGACCCCGGGAGGGATTGATTGGAGTGTGTGAAAGGAGCTTTGCACTCTGACCCCGGGAGGGATTGTTTGGACAATGTCTTAGAGGAGCTTTACACTCTGACCCCGGGAGGGATATATTGGAATGTGTGAGAGGATTTTTACACACTGACCCCGGGAGGGATTTATTGGAATGTGTGAGAGGAGCTTTACACACTGACCCCGGGAGGGATTGATTGGAATGTGTGAGAGGAGCTTTACACTCTGACCACGGGAGGGATTGATTGGAATGTGTGAGAGGAGCTTTAACACTCTGACCCCACGACGGATTGATTGGTATGTGTGAGAGGAGCTTTACACACTGACCCCGGGAGGGATTGATTGGATTGTGTGAGAGGAGCTTTACACTCTGACCCCGGGAGGGATGGATTCGAATGTGCGAGAGGAGCTTTACACTCTGACAGCGGGAGGGATTGATTGGAATTTGTGACCGGAGCTTTACACTCTGACCCCCGGAGAGATTGGTTGGAAAGTGTGAGAGGAGCTTTACACTCTGACCACGGGAGGGATTGTTTGGAATGTGTGAGAGGAGATTCACACTCTGACCACGGGAGGGATTAATTGGACAGTGTGAGAGGAGCATTACATTATGACCCCGGGACGCATAGATTGGAATTTGTGAGAGGAGCTTTACACTCTGACCCTGGGAGGGATTGATCGGAATGTGTGAGATGGGCTTTACACTCTGACTCCGGGAGGGATAGATTGGAATGTGTCAGAGGAGCTTTACACTCTGACCCTGGGAGGGATTGATTAGAATGTGTGAGAGGTGCTTTACACTCTGACCCTGGGAGGGATTGATAGGAATATGTGAGAGAAGCTTTACACTCTGACCCCAGGAGGGATTGATTGGAATGTGAGAGAGGAGCTATACACGCTTACCCCGGGAGGGATTGATTGGAATGTGTGAGAGGAGCTTTACACCCTGACCCCGGGAGGAATAGATTGGAATGTGTGAGAAGAGCTTTTCACTCAGACCCCGGGAGGGATTGATTGGAATGTGTGAGAGGAGCTTTGCACTCTGACACCGGGAGGGATTAATTGGAATGTGTGTGAGGAGCTTTACACTCTGACCACGGGAGGGACTGACTGGAATGTGTGAGAGGACCTTTACACTCTGACCCCGGGAGGGATTGATTGGAATGTGTGAGAGGAGCTTTACACTCTGACCCCGGGAGGGATTGATTGGACAGTGTGAGAGGAGCTTTACACTCTGACCCCAGGCGGGATTGATTGGAATGTGTGAGAGGAGCTTTACACTCTGACCAAGGGAGGGACTGACTGAAATGTGAGGGAGGACCTTTACACTCTGACCCCGGGAGTGTTTGATTGGAATGTGTGAGAGGAGCTTTACACTCTGACCCCGGGAGTGATTGATTGGACAGTGTGAGAGGAGCTTTACACTCTGACCCCAGGTGGTTTTGATTGGAATGTGTGAGAGGAGCTTTGCACTCTGACACCGGGAGGGATTTATTGGAATGTGTGTGAGGAGCTTTAAACTCTGATCACGGGAGGGACTGACTGGAATGTGTGAGAGGAGCTTTGCAGTCTGACCCCGGGAGGGATTGATTGGAATGTGTGAGAGGAGCTTTGCACACTGACCCCGGTAGGGATTGATTGGAATGTGTGAGAGGAGCTTTACACTCTGACCCCGGGAGTGATTGATTGGACAATGGCAGAGGAGCTTTAAACTCTGACCCCGGGAGGGCTGGATTCGAATGTTTGGGAGGAGCTTTACACTCTGACACCGGGAGGGATTGCTTCGAATGCGTGAGATGAGCTTTACTTTCTGAGCCCGGGAGGGATTCATTGGAATGTGTGACAGGAGCTTTACATACTGACCCCGGTAGAGATTGATTGGAGTGTGTGAGAGGAGCTTTACACTCTCACGCCGGGAGGGACTGCTTTGCATGTGTGAGAGGAGCTTTACACACTGACCCCGTGAGGGAATGATTGGTCAGTGTGTGAGGAGCTTTACACTCTGACCCCGGGAGGTATTCATTGGACAGTGTGAGAGGAGCTTTACACTCTGACCCCGGGAGAGAATGATTGGAATGTGTGAGATGAGCTTTACACTCTGACCCCGGGAGGGATTGATTCGAATGTGTGAGAGGAGCTTCACACTCTGACACCGGGCGGGATTGATTGGAATGTGTGAGAGCAGCTTTACACTCTGACCACGGGTGGGAATGATTGGTCAGTGTGTGAGGAGCTTTACACTCTGACCCCGGGAGGTATTCATTGGACAGTGTGAGAGGAGCTTTACACTCTGACCCCGGGAGAGAATGATTGGAATGTGTGAGATGAGCTTTACACTCTGACCCCGGGAGGGATTGATTCGAATGTGTGAGAGGAGCTTCACACTCTGACACCGGGCGGGATTGATTGGAATGTGTGAGAGCAGCTTTACACTCTGACCACGGGTGGGATTGCTTGGAATGTGTGAGAGGAGCTTTACAATCTGAGCCCGAGATAGATTGTTTGGAATGTGTGAGAGGAGCTTTACATTCTGACCCCGGGAGGGTTGAATTCGAATGTGTGAGAGGAGCTTTACATTCTGACCCCGGGAGGGAATGATTGGAATGTGTGAGAGAAGCTTTACACTCTGACCCCGGGAGGGTTGAATTCGAATGTGTGAGAGGAGGTTTACACTCTGACACGAGGAGAGATTGATTCGAATGTGTGAGGGGAGCTTTACTCTCTGACCCCGGGAGGGGTTGATTAGAATGTGTGAGAGGAGCTTTACACTCTTAATCCGGGAGGGATTGTTTGGAAAGTGTGAGAGGACCTTTACACTCTGACCCCGAGAGGGCTGGATTCGAATGTGTGAGAGGATCTTTACACTCTGACCCTGGGACGGATTGATTGGAATGTTTGAGAGGAGCTTTACACTCTGACCCCGGGAGCGATTGATTGGTATGTGTGAGAGGAGCTTTACACTCAGATCCCGGGATGGATTGATTGGAATGTGTGAGAGGAGCTTTACACTCTGACCTCGGGAGGGATTGATTGGTCAGTGTGAGAGGAGCTTTACACTCTGACCCCGGGAGGGATTGATTGGACAGTGTGACTGGAGCTTTACACTCTGACCCCGGTCGAGATTGATTGGAAGGAGTGAGATGAGCTTTACACTCTGACCCCGGGAGGGATTGATTAGAATGTGTGAGGGGAGCTTTACACTCTGACACCGGGAGGGATTGATTAGAATGTATGAGAGGAGCTTTACACTCTGACACCTGGATGAATTTATTGGAATGTGTGAGAGAAGCTTTGCACTCTGACCCCGGGAGTGATTGATTGGACAGTGTGAGAAGAGCTTTAAACTCTGACACCGGGAGGGACTGATTGGAATTTGTGAGAGGAGCTTTACACTCTGACCCCGGGAGGGATTGATTGGAATGTGTGAGTGGTGCTTTACACTCTGCCCTCGGGAGGGATTGATTGGAATGTATGAGAGGAGCATTACACTCTGACACCAGGAGGGATTGATTGGGCAGTGTGAGAGGAGCTTTGCACTCTGACCCCGGGAGGGATTGATTGGAATGTGTGAGATGAGTTTAACACTTTGACCCCGGGAGGGTTTGATTGGAATGTGTGAGAGGAGCTTTACACTCTGACCCCGGTAGAGATTGATTGGAAGGAGTGAGTTGAGCTTTACACTCTGACCCCTGGAGGGATTGATTAGAATGTGTGAGAGGAGCTTTACCCTCTGACCCCGGTGGAGATTGATTGGAATGTGTGAGATGAGCTTTACAAACTGATCCCGGGAGGGATTGATTGGTCATTGTGAGAGGAGCTTTACACTCTGACCCCGGGAGGGATTGATTGGACAGGATGATTGGGGATTTACACTCTGACCCCGGTAGAGATTGATTGGAAGGAGGGAGATGAGCTTTACACTCTGATCCCGGGAGGGATTGATTAGAATGTGTGAGAGGAGCTTTACACTCTGCCCCAGGAGGGATTGATTGGAACGTGTGAGAGGAGCTTTACACTCTGACACCGGGAGGGATTGATTAGAATGTGTGAGAGGAGCTTTACACTCTGACCCCTGGATGAATTTATTGGAATGTGTGAGAGAAGCTTTACACTCTGACCCCGGGAGGGATTGATTGGAATGTGTGAGAAGAGCTTTACACTCTGACAGCGGGAGGGATTGATTGGAACGTGTGAGAGGAGCTTTACACTCTGACCTCGGGAGGGTTTGATTGGCATGTGTGAGAGGAGCTTTACACACTGACACTGAGAGGGATTGATTGGACAGTGTCAGAGGAGCTTTACACTCTGACCCCGGGAAGGATTGATTGGAGAGTGTGAGAGGAGCTTTGCACTCTGGCCACGGGAGTGATTGATTGGAATGTGTGAGATGAGCTTTACACTCTGACCCCGGGAGGGATTGATTGGAATGTGTGAGAGGAGCTTTACACTCAGACCCCGGGAGGGATTGATTGGAATGTTTGAGAGGAGCTTTAAACTCTGACCCCGGGAGGGACTGATTGGAATGTGTGAGAGGAGCTTTACACACTAAACCCGGGAGGGATTGTTTGGAAAGTGTGAGAGGAGCTTTACACTCTGACCCCGAGAGGGCTGGATTCGAATGTGTGAGAGGATCTTTACACTCTGACCCCGGGAGCGATTGATTGGTATGTGTGATAGGAGCTTTACACTATGACCCCGGGAGGGATTGATTGGAATGTATGAGAGGAGCTTTACACTCTGACCCCGGAATGGATTGATCGGAATGTGTGAGAGGGGCTTTACACTCTGACCCCGGGAGGGATTGTTTGGACAGTGGGAGAGGAGCTTTAAACTCTGACCTAGGGAGGGATTGATTGGAATTTGTGAGAGGAGCTTTTCACTCTGACCCCGAGAGGGATTGATTGGAATGTGTGAGAGGAACTTTACACTCTGACCCCGGGAGGGATTGATTGGAACGTGTGAGAGGGGCTTTACAATCTGACCCCGGAATGGATTGATTGGAATGTGTGAGAGGAGTTTTACACTCTGACCCCGGGAGGGATTGATTGGACAGTGGCAGAGGAGCTTTAAACTCTGACCCCGGGATGGCTGGATTCGAATGTTTGGGAGGAGCTTTACACTCTGGCACCAGGAGGGATTGATTGGAATGTGTTTGGGGGCAGCATTGCAGTCTGACCCCGGGAGGGTTTGTTCGAATGTGTGAGAGGAGCTTTACTTTATGAGCCCGGGAGGGATTCATTGGAATGTGTGACAGCAGCTTTACACTCTGACCCCGGTAGAGATTGATCGGAGTTTGTGAGAGGAGCTTTACAATCTGACCCAGTGTGTGATTGATTGGAATGCTTGAGAGGAGCTTTACACTCTGACCCCGGGAGGGACTGTTTTGCAGTGTGTGAGGAGCTTTACACTCTGACCCCGGGAGGGATTGTTTGGACAGTGTGAGAGGAGCTTTACACTCTGACCCCGGGAGAGAATGATTGGAATGTGTGAGAGGAGCTTTACACTCTGACCCCTGGATGAATTTATTGGAATGTGTGAGAGAAGCTTTACACTCTGACCCCGGGAGGGATTGATTGGAATGTGTGAGAAGAGCTTTACACTCTGACAGCGGGAGGGATTGATTGGAATGTGTGAGAGGAGCTTTACACTCTGACTTCGGGAGGGTTTGATTGGCATGTGTGAGAGGAGCTTTACACACTGACACTGAGAGGGATTGATTGGAAAGTGTCAGAGGAGCATTACACTCTGACCCCGGGAAGGATTGATTGGAGAGTGTGAGAGGAGCTTTACACTCTGGCCACGGGAGTGATTGATTGGAATGTGAGAGATGAGCTTTACACTCTGACCCCGGGAGGGATTGATTGGAATGTGTGGGAGGAGCTTTACACTCAGACCCCGGGAGGGATTGATTGGAATGTTTGAGAGGAGCTTTAAACTCTGACCCCGGGAGGGACTGATTGGAATGTGTGAGAGGAGCTTTACACACTAAACCCGGGAGGGATTGTTTGGAAAGTGTGAGAGGAGCTTTACACTCTGACCCCGAGAGGGCTAGATTCGAATGTGTGAGATGATCTTTATACTCTGACCCCGGGAGCGATTGATTGGTATGTGTGATAGGAGCTTTACACTATGACCCCGGGAGGGATTGATTGGAATGTGTGAGAGGAGCTTTACACTCTGACCCCGGAATGGATTGATTGGAATGTGTGAGAGGGGCTTTACACTCTCACCCTGGGAGGGATTGTTTGGACAGTGGGAGAGGAGCTTTAAACTCTGACCTAGGGAGGGATTGATTGGAATTTGTGAGAGGAGCTTTTCACTCTGACCCCGAGAGGGATTGATTGGAATGTGTGAGAGGAACTTTACACTCTGACCCCGGGAGGGATTGATTGGAACGTGTGAGAGGGGCTTTACAATCTGACCCCGGAATGGATTGATTGGAATGTGTGAGAGGAGCTTTACACTCTGACTCTGGGAGGGATTGATTGGACAGTGGCAGAGGAGCTTTAAACTCTGACCCCGGGATGGCTGGATTCGAATGTTTGGGAGGAGCTTTACACTCTGGCACCAGGAGGGATTGATTGGAATGTGTGAGGGCAGCATTGCAGTCTGACCCCGGGAGGTTTTGCTTCGAATGTGTGAGAGGAGCTTTACTTTCTGAGCCCGGGAGGGATTCATTGGAATATGTGACAGGAGCTTTACACTCTGACCCCGGTAGAGATTGATTGGAGTGTGTGAGAGGAGCTTTACAATCTGACCCAGGGTGTGATTGATTGGAATGCGTGAGAGGAGCTTTACTCTCTGACCCCCGGAGGGACTGTTTTGCATGTGTGAGAGGAGCTTTACACACTGACCCCGGGAGGGAATGATTGGTCAGTGTGTGAGGAGCTTTACACTCTGACCCCGGGAGGGATTGTTTGGACAGTGTGAGAGGAGCTTTACACTCTGACCCTGGGAGAGAATGATTGGAATGTGTGAGAGGAGCTTTACACTCTGACCCCTGGAGGGATTGATTGGAATGTATGAGAGGAGCATCACACTCTGACACCAGGAGGGATTGATTGGGCAGTGTGAGAGGAGCTTTACACTCTTACCCCGGGAGGGATGGATTCGAGTGTGTGAGAGGAGCTTTACACTCTGACCCCGGGAGGTATTGTTTGCACACTGTGAGAGGACCTTTACACTCTGACCTCGGGTGGGATTGATTGGAAAGTGTGAGAGGAGCTTTACGCTCTGACCCAGGGAGGGATTGATAGGAAATTGTGAGAGGAGCTTTACTCTCTGACCCCGTGAGGGATTGATTGGAATGTGTGAGAGGAGCTTTACACTCTGACCCCGGGAGGGCTGGATTCGAATGTGTGAGAGGAGCTTTACACTCTGACACCGGGAGGGATTGATTGGAATCTGTGAGAGGAGCTTTACACTCTGACCCCGGGAGGGATTGATTGGAATGTGTGAGAGGAGCTTTTCACTCTGACCCCGAGAGCGATTGATTGGAATGTGTGAGAGGAACTTTACACTCTGACCCCGGGAGGGATTGACTGGAATGTGTGAGAGGAGCTTTACAATCTGACCCCGGAATGGATTGATTGGAATGTGTGAGAGGAGCTTTACACTCTGACCCCGGGAGGGATTGATTGGACAGTGGCAGAGTAGCTTTAAATTCTGACCCCGGGAGGGCTGGATTCGAATGTTTGGGAGGAGCTTTACACTCTGACACCGGGAGGGATTGCTTCGAATGCGTGAGAGGAGCTTTACTTTCTGAGCCCGGGAGGGATTCATTGGAATGTGTGACAGGAGCTTTAACTCTGACCCCGGTAGAGATTGATTGGAGTGTGTGAGAGGAGCTTTACAATCTGACCCAGTGTGTGATTGATTGGAATGCGTGAAAGGAGCTTTACACTCTCACCTCGGGAGGGACTGTTTTGCATGTGTGAGAGGAGCTTTACACACTGACCCCGGGAGGGAATGATTGTTCAGTGTGTGAGGAGCTTTACACTCTGACCCAGGGAGGTATTGATTGGACAGTGTGAGAGGAGCTTTACACTCTGACCCCGGGAGGGATTGATTCGAATGTGTGAGAGGAGCTTCACACTCTGACACCGGGCGGGATTGATTGGAATGTGTGAGAGCAGCTTTACACTCTCACCACGGGAGGGATTGCTTGGAATGTGTGAGAGGAGCTTTACAATCTGAGCCCGAGATAGATTGTTTGGAATGTGTGAGAGGAGCTTTACATTCTGACCCCGGGAGGGAATGATTGGAATGTGTGAGAGAAGCTTTACACTCTGACCCCGGGAGGGTTGAATTCGAATGTGTGAGAGGAGGTTTACACTCTGACACGAGGAGAGATTGATTCGAATGTGTGAGGGGAGCTTTACTCTCTGACCCCGGGAGGGATTGATTAGAATGTGTGAGAGGAGCTTTACACTCTGACCCCGAGAGGGCTGGATTCGAATGTGTGAGAGGATCTTTACACTCTGACCCCGGGACGGATTGATTGGAATGTTTGAGAGGAGCTTTACACTCTGACCCCGGGAGCGATTGATTGGTATCTGTGAGAGGAGCTTTACACTCTGATCCCGGGAGGGATTGATTGGAATGTGTGAGAGGAGCTTTACACTCTGACCTCGGGAGGGATTGATTGGTCAGTGTGAGAAGAGCTTTACACTCTGAACCCGGGAGGGATTGATTGGACAGTGTGACTGGAGCTTTACACTCTGACCCCGGTCGAGATTGATTGGAAGGAGTGAGATGAGCTTCACACTCTGACCCCGGGAGGGATTGATTAGAATGTGTGAGGGGAGCTTTACACTCTGACAGCGGGAGGGATTGATTAGAATGTATGAGAGGAGCTTTACACTCTGACCCCTGGATGAATTTATTGGAATGTGTGAGAGAAGCTTTACACTCTGACCCCGGGAGGGATTGATTGGACAGTGTGAGAAGAGCTTTACACTCTGACACTGGGAGGGATTGATTGGAATGTGTGAGAGGAGCTTTACACTCTGACCCCGGGAGGGATTGATTGGAATGTGTGAGAGGAGCTTTACACTCTGACCCTGGGAGGGATTGATTGGAACGTGTGAGAAGAGCTTTACACTCTGACCCCGGGAGGGATTGATTGGCATGTGTGAGAGGAGCTTCACACACTGACACCGGGAGGGATTGATTGGAGAGTGTCAGAGGAGCATTACACTCTGACCCCGGGAGGGATTGATTGGAGAGTGTGAGAGGAGCTTTACACTCTGACCACAGCAGTGATTGATTGGAATGTGTGGGAGGAGCTATACACTCTGACCCCGGGAGGGATTGATTGGAATTTATGTGAGGAGCTTTACACTCTGACCTCTGGAGGGATTGATGGGAATGTTTGAGAGGAGCTTTAAACTCTGACACCGGGAGGGACTGATTGGAATTTGTGAGAGGAGCTTTACACTCTGACCCCGGGAGGGATTGATTGGAATGTGTGAGTGGTGCTTTACACTCTGACCCCGGGAGGGATTGATTGGAATGTATGAGAGGAGCATTACACTCTGACACCAGAAGGGATTGATTGGGCAGTGTGAGGCGAGCTTTGTACTCTGACCCCGGGAGGGATTGACTGGAATGTGTGAGAGGAGCTTTACAATCTGACCCCGGAATGGATTGATTGGAATGTGTGAGAGGAGCTTTACACTCTGACCCCGGGAGGGATTGATTGGACAGTGGCAGAGTAGCTTTAAATTCTGACCCCGGGAGGGCTGGATTCGAATGTTTGGGAGGAGCTTTACACTCTGACACCGGGAGGGATTGCTTCGAATGCGTGAGAGGAGCTTTACTTTCTGAGCCCGGGAGGGATTCATTGGAATGTGTGACAGGAGCTTTAACTCTGACCCCGGTAGAGATTGATTGGAGTGTGTGAGAGGAGCTTTACAATCTGACCCAGTGTGTGATTGATTGGAATGCGTGAAAGGAGCTTTACACTCTCACCTCGGGAGGGACTGTTTTGCATGTGTGAGAGGAGCTTTACACACTGACCCCGGGAGGGAATGATTGTTCAGTGTGTGAGGAGCTTTACACTCTGACCCAGGGAGGTATTGATTGGACAGTGTGAGAGGAGCTTTACACTCTGACCCCGGGAGGGATTGATTCGAATGTGTGAGAGGAGCTTCACACTCTGACACCGGGCGGGATTGATTGGAATGTGTGAGAGCAGCTTTACACTCTCACCACGGGAGGGATTGCTTGGAATGTGTGAGAGGAGCTTTACAATCTGAGCCCGAGATAGATTGTTTGGAATGTGTGAGAGGAGCTTTACATTCTGACCCCGGGAGGGAATGATTGGAATGTGTGAGAGAAGCTTTACACTCTGACCCCGGGAGGGTTGAATTCGAATGTGTGAGAGGAGGTTTACACTCTGACACGAGGAGAGATTGATTCGAATGTGTGAGGGGAGCTTTACTCTCTGACCCCGGGAGGGATTGATTAGAATGTGTGAGAGGAGCTTTACACTCTGACCCCGAGAGGGCTGGATTCGAATGTGTGAGAGGATCTTTACACTCTGACCCCGGGACGGATTGATTGGAATGTTTGAGAGGAGCTTTACACTCTGACCCCGGGAGCGATTGATTGGTATCTGTGAGAGGAGCTTTACACTCTGATCCCGGGAGGGATTGATTGGAATGTGTGAGAGGAGCTTTACACTCTGACCTCGGGAGGGATTGATTGGTCAGTGTGAGAAGAGCTTTACACTCTGAACCCGGGAGGGATTGATTGGACAGTGTGACTGGAGCTTTACACTCTGACCCCGGTCGAGATTGATTGGAAGGAGTGAGATGAGCTTCACACTCTGACCCCGGGAGGGATTGATTAGAATGTGTGAGGGGAGCTTTACACTCTGACAGCGGGAGGGATTGATTAGAATGTATGAGAGGAGCTTTACACTCTGACCCCTGGATGAATTTATTGGAATGTGTGAGAGAAGCTTTACACTCTGACCCCGGGAGGGATTGATTGGACAGTGTGAGAAGAGCTTTACACTCTGACACTGGGAGGGATTGATTGGAATGTGTGAGAGGAGCTTTACACTCTGACCCCGGGAGGGATTGATTGGAATGTGTGAGAGGAGCTTTACACTCTGACCCTGGGAGGGATTGATTGGAACGTGTGAGAAGAGCTTTACACTCTGACCCCGGGAGGGATTGATTGGCATGTGTGAGAGGAGCTTCACACACTGACACCGGGAGGGATTGATTGGAGAGTGTCAGAGGAGCATTACACTCTGACCCCGGGAGGGTTTGATTGGAGAGTGTGAGAGGAGCTTTACACTCTGACCACAGCAGTGATTGATTGGAATGTGTGGGAGGAGCTATACACTCTGACCCCGGGAGGGATTGATTGGAATTTATGTGAGGAGCTTTACACTCTGACCTCTGGAGGGATTGATGGGAATGTTTGAGAGGAGCTTTAAACTCTGACACCGGGAGGGACTGATTGGAATTTGTGAGAGGAGCTTTACACTCTGACCCCGGGAGGGATTGATTGGAATGTGTGAGTGGTGCTTTACACTCTGACCCCGGGAGGGATTGATTGGAATGTATTAGAGGAGCATTACACTCTGACACCAGAAGGGATTGATTGGGCAGTGTGAGGCGAGCTTTGTACTCTGACCCCGGGAGGGATTGATTGGAATGTGTGAGATGAGTTCAACACTGTGACCCCGGGAGTGTTTGATTGGAATGTGTGAGAGGAGCTTTACACTCTGACCCCGGTAGAGATTGATTGGAAGGAGTGAGTTGAGCTTTACACTCTGACCCCTGGAGGGATTGATTAGAATGTGTGAGAGGAGCTTTACCCTCTGACCCCGGTGGAGATTGATTGGAATGTGTGAGATGAGCTTTACAAATTGATCCCTGGAGGGAATGATTGGTCAGTGTGAGAGGAGCTTTACACTCTGACCCCGGGAGGGATTGATCGGACAGTGTGAGTGGGGCTTTACACTCTGACCCCGGTAGAGATTGATTGGAAGGAGGGAGATGAGCTTTACACTCTGATCCCGGGAGGGATTGATTAGAATGTGTGAGAGGAGCTTTACACTCTGCCCCAGGAGGGATTGATTGGAATGTGTGAGAGGAGCTTTACACTCTGACCCCTGGAATAATTTATTGGAATGTGTGAGAGAAGCTTTACACTCTGACACCGGGAGGGTTTGATTGGAATGTGTGAGAAGAGCTTTACACTCTGACAGCGGGAGGGATTGATTGGAATGTGTGAGAGGAGCTTTACAATCTGACCCCTGGAGGGATTGATTGGAATGTGTGAGAGGAGCTTTACACTCTGACCTCGGGAGGGCTTGATTGGCATGTGTGAGAGGAGCTTTACACACTGACACTGAGAGGGATTGATTGGACAGTGTCAGAGGAGCTTTACACTCTGAACCCGGGAAGGATTGATTGGAGAGTGTGAGAGGAGCTTTACACTCTGGCCACGGGAGTGATTGATTGGAATGTGTGAGATGAGCTTTACACTCTGACCCCGGGAGGGATTGATTGGAATGTGTGAGAGGAGCTTTACACTCAGACCCCGGGAGGGATTGATTGGAATGTTTGAGAGGAGCTTTAAACTCTGACCCCGGGAGGGACTGATTGGAATGTGTGAGAGGAGCTTTACACACTAAACCCCGGAGGGATTGTTTGGAAAGTGTGAGAGGAGCTTTACACTCTGACCCCGAGAGGGCTGGATTCGAATGTGTGAGAGGATCTTTACACTCTGACCCCGGGAGCGATTGATTGGTATGTGTGATAGGAGCTTTACACTATGACCCCGGGAGGGATTGGTTGGAATGTGTGAGAGGAGCTTTACACTCTGACCCCGGAATGGATTGATTGGAATGTGTGAGAGGGGCTTTACATTCTGACCCCGGGAGGGATTGTTTGGACAGTGGGAGAGGAGCTTTAAACTCTGACCTAGGGAGGGATTGATTGGAATTTGTGAGAGGAGCTTTTCACTCTGACCCCGAGAGGGATTGATTGGAATGTGTGAGAGGAACTTTACACTCTGACCCCGGGAGGGATTGATTGGAACGTGTGAGAGGGGCTTTACAATCTGACCCTGGAATGGATTGATTGGAATGTGTGAGAGGAGCTTTACACTCTGACCCCGGGAGGGATTGATTGGACAGTGGCAGAGGAGCTTTAAACTCTGACCCCGGGATGGCTGGATTCGAATGTTTGGGAGGAGCTTTACACTCTGGCACCAGGAGGGATTGATTGGAATGTGTGAGGGCAGCATTGCAGTCTGACCCCGCGAGGGTTTGTTCGAATGTGTGAGAAGAGCATTACTTTCTGAGCCCGGGAGGGATTCATTGGAATGTGTGACAGGAGCTTTACACTCTGACCCCGGTAGAGATTGATTGGAGTGTGTGAGACGAGCTTCACAATCTGACCCAGTGTGTGATTGATTGGAATGCGTGAGAGGAGCTTTACACTCTGACCCCGGGAGGGACTGTTTTGCATGTGTGAGAGGAGCTTTACACACTGACCCCGGGAGGGAATGATTGGTCAGTGTGTGAGGAGCTTTACACTCTGACCCCGGGAGGGATTGTTTGGACAGTGTGAGAGGAGCTTTACACTCTGACCCCGGGAGAGAATGATTGGAATGTGTGAGAGGAGCTTTACACTCTGACCCCTGGAGGGATTGATTGGAATGTATGAGAGGAGCATTACACTCTGACACCAGGAGGGATTGATTGGGCAGTGTGAGAGGAGCTTTGCGCTCTGACCCCGGGAGGTATTGATTCGAATGTGTGAGATGAGTTTAACACTCTGACCCCGGGAGGGTTTGATTGGAATGTGTGAGAGTTGCTTTACAAACTGATCCCGGGTGGGATTGATTGGAATGTGTGAGAGGAGCTTTACACTCTGACCCCGGTAGAGATTGATTGGAAGGAGTGAGTTGAGCTTTACACTCTGACCCCTGGAGGGATTGATTAGAATGTGTGAGAGGAGCTTTACCCTCTGACCCCGGTAGACATTGATTGGAATGTGTGAGATGAGCTTTACAAACTGATCCCGGGAGGGATTGATTGTTTAGTGTGAGAGGAGCTTTGCACTCTGACCCCGGGAGGGATGGATTGGACACTGTGAGTGGAGCTTTACACTCTGACCCCGGTAGAGATTGATTGGAAGGAGGGAGATGAGCTTTATACTCTGATCCCGGGAGGGATTGATTAGAATGTGTGAGAGGAGCTTTACACTCTGTCCCCAGGAGGGATTGATTGGAATGTGTGAGAGGAGCTTTACACTCTGACACCGGGAGGGATTGATTAGAATGTGTGAGAGGAGCTTTACACTCTGACCCCTGGAGGGATTGATTGGAACGTGTGAGAGGAGCATTACACTCTGACCACGGGTGGGATTGATTGGCATGTGTGAGAGGAGCTTTACACACTGACACCCAGAGGGATTGATTGGACAGTGTCAGAGGAGCTTTACACTTTGACCCCGGGAAGGATTGATTGGAGAGTGTGAGAGGAGCTTTACACTCAGATCCCGGGAGGAATTGATTGGAATGTTTGAGATGAGCTTTACACTCTGACCCCGGGAGGGATTGATTGGAATGTGTGAGAGGAGCTTTACACTCAGACCCCGGGAGGAATTGATTGGAATGTTTGAGATGAGCTTTAAACTCTGACCCCGGGAGGGATTGATTGGACAGTGGGAGAGGAGCTTTAAACTCTGACCTAGGGAGGGATTGATTGGAATTTGTAAGAGGAGCTTTTCAATCTGACCCCGGGAGGGATTGATTGGAACGTGTGAGAGGAACTTTACACTCTGACCCCGGGAGGGATTGATTGGAATGTGTGAGAGGAGGTTAACACTCTGACCCCGGAATGGATGGATTGGAATGTGTGAGAGGGTCTTTACACCCTGACCCCGGGAGGGATTGATTGGACAGTGGGAGAGGAGCTTTAAACTCTGACCTAGGGAGGTGTTGATTGGAATTTGTGAGAGGAGCTTTTCACTCTGACCCCGGGAGGGATTGATTGGAATGTGTGAGAGGAACTTTACACTCTGACCCCGGGAGGGATTGATTGGAACGTGTGAGAGGAGCTTTACAATCTCACCCCGCAATGGATTGATTGGAATGTGTGAGAGGAGCTTTACACTCTGACCCCGGGAGGGATTGAATGGACAGTGGGAGAGGAGGTTTAAACTCTGACCCCCGGAGGGCTGGTTTCGAATGTTTGGGAGGAGCTTTACACTCTGACACCGGGAGGGATTGATTGGATTGTGTGAGGGCAGCATTACACTCTGACCCCGGGAGGGTTTGCTTCGAATGTGTGAGAGGAGCTTTACTTTCTGACCCCGGGAGGGATTCATTGGAATGTGTGACAGGAGCTTTACACTCTGACCCCGGTAGAGATTGATTGGAGTGTGTGAAAGGAGCTTTACAATCTGATCCAGTGTGTGATTGATTGGAATGCGTGAGAGGAGCTTTACACTCTGACCCCGGGAGGGATTGTTTTGCTTGTGTGAGAGGAGCTTTACACACTGCCCCCGGGAGGGAATGATTGGTCAGTGTGTGAGGAGCTTTACACTATGACCCCGGGAGGGATTGATTGGATAGTGTGAGAGGAGCTTTGCACTCTGATCCCGGGAGAGAATGATTGGAATGTGTGAGAGGAGCTTTACACTCTGACCCCGGGAGGGATTGATTGGAATGTGAGAGAGGAGCTTTACTCTCTGGCCCCGGGAGGGATTGATTCGAATGTGTGAGAGGAGCTTCACACTCTGACACCGGGCGGGATTGATTGGAATGTGTGAGAGCAGCTTTACACTCTGACCACGGGAGGGATTGTTTGGAATGTGTGAGAGGAGCTTTAAAATCTGAACCCGAGATAGATTGCTTGGAATGTTTGAGAGGAGCTTTACATTCTGACCCCGGGATGGAATGATTGGAATGTGTGAGAGAAGCTTTACACTCTGACCCCGGGAGGGTTAAATTCGAATGTGTGAGAGGAGGTTTACACTCTGACACGAGGAGGGATTGATTCTAATGTGTGATCGGGAGCTTTACTCTCTGACCCCGGGAGGGGTTGATTAGAATGTGTGAGAGGAGCTTTACACTCTAAACTCGGGAGGGATTGTTTGGAAAGTGTGAGAGGAGCTTTACACTCTGATCCCGAGAGGGCTGGGTTCGAATGTGTGAGAGGATCTTTACACTCTGACCCCGGAACGGATTGATTGGAATGTGTGAGAGGAGCTTTACAGTCTGACCCCGGGAGCGATTGATTGGTATGTGTGAGAGGAGCTTTACACAATGATCCCGGGAGGGATTGATTGGAATGTGTGAGAGGAGCTTTACACTCTGACCCCGGGAGGGATTGATTGGACAGTGGGAGAGGAGCTTTAAACTCTGACCTAGGGAGGGATTGATTGGAATTTGTGAGAGGAGCTTTTCACTCTGACCCCGAGAGGGATTGAATGGAATGTGTGAGAGGAACTTTACACTCTGACCCCGGGAGGGATTGATTGGAACGTGTGAGAGGAGCTTAACAATCTGACCCCGGAATGGATTGATTGGAATGTGTGAGAGGAGCTTTACACTCTGACCCCGGGAGGGATTGATTGGACAGTGGGAGAGGAGCTTTAAACTCTGACCCCGGGAGGGCTGGATTCGAATGTTTGGGTGGAGCTTTACACTCTGACACCGGGAGGGATTGATTGGAATGTGTGAGGGCAGCATTACACTCTGACCCCGGGAGGGTTTGCTTCGGATGTGTGAGAGGAGCTTTACTTTCTGACCCCGGGAGGGATTCATTGGAATGTGTGACAGGTGCTTTACACTCTGACCCCGGTAGAGATTGATTGGAGTGTGTGAGAGGAGCTTTACAATTTGACCCCGGGAGAGAATGATTGGTCAGTGTTTGAGGAGCTTTACACTCTGACCCCGGGAGGGATTGATTGGACAGTGTGAGAGGAGCTTTACACTCTGACCCCGGGAGAGAATGATTGGAATGTGTGAGAGATGCTTTACACTCTGACCCCGGGAGGGATTGATTGGAATGTGTGAGAGGAGCTTTACACTCTGACCCCGGGCGGGATTGATTGGAATGTGTGAGAGCAGCTTTACACTCTGACCATGGGAGGGATTGTTTGGAAAGTGTGAGAGGAGCTTTACACTCTGAACCCGAGATAGATTGTTTGGAATGTGTGAGAGGAGCTTTACACTCGGACACCGGGAGGGAATGATTGGAATGTGTGAGAGAAGCTTTACACTCTGACCCCGGGAGGGTTGAATTCGAATGTGTGAGAGGAGGTTTACACTCTGACACGAGGAGGGATTGATTCGAATGTGTGAGGGGAGCTTTACTCTCTGACCCCGGGAGGGTTGAATTCGAATGTGTGAGAGGAGGTTTACACTCTGACACGAGGAGGGATTGATTGGAATGTTTGAGGGGAGCTTTACACTCTAACCCCGGGAGGGATTGATTGGAATGTGAGAGAGCAGCTTTACACTCTGACCCCGGGAGGGATTGCTTGGAATGTGTGAGAGAAGCTTTACACTATGACCCCGTGAGGGATTGATTGGAATGTGTGAGAGATGATTTACTCTCTGACCCCGGGAGGGTTTGATAGGAATGTGTGAGATGAGTTTTACACTCTGACCACGGAAGGGTATGATTGGAATGTGTGAGAGGAGCTTAACACTCTGACCCCAGTAGAGATTTATTGGAATGTGTGAGAGGAGCTGTACAAACTGATCCCGGGTGGGATTGATTGGAATGTGTGAGAGGAGCTTTACACTCTGACCCCGGGAGGGATTGTTTGGCATGTGTGAGAGGAGCTTTACACTCTGACCTCGGGAGGGATTGATTGGTCAGTGTGAGAGGAGCTTTACACTCTGACCCCGGGAGGGATTGATTGGACAGTGTGACTGGAGCTTTACACTCTGACACCGGGAGGGATTGATTAGAATGTGTGAGAGGACCTTTACACTCTGACCCCTGGATGAATTTATTGGAATGTGTGAGAGAAGCTTTACACTCTGACCCCGGGAGGGATTGATTGGAATGTGTGAGAGGAGGTTTACACTCTGACCCCGGGTGGGATTGATTGGAATGTGTGAGAGGAGCTTTACACTCTGACCCCGGGGGGGATTGATTGGAACGTGTGAGAGGAGCTTCACACTCTGACCGTGGGAGGGAATGATTGGCATGTGTGAGAGGAGCTTTACACACTGACACCGGGAGGGATTGATTGTACAGTGTCAGAGGAGCTTTACAATCTGACCCCGGGAGGGATTGATTGGAATTTGTGTGATGAGCTTTACACTCTGACCCCGGGAGGGATTGATTGGAATGTTTGAGAGGAGCTTTAAACTCTGACCCCGGGAGGGACTGATTGGAATGTGTGAGAGGAGTCTTACACTCTGACACCGGGAGGGATTGATTGGAATGTGTGAGAGGAGCTTTACACTCTAAACCCGGGAGGGATTGTTTGGAAAGTGTGAGAGGAGCTTTACACTCTGACCCCGGGAGGGCTGGATTCGGACGTGTGAGAGGATCTTTACACTCTGACCCTGGGGCGTATTGATTGGAATGTGTGAGAGGAGCTTTACACTCTGACCCCGGGAGCGATTGGTTGGAATGTGTGTGAGGAGCTTTACACTATGACCCCGGGAGGGATTGATTGGAATGTGTGAGAGGACTATACACTCTGACCCCTGGAGGGATTGATTCGAATGTATGAGTGGAGCTTTACACTCAGACCCCGGGAACGATTGATTGGAATGTGTGAGAGGAGCTTTACACTCTGACCCCGGAATGGATTGATTGGAATGTGTGAGAGGATCTTTACACACTGACTCCGGGAGGGATTGATTGGACAGTGGGAGAGGAGCTTTAAACTCTGACACCGGGAGGGCTGGATTCGAATGTTTGGGAGCAGCTTTACACTGTGACACCGGGAGGGATTGATTGGAATGTGTGAGAGGAGCTTTACACTCTGACCACGGGAGGGATTGATTGGAATGTGTGAGATGAGCTTTACACTCTGACCCCGGGAGGGATTGCTTGGAAAGTGTGAGAGGAGATTTACACTCTGACCAGAGGAGGGATTGATTGGAATGTGTGAGAGGAGCTGTACACTCTGACCCCGCGAGGGTTGATTGGAATGAGTGTGAGGAGCTTTACACTCTGACCACGGGAGGGATTGAATCGAATGTGTGAGAGGAGCTTTAAACTCTGAACCCGGGAGGGGTTGATTGGAATGTGTGAGAGGAGCTTTACACTCTGACCCCGGGATGAATTTATTGGAATGTGTGAGAGAAGCTTTACACTCTGACCCCGGGAGGGATTGATTGGAATGTGTGAGAGGAGCTTTACACTCTGACCCCGGGTGGGATTGATTGGAATGTGTGAGAGGAGCTTTACACTCTGACCCCGGGGGGGATTGATTGGAACGTGTGAGAGGAGCTTCACACTCTGACCGTGGGAGGGAATGATTGGCATGTGTGAGAGGAGCTTTACACACTGACACCGGGAGGGATTGATTGTACAGTGTCAGAGGAGCTTTACAATCTGACCCCGGGAGGGATTGATTGGAATTTGTGTGATGAGCTTTACACTCTGACCCCGGGAGGGATTGATTGGAATGTTTGAGAGGAGCTTTAAACTCTGACCCCGGGAGGGACTGATTGGAATGTGTGAGAGGAGTCTTACACTCTGACACCGGGAGGGATTGATTGGAATGTGTGAGAGGAGCTTTACACTCTAAACCCGGGAGGGATTGTTTGGAAAGTGTGAGAGGAGCTTTACACTCTGACCCCGGGAGGGCTGGATTCGGACGTGTGAGAGGATCTTTACACTCTGACCCCGGGGCGTATTGATTGGAATGTGTGAGAGGAGCTTTACACTCTGACCCCGGGAGCGATTGGTTGGAATGTGTGTGAGGAGCTTTACACTATGACCCCGGGAGGGATTGATTGGAATGTGTGAGAGGAGTATACACTCTGACCCCTGGAGGGATTGATTCGAATGTATGAGTGGAGCTTTACACTCAGACCCCGGGAGCGATTGATTGGAATGTGTGAGAGGAGCTTTACACTCTGACCACGGAATGGATTGATTGGAATGTGTGAGAGGATCTTTACACACTGACTCCGGGAGGGATTGATTGGACAGTGGGAGAGGAGCTTTAAACTCTGACACCGGGAGGGCTGGATTCGAATGTTTGGGAGCAGCTTTACACTGTGACACCGGGAGGGATTGATTGGAATGTGTTAGAGGAGCTTTACTTTCTGACCCCGGGAGGAATTGATTGGACAGTGTGAGAGGAGCTTTACACTCTGACCCCGGGAGGAATTGATTGGACAGTGTGAGAGGAGCTTTACATTCTGACCCCGGGAGGGATTGATTGGAAAGTGTGAGAGGAGCTTTACATTCTGACCCCGGGAGGGATTGATTGGAAAGTGTGAGAGGAGCTTTACACTCTGACCCCGGGAGAGATTGACTGAAATGTGTGAGAAGAGCTTTACACTCTGACCCTGGTAGGATTGGATTCGAATGTGTGAGGGGAGCTTTACACTCTGACCCCGATAGGGATTGATTGGAATGTGTGAGAGGAGCTTCACACTCTGCCCCTCGGTGGGTTTGATTGGAATGTGTGAGAGGAGCTTTACACTCTGACCACGGGAGGGATTGATTGGAATGTGTGAGAGGAGCTTTACACTCTGACCCCGGGAGGGATTGATTGGAATAATTGAGAGGAGCTTTACATTCTGACCCCGGGAGGGGTTGATTCGAAAGTGTGAGAGGTGCTTTGCACTCTGACCACGGGATGGATGATTGGAAAGTGTGAGAGGAGCTTTACACTCTTTCCCGGGAGGGATTGATTCGAAAGTGTGAGTGGAGCTTTCCACTCTGACCCCGGGAGGGATTGATTGGAATGTGTGAGAGGAGCTTTACACTCTGAGCCCGGGAGGGCTTGATTGGCATGTGTGAGAGGAGCTTCATACGCTGACCCTGGGAGGTTTTGATTGGAATGTGTGAGAGGAGTTTTACACTCTGAACCCGGGGGGGATTGTTTGGAATGTGTGAGCGCAGCTTTACACTCTGACCCCCGGGGGGATTGTTTGGAATGTGTGAGAGGAGCATTACACTTTGACCCCGGGATGGATTGATTGGAATGTTTTAGAGGAGCTTTACACTCTGACCCCGGGAGGGTTTAATTGGAATGTGTGAGAGCAGCTTCACATTCTGACCTCGGGAGTGTTTGATTCGAATGTGTGAGAGGAGCTTTACACTCTGACACCAGGAGGGATTGATTGGAATGTTTGAGACGAGCTATACACTCTGACCCCGGGAGGGAATGATTGGAATGTGTGAGAGGAGATTTACAGTCTGACCCCGGGAAGGATTGATTCGAATGTGTGAGAGGAGCTTTACACTCTGACCCCGGGAGGGATTGATTGGAATGTGCGAGAGCAGCTTCACACTCTGGCCCCTGGAGGGATTGATTGGACAGTGTGAGATGAGCTTTTCGCTCAGAACTCGGGAGGGATTGATTGGAATGTGTGAGAGGAGCTTTACATTCTGAATCCTGTATGGATTGATTGGAATGTTTTAGAGGAGCTTAACACTCTGACCCCGAGAGGGATTGCTTGGAATGTGTGAGAGGAGCTTTACACTCTGACCCCGGGAGGGATTGATTGGAATGTGTGAGAGGAGCTTTACACTCTGACCCCGGGAGGGATTGATTGGAATGTGTGAGAGCAGCATCACATTCTGACCTCGGGAGTGATTGATTCCAATGTGTGAGAGGAGCTTTACACTCTGACACCAGTAGGGATTGATTGGAATGTGGGAGACGAGCTATACACTCTGAACCCGGGAGGGATTGATTGGAATGTGTGAGAGGAGCTTTACAGTCTGACCCCGGGAGGGATTGATTGGAATGTGCGAGAGGAGCTTTACACTCTGACTCATGGAGGAATTGATTGGACAGTGTGAGATGAGCTTTTCACTCTGACCTCGGGAGGGATTGATTGGAATGTGTGAGAGGAGCTTTACACTCTGACCCCGGTATGGATTTATTGGAATGTGTGAGAGCAGCTTTACATTCTGACCTTGGGAGGGATTGATTGGAATGTGTGAGAGGAGCTTTACACTCTGACCCCGGGAGGGATTTATTGGAATGTGTGAGAGGACCTTTACACTCTGACCACTGGCGCGATTGATTGGAATGTGTGAGAGGAGCTTTACACTCTGACCACGGGAGGGATTGATTGGAATGTGTGAGATGAGCTTTACACTCTGACCCCGGGAGGGATTGCTTGGAAAGTGTGAGAGGAGATTTACACTCTGACCAGAGGAGGGATTGATTGGAATGTGTGAGAGGAGCTGTACACTCTGACCCCGCGAGGGTTGATTGGAATGAGTGTGAGGAGCTTTACACTCTGACCACGGGAGGGATTGAATCGAATGTGTGAGAGGAGCTTTAAACTCTGAACCCGGGAGGGGTTGATTGGAATGTGTGAGAGGAGCTTTACACTCTGACCCCGGGATGAATTTATTGGAATGTGTGAGAGAAGCTTTACACTCTGACCCCGGGAGGGATTGATTGGAATGTGTGAGAGGAGCTTTACACTCTGACCCCGGGTGGGATTGATTGGAATGTGTGAGAGGAGCTTTACACTCTGACCCCGGGGGGGATTGATTGGAACGTGTGAGAGGAGCTTCACACTCTGACCGTGGGAGGGAATGATTGGCATGTGTGAGAGGAGCTTTACACACTGACACCGGGAGGGATTGATTGTACAGTGTCAGAGGAGCTTTACAATCTGACCCCGGGAGGGATTGATTGGAATTTGTGTGATGAGCTTTACACTCTGACCCCGGGAGGGATTGATTGGAATGTTTGAGAGGAGCTTTAAACTCTGACCCCGGGAGGGACTGATTGGAATGTGTGAGAGGAGTCTTACACTCTGACACCGGGAGGGATTGATTGGAATGTGTGAGAGGAGCTTTACACTCTAAACCCGGGAGGGATTGTTTGGAAAGTGTGAGAGGAGCTTTACACTCTGACCCCGGGAGGGCTGGATTCCGACGTGTGAGAGGATCTTTACACTCTGACCCCGGGGCGTATTGATTGGAATGTGTGAGAGGAGCTTTACACTCTGACCCCGGGAGCGATTGGTTGGAATGTGTGTGAGGAGCTTTACACTATGACCCCGGGAGGGATTGATTGGAATGTGTGAGAGGAGTATACACTCTGACCCCTGGAGGGATTGATTCGAATGTATGAGTGGAGCTTTACACTCAGACCCCGGGAGCGATTGATTGGAATGTGTGAGAGGAGCTTTACACTCTGACCCCGGAATGGATTGATTGGAATGTGTGAGAGGATCTTTACACACTGACTCCGGGAGGGATTGATTGGACAGTGGGAGAGGAGCTTTAAACTCTGACACCGGGAGGGCTGGATTCGAATGTTTGGGAGCAGCTTTACACTGTGACACCGGGAGGGATTGATTGGAATGTGTTAGAGGAGCTTTACTTTCTGACCCCGGGAGGAATTGATTGGACAGTGTGAGAGGAGCTTTACACTCTGACCCCGGGAGGAATTGATTGGACAGAGTGAGAGGAGCTTTACATTCTGACCCCGGGAGGGATTGATTGGAAAGTGTGAGAGGAGCTTTACATTCTGACCCCGGGAGGGATTGATTGGAAAGTGTGAGAGGAGCTTTACACTCTGACCCCGGGAGAGATTGACTGAAATGTGTGAGAAGAGCTTTACACTCTGACCCTGGTAGGATTGGATTCGAATGTGTGAGGGGAGCTTTACACTCTGACCCCGATAGGGATTGATTGGAATGTGTGAGAGGAGCTTCACACTCTGCCCCTCGGTGGGTTTGATTGGAATGTGTGAGAGGAGCTTTACACTCTGACCACGGGAGGGATTGATTGGAATGTGTGAGAGGAGCTTTACACTCTGACCCCGGGAGGGATTGATTGGAATAATTGAGAGGAGCTTTACATTCTGACCCCGGGAGGGGTTGATTCGAAAGTGTGAGAGGTGCTTTGCACTCTGACCACGGGATGGATGATTGGAAAGTGTGAGAGGAGCTTTACACTCTTTCCCGGGAGGGATTGATTCGAAAGTGTGAGTGGAGCTTTCCACTCTGACCCCGGGAGGGATTGATTGGAATGTGTGAGAGGAGCTTTACACTCTGAGCCCGGGAGGGCTTGATTGGCATGTGTGAGAGGAGCTTCATACGCTGACCCTGGGAGGTTTTGATTGGAATGTGTGAGAGGAGTTTTACACTCTGAACCCGGGGGGGATTGTTTGGAATGTGTGAGCGCAGCTTTACACTCTGACCCCCGGCGGGATTGTTTGGAATGTGTGAGAGGAGCATTACACTTTGACCCCGGGATGGATTGATTGGAATGTTTTAGAGGAGCTTTACACTCTGACCCCGGGAGGGTTTAATTGGAATGTGTGAGAGCAGCTTCACATTCTGACCTCGGGAGTGTTTGATTCGAATGTGTGAGAGGAGCTTTACACTCTGACACCAGGAGGGATTGATTGGAATGTTTGAGACGAGCTATACACTCTGACCCCGGGAGGGAATGATTGGAATGTGTGAGAGGAGATTTACAGTCTGACCCCGGGAAGGATTGATTCGAATGTGTGAGAGGAGCTTTACACTCTGACCCCGGGAGGGATTGATTGGAATGTGCGAGAGCAGCTTCACACTCTGGCCCCTGGAGGGATTGATTGGACAGTGTGAGATGAGCTTTTCGCTCAGAACTCGGGAGGGATTGATTGGAATGTGTGAGAGGAGCTTTACATTCTGAATCCTGTATGGATTGATTGGAATGTTTTAGAGGAGCTTAACACTCTCACCCCGAGAGGGATTGCTTGGAATGTGTGAGAGGAGCTTTACACTCTGACCCCGGGAGGGATTGATTGGAATGTGTGAGAGGAGCTTTACACTCTGACCCCGGGAGGGATTGATTGGAATGTGTGAGAGCAGCATCACATTCTGACCTCGGGAGTGATTGATTCCAATGTGTGAGAGGAGCTTTACACTCTGACACCAGTAGGGATTGATTGGAATGTGGGAGACGAGCTATACACTCTGAACCCGGGAGGGATTGATTGGAATGTGTGAGAGGAGCTTTACAGTCTGACCCCGGGAGGGATTGATTGGAATGTGCGAGAGGAGCTTTACACTCTGACTCATGGAGGAATTGATTGGACAGTGTGAGATGAGCTTTTCACTCTGACCTCGGGAGGGGTTGATTGGAATGTGTGAGAGGAGCTTTACACTCTGACCCCGGTATGGATTTATTGGAATGTGTGAGAGCAGCTTTACATTCTGACCTTGGGAGGGATTGATTGGAATGTGTGAGAGGAGCTTTACACTCTGACCCCGGGAGGGATTTATTGGAATGTGTGAGAGGACCTTTACACTCTGACCACTGGCGCGATTGATTGGAATGTGTGAGAGGAGCTTTACACTCTGACCACGGGAGGGATTGATTGGAATGTGTGAGATGAGCTTTACACTCTGACCCCGGGAGGGATTGCTTGGAAAGTGTGAGAGGAGATTTACACTCTGACCAGAGGAGGGATTGATTGGAATGTGTGAGAGGAGCTGTACACTCTGACCCCGCGAGGGTTGATTGGAATGAGTGTGAGGAGCTTTACACTCTGACCACGGGAGGGATTGAATCGAATGTGTGAGAGGAGCTTTAAACTCTGAACCCGGGAGGGGTTGATTGGAATGTGTGAGAGGAGCTTTACACTCTGACCCCGGGAGGGTTTGTTTGGACAGTGCGAGAGGAGCTTTACACTCTGTCCCCGGGAGGGCTGGATTCGAATGTGTGAGAGGATCTTTACACTCTGACCCCGGGACGGATTGATTGGAATGGGAGAGAGGAGTTTTACACACTGACCCCGGGATGGATTTATTGGATTGTGTGAGAGGAGCTTTTCACTCTGGCCCCGGGAGGGATTGTTTGGACAGTGTGAGAGGAGCTTTAAACTCTGACCCCGGGAGGTCTGGATTCGTACGTGAGAGAGGAGCTTTACACAATGGGCCCGGGAGGGTTTGATTGGACAGTGTGAGAGGAGCATTAGACTCTGACCCCGGGAGGCATTGATTGGAATGTGTGAGAGGAGATTTGCACTCTGACCCCGGGATGGATTGATTGGAATGTGTGAGAGGAGCTTCACACTCTGACCCTTGGAGGGATTGCTTGGAATGTGTGAGAGGAGTTTTACACTCTGATTCCGGGAGGGATTGATTGGACAGTGTGAGTGGAGCTTTACACTCTGACCCCGGGAGGGATTGATTGGAATTTGTGAGAGTAGCTTAACATTCTGACCCTGGGCTTGTTTGATTCCAATGTGTGAGAGGAGCTTTATACTCTGACCCCGGGAGGGATTGATTGGAATGTGTGAGAGGAGCTTTACACTCTGACCCCGGGAGGGATTGATTCGAATGTGTGAGAGTAGCTTTACACTCTGACCTCGGGATGGATTGATTGGAATCTGTGAGAGGAGCTTTAGACAGAGGCAGAGAAAAATGGAGGAATATGTATAGAGAGTTGGAGGAAGTTGTTTGGAGAGATGTAGGAAAAACCGCAAGGAGATTGAGGAAGAGGAGGTTTGATCGAGGAAATGCTAGAGGTCTATGGAGAAATAGTTAGAAAGAGATGGAGGGAGAGGATTTGTCAGATGGAGAGAGTGGTAGAGAGAGTTGGTGGGAGAGGGCAAAGTTTGGAGAGGTAGAGCGAGATGGTGGCAGGTGTAGAGAGAGTTGGAGGATGAGATAGATAAAAATGGAGACCCTGTTAGTGATAAATGGATTATGTGGTAGAGAGAGAGATGGACACAGAGGTAGAAAGAATTGGAGACAGAGGTAGAGAGAGATGGATGGAGATGATGAGAGAGTTGGAGTGTTAGTTAGAGAGAGATACAGGGGGAGTAAGAGACAGAAGGAAACAGAGTTGGAGAGAGAAGGAGGAAGGGGAAGGGAGAGGTGCTGGGAGAGGTAGACAGAGATGGAGGAGGAGGTAGAGAGAGATGGAGCCAGAGTTAGAGAGAGATGGAGGGACACCTAGAGAGATGGAGACAGAGGTAGAGAGAGAATTAGGGAGAGGTAGAGAGAGATTATGGGAGAGATAGAGAGAGATGGAAAACGAGGAACTGAAAGATGGATTAAAAGGTAGAGAGAGATGGAGACAGAGGTAGAGAGCAAATGAGGGAGAGGTAGAGAGAGATGGATGGAGAGGTAGTGAACGACAGACACAGGGGTAGTGAGCGATGGAGGAAGAGGTAGAGAGAGATGGAGGGAGTTATTGAGAGAGATGCTGGGAGAGATAGAGGGAGCTGGAGGCAGAGTTAGAGAGCAAAGCAGGGAGAGGTAATGAGATATGGAGGGTGAGATAGAGAGAGATTAATGGAGAGGTAGAATAAGATGGAGAGATAGAGGTAGTGAGAGATGGAGGAAGGTTAGAGAGAGATGGAGACCGAGGTAGAGAGAGATTGAGGGAGAGGTAGAAAGAGATGGAGACAGAGATAGAAAGAGATGGAGACAGAGCTACTGTGAGATGGAGGAAAAGGTAGAGAGAGATGGAGAGTGAGTAGGGAGAGATGGAGGGAGAGGTAGAGAGTGAAGGAAAGATAGGTAGAGAGAGATGGAGGAATAGGTAGAGCGAGATGGTGACAGAGATAGGGAAATGAAGAGATAGATAGAGAGAGATGGAGACAGAGATGGGGAGCGGTTGAGAGAGAAGGTGGGAGAGAGATGTTAAATGAGTTAAAAAAGGATGGGTGAAGTATAGAGAGAGATGGAGACAGAGGTAGAGAGAGATGGAGAAAGAGGTAGAGAGAGTTGGAGGGAGAGTTTGAGAGAGATTCTGGGAGAGGAAAGCGAGATGGAGGAAGAGGTACAGAGATTGGGCTGAGGTAGAGAGATATGGAGACAGAGGTAGAGAGAGATGAACACAGAGGTAGGGAGAGATGCAGGAGGAGGTAGAGAGAAATTGAGAGAGATTTGATGAGAGATGGAGGAAGAGATAGAGTAAGATGGAGAGAGAGTTGGAGAGAGATAGAGGAAGAGGAAGAGAGAGATGGAGACAGAGGTAGAGAGAGATGGACGTAGAGGTAGAGAGAGATTGAGGGAGAGGTAGAGAGAGATTGAGACAGAGGTAGAGAGCAATAGACAGAGAGTTACAGAGAGAAGGAGGAAAAGGTAGAGAGAGATGGAGGAAGGGATAGAGAGAGATGGAGGAAGAGGTAGCGAGAGATGGAGACAGAGGTAGGGAGATGATGGGAGAGGTAGAGAGACATGGAGACAATACCTCTGTCTCCATCAATCACTACCTCCCTCATCCTCTCCTTCAATCTCACTCTTACACTTTCTCACTCTTACTCTTTCTCCATCTGTCTCTAACTGTTCCTCCATCTCCCTCTACCTCGTCCTTCATCTGTTTCTACTCTTCCTCAATCTCTCTCTAACTCTCTCACCATTTCTCACGACCTCATCCTCTATCTCTCTCTATCTGTTCCTCGATCT
Organism: Somniosus microcephalus; assembly: GCF_052327205.1. NCBI lineage: Eukaryota > Metazoa > Chordata > Chondrichthyes > Squaliformes > Somniosidae > Somniosus > Somniosus microcephalus. The sequence continues at coordinate 11,261,319 of NW_028225183.1, read as the reverse complement.
GTCTCTACCTCTTCTTTCATCTCCCGCTAAAACTCCCTAAATCTCACACAACCTCTTCTTCCATAACGTTTCCTCTTCCGCCATTTGACAATACCTCTGTCTCCATCAATCACTACCTCTTCCTCCAACTCTTTCTACATCTGTCTCCATTTCTCTCTACCTCCCCCTCCATCTCACTTTACTTCCGTGTTCATCTCTCTCTCTCCATTCACATACCCAGACAGAACCATATACAGACCCAAACAACTCATTTCTGAGACTCAGACAGCTCCACTCACAGACACAGAAAGCTCCATTCACAGATCCAGACAGCTCCAGACAGATCATTTGACTGACACATAAATCTCAATTCAAACACCCAGACAACTAATTTCACAGAACCAGACAGCCCCATTCGCAGACACAGACAGCTCCATTCCAGACTCAGAAAGCTCCATTCACAAATCCAGACAGCTCCATTCACAGACACAGACAGCTCCATTCACAGACTCAGAAAGCTCCATTCAGAGAACCAGACAGCACCATGCACAGACCCAGAAACATATTTCACAGACCCAGACAGCTCCATTCAGAGACCCAGACATCTCAATTCACAGACCAAGGTAGCTCCATTCTCAGACACAGGCAGCTCCATTCACAGACCCAGATATCAAATTTCAAAGACTCAGACAGCTAAATTCACAGACAAAGGCAGCTCCATTCACAGAAACAGACAGCTAATTTCACAGACTCAGACAGCTCCATTCAGAGACCCAGACATCTCAATTCACAGACCAAGGTAGCTCCATTCTCAGACACAGGCAGCTCCATTCACAGGCCCAGATATCAAATTTCAAAGACTCAGACAGCTAAATTCACAGACAAAGGCAGCTCCATTCACAGAAACAGACAGCTAATTTCACAGACTCAGACAGCTCCATTCAGAGACCCAGACATCTCAATTCACAGACCAAGGCAGCTCCATTCACAGACCCAGTCAGCTCCATTCACAGGCCCAGACATCAAATTTCACAGACTCAGGCAGCTCCATTCAGAGACCCAGACATCTACATTCACAGACTAAGGCAGCTCCATTCACAGACACAGGCAGCTCCATTCCCAGAAACAGAGAGCTAATTTCACAGACTCAGACAGCTCCATTCAGAGACCCAGACATCTCAATTCAAAGACCAAGGCAGCTCCATTCACAGACCCAGGCAGCTCCATTCACAGACCCAGGCAGATAAGTTCACAGACACAGACAGCTCCACTCAGAGACCCAGATATATCAATATAAAGACCAAGACAACTTATTTCACTGATTCAGACAGCTCCATTCACATACCCAGACAGCACCATATACAGACCCAAACAACTCATTTCAAAGACTTAGACAGCTCCATTCACAGACCCAGACAGCTCCAGACAGCTCATTTCACATACCCTGAAATCTCAATTCAAAGACCCAAGCAGCTCGATTCACAGACTCAGAAAGCCCCATTCACAGATACAGACAGCTCCATTCACATAAACCGAAAACTCATTTGACACAGTCAGACAGCTCCATCCATAGACACAGACTTCTCAATTCAAAGACCCAGACAATCTCAATTAACAGGCGCAGACAGCTCCATTCACGGACGCAGACAGCTCCAAACACAGACTCAGAATGCTCCATTTACAGACTCAGACAGCTCCATTCAAAGACCAAGACAGCTTCATTCACAGACACAGACATCTCATTTCACACACTCAGGCAGCTCCATTCACAGACACAGACGACTCCATTCACAGATACAGAAAGCTCCATTCAAAGATCCAAAGAGCTCCATTCACGACGCAGACAAATCATTTCTGATACCCAGACAGCTCCATTGAAAGACTCGGACATCGCCATTCACAGACCCAGTCAGCTCCATAGACAGACTCAGAAAGATCATTACACAGATACGTGGAGAAAGAGTTAGAATGAGTATGAAGGAGAGGATGAGGGAGATGGGAGCGAGCAAGCGAGAGATGGTGGGAGAGGAAGAGTCTGAAGGAAACAGAGGTAGAGAGCAAAGGAGGGAGAGGTAGGGAGAGATGTAGGAAGAGGTAGAGCGAGGTGTAGGGAGAGGTAGAGAGTGATGGAGGAAGTGCTAGAGAGAGATGGAGACAGGCGTAGAGCGAGATGGAAAAATAGAGGTATGGAGAGACGGAGGGAGAGTTAGAGAGATGGAGGGAGAGGTAGAGAGAGATGGATAAAGTGGTACAGAAAGATGGATGAACAGGTAGAGGGAGATGGAGACATATGTAGAGCGAGATTGAGCGAGAGTTAGAGAGAGATGAAGGGACTGGTAGAGAGACAGATGGAGAGATAGTTAGAGAGAGATGCAGGAAGAGGTATAGAGAGCTAGTGATGGATGCAGCGGAATGGAGGGAGAGGTAGAGAGATGAAAAAAGTGGTACTGAAAATGGACGAAGCGTTAGAGAGTGATGGAGACAGAGGTAGAGAGAGCTGGAGCGAGAGTTAGTGAGAGATGAAGGGACAGGTAGAGAGAAATGGAAGGAGAGGCAGACAAAGATGGAGGGAGAGGTACAGGGAGATGCAAACAGGTACGGAATGATTGATGAAGATGTAGAGTGTGATGGAGGCAGAGGTAGAGGAAGATGGAAAAAGAGGTCGGACGAGATTGAGGTAGAGGGAGAGAGACATGGAGACAGAGGGAGAGAGCGATGGAGGGACGGGTAGAGAGATGCAGGTAGAGATAGAGAGATATGGAGGGAGAGTTAGTGAGAGATGAAGTGATAGCTAGAGAGAGATGGAGGGAGCAGTAGAGTGACGGAGACATAGATAGAGAGAGATGGAGAGAGAGGTAGAAGTATATGGAGGAAGGGGGAGAGTGAGATGGAGGCAGAGGGAGAGAGAGATGGAGGGAGACGTAGAGAGATGGAGTGAGATTTAGAGAGAGATGGGAAATAGGTACAGAAAAATGGATGAAGCGGTAGAGAGAGATGGAGACAGAGGTAGAGACAGATTGAGGTAGAGGTAGAAAGAGGTGGAGTCAGATGTAGAGAGAGGGATGAACACAGAAGTAAAGGGAGATGGAGGGGGAGGTAGATAGAAATGGAGAGAGATGTAGAAAGAGTTGGAGGCAGAGGTCGTGAGAAATGGAGAGAGAGTTAGAGAGAGATTGAGGAAGAGTAGAAACAGCTGAAGGACGAGGTAGAGGGAGATGGAGGAACAGTTAGAGACAGATGGAGAAAGAGTAAGAGTGAGAATGAAGGAGAGGATGAGGGAGATGGAAGAGAGCTAGAGAGAGATGGTGGGAGACATAGCGAGCGATGGCGATAGAGAGTAGACAGCGTGTAGAAACTATCAGGGCGTAAGGGAGAATTTCTACCCAAAATTCACGAAAATATGCCCGGAATTCAGAAATTTGAATGACGACCAAAAACTCCCATACCTACTAGGGGAAGAGAGAAATTGTGTAACCTTAGCGGCGCACTATATTACAGCTTGCCATAAACAGAGGGACAACCACTAAATCTAAGAAAAGAGTATATACAAATTATATGAATGTATATTTATACACTCAGGGATATATCTGTTTATACACTGTATGGATAGATCAGTGTTTATGTGTTCAACCATAAATGTTTTTCGATGCTTTGGCAACATAAGATGTACCTTGTCATGCCAATAAAGCGATTTGAATTGAAATGAATTGAGAGAAATGGAGACAGACGTAGAGCAAGAAGGGGGAAGAGGTAGCGAGCGATGGAGGAAGAGGTACAGAGAGATGGAGAAAGAGGTAGAGACAGATGGAGTGATAGATAGGGACAGATGTAGAGAGAAATGAAGGGAGAGGCAGGTAGTGATGGAGGGAGAGGTAGCGAGAGATGGAGAGTGAGTTAGAGAGAGTTCGAGGGTGAGTTAGAGAGAGATGCAAAACGAGTTACAGACAGATGGATGAAGACGTAGAGGGAGAAGGAGACTGATGTAGAGTGATATCGATGAAGAGTTACAAAGAGATGGAGCTAGATGGAGAGAGAGGTAGAGAGATATGGAGGAATAGGTAGACTGAGTTGGAGGGAGAGGTACAGAGAGATGGAGGAAGAGGTAGAGAGAAATGCCGAGAGTTTTAGAGCCAGATGGATGAAGAGATGGGGGAGATGGAGACAGAGGTAGAGAGAACCGGAGGGAGAGGTAAAGAGAGATGGAGGGAGATGTAAAGAGAAATGGAAAAAGAGGTACAGAAAGGTGGATGAAGAAGTAGAGAGAAATGGAGACAGAGAAAGGCATGGATGGAACAACAGGTGGAGAGAGATGGAGGAAGAGGTCGGGGGAGATGGAGAGAGAGGTAGAGCGAAATGAAGGGAGAGTTTGAGAGAGATGGAGTCAGAGATAGAGAGAGATGCAGTGAGAGGGAGAGAGCTGCTTTGAGAGGTACAGAGAGATGAAGGGGCAGATAGAGAGAGATGGAATAATAAATAGGTAGAAATGGATACATAGGTAGAGAGAAGGAGAGAGAGAGGTAGAGATATATGGAGGAAGAGGTAGAGAGAGATGGAGCCAAATGTCGAGATAGATGGCGAGAGAGGTAGAGAGATGTGGAGGAAGAGATATTGTGAGTGGAGGGAGAGGTAGAGGGAGATGGAAGTAGAGGTAGAGAGAAATGGAGAGAGTTTTAGAGCGGGACAGAGGAATAATAAGGTGAGATGGAGACAGAGGTAGAGAGAGATGGAGGGAAAGGTAGAGAGAGATGGAGGGAGATGTAGAGAGAGATGGAAAAAGAGGTACAGAAAGATGCATGAAGAGGTAGAGAGAGATGGAGGCAGAGCTAGATACTGATGGAACAACAGGTACAGAGAGATGGAGGAAGAGGTCGGGTGAGATGGAGAGAGTGGTCGAGAGAGATGGAGTGAGAGGTAGAGAGGGATGAAGGGAGAGCTAGAGAAAAATGATGGGAGAGTTTGAGAGAGATGGTGACTGAGGAAGAGAGAGATGCAGAGAGAGGTAGAGAGAAATAGAGAGAGTTTTAGAGCGAGATGGAGGAAGAGTTTGGCTGAAGTGGAGACAGAGGTAAAGGGAGATGGAGGGAGTGGTAGAGTGAGCTGGAAATAGAGGTAGAGAGAGATGGAGGGAGAGGTAGAGAGAGATGGAGGGAGATGTAGAGAGAGATGGAGGGGGATGTAGAGAGACATGGAAAAAGAGGTACAGAAGAATGCATGAAGAGGTAGAGAGAGATGGAGGCAGAGCTAGATACTGATGGAACAATAGTTATAGAGAGAGATAGAGGAAGAGGTCTGGTGAGATGGAGAGAGAGGTAGAGAAAGCTGGAGTCAGGGGTAGAGAGCGATACAGGGAGAGCTAGAGAGAGATGAAGGGAGAGTTTGAGAGAGATGTTGACAGAGGTAGAGAGAGTTGCAGAGCGAGTTAGGGAGAGATGGTGTGAGAGATATAGAGAGAAGAAGGGAGAGCTATTTAAAAATGGAGGGAGAAGTAGAGAGGGATGGAGTCAGCGGTAGAGAGATATGCAGGAATAGTTAGAGACAGTTGAAGGGAGTGGTAGGGAGAGATGGAGTCAGAGGTAGAGAAAGATAGTGTGAGATGTAGAGCGATATGGAGGAAGAGGTAGAGAGAGATGGAGGGAGAGGTAGAGGGAGATGGATAGAGAGGTAGAGGGAGATGAAGGAACCAGTAGAGAGGGGTGGGGAAGCAGTAGGTGGAGATGGAGACAGATGTAGGGGCAGAGAGATAGAAGGAGATAACTGGGCAATGTAGAAAGCGCTATGGAGGGAGCGGTAAGGGGAGAAATTCGTGGATGTAGAGAGGCAGATACAAGGGTTACATTGGACGTTCACGTGAACATTTGTGGATATTCCATCCCGGGGTCACTCGCAGCCTGTCTCTCCTTTTTTAACTTTGCACTATTTCAGTCTCCAGTTTCCCCTCTAGCCTCATCGGATTCCAAGAGTATGCAGAGAAGGGGAAATATCAGAACTGACCTTCAGTGCAGTGACGACAAAATCCAGCCTATCTCTCCACAAGTCCAGAAATAAAACAGTATCGATGAAATAAAGCTCTTCTTGTACTAAAACAATCAGAATGTTTCATCTCTTGGCCTTGTGAGCGCAAACAGAGAGATACAGCTTCAAATCACAGCTCTTTCTAACCCCCCGGTTTAGTCGAATCGGTGAATGAATGATTCTCATCAGTGCTCCAGCCAGCTTCATCTGGAGACTTCCCACAGACCCAGGCCTCACTTTAGTCCTGGAGCGGTCAGGAGACGTAGCAGGCTAGACTACGTACTCATCACAATTTACAACCAAACGTACTCAATCGGCAGGTTGTGTTAAAATCGGGATGGGGTGCCTACATGATAAGAAAAGAGGGAAGATTGGCACACAGATTAAAGGTTACGTTTATCTCTCTGACTTTCTCTCTGCTCTCTTGTCACTGCAGCCCATCTATACAGGATGCATCTCTCCCAGTGAGGATTCGAAATGTGTAACGTATTTTTCTGTACAGGATGCTGCTCTCCCAGTGTGGACTCATATTAAGTAACAAGTGTCCTATTGTACAGTGTGCGTCTGCCCCAGTCAAGAGTCGTACTGTGTTGCACGCATCCCTGTGCACAGTATGTGTCTCACCTATTGTGTGGTCGGATTCTGTGACAAGTGTCACTGTGTACAGTATGTGTCTCTCCCAGTGTGGAGTCGGACTCTGTAACAAGTGTCCCTGTCTGCAGTGTGTGTCTCTCCCAATGTGGAATGGTACTGTGTAAGGAGTGTCCCTATCTGACGTGTGTGTCTCTCCCAGTGTGGAATGGGACTGTGTAAGAAGTGTCCCTGTTTACAATTTGTGTCTCTCCCAGTGTAGAGTTGGACTTTATAACAAGGGTCACTGTGTACAGTGCGTGTCTCCCAGAGTGGAGTCGGACTCTATAAAAAGTATTCCTGTGTACAGTGCATGTCTCTCCCAGTGAGGAGTCGGACAATGTAACAAGTATTCCTGTGTACAGTGTGTGTCTCTCCCAGTGAGGAGTCGGACTCTGTAACAAGTATTCCTGTGTACCGTCTGTGTCTCCCAGTGAGTAGTCGGATTCTGTAACAGGTGTACCTGGTTACGGTGCATGTCTCTCCCAGTGTCTGGTCGGACTCTGTAACATATGTCCCTGCGTACAGAGTGTGTCTGTCCCAGTGTGCAGTCGGACTATGTAATATGTGTCCCTGTGTACAGTGTGTGTCTCTCCCAGTGTGGAGACCGACCCTGTAATATGTGTCCCTGTGTATAGTGTGTGTCTCTGCCAATGTAGAGTCGTAATCTGTAACACGTTGCCCTGTGCTGTGTTAAGGAAATGTGGCAGCTTCAATCAGCTCAGGCCTGATTTAGTTCTTGTTTTAAAACTTGTGTTACTTTTTTAAGATGTTGAATGAATTTTCCTCTGATTGGTCTCCTAGACCCGGATAATCCGTTTAATGAAACAGATCTCAAAATAACGTCATAGTATCTGAAAGAAAGCAAAATCGTAAAATCGTGTCCAACTACAAGGCACAATACAAAATGGTGGCACAGTATCTGAAACAAAATGGATTGTCAATATCTGAAACTAAAAGGCGTCCCACTAGCTGCCTCAAAACTAAATGACGGATTAGCAACTTAATGGAAATGGCCTCCCACTATTATATGAAACAAAATTATCTCCCAGTATCTTAATCAAACTGGCGTACCAGTAAGTGACGCAAAACTAAATGGCGAGACAGGCTCTGACAAAAAATGGCTGCCTGCCTCGTCAGTTCGTCAGACTGCCCAGAAGCACGAACTTTATTGTGAAGCTATAGCTAAGCCTTTATGTGAGTTCACGTTTGGGAGTTCAATGACCTCACGGCCCATTTGTCAAGTGCTGTTTACTGTGTTTGTGTAAATTTTCAGATAGTGCTGCTTTAATCTCAGGCTTTAAACCTGTTTCAATCAAAAGAGCCCCGGGAGGGTGATGGGAGTTGGAGCTATTTGGACCTCGCATAACCTGTCCCCACCCCCCAAACCTTGCTACGTGCCTGAAAATATTTATGGGCTAAAAATTGTGGTGGGCGGTGTACCTCCGAAAAGACTAGGCGCCTACCTGACGGCGGCCCTCCTGCATAAACTTGCGCTCTTATGCTGTGAGTAGAAGGGTAGCACAATGGCCCACGGATCCCAGGGACTCAGCCTGTGCGGAAGCATCCCTTGGATCACCTGGGCCTGGTCCTTCAATCAGAACACTGATTTTCTTTCATTCATTTAATTACTACAATATTGCACACTTGCAGAAAGTTATGAAATATAAACATGATATAGACAAAAAAGCGTGCAGCTTTAACATGTGCTATGATTTCTTCTCATTAAAGCGGTTAATAGTCCTGGATGTCTTTTAATTCAGAAAAACATTCTTCTCTCAATCTGGGTGAGTACTTAAGTTGTGGAGTACACCGTCATATCCAGCACAAAATCCAGGGCTATTATTAATAGATCAAGAAAATTACAATCTAATATGAACATATTAACCGAAGCCCTGAAACCAGGCTCCAGAGAGAAAATTAGGCCCCGGGTTAACAAAGAGACAATACTCAGGTGGGCCCCTTGGGTGGAGCCTGTGGAGAAGGTCTCGGCTAGTCTACTATGGAGAGAAAAAATCTTATCCAGTGATTCCTCGCTTAAGGATGCATCTTTCTCTGCATCTTCTTAGAGCAGCATTTCGACAAAATACAATTCCTCAGGATTGGGAGAAAAACATTGTCTAATAAAAAGCAAAGTGATTAAAAAGAACATCAAGATCCAGGATCCCTCACTCTCAGTCGGTTACATGGAGAATCTCTTCGCAACACCATGCACAAACAAATCCCAGCTATATAAAGAAACACAGAATCTACATAGGAGAGAGAGAGTAAACCTGACAGTGACAGAAAGATCCTGAGCACATATTGAAGATCACAGACTGAGGGAGATGTACCCCGTCACTGGAGATACAGCGGAAGTTTTGGGATGGAAACCACCCTCCCTCCCACAATGGCATTGCCAAGACTGCAGAGTAGAGTTTCTTCCTTGAGTCTACGTCGCGATTGGGTCAATCTGGTTGCCTGCTATACACCATGGCTGGGGTCCAGTCCAGAGTAATGATAACCAAGGCTTCCCATTGGGGATTAGGACTGTCTTGTCCAGGACCATCAGGGGCCCTGTTTGTTGGGACGTGACATGCTCCCACTGACTTGTTTTTGCTGATTTGAAAAAAACTTTGACACTCACTAAGTGCTTGTCGTGAGTATTTTTGCTGCTTTAAAAAGTTACAAACACTGATCACACTTTCCCCCCGAAACAATTCACGCCAGCGCCTTACACAGCTCTTGGGTCAAAAAACAAGCCCCAGTGAATGACGTTGATTGGAATCACAGCGCAAATCTAACATGCACACAGGTGCTGGAAGGAAGAAAGTGTCGACAAGGGATGCAGTCTTGCCAGATCCCTCACTCCCGTCCCTCCCCTCCCTCTCCCTCCCCTCCATCTCCTCCCATTCCCCTTTGCCTCCTCTTCCTCAGGGAGAGTCAGCCATATTAAGCCGCGGGCAAATTTGGTTGTGGTGGTTTGTTTGGGTGGATTGATGTAGAGTCCATATCTGTTATTGATTTTCTCTTTCTCCCGTAACACGCCTCTCTCTATATTTCGCTTCTCTCCCCCTCGCCATGTCTGTCGCTCTGATACTCTCACTCCCTCTCCATGTCTGTCCCTCTGATACTCTCACTCCCTCTCCATGTCTGTCCCTCTGATACTCTCACTCCCTCTCCATGTCTGTCCCTCTGTCTCTCTCTCTCCCTCTCCATGTCTGTCCCTCTGATACTCTCACTCGCTCTCCATGTCTGTCCCTCTGATACTCTCACTCCCTCTCCATGTTTGTCCCTCTCTCTCTCTCTCTCCCTCTCCATGTCTGTCCCTCTGGTACTCTCACTCCCTCTCCATGTCTGTCCCTCTGTCACTCTCTCTCCCTCTCCATGTCTGTCCCTCTGTCACTTTCTCTCCCTCTCCATGTCTGTCTCTCTGTCTTTGCTCCCACCATGTATGTTCCTCTGTCACTCCACTATTCCAAGCGCATCCCTCTGTCTCTCGACCTTTCCTTGCCTGTCCCTCTGTCTCTCTCTTCCTCTCATAAGAACATAATAAATATGAGCAGCTGTCATGACGGCCCACAGCCATTGCTCTGCCATTTAAAAAGATCACGGCTGAACTTATACATCAACTCCACTTTCCCGCCCTATCACGATATCTCTAGATTCTTTTTGTGCTCCAAATCTATCGATCTTAGTCTTGAATATGCTCGACAACTGAGCATCCACAGCCCTCTGTGTTAGCGAATTCCAAAGATTCACAATCGTGTGATTGAAGACATTTCTCCTCAGCTCAGTCCTAAATGACCGATCCCTTATCATGAGACTGTGACCCCTGGTTCTAGAATCCACAGCCAGGGAATTCATATCCCAGCATCCACCCTGTCAATCAATTAATAATTTTCTATGTTTAAATGAGATCACCCCTCATTCTCTTAGACTGTTGGGAATACAGTCATATTCTACACAATATCGCCTCATAGGACAATCATCTCTTCCCAGGAATCAGTTCTGTGAACAATTGTTGCACTCCCTCGAAGGCAAGTATATCCTTCCTCAGGTAAGTAGTCCAAAACTGTACACATTACTCCTGGTGTGGTATCACCACAGCCCTATATAATTGCAGTAAGACTTCTTTACTCTTACAAATCAATCCTATTATTTAAGACCGCTGATGTAGTTCACTCAGATACTAGGGTCCTGAATTTAAAGAAAGGAAACTACGGTGGTATGAGGCACGAGTTGCGTAGGATTGATTGGGGAATGTCACTCAAGGGGTTGTCGGTGCATAGGCAATGGCAAATATTCAAATATCGCATGGATGAACTACAGAATTTGTTCATCACAGTTTGGTATAAAAATAAATCAAAAATGGTGAATTAACCGTGGTTAAGAAGGGAAATTAGGGATAGCATAAGATCGAAGGAGAGTACATATAAATTGGCCAGAAAATGCAGTAAACCTGAGGATTGGGAGCAGTTTAGGATTCAACAGGGAGGACAAAGTGATTAATTAAGAGGGAAAAAAGGTGTATGAGAGTAAGCTTTCAGGGAAAATAAAAACTGACTGTAAAAGCTTTTATAAATATGTGAAGAGAAAAAGATTGGTGAAGTCAAGTGTAGATCCCTTGCAGTCAGAATCAGAGGAAGTTATAATGGGGAACAAAGAAATGGCAGAACAATTAAGCACGTACATTGGTTCTGTCTTAACAAAGGAGGACACAAATAACCTCCCAGAGATGTCGGGGAACATAGCATCAAAGGAACGGGAGGAACTGATAGAATTCAGTATTTGTTGGGAAATAGATTAAAGGGTAAGACGATACATGATCAGTGGTGTACATTTAAGGAGTTATTTTACAACTTCCAAAAAATATATATTCCACTGAGAAGAAAAGGGTGTAAAAGAAAAGACAGCTATCCATGGCTAAGTAAAGAAATTAAGGATAGTATTCGACTAAAAACAAGGGCATATAATGTAGCCAAAGCTAGTGGGAGGATAGAGGATTGGGAAAACTTTAAAAGACAGCAAAAAATAACAAAAAGATTGATTAAGAAAGGGAAGATAGATTATGAAAGTAAATTAGCAAAAAATATAAAAACAGATAGTAAGAGTTTTGTAGTTATATAAAAAGAAAAAAGGGTGCTAAATTAAATGTTGGTCCCTTAGAGGATGAGACCGGGTAATTACTGGTGGGAAATATGGAGATGGCAACAACACTGAATGAATATTTATATCAGTCTTTACAGTAGAAGACTCTAAGAATATCCCAACACTGGACAAACAGGGGGCTAAAGGGGGGGAGGAGCTAAACACGATCAAAATCACGAAGGAAGTGGTACTCGGTAAAATAATGGGACACAAGGCGGATAAATCACCTGGACCTGATGGCTTACATCCTAGGCTCTTGAGGGAAGTGGCGGTAGGGATTGTGGATGCATTGGTAATAATATTCCAAAACTCCCTGTACTCGGCAATGGTCCCAGCAGACTGGAAAACTGCTAATGTAACACCCTTATTTAAAAAGGGCAGTAGACAGAAGGCTGGAAACTATAGACCAGTTAGCCTAACATCTGTGGTAGGTAACATTTTGGAGTCCATTATTAAAGAGAGAGTAACAGGACATTTGGATAATCATAATTTAATAGGACAAAGTCAGCATGGTTTTATGAAGGGGAAGTCATGTTTGACAAATTTGCTGGAGTTCTTTGAGGAAGTAACATATAGGGTGGATAAAGGGGAACCAGTGGACGTAGTGTATTTAGACTTCCAAAAGGCATTTGACAAGGTGCCACACAAAAGATTATTGCTTAAGATAAAAAATCACGGGATTTGGGGTAATATTCTGGCATGGATAGAGGATTGGCTATCTAACAGAAGGCAGAGAGTTGGGATAAATGATTCATTCTCAGACTGGCAATCAGTAACTAGTGGTGTTCCGCAGGGGTCAGTGCTGGGTCCCCAACTCTTTACAATCTATATTAACGATTTGGAGGAGGGGACAGAGTGTAACATATCAAAGTTTGCATATGATACAAAGATGGGAGGGAAAGTAGTGAGTGAGGAGGACATAAAAAACCTGCAAGGGGGCATATACAGGCTAAGTAAGTGGGCAGATATTTGGCAGATGGATTACAATACTGGAAAGTGTGAGGTTATGCACTTTGGCAGGAAAAATCGTAGAGCAAGTTATTATCTTAATGGCAAGAAACTGGAAAGTACTGAAGTACAAAGGGATCTGGGGGTCCTGGTGCACGAAACTCAAAAGGTTAGTATGCAGGTGCAGCAAGTTATTAGGAAGGCCAATGGAATGTTGGCTTTCATTGCTAGTGAGATAGAATATAAAAAGAGGGAGGTATTGCTTCAGTTGCAAGGTATTGGTGAGACCGCACCTGGAATACTGCGTACCGTTTTGGTGTCCATACTTAAGAAAGGACATACTTGCTCTCGAGTCAGTACAAAGAAGGTTCACTCGGTTAATCCCGGGGATGAGGGGATGGACATATGAGGAGAGGTTGAGTAGATTGGGACTCTACTCATTGGAGTTCAGAAGAATGAGAGGCGATCTTATTGAAACATATAAGATTGTGAAGGGGTTGGATCGGGAGGATGTGGGGAGGATGTTCCCGATGATGGGTGAAACTAGAACTAGGGGGCATAGTCTTGGAATAAGGGGCTGCTCTTTGAAAACTGAGATGAGGAGGAACTACTTCACTCAGAGGGTGGTAGGTCCATGGAATATGTTGCCCCAAAAAGCTGTAGAAGCTACATCATTACATAAATTTAAAACAGAAATAGACAGTTTCCTAGAAGTAAAGGGAATTAAGGGTTACGGGGAGCAGGCAGTAATTTGGACATGAGTCTAGGTCCGGATCGGTCATGGCCCTGTTGGAAGTGGAGCGGGCCCAGGGGCCGTGTAGCCTGATCCTGCTCCTATTTCGTGTGTCTAATTCTATTACATTCAGGAGATGGTTCTGTGATAGTGGATTGGCGGTTAGGATCAGATCAGCCATAATCTTATTGAATGGTGGAGCAGGCTCGAGGGGCCGATTGGCCTTCTCCTGCTTCTATTTCTTATGTTCTTATGTTCTTATATACTGGTGTTTTGGAAATTGACGGGATTGAAGGCCGATAAATCCCCAGGACCTGATAATCTACATCCTACGGGACTTAAGGAAGTGGCCCTAGTAATAGTAGATGCATTGCTGGTCATCTTCTCAACTTAGATAGACTCTGGAACAGAACGCATGGATTGGCGTGTAGCTAATTATACCCCAGTATTCAAAAAAGGTGTTAGAGAGAAAACGGTGAATTAACAATGTAAGACTGACATCGGTAATGGGGAAAATGCTACAGTCGATTTTAAAATATGTAATAGCAGAGCACGTGGAAAACAGTGACCAGATCGTATGCAGTCAACAAGGAATTACAAAAAGGAAAATCGTGCTTGACTAATCTTCTGTAATTTTTTGAGGATATAACTGATAAAATCGATAAGGGAGTATCAGTGAATGTGGTGTATTTGGAATTTCAGAAGGCTTTTGATGAGGTCCCGCATAACAGCTGAGCGTGTAAAGTTAAAGCACATGGGATTGGGAGTAAGGTACTGATTTGGATAGAGAACTTGTAGGCAGACAGGAAGCAAAGAGTTGGAATAAATGGGGCTTTTTCCAAGTGGCAGGCAGTGAATTTCGGGTACCGAAATGATCGGTGCTAGGAACCCAGCTATTCACAATATATATTAATGATCTACACGAGGGAACTAGATGTAATATCTCCAGGTTTGCAGACGGCACAAAGCTGGTTGGGCATGTGTGCAGTGAGGAGGATGCCGACAAACTCCAATATGATTTGGACAGGTTGGGTGATTGGGCAGTAGCATGGCAGATGCAATATAACGTGGATAAATGCGAGTTTATTCACTTATGTGTCAAAAAGAGGAAGGCAGATTAATATCTGAATGGCAATAGATTGGGAGAAGGGGAAGTGAATGGAGACCTGGGCGTCCTTGTGCACCAGTCGCTGAAGGTAAGCATGCAGGTGCAGCAGGCAGTTAAGAAGGCAAATGGTATGTTGGCCTTCGTAGCGAGAGGGTTTGAGTAAAGGAACAAGGATGTCTTGCTGTAGTTGTACAGGGCCCTGATGAGACCACATCTTGAGTATTGTGTGCAATTTTGGTCGCCTTATCTGAGGAAGGGTGTTCTTGCCATGGAGGAGTGCAGCGAAGTTTCACCAGACTGATACCTGGGATGGCAGGAATGACGTATGAGGAGAGATTGGGTCGGTTGGGCTTGTACTCGCTGGAGTTTAGAAGAATGAGAGGGGATCTCATTGAAACTAATAAAATTCTGACAGCACTAGACAGACTGGATGCAGGAAGGATTTTCGAAATGTTCGGGGAGTCCAGAACCAGGGGTGACAGTCTAAGGATAAGGTGTCAGCCATTTAGGACAGAGCTGAGGAGTACTTTCTTCACCCAGAGAGTGGTGAACCTGTGGAATTCCCTCCCAAATAAGGCAGTGGAGGCCAATTCATTCAATATATTCAAGAAGGAGTTGGATATATTTCTTAAAGCTAAAGGGATCATGGGATATGGAGAGAAGCCAGGAAGAGGGTACTGAATTTGCATGTTCAACCATGAACTCATTGAATGGCTGAGCAGGCTCGAGGGGCCGATTGGCCTACTGCTGCTCCTATGTGCTATGTTTCTATGTAGAGTTTCAGCTCTAATCAGGCTCGGGGACGAATGGCCGAGAGCTGCTCCTGTTGCTTATATTCTAAGTTGCTGCAGCTGCTGACAGAGGCTGGTCTTAAAATTAACACCCGAAAGGCAAACTTCCTGAAACCTGATGTTTGTTTTCTCGGTATTAACATATCGGATGAACGACAGAGTCTCGGTCAAGATAAAATAGATGTGATCAAGTGACTGCCCCTGCCTGCTTCAACGACAGCGTTGTGATCCATTTGAGGTTGGCAGGCTACAAGCGACCATTTATTGCAAAATTTGTCAGACGGCTGTGTAATTTGCAGAAGCTCCAGGATAAAGGCCTCAAAGATAGCTTGAGAGAAGCACACAACGTGGCAATCGAAGAATTGTTTACTTCAACAAACTTCTGTTTATTCACTTGAGTAGTAACTTATACATTTGCTTGGTTATAATCATTTTTTTCTTTAACTTCAGCAGAAAAATAAATTTACAAGTGGAGTATAGTCACAGATAGAGCACATGTGCCTAGACATGGGCCTTTTTGTACCGCGCAAACAAAGGAAAATACTTATATTAATACACTATTTTCTTATCAAACTGGAGGAGCCATTGCTTAATACGACAGCCTCTGGTTACTGCATACTTCAGAGACACAAGACTGCATTTTCTTCAATTTACATCAAAAACGTCAGAAGCACATAAAAATATTGCGGCCTTGCTGTGGTAAAATATCCAAGGCTGGTTGGTTGCAAACACCAGCTGTTGCTAAGGGAACTCCGTCTCTCTCTCTCTCTCCCTCTCTCTCTCCAATGAGAACCATGGTGTGGAGATGCCGGAGTTGGACTGGGGTGGACAAATGTTAGAAGTCACACAACACCAGGTTATAGTCCAACAGCTTTATTTGAAGTCAAAAGCTTTCGGACCGCTGCTCCTTCGTCAGGTGAAGTGGAGAGATGCATAAAGACACATCTTATATCGTCAGAGAATAAAGTCAGATGTTTACAGGTAATCTTTCTAACTGCCATTTATGACACCTCGGCAGAGAGATTATCACAGCAATCAAAGGTGTGAATGCTGTCCAAACAGGTCAGTCAGGTAAACATTACATCAAAGAACAATGAGGTGGGGTCACAAGGGGTCAAATGTTGCAGATGCAGGGTCTGTGTGAAAAACAAATAAACAGACTGGTGCGCTGTCAACAATACCAAAGACTACGAGATGGACTTAAATGAAGTAGGCTTTTATTGACTAAGAACTAGAGCATGCCTCTGCTAGTGAATCCATCCTAAGAGCTCCCGGGGGAAGGGTGGTGAGTCACCTTTATACCCGGGCTTAGGGGTGGAGCCAGGGGCTGAGACATGCCTGGACTTGTACAGGGTTAACAGTGGTTTACCACACAGGCATGTACAGGTTAGCAGTGGTTTACCACACAGACAAATAACATTTATTTTGCTGGGAATCATAGCAGGTCCGGCCGCATCTGTGTTGAGAGAACAAGGCAACGCCGACTCGAGTCTGGTGACCCTACGTCAGGTGGTGTTACTTGTAGCGTGACATTAACTCAAGATCCCGGTTCAGGCCGTCCTCATGGGTGCGGAACATGGCTATCAGTTTCTGCTCGACGATTTTGCGTTGTCGTGTGTCTCAAAGGCCGCCTTGGAGAATGCTTACCCGAAGATCGGAGGCTGAATGTCCTTGACTGCTGAAGTGTTCCCCGACTGGGAGGGAACACTCCTGCCTGGCGATTGTTGCACGGTGTCCGATCATCCATTGTCGCAGTGTCTGCATGGTGTCGCCGATGAGCTATGCTCCGGGGCATCCTTTCCTGCAATGTATGAGGTAGGCAACATTGGCCGAGTCACATGAGTAGGTACCATGTACTGGGGGGTGGTGTCCTCACGTGTGATGATGGCATCTGTGTTGATGATCTGGCGTGTCTTGCAGAGGTTGCTGTGTCAGGGATGTGTGGTGTCGTGGTCGCTGTTCTCCTGAAAGCTGGGTAATTTGCTGCAAAAGAAAGTCTGTTTGAGGTTAGGTGGCTGTTTGAAGGCGAGTAGTGAAGGCGTGGGGATGGCCTTAGCGAGGTGTTCGTCATCATCGATGACATGTTGAAGGCTGCAAAGAACATGGCGTAGCTTCTCTGCTCCGGGGAAGTACTGGACGACGAAGGGTACTCTGTTGGTTGCGTCCCATGTTTGTCTTCTGAAGAGGTCTATACGATTTTTTGCTGTGGCCCATCGGAACTGTCGATCGACGACTCGAGCATCATATCCCGTTCTTACGAGGGCATCTTTCAGCGTCTGTAGGTGTCCATCGCGTATTCGCAGGGCTTGTCCATAGGGGATGGCTTCTTTAACATGGTTAGGGTGGAAGCTGGAGAAGTGGAGCATCGTGAGGTTGTCCGTGGGCTTGCGGTAGAGTGAGGTGCTGAGGTGTCCGTCTTTGATGGAGATTCGTGTGTCCAATAATGAAACCGATTCTGAGGAGTAATCCATGGTGAGTTTGATGGTGGGATGGAATTTGCTGATGTTATCGTGTAGTCTTTTCAGTGATTCTTCGCCATGGGTGCTTAGGAAGAAAATGTCGTCGATGTATCTGGTGTATAGCTTTGGTTGGAGGTCCTGTGCAGCGAAGAAGTCTGGCTTGAACTTGTGCATGAAGATGTTGGTGTATTGGGGTGCGAATTTGGTCCCCATGGCTGTTCCATGTGTTTGGGTAATGAACTGGTTGTCGAAGATGAAGAAATTGTGGTCAAGGATGAAGCGGATGAGTTTTAGGATGGCGTCTGGAAATTGGCTGTTGTTGGTGTTGTGTGCTGAGGCTGTCGCAGCGATGCCGTCATCGTGGGCGATAGTGCCGAGATGTCCATCTTGGCGAGGAGTGTTCCTCATCAACTGGTCCGTGGGTGCTGAGTTTCTGTAAGAAGTCTGTAGTGTCGCAACAGAAGCTGGGGGTTCCCTGTACAATGGGTTTCAGGATGCCCTCAACGTATCGAGAGGGGTTCTCACACAGGGTTCCGTTGCCTGATACGATAGGACGTCCGGGTGTGTTGGCTTTGTGTACCTTTGGGACGCAGTAGAAGTCTCCCACGCGGGGAGTACGTGGGATGAGAGCCCGTAGGATGCTTTGAAGGTCTGGATCAAAGGTCTTGATCAGTCTGTTGAGTTGGCGAGTGTTCTTTGGTCGAATCTGCGGGTAACTGTCTGTAGCGTTCCTGGTTGTCTAGCTGTCGGTATACTTCTTTGCAATAGTCCGTTCTGTTCTGTATGACGATGGCTCCTCCTTTGTCTGCTGGTTTGATGATGATGTTGCGGGTGGTTTTGAGAACATGGATGGCGTTGCATTGTGCTCGGTTGACATTCTGGACTGTCTTGTGAGTGTGGCTGATGAATCTTGCGTTGCTGTATCTCATGACAGCTTGAGCATACATGTCAAGCTTAGGGCACCGACCCTCCGGAGGGTTCCAATTTGACTCTTTCTTCTTCGGTTGCTGCTTGCGGATCCCTCTCTCTGCTATTCCGGATCATTGATTGTCTCATTGTGTTCACTGCTGACATCTTGGGATTTGTGGAAGAATTCCCGGAGCCTCATTCTCCTGATGAATTCCTCTGTGTCTGCCACGAGACCGATGGGGTCCATCTTGGTGGTGGGGCAGAAATTGAGCCCTCAGCTGAGAACTTCAATTTCGTCTGGTTGAAGGGTGTGGTCGGACAGGTTGACGATGGACTTCCCTGTGGTTCCAACCGTGGTACCGGGGGAGGCTTGGTAGCCACTGCCGGTGATGCCGAGGTTCTCAAGCTTCCTGTTCTTGGTGTGCATTTAGGCAGCGTAGTTCCGTTGCCTGGTCTGCTTGGCGGTGTCTCGTAGCTGGTCTGCTGTGTCCTGAGCACAGGCTGAAAACATGGACTCCATCTCGGTTTCGAGGTTGCGGCGTCTGCTGTAGAGCTGGTGTACGAGATGGTTGAGGAGTGTGCGAGAGGTACGACGGCAGAGTCTCTCAGCGTAGTCTGTGTTGTAGGTCGACTAGAGTGGGTTCGTGATCTGTAGTCCTTTCAGAATCTTGTCTGCTTTCTTGCATCTCTGTAGAAACTTGATGTCTGTGTCGATATGCGCGATCTTCTTGGAGATCCTCTCCACTTTGAGCCAGCAGTTTGTGGTGTTGATAGTAGCCATGGTGTGGAGATTCCAGAGTTTACAGGTAATCTTTCTAACTGCCATTTATCACACCTTGGCAGAGAGATAATCACAGCAATCAAAGGTGTGAATGGTGTCCAATACAAGTCAGTCAGGAAAACAATACATCAGTGAACAATGAGGTGGGGTCGCAAGGGGTCAAATGTTGCAGATGCTGGGGTCTGTTTGAAAAACAAAAACATCTGACATTATTCTCTGACTATATAAGCTGTGTCTTTATGCATCTCTCCACTTCATCTGACGAAGGAGCAGCGCTCCAAAAGCTTGTGACTTCAAATAAAGCTGTTGGACTATAACTTGGTGTTGTGTGACTTCTTACATTTGTCCAATGATAACAACAACATCCCCCCTCATATATCGAATGAACTAAACATTTCAGAAGCTGAACGTACCGAGTTCCATGTGCCAAAATGTCCTACTTTTTATTTTTTTTCCCGATGGGTTAGCTTGCCTCTTAGCAAAGTGTTTTATATCCTTCTTTATCTGTAATAATCCTGACTTCCTCTTCCAGTCATTGCTATCTGCTTACCATTCCTTATGTTTTCAATGACACTCATCGATTCCTTCTCACGACATAATGTAATGTCCAGGATCCCTAATGCTATTAGCTGCGCTATCACCAATCACAACTGAAATATTCTACCCATGCGTTGTAACACCACACCATTCATGATTTCCGAACGCTCGAAATGCCGATTCTGTTCGTTTATTATTTTGTAGCATATGCGAGGCTCAGGTTCTGTAGATTATGGATTTCACATTGAGGACTAGAGGGGGCATATAATGTCCGTGGTGTGAGGTTGCTCCAAACGTCTCATTCATAAAGCTTCTCATTTGTAGGTGGGTTGTAGGAATTAACGAATTCCTACGAATAACGGAGATCGACACCAGAGGACAATTAAACAGGTCTTTATTCAATGGAGATGCCACGAGGACTGCTTGGGCAGCCCCGTGGTTTGCGAAGTGATGTATTCGCGTTTTCCCACTTTTTGCCACGCTCTTAAGGGGGCCACGCCCCGTACATGCACACTCTATATCCAAAACATGGTAATGCCTAACACAATGGTACAGGTTTTGGCTGGTGTTAGGACATCGTTAAAGAGAATTATATACATTTAGCCAGAGTCATTCAGTGGTTCTGCCACATGTGCCCCCCAGAATTCGCTTTAACGGACAAAGTCAAATGGTGAGGGTGTCTGACGAGCCAGTCAGAACGACTCCTGTACTCTGGAGGCGGAGGCTGCTGGCCAGCTGGCGGTCTGGCAGGCAATCGCAGTTGGTCTGCCGTAACGACGATGGGTGGGCGATCCCGTCTCGGCGGTAGTTATGTCTCGAGGTCGAAATGTGCTGGCTTTAAACGGTCGTCCGAAATGTGGTCTGGTTTACCACCGACATCTACCATGAAGGTTTAGTCCCCTGCTTCCAACACGCGGAAGTGACCGGTATATGGGGCCTTGAGCGGATCCCTATGTACGTCATGGTGAAAAAAAACGTATTCAGCCTTGTGAAGCTCCGTGGGAACGTGTCAACTCTGCAGCCAGTGGTGCAAAGTGGGCAATGGTGCAAAACATCTGGCTGCCTCTTGGTGACTGGCAAGCTGGGCAGATGCAGACCATGGCTCTGTCAATGTTGGTAGGAAGTCCCCCAGGGCTTGCAGTGGCTGACCATACACAAGCTCCGCTGATGAAGAGTGAAGGTCTTCTTTCGGGGCCGTGCAAAGGCCCAACAGGACCCACGGAAGCTTATCTGCCCATCCAACGTCCTGAAGGCTGGCCCCCAGGGCGGCTTTCATTGACCGGTGGAAGCATTAGCAGAGGCCATTCGCCTGTGGGTGGTAGGCTGTGGTGCGGTGCAATTTGACAGCGAATCCTTGGGCCACTCCATTCCAGAGTTCGGAGGAAAACTGCGGTCCCCTGTCTGACGAAATATCTGCAGGCACTCTGAAACCTGCGTTCCAGGAAGAAATGGATGCCCTGGCCATGTCCGCCGAAGCAGTGGATGACAGAGGGACCGCCTTCGGCCACCTGGTGATGCGGTCAACCATGGACAGGATGTGTGAAAAACCATGGGAGGGTGGGAGTGGCCCTACCAGGTCCACGTTGACATGGTCAAAACGTCGCTCCGGAACTGTGAAGGTGGCCAACGGAGCTTTGATGTGGCGCTGTACCTTGGCCTCTTGGCAGACCACGCAGGTATTGGCCCAGTGGCGGACATCTATATGCATGCCATGCCATACAAATTTCGCTCACATCAGCTTCTGATAGGCCCTCATTCCTGGGTGTGTATGGCGTCGAAAACTTTGCGGCGCCAGACGACCGGCATGACCGGGCGAGGATCCTGTATGGAGACATCACACAACAGCGTGGTACCTGCTGAATGGAACTGGACGTCGGCCAACTGGAGGCCAGTGATGGCCGTTCTGTAAGCTTGGACTTCTGGGTCTGAGGCTTTGTCCACTGCCATGAGGGTGTAGTCGATGCCCAAATGAACCGCATTGACGATCGCGTGGGAGAGGCAGTCTAACTCCAGGTTGTCCTTACCGGCCACGTGCTGTATATCCGTGGTGAATTCGGATATGTAGGTCAGTTGATGCTGCTGTCGAGCTGACCATGGTTTGGCGGGCTTGGTCATTGCAAAGGTTAGCGGCTTATAGTCAACAAAGGCGGTGAAAGGACGTCCTTCCAATAGTAACCGAAAATGGCAGATGGCCAGAAAAAGGGCGAGCAACTCCCGGTCGAACGGGCTGTATGCTCTCTCGTTCTGCCATAGTTGACGGCTGAAGAATGCCAATGGCTGCCACGTCCCATTCACCCACTGCTGTTGCACAGCAACGACTGCGTAGTCCGACGCGTTGTTGGTGAGGGCGATGGTGGCTCCTGGCAGCGGGTGCGCCAGCATAATCGCGTTGGCTAAGGCACTTTTGGCGTCGGTGAATGCTCAGACCAGGTCATCCGTCCAGTCTACCGGGCTCTTGCCAGCCTTGCCCTTGAGGGCCTCGTACAGGGGCTGCATGAGTAGTGCCGCTTTAGGCACGAAACGGTGGTAAAAGTTTACCATGCCTAGGAATTCCTGCAGGGCCTTTACACCCTGCGGGCACGGAAAGGATGTCACCACCTCTACCTTCGAAGGTAAAGGAACCGTTCCCTCTGAGGTGATGCGATGCCCCAGGAAGTCAATTTGGTGCAGGCCAAACTGACACTTGGCCGGGTGGATAATCAGGCCGTGTTGGCTGAGGCATCGAAAAAGGGTGACAGGAATGTTCTTCCTTATTAGGACTGGCAATTTGGATATCATCCAGGTAGACGAAGTGGAGCTTGAGGTCCCACAGCATGGAGTCCATCAGGCGTTGGAAAACCTGGGCGGCAGTTTTTAAGCCAAAAGGCATTGGTAAAAACTCGAAGAGGCCGAATGGGGTGATGACTGCAGTCTTCTGGACGTCTTGTGCATGAACTGGGACCTGGTGGTAGCCCCGGACGAGGTCGACTATTGAGAACACGGTGTTCTCTTCCAAATGGGCAGAGAAATCCTGAATGTGGGGGATCAGGTACCTATCAGGAGTGGTGGCGTCATTTAGGCGTCGATAGTTGCCGAATACCGCCATCCGCCACCAGGCTTCAGGATGATATGGAGGGGTGAAGGCCAGGGACTATTTGCATGGTGAATAAACCCTAACCATTCCATGGTTGTGAACTTCGCCTTTGCGATCGCCAGCTTGCCAGTTTCCAGGCGCCGGGCCTGCGCGTAGACCGGGGGGCTGTTGATGGTGATGTGGTGTTCCGCACCATGTTTCATGGCTGTGGAGGAGAACGTAGGTCTTGTCAGGTTGGGCAATTCGCCGAGCAGACCAGCGAACTCATCAGGAGTTGGGAAATCACAGGAGATGGTGCGTGATGTAGTGTTACTGCGGTAACGCGGAAGAGAATTAAAAGTATCTGCATTGATCAGCTGCCAGTTCCTAACGTCGACAGGAAATCAGCAATGAGCGGAGGCTGGGATCTTTGGCCGTAACAAACTCCCAGTGAAAACGTTGCCCCCTGAGGCACACCTCCACTCGCCATCTGCCGAAGGTCCGAATTTCTTCACCATTGGCCGCTTCAAGGGTGGGGCCGTGATTCCCCATCTGCACATCGAGGGCGGACGCGGGTAAAATGCTGCACTGCGCTCCGGTGTCGCACAGGAAACGACGACCGGAGAGAGAATCAATGATGAACAGCAATTTTCCTGCATTGCCGATCACCATCACGGCCACGGGGTGCCCGATAGACCCGTCCCTCTGTGGTCGCAGTGGCAGCTGTTCTTTGTTTTGTTGCGGAAAACCGCAGGGAGGGCGGCAATGCTTCGCCTTCACGCTGAACTGCGCATGGTAGAAGCACTGCCCAGCAGGCTGATGAGCTGGGGCGGCATCTGCGGGGGATGTGTGCCTCGTGGCGGCGCAGTACTGCCAAGTTACAGCGAAAATGTTGTCAGCCTCTGCAGCGAGTGTTGCACAGTCTTCAACTTCTGATCTGACCCAGGCAGTTGGCTGAGGAAAATCTCGCGGAATAGGAAACATTCCCGTTCTGAGCCCAGGAGTGTGAGCATTTGGCTCATCAACTCTGAAGCCTTGGAATCCCCGAGCCCAGTCATAGCGAGTAATCGACGGGCGCGCTCCAATTTTGTGAGCCCGAAAACCTGCAGTAACCGCGCTTTGAGGGATTCATACTTGCGCTCCGTTGGGGTTTTTTTGAGGAGGCTGACGATCCGAGAGGCGGTAGAGCTGTCGAGTGCGGAGACCACATAAAGGTACTTGGGCTGATCCACATCAATGTTCCTCAGGGCGAACTGGGCTTCGAACTGAATAAACCACGAGGGCACTTGCTGCTCCCAGAACTGCAGTAGCTTTAGTGAAACTGCGTTTGCTTCCATGCTGTGCTCTTCTTTTGTGAAAACGCTCACAAAAACGGGGTCACCAATTAACGAATTCCTACGAATAACGGAGATCGACACCAGAGAACAATTAAACAGGTCTTTACTCAACGGAGATGCCACAAGGACTGCTTGGGGAGCCCCATGGTTTGCGACGTGGCGTCATCGCGTTTTCCCTCGCTTTCATGCGCTCTTATAGGGGCCATGCCACGTACATGCAAACTCTATAAACAAAACACAGTAATGCCTAACACAATGGTACAGGTTTGGGCTGGTGTTAGAACATCGTTAAAGAGAAATATATACAGTTAGCCAGAGTCATTCAGTTGTTCTGCCACAGGGTCACATTATGATGGTGTGTCGGCACGTAAGAACATAAGAAATATAAGCAGGAATAGGCCATTTGACACCTCGAGCCTCCTCCACCATTCAATAAGACCATGGCTGATCTTCGGCACAAAGCCAGTTCCCCGCCCGCTACCCATAACCCTTCACTCCCTTATCTTGCAAAAATCTGTCTATCTCCACCTTAAATGTATTTAATGTCCCAGCCTCCACGGCTCTCTGGGGCAGGGAATTCCACAGATTTACGACCCTCTGCGAGAAGAAATACCTCCCGATTTCAGTTCTAAAAGGTCGACCCTTTAATCTGAAACTGTGGCCCGAGTTCGAAGTTTACCCGCGAGGGGAAACATATTCTCTTCCTCCACCTTGTCGAGCCCCGTCAGTATCTTATATGTTTCAATAAGATCACCACTGATTTTTCTAAATTTCAATACTTAAATGCACAACCTGCTCAAACTTTCTTGATATGTCAAACCCCTCATCTCAGGAATCAACTGAGTGAATCGTCTCTAAACTGCGTAAAAAGCAAGTATATCCTTTCTTAAATAAGGAGACCAAAACTTTACGCAGTACCCAAGGTGTGGTCTCACCAATACCCTGTAAAGCTGCAGCAGGACATCCCTGGTTTTATACTCCAACCCCCTTTGCAATAAAGGCCAACATTCCATTTGGCTTTTTGATCACTTGCTATACCTGCATGCTATTTTTTATGATTGATGAGCAAGGATCCCCAGGTCCCTCTGAGCTGTAGCACTTTGTAAGCGCTCTCCAGTTAAATAATAATTGGCTTTTCTATTTTTTCCTGCCAAAGTGGATAACCTCGCAAAAATCCAACATTATACTCCATCTGCCAATTGTTTGCCCACTCATTAGCCTGTCTATGTCCCTTTGCAGATTCTTTGAGCCCTCTGCAAAACCTGCTTCCCCATCCACATTTGTAGCATCCGCAAACGTTGCTACATTATACTCGGTCCCTTCCTTCAACTAATTCATGTAGATTGTAAATAGTTGAGGCCCCAGAACTGTAGCGGGTTTTTGGCGTGTGTGCCCAGTCAGCTCTGCCCCTGACTGCCTTTGAGTGGTTAGAATCGCTCCACACCCCATGGGTTCTAGACACCGGACTTAAGTACAGGCGGCAATACAGAAAATCATGTAGACAAGTGGTTTGGTGCAAGAAAACCAAAATTTTATTAAAAGTCTGAATTAAACACAATACTACTGAGAATTACTGGTATAGGTACAGGCATAAAATAGTTCATACACTTATGTGGGAATGGGTAACACACAGCACAACGAGGGAAACAAATACATTAAAAATCCCCTTATCCTTAATCCCACACCCTGTGCCTAACTAGATTAAGCTATGATGGGCCAGGAATTCATGCTCACCTATTCAAAACCTGTTGCTTTAGACGGTGGGGTTTGAGGTCCGCTCTTCCTGTCCTTTGAGGTATCCCGTCGCCATGTGGTCACAGGGCACGGCGCTGAAGTTTTTTCTGCGAAGCACACTCTTTTCATCAGCTACGATCGTCTTCGAGTCGCGATGGGTCTTCTTCTTCTTCTTCCTCAGGTGGTCGTCGGCGGTTGGGGGTGGGTTGGCGGTCTTTACCGTCTAAATGATTTTACTACCCATGCTTCGAACGCCAGTTTATTCCCTACCTGGGCTATCACTGTCCATGTGACAAACGCCAGATTATAACTAGGCCATTTGTCTCGATTTTGCTACCCATTCTTTGAACGCCAGCATATTCTTAAAAACGGGGCTTTACTGTCCGTGCATGTAACACCAACTTATTCACCAAACACCAGCTTATAACTGTGCGCTTGTCCCCCAATGCGTCTTTACGCTGACCTTCTCTGCCTTTACCGTATTCATCATCTCGTCTTGTCTCGTCTGCCTGTTTGTGGCCTGTGTGTCCTGTGTGGTTTTGAACTAGGGTCTCGTTTTCCTCCCGCGTTTGGCCCCGGTGTAATGTGCGTCCTTGCTTGTTGAGCGGTGTGGGGAGCGAGAAGAGAGCCCACCACGAGGCCAGGGCATGAGAGCAAGAGCTAAGAGCTAAGAGACCGATCACTACCGAAGGGCCTATAATTATAACCGATTCTTCATTCCTTATCTGCGCGCCAAATCAGGTTGTGGTGGGCTTGTTTAAACTGATTACAGCCATTTATTTTAACAGCTCCTGAAATGGCTGTCTCTGTGTTATGATGGTTTCGATGTCCTGGTTGTTGGTTATGTATGAGAATTAATCGGGTTTTACTAACTTGATAGCTTCTGTGAGCTGTTACCAATTAAAATATGCAGTAACCTGATGGCTGTGATTGAGGACCATTCTAACCTGATCTGTTTCAAGGTGAATGCAATACATATTCTGTGTTTGCTCTGTCTGGCCTCACAGAGTCTATTCACAGGTCTATGCATTTTAAGTTTCGTTCCAGGCTTGAAAAAAAGATATCTGCCTGCTTGCAAAGCCTTGCATTGAAAATCCTGTCCGTTTTGGTCACGAGGTTCCAGATGCCATTTTGGGTACCCTTTTTAATAACTTGTCCATACAGGGTCCCTGTGTCCAAAGCTTATGGGGAATGTGGGAATTTTGAGACCCCTACACTCCCCCCTGCTGATACTAAACTTGCTTTAAGTATCATCCTGATAAGGTGAGCAAAATTTCTCACCATCCACAGTCAATCTTCCCCTGAAGTTACCTATCTAAGATACCCAGACACATGCATTTCCCATTCTGTAAAAATGTACTGTACATAAGCATACATAGTATAATTACAGTCGTTTACACACATCCAAGCATGGAGGGGGACCAACACCCCTGCACCACTTGGTACACATCAACTTTATTACAAACAACACGCTGAACATCTTTATTAGCACAACATAAGGACATAAAAAACAATCTTTCATCACTAATACAAACAGCAAATTCAAACAGGTGTATCTCCCTCCACCGTAAAATAATGCTCCTTCCAGGTCATTTCCTTTTGGAATTCTAGTATTTATCTTTTCCCTTGCACTGAGTGAATACTAGGTACAATAGTATCCCCAACTGGCAAACCACGAGAATGTGGGAAGCCAGTCGGATCCACGAAGGGACCTCTATATTATTGAAAATGTCCCACCAGGGTGGAACTACAATGTCTAATATCTTAGCCCCTATCTCTACTCTTTTCTGCTCCAGAGTGTATAAATGTTTCTGTGAAACTATAACTGCTTTGAGTAATTTGGTAAGGTGTTCTGGGAGAGGGGGAATTTCGTAGCCGAAATGCGCAACATACTTCTGCAGGTTGTTAAAATTCTCCTTTACAGTGAGGTGAACAGTGGAAGGTTCAGGAATGGGGCAATTCGTTCCTGGACCAATTCAACTTCTGCCTCGGGTTTAAAACAGAAACTGCTGTCATTATCCAGACACCAGCTATGCTGTCCATGCTGGTAGTGGGCCCTCCTGTGGTGACACAATATGTCCCACCTCCTATATATGCTACCTGCAGGGGAACATGGTCTTGTGCCATTGCCTCCATGGTACAATTTATAGGTTAAGCGCCAGCAGCTCTGAACCCGCACTGTGGTTTTGAATAGGTATTCAAGTGCTGGGGACACAGGATTATGTGTACTCCCCGGCTCCGGCACCCCGAGAGGTCAGTACCTGTCATAGCGTGCTCCCACTTTATGATGAAATGTGGGACCGTTGTGAAACGAATGTGCGCTACCCCTTGAATGACTCCAATGTTCTCTACCCTGTATACCGGTGTGGGTCGGGCTGTCCAACCATACTATAGCCATAACAGTGTGGTTGGACCATCCACAACCCACTGGGACTGGCTAGGCCTCTGAAGCTAGCCGGAGTTGACACGGGCTTAATGCATTCTCAAACGGATGGAGGACTGCGAGGTGCTTTTGCTGATCCAGGAGGAGATTAAACCCTGTTTTAAATCCTCCAGGTAACTGCGGCTCTCGCCCAGCAACCACGCCCCGTACAGCACGCACACCTCCTTCTGCGCAGCCTGATCCAAAGCATTTCTGTCCTCTCTTATGAGGGCATTCACAGTCTTTGCGTGCTGCTCCAGCACAGCTATTATTTCTTTTAAATGGACCGTAATGGCCTGGTCCTCATGTAACTCTGAGCCGACTACCTTATTCTCATCCATTAGGATTTTCTTTAACTGTGTTTTGAAACCGTTTATCTAGGTCTGCAATTCTATGTCATCTAGACTGTTGATGACAAAGGACCCAGTGTTCAACGCAGTAAAAACATCATTCCATGCTTCCCTTCTTTGCCTCCCTGCATTACCCAAAAACTCATGGTGTATGGCGTACATTTCGGATTTGTTGACATTGGCGAAATTGAACTCATAAAATTTTCTGAACATCTCCTTTAATAGGGCCATGTATAGCTGCTCTGTTTCCTTGGGGCACTACTCCGGCAAATGTAACTCGGTGAGGTTTAAAATCACGGAGGCTACCGCATAGTGCACCACATGGTATAGCACCTGATCCGAGGGCACTAGTACCAGCCCATTCCCTGGTCCCTTGGTGGCGGTGGGGCACCCCTCCATGTGTATCCTTGCTGCCTGGGTCGTGGGCAGGGGCTTTCGGGGGCGGGTTATAAGTTCAGTGGCATTCACTGGGATCGGGGAGTATGGGACTGCGCACACATCCAGGCTGGAATCCCACTCCACCCCCTCTCCGGCAGCTTGCCATTGCCGGTGGAAAATGATGTATATGCCTATGGGGCAGACCTTCTCTGACCCCCACATAGAGACATAAATCCCCTGATCCGGTTCCCACCACTTGTCCCAGCACACACTCAACCCCCCGTGAGTCCCTGTAATCGTCCGATGGTTATTGTTCCCCAATCGTTCCCACCTTACTGCGGGGGTTTCCCATATTCTTGCTCAGTTTCCTGAGCCACCACCACCTATCCAAAGGAATCTGTCCATTGCATGTTAAACATACACGTTTCCCTACGGTGACGCTGACCCTTGGGGCTCAGGAGGGAGGCCTCCCCATACGTGAACCCGGACTGGCTGGAGTACTGAGTCGAATTGGACCCCAGTTACCCTGGCCACCTTCCCTTGTGGCAGTAAATGGCGAGCTCCTCCGCATCCCGTTCGCCACTTCCATCGGTCACTATCGCTGCTCTATCCCCTGAACACCCATAGACTTGGGAGTCTTCCACGTCACCTCGCTTTCCAAAGCTCATTCCTATCAGTGCGAGTAGGAGTACTCCCCCCTTCATCCTGAAATCCTCTCTGCAAAAAGATACAAGAACACACAGCCAGGTCCCGAGGAGATTCTCTCGCTTGGGTGAAGCATGGTCGAGTCTTGCGACCTCGACTTCAATACAAACACTCATAAAAATACTACCTTAAAACTACCAATCCTTATTTAAACTAAAACTAAACACCCAAACTTAAAAATACCAAAACTTAAAATTACTTAAACATCCGCCGCCCGCCTTCGGGTGGCCAGCCTAATCCCTGTATGGGATGCGGCACACTGCTCCCTTCAGTGTGGCTGCTCTGTCCTGTACTTTCGGTCCCTCGCAGCCTGTGACTGTTGGCTGGGGACCTCTGTCCTTGGGCTTACCCCTAACTCAGGACCCTGCCCCTTTAAAATGGGGAGCTGGTGACCATGTTTTCCTTGGCTGGGGCGTCCGTGGGGACGTTCTAGGGACTTTGGCGTGTGGGGGTTTTCTGGCTGGTGGTTCTTTAACCCGAACTGCTGCCCCCTCCAGTGCGGTCTGTGGGCTCACCACTACCGCTGGCCCGGGATCTTCCTCCTCAGGCTTTAGCCCTCCTGTACCTGGGCCAGGGGCAGGTAACTCTTTGCAGCCTGTTGCTGCGGGCTGAAGGTCTCTGCCCCCATGTCCAAATCTGGGTCAGGGGCGGAGCCTTCACTCTCTGGTCCCTCCTCCTCTAAAGCTGGGTCAGGGGTGGGGTCTTCGCTCTGGGGTCCCTCATCATCTGAATCCCAGAAGAGTGTGGGAGTGTCCCAAGCGGTGGGTGGGATGGCTCCTCCCCTTATACAAACCACAACGCCTGCCTGTGCAGTCTGTGAACTTGTTCCCGCTGCAGGCTGAGGATTTCTATCTTCAGACCTTGCCCCCACTGACAGTTCTCTCTTCTCGGGTTTAAACAATTTACACTGATTAGTATGGAACCATTTGGTGCGTGGAGGCTTCTTAACGACGTATACCATGGGCTTGCCTTGTCTACAATGCTGTCGGGCCCCATGTATAATGGTTCCAGACTCCCTATCCGAGCAAAATTCCTCACAATGACGTGATCCCCTATTTCCCACTCGTGGTGTTTTCGGGGTTCTAATAGCAATCGGTTGCTCCGATGCTGCTTTCCCATGTTTCCAGCCGCCTGCCCATGGACCTGTTTAAGGTGCTCGAAGAGGTTTCGGTCGAACCTGTCCCGGTTTACCTCCCTGAGCTGACCTTTTGTGAGCTCCGGGTCTAGTATATGGGTGGGGATCCGCCTAAACCTGCCAGTCATCAGCTCGTGCGTGGAGCACCCTGTGCTTTTTGACTGGCTGGCCCGTATCCGCATGAGGACCAACGGTAGGAGATCTGCCCATTTCAGAGGTCAGTCCACCATCTCTTTCCTCAACCTTTCCTTTAAGGTCCTATTCATTCTGTGCACAATCCCTGATGACTGTGGGTTGTGGGCGACAGGCCACTTCCCCTCGATGCTGAGCAGCATAAGGATATTTTGCATTACCTGCCCGGTAAAGTGCCTCCCTTGGTCGGACTCCACATACTGTGGTGCCCCCATCTCGAGAATACTTCCTGGACCAGGATCTTGGCTTTAGCCAGAGCTGTGCCCGTTCTGCAGGGGACGGCTTCTACCCATTTGGTGAACACATCCACCAGGACTAGGCAGTATTATAGACTCCCTGGGCGGTGGGTAGGGGCCCGATGTCGTAGACCTATATCGAATGCCATGGTCCTTCTACCCTCCTGATGTGTCCCGTGGGTACCTTCCTTTTATGGGGGTCAGGGTTGTTAGCAGGGCACACCAGACAGCTGGCGCAGAATTCGCGGACATCTTCACTGAGTCCTGGCCACCATTGCGCCTGTTCCACCGGCTGCCAGGTGGTCTCAGGCTCGGGATGCCCCGTTCCTGAACCGTCTTGGGCCAGTTGAAGGATTTCCCTCCTGTGCTGCTGTGGTACAACCCATTGTTTTCACCTAAACAGTATGCCTTCTTTCACAGAGAAGGCTGCTGTGCCATAAGGAGCCTCTCCCATTTTCCCCTCAATCACTGCGTTGAGGACGGCTTTGAGGACGGTGTCTTGGGCTTGGACCATCTTAAGTTCCGGTGCTAAATCTACCCCTGCTCTTCCTGGTGTCCCGTCCCTACCTCTGACTGCTGCCATGGGTCTGGACCCATTTGGGTCACAGAAAGTGCCTGTAAGTGCACCCTCCTTGGCCAGCATGTCAGCCTGCTGGTTACACTGCCTACGGGGTTCTGTGGAGGAATGGGCCTTCACCTTGTGAATAAAGACCTCCATTTCCTCCCCCACTGCCTCTAGGATTTTCTCCAGCAGGGATTTTACTGTGAGGGGTCTCCCGTCGGTGGAGGTGTATACGTGGCAGTACCAGATGGCCAGGTACACAGTACACAAATTGCACGTGAACATGCTGTCCGAGCAAATCGTATATGGGGTGGGGAAGATTTTGGGGGGTGAAACGACGTACACTTCCACGGACAGTTCAGCCTGCTGGGCGCTCATGGTGCTGGGGTGCTTAATTGCAAGGGCAATGTTTGCCACTGGGTCATAAATTCCACACCCTGTGAGTCGCTCACCTGCAGATACCGTGCTGGAGCCGTCTACATAGATCTCGTGGCTCGTGGGATGTATCCCGGCCCGTAAACCTATGTTCACTTCCAAACCCCTTCTATGGAAGACCGGTGGGCTGTTCCAGGATATACCAGGTTGGCTGTGAGCTTTGGCTCGCAGAGACCCTTCACTCTAAGATCCATCTGTGAGTGGAGCAGGGTCCACCGAGCAATGCGGGCAATGCTCACTGTTCCATCCTTGATCCTCCCATCCAGTAGCATATGGGTGGGTGTGTGATGGGTGAGGAGGGTGATGGGAGAGCTGCCTGTGAAGATCAGCGATCTTTTCACAGCCCAATGTGTGGCCAGGAGGTGCCGCTCACAGTTGGAGTAGCTCCTTTCCACCTCCGTGAGTTTCCTGGAGGAGTAGCCCACTGGCCTCAGCCTGCCATGCCGCTCTTGGAGCAGCACAGAACTCAGGCTATCCCCGCTGGCTGCTACCTTCAGGAAGAACTCTTTCCCACCATCTATGGCCCCTAGAGCTGGTGCGGTCTGCAGATCCTCCTTGAGCCTTACAAATGCTACCTGGCGGGCCTCAAAACAAACCCACTCCACTCCCTTGTGAAGGAGTCGGTGCAGAGAGGCTGCTGTGGCTGCATAGTCTTCAATGAAGTCTCTGCAGTACTCGGTTATCCCTAAAGATGACCTCACACCCGTAACTGTGTTGTGGACTGGTAACTCCTGTACCGCCTCCCTCCTAGCCTTACCTATGGCCCTTTCTCCAGCACGTACAGTCAGACCCAGGAATTTCACCTCCTGCTGGCCGGTCTGTGCTTCCTTTGGGTTTACTTTAAAACCCTCTTGTCTGAGCAGCTCCAGTAGTTCGACGAGCAGTGGGCCATGCTCCTCTTTCGAATCCGTGAACAGGAGCAGGTCATTCACAAACTGTACCAAAAGTCCGGGCTGACTGAAACACTTTAAACTGTGTGCCATGCACTGATGGAAAATGCTGGGGCTTTTGTTGAAGCCCTGAGGCAAACAGCTCCAGTTGTACTGTTGCCCTTTAAACATAAAGGCAAACTTCTACTGATCCTCCCTCCTTAAAGGGATGGACCAAAACCCGTTGGAAACATCCAGCACCGTGAACGTGGTCGCGAATGCTGGAATACTTCCTATCAGGTCGGCAACTGCTGCTACCGTGGGTGCACATGCTGGGAAATTACTGTTGAGCAGCCGATATACCACCAGGAATTGTCCGGCTTTCTAACTGGCCACAGTGGCGAGTTTATGTGGGTGGCTACCTGTCTCAGAACTCCCTGCTGTACTAAAGAGGACATGGCTGCTTCCATGTCCGGCTCCGCTTCCCTGTGGAAGTTGTACTGTTTTTGTGGTCGGGCCATGGGGTCCCCGTCTACGCTGACAACAAACCTGTTGACCATCCTGCAGTCATAGAAACACAGAAACATAGAAGATAGGAGCAGGATTGGCCATTCGGCCTTCGAGCCTGCTCCGCCATTCAATGAGACCATGGCTGATCATCCAAATTCAGTACCCTGTCCCTGCCTTCTCCCCATATCCCTTGATCCATTTAGCCTTAAGAAATATATCCAACTCTTTCTTGAATATATTTAATGAACTGGCCTCCACCGCCCTCTGTGGCAGAGTATTCCACAGGTTCACCATTCTCTGGGTGAAGAAATTCCCCCTCATTTCAGCTGATCCTGGTACCGGAATGCCCGATTAGGTGCCCCGGGACAGGTGTTCCTATAAACCGGCCATAACCTTTCCGCAGAAGCCTCCGGTGTTTCCCCTGTGTGCTGGACAGTCTTCTCCCCATGGGAGATAGGACCTCCCTCATTCATCTCCATGGCCTCCAGAACCTCATCCCTGAGCTCCTCATTCCCGCTCTGCCCATTCTTTCACTCGTCAGAGAGGGATTGGAGGAGCCTACTCTCCAGGGAAAATAGCAGCATTTTGGCCTGCTCAGCACCATCGCAGTTGTTGACGCTGGCTGCCTGCTCTACTTCCCTGAAGTGGATCGAGGGGTCCCGTTTTTCGGAGAGCTTTTGGATATGGCTCACCATAGCCCTAAGCTTTTGGGTGCTATAGGGTAATACGAACTGGTTTGGAGGGTTCCCTCGTCATCGCCATTGACGGGTGGGCCGAACCTCCGATGCTGGGCTGGAAACTTTAGTCCCGGCTCCGGCCTCTCTGGCGGGGGCTGTTACACCTCCGTTCCCAATCCTGACTCTGCCCCCCCTTGCTTCCAGACCTCGCTAAAATCTGGTGCTACGGGTGGCGGCCGACAGACCTCCTGTTCCTCAACCGTGTTGCCCCTTGGCTCTACCAGTGATGTCTGAACTGTTCTCCCCTCGGTCCCCATAAAATCTGCCTGGCCTGCCTCCGGGCTTATGAGGCATACCATGCCTTTTGCCATCCTCAGGGCCAGGCTCAGATTTTCAATCTGTTCCTTGGAGCGGCCATGATCTGCATCTTCAAACCCCTGTTCACTCGCTAGCTTGTAAGCTGCATTTACCTGTTTCACCTTTTCCTCCTGCTCTCTAACTTGCCTTGCCATGCGGGCGTTCTTTGCCCACAAGCTCAACTCGTGACCCTTGGCTTCAGTGACTTGGCACAGTAGGTATTCCAACTTGGCCTTATGTTCTCCCATTAAATGTACCCTTTCCTGATTCAGGGTATGTAATGCGACCATTAACTTCTCCCCTGATAGATCTTTGTCCTGGATCTCCAGGGTGACTCCTTTAACTTGGCTGCCCGTGCTGCAACGAGCCTGTCCAAAAGCTGGACCCGCTTCTTGAAACACATCAAGACATCTGCCTTCTCTAGGGATAACGTGTGCTCCCTCCCTTCTGTCCACTTAGCTGCGGCATCTACCAGACGCCCAGCCCTTAACAGATTGGTGATCCACTTCTTTGTGATATTCACCTTACTAAACACATAATCAGAAATCCGTTCCTCCATCATGGTTTGCTCATCCGAACCATTGTCTACGGTATCACTCCCCTGTTGCCGGAGTCCTGCCGCGGTCGCCATTTCTTTAGGGGATTTTGGCGTGTGTGCCCAGTCAGCTCTGCCCCTGACTGCCTTTGAGCGGTTCGAATCGTTCCACACCCATGGGTTCTAGGCACCAGAATTAGGTACAGGCGGCGATACAGGAAATCGAATAGACACGTGGTTTGGTACAAGCAAATCAAAATTTTATTAAAAGGCTGAATGAAACCCAATACTACTGAGATTTACTGGTATATTTCCAGGCATAAAACAATTAATACACTTATGTGGGAATGGGGAACACACGGCATATCGAGGGAAACAAATACGTTAAAAATCCCGTTATCCTTAATCCCACCCCCATGACTAAGTAGATTAAGCTATGAGGGGCCAGGTATTCATGCTCACCAATCCATAGCCTGTTGCGTTAGATGGTGGGTATCCGCTCTTCCTGTCCTCTGGGGTATCCCGTCGCCACGTGGTCACAGGGTGCGGCGCTGAAGTTGTTTGTGCGAAGCACCCTCCTTTTCATCAGCTACCGATGTGATCGATGGCAATGGGCCTTCTTCTTCTTCTTCCTCGGGCGGTCGTCGGCGGTATTGCTGCAGCTGGGGGGTCGCTTGGCGTTCTTTACCGTCTAAATGATTCTGCTACCCATGCTTCGAACGCCAGTTTATTCGTTACCCGGGCTATTACTGTGCAATTTTCTAGCCAGGCTTTAAATGCTAGCTTACTCTCAAAGGCTTTGAACGCCAACTTAATCTCACAAACGCCAGCTTGTAACTGGGCTGTTTGTCTTGAGTTTACTGTCCATGCAACAAACGCCAACTTATTCACCAAACATCAGCTTATAACTGGGCGTTTGTCCCCCAACACGTCTTTCCGCTGCCCTTCTCTGCCTTTACCGTATTCTTCATCTTATCTCGTCTCGTCTGCCCGTTTGTGGCCTGTGTGTCCTGCGTGGTTTTGAACTCGGGCCTCGTTCTCCTCCTGCATTTGGCCCCAGTGTAATGGGCGTCCTTGCTTGTTGAGCAGCGTGGGAAGCGGGAAGAGTGCCCGCCACGAGGCCAGGGCATGATAGCTAGAGCTAAGAACTAAGAGACCGATCACTACCGTTGGGCTTACAATTATACCCGATTCTTCATTCCTTAGCTGTGCGCCAAATCAGGTCAGTCCTTTGTCTATCTTTTGGCGGGCTCGTTTAAACTGATTGCAGCCATTTACTTTAAGGAATCCTGAAATGGCTGTCTCTGTGTTATAATGGTTTTGTGCCCTGGTTGTTGGTTATGTATGAGACTTAATCGGGTTTTCCTGACTTGATGGCTTCTGTGAGCTGTTACCGATTAAAATATGCAGAAATCTGATGGCCTTGATTGAGGCCCATTCTTACCTGATCTGTGTCAAGCCGAATGGAATGCATATTCTGTGTTTTCTTTGTCTGGCCTCACAGAGCCTATTCACATGTCTATGCATTTTAAATTTCGTTCCAGGCTTGTTTAAATGGTATCTGCTTGTTTGCAGAGCCTTGCTTTTAAATCCTGTTCTTTTGGTCACGAGGCTGCAGAAGCCATTTTGGGTACCGTGTCTTTTCATAACTTGTCCATACAGGGCCCCTTTATCCACAACTTTGGGGCATGTGGGAATTTGGAGAACCCTGCAGTCTCCTTTGCAAACGACACAGGAGTTGTTTCTGCAAACGGCGGTGCTAAAGAGCTCAAAAGCACTTTAACTGAATAAGCTGCCCATCAAAGTAGCTGCGGTTGGCCAGCTGACAGAAGAGAAACATTGAAACGCAGAAAAACAGGAGCCTGCTCCGACATTCAATGTGATCATGGCTAATCCTCCATCTCAATACCATATTCCAGCTCCGTCGACATAGCCCTTGATGACTTTTGTGTCTAGAAATCTATCCAGCTCCTTCTTAAATATATTCAGTGACTTGGACTCCACAACTTCTGTGGTAGAGAATTCCACAGGTTCAAAACCCTCTGAGCGAAGAAATTTCTCCTCATCGCCGCCCTACGTCTCCTACCCCGTATCCTGAAACTGTGAGCACACGCTCTACACCCCCACAGCCAGGGAAAAATTCCTCCCTGCATCCAGTCTGTCTCGCCCTGTCAGGATTTTAGACGTTTCAATGAGATCCCCTCTTATTCTTCTAAACTCTAATGAATACAGGCCTAGTCGACCCAATCGCACCTCATACAAGAGTCCTGTCATCCCAGGAATCAGTCTGCTGAACATTCTTAAATATGGACACCAAACTGCACGTAGTACTCCAGGTGTGGTCTCACCATGGCGCTGTATAACTGCAGTAAGACACCTTACTCCTGTACACAAATTCGCTTGCAATGAAGGCCAACATACCATTTGTTTCCTAACTGCTTGCTGCACTTGCATGTTGGCTTTCAGTTACTGGCGTACAAGAACACCCAGGTCCCTCTGTACAACTACATTTTCCAATCAATCACCATTTAGATAATACTCTGCCTTTCTGTTCTGTTTACCAAAGTGGATAACTTCAAAGTTACCACCCTATACTGCAACTGCTATGTATTTTCCCACAAACTCAACTTTTCGAAATCGCCTTGAAGCCTCTTTGCATCCTCCTCACTACTCAAAATCACACCTAGTTGCGTGTCCTCAGCAAACTTGGAAATATTACATTTGGTTCCATCATCCAAATCATTGATATTTTTCGATCTAATGACAGAGATTAATAGGAAGCAAGAAAGAATTGCATTTCAATAACGCCTTTCATGACATCCGGGTGCCCCACAGCACTTTACAGCCAATGAAGTACTTTTCGAAATGTAGTCACTGTTGCAATGTAGGAAACGAGGCAGCCACTTTGTGCACAGCAAGCTCCCACAAATAGCAACGTGATAATGATCAGTGTTGAGTGAGGGAAAAATATTGGCCCGGACACCAGACATAACTCCGTTGAGCTTCTTCGAAATAGTGCCATGGGATCTTTTAGGTGCAACCTGAGAGAACAGACGGAGCCTCGGATGGACATCTCATCCGAAAGACGGCATCTCCGACAGTGCTGCGCTGCCTCAGCAGTCTACTGCAATGTCAGCTTGGATTTCTGCGCTCAGCTCCCTGGAGTGGGACTATGAACACACAACCATCTGTTTCAGACACGAGGAAGCTACCAACTGAGCCACCATCGACAATATAGGTATATGGATTGAAAGATAGACAGATGTAGGGAGAGATAGTAAACGGATAGTTAGCAAGAAATGATAGATAAATAGATAGATGGAGA
This sequence comes from Somniosus microcephalus, assembly GCF_052327205.1. NCBI lineage: Eukaryota > Metazoa > Chordata > Chondrichthyes > Squaliformes > Somniosidae > Somniosus > Somniosus microcephalus. The sequence goes on along the minus strand of NW_028225183.1, from coordinate 11,222,491 downwards.
GTGAAACCCACAGCGAGTAACAGAGAGGTGGAGAAGCAGGAAATATAAAGAAACAGGAGAGATGGAATCAGACAGAGCGATAGATAGAGAGACAGAGAAAACATGGCAATTTACAGAGAGAGAGAGAGTTGGAAACAGGAGCAGACAGGGAAACTCAGGGAAAGTGAGAAGCATTTATAGAGGGAGCTGGAAACGGCAAGGGAGGGAAACATCAAAAGAGAAAGAGATAGAGAGAAGACGAGAGAGACAGAAAAACTGTGAAACAGAGAGAAAGACTAATATAGAGTAGGAAAATAAATATAAAGAGAGATACATCGCGACACATAAACAGCTAAAACACAGAGTTCGATAGTAACAAAACAAGGAGATATATAGCTATACAGAGATGAGGGGCGAAATTAATAATCTGTAACGCACAGTGTAGAACCTCTGCCGGTAGCACTCACAAGAGCTGCTCCGGGGAAGTGAAAATGAGATGGGGAATCGAGATAAAGTGAGGCAAGGAAAGAAAGATACAAACAGAGAGAGAGAGACATACTGCAAGATGCCGCCAAGAAAGGGGTAAAGATGCAGCACGCGACAGGAAGCAGAGAGCGAGACAGAACAATTCAAAAAGAGATAAGTGAATGGAAATAAATGAAGTCAGGGAGAGAGAAAGACAGAAAATGGCAGGCACTAGCTGAATAGCGAAAAGGAGCAAAGAGTGAAGATAGAAATCAGAAGGTGAAGAGGCACAAAAACGTGACAACCTAATAGAAACACAAAGAAGCAGGCATTGAAACATGTAGAGGGAGAAACAGGCAAAGACAGTCATGAAGATAAAATGAATAGAAAGGGAGAACAGGATTAATAGAAAGCAAAAATGAACAGCGACGAAGAAGGAAAGAAATCAAAGAATCCGGGGGACGAGCATATGTAAACATTATGAACAAGGACAGCAAATCAATAAAACAGCTAATAGAAAGCGAGAGAGAGAGAGAGTTGAGAGGGGTAGACAGATGGAGAAAGTAACTGAGGGGCACAGACAAAGTTAGATAGAGGGAGAGGGAGAGACACTGGGAAGTGATCCACCATTGGTGGCCGTGCCTTCCGCTGCCTGGGCCCTCAGCTCTGGCATTCCCTCTCTAATCCTCTCAGAATTTCTAAGTCTCTCTCCTCCTTTAAGATGCTCCTTCAAACCGATCCCTTTGACCAAGCTTTTGGTCATCAGTCCTGATATCTCCTTCTGTGGCTCAGTGTCAAATATGATTTGATTGATATTGCTCTTGTTAAGCGCCTTGGGAGGTTGTGCTGTGTTAAATGCGCCATCTAAATTAAGCTGCATTTTTATGAAAGACGGGAAAATATACACAGCGAAACCAAGAGGCGGAAATCTTTTGGTCCACAATACAACGTTTTCTTTAAGTTGCATTTATACAGCTGCTTTTAAATGTTCACATCTCCAAAGACTTTATACATTGAATTACCTCTGAAGTGTGAAGCCAGTTATGTCGCAAATGTGTTAACTAATATAACTGTGTGATGTGTCTGAACAAACGACTGTTACAGTTTCATTTCCAAATGCATAATTAGAATTGAAACGCGGACTGGGTGACTGCTTTGTGGAACACCTCCATTCAGTCCACATGTTGAATCTGAGCTTCCGGTCGCCTTTCACTTTAATTCTCCACTCTTCTCCCACTCTGACCTCTCTGTTCTCGGCCTCCTACACTGAATCGCAACATAAGTTCGAGGAACAGCAACTCATCTTCCGAATATGCACTTTACAGCCTTCTGGGCTCAACATCGAGTTCATCAATTTCAGATCATAACCTCTGCCCCTATTTTTTCAGATGGCAGTTGTTGATGTATCTGCCATTCCCATTTACACCTCTTCTAGAGCCATCTTTTGTTTCTTAATCGTCCCATTACCATCTCCATTTGCCTCGCACCATCAGCCCTATTGAAATTCAATCTTTCCTGCCGTCCTCCCTATCAAAGATCTTCCCTTTTGTTCAATTCTCCCCTTCCCCCTTTTCCCGACGCTATCCTTGCTTAAAACATGTTACATCTCTAACTTTTTCCAATTCTGATGAAACGTCAGCACCCGGAAACGTTAACTCTGTTTCTCTGCACAGATTTGCCTGACATGCTGAGTGTTTCCAGCATTTTTCATTAATATTTCATAATTATAATTTTAAGTTTGTTTTCATTTATATAATATATAATGTGAAAAGTAGTAATACATCTATGCAGTCTGTGAACACTGGAATAAAAATTGCTATTCATGTGTAAAATCGAAAGGAAGAGGCGGCAAAGACAAAGAGAGAAATTAAAAAATGAAAGACTGAAGAAAGAGAAAAAGTAACGGAATGAAAAACAGAGACAGTCAAATGTAAATAAGTGATAAAGGAATGGTGTCAATATTAGTAATATAGTGAAAGAGAAAAGGAAAAAAAGGAATGGAATGATAGGGAAACACTATGATAGAGAAAGACAGAGATAAAAATGAAAAAAAATAAACAGAAAGAGAGAAAGAGAAAAGGATAAACACAGAGACACAGAGACTCAGAAATAAACAGAGGCTGACAGAAGTGGAAAGAGTAAACAGTGTTGCAGGCAATGAGTGGGAGGTACATTGTGGCTGAGGGAGAGAGGAGACAAAGGCGGGAGAGACAATCAGAGGCAGGCAGACATTAGGAGAGAGGGAGAGAGAGGATGGCAGAAAAAATGCAGAGTGACAGATTGGAAAATATAGAGACAGCAATCGAGAAGCAGAAAGTAACAGAAGTGGAAATAACATGACAGAAAAACACAGAAAAGAGACCGATGAAGAAAAATATGCACAGAGAGACAGAGCAAACGAGAGGCAAACAGAGGTAAAAAGAGAAATGGAGGCAATGTCATGAGTGAGTTAAACACACCGCATGCCTTGAGTGCAATTGTATGTATTTATAATGATCTCCTTTATAATGATTTTATTATACAAAGAAACACCGTATAATGAGCCTGGCCTATTAGAGAATCAGCTGATGAAGCGGGTGAGACAGTTAATGCCTGTTCTGGGTTAATACACATTTGGGTTTAATTCTAAGTGTAATGCCTCCAGGCTGCACAATACAGTCACTCGGTCTTGTGTAACTGTCCCTGCCCATCACTTACTGCATGAGATTTCCCTGCTGCTCTGTACAATGTGCAACTTTCCCCAGTGATTTGCTCTATTCTGCAATAAATCAGAATGTATTGTTAACCCTTCTCCTGCGTTACTGAGCTGCATAGGGTCAAGCAGCACTGTCCTGCTCTCTGTTGTGTCTCGATATTCTATGTTATTCAGACCAAAAAAACCTGTTGAATAAAGAGATAACAATTAAACACTGAATCAGAAGAACTCTCAGACGCAGTCCAGTTTTATGTCTAACGTTTGAAATAAAGTTTATAATTGCATACTCTACAAAAAATGACTTCTACATGGGCATTACTTCAAAATAACAAACTTCAGTCCTTTTGCCTTATACAGAAGTTCATATTTCAGGGATTAATTCACTCTATGCATTGCATTCTGTGTTTTAAAATGTAGCTGGTCCAGATTTAACAGTTTATAACCCCGATTTAAAAAGTCCTTTTTATTTAATCCCAGCAATGATTTAATTGGAACTGCAGATTTAGACTCTCTGTGTCCCTCATCATAACAATCTCTTACCGATTAACTTCTTCACTGAGACTGAACAGCCCGTCCTGTGCTACACATTACATCGAACTAAATGTGGTAATTAGAGGCTGCACCACAGAGACACACTCACATGGGAAACTGATGGTCAAAGGTCCATGTCTCTCATCCTTGCAAGGAATCTAGGGAAATAATTTGGGACGGGAGAAACGCATTGTGCATCCAGATATCTATTGCCACATCAAACACTCGCAGGGCAGGTACAGACTTTTTTTTCTCCGTGAGTGCTTGTTACAAACATTAGAATATAGAAACATAAGAAATAAGGGCAGGATTCGGCCTGCTCCACCATTCAATAACTTCATGGCTGATCATCGACCTCAACTCCACTTTCCCGCCCGATCTCCATATCCCTGGATTCCCCTAGAGTCCAAACATCCATCGATCTCAGCCATGAATATCATCAAAGAATCATGATTCACGGCCCTCTGGGGCAGAGAATGCGATAGAGTCTAAACCGTCTGAGTGAAGAAATTCCTCCTCATCTCACTATGAAATTGTCTAGCCCTTATCCTGAGACTATGCCTCCTAGTTCTAGCTACTCAAACCAGGGGAAACAGCCTTTCAGCATCTACATTGTCAATCCCCTTCAGAATCAAAGATGTTACAATGAGATCACCTCTCATTCTTCTAAACTCCAAAAGGTATAGGCCCATTCTGCGCTATATCTCATCATAGGACAGTCCTCTCATCCCAGGAATCAACCTAGTGAACTTTTGTTGCTCCGCCTCCAAGGGAAGTATATCCTTCCTTAGATAAGGAGACCAAAACTGTGTACAGTACTCCAGGTGTGGTCTCACCAAGGCCCTATAAAATTGTAGCAAGACTTCCTTCCTCTTAAACTCCAACCCCCTTGCAATAAAGACAAACGTGACATTTGCCTTCCTTATTGCTTGGTGTATCTGCATGCTAGCTTTGTGTTTCCTGTATGCGGTAACGTAAACCTCTCTGAACAATGATTATTTAAATTTTCTCACCGTTGAAAATATATTCTGTTTTTACATTCTTCCTACCAAAATGAATAACCTCACATTTCCCTACATTATACACCATCTGCCACCTTACCGCCCACTCACTTAGTCTCTCTATACCCCTTTGCAGACTCTATGTATCTCCTTACAACTTACTCTCCCACCTAACATTGTATCATCAGTAAACTTGGATACATTACATTCGGTCTGTTCATCTAGGCCATTGATATAGATTGTAAGTAGCTAAGGCCCCAGCACTGATCTTTTTGGCATCCCACTAGTTACAGCCTGCAAACCTGAAAAGTTTCCATTTCTCCCAACTCTCTGTTTTCTCTCCGTTAACCAATCCTCTATCCATGCTACTATATAACCCCCAACCCCATGAGCCCTAATCTTGTGTATAACCTTGCATTTGGCAGATTTTCGAATGCCTTTTGGATATCCAAATATTCTACATCCACTGGTTCCCCTTTATCTACCCCGCTACTTACTCCCTCAAAAAGCTCTAATAAATTTGTCAAACACGATTTGCCTTTCATAAAACCAAGTTAACTCTGCCAAATCATTTTATTATTTTCTAAGTAACTTACCTGTGCCTTCAGCATTCATTGATTGGGGCAGTTCTGTTCACTGAGTCTATCTATTATCTGGATTAATGTTGTGGAAATTATCAGATGATACCAAAATCGGATGTACAACGAATTCTATAGAAGACCAAAGGAAAACAGAAAGGGATATTGATTAGAGGGGGAGTGCGGCAGATGGATTTCAATGTGAGTAATTCAATGTCACCTGGCCTACTCCCAGTTGATTCCACACACCCACCCCTTACACACGCCGGACCCAGCCCCTCGCCACTCACAGGTTCAGGGGCTGCCACCTGTTGATTTTTAAAGTTTACAAGCAAGTTTTCCCAGCTGCTCCGTACAATGTGTAACTTTCCCAGTGACCGGCTGTATTCTGTAATATATCACAATGTATTCTTAACCCTTCTCCTGTGTTACTGAGCTGCATAGGGTCCCGCAGCACTGTCCTGCTCTCTGTTATGTTTCGATATTCTATTTTTTTAAGCTTAATTTCAAAAAATTGAATAAAGAGAGAAAAGCTAAGCACTGGATCAGAAGAACTCTCAGACTCAATTCAGTTTTATGTCTAACTTTTGAAATAAAAGCTAGAATTGCATACTCAACACAAACTGCCTTCTACATGCGCATTACTTCAAAGTATCAAACTCTAGTCCTTTAGCTTTATACAGAAGTTCACATTTCAGGGAGTAATTGCTCTCTGCACTGCATTCTCAGTGTTAAATCTAGCCTGTCCATGTTTAACACAGTTTGTTAACCCGATTAAATTAATTCTTGATATTTAGTCGCAGCAATGATTTAAGTGGAATAGCAGATTTATACTCACCGTGTCTCTCAACATAACAAGCTCTTACCGGCATGAACCTTTCACCGAGACTTAACAGCCTGTCATATCTTACTCATTAAATCTAACTGCAATCGCCTAACGGACTGCACAACAGAGACACACTCACATGGGAATCTGATGGTCAAAGCTTCATGTCTGTCACCCTTGGAAGGGCTCTAGGGAAATAAATCGGGACGGGAGAAGGGCATTGGCATCCAGATATCTATGTCGTATCAAACACTCGCAGCCAGGTACAACGTTTTTTTGTAAAGCTGCCCATGATTACTTGTTAGAAACATTAGGTCTGCCTTCAGCATTCAGTGCTTGGCCGAGTTCTGTTCACTGAGTCAATCTGTGATCAGGATCTAGGGATTGAGTACGATAGATTGAAGAAGGGTCCAACCCGAAACGTCAACTCAAATTTCTCTCCACGGATGTTGCCTGACCTGCTGAGTTTTTCCAGCATTTTCTGTTGTTATCTAGGGATTGAGTGCCTGCTGTGGAAATTTGCAGATGATTCCAAAATAGGAGGTACAGTGAATTCTATAGAAGACCAGTGGGAGCCACAAAGGGATATTGATTAGTGGGGGATTGTGGAAGATGGAATTCAATGTCAGTAATTGAATGTCACCTGGCCTTGTATACGAAAAGCCATATTTCAGACAAATACACGGAATGTTTGGCTTTATTAATAAATGAAAACTGAGTTTAACAATCAAAAAGCCTCAAAGACATAGGCTGTAAACAGAATACAGGCTTCTGAGATAAGATGGTTTGTTAACACAAAAGTCGTAAACACCACACAAGCTTTTGAAATAGTAATGGATTGTTAATACTGAGACAATGGCCCTGTTTAAACAGCAGGTTGGAAGTTCCTATATGTCTGAACATTGGAAGCAACACATTAGCAATGCCCAAGTTAAGTGTTATAAACCAACACTTCAGAAAGCATTAAATAAACTAAAAAAAACATTTGCCTTTGAAAAAATGACATCAAGCAAAATAAATACCTGCCGTAAAATAGATTTATGTTAAACTTAGAACAAGTAGACACGACGTCTGTGCTACAACCAACTGAAGTAGATAAGAAATGCATAAGAACACCCAAGTTGAAGTGTTTTTAATTTAAATGTTGTAAAACATACCTACAGAAGACTTTGGAAATATTACGTCAATAGATGTAGTAAATAATCACATTGTGTTTGTATTGAAAATGGAACAGTTAGGAGACACAACGTCTGCTTATAACCAGTTAAGGTGATATTAGGAATTGAATTGAAGTCCTTCATAAGTGTAGCATCAAAACATATTTCCGTAATAACCCTTTTTTATGAAATGTTTTTGAACACCTAGACAGCAGACAGCATTCTGAAAGTTTCTGAACTGACAGTAAGATTATAAAGAAGTCAACAGAAAGAATGACTAGAGATAATTAGCTTACAGCAGCAGAAAACTTCAAAGAATATATCACCGCACAAAGGATATGAAATGTGGAACTTTCAGATAGAGAGTCAGAAGTCGCTGGAGGGGGCAAGTGATTCTGAACTTCAGAGGCAGGCTCTGTAAGTTTTTAACTCTTTGAGTCTCGGGGTTCAAAATATACTCTTATTTAATTTTGCTGGATAACCTGGATTGAGATTAAGAAGAAATGTAAAAATGTAACGAAGTTAAGATTTGAGAATAAGGATCTCTGAGAATAAGAAATGTAAGCTATTTGTATTTTGAACTGTTAAAATTTCGATTGACTCACCAGCTGTTAACTACATGTTGGTTCTTTAATAAATCTATATATTTTAGAATTGTTTCACAGAGTATTTTTGTATCAAACTCGTGAACTCAATCTCTGTACAGTCCATTGTGAGGAGCTGCAGAGTTCTGGGTGGGGCGGCGGGTTGTTCCGGACCCTCATAATATCTGGAAGGTTACAGTCTAGTTAAACATATTAAAACTGCTATCTGGAAGACGGTAACATCTTCAAGTCGGTCCCTTCCTTTAGAGAGAGATAGCCTGGATCTTTAGACACAATTAATCGTCTTATAGAATTCGGCTATCTCTAACTTTAGTTGAAGTTAAACGTCTGGGGTATACGCCTGAATTTGGGTAGCCCGAAAAGTGCTAGGACTAGTAATTATCCCATCAGCCTGCTCCCAGTTCATTCCCCACACCCACCTTTCCCCCGCCGGAAGCAGCACCCCACCACTCACAAGTTCAGGGGCAGCAACCTGTGGCTTTATAGAGGTTGCAAGAACGGAAAGGGGAAGCTTGTATTTCCAGACTGCCCGATGAATCATAAAATCATACAGCACAGAAGGAGGCCATTCAGCCCATCGTTTCTGAGCTGGCTCATTGGAGAACCTCTCCCATTAACCCCTTCTCTTTCCCCATAGACCTAAAATTTTTCCCCATCAGGTATTTATCCAATTCCCTTTTGAAAGTTATTCTTGAATCTGCTTCCACCGCCCTTTCAGGCAGTGCATTCCAGATCACATCAACTCACTGTATAAAAATATTCTCATCTCCACCCGGTTCATTTGCCAATTATCTTAAAACTGTGTCCTCTGGCTACCGACTACGCTGCCAGTGGAAGCATTCTCTCCTTATTTACACTATCAAAACACTTCAAAATTGTAAACAACGAAATCCAATCTCCCCTTAACCTTCCCTGCTCTAAGGAGAACAGCCCCAGCTTCTCCAGTCTCTCCATATGTCTGAAGTCCCTCATCTCCAGTACCATTCTGGTGAATCTCCAATTAACCTTCTCCGCTCTAAGGAGAACAACCCCAGCTTCTCCAGTCTCTCCACATCACTGAAGTCCCTCATCCCTTGTACCATTTTGGTCAATCTCCCCATAACCTTCTCTGCTCTAATGAGAGCAACCCCAGCTTTTCCAGTTTCTCCACGTCACTGAAGTCCCTCACCCCTGGTACCATTCTGTTATATCTCTCCATAACCTTTTCTGCTCTAAGGAGAACAATACCAGCTTCTCCAGACTCTCCACATCACTGAAGTCCCTCATCCCTTGGACCATTCTGGTCAAGCTCCCCCTTAACCTTCTCTGCTTTAATGAGAGCAAACCCAGCTTCTCCAGTCTCTCCAAATCACTGAAGTCCCTCATCCCTGGCACCATTCTGGTCAACCTCCCCTTAACCTTCGCTGCTCTAATGAGACCAATCGCCACTTTTCCAGTCTCTTCACTTACTAAAGTCCCTCATTCCTTGCACCAATCTAGTAAATCTCCTCTGCACCCTCTCCAAAGCTTTGACATCATTCCTAAAGTGTGCGGCAACAGAATTGGAACAAAACTCCAGCTGAGGCAAAAGCAGTGATTTATAAAGGGTTGAGCATCGCTACTTTAGTAACTTCCATATTAACTGTGCAACCCGCCTCTGGTACTGGAAGCAGGCCCCCAGAACGGATTCCCAGGGGATCTGTATTTCCAGTGCCAGGTTCAGGATGCAACTGGTCTCGCACAGCACGCTCTGCAAATGGGCAAACGTTGCATTTCGTACCTCAGGTGCCCTTTTTAATGGGACAGCCTCACTGTCAGTGTCACTTTTCAAAGGGAAGTCTCACTGTCAGGGGTCCGTTTAAAGGATGAAGTTCCAATATCAAGCACTTTGTTTTAAACATCACCAGCCCCAGCCCCCAATCAGTAGCTCCCTGATTCCAACCGCCCGCTGAGCCCCAACTTGCAGACCAACCCTTCTCCCCCATCTCCCATGTATCACCAAACCCTTCTCCCCACCTACTGCAGGAATGATCCGACCTGTCTTCCCCCGCCTCGACGCAGGAAAGGTGGACCTTTCTCCCACCCTGCCCAGGAATAGTCCGCCCCTTCTCACCACCAACAGAGGGTTGTGATTTGGGTGAGTCAGGCAGGTCTAAATTTCTCAGCTTTAAGCAGGGTAATAAAGGGATATACAAGGTTTACAATTCAGAGCAGCTGAAGGCAGCTAATTAGGGAAACTGGATTAAGCTGCTTCTCTTGTAGCTGGGCTCAACAACTCTCAGCAAGTCTCCCTTGATTAAGGCTTATAAAACAGGCTTTGAAGCGCGATTTTGCACTGAGTGCGGTTTCAACAGAGGGCTATGATTTGGGTGAGTCAGGGTTAGGTGAGGAGTGGAAGGAGGAGCTCCCTTGCTGCACCTTTGTTTTTCCTAACATTTCACCCTGTAGGCTGACGCCGGTTTCGGGAGCAGCAGGAGAGTAGTGAGTTTTTAAACTAACTTTCATGGGCTTTTTCTCAAAGTCTGGTTTATCTCACAGACCGGCGGTGGCGTTCCAGAGCCACGCCACGATTCCAAAAGTGACGTGGGCAAGAGGAAGCAGCTGATTGGGCGAGTAAGGCCAAGTGAGCATTTATACTACTGTATAGTTTGACAGTGAAGGTTAATCGTTTATAACGTTTAGGTCATTATTTTTGTGGTTATGGTTTCTAAGGTCTCTCTTGTTTATCGGTGAGTGCTGGTAACCAAGGTCCCTTGAGTATATCATTTAATTGCAGTGTAATTGGTGGTATTGATTTGATTTACGTTAATTTAAATTAATTGTAGGGTAAGTCATGACAGCACCGTGGCATGCTCCTCCTACCTTATGTGGGTAATCAGGGACACTTCCTGTGTCCCTGACGACCATGTGTGCGGGAAGTGCAATCAGCTGCAGCTACTGGCAGACCGCAGTGCGGCGCTGGAGCTGCGAATGGATACATACTGGAGTAATGCTGAGGACGTCATGGAAATCACGTTTAATCAGTTGGTCACAAAACAGGTAAAGGCTGCACAGGCAGCAAGGGAATGGGTGACCGCCAGGCAGAGCTTTAGGCGCAGGCACGTAGTGCAGGGGTCCCCTGTGGACATCCATCTCTCAAACAGATGTACCGCTTTGGATATTATTGAGGGAGATGGCCTATCGGGGGGAGGCAGCAGTGGACGGGAGGAAGAAGAGCTGGAGAGCTATAGTGATAGGGGCTTCTATTGTAAGGGGAATAGATAGGTTTTTCTGCGGCTGCAAACGAGACTCCAGGATGTGTGTTGCCTCCCTGGTGCAAGGGTCAAGGATGTCTCTGAGCAGCTGCATAGCATGCTGGAGGTGGAGGGTGAACAGCAAGTTGTCGTGGGGCATATTGGTACCAACGATTTAGGAAAAAAACCGGGATGAGGTCCTAAAAGCTGAATATAGGGTGTTAGGTGGTAAATTAAAAAATAGTACCTCAAAGGTTGTAACCGCAGGATTGCTACCAGTGGCACGTGCTAGTGAGAGGAGAAAAAGAAGGATATTTCAGATGATTACTTGGCTAGAGGGTTTCAAATTCCTTGGGCATTGGAACCTGTTCTGGGGGAGGTGTGAACATTACAAACTGGACGGTTTGCACCTGAACAGGACCGGGACCGATGTCATAGGGGGAGTGTTTGCTACTGCTGTTGGGGAGGGTTTAAACTAAAATGGCAAGGGTTTGGGAACATGTGCAGGGAGACAGAGGAAAGGGAAACAAGGATAGAAGCAAAAGACAGGAAGGAGAAAAGCAAAGGGGGCAGTCAGAGAATTCAAGGGTTTAACTCAAACATGGCCACGGTAAATAATAACTCTAAAAGGTCTAAGAGTGTTAAAAAAACAAGCCTGAAGGCTATGTATCTTAATGCAAGGAGAATTCATAATAAGGTGGATGAATTAGCTGTGCAAATAGATGTAAATGGTTATTAGATGTTTGGGAGTACGGAAACATGGCTCCAGGGTGACCAAGGCTTGGAACTAAACATCCAGAGGTATTCAATATTCAGGAAAGACAGGCAAAAAGGAAAAGGAGGTGGGGTAGCATTGCTGGTTAAAGAGGAGATTAACACAATAGTAAGGGAGGATATTAGCTCTGATGATGTGGAATCTTTATTGGTAGAGCTGAGAAATACCACGGGGCAGAAATCGTTAGTGAGAGTTGTATACAGACACTCAAACATTAATGCTGATGTTGGTGATAGCATTAATTGGGAAACTAGAGATGCGTGCAGTAAGGACACAGCAGTTATCATGGGTGACTTTAATCTACAATTATTTGGGGCTATCCAAATTAGTAACAATATTGTGGAGGAGGAAATCCTGGAGTGCATACGGGATGGTATTCTGGACCAATATGTCGAGGAACCAACTGGAGATCAGGCCATCTTAGACTGGGTATTATGTAATGAGAAAGGATTAATTAGCAATCATGTTGTGCGAGGCCCCTTGGGGCAGAGAGATCATAATTTGATAGAATTCTTAATTAAGATGGAGAGTCAAGTATTTAACTCAGAGACTAGGGTTCTGAATTTGAATAATGGTAACTACGATTGTATGAGGCATGAGTTGGGTAGGATGGATTGGGGAACTTTGCTTAAAGGGTTGACAGTGGATAGGCAATGGCAATCTTTTAAAGATCGCATGGATGATTTACCGAATTTGTTCATCCCTGTTTGGCATGCAAACAAAACAAAAAAGTGCCTCAACCGTGGCTAAGAAGGGAAATTAGGGATAGCATAAGATCCAAGGAGCGCACATATAAATTGGCCAGAAAAAGCAGCAAACCTGAGGATAGGGAGCAGTTTAGCATTCAGCAAAGGAGGAGAAAGGGATTAATTAAGAGGGGGATATTAGAGTATGAAAGTAAGCTTACAGGGAACATACAACGTGAATGTCAAAGCTTCTATAGATATGTGAAGAGAAAGGCATTGGTGAAGAAAAGCGTAAGTCCATTGCCGCCAGAATCAGGGGAATTACTAATGGGGAACAAAGAAATTGCAGATCAATTAAATACATACTTTGGATATGTCTTCAATAAGGAGGACACAAATAACTTCCCAGAGATTTCGGGGAACATAGGGTCTAATGAGAGGGAGAAACTTAATGAAATAGTGTTTGTAGGAAAATGTTGTAAGGAAACTGACGGGATTGAAGGCCGATAAATCCCCAGGGCCTGATAATCTACATCCTAGAGTACTTACAAAATTGGCCCTAGAGATAGTAAATGCATTGCTGGTCATCTTACAAAATTCTATAGACTCTGGAACAGCTCCCATGGATTAGAGGGTAGCTAATGTCACTTCCCTATTCATAAAACGTGATAGAGAGAAAATGTGGAATTATAGACCGGTAAGCCTGACATCGGTAATGAGGAAAATGCTACAGTCCATTATAAAGGATGTAATCAAAGAGCACTTGGAAAACAGTGACAGGATCGGACAAAGTCAACATGGATTTACAAAAGGTAAATCGTGCTTGAATAGTCTACTGAAATTTATGGAGGGTGTAACTGGTAGAATAGATAAGGGAGAACCAGTGGATGTGGTGTATTTGGACTTTCAGAAGGATATCGATAAGGTCCCGCCTAAGAGATTAGCATGTAAGTTAAAGAACATGGGATTGGGGGTAAGGCAGACAGGAAGCAAAGAGTTGGAATAAACGGGTCTTTTTCCAAGTGGCAGCAAGTGACTAGTGGGGTACTGCAGGGATCGGTGCTAGGACCCCAGCTATTCACGATATATATTAATGATCTAGACGAGGGAACTTGATGTAATATGTACACGTGTGCAGACGACACAAAGCAGGGCGGGCGCGTGTGCTGTGAGTTGGATGCAGATAAACTCCAGTATGATTTGGACAGGTTGGGTGATTGGCAGATGCATGGCAGATGCATATTAATGTTAATAAATGCGAGGTTATCCAATTTCGTGGCAAAAACAGGAAGGCAGTTTATTATCTGAACGGCAATAGATTGGTAGAAGGGGAAGTGCAACGAGACCTGGGTGTCCTTGTGCACCAGTCGCTGAAGGTATGCATGCAGGTGCAGCATTCGTTTGAGAAGGCAAATGGTATGTTGGCCTTCATAGCGACAGAGTTTGAGTACAGGAGCAACGATGTCTTGCTGCAGTTCTACAGGGCCTTGGTGAGAGCACACCTTTAGTATTGTGTGCAGTTTTGGTCGCCTTATCTGAGGAAGGATGTTCTTGCCATGGAGGGAGTGCAGCGAAGATTCACCAGACTGATACCTGGGATGGCAGTAATGACGTATGAAGAGAGATTGGGTCGATTAGGCATATATTCGCTGGAGTTTAGAAGAATGAGAGGGGATCTCATTGAAACTTCTAAAATTCCAACATGATCATACAGAATAGATACAGGAAGGATGGTCCCGATGGCGGGGGAGTCCAGAAACAGGGCTCAGAGTCTAAAGATAAGGGGTAATCCATTTTGGACAGAGATGAGGAGGAATTTTTTCACCCAGATAGTGGTGAACCTGTGGAATTCTCTACAACAGAAGGCAGTTGAGGCCAATTCATTAAACATATTCAAGAAGGAGTTAAATATATTTCTTAAGGCTAAAGGGACCAAGGGAGATGAGGAGAATGCAGGGGCAGTCTACTGAATTTTCATGATTCGCCATGATCTCATTAAATGGTGGAGCAGGCTCGAGGGGCCGAATGGCCTACTCCTGCTCCTATCTTCTATGTTTCTATGTTTCTTCCCCCACCCCAAGTATTGTACCACCCGTCTCCCCCCTCCCACCTCAGCGACCCAGCCAACATTGGAGCACCAGTTGCGGTGGGATAGGGTCGTGGTTGTGTTGGGGTGGTGTGCTGGTGGGTGGAGGTGAAAGAGTTTACCGGAGCCTCCAGCACGAGTTTGACGATCCGGCTCAGACCCATAATAACACAAGAAATAGGAGCAGGAGTAGACAATTTAGCCCTTTGTACCTGCTCCGCCATTCAATATGTTCATGGCTAAATTCTACCTCATCTCCACTTTAATCCATTGTCCCCATATCCCTTGATTCCCTTAATATTCAAAAATCTATCGATTTCTGTCTTGAATAACTTCAACGACTGAGCCTCCACAGCCTTCTGGGGTAGAGAATTTCAATGATTCCCCTCCCTCTGAGTGAAGAGTTTTCTACTCATCTCAGTCCTAAATTGTCAACCTCGTATTCTGAGACTGTGAACCCTGGTTCTAGCCTTACCAGTCAGGGAAACAGCCTTCCTTATTCTACCCTGTCAAGCCCTATAAGAATTTGGCATGATTCAATGAGATCACCTCTCATTCTTCTGAACTCTTGAGAATATAAGCCTAGTCTGCTCAATCCCTCCTCATAGGGCAATCCCCTAATCAAAGGAACCAGTCTGGTGAACCTTCGTTGCACTATCTCTATGGCAAGTATATCCTTCCTTAGGTAAGCTGACCAAAACTGTACCCAAATACTCCAGGTGTGGGCTCAACAGGGCCCTATATAATTGCAGAAAGACGTCTTTACAGTTGCACTCAAATTCCCTTGTAATAAAGGCCAACATACCATTTGCTCTCCTAATTCCTTGCTCTACCTGCATGATAACTTTCAGTGATTCGTGTACAAGGACACCAAGGCTCCTCGGAACACCAACATTTTCCAATCTCTCACAA
Source organism: Somniosus microcephalus (assembly GCF_052327205.1). Taxonomy (NCBI): domain Eukaryota; kingdom Metazoa; phylum Chordata; class Chondrichthyes; order Squaliformes; family Somniosidae; genus Somniosus; species Somniosus microcephalus. The sequence continues at coordinate 11,206,983 of NW_028225183.1, read as the reverse complement.
TTTAAAAAATACTCTGCTTTTCTATTTTTTCTACCAATGTTGATAACTTCACATTTCTCCACGTTATATTCCACATGCCATGTTGATTCTCACTCACATAGCCTGTCTATATGCCCTGAAGCCTCCTTACATCCTCTTCACACCTTACATTGCCACCCAGATTTGTGTCCTCAGTAATCTTACATATATTACATTTGTTCTCCTTCTCCAAATCATTGATATAGATTGTGAATAGCAGAGGCTCAAGCACTGATTCTTGCGGTACCCCACCATTTATAGCCTGCCAACACAAACATGACCCGTTTATTCCTACTTTCTGTTTTCTCCCCGTTATCCAATCCTCAATCCACAATCCATGCTCGTACATTATCCCCAATCCAATAAGCCCTAATTTTGTTCCATAACCTCTCGTGCGGCACCTTATCAAATCACAGAATCACAGAAACCCCACAATGCAGATAGAGGCCATTTCGGCCCATCGAGCCTGCACCGACACATATCCCACCCGATCCCCGTAACCCCTACACCAACACATATCCCACCCTATCCCCGTAACCCCATGTATTTAATCCCCCTAACACTAAGGGTCAATTTATCATAGCCAATCAACCTAACCCGCACATCTTTGGACTGTGGGAGGAAACCGGAGCACCCGGAGGAAACCCATGCAAACACGGGGAGAATGTGCAAACTCCACACAGACAGTCACCCGAGGCCGGATTCGAACCCGGGTCCCTGGCGCTGTGAGGCAACAGTGCTAACCACTATGCCAATGCCTTCTGAAAATCCAAATACCACATCCACTGGTAGTTACAACCTGAAAAATCTGTAACAGATTGATAAAACGCGATTTCCCTTTCATAAACCACTGTTGACTCTTCCCAATCCTATCATTATTTTGTAAGTGCTATTTTACCACGTCCTTAATAATAGATTCTCGTATTTTCCCTACTAGTGATGTCAATCTAACTGTTCTTTAATTTCCCGTTTTCTCTCTCCCTCCTTTCTTAAATAGTGGGGTCATATTTATTAACTTCCAACCTGAAGGAACCCTTCCAAAATCTATGGAATTCTTGATAAAGGCAACCACTGCATCCAGCCTCTCTATCATCACCTCTTTCACAACCCTTGGATGTAGGCCATCAGGTGCAGGTAATTTAGCGGTATTCAGTCCCATTAATTTCTCCAGTACTATTTTTTTACAAATACGACTTTCTTTTAGTTTCTCATCTCGCCAGAGCCTTGGTTCTCCACTATTTCCGGGAAGTTTTTTGCGTCTTCTTCCTTCAATACAAAGCATTTCTTTAATTTCTCTGCCATTTCCTTGTTCCTCATGATCATTTCTCCTATTTCAGCCTGTACGGGACCCACGTTTACTTTCACCAATCTGTTCCTTTTTCATACCAATATAAGCATTTAGAGCCGTTTTTTATGTATCTTGCTAATTTACACTCATACTCTATTTTCCCTTTTTTTTAACAATGTCTTGGTCATCCTTTGCTGATTTCTAAAATCCACCCAATCCGTAGGTGTACTACTCTTTTTGCTAACATTATAAGCCTCTTCCTTTGATCTAATACTATCTTTATCTTCTCTTGTTAGCCACGGTGGGACCACATTTCCTGCGTGGTTTTTGTGCCGTAATAAAATGCATATTTGCTGTAAACTGGTATTAAGTCTTTAAATGCGAGCCATTGCTTATCTTCCTTCACACCTTTTAATGTAGTTTCCCAAACTACCGTAGCCAACTAGCCTCTCATATATATATAGTTGGCGTTGTTTAGATATAAGAACCTAGTTTCGGATTTAGCAAAATCACATTAAATCTCAATATAAAATTTTATCATGTTATGGTCATTCTTCCCTAAAGGCCCCTTTACAACAAAGTTATTAATTAACCCTTTCTCATTGAACAATACTAGAACTAAAATATCCTGTTTCCTAGTTGGTTTCTCAACATCGTGATCTAGAATACCATAGAGTCATAACGGCGCATAAGAAGGCCATTTGGCTCATCGAATCCGTGCCGGATAACTGCAGAGCAATCCAGTCAGCTCCACTCCTCTGCTCTATCCCCGTAGCGCTGCAAGTTTATTTCCCTCAAGTGCCTATCCAGTCCCCCCTTGAAAACATTAAGTGTCATCTCTTCCACCACTTCCGCTCACAGCCAGTTCTAGGTTCTCACCACTCGCTGCTTAAAATTTTTTCCTCACATCCCCCCTATAACTCTTGCCCAAAACATTAAATTTTTGGCCCCTTTTCCTCGTACCATCATCTAGTGGGGACAGCCTTTTTCTTTCTAGCCTATCCAACCCCGTCATTATGTTTTACACCTTTATCAAATCACCCCTCAAGCTCCTTTGCTCTAATGAAAACAAATCCTAAATATGAATAACATTTAATAAATGGAGCTTCTCCAACCGGTCCTTGCAGATACGATGCCCCGAACCCCAGAAACATCTTGGTGAATCTCCTCTGCAACATCTCAAGCACCTTCACATCCTTCCAAACATTTGTTGACTAGAACTGGCGCAATACTCCAGTTGTGCCCTAACCAGCGCTATATAAATGTTTAGCATAATTTCTCTAATGTTGTACTCAATAGCTCTATTTAGGACGACCAAGATACCATATGCTTTGCTAACCACTCTCTCAATATGGCCTGCCACCTTCAGGAACCTATCCACATTGACTCCCGGGCCTCTCTGTCCCTGCACACTCTTTAAAACTGTTCCATTAAGTGTATATTGCCACTACACTGTTCCTACTGGCAAAAGGCAACACCTCACACTTTTCCATATTAAATTCCATCTGTCACTTTTCTGTCCAGTCTGCTAGCCTATCTATGTCCTGTTGCAGTCGATCGGTATCATCTTCACTGTTTGCCACGCCCACAACTTTTGGAGTCATCGGCAAATTTCGAAATTCTACTCTGAACTCCAATATCTAGGACTTTTATATATATATGACAGAACCAGTGGCCCCAACACATACCCTTGGGGAGCAGCACTGTCTACCATCCTCTCGTCTGAATACCAGCCATTTTCTACAACTCGCTGTTTTCTGTTCTGAAGCCAATTCATTATCCAAGCTGTCACTGACCCACCTATTCCGCGAGCCTCAATTTTGTTAAGCAGCCTTCTATGTGGCACATTGTCAATCGCCTTCCGAAAATCCATGTAGACAACGTCCATTGCAATCCCTTCATCAATCATCCTTGTTAATTCATCAAAACGTCCAAGTAGATGAGTCAAACAGTATCGTGTATACATTCCACGAATTCGCCCTCCACACTATTGCAGCATATTTGGTTTGTACAGTCTCTACGTAGAATAAATTCCCTCATGATTACTCTATTACCCTTGTTACACGCTGCTCTAATTTCCTGATTTATACTCTGCCCTACATTACAACTAATGTTTGGAGGCCGATAAACAATTCCCAAAAATATTTTCTGCCCTTGCTCTTTCTTAGCTCCACCCAAACTGAAGCAACCTCTTGATTTTCTGAGATAAGATCCTTTCTCTCTACTGTCTTTATCACATCCTTTATTATTAGGTCTACCACTCCTCCTTTGCCATTTTGCCCATCTCTTCTAACTTTAAGTGTCCTGGAATATTTATTTCACAACCGCGGCCACATTGCAACCATGTCTCCCTAATGGCTATTAAATCACACCTCTTACGTTCTATCTGCGCTCTTAGTTCATCTATTTTAGTGCAGATGAGATTTACCAGAATGGTCCCAGGGATGAGGGATTGGATATAGGTGGACGTATGGAGAAACTGGGGCTACTCTTCTGACAGCAGAGAAGGCTAAGTGCAGATATGGTAGAGGTGTTTTAAATCGTGAAGGCTTTAAGATATATTAAATAAAGCTGAACAGTTTCCAATGGCTGACGTGCCTATAACGAGAAAGAACAGATTTAATTTGTTTGGCAAAAGAAACAGATGCGAGTTGAGGAAAAATGGAACGAGTGTCTAATTTGAAATTCACTGCCTGATAGGGTGTTGGTTAGAGATTCAATACTAGCCTTTGAATCGTCATTGGACAATAGTTGAAGTGGATAAAATGATTTGCTATGGGGAAAGAGTGGGAGTGTGGGACTAAGTGGATTGCTCTTCAAAAGAGCGGGCACAGATTCATTTGGGTGAATGGCCTCCATCTGCGATGTACTATTCTATAATTCCATGATTGATGGAGATGGCGAGTTAAAACTGGTGTCATCAGCGTACGTGTAAAAGCTGCTCACATATCTGATTTAGACACCAATGGGAAGCATGTTAATGAGGAAGTGGAGAGAGCTAGGATAGATCCTTGGGAGGCATCAAAGGTAATGGGGCGGTGGGGAGGGAGAGAAGCAATTGCTGGAGATCCTCCTGCTCCAATCAAATAGTTAAACGTTAAAACAAGCAAGGGAAGTCCCACCAAAAGAGAGGCCAGTGACAGAGGATTGAAGAGGAGACGGAGTGGAGGAGAGAACTGAGAGACTGGAGCTGATCAATGCATGATTGAGGTGTTCAGTGCCAGATCAGGGACAAGTAGTCGTCAGAGGTTACAAAGGAGCTTACTGAGCCTGTGACAACAGCCAGCGAGGGGGATGGAATCGGCGACATGGGCTTGGAGGTTGTGGTGGGGCAGATATGATGGCTTCCGTCTTCCTCATGTTTAATTGGGGCAAATCGCAGCTCATGCAGAACTGTGGCAGTCTGATAACACAGAGATAGTGGAGGGTGGGGAGATGGTGGAGAGCTGGTGCTGGGTGTTGTCAGCAGATATCTGGAAGTTGGCCCCATGTGTATATATGATTTCATGAAGGGCAGTACGTAAATGAGGGCGAGGAAAGGGGCAAGATTGGAAAGTTCAGAGACTCGAGAGTGAACGGTGCTGGTATGGGAAGAGAAGCCATTGCTGGAGATGATCTGGTTACCTACAGATCGGTAACATTGCGGCCAAGAGAGGACAGTCCCAACGAAAGAAGCTAGTGTCAGATGTGCGGGGATATCACGGGTAGATTTGCTGCGGGTTTGGAGGAGAGAGTGGAGATGGCAAGAAGATGATGCCATGGATGGAATTATACCCAAGAATCAGTATATTAAATTTAATGCTTTGGGCGTATTGAGAGCAAATTCGGGCCATTGAGGGCGAGAGTGGTTGGCGAGTGGGACTTTGGTAGGCGGAAATGGAGAGCATACATTTGGAGCGGTTGACATTGATTGAAGGTGGAGGTTGGTGGACTGGCCAGGAAAGAACAGGAGGAAAAGGGTCAGCAGGAGGAACAGTCCTAATTTTGCTGTACTTTATAAACTATGTAGAATAAACAGGTAAATATCTGCAGTAGAATATTGGAGAGAAGACTGTCAATGGGGCACGTTCAGTGTCCGTCCCCTAAAATCACCCACAGTAATTTCCAGGCTCCAATCTTGAACATGGCCTTTAACTTTCCCTGTGTCAGGAACTGAAACATCATAATTGCATTGGGAAACTGCAGAGACAATGTGAAACGTGTCTGATTTAGTCCCTGGATTCAGCGAACACTGCGGAGATTTAGTTAAAATGTATTAATCATTTGATAGCAGGGAAGTTGTTCAATGTAATTACATGAAAGCTGTAAAGGAAGCCGATGATTATTGTTGTGTCTGTCCTGTATGATGAGATCTTTCAGCCTTATTCCCGAGAGACGGCTGATTAAGAAGCGATCATTGAGATGTTAATATTTTATCCACCACATTATTCACTTCGGAATCAAAGATCCTGATGTAATGTGTTTGTTCAAGTGACTGTAACTAATATCAATGATAATATCAAAGGCTGGAGGGGCTGACGGCCCACTCCTGCTCCTATTTCTTCTGTTCTCATTATTATTTCTGTCCCTTCTGCCTCTTTGTCCCTCTGTTCACAGGTCGATTCTTGCTCTGACAGGCGCGGCATAACTCAGTTCCTCGTTAGTACAGTGGTGAGTTTCCCCGCCTGTCACGTGGGAGACCGGGGTCCAATCCCCGATGGGGAGGATTTTTAACATCCCCAGTTTTAAACCTATGGATAGCTCCTCGGACCACCCTGTAAGACGTGAAACTGAGGCTCGCTCTCTATGTCTATCTTTGTCTCTGTATATCTTTCTGAGGGGCCTTAACAGGGTAGATGCAGGGAGGATGTTTACCATCCTGGGGGAATCTAGAACTAGTGCGTTTTGCGGCTGTTTTGAAATGCCACCAATCAAAACACCCGTGCGAAGCAATGCTTACTCCTGATCAACCTTTGAACTTTCCACAACGCTGCTGCTGCTGATGTACAAAATTAATTTCATTGCTTTCTGTAAAATGCCTGCTGTTTCAAAGTCAGCAGAAAATGCCATTTGCAACTAAATACTTTAAATGTTTACATGCCCACATTTAACTGTAGCTCACAGTGACAGAACAGTCATGGTTATTATCTGTTTCCATGTATTTTCCTGCCGACTGCATCTCCCTAACAAATTTAGCTTATCACAGCACGGCTATCCACCAACTCATTGCCAGTGTGAAAAATGCCACATTAGCAAAGTGTGCAAGACTGGAATGAGAGAGCGCCTGGACCGTGATAACTTATCCTGAGCAGTAAGATATTCATTAGGCCTGAGCCCTTGCTGCGTAAGACAACTCTCCCCATATTGGTCCTTTTGCCGGTTATCTTAAATCGTTGTCCTCTGGTAACTTTCCTTCCTGTCACTGGAAAACGTTTCTCCTTATTTCCTCTAACAAAACCCCTTGTAATTTTGAAAGGCTCTATTAAATTTCCTCTTAACCTTCTGAGGAAAACCATCCCAGGTTCTACACACTCTCAATGTAACCGAAGTCCCTTATCCCTCGGACCACTCTGTAAGACTTGATACTGAGGCTCGCTCTCTATGTCTATCTTTGTCCCTGCATATGATTCTGAGGGGGCTTGACAGGGTAGATGCAGGGAGGATGTTTCCCCTCCTGAGGGAATCTAGAATTACGGGGCAAAGATTCAGGAACACGGTCCGCCTATTTAAAACGGAGATGAGGATGTTTCTTCCCTCAGAGGATATTGAATCTTAGTAATCCTGTACCCCAGAGAGCTCTGGAGGCAGAGTCATTGAGTATATTCAAGGTGGAAGTTGTCATATATTTCAGCTGCAGGGGAGTCAAGGGGTATGGGGAGCGGGCGGGAAAGAGGCTTTGTGTCGAAGATCTGATCAGCCATGACCTTATTGAATGGCGGGGCAGGCTCGAGGGGCTGATGGCCTGCTCCTATTTCTTCTGTTCTTATTCATATTTCTGTCCATTCTGCCTCTGTGTCCCTCTGTTCACACGTCGATTCTTGCTCTCTGACAGGCAAGGTATTATTCAGTTTCTCGTTAGTTTATTGGTGAGTATCCCCACCTGTCACGCGGGAGACCAGTATTCAAATCTCCGACGGGGAGCATTTTTAACATCCTCCTTTTTAAACCTATGGGTAGCTCCTTAAAATGCTCCTCGGAAAAGTTAAACAGAAAAAAATGAACTAACATAATTTTAATAGATGTACTGACACATGAAGAACTCCATAACAACTTCATGCACCAATTCCTCGTTAATATAGTGCTCTCCGTCTGTTTGCCTTTTGTGTGGGGCACTGAATATGGTTGAGAGCACAGAGAAAATGAGATAACAGTGGGAGTAAGCACGACTGCTCTTTAAAAGAGACAGCACTGACACGATTGGCCGAATGGCCTCCCACTGTGCTGCAAGCCTCCATGAATCCATGACACTCAGATGGATATCTCGTACATATCCACACAATGAGGGCACACAACTTTGTTTGTGTGTGTGTTTGAGTCTTTGTCTCAAGCACTGCATAACCACTTCCTCTACGTTGTCCTTGATATTGTAGTGGTGAGTATTCAATACCCCGACGGCTTCTCTCTGACTGAGTGTCTCTGTCAATGAGAAAAGCACAGATGGAATTAGATTTCAAGTGGATGCCTACCTGCCCTTGGTGCTGTGCTTTCGCGAACATGTACCATGTGATCTCACCTAAAAAATGCCATCTTGTATGCAAAGTTTGCCTGGCGTGAAAGTGATCTGAATTTCAAAGCAGCACAGAGGAAAGTCTGCATTGCTCTGTTTGCTGGCAGAATGCTTTTGCAACTTTCCTGATGGTCTCGTGGTTAGGATTCGGCGTTTTCTACCACTGTGGTCTGGGTTCGATTCCCAGTCAGAAAACAGTGTGTTTTGGGGCTGTTTGAAATGCCACCAATCAAAGCACCCCCGTGAAGCAATGCTTGCTTCTGATCAACCTTTAAACTTTCCACACCGCTGCTGATGCCTTGGCACAGTGGTATAAAATTTAATTCATTGCTTTCTGTAAAATGCCTGCTGTTTCAAACTCAGCAGAAAATGCCATTTGGAACCAGACACTTTAAATGCTTACATGCCCACAGTTAACTGTAGTTCATCAGTGTCAGAACAGTTATGGTTATTATCCGTCTTCCATGTATTTTCTTGCCGACTGCATCTCCCTAACAAACTTACCTTATCACAGCATGGCTATCAATCAACTCATTGCCAGTGTGAAAAATGCCACATTAGCAACGTGTGGAAGACTGGAATGAGAGGGTGCCTGGACCGTGATAACTTATCCTGAGCAGTAAGATATTCATTAGGCCTGAGCCCTTGCTGCGTAATACAATTCTCCCCACATTGGTTCTTTAGCCGGTTATCTTAAATCGTTGCCCTCTGGTTACTTTCCCTCCTGCCACTGGAAAACTTTTCTCCTTATTTCCTCTAACAAAACCCCTTGTAATTTTGAAAGCCTCTATTAAATTTCCTCTTAACCTTCTGAGGAAAACAATCCCAGGTTCTGCACACTCTCAACATAACCGAAGTCCCTTATCCCTCGGACCACTCTGTAAGACGTGAAACTGAGGCACGCTCTCTATGTCTGTCTTTGTTTCTGTATATGATTCTGAGGGGCCTTGGCAGGGTGGATGCAGGGAGGATGTTTCCTCTCCTGGGGGAATCAAGAACAAGCGGGCAAAGTTTCAGGTACAAGGTTCGCTCATTTAAAACGGAGATCAGGAGGAATTTCTTCTCTCAGAGGGTCGTGAATCTTAGGAATCCTGTACCCCAGAGAGCTGTGGAGGCGGAGTCATTGAATATATTCAAGGCAGAGGGAGTCATATATTTGAGCTGCAGGGGAGTCAAGGTGTTTGGGGAGCGGGCAGGAAAGAGGTGTTGAGTCGAATATCTGATCAGCCATGACCTTATTGAATGGCGGGGCAGGCTCGAGGGGCTGATGGCAAAGTTTCAGGAACAGGTGTCGCCCATTTGAGATGAGGAGGCATTTCTTCAAAGTAGGGCTGTGAATCTTTGGAATTCTCTACCGCAGAGGGCTATGGGTACTCAGCCGTTCCTATCCGAGATGTATTTGGACATTACTGGAATCAAGTTATATGTGGCTAGATCGGTAAGTTTCAGTTGAGTTAAAGGATCAGCCATGATCTTATTGAAAGGCGGAGAAGGCCCGAGGGCCGTGTGGCCAGATCCTACTCCTATTTCTTTTGTTCTACTGTACGGATTTTTGCCAGTGGGGTTGAGAATTGTGGCTTGTATGGCTTGGTTCATTAAATAAGCATCGCAGTACGAAGCAGCATCAACTGGAAAATGGCTGTGCGGACGTCATGCACTCTCTTCAATGGGTTGCAAAATAAATATTTTCGACGGTTAAAATTGCTTTCACGGTTTGAAGAGGATTAAACAATGTAGTATTTCTCTTGTAGCCTAGGCCTCTCGTGATGCAGTGATATAATAACGGGGTGAAGTTCTTCTTTTACTTTCTGCTTGAATCGTTGTTTGATTGTAGCTTTGAGTGTGTCACGGCACAGGAACCGAAAGGCAGCAGTTAAAATTAAGTAAAAACGGGTCACTTGGGACGACGTTGTCATTTCTGGAATTAGCAAGATTCGAACTTCCGCGGGGCAAACACGCCAATGCATTTAACTTTTCTACAGCCTTAACCACTCGGCCACGACGACCGAAACAGTCAACTGGCCCCACGCAGCTTCTCATTTGCTGCAAAGTTGGTGCCTCCAGTCTGAACGCTCTGGTACATAATCACTTGGGTTCCTGTGGAATAATTCAGCTGGCAAGATTTTTGCTCGACTATATATGTGGCACAATGAGCCAGCGCTTTTAACTGTCATTCGAAAGGTTGGTGTTTCAAGCTTGCCCAGAGATATGAGCGATTTTTATTTTTGCCAACTGATCTATTGTATAAAAATTGATTCTATGATTCCGTGAAATGAACAGTGGTGAGCATCCACTGCTGCTGCCTTCCTGCTTCCAATCAGAACAATCGCTTCAGCGATCAGTCTCCTGCTAGGCAACCTAGATATACCATTTCCCATTTACCAATATTCCAAGTGCATCGTTCTTGCCATGAAAATCCACACGGAAAATCGCCCATAGTAGATAATCCATTCTGTAAACCATTTTCTAAGCATCCCTCAGTCTGAAATGAAGTGTAGTGTCTGAATCAAAGTGTTGCTTCATATGCCGTTTGTCCTAAAAAAGGTAGTGGAGTCAGGTTCGACTGCAACATCAAAAGGCAATGGGACATGTTTTAGAAGAGAACTAATTTGCAGTGTTTTGAAAAACGCTGGCTTGGGGGATGGAATTGGACAGCTCTTTCAAAGAGCCAGCACAGGCACGATAGGCCAAATGACCCATGTTGTGCTGCAATATTCTATGATTTTAACCGCTCCATTATGTTAAACGCCTTCCTGAGCTCTCCTCTCAGTTTATTTTTCCTAGAGGGAAAATGCCAAATAGTTCTCCAAGTCTTCCTTCTCCTTTCCCCATTTCTCTGTTCTCGGAGTGACGAGGCCAGAGTTCTTCTCTTCACCCGCAGTTGCATCAGGTGCTCTAACTTCAGCAAAGACTTGGAACACAAAGGGTGATTAGAAGGATAAAGCTGGCAGTCCTTCTGTCCCACCCACCATCTCCCAGCCGCTTCCCCGGTAGCGCTCCCGAAATTCACAGTTGCAAAGTGCATCCCACCTGCACCTGTCCTCCAATCCGATCAATATAACGAGAATATATTCTCAAGCTAACCTATCCAGAGATTAAACGTTACATTAAGACAAGGTTAAGAGAAGATTCATTCTCTCTAAACAGGTGGTGAGCTGCTCTCCCTGTTCAGGATGAGGAACAGATGTTGTTTTAATTCCATTAATCTGAGGAAAATGTTATGAGGAGGGCAATTATCCGCTATTATTCTCTCCTCTTATATTATGGTAAATTTCATGCTCAAAGCGGCTGGAATAATTCAGTTCAGTGAGAGCGTTTGATGGAAAATCAAATAATGAAGTCATTCGACAGAAGTTTATTACCACAATTGGCAAAATTCTCAAATATTTCCCTATGGAAATGATTATATTTATTTCTTTCTACTGTTGTTTATTTCTTCCCTCAAGCTGGTTCGCTACAATCTCACTGACTCTCTGCCACCGGTTCTCCTGCTTTTATTTGTTATCCGCTTGCAATGTTTCCCCTCATGCTCGCCTGCTCTGCTCAAACATGTATTTCCTGAGCGCCTTCGACGACCTGAACACGGCCCAAATGCTTTACAATGAAGTACGTTGAAATGTAGTTGCGGTTGTATTGCAGGAAACGCTGCAGCATTTTGCACACAGCAAGCTCCCTAAAGCAGCAAAGTGATAATGACCAGATAATCTGTTTTTTCTTGTACTTGCTTTAGGGATAAATATTGAATGAAATTTACAATTGGTGTGTTGCAATATACATTTATTTATTGGTGTTGCCCTGAGAACACTTATGTTCTTCTGATCTAGTGTGTTGCATTATCAGAAGAGAGTTTGCCATCACCTACTTTAATTTCCTTGGTTACCCTTCTTTTCCAATTTCAATCACCAGTCAGTAGTTCCAGACCCAAGATGTGTCTATGAATTAGCGGGGCGAACGGTTTAAGGCAGTGGGTTAACTTTACAGATATTGTGGTGTTTATAAATTTCATCTCGAAACAACAAGATTTAAAGTATGCAAGCTGGTCAGTTTTGCTGAATATCTATGTCACTTCTTAAACATTCTATAAAAACATTTCTTTTCAGCTGATATTGACAGGCAGAAACGAGTTGTACAATTGTGTCTTGTCAATAACTGTCCTGAACACAGCACCTGGTCAGTACGAACTCTGTCAACCAACTGACCTGAGGCCATTCACTCACACATCTCCATATCAGTTGTGTCTCACCTACTAAGAGATACCACCATTTTTATTTATTTGTTCCTTCCATTTGTTACAATCTATCGATTGTGCCCTCCTTGCGGCCACGTTCACAACCAGCATCTCTCAGCCGCTTCCCCGTTCGCCCTTCCAAACTTACCAGTGGAACAGCACCTCCCATCTGCTCCTGTGCTCCAATCCGATTAATATAACAAGAATATATTCTCAACCTGACAAAGAGGGAGGAATGGATTGGATTTTAGGCAGTGGTATTTTTCCCATAGAGCAGTGGGCCTCTGAAATGCGTTGCCAGCAGGTGTTGTGGGTGCTGACTCCCTGATCAGCTGATGGGCAAACACATGGCAGATGAAGTTTAATGCAGAGAAGTATGGCGTGATATATTTTAGTAGGACGAATGAGGAGAGGCAATGTCTGCGTAATAGTACAATTTTAAATGGGTGCCTGAACAGAGAGACCTGGATGTGTATGTGCACAAATCTTTGAAGGTGGTAGGACACGATCAGAATGCTGTTAAAGAAAGCATATGGATGCTTGGATTTCTCAATAGAGGAAGAGAGAAGAAAATTAAATAAGTTATGCTAAACGTACATTGTATTATCCCGTCTAAGGAATCAGGCTCATAGCGAATGCCAACCGGTTTCAAACAGCGTTCGATTGTCCTTTCCACACAGGATACCATCTGTCCTGTGCTGCACATATACCAGCACGTTATAGAAACAACAGATCAATATTTTGATGAATTCAACGCCTCTTGGAATACTCAAACTTCACCAGCTTAAATTCTGGATTATCCTAAACATGCTTAACTTTTTTATTTTAATTTTTCAATTATTTTCCCTTTCTTTTAATAAGGAGGCGACCTACCTCGGAACACTTGTCTAAGGGCAACACCTACTTCTTTTGTCCTTCGGTGGAATGGGCACGTCCCATGTCTGAGCTCAGGCGATATGTGTCCAATTGCAGAGGGTATAAACATGGACGCTGATTGCCTCCTCAGTGGACATCCACTAATCAACACCTTACAACGGGGCCACTATATGGAAGGATAGGAAGAAAGGAAAAAAATGTGTGGTAGCTCTGTCGATAAAGGATGAGAACAGTACAGTTGTCAGAAATGATGTTGGCTCAGAAGAGCAAGATGTAGAATCAGTTTGGGTGGAGATAAGTAATAATAAGGGAAATAATTCACCGGTGGGTGTAGGCTGCAGGCCTCCTAACAGTGGCTACATTCTAGGACAGATTATAAATCAATACATATTGGTGGCCTGTAAGAAATGTACTACAATAAGCATGGGCGATTTTAAGTTGCATATAGATTGGACAAATCAAACTGGCAAAGGTAGCCTTGAGGGCAAGTTCATAGAATGTATTAGGGACGCTTTCTTAAAACATTACGTTGTGGACCTAACCAGGGAACAGGCTATCACAGACCTCGTAATGTGTAATGAGACTATTTAATTAATGATCTAATCGTAATGGATCCTCTAGGGAATAGTGATCATAAACTGAAAGAATTTCATATAAATTTTGAGGGTGAGGAACTGTCGTCTGAAACTAGTGTCTTAAACTTTATTAAAGGCAATTACAAAGGCATGAAGTAGACTGGGAAAAGAGATTAACATGGAAGATGGTAGATAAACAGTGGTAGACATTTAAGGAGATATTTCATAACACTCAACAAAGACATATTCCAGTGAGAAAGACATTCTCTACGATAACGATGAGCTATCCATGGCTAACTAAGGCAGTTAAAGATGGCATCGAATTTAAATAAAAGGCACACAATGTTGTGAAGAACAGTGGTAGGCCAGAAGATTGGGAATTTTAGAAACCAGCAAAGGGTGACAAAAAATAAAGAGAGAGAAAATAGTTTATGAAAGTAAACTAGCAAGAAATATAAAAACAGAGAGTAGTAGCTTCCACAAGTATAAAAAATGAAGAGAGTAGCGTAATTGGACGTTGGTCGCTTAGAGGAATAGACTGAGAATTAACAATGGGAAACAGGGTAATGCTAGAGACTTTGAACACATATTTTGTATCTGTCTTCACGGTAGACAACCCTAAAAGCATCCTAATAATAGTAGATCATCAAGGGGCAAAACTGAGGTAGGAAGTTCGAACATTCACTATCACTAGAGAAAAAGTATTAGGCAAACTAATGGGACTAAAGGCTGACAAGTCCCCTGGACCTGATGGCCTGCATCCTAAGGTCGTAAAAGATGTGGCTGCAGAGATAGCGGATGCCATGGGTATAATGTTCCAACATTCCCTAGATTATGGAAAGGTTCCAGAGGATTGGAAAACTGCAAATGTAAATCGCCTATTCAACAAAGAAGGGAGAGTAAAATCAGGAAATTATAAGCCAGTTAGCCAGACATCTGTCATTGGGAACTTTCAGGAATCCATTATTAAGGGAGCACTAGAATGACATTTAGAAAATAATAATGCAATCAAGCAGAGTTGTTTGAGGTTGTAACAAGCAAAGTGGATCAAGTGTGCCATTAGATGTAGTGTAATTGGATTCCTAGAAGGCATTCGATAAGGTGCCACATAAAAGGTTAATGCACAAGATTATATCTCACGTGGTTGTGGGTAATAATAGCAAGAATAGAGGATTAGCTAACTAACACAAAATGGAGATTCAGGATAAACTGATCTTTTTCAGGTTGGCAAACTGTAATGAGTGGAGTGCCACAAGAATCAGTGCAGGGGCGTCAACTATTTACAATCAGTATTAATGACTTGGCTGAGGGGACCGATTGTACTGTAGCCAAATTTGCAGACGCCACAAAGAGAGTTGGGAAAGCAAGTTGTGAGGAGGACACAGAATGAGCAAAAGTATACAGATAGGTTAATTGGGTGGGCAAAAATTGGCTGATGGAGTATAATGTGGGAGGGCAGAGCGGGCCTGGGTTTAATGCTGATCTGAAAGAAGTGCTCTCCGACAGAGCTGCACCCCCTCACCATTGCCCTCATGTAGGCTGGGAATATCAAAGTCTCCAAGCAGTTACTGGGAGCAGTGCTGATGCTGACCATTGAGGAGATTGTCTGCTAACTGTTTGCATCAATAACATTGGAGCATCTCAAAGACAGGACCAACTGCAAAAATATATGGACTGAACGTGGGAAGCAGCAAAATAATAAACTAAAAAATTCGAATTGCTGCCTTCCAACTCTCCTCAATGCGATATAACTTAAATGAAACCTTCTGGCCTCTGATGAAATGCTTCCACACAGTTAGAAATGTTTCCGAAATGATGTTCATTTGGAATATGTGAATGAAGATGTGGTAGAGAAGCTGTACAGCTCTGCTCCTTAAACCTCTTTCCCTCTCCGCAGCCATGCGGATCAATGTGAAACTGTGTCTGGGGGCTCACATTTCCCAAAAGGAAAGTTGTGTGGTTAGAAGCGTATAGTTAAAGGAATGCAGTTATAACCTTCACGCAGAATCAAGTGCAGTTGCACCAAACCCGAGCATTCCTTTGTGGGTTCATCAATTTCACCGCGTGAGAAACTGATTTTTAAGAAAGCCTTTTATCAAAGAGGCTGAGTTTGATATTTCTTCCTCCATTTGTTTCGGTAAAATATCTGCCAGGACTATGTCTGGAGTGTAAAGGAATGTTAAAATTCACAGAACGAGTGAATCCCTTATACGTTACCTGGCAGAATTCCTTCCCAGGAAGGAGGTCACTGAGCTTCTGAACTAAAGGTGATGCTTTACCGTTGCAGATAGAGCATCTTTCATTGGCTGCTAATGGCGTGAGATAATCACCTAATTCAGGATCTGCTTCTGATTGTGTGGGTGCTAGCGTTCACAACTGGGCTTTAGTTGATTGCCATAAGAGTTGTTGGATTGCGGTACCAATATAACTTCTCGAGATCAGAAGTTACTGTTGGGGAACAAATGTACTTTGATCAGCCATGATCTTATTAAATGGTCGAGCAGGCTCGAAGGGCCGAGTAGCCTACTCCTGCTGCAATTGCATTTAACTTATGTTATGAATATATTTTGCTAATCGCCGCACCTCAACACCTCTACATCTGCTGTAATCTCTTTAAATATGGGTCTGCACAAACTGGTGCAGACAATTGTTTGAACTAGTTATTGCATTGCCATTGGTCATTTGTTTAAGGTTTAGCGTGTCTGTGTAGTTTGACTTAGCGACACCTCCAATTGCTATTTTATTGCTGAAATAGTTGAACAAATGTCAGAACTGTTAAGCGTTCACTGCAGATGAAGAGAGCTTATATTCATATCACTAATAAATAATACATATTACATCCTTCGTTAATTTAGCGCAGATTCATTTCACAAACTTTTATAGCTAAAGCACACAACGAGCTGTCTCTCTCTATTTATTTATCTCTCTATGTAACAGTCACTCTGTGTATGCAAGAACAACTATCATATAATTCACCGATTAGCTTTGGCCAACTCAAATTTCTCTTGTAAAATTTACAAGTGAAGATGAGTTACAATTTGAAAGAAGTGATACACAAATAAATCTTAAATACAGGCTCGGTTCCACGAACTCTAGGGACAAGGCAAACGTCTCCAAACTCGAGAAGCAATATCACATCCATAAGACAGGTAGACGACAACAATTAAACTGCATTTGATTAATTCCAAAAGTTAATGGTTTAAAAGCTTATGTTATCATTATGGATGTGCATCATAAGAGAGAATGATTCGCTTTGTCTATCTATCACACACACACACCACAAAAACCATTGATAGAAAGAGATATGGACATTTCTTGTACACACGATTGAAATCAAAATCAAGCGTTTCCGATTCGGTGTACTGTCAAACTCTGCTCCGGAAATAATGTCACTTGTATATGGCATCTTAAATATCATCTGTTTACACAGCAGTCTCTTTGCCGCCTCTTTCGACAGAATGTATTACTGCAGTAACATCATCTACCAGAAGATAAAGTAAATGGGTATCATCAAGGCTGCTCAACCAAGTGATGGACTGTCATTGATATCATCATGAGACGAATCGACCATATAATTACATGTTATTCAGGCGCAAACCTCCGGTTCACAGAACGTATTTGCAGTTCACATGATTTTCGCTTGGTCATTTGTGTAAACATTTGCTGCGGCAAATTAACATGTCAACATTTCAAATTCAATTTTGCAAAATCAGCTGTCATGAGAAAATTAGAGTTGCTAGCCATGAGTTGGCGCTCTGTCATAAATTCTAAATTCCCTCTCCCGACGTTTTTCATAAATTTGCTAAACAACTTATGTTCAACAAGTGATTAAGGGCAACGCCAATAAACATTTACTACCATTATTAAAACACTTTTGTCTGTGCGTGCATTTCCTGTACAACTTACGGCAATAATGATTTCTGGGCATCCGCTAAGAACATAATAACATAAGAAATAGGAGCACGAGTCGGCCATTTGTCCCCTTGAGCCTGCTCCACAATTCATTAAGATCATGGCTAATCTGGTCTTGGCTTCAACTCCAATTCCTAGCCCGCTCCCCATAACCCTTGGCTCCCTTATCATTGAAAAATATGTCTATCTCCAGCTTAAACATATTCAATGACCCAGCCTCCACAGCTCTCTGGGGTAGAGAATTCCAAAGATTCACGACCCTCTGAGAGAAGAAATTGCTCCTCATCTCCATTTTAATTGGGTGACATCTTATTCTGAAACTATGCCCCCTAGTTCTAGATTGCCCCACGATGGAAAACATCCTCTCTGCATCTACCCTGTCAAGCCCCCTCAGAATCATCTACCTTTCAATAAGATCACCTCTCATTTTTCTAAACTCCAATGAGGACAGGCACAACCTGCTCAACCTTTCTTCACAAGACAACCCCTTCATCTCAGGAATTAACCTAGTGATCCTTCTCTGAACTTCCTCCAGTGCAATTTTATCCCTCCTTAAATAAGGAGATCAAAATTGTACGCAGTACTCCAGGTGTGCTCTCAGCAACGCCCTGTACAGTTGTAGCTAGACAGCCCTCCTTTTATACTCCACCCCCTTGCAATAAAGGCCAACATTCCATTCGCCTTCCTAATTATTGCTGTACCTGCATGGTAAATTTTTGTGTTTCATGTACAAGAACACCAGATCCCTCTGTAACATAGCATTTTGTAGACTCTCTCCATTTGAATAATAATGTTTTTTTTAATTTTTCTTGAAAAAGTGTACAACCTCACATTTTCTCACATTATACTTCATCTGCCAAATATTGGCCCAATCACTTAACCTATCTATAGCCCTTTGCAGGTTATTTGTGTCCTCTTCACAGCTTGCTTTCCCACCTATCACTGGATCATCGGCAAATTTGGCTAAATTACACTCGTCCCTTCTTCCAAGTCATTATTATAGATTGTTTACAGCTGATGCCCCAGCACTGATCCCTGTGGCACTCAACATGGTAGAGTTTGACAAACTGATAATGACCCATTTATCCCGACTCGCTGTTTCCTACTGTTTAGCCAATCCTTGATGCATGCTAATATATTACCCCAACCTCATGAGGTCTTATCTTGTACAGTAACCTTTTAAGAGGCACCTTATCGAATGCCTTCTTGGAATATAATTACACTACATCTACTGGTTCCACTCTCAGATACACTTTCTACTACTTGCTACCCTTACCCGAGTCAGTTAGTATTTGATTGGATAATAATGGATTGACTCCATCGATAATAGTTCATTGTAAAATGTTTTCAAATCTCTGTATTAGGAGAAAGGGATGATCATCACCGTAACAATGAATGTGTCTGTGTTGAGTCTGTTTGCGCGACGAAGATGTTATTACCTTTTAAACAGTGCATTGTGAATAACTGGTGTTCCAAATATTCAACAGGGTTGAAATGAGTTTAGCATAATTTTGCAAATAGATGTAACAGGAAGCATAGAACATTCTGATTGGTGGCAATGGGGCTGAAGTGAAAGCTCTCAAAGTTCTCTCATAGATTGTTATTAAAACTGGTAAATATCAATAAACTGAAGGATATTTTGATATAGATATAATCGGTGTAGACAATTTAAAGGAAAATGCAAATGACCAATCTGAAAGCATTTATTTCGCTAGTTATTTACAACTCCACCACTTTTTGTTAAGTTCCCGCCAACCGTCACCACTTTGTTGTCTTTATCACCACTTTTCTTGCACTGTCAAAGAGTGAGTAAATAAACTGCACATTTTTGTCGAAGAGGAATATTATAAGGCCCTTCAGTTTCCACATTGCAACAAACTTCAGTAGTAGTGTGGACATTTAATAACGTTAAAGTTAATACTTATTTACAGCACGGTGTGAAAAGCAAAATCTCTTCCATTCTGACTTTATTCTGGAACGAAATATTGCGGGGAATCAGCAATTCTTTACACGTACCGTCGCGATGTTTCCTTGCATTTATTGGTTTGCACTCTATTCTCAGTATAATCAGAGTCCAACACAGGATAAATGCGGCGAGGCACAAACGAATTGGGATTGAATAAGATGTTAAGGAAGATCCTAGAAGATTATAAAAAGAGAGAATGATAATGGGAAATTCTCCCGTTTCCACTGCAAACACAAATACAGGGTCACTCTGTAATCCTTTCTAACCTTTGATTGGCAAGTACGGAACAATCATGATATTCTCATTCAGCATTAATGATCAGGGACAGAATCACACTGGGATGAATGTAATCGCCCTACGTTTCTCTGTGTTATTCACCCTACCTCAACTTGAGCTCATCCAAAACTCCGCTACCCATATCCTAACTCACCCCTGTGCTCACTGATTCCCATTTGCTCCCGTTCCGACAAAGCCCTAATTTGCAAATGCACATTCCTGGTTTCATATCATTCCATGGCTCTCACCCCCTTCCTATCTCTGCAACCTCCACCAGCCCTACAATTCTCATCGTACTCTTCAAATCACTCCATGGACCTCTCGCCCTCCATATCTCTGTTTCCTCCTCCAGCCCTACAATTCTCAGTCTCGTCTTGAAATCCCTCCATGGACCTCGCCCCTCTCTCTCTCTCTCTGTAACCTCCTCCAGCCCTAAAATTCACATTCTCATCTTGAAATCTCTGCATGGACATTGCCCCCTTCCCACCTCTGTAACCCCCTCCAGCCGTAATATTCTCACTCTCCAGTTTAAATCGCTCCAAGGCCCTCGCCCCCTCCTTATCCATGTAAACTCCTCCAGACCTACAATTCTCATTCTCGTCTTCAAATCCCTCCATGGACCTCGCATCACCCTATCTCTGTAACCTGCTCCTTCTTCCCTCCAACCATCCGAAATCTGGGCCCGCCTCCAATTCTGACGTCATTTGCATCTTTGATTTTATTCGCTGCACCATTGGGGGCCGTGCCTTCAGCAGCCTGTGCCCTAAGCTTTGGAATTCCCTCAGGAATCCTCTCTGACTCTCTACCACTCTTTCCACAATTTCAGACGCTGATTAAAACCTACCTATTTGACCAGGCTGTTGGCCATCTGCCGACGTTCTCCTTATGTGGCTACATGTTCTTCTGAAGTGCCTTGGTACGTGTTACTGGTTAAAGGCACCATATCAATACAAGTTGTTGTTGTTGAAGTCCCTGTAGGTATCTAAATTACTGGATTCTGCCTATTTGTACCGGCAATAGCTGCTGCCGATTAAGATTGATTACTTCATTACTTGGTTGATTTAACCAATTGTTAAAATCAAGTATATGACCACGTCCAGGGTGAAAGACTTTTGAACCAGGTTGGAGGATATTTCCAGCAGAACAACATCACTGGCATGCATTAGGCAGAAGAGTAATCATGGGATGAGGAAAGTTATATTCCCAAAAATGCTAGTTTATTTAAGTTGATTCCTACATCTAATGAACAGGAATCTCAGGCGGAATACAATATGGAAAGAGCGGAATGTTGTGTGCGTTTATGTCTCAGTGTTTGTATGTGAGTTTATGTGTGTGTGAGTGAGTTTGTGTGTGTGTGTGTGTATATATTTTTGCGTGTGTGTCTTTTTGTTAGTGTGTGTTTGTGAGTGAGTGTTATTGTGTGTGAGTGTGTGTATGTGTGTATGAGTGTGTGTGTGTGTGTGTTTTTGTGTATGTTTGTGTGTGTGTGTATGTGTGTGCGTGTATATTTGTGTGTATGCATGATGTCTGTTTATGATTGTATTGTGTGTGCTTGTGTGTGTGAGTATGTGAGTGAGAGTTTGTCTGAGTGTGTGTGAGTATCTGAGTGTTTCTGAGTGTCTGTGTTAGAATGTGTGTGGGTTTGTGTGAATCTGAGTGTGCGTGAGTGAATGTGTGTGTATTTTGTGTGTGTGTGTGTGTGTGTGTGTGTGTGTGTGTGTGTGTGAGTGTATGGTTGCATGTGGGTTTGAGTGTGTGTGTAAGTGTGTGTGTATGAGTGAGGGTGTGTGTATGTTGTGTGTGAGTGTGTTTGAGTGGGAATGTGTGTGTGAGAGTGAGTTATGTGTGAGTTTGCCCATCCCTCTCTGTCTGTAATGCGAATAAACTGATCATTACAAGGGAAGGCAGAGCCGTGCATTATTTACCATTACATTGTGGATACTATGGGGTAGTTTGTGGATATGATTGAAACTTGCATAGGAGGAATCTAGCGGTACCTGCTAAATTAATTGCATTTTCGTTAGAGGGTTCTGAGTTTGGGATAATTTTGTGTAAATAGCGAGAGTGAGGATCATCTCAAATTGAGCGTTTACCTGGCGGTAATATTAAACTTGTAAAATAGCTGCAACATCTCCATCAATGTTTCCTGTGTTAACTGGATAACTGTTATGCTGTTTTTCAGCGAAATATTCCAAGAGAAATTGTAACAACAACTACCAAATTAAATGCAGAAACAATTTCCTTAAAGTCTCGTATGTCTGATTTTTGCACAGTGGTTCTGGGCAAGGGTGGTTCACTTCCACATACATTTAACGGCAATTAAATATGCGCCCCTCTCCAGCACATTAGGAAGAAGCTTCAAATCTATAGGACAAGCATCAGCCTGGTGTGTTACTGGGAAAATCGCAATGACAGGATGAGAAAAATTCTTTCAATCCTGCAACTCATCATATCATTGGATACTTCTAAAGTTAATGGCAACATAGTCAAGTATGACTGATTGATTCACTAATTGCTTCATTGACCCATTGCATTCCTAACTATTTTAATCATACATTAGTCATTCATTCAGTGATAAATTCATTTATTTCTTCTGCAATCAACAAATAAAACAACTGATTCAGCCTAAATGGAAAAGAAATAAACAGAGTGAATATGTGAATCTCACTGACCTCTTACAGTTATAAGTATCGGGTCACTCAGAGCCGATGTTAGCTGTCTCCCCTCCACACTCCCCTCATACAGGCAGCTGAAATTTCCTCCTTCGGCATGATCTATATTATTGATAGTGAAGGTGACAGAATTGCTCCCTATAGCCGCAGGCTGGACACCTGAGTAATTATTTTTTCCGTGCCTGTATAAGTAAAATGTAAAGCCAGGAATGTCCCAGGAGATTGTACAGATAAAGATAACATTTCCACCATTCACAGCAACACTGGAGTCCACTGATATATTTGGTTTGGGTAGACCTGTATTTCAAAAGGAACAAGTATTAACAATCGATTCACAATGTAATACAGACTTACTTTCTGGATCCAAAATATTAATGGTCTGGACTTGTGTATACAGTGTATAATTTCAATGTTTGCAGGTCACACAAACTCGTAAAGATAGAAAGATGTGAGAATGATAAAAAAGCACATGAGCTGGGCATAGTCACGGTTTTGAAATGGGGAGAATCATTGCAGATTAAATTTAACACAGAGAAATATGAAGTGAAGATTTTTGGTAGGAAGCATGAGGAGAGACAATATAACCTACAAGGTATAATATTAATTGGGATGGAGGAAGCGAGAAACCTATTGTCTATGTAAACAATCTTTGAAGGTAGCGATAATGATTGAGAAGTCTGTTGAAATGCTCTATCAATAGAGGAACAGAATACAAAAGTAAGGACGTTGTGATAAACCTTTCTACCTCAATGGTTAAATCCCAGCTGGAGTATTGTGTCTAATTCGGGGCATCACATATTGGGAAGGATTCCAAAGCTAAGGCAAAGGGACTGATTGGACAGCTCTTTCTGAGCAGACACAGGCACGATGGACCGAATGGCCTCCTTCTGTGCCCTGCGATTCTGTGATTAATGGTGTCGCTGACAGTAAAGCGTCAGCCTGTGTGTTCAGGTTCAATGGTAAAAGACCTCAGCTGAGCGCAGCCACCCTCTCTGTGAATATTAAGCAATGGTATGTTTAAAAATGGATGGTTTCTGTATATACTAAGAGAGTTGAATATACATATTCAAAATCTCTGCTCCCTTTCACTCAGCAGCTATTGTGACCGTCAATTCTAACCACTTGCTATTGACGGAGGATCTATATTGGCATTGCTACCACTCTCCGTAGTTTGTGGTGTTAACCAAATCGCCCAGACAGGTCAGACATGTTGGGGTGAAATTGGAAACCTGGAACATAGATAGTGCAATAATACCCCACAGCCTGCAGAAAATGGTTAGGCATGTGGAGTATTCTGCACAGTTCTGGTCTCCATGTTATTAAAATGTTAGTGAGGCAAAGGAGAAAGTGCAAAAAATGATTTTCAAGGATGACCAAAAAATCAGAGTTTAAAACTATCAGTAAATGCTGAACAGACTGTGGAACTTTTCACTGGAAAACAGAAGGCTGAGAGGTGACCTGATGGAGATCTTTAAGATTATGAAAGGATTTGATAGGCTAGATTTACTGAAAATGTTTCCACTTGTGTGGGAGTCCCAATCTGGGGGCCTTGAATATCAGATAGTCACTAGTAAATCCCAGATGGTGGCGAGAATATGGATATCTCTTCCACTTGGAGTGGTTGAGGTGAATAATTTGGATACATCTAGGAGTCACTCGATACACACATGAGGGTGAAGGGACTGGAATAATATATAAATAGGATGAGATGAATTAGTGTGGTAGCAGACTCGTGTGGAGCTTAAGTACCGGCTTACACTAGCTGGGCCAAATGGTCTGTTCCTGTGTGGTAAATTCTATGTCATAATATGTAATGCAACAATGCTCCATTTCCAGAATAGTAAATGCCGAATGTTTACCCCATATTTCAAAGACACTATTAATAACGGAGCGCAGGGAGCCTCTATGTGAAATATATAAACAATTATCATTTAAACTGCTTCGAATTTTTAGTAAAATACCAATATCGTTGATTAGAAGTATTAACAATCGTTATTCCTCTTCACTGACCTGCTATAGTGACCGTCACTGCGTCACTGATCTGGGACTATAACCACCTGCTATTGACAGAGATTCTATATAGGCATCAGTACCGCCCTGCTTGGTTTGTCCCGTTAACCAAGAATGTTCCAATATTGTCCTTTGTGACGATTTGAGAAGTGTTCAACCGTTGGTTTTCTTTGTAAAAGTAGATTTGACCATGATTCTCTCTGTCTACCATGCAGGTAATGGTGACCATCTCTCCCTCTGAGTACACCCCAGCCGGTTGATCAAGTGATATCACTGGCGGTGTTAACGGTTCTGTGGTAAAATAAATGGAAAGAACAACAGAAATGGATTTCTGCATTATCTTGTGCCATGAAAGAGTGGTAACTCAGTAACGATTGTAACATATTAATGGGGAATGGTTGCATCGGCGACTGAGATTATACAAAAGTGGAATTGATGGTTTCAAACAGAATTGGACAGAAAATAAACCAGCTGGGGGTCTAGTCCCAAAATCTTGGCTTATCACTGAAATTTCCTTCCGTGCTATCTGGAGAAGGGGATGGCGTTGGTTTGAAATTAACATTTCTGCTAATTTAGTCCAGCCATAACTTGGGCTCTAGGATGTGGGCGTCGCTGGCAAGGCCGGAATTTAGTGCCCAACCCCAGTTGCCATTAAGAGGATGGCGGTCGGCCGTCTTTTTGAACCCACTTTTGCTCCCACAATGCTGTTCGCTACAGACTTCCAGGAATTTGAGCGAGCGACGATGAAGGAACACGAAATATATTTCCAAGTCAGGAAGGTGTGTGGCTTTGAGTGGAACTGGGAGTTGATGCTGTTCCCATGCAACTACTGTCAAAATCTTTTATGATGGTGGAGGTCACGGGTTTGTGAGGTGTAGTCGAAATGCAATCCAATGACAGATATGGAAATGTAGATAATGAAAATATTTCACATATCAGGATGATATTGAAAATCTCGTTCTGCAGTTTCGGTTATCTGACTGAGAATCTTTAATCTGACAAGGCCAACCAGTCTGGCGGTGCCTTTTGAGGTGAATATACACACAGTGGAGTTAAAATTATGTAAGAATGATGCCATTTGACATTAAACATTTCCCTGTGGTAGACGCAGAGATTTAGGGAGTAAAGCTGGAAATCAGGGTCATAGATTGTCTGATGACAAGACACAGCCTTCAGTCCCCCTGTCAGAAGGTCAGGAATTAACTTTGCAAAGTTTCAGCTCTCTCAGCTCCATAACACAGCATTCCCTCAGTACTGAGTTACACTGGCAATTGTAATCTGGGACCACATTACACTCCATTCAAGACAATGGAGGGTATCATTGGCGGAGAGTAAAACGGGAGGCAGCTCCCTATCCACTTCTTTCCCTCCTGGAGGATGTGGTTAAAGTTACCCTCCAAGTGTCGCCGCAGGCTGCGAGCTCATGTTTTATCGGTGTTGATTTCACAAAATTCAGATGCAGTTGAGAATAAATTCGTCTTGTACAGTAGCCTAAAACAGACGCCAACCCGCTTTACACATCGCCAGATTTTAGTTTCCATTGCCTTCAATGGAATCAGAATTAAGGCAGGTGTGAAACGGGCCGCCGATTCGATTTCGCCCATTCTGCAGTACCGTCCGTGTCACTTTTCTGCCCCTTATCTCCAGTAACGCCCTTTGCCATTAATGGATTCACAGCGGGTGAATGCAGGGTCCAATATTACATGAATATTATCTGGAGTTGAGAAAGCGCATTCGATTTCCTCCCTCTCTCCTAACATTAAAACACTCATTTTGTTACAGTGATTAGAGCATGATTTTATTCAAAATACCGAGAGCTATGAAAAAAACATATGAAGAATCATCTGATCCCTGTCACCTACCTGCTACAGTGACCATCACAGACTCACTGCGAAGAGATTCCGACCACCTTCCATTGATGCAGGTTCCATATTGGCACTGGTACCGCCCTCCTTGTCCTTTACTGGTAACCGGGAATGTACTAATGTTGTCCTTTGTGACGATTTGATTGGAGTACAGCCTGTGATTATCTTTGTTAAAGTAGAAGGTTTTATCCTGATTATCTCTGGTCACGGTACAGGTAATGGTGACCGTCTCTCCTTTTACATACACCCCAGTCGGTTGATCAAGAGCTATCTCTGGTGTTGTTAGCGAATCTGTGTTAAAATAAATGGAAAGTACAATGAGAAATGGTTCTGCGGATTTTCATGCACAGTGCAAGGTTGGGAACTCAATGATGATTGTGCAGTGTTGAAATGTAGTTTCACTTTGGATACAGAGATTCCACAAAAGTGGAGATCAGGATTTGATTACAAAGAAGGAAAAACTTGCATTTCTCTCGCTCCTTTTTGACCTCGGAGCATCCCAAAGCGCTTTACCGCCAATTCTTCACTTTTGAAGTGAAGTCGCTGTTGTGATGTAGGAAATTAAATGGCAGAGCCAAGGTACCTAAATCAGCTCGAGTTCTCTGTCCAAAGTCCAGTTTTAAGCCGGAGATTTTAATCTGGGATACGAGCGGAACAATGAAATGGTTGCTTTGAAATGCCCAGTGCTGCTAGTTATTCCAGGTGAAGATGCGATCAGAAAGAGTGAAATTCTCCATTATACCTGCACTGCGGCCAGTACCTGTGCAAGTATGAAACCTCCGCCAAGGGAAGGCTGTTAGAAACCAACCTCAGTGAGGCTGTGACGGTCACACATTTCACATAATCGAGCTGTTTTGGTGGGCCTGCAATTATTGTTATCATTACCGTTGTGGTAGTCACTGGCATGGTCGGCAACGACTGTCCATCTGCACTTTCTCCTTCAGGATTGTATGTAACTTGGAGGGCAACTTGGAGGTGATGGTGCTCCCATGCGCCTGCTGCCCTTCCCCTTCTCGGTGGGAGGGCTCGCGGGTGTGGGAGGTGCTGCTGAACAATCCTTGGTGAGTTGCTGCAGTGCATCTTGTAAGTGGTGCACACTGCAGCCACTGAGCGTCGGTGGTGGAGTGAATACATTTTTAAGGTTGTAGATGGATGCCAATGAATAGGGCTGCTTTGTCCAGGATGGTGTCAACCTTACTTAGTTGCAGCTGCTCTCATCCCTGCATGTGGAAAGTATTCCATCAACCTCCTGACTTGTGCATGTAGATGGTGGGAAGGCATTGCGGAGTCAGCCGGTGATTTTTTCGTTGTAGAATTCATAGCCTCCGACCTGTTCTAGTAGCCATGGTGTTTATGTGGAGCGACAGTCGGCTGGATCGCGGGCTGAGCGGTGAGCGGTGATTATAAAAGGCTCCAGAGACCAGGTAAGGCCCCAGTGCAGAGTGCGAGTCGGCGGGATCGTGGGCTGAGTGGTGAGTGGTGATTATAAAAGGCTCCAGAGACCAGGTAAGACATCAGTGCAGAGCGCAAGTCGGCGGGATCGTGGGCTGAGTGGAGAGTGGTGAGTATAAAAGCCTCCAGAGAGCAGATAAGGTGTACCAGTCTCCAATCTCGGAACTCAAGGGTAAGGAGAGAAGTAAAAAGAAATCGATGTATGACGTCACCAGAAAGCAGGTAAGTGATTGGTTGGTGAGTATTACTCTCTTTTTAAACCGTAATTCTGTGGGTTATAGTCTCTAAAGTGCCTGTGGTGTAGCGGGGACTGTTTATAAACAAGGGCCCTTAAATATATCAGTTAGCTGTAAGGTAACTTCAATTCTGCGGCTTATATTTTCTAGGATCTCTGTGGTGTAGGATGGACTTCTGCCATACAAGCGCCCTAGAGTATATATTTAATTGATTGTATTGAATTAATTTAAATTAATTAAAGGGTTAGTCATGCCAGGACAGCCCAGCCCCGTGTTATGCTCCACCTGTGCTATGTGGGAATACAGGGACACTGCCGGTGTCCCTGACGAACATGTGTGCCGGAAATGTATCCAGCTGCAGCTTCTAGCAGACCGCATTGAGGCGCTGGAGCTGCAGATGGATGAGTTTTGGAGCATTCGCGATGCTGAGAGGGTCGTGGATAGCACGTTTGGTGAGTTGGTCACACCGCAGGTAAGGGCTGCACAGGCAGAAGGGAAATGGGTGATCATCAGGCGGAGCAGTAGAAGCAGGCAGGTAGTGCAGCGGACCCCTGTGGCCATTCCCCTCTCAAACAGGTATACCGATTTGGATACTGTTAAGGGGGATGACTTACCAGGGGAAGGCAGCAGCAGCCAACTTCCTGGCACTGGGGTGTATCTGCTGCACAGGAAGGGAGGAAAAAGTGTGGGAGCGCAATAGTGGTAGGGGATTCTATCGTAAGGGGAACAGATAGGCGTTTCTGTGGCCATAGACATGACTCCAGGATGGTTTGTTGCCTCCCTGGTGCCAGGGTCAAGGGTGTCACTGAACGGCTGCAGGGCATTCTGAAGGGGGAGGGTGAACAGTCAGTGGTCGTGGTTCACATTGGGACCAACGACATGGGTAGGAAGAGGGATGAGGTCCTGCAGCAAGAATTTAGGGAGCTAGGTAGCAGATTAAAGAGCAGGACCTTAAAGGTTGTAATCTCTGGATTACTCCCGGTGCCACGTGCTAGTGATTATAGGAATAGGAGGAAAGAGCAAATATGTAATGGCACAAGGGAGTAGTGCAAGACTGGATGGCATTTATTTTAATGCAAGGAGTCTTGCGAATAAGGTGGATGAACTGAAGTTGTTGATGAACACATGGGAGTATGATATTGTTGCTCACAGAGACATGATTGCGGGAGGGGCAAGACTGGCAGCTCAATATTCCGAGGTATAGAATCTTCAGGCGAGACAGAGGGGGGGGGGGTAAAAGAGGAGGGGGTGCTGCAATATTTATTATGGTGTCAATTACTGCTGTAAGGAGGGATGACATATTAACAGGTTCCTCTAATGAGGCCATATGGGTAGAACTTAAAAACAAAAAGGGGGCAAGCACTTTGCTGGGAGAGTACTATAGGCCCCCAAACAGTCAGAGGGAGATAGAGGAACAGATATGTCGGCAAATCTCAGAGAAATGTGCAAATACTAGGGTAATAATAGTGGGGGATTTCAACTTCCCCAATATTAACTGGGATAGTCAGAGTGTGAAAGATTAGAGGGTGCAGAATTCTTAAAGTGCATCCAGGAGAGCTTTTTCAGCCAGCATGTAGAAAGTCCTACAAGAGAGGGGGCGGTACTGGACCTAATTCTAGGGAGTGTGCCAGGGGAAGTGGTAGAAGTGTTAGTGGGTGAGCACTTTGGTGTCAGTGACGATAATTCGGTGAGATAAAAGGTAGTCATGGAAAAGGACAGAGATGGACCGGAAATAAATGTTCTAAATTGGGGAAGGCCGATTTTAATAAGATAAGGCAGGATCAGCTACTTGTAGGAAAATCCACATCGGAGCAATGGGAGTCTTTCAGAAAGGAAATTGAGAGAGTACAATGGCAACATGTTCCCGTAAAGGTCAAGGGCTGGACCAACAAGCCCAGGGAACATTGGATGTCAAGGGAAATACGAGAATGGATTAGAGAAAAAAGGGAGTCTTTGGAAGATACAGAGGACTAAAGACAGAGGAAGCCCTAGAGGAGTATATAAAGTGCAGGGGGATATTAAAAGGAAATTAGGAGAGCGAAGAGGTATCATGAAATAACACTGGTGAGCAAAATAAAGGAAAATCCTAAGGTGTTTAATAAGTATATTAAGGGCAAGAGGATAACTAGGGAAAGAGGAGGGCCCATTAGGGACCAAAGTGGTAATCTGTGTGTGGAGCCAGAAGATGTGGATGGGGTTTCAAATGAATTTTTTGCATCTGTGTTCAATATGGAGGAGGACGATTAAGATGTAGAAATCGGGCAGGGGGACTATGATATACTTCAACATATTAGCATCAAGAGGGAGGATGTACTAGCGGTTTTAGTAGGCTTAAAAGTAGATATACCCCCAGGCCCGGACGAGATGTATCCCAGGCTGGTGTGTGAGGCAAAGGAGGAGAATGCAGTGGCTCTGACAGAAATCTTCAGAACCTCTCTGGCCACAGGGGATGTGCCAGAAGACTGGAGAACAGCCAACGTAGTACCATTATTCAAGAAGGGCAGTAGGGATAAACCAGGGAATTGGAGGCCAGTGAGCCTAACATCAGTGGTAGGGAAATTATTGGAAAAAATTCTGAGGGACAGAATTAGTCTCCACTTGGAGAGGCAAGGATTGATCAGCAATACTAACCATGGCTTTGTCAAGGGAAGATCATGTCGGACCAATTTGAATGAATTTTTCGAGGGGGAGACTAGGTGTGTGGATGAGGGTAGTGCAGTGGATGTGGTATACATGGATTTCAGTAAGGCTTTCGATAAAGTCCCGCATAGCAGACTGGTCACGAAGGTAAGAGCCCATGGGATCCAGGGTGCCTTGGCAAATTGGATCCAAAACTGGCTTAGTGGCAGAAGGCAGAGTGTGATGGTCGAAGGTTGTTTTTGTGACTGGAAGCCTGTGTCCAGTGGGGTACCACAGGGATCGGTGCTGGGTCCCTTGTTGTTTGTGGTCTACATTAATGATTTGGATGTGAATGTAAAAGGTATGATCAGTAAGTTCGCAGATGAAACGAAAATTGGTGGGGTGGTAAATAGCAAGGAGGATAGCCTCAGTCTGCAGGACGATATAGATGGGTTTGTTAGATGGGCGGAACAGTGAGGTGATGCATTTTGGAGGGACTAACAAGGCAAGGGAATAAACAATGAATGGTAAGTCCCTAGGAAAGACAGAGGATCAAAGGGACCTTGGTGTGCATGTACGTAGATCCCTGAAGGCAGCACAACATGTGGATAAGTTAGTTGAAAAGGCATATCGGTACTTGCCTTCATTAGCCGAGGCATAGAATATAAGAGCCGGGAGGTTATGATGGAGCTGTACAAAACGCTGGTTAGGCCACAGCTGGAATACTGTCCGCAGTTCTGGTCGCCACACTGTAGGAAGGATGTGATTGCATTGGAGAGGGAGCAGAGGAGATTCACAAGGATGTTACCTGGGCTGGAGCGCTTCAGCTATGAGGAAAGACTGGACAGGCTGGGGTGGTTTTCCTTGGAGCAGAGAAGGCTTAGGGGGGACCTGATTGAGGTGTACAAAATTATGAGGGGCATAGATAGGCTAGATAGAAAGGAACTTTTTCCCTTGATAGAGGGGTCAATAACAAGGGGGCATAGATTCAAGGAAAGGGGCAGGAGATTTAGAGGGGATTTGAGGAAGAACTATTTCACCCAGAGGGTGGTTGGAATCTGGAACTCACTGCCTGAAAGAGTGGTAGAGGCAGGGACCCTCACTACATTCAAGAAGCATTTGGATGAGCACTTGAAATGCCATAGCTTACAAGGCTGGGACCAAATGCTGGAAAATGGGATTACATTAGACAGGGCTTGATGGCCGGTGCGGAAGCGATGTGCCGAAGGGCCTCTTTCTGTGCTGTATAACTCTATGACTCTGTGACTCTAACTTGGAGTTGATCATAGAAGCATAGAAATTTATAGCACAGAGAGGCCCACCTTTCCCGTGCCGGCCAACAAAGAACTATCCACCCTAATCTCACTTTCCATCACTTGGTCCGTTGCCTTGTAGGATATGGCACTTCAAGTGCATATCCAAGTACTTTTCAAAAGTGATGAGGGTCTCTGCCTCGACCATCTTTTCAGGCAGTGAGTTCCAGATCCCCAGCACCCTCTGGGTGAAATATATTCTTCTCAAATCCTCTCTAAAACTCCGATCAATTACTTTACCTTAATGTCCGTTGGTTATCGACCCTTCTTCTAAGGGATAATATATTTTTCCTATCCATTCTATCTAGGCCCCATAAAATTTTATACACCTCAATTGGGTCTCCCTTCAGCCTCCTCTGTTGCAAAGAAAACCACCCCAGACTATTCACTCTTTCCCCAGCTAGGGCAACATCCTCGTAACTCTCCTCTGCACCACCTCTAGTGCAATCACATCCTTCACGTAATGTGGTGAACAGAACTGCATGCAATATTCTAGCTGCGGCCTAACTAGTGTTTTATACAGGTCAAGCATAACCTCCCTCCTCTTATATTCTATGCCTTGGCTAATAAAGGAAAGTATGCCATTTGCCTTCTTAACCACCGTATCTGCCTGTCCTGCTACCTTCAGCGATCTGTGGACATGCACTCCATGGTCCCTCTGATCTTCTGCACTTCTGTGTCCTAACGTTTATAGTGAATTCCCTTGATTTGTTAGCCCTTCACAAATGCACTATGTCACACTTCTGCAGATTGATTTCCATTTGCCACTGTTCTGCCCACCTGACCAGTCCATTGATATCTTCCTGCAGTCTACAGCTTCCTACTTCAGTATCATCCACACGGCCAATTTTTGTATCAGCTGCAAACTTCTTAAACATACTTCCTACATTCAAGGCCAAATCATTGATATATACCACAAAAAGCAAAGGAACCAGTACTGAGCCCTGTAGAACCCCAGTGGAAACAGCCTTGCAATCCCAAAAACACCCTTGGGCCATTATCCTTTGTTTCCTGCCTCTGATTAATTTTGGATTCAAATTGCTACTTTGCCTTGGATCCCATGGGGTTTTACTTTCTTGACCAGACTGCCATGCGGGACCTTATCAAAAGCATTGCTAAAATCCATATTGACTACATGAAACGCATTAGCCTCATCGACCCTCCTTGTTACCCCCTCAAAAATGTAATCAAGTTAGTCAGACAGGACCTTCCCTTAACAAACCCATGCTGATTGGCACTGATTAATCCGTGTCATTCTAAATGAAGATTTATTCTGTAAGATCAGGTAGTGGTCGCCAAATGTCAACGCATTGTAGTAGGGCAGACAAGGCTAGTATATGTACAAAATTTGCAAGATATGGACTGCCTGGAAGCATAAATGCAAGAAATATCTTCAGGTGGACTCGTTTCAGCACAAAGCCAATGTACATGTAAGAGGGGAACTTGGAGTTGATGTTGGTCCCATGCACCTGCTGCCCTTGTCCTTCTGGGTGCTGAAGGTCCCAATTTTGCGAAGTGCTGCCAAAAAGTAATGCATATAGAAATATGGACCCCCACACGGAAATTAGATTAAAATACCACGCATAACAGGATCATTTTGAAAGTCTCGGCACGCAGATTCTTTTCTCTGACAGAGAAACCTGTAATGTGTCAAGGCCAGTCAGTCTGGGGAGCTTCTTGAGGTGATACTACACTCAGTGGAGTTAAATCCCTGGCGCCGTTCTGTACTTGTGGCACTAAACTTTGATAGTTCAAACATGTAGGGGATTATTTTTTCTTAGGCGGATCCTTGAAACAAGTCGTCAATATTCGATTTTACTCAAATAAATAAATGGAGAACTTTATCAGGCGGGGCATACAATGGACGGTCGAAACGCTATCGCCCGTTTTGCGCTACCGCCCGTGACCAATTTCACTGCCTTATCTCCAATAATGCCCTTCGCCGGTAACAGATGCACAGCGGGTAAATGCAGGGCCTTGCTTTGCATGAATCTTGTCTAGAATTGAGCAATAATGTCAAAACACATCCAGTTATCTTCCTCTCTCTTAATATTAAACCATTAATGTTGATACAATGATTAAAACATGATTTTGTAACTTACCAAAAGCTTGAAAAAATATGAAAATCCCCTGCTTCCTGTCGCTCACCTGCTACAATGACCGTCACAGGCTCGCTGCAATGAGATTCTAACCGCCTTCCATTGACGCAGGTTCTATATCAGCACTGGTACCGCCCTCCTTGGTCCTTCCTGGTGAGTGGAAATGATCCAATGTTGTCCTTTGTGACGAATTGCTCGGAGTACAGCCGTTGATTATCTTTGTTAAAATAGAAGGATTTATCATGATAATCTCTGGTCGTACTGCAGGTAATGGTGACTATTTCTCCTACTACATACACCCCACTCGGTTGATCAAGAGCTGTCACTGGTGTTGTTAGCGGATCTATGGTTAAATTAATAGAAATTACAATGAGAAATGGATCTGTGGATTTAAACAATGCATGGTTGGGAACTCAGTGATGATTACGCTGTGTTGAAACGCAGTTTCACATCGGATACAGAGATTCCACAAAAGGGGAGTTTGGATTTCATTACAAAGAAACAAAGAAAGACTTGTATTTCTATAGCGCCTTTCATGACCACGGGCCGTCCCAATGCGCTTTACCACCAACTTCCAACTTTTGACGTGTAGTCGCTGTTGTAATGTACGAAATCAGATGGCAGAACCAAAGAACCTAAAGTAGCTCGAGTTCGCTGCCCAAAGTCTGGTTTAGGTCGGAGATTTTACTCTGGGACACGACGGGAACAAGGCAATGTTTGCTTTGATAAACCCAGTGCAGTTAATTTAGCCCAGGTGAAGATTCGATCAGAAAGAGTGAAAGGCACCGGCGCCAGTGCAAGTATGAAACCTCCAACAAGTGAAGGCAGTTAGAGCACAATCCCAGCGAGGCTGTAACTGTCACACATTTCACATAATCGAGCTGTTTTGGTGGGACCACAATTATTGTTATCATTACTGTTGTGGTAGTCGCTGGCATGGCCAGCAGCTGCTGTCCATCACTAGTTTCCCTTTCAGCCGGTGGTGGGTGGCCTTCTAATTGAACCAAAGTGAGGCCGGTGCAGTCAAAGTGCACAGCAATGGAATGAGTTCTAAGATTTAACGATGAAGGAACAGCGATATATGTCCAAGTCAGGGTGGTATGTGACTTGGAGGGGAACATGGTGCTGGTGGTCTTCCCATTCGCCTGCTGCCCTTACACATGGAAGAGGTCGCGTGTTTAGAGGCTGCTGCTGAAGAAGATTTGGCGAGTTGCTGCAATGCATCTTGTAGATGGTACACACTGCAGCCACGGTACACCGGTGGTGGAGGAAGTGAATGTTTAATGTGGTGCATGAGGTGCCAATCAAGGGAAGCATTTTTTCTTTGGTGAATCCTTGAAGCAGGTGGTCACGATTTAATTTACACACATTGAAAACAAACTCAGGCGGGGCATAAAACGGGCGGCCCAATCGTTATCGCCCGTGACGGTTTTCACCCCCTTATCTCCAGTAACGAGCTTTGCCGGTAATAGATTCACAGCGGGTAAATGCAGGGCTCAGTTTTACGGGCATCCTATCTAGAGTTGAGCAATAAGATCAAAACCCATTCAGTTATCTTCCTCTCCACTAATATTAAACCATTCATTTTGTTGCAGTGACTAAAGCATGATTTTATAAAAATACCAAGAGTGATGAAAAATACATGAAAAAATCTCTGCTCCCTGTCACTCACCTGCTATATTCACCATCACAGGCTCGCTGCGATGAGATTCTAACCACCTTCCATTGACGAAGGTTCCATATTGGCACTGGTACCGCCCTCCTTGGTCTTCATTGGTCACCGCGAGTGTTCCAAAGTTGTCCTTTATGACGGTTTGAGCTGTATACAGCGATTGATTAACTTTGTAAAAGTAGAACATTTTACTACGATAATCTCCTGTCATGGTGCAGGTTATGGTGACCGTCTCTCCTGCTACATACACCCCAGTCGGTTGATCAAGCGATACCACTGGTGTTGTTAGTGAATCTGTGGTAAAATAAATGGAAAGTACAATGTGAAATGGTCCCGTGGATTTTCAAGTGCAGTGCAAGTTTGGGAACTCAATGATGATTGTGTGTTGTTGAAGCACAGTTTCACACCGGATACACATATTCCACAAGAGGGGAGTTCGGGATTTGATTACAAAGAAACAAGGAATGACTTTCATTTCTATAGTGCCTTTCATGACCTTGGGACGTCCGAAAGCGCTTTACCACCAAATTAGTGCTTTAGAAGTGTAGTCGCTGTTGTAATGTAGGAAATCAAATGGCAGAGCCAAAGAACCTAAATCAGCTCGAGTTCTCTGTCCAATGTCCGGTTTTAGGCCGGAGATTTTATTCTGGGATACGAGGGGAACAAGGAACTGGTTGATTTCAAATCCCAGGTTCTCTTAATATCGCCCAGGTCTCGAGTTTGTGAAGTGCTGCCTAAATGCAATGCAGAGTGAGATATGCAAACACACAATGTAATTAGATTAAAATATCACGCATAGCAGGATCATTTTAACATTTCGGCACGCAGATTCTGTTGTCTGACAGAAAGTCCTGCAATGTTTCAAGGCCAGTCAGTCTGCGGAGCTTGTTGATGTGACACTGCATTCAGTGGAGTTAAATCCCTGGCGCCGTGCTGTCATTGTGGTGATACACTTTGATAGTTCGAACATGTGGCAGTTAAATATATTCTTCGGTGAATCCTTGAAACAGGTGGTCACGATTCAATTTTCCACACATAATTAAATGGATAACAAAATCAGGTGGGGCACAAAACGGTCAGCGTAATCGCTATCGCCTGTTTTGTTATACTGCAGGAGACACAGTTTATTCTCGTATATTGTCATTAGCTGAGGGACAAGCAATGATATCCGATTTTCTTAGAGTGAAAGAAAATTAATCTTACCCACTACCTTTACCTCCACTGCATCACTTCGCGCTGCGGTTCTCTGCCGCGCTGACACTGGCATAAATGCTGGCTTTGCCACCGACACCCAGATCACATAAGTGAACAAAAAAACAGCATTACTGAGACATCGCGGGTTTAATTTTCCCGGGCGGTAGAGCAGAACACGTGAAAGAAAGAGATTCGGACGCCCTTTTTTCCAATTGTCCTTTCCATTTGTTTATATCCGATCGCACTGGGGGTGATTTTAACCCTACTCCTTCAGCAGAAACCTGCCCGCTGGCCAGTTAAATTGTCTTGGCTCTTTCCAGCTCACAGCTCATGGTGAGGCTTAATGGGTAATTGTGACCTAATCCACAAACAGGAAAGAGCTGGTGGATTAGGTCACAGGAGTAATCTTCTGATCCGGTCCCCACACTGTTCATGATGTCAATGGTGACCGCGGATTCCCATGTTTTGGCTGTGACCATTTTGATTGGAATATTTTGGCCTCCTTTGTACAAAAAGAAACTGCTCCCTGAATATGAAGACACTGCTTCACAGGTAACACTGACCATCTCCCCTATCACAAAAACTTTATCCAGACGGCTAAGAGATATTGATGGTTTGTGAGGAGAACAAGGAAACACATTAATGATAAACCAATATCCCGCCAGGCGGGAGGGGGTCCGCTGTTTGCTTTTCTCCACGTACTATTTTACTCTCCTCGAAGTCAAACGAAAGTAAATTCCAAAAGGTTGTGAAACGATCATCCGATCCGAATATACGCTGCACGAAATTCAATGGAGGGTGAAATCGGGCGGAGTGTAAAACGGGAGGCCGGCTTCAAACCAACTCTTTCCTGTTTGGTTGATTAGGTCACAATTGCCCATCATGTCTCACCATGTGCTGTGAGCTGGAAAGAGCCAAGACAATTTAACTGCCCAGCGGGCAGGTTTCTGCTGAAGGGTTAAAATCACCCCCAGTGGGATCGGATATAAACAAATGGAAAGCACAATCGGATAAAAGGGCGTCCGATTCTCTTTCTTTCTCCTGTTCTGCTCTATCGCCCGAGAAAAATTAGACTCACGATATCTCAGTAATGCTGTTTTCTTGTTCACTTATGGGATCCGGTTATCGGTGGCAAAGCCAGCATTTATTGCCCTTGAGAAAGTGGTGGTGAGCCACCTTCTATAACTGCTGCACTCCGTGTGGTGAAGGTGTTCCAGGATTTTGACCCAGCGACGGTGAAGAATCGGCTATATATTTCTAATTCAGTATAGTGTGTGACTTGGAGGGGAACTTGGAGGTGTGATGTACCCATGCGCCTGTTGCCCCTGTCGTGCTAGGAGGAAGAGGTCGGTGGTCTGGAAGGTGCTGCTGAAGAAGCCTTGGCGAGTTGCTGCAGTGCTTCTTGTAGCATTATCCCAAACGATATTTGGGAAATTACATTCCCCCAGTACCACCACACTATAGCTCTTGCACAACTTTGCGATTTCCCTGTAGATTTGCTCTCTACCTTGGTCTCACTATTTAGAGGCCTATACAATATCCGCAAAAGCTTGTTAATACCATTTCTGCTCCTCACCTCTAACCAAATGGATTCTGTCCTTGTTCCCTCACTTTCCAAAACTACAATGTCTTCCTTAAATAGCTCTACCACCCGCAGCATTTCTCCCTTCCCTATCTTTTCTGAACACCTTTTACCCTTGAATACTAATTGCAGAGTCCTCACCGTTTTAAGCCAATTTTCCGTTCTTACCACAACATCATATTGCCACAAGGCTAATGTTGCTTGTAGCTCACCAACATTATTCAGCAAAGTTTGTGTATTTAAGCACATGCATTCTAAACCCATTTTTGAATTTTAATATTCTTTCTTATTCTGCTCCTATCTAATGTGGTTGTAATACCTCCTCTAGTACTATCGTCTCTAGTACTATCCAAAACACTTAGGGCTAGATTTTCAGTACAGACAGTTTTGGGGCGCTAACCTTAGCGCCCGCCCGAAGTTAGCGCCCGCCCCAAAGTAGCGCCCCGTTGCCGGAAATTCAGTGTCTTCGCCCTAAGAGAGTGGTGGAGCGCTAAAAGAGGCGTTCCACTCCTATCTTTAGGCGCTAAGCCGGCGGTCCAGAGGGATAGCGCCCAGGCGGGGCGCAGCACGGGTGCGGTCATTTTTGCACTGACAGCAGACCCCGTGGTGCTGACCAGCTCTTAAAGGGGGAAGGGACGAATTGGTCTGCTGCCACGCCCTGCACACTGCAGCCTTGCAAAGAGGCCTCAACACTGCTGCTCAGCCCCAGGGAGTCATGGCAACGCCAGAGAAGGCCCGTCAGCGTGCCCTGCGCTTCTCAGAGGGTGATCTGGACATAATGGTCACAGCTCTGGAGGTGAGGTGCAAGATCTTGTTTCCAGAGAGTGGGAGGAATCCAACCCACCATGACTACACCAAAGCCTGGAAGTAGATCGCCCAGAGGGTGACGTTCACCGGCGAGGCCCCCAGGACCCACAAACAATGCCGTAAGAAATACAACGATCTGACCAGGATTGTGAAGGTGAGTAGCCTTTCCAGTCTCCTCCTCATTCTTGCATGTACACCTGACATGATGGGCAAAGGGACCTGAAAGTCCTATTGGCCAGCCCTCAGCCAGCAGCATTGGGACAGTCATGAGCATCAAATGGCCATTCGGCACTCTACACTTCGGCCAAGCTATTCCACCATGGGAGGCAGTGCACAGTACATCAGGGCTCCACTCTGTCCAAGCTATTCCACCATGGGAGGCAGTGCACAGTACATCAGGGCTTCACTCTGTCCAAGCTATTCCACCATGGGAGGCAGTGCACACTACATCAGGGCTTCACTCTGTCCAAGCTATTCCACCATGGGAGGCAGTGCACACTACATCAGGGCTTCACTCTGTCCAAGCTATTCCACCATGGGAGGCAGTGCACAGTACATCAGGGCTTCACTCTGTCCAAGCTATTCCACCATGGGAAGCAGTGCACACTACATCAGGGCTTCACTGCGCACTTACAGCCCGTCCTTTCTCTTGCAGGCTAAAGTAGCGTTTAATCGCCAGGCCCGTGCCAGGGGTGGCCGCGCCAAGCTGCAGAAGCTCACTCGGCTGGAGGAGTGCGTGTGTGTGCTCATGGGAGCCCGTGAGATTGTCCCCACAGCGTGCGGTGTATCCGACCCTCCACTGCCCGGCAATGGTAAGGACCTCGCCTTTTGGCCCTCTCGCGTCGCACTGGCCCATCCGAGCTACCTCCTTTGCCACTGTCCCACCAATGCGCTGAATCCCACCAGTCCTAACTCCCTCGCTGATGCCGTCTCCTCACTCTGAAGCTACTCTTGTGCATTCCTGCTTTCAGCTGGTGACGACCAGGACCCTGAAGCTGCCAGTGACAGCACCTCCGACCAGGAGGAGGAGGAGGAGCAAGCCGGACCTTCGGGGGAAGAGTCACGTCCCGCTGGAGAGGAGGAAATGCTTGACACCTCCTCACTGGACGAGTGCCTGGAGGAACTGTCGCAGGGCAATGCAGCTTCTGGGACCAGTGGCGTCCAGCCACCCAGCAGCCGTGCGCGTGGCC
Organism: Somniosus microcephalus; assembly: GCF_052327205.1. Classification (NCBI taxonomy): domain Eukaryota; kingdom Metazoa; phylum Chordata; class Chondrichthyes; order Squaliformes; family Somniosidae; genus Somniosus; species Somniosus microcephalus. The sequence continues at coordinate 11,166,427 of NW_028225183.1, read as the reverse complement.
TGCAGCCTTCCCCCCAAAGGGGGCAAGGATCAGAGGGGAGTGCTGCTGATCGGCACACTCACCGTCACCAACGCGGCAAGGGTCCCCTAGTTCGGCCCCCTCCTCCCCAGCGGGAGAGTCGCGACTCCAGTCCGGACACCTTCACTTCGGAGGAGGTGCGGAAGCTGGATAAGATGGCCGACGACTCGGACCGGCGCCACACGGAGCTCATGAGCGTGGTGGGGCGCATGCCTGAGGCCATCGAGTCGCTGGCGACCAGTGTGCGCGAGTTTGGGGCAGCAACTGCCGCGACTGGCCGCATGCTGACTGATGCCATCAAGACCCTGGCGGATGTGATGCGCGCGCACACCAGGACCACAGGGCCACTCACTGCTGCCACACGCGCTGTCTCAGGCAGGCATCGCCAGGGCAGGCGCCGCGCTGGACCATCCCAGCAAGCCGCCCGTCGGCTGATTGCTGCGGATCCTGCAGTGCGGGCCCGGCCGAGTGCCACCGCGCCACAGCACCAGCCAGCGCATCCCAGACGCCAGCTGGCCCACATTGCGCCATCCGTCGCCGCCATTCCCCCTCTGTGGCGTCAACGGCAAGCGGCTGCAGCTGATGGTGGCCAGGCTCAGGTGCGCCACTCAGCAGACGGCCCCTCGAGGCCCAAACGCCGTGTAGGCCGCCCCCCAGCGGCATCTGGCGGAAGGGCATCTGAGTCTCAGGCGCCTTCCCCCAGCCTCGCAGCAGCCACTGGGCAGAGCTTGCGAAGGAGCAGCAGGCAGGGCAGGGGAGGCAAAATGCTGGCCAAGGTCTCGCCCTCGCGGGCCACTCAGTAGAGGGTGTGGGCAGCTTTCCTTTAATATGGCGGTGGCCATCTTTATTTTGCCCATGGTTGTGCTTTTGGAGGGCTTATTTTTTGCGTTAGGCCGACGTTGAGGCCCGGTTTGAATAAAGGTGGAGTGGCTCCTCCCCAGCTTGTGCGAGTGAGTCGTTTGTTGGGCTTTTTGTGGGGCCCGTTTATTGTTTTTGGGGATTCATGTGGGAAGGGCTTTTCATTATTGTGCAATAAAAAATTATCTTTATTCATGCAATCTCCATGGTTGTTCTTCTTAGTGTTTGTTGGCTTCGCCGGCTGAGGGCTTGTGGAGCGGCTGCATTCATCTTCCCTCATGGCCCCTGGCCATTCCCTGACAGGGGGCTTAGAAGTACCGTGTAATAAGGTGGCGTCGTGCGGCCCTTGGCCCTGGTCGCTCCCTCCTGGGAACGTACTCCTGCTCCTCCTCCTCCTCCTCATGCTCCTCCTGCTCCTCCTCCTGAGGTGCTGGTCCAACGTCAGGTGGCAGTGCCTGAGTCCTGCGGATAGCCAGGTTGTGTAGCATGCAGCAAACCACCACAAATTGGGAGACCCGGTCCGGCGAATACTGGAGAGCTCCTCCGGAGCGATCAAGGCAGCGGAACCGCTGCTTGAGGACCCCAAAAGTTAGCTCGATGATGTTGCGGGTGGTTTGATGGCTCTCGTTGTAGGCCTCTTCAGCAGCGGTCCTGGGCGCGCGGAGCGGGGTCATGAGCCAGGTGCACAAAGGATAGCCTTTGTCCCCGATGAGCCATCCTCTTGGGGAAGGCTGTGCCTGGAACATGTCATGCACAGTACTCTGCCGCAGGATAAAGGCATCGTGGCTGCTGCCTGGGAAGCTGGCATTGACTGCCATGATGCGCTGCTTGTGGTCACATACCAGCTGCACATTCAGAGAATGGTAGCCCTTCCTGTTGCGATACTGCTCGCCATGCTCCAGAGGGGCCCGCAAAGCCACATGCGTACAGTCAATGGCGCCCTGCACCAAGGGGAATTCACCGAGTCTGGCAAATCCCAATGCGCGCTGATGCTGGCTCTCGAGGGCCATGGGGCAGGAGATGAATTGGCTTCTCCTTCAGAACAGTGCTTCGGTCACGTGGCGGATGTAGCGATGCGCGCCATACTGGGAGATGTTTGCTATGTCCCCAGCAGCGTATTGGAAGGAGCCGGTGGCATAGAAGTTCAATGCCACCGTCACCATCACTTCCACCGACAGAGACGTCCTGCACCTGAGCTTTGGCCGCAGATCTCGGCGAAGCAGGTGGCAGATCTCTGCAATCACCTCCTTTCGGAATCGGAGCCTTCTAACACATCGCGCGGCACTCATGTTTAGGTAGGAGCGCTGCTGGCGGTATAGCCTGACTGGGTAAGGCCTACGTGGCCGACGCCTGTAGCCCCCTCTGCCTCTAGCCAGGGCTGCCCCTCTCACAATGCGTCTGCGAGCCCTACGGACATGGCGCTGCAGCTGTGCGTTGGCACCCCATGCAGCCCCCATCAAATCCTGGCAAACAGTCTAATTTCCAAATGGCCACTTGCAGCGCTATTGCCTGAGTCCAAAAATACCTGCCTCTTGCTGCTTGAAACCAGTTAGCTATCCTCCTTGTTGTGTCTCCAGAAATGCGTTGCACAAGACTGTTTTCTGAAAAAAGGATGGCCTTTATACTGGAGAGGACGTTCCCTTTAATTAGCGCCCCCCGGGGCCCGCGCTGGTTGTGTTGCGTTCCTTTTTCCAAACGCTCCGGCCGCCCGCCGCACAATGGGGCGGTCCAACTGAAGTTTGCAATCGGGGCGGCCAAAGGGCGTTGCACGAGGATGTGACGTCATTTTCTGCGCGCGCATCCGGGCGGGCGCTAAACTTTGCGCCGGCGCTAACGGGCAACTTAATTTGGGGCGGGGCGCAAACTGCGCTGCGCCCGGGCGCTACACGCATAGCGCCCGGAAATCACTTCTCTTAAGGCGCTAACTGCTGGCGCAAGCTACTGAATATCTAGCCCTTACTCTTTTAAGCACCTTCTTCCTCTTTTCTGCTCATATATGCTGCTGCCCATTCCCCAGCCAAGCTAGTTTAAAGCATCCGCAATATGAACTAGCAAACCTCCCCGGGGAAATATTGTTCCCGGCACTGTTGATGTTTAACCCATTCGGCTTGTGCAGGTTCCACATTCCCCAGAAACGTTCCCAATGCTTTCGGAAGCTAAAGCTCTTCCCCCTGCACTATCTCTCCAGCCATGCATTCATCTGTTCCATCCTCTTATTACTGCACTCACTAGCATGGGGCATCAGGAGTAATCTGCGGAATGCCACCTTTGAGATGCTGCTTTCCAATCTCTCTCCTAGCTCTCTAAACTCTGCCTGCAGGACATCACTAATCTTCCTGCCAATGTCATTGGTACCAAAATGGAGAAGGACCTCTGGCTGTTCACCTGCCCCCCACAGATTGTGCTGCCACCCTCAGTGTCATCCTTGATCCTGGAACCAGTGATTCAACATGCCATCCTGGAGCCAAAGCTGCTGCCACAGAAACGCCTATCTGCTCCCCTAGCTATCGAATCCCCCACCACTATTGCTCTTCAACTCTTCTTCCTCCCCAACTGTGCAGCTGCACGAACCGTAGTGCCGTGGACTTGTCTCTGGCTGCTCTCCGTGGTTGAACCACCGTCCTCACCAGTGCTCAGAACGGAATACTGGTTGGAGAGCGAGAAGCACACTGGGGACTCCTGCACTATCTGCCTGTTCCTGCTCTTCTGACCAGCCATCACCCATTTCCTCTCTGCCTGCACACTCTTAAGCTGTGGAGTGACCGCCTCCCAAAATGTGCAACCCATGGAAATCTCAGCCTTGCGAAAGCACCACACTGACTCCAGCCACTGCTCAAGATCGAGATTCTGCAGCTGGTGACGCCTCCTACTCATGTGGTTGTCCAGGATACACGATGTGTACAGGACATCCCACATGTCACAGGCTGTGCAGCCCATGGGAGCGAGCTGCCCTGCCATGCCTCTAGTTATTAGATAAATTAACTATCTCAGATCCCTGTGCCGGTCCCACGCAGGTCCGTCTTCTGCGGTGTCGGGTTTCCTCTCAAATGGTTCAAACAGTGTGTATAAAACTGAGACGTAATGGGCAATGAGAGAGAGAAAGTGTAGAGAAATGGGAGGGGCGACCAAAATTAAAATTAAGTGTAAAGGGGGTCTGAGAGAGAGAAAGAGAGAGATAGAATATATAACTATGGCCCCTCACTCATCACTCTGTGATGATGATTGGCTCACCGAGCTACCAATCTACCCAGTGTGAGAAGCATCTCATCAGTTGGTTCAGGATCTACTGTCAGCAGGTTGTCGGTTTAGCTGAGAGTTTGCGAGGAATTTCTTCACACAGCGAGCGTTGAGAATGTAAACGCGCTGCCCAGTGGAGTGATTGCTGCCTCTAAGTGGAGGCTAGACGCAGACCCGAGGGAGATGTGGGGGCAGGGCGGGAAGAGGTGATTAAAATGTGGAGTGTGAAAATATCAGAGGCTGGGGTAGAATGGACAGTTTCTGTGACACACTTTTAGTGTAATTCCCATTAATCAACCCACTACTGAGCGGTGCTCAGTGAATCCTGGTGCAATATTAAATCTGTAAATATATGTTCATAATATCATAGACTCTCACAGCACAGAAGGAGTCCATTCCACCCATCTTGCCTGTGCCAGCTTCTGCACAGAGCTATCCAAATGATTCCAATCCCCACAACCCTGACCTTTCCTTATAAACCTGCAAATCTTTCTTTTTCAAATATGTATCCAATTCCTTTCAAAATTACAATTGAATCTGCTTCCACCACCCTTTCAGGCAGTGCAGTCCACATCATAACAATTCGCTCGGTATCAAAATTCTCCTCTTCTCCCATTGTCTGTTGAAAATGTTGGGCCAACGCCTATTGGCTGAAATTAATGTGATATGTTACAATGCATATTTCTAAGATTACTAACACTCCAGCTAATTTCCCCTGAACATCATCTCAGATATTTTGGGTCTGTCTGCTTTTTAAGTTTTTCTGAACAATAGGTAATGACAGGATTTTACCATAATATTCCCTTCGCACTGATATAAAGCAGCAAAACCATTGATGCAATATTTTGAAGTAGGAACTATTTAGTTTGTGGTGCATTATTTCTAATCTTTGTCGATTTAACGTGTTTCGGTCCACAACACAAAAGGGGCACATCCTAGGTTGCTGATGGGTGCAAGTTTCGAGATTGCAGAAGCAGTGAACACATTCTTTCATTGCTCCTTGGAGATGGGAGAGGTGCACTGAACTGGAGCATTGCAAATATTACACCGCTAGGGGAGAGGGATAAAATTGGTAACTACAGAGCAATCAGTTTTACGTTAGTAGTGGGAAAACTACTGGAGACCATTATCAAGGAACAAATAAATCTCAACTGAAGAAACATGGGTTAATATGGGACAGCCAGCACGGATTTGTTGAAGACAAACCGTGTCTGACTAACCAGATTGAGTTATTTGATGAAGTAACAGAGAGTATTGTTAAAAATTCTGAAGTAGATGTTGTGTGTAGCGACTTTCACGAGAAAGATATGATAAATTACCACATGATAGCCTTATTAGGTCACTAGATGCCTAGGAAATTAAAAGGTCGGTGGTAACTTAGATACGGAATTGACTCCACGATAGGAGGCGGAGAGTAATGTGAATGGATTTTTTTCAGACTGCATCAACGTATGCAGTAGGGCCTCCTACGGGTTGGTATAATTATCATTGTTTCTGTTGTTCGATATTCAAGATATGGACTTGGTTATAAAGAGTAAAATTTCGAAGTTTGTGGATGACACAAAACTTGGCAACTTCTTATATAGTGAGGAGGATAGCAGTGGTACTCCGGAGCACATAGACAGACTTGTGAAATTGACAGATACATAGCAGATGCTTTTTAATGTGGATCAATGTGAAGCGATGCAATTTGTGAGCAACAACGGACATAGGCCGTAAAATAGAAAAAGATCTATTTAGAGGGGGTGCAAGAGCAGAGTGATCTGGAAGTGCTTAGACATAAATCGTTGAGTGTTGCAGGGCAAGTGGCTGAGGCGGTTAAGAAAGCATTGGGATATTGGCTTCGTAAATAGGAGCATTAAATACAAAAAAGCAATCATTTATCAATCTCTGGTTAGGCCTCCTCTTGAGTATTGTATACAATTCTGTGCACCACACTTTAAGAAGGATTTCCAGGCACTGGAGTGGGTACAAATGAGGGTTAAAGAGATGATACCATAGATGAGGGACGTTAGTTATGGGGAGGGTTTGGAGACTCTAGGATTGTTCTACTTAGAACAAGAAAAGGCGGCATTGTATGTACTGTAGGTGGCAGCATAAAATTACAAAGCTATCATAATAGCATTAATGAATTGACAAAACTGAAAAATGGATTTCAATACAGGCAAGTGTGCCCTCGTTCATTTTGGGCTTTAAAAGGATTGATCAGATTAATTTCTAAATTGAGAAAAGCTAAAAACAGTGGAGGGCCAAAGAGCCGAGGCCCGGGTGAGTATATAACGTCAATTTCGCGGGCATTCTTTCAGTGCTTGGAGTCGTGAGCGGAGGGACCAGTGAGCCGAGGCCCCGGGTGAGTATAAAACCTCACTTTCGCGGGCTTTCTTTCAGTGCTTGGAGCCGGGAGCGGAGGGACCAGTGAGCCAAGGCCCGGTGTGAGTATAAAACGTCACTTTCTCGGGCTTACTTTCAGTGCTTGGAGTCGGGAGCGGAGGGACCAGTGAGCCGAGGCCTCGGGTGATTTTAAAACCTCACTTTCGCTGGCTTTGTTTCAGTGCTTGGAGTCGGGAGCGGAGGGATCAGTGAGCCGAGGTCCGGGGTGAGTACAAAACCTCACTTTCGCGGGCTTTCTTTCAGTGCTTGGAGTCGGGAGCGGAGTGACCAGTGAGCCGAGGTGGGTGAGCATAAAACCTCACTTTCGTGGGCTTTCTTACAGTGTGACGTCACCAGAAAGCAGGTAAGTGAATCGGTGGCAAGTAGTTCTCTCTTTTTAAAATTAAACTCTGTGGTTTATAGTTTGTTTGTAAACCAGAGCCCTTAAATATATCATTTAGCTTTAAGGTAACTTCAATTCTGCGGTTTACATTTTCTAGATTCTCTGTGGTGTAGCGGGGACTTCAGCCATACAAGCGCCCTAGCGTATATCTTTAATTGGTGGTATTGAATTAATTTAAATTAATTAAAGGGTAAGTCATGTCAGGGCAGCCCAGCCCTGTGTTATGCTCCAAGTGCGCTATGTGGGAATTCAGGGACGCTGCCGGTGTCCCTGGCGACCAGGTATGGTGGAATTGTATCCAGCTGCAGCTACTAGCAGACCACATTGAGGAACTGGAGCTGCGGATGGATGAGTTTTGGAGCATTCGCGATGCTGAGAAGGTCGTGGATAACACGTTTAGTGCATTGGTCACACCGCAGGTAAGGGCTGCACAGGCAGAAGGTAAATGGGTGACCATCAGGCGGAGCAGTAGAAGCAGGCAGGTAGTGCAGGGGACCCCTGTGGACATCCTGCTCCCAAACAGGTAAAGCGCTTTGGATGCTGTTGAGGGGGTGACTTACCAGGGGAAGGCAGCAGCAGCCAACTTCCTGGCACCAGGGGTGCTTCTGCTGCTCAGGAAGGGAGGTAAAAGAGTGGGAGAGCAATAGTGGAAGGGAATTCTATCGTAAGGGGGACAGATAGGCGTTTCTGTGGCCGTAGACGTGACTCCAGGATGGTTTGTTGCCTCCCTGGTGCCAGGGTCATGGAGGTCACTGAACGGCTGCAGGGCATTCTAAAGAGGGAGAGTGAACAGTCAGAGGTCGTGGTGCACATTGGGATCAACGACATCGGTAGGAAGAGTGATGAGGTCCTGCAGCAAGTATTTACGGAGCTTGGTAGCAGATTAAAGAGCAGGACCTCAAAGGTTGTAATCTCACGGTGCCACGTGCTAGTGAGTATAGGAATAGGAGGATAATAGGAGATGAATGCGTGGCTAAAGAGTTGGTGCAGGAGGGAGGGCTTTAGTTTCCTGGATCACTGGGCCTGCTTCTGGGGAAGGTGGGACTTGGGGAATGTGGGACTTGGACAATTCGGACGGGTTGCACCTGAACCAGAAAGGGACACATATCCTTGAGGGGACGTTTGCAAACACTGTTGGGGGGGGGGTTTAAACTAACTTGGCAGGGCAATGGGATACAGAGTGGAGCTATAAAAGTGGGTGAGGTACAGCCAAATATAGAGGAAAGAACAAGTCAGCTTGGAAGGCAGACCAAATATGTAACGGCACAAGGGAGTAGGGCAAGGCTGGATGGCATTTATTTTAAGGCAAGGAGTCTTGCGAATAAAGTGGATGAACTGAAGGTGTTGATGAACACATGGGAGTATGATATAGTTGTAATCACGGAGACATGGCTGAGGGAGGTGCAAGACTGGCAGCTATATATTCCGGGGTATAGAATCTTCAGGCGAGGCAGAGGTGGTTAAAAGAGGAGGGGGTGTCGCAATATTCATTAAGGAGTCAATTACTGCTGTAAGGAGGGATGATATATTAACAGGTTCCTCTAATGAGGCCATATGGATAGAACATAAAAACGAAAAGGGGGCAAGCACTTTGCTGGGAGTGTACCAAAAGCCCCCAAACAGTCAGGGGGCGATAGAGGAACAGATATATAGGCAAATCTCAGAGAAGTGTGCAAATAATAGCGTATAATAGTGGGGGATTTCAACTTCCCCAATATTAACTGGGATAGTCAGAGTGTGAAAGGCTTAGAGGGTGCAGAATTCTTAAAGTGCATGCAGGAGAGCGTTTTGAGCCAGCATGTAGAAAGTCCTACAAGAGAGGGGGCGGTACTGGACCTAATTCTAGGGATTGTGGCCGGGCAAGTGGTAGAAGTGTTAATAGGTGAGCACTTTGGTGACAGAGACCATAACTCGGTGAGATTGAAGGTAGTCATGGAAAAGGACAGAGATGGACCGGAAATAAAGGTTCTAAATTGGGGGAAGGCCGATTTTAATATGATAAGACAGGATCTGGCCAAAGTGGACTGGGATCACCTACTTGTTGGAAAATCCACATCGGAGCAATAGGAGTCTTTCAGAAAGGAAATTGAGAGAGTACAATGGCAACATTTTCCGGTAAAGGTCAAGGGTGGGACCAACAAACCCAGGGAACCTTGGATGTCAAGGGATATACGAGAATGTATCAGAAAAAAGGGGGGCTTTTGGCAGATACAGAGGACTAAAGACAGAGGAAGCGCTAGAGGAGTATAAAAAGTGCAGGGGATAATTAAGAAAGAAATTAGGAGAGTGAGGAGGGGCCATGAAATAACACTGGTGAGCAAAATAAAGGAAAATCCTAAGGTGTTTTATATATATATTAAGGGCAAGAGGATGACTAGGGAAATGTAGGGCCCATTAGGGACCAAAGTGGCAATCTGCGTGTGGAGCCAGAAGATGTAGGTGGGGTTTAAATGAAGTTTTTGCATCTGTGTTCACTATGGAGAAGGACGATGTAGACATAGAAATCGGGCAGGGGGACTGTGATATACGTGAACATATTAGCATCGAGAGGGAGGAGGTACTAGCGGTTTTAGCAGGCTTAAAGGTGGATAAATCCCCAGGCCCGGACGAGATGTATCCCAGGCTGCTGTGTGAGGCAAAGGAGGAGATTGCAGGGGCTCTGACACAAATTTTCAGAAGCTCTCTGGCCACAGGGGATGTGCCAGAGGACTGGAGAACAGCTAACGTAGTAACATTATTCAAGGAGGGTAGTAGGGATAAACAAGGGAATTACAGGCCAGTGAGCCTAACATCAGTGGTATTGAAATTATTGGAAAATGTTCTGAGGGACAGAATTAGTCTCCACTTGGAGAGGCAGGGATTAATCAGGGTTAGTCAGCATGGCTTTGTCAATGGAAGATCATGTCTGACCAATTTGATTGAATTTTTCGAGGGGATGACTAGGTGTGTGGATGAGGGTAGTGCAGTGGATGTGGTATGCATGGATTTCAGCAAGGCTTTCGATAAAGTACCGCATAGGTGACTGGTCAAGAAGGCAAGTGCCCATGGGATCCCGGGTGCCTTGGCACATTGGATCCAAAACTGGCTTTGTGGCACAAGGCAGAGGGTGATGGTCGAAGGTTGTTTTTGTGACTGGAAGCGTTTGCCCAGTGGGGTAATGCAGGGATCGGTGCTGGGGCCCTTGCTGTTTGTGGTCTACATTAATGATTTGGATGTGAATGTAAAAGGTATGATCAGTAAGTTCGCAGATGAAACGAAAATTGGTGGGGTGGTAAATAGCGAGGAGGGTAGCCTCAGTCTGCAAGATGATATAGATGGGTTGGTCAGATTCGCATAAGAGTGGCAAATGGAATTTAACCCTGAAAAGTGTGAGGTCATGCATTTTGGAACGACTAACAAGGCAAAGGAATACACAATGAATGGTAGGACCCTAGGAAGGACAGAGGATCAGATGGACCTGGTGTGCATGTACATAGATCCCTGAAGGCAGCAGAACAGGTGGATAAGGTGGTTAAAAAGGCATATGGGATACTTGCCTTCATTAGCCGAGGCATAGAATATAAGAGCAGGGAGGTTATGATGGAGCTGTACAAAACAGTAGTTAGGCCACAGCTGGAATGCTGTGTGCAGTTCTGGTGGCCACACTACAGGAGGGATGTGATTGCGTTGGATAGGGTGCAGAGGAGACTCACCAGGATGTTACCTGGGCTGGAGCGCTTCAGCTATGAAGAAAGACTGGACAGGCTGGGGTTGTTTTCCTTGGAGCAGAGAAAGCTGAGGGGGGACCTGATTGAGGTGTACAAAATTATGAGGGGCATAGATAGTGTAGATAGAAAGGAACTTTTCCCTTAGTAAAGGGGTCAATAACACGGGGGCATAGATTCAAGGTAAGGGGGCAGGAGGTTTAGAGGGGATTTGAGGAAGAACTTTTTCACCCAGAGGGTGGTTGGAATCTGGAACTCACTACCTGAAAGGGTGGTAGAGGCAGGAACCCTCACAACATTCAAGAAGCATTTGGATGAGCACTTGAAATGCCACAGCATACACGGCTACGGACCAAATGCTGGAAAATGGGATTAGATTAGACAGGGCTTGATGGCCGGCACAGACGCGATGGGCCACAGGGCTTCTTTCTGTGCTGTATAACACTGTAACTCTATGACTTAAGTGTTCATATACATAGGCCATTAAAAGGTCAGGGACAGGTACAAAAATTATTTAAAAGTACTAATGGAATGCTGGACTTTAGTTCAAGTGGACGCGAATACAAGGGGTTGTAAGTCATGATACAGCTATACAAAGCCCAGGTTAGAACACACATGAAATACTGTGCTCAGTTCTGGGCAGCACAACTTAGGAAGGATATATAGGCTTTGGGCGGAGTGCAGTGTAGCTTTACTAGAATGACACCTGAACTCCAAGGGTTACTTTATTTCCAATAGATAAAATATTTCCACTGATTAGGGAGTCTGGGACGAGGGTACACAGACTAAAAATAGAGCCAGACCTTTCAGGATTGAAGTTAAGAAACACTTCTACACATAAAGGTTGGTAGCAGTGTGGAACTCTCATATACAATCGGCAGTTGATGCTAGGTCAATAGTTAATCTTAAATCTGGAATTGATCGTTTCCTGTTAACCATAGATATTAAGGAATATGGGGTAAAGGCAGATATATGGAGTGAGGTCACAGAGCAGCAATGATCCCAATGAACGGCGGAATAGGCTCCATGCGCTAAATGGCCTCCAGCTGTTCTTATGTTCCTGGAGTGAAAACGCTAAGCGTTGACTTAAGAGAGACATTCAACATTATGAAGGGTTTTGATGGAGCAATTTGGGACCCTCTGCCAAGTGGGTGAGTAAACAGAGGTCACTGATTTAAGTTACTTTGCCAACGAAGTAGAGAGGAAAGGTGGAGCAATATTTTAAGAGTAACTTTAACATCTGTAACACAGAACCTGAGAGGATGGTGGGAGTAGATTACATCCAAACTTTCACAACGCGAATTTGAAGATGAATAATTTGCACGATTGAGGGGAAAAGATGGGCGTTGTGATTACATTGGACAGCTGTCTCAAAGAGCTGGCCCCGGCACAACCGGCCGAATGGCCCCTTCTGTGCTGTACGATTTTCTGTTTGTATGATTCTGTCATCAAGCGAAATAAAAAAAGGATTGATATGGATGCTCTGCATTTTCCCGCCAACAGATGACGCTAATGCACATGTTTGGCATCTAAAGTTGCAACCAAATGCTGGGATATCTCGTCAAAATGATTGGAAAGGCAGCTCTGTTATTTTACTCTTTGTGTCATGCGATCATCAGTGCAGTAAAGAAAAGAAATGTGTTAACCTTGGCTCACTGGGATTCAGTCTCTCGTCTCTGAGTCAGGCGATTGTCCTATCAAGCCCCATTCTTAACAGTGGATTTCATAATCTAGGCCGACATCCCAGTGAAATGCTGAGGGAGTTCAGCACTGTGTGAGATACCATCCTTGGATGAGATGTTCAACCGGAGTCCTTTCTGCCCTCACCGAACAATGTAAAGTTTCCTTGGTCGTTTCGGAAGTGCAAAGAAGATTCTAGGATGTGATATAATGAGTGTCACAGAGCTACCACAGTGGTTTTGGTGGGACAGCTGGTGCAATGTGTAGGCATGTCGGGAGGATTCAGCGTGGTTCAAGATGCTGCCATTGTGAGCCAAGTCTCAGGCACTAACAAAGAGCGGGACATCCACGTGGTTGATTGTGGGCTGCGTTGATCGATTGACATTGACATAGAATTCACACTTTATACATATACACATCTGTAATGTGAGCCTTCATTCGGGATGGAAATTGGTAGAGCTGCTGGTTGATTCATTGCAGAATCCAAGGGTATATTGGGGGATTATTTGACTGGAATGGATATATCGATTGTTAGATTAGGCCTCAGCAGGAACGATGCGTGGGGATCAGTAACAGAGTAGAAGCGGGAGTTGTTGTTGCTGCTTGTATGAAACGATTGACAGAGCTCGCGATGGGCTTTTAGGAGACTGCTAGGAGAGGCACAGAGGGTCACTATGGACCTATTCACGAATAATTCAAGCTTGGAAATGCAGGAGAGTGGGAGGCCAGAGAATTAGTGAAGTGTTGGGTTAATGGCAGTTGAAGGTGCAGGGTTAAGTACCAAAGAGGGAAATACAGAAAAGAGAGAATCAGTAAAAGAGATATGGGCCTGGTGGAATATTGATTATTGATCAAATCCAGCCTATATCTGACTCATGCCAGATGTTGGGATTTGGGTTGTCAACAGAAGGACCCATTGGTTAGATCCAAATAAGTTATCGTGATATTAAGTGGAGCATTTGTCCAGTAAAGCATTTGGAATTAAAGGCAAGCTATTGACTTTGCTAGAGAATTGATTACAATTCAGGACATAGAGAGGAGGGATAATGGGCATGAAATCCAAATGGCAGGATATGACAAGTGGTGTCCCCAGAATTCTGCAGTGCGGCCTCATGTTTAAGCTGCATTGATCTGTACGTTACAGGAATGGATAAAGACCCAGGATTCCAAGTTTAGTGATGCCACTGAGTTCAGAGGCACTATAAATTCTGGAGATAGCAGCAGAATGTTGCGAATGTTAACTGCGATGTTAAGCGAGTTGGGGGAAATCTCTGGTTGATTGAGTTCAGTGTCATCCAATAAGCACCTTAACAGGATATCTTTTCCACCTGGAATGATGTGCGCACTATTGTATCACAAAGCAGCATAAAGACATAGAATGAAACGAATAGCAATAGGCCATTCAGCCCCACGAGCATGTTCCTGCATTCAATTCGATCCTGCATGACCAGTGTCCTAACTCCATCTAGCCATCTTGGTTCCTTAATTCTTAACACCCATGCTTAACAAAAATAGATCAATCTCAGTTTTGCAATTTTTAATTGACCGAGTCCCAACTGATTTGGGGGAGGAGTTCAAGCTTTCCACTAGCCTTTGTGTAAGGAAGTGCTTCTGGATATAAACCTTGAAGGGGCTTGCTCTAATGTTAAGGTTATGCTTTCTTGCCCTGGATTCTCCTGTCAGAGCAAATATCCTTTCTGCCTACCAGAAAAAATACTTGAATCAGCTTAAACATCTCAATTATGTCACCTCTGAATCTTCTATGCTCAATGGAATTTCTGCCTCGTCTATGGAGCCTGTCATCATAATTTAACCCTTTTAGCTCCTGTATCATTCTGCTGAATCTGCGCGGCTCCCCCTCCAAGGCCAATATAACCTTCCTGAGGTGTGATGCACAGAACGGAATACAGTTTCTCCAGACAAGGTCTAACCAGAGCCCTGTACGGCTGCAACTTAACTTCCATTGCTTTGTATTCCAGCTCTTTTTAATCAAGGCGAACAATCAATTAAAACTTTTACTCATATTCCGAAATGCACACGAGATTTTAGACATTTCTCTACTTTGACCTGTAAATCACTCCACTCATTCACTTTTCCTAACTTGTCACCAATGACAAAATAAACGGATCTATCTTTTTGTGTCCAAAGTGGAAGAGCTCACACTTGTTCACTTTAAATTCAATCTGCTGGAGTTTTCACTCTCCCCACAATCTATTAATGTTCCTTTACAACTTTGTGCTCACGTGTGCATTATTTACTGTGCCAAGTAACTTCGTTTCGCCAGCAAACTTAGATACACGGCTCCGCATTCCTGCATCCAAGTCAGTTATAATTATAATGAAAAGCTAAGACCTCAGTACAGAGCCCCGGGGGACACCATTAGTCATATGCTGCCAATTTGAGTGCAATGCCATTATCCCTACAAATGTCTCCAACAAAATAACCATTTCCCATGCAAGTCAATAAGTTTCCTTCTGTTGCATGCACAAGCCATTCCAATGCCTTCTGAAAGTCCAGAAAATTAACATGCATAGACAATCATTTATCGACCACGTCAGGTTCCTCCTCAAGAAGAGCAACTAATTTCGTTAGACGTGACTTACCATTTACAAATCCATGCTGGATCTCTCTGCTCAGTTCATGTCTTTTCAAATGCCCAGTCACTCTGTCCCTAATAATAGATTGTAGTGCATTGCCACAACTGACGGCAGACCAAGGAGTTTAATATGTCCTAGTTTAACGTTCCTTCCCCTTTAAATAATGTAGTGACCCTGGCAAGTTTTCAATCGAATGGGCCAATTCCGCAATAGAAAGTGTTTTGGAAGATCCTGAATAACATCAGCAATGTCCTCTCCTACTTATTTCAAACACCTCGTGTGGCATCCATCGATTCCTGGAAATTTGTCTATTTTTATATCATTAGCTTCTCCATCACAATTTACTTTACTTACATTGAATCTAGATCTTTCTCCTAAATTTATTTTAGTTTTCCTTGTATCTCTGACAGAAATTTTAGAAAACAGCAGTATCTGTTACCGTAGCTTCGAATTGACAGCTGCTGTGATGCAGACCTGTATTACCGCTATCTCTTTCACAACACGATTGGGTAGAGCAGTCAATTCAATTTACATACACATTTATTCAGCAGTTTGAACATTAGTTGCTCAATTTCGTTATTTTAGAGAAAAAGGTAGACACTCACCTTGAGAAACGATCCGCCAAACCCCAGTAATCAATAATAAGAGAAGATATGTATGAGTTATTCAAACGCCAACACATTTTAATGTTGAATATACAGACTCACTGCCGTGCATTGTTCCATTGACGTTTCACAGTGTGATTGAGTTGGTGAAATTCTGGCCCGTTTTATTCATCTCCTAATCCAGAAGATGAACAAATAATGTAGGCAGACACTAAATACACAAAGTTAGAGAATTGCTCTACATTTTGTGTTTAAGTACTTCATAATTTCTTTCAAAATTAACTGGCACCAATTTTAATATCCTGCTCCATTGTTATGAATTCACCCTCCATAACTGAATAAATTATCCTTTAAGACTCTCCTTAAAACCTACCTCTCCCAGACAAGCTTTTGCTCACCTGCCCTAATACCACCTTGTATGGCTCCGTGAAAATGTTGATTTTTTATAACACTGCTGTGACGTGCCTTGGGACATTTTACAATGTTATAGGCGCTATATAAATGTAAGTTGCTGTTGTTGTTCTTGTAGATAGTGACAGAATATGTTTATAAAGGAAACACGTGGTTTTAGCGCAACAACACTTCACCACGGGTAAACAGGAAGTTAACCCTTGACAGTAACAAAAGTGCGTCAGAACCAAGAATCTCTTCAAACATATTGAATGAAAATACATTGCGGCAGTCTTTCTGATACATTGAAGTGGCATAATTAATTCAAATCTCAAATCTCACCACAATTACATTCATAAAGCTACTGATTTGGTCAGTACAGGAGGAGGTTATTCAGCCATCGTGCCTTTGCTGGCTTATAGAAGGTGCTATGCAATTAGTCTCTCCCATCTGCTTTTTCTTCATAGCCCTGTATTTTTTCATTTTCAAGTATTTGTCCCGTTCCCTTTAGAAAGTTTCAATTAGAGATGCAGAAACAGACTGATTCTGAGGCGTTTAGTTATTAATAAAATTGAATACAATTCACTACAAATATAGGGAGAGGAAAAGGAATTTACATTCAGTGAAGAATGTTAAGAGAAGATCTGATGGAGGAGATCAAAATTATGCTGGGTTTTATTCAGGTATATTGTTCTACTGGTTGGTGAGGCGGTAAATGGAGGACTGAAATATTAACCAAAATAACAAAGGCAGAAGTTGTGAGAGTGTGTAATGCAGCAATAAAATAGGACCTGGCTTTCCTTCATGGAATCCATGATTTAAGGGAAATAGAAACGAACCATTAAATAAAGGTGGGTAGATATTTGTGGAAAGGGGGATTGTTAGATGTTTGATATTTAATGCAGAAAAGTATGAAGTGGTGCATTTTGAAAGGAATAAGGAGGATAGGCAATATGAGCTTCAATATCAAATTGCACAGAGGATGCATGAGCAGAGCCCTGGCGGTTCACATACACAATTGTCCAAAGGTCTTAGTTGAAGATTAAGGTTTAAATGCTGAGAACAACGAGCATCTGCAGCACTATCATTATTGAAGGACATTAGTCTCCAACCACTGTGGAGATCTATATATCAGTGATATGGAAAACTCGAACACACTGAAGGAGCAAATGCAATCTAACTTATTAATACCGAATGGTGTTTGAATTCACTAGGCACCGGGGCTGTTTCAATTTTTTTTAGCAGAGTCTCAAATATCATGATGCAGCTGTCATCTGGATGGAAGAAGGAAGAGAAATCAAAACTGATTAAAAAGTATCTAAAAATATCTCAGGCTGCAGTTAACATTGAAAGCAAATGCTATAATGTATGCCTGTGGTTTCATCTCAGAAAGTCATGGTAACCATTTGCAAATCTCTGGGTGGGCCTCAGCTGGAGTCTTGTGTCCCAATTCAGACATTACACTTTAGGAAGGATGCCAAGGCCTTTGGAATGGTAAAGATACCAGGATGATACGATGGGTCACGGACTTTGAATCTGGGGAGAGAAGAGAATGTTAAGGGGATCTGTAATAGTGGTATTATAAATCATGAGGAGTTTTGATAGAGTAATTCGCTACAGAGAATTACATAGAATATACAGCACTGAAATATGGCATTCGGTCCATCGATTTGGTCTGGTGTTTACACGCCACATGAGTCTGGTCCCATTCCGTCTACTTCATATCAGCTTGTCAGCCTATTTTCTATTGCTTTTTCTCTAATGTAACCGTCCAATTTCCTTTTGAAGGCATCTCAGCTCAAGTCAGTGGTAACCGGATGTGAATAATTTAAAAGAATTGGCAAAAACACGAGAAGCGAAACGAGGAGACTTATTTTACACAAAGGGTTGTTAAGATCTGGAATGCACAATTGACTGTGAGCTGGATTCAGATTCCACAGGAGCTTCAAAAGGTAACTGTACATGTATTGAAAAGTAATCATTAACAGGGTTGTGACTAAAATGCTCGGGTGTGGGACTACGTTGAGCAGCTCTTTAGAATTGCCTGTACAGGCATGATGGGCCAAATGGCGTCCTTCAGTGGTCTAAGCGTCTATTAATTAGTTAAATGAGTTCTTTCGGCATGTCCGCTTGCAAATAAATGCAATAATCCACGGCAAGTTTCAAGATGTGCCCTTGCGTGGAGTGACAAAAGAACTCGTGAAAATATGGTCAAATTCAGAAAAGATCAATTTTTGACTAAATAAATCCATTACTGTAACAAAAGTAAAGCAGCAGAGTGGAGTGTGTGTGCAAACACTGAAAATCTTTGCTGGTAACCACCTGCTGTCATACCATCAACAGAAAGGCAATGCAAGCGGCGGAGCTCCATTTTGGAATGGCTGGAGGCATTAATGGTGGGATTTGAGATTGAACATGACGTGTTTTTTGATGGTCATTAGTCCCCGCCTATTTAAATGGCGGGTTTCTCTGACATTGCCAAACCTAGCTTACTGAATGAGGAAGTGGAGTTAAAGTAATGTCCCAGATCTGAACGCTGCCTGAATTCCTTACCAGAGTGGTTTAGTGGTACAGACAGTGCACACAGGCTCAGAAATATCACAAAGCGACTGAAATTGCAATTCAAACTTGGAAACTGACAGAAAAGCACGTAAAACACTGAAAATGGTCAGTATTAAAGAGAACAGTAACAGCAGTTTCATAAAGGATGCGAGCGGTTTAAATTCGAAGGAGCTTCACTTAAACAAAGAGGAACTTAGCTGCTAACAGAAAGAACAGTTTCTCAGAACCAACGGACTAGCTATAAATATATTTACTAAAATGTACACTGACTGTGTTACAAATGTTCTCATCCAGTTTCTCTCTCCAAATCTCCTGAAGATGCTGATTTTCGAATGCCGCTCTCCAATAGCCCAACGCATTATCTGTTCATGTTTGAGTGCAGATACTGAGTGGTTTGCTTGACATGAGGGTTGTTGCCCTGCTGCAGGCTATGCGAGATAATACCAGTGTTTAACCCCGATTTATTTCCCCTCTTTTCCTTTTGGGTATTGTGCAGGTTTCAATTGCATTCAATCCAAACAGTACAGCCGAAATGGCTTGGTTCTGAGTCCGACTGAACGGCGCCCTCATACTGCGCATCCTCACTTACTAGCATGCAACATAAATCAAAGAGCTATTTCACGATCATTGACCGAGGGTTCCTTCAGTGGCCTCGGAGCACTGAGCTGAACGATAGCGCCAGTACCTCAGCAAGGAGCGGATGTTGATCATTCGGTCTTCCTTTGATGTACTGCTTAGCTGTGCACTGCAGGCACTAACTGAGCGATCAGGAGACCAATACACTCCACTATTCTCCTGATAAAATGCACTATTCTCCAAATCCAGTCCAGTAACATAATTAACAGAGCGTTTCTAATCGGAGAGACGATCATTTAGTTAAACTTATCCAATCAGAAATTGAGGAGACACTTCTTTACCAAGAGAGTGGTCGGAAAATGGAACACGCTTTCACGTGGAGCAGTTGAGGCTGAAAACATAGAAGCATTTAAGTTATAACTAGCTGTTAACATGAAGGAGAAAGGAGTTGGAGGATATTCTGATAGTGTCAGATGCATTTGCGTGGGAGGAGGCTGATCCAGAGTGTAAACAACGGCACAGACCTGTTGGGGTTAATGGCCTGCTTCTGTTTTGTAAATTCCATTTCATTCTATTGAAGTTCAGGCTGAAGTTCACAGTGACAGCAAATACTTTAAACTGGAGCGTATGGGTTCAGCTCAGAATCACTTCACCTCGGACAGAGGGTAATTTAACCCTGTTAGTAAGAATAGTGCATCAGAACCAAGAATGTGTTTATCCACATTGAAGGAAATACATTGTGGCAATTTTTCCTGTACACTTTCAACCAAACAATTAATTATTTCGTGGATAAACCAGCATCATGTGTGGTGCAGTAGCAGACTGAAACTCCGTACATTCATTTATTAGATGGTCAGCTGCTTACTCAGAATATGTTCAAGGCCAAGGTGGTGCGTTTCACAGGACACTAAAAAGCGGAAATGCATATGTGGGGATAGGAGAGATATTGGGGAAAGACACAGTATCAGATCTCAGAGAGGGAGGAGCCTCAGAGGAGTTTGAACATTGTGACCTGGAGAATTCTGGAATGTAGCAGAGGCATCTTTACGGATAGTTCTACTCTTAGTGAATTCGGTTATGCTGAGAGAATAGAGATGCTGGCATTGTTGTCTTTAGAGCATTGAGGTTTAAGCAGAGAGTCGCCAGATTGGTTCCAGGGCTGAACAACTTCAGATATGTGGGGAATCTGGAGAAACAATAATTTTGTTCTCCTTAGAGCAGAGAAGGTTAAGGGCTGAGTTCCTTTAATATACTGGGAATGAGTGACACCAGTTACGTGGAGAGACTAGAGAAGATACGATTGCTCTCCTTGGAGCAGAGACGGTTAAATGGAGATTCGCCAGTAATATACCGGGGAAGGGACTTCAGCTATGAGGAGAGATAAGGAAAGCTGTGGTTGTTCAGGTGCAATCTGCATGGAACAATGAAAATAATTTTTATAGCGATAAGCAAAGAATGTGAAAAAAGTTCAGGCTGAAGTTACCATAGACAGAAAATGCTTACAATGGAAACCTGTGGTTTCAGCTCAGAATCGCTTCCCCTCTTACAATGAGGAATTTACACCTGACAGTAAGAGCAGGGCATCAGAACCAAGAAAGACTCAGGCTAAAAATATTGAATTAAACTGCATTGTGGAAATCTCTCTGATAAGTGTTAAGCCGTACAATTAATTCATTATTTGAATATCACAACAGTTAGAATCATAAAATTATGGAACCTTAGAGCAGGGAAGGAGGCCCCTGGGTCCAACCTGCCTGTGGCGGCTCTTTCAAAGACTAATCCAATTAAGACCTTTCATCGGTTTTTTCCACATAGACCAGCAAGTGTTTCCTGTTCAAGCATTTACCCAATTTCCTTTAGACAGTTAGAATTAGAGCTGCAATATCAGATTGATTCTCAGACATTCATTTATTAATATATAATTGGATTCAATCTCTTAAAATACATGAGATAATAATATACTAGATTCCACCTAGCATCTCCTAAACTACAAATTAGGGGCGTGCTCACAAACACAATGTGAGAAAAGGAGCATACAAACAACCACTTAGCCTAGGATTGTGCTGCAAATGTAACTGTGCCTTGAAATCAATGCCGTTTGTTTCAGAGATATAAAAATAAATTGTGTAAACGTCATTGAAACTACAACTTTAATGCCCCTTTGCTGGAAAATGAAACCCATGTGTTTTACATTTCTTTTATCTAAACAGCAAGTCTGCTTAGAGCACGGTTGGAAATTTAGTAAACTTGAAATTGTAGTAATCAGTGACGAGGATAGTAGCCGACTTCAGGAGGTCTCAGCCAGGCTGGTGAAATGGGCAGACACATGGCTGGTGACATTTAAAGCAGAAAACTGTAAAGTGATGATCTTTGGGAAGACGAATGAGAAGAGAAAATATTAAAAAAATTATAAAATATTACAGGTCATTCAGGAACAGAGTGCACATAAGCAAGAGACCTTGGTCGTTAGGTTTAAACATACTTTAAGATCTGTGGCATTTAATGTAGAAGCAGAAAGTACAAAAGGAAAGAGCTTTGCTATATCTTTCTAGCCTCAGCTGGAACATTGTGTCCCATTCTGGGCACCACACTTTAGGAAGGATGTCAGGGCCTTGTAAAGAGTGCCAAGGAAATTTACCAGAATGGTGCAAGTGATGAGGGAATCCAGGTATGTAGAAAGACTAGAGATGCTGCGATAGTTCCCTTATGGCAGAGAAGTGTAAGATTTACCATATTGATTCCAGAGATGGTGAACCTCAGTTATGTGGAGCGACTGGAGAAGCTGGGTTTGTTTTCTTTGGTAGAAACAAAACATGTGCCGATAAGGATGAAAAATGGGGCTTCACCAGCTAGAGTGCCTGGCTGAGAAAGGGAATAGATGTTAAACTAAACAGAAACAGGAGACTTATGACAAATATCAAGTGCAGAACACAGCAGAACACATGGAAGAATCCGCAGATTGCAGGCCCAAATTGAAAAGTATATAATGAGGGCAACGAGAGTTCCTGAAAACAGATTAGTCGATCACATGACAGGGAATACAAGGATCTTTTACAAATAGAAACTGAAAGGATAGTTAATGCAAAAATCTTTTTTGTGGAGACAGAGAGCATTACTGAGGTACTGGATGAGTATTTTGCATCTGTCTTCACAGAAGAAGAGGTTGAAGTTAATTGCACAGAAATTGGTGCCGGGGGCTTCCCGCGGGTGCAAGGCCCCGACCTACACTTACTTAGCGCGCCGACAGTTGAAGCCTGGCCCTGCGTTGAATTCCTGTCAGTGGCCCGGTTCAGCTCCCGGTGCGCTGTGCTTGCGTGATCCAGTGGCATAGTTAGTTCGATGGGCCGGCTGGGATCACGTGAGCACTGGGCAACCAATCGGAGGTCGCAAAAGTTCATTCATGAGTTTGATGGTAAGAATTGTCAAACTCATGAAAACTCCGGGCGCCCAAAACAGTACTTAAACTTCAAATAATAGTTAAAAAACATGCCACTAATTAAATGAACTATTAATAAGTGTAAAAAACTATTTTAACCAATTATTCAAATTTTTGAAAAAATTAATTTTT
Source organism: Somniosus microcephalus (assembly GCF_052327205.1). Classification (NCBI taxonomy): domain Eukaryota; kingdom Metazoa; phylum Chordata; class Chondrichthyes; order Squaliformes; family Somniosidae; genus Somniosus; species Somniosus microcephalus. The sequence continues at coordinate 11,143,859 of NW_028225183.1, read as the reverse complement.
TAACAAATCGGGTCTAAAAATACACTTAACTTACTGGAAATTCTTTAAAAATAATAAAACTGTGGCAAAACATTTCTAACTTTAATTAATAGACCACTTACCTTTTAAAACTAAGTCCTTACATCTTTGTTCCTGCGTAAAAACCGGAGGCCTTCACGCACAGGCAAAGCTTTAAAGAAGGAATGTCAGCGCGCACGCGCAGACTCCTGTGCGCACATGTTCGACCTCTGAACCACTTGGTTCAGAGGAAAGGAAATGCTGGTTTTCCGCACATGCGCTGTGCATGCTGAAAACCGGCACTTCCATCGGGCCCACGCATGAGTACCCCGTCCGGACCTGAATTACTGGGCCATTGTTGCAGTTGAGGAGCGGGTGTTTATATATAGAATAGTATAAAAATAGATAGAAAGGAGGTGCTAAATATTGTGGAAACACACAAAGATAACAAGTCATCCGGCCCTTATGGGAAGCATCCTACATTGCTGAGGGAAGCTATGGTGAAGATAGCAGAAGGCGTGACCATAATCTTGCCATCCTCCTTGGGAATGGGAGTGTTGCCAGAGGAATGAATGATTGCAAATATAAAAATTCTGTTCAATGACGGGGAGAGCGATAAACCTGGTAACTCCAGGCTAATCAATCTACGTTCGGTAGTGGGAAAACTTTTGGAGAACACAATCATTGACAAAATTATTTCTCATTTAGAAGAAGATGATTTAATAAGGGATAGGCAGCTGTCCCTTATTGAAGTATATTATTCAAGTATAATCGTGGTTCCCTGACCTGATTGAGTTATTTCATGAAGTCGCAATGAGAGTAGAAGAAGGTAGTGCAGTAGATGTTCTATACCTGGAAATTCAATAATGTATCACCTAACAGACTCACTAGAAAAGCAGAAACACGTCGTATTAAAGGCACAGTGTGGAATTGTGTTCTTGAATGCCTAAGGGATAGGAGGCAGAGAGTAGCGGTGAACAGATGTTGTTCTGACCATGTGGAACTACGCAGTGGTGTACACTTGTGGTCGGTGGTAAGACCATTAATCTTCCTGTTATGTATAAATGACCTCGACTTGTGTATAAGGGGTAAAATTTCGAATATTGCGTTTGATGCTGAATATGGCAAGGTTGTAAATAGTGAGCAGGATAGCAACGACTTCAGGTGGACATATTCAGTGTGGTGGAATGGGCAGACCTGTGCCAGATGCAATTTACTGTGGCTAACTGTGCAGTAAATTGGGAGAAACACCATGGAGAGGCACTATAATTTAAATGAGACTATTTTCAGGGAGCAAAAGAGCAGATGGAACTTGGTGTACATACTGTCAAATCATTGAAGGTGATAGGGCAAGTTGTTACTGCAGTAAAAATGTGCATTGCATGATTGGCATCGAAAAAAGAGGCACTAAATACTTGACCAAGGAAATCATTCTAAATATTTTAAAATCGCTGATTTGACCTCAGCTGGAGTATTGTGTACAATTTTAATCACCACACCTTAGGAACGTTGTCAAGTCCTTTGGGCGGGTACAGAGACATGTCCAGGATGTTATTGGGATGAGGGACATCAATTGCAGAAGCAGCAACTGGGCTTCTTACAACATAACATGCTAATCGCAGACCAAATCGAGGTATCCCCATTAATGTGGGGTTGTGATACAGCAACTGGCGATAAGCTGTTTTCTCTTGCACGTTGCTCGGCAACCAAAGCACTAGGATTTCAAAATGGCAGAGGGTAGATGCGGTGAAATAATTTGACACAGAGGGTTGTTAAGATCTGGAACACACCACCTGAAATGGTGTTGGAATCAGATTCCATCGGAGCTTTCATAAGGCCATTGGACATATACTTGAAGCGCAGCAATTTGCATGGTTATGGGTTAAAAGCTCGAGACTGGGGCTAAATTGGAACGCTCTTTCAAAGAGCCGACAGAGCCACGCGGGGCCGAGTGGCCTCCTTCTGCACTTCAGAATTCCATGATTCTAATTAAATAGGGTCTATTGAGCTGGCCGTTTATAAAAAATTCCAATAATCCATCTATAATAGCAATATACTGCAGATGCTGGAAATCTGAAATAACAACAGAAAATGCTGAAAATACTCAGCAGGCCAGGCAGCATCCGTGGAGAGAGAAACAGAGTTAACGTTTCAGGTCTGGGACCCTTCATCATAACTGGAAAAAGCTGAAAATATAACAGATATTATGCAGGTGCAGAGACTGGGGGGGTGGTTTTGGAGGGGAGGAAGGAATTGAAAGAACATATTGTGAAAATGTTGCAAATGTGAATGGCAATTTCATAATGCATGAAAAATGGGGGCAGGCATTATTATCTGAAATTGTTGAACTCGACATTGAGTCCGGAATGCTGTAAAGTGCCTAATCGAAAGACGAGGTGCTGTTCTTCGACCTTACGTTGAGCTTCATTGGAACAATGTAATAGGCCGAGGACAGAGAGATCAGAGTTGGAGCGAAGCAGAGAATTAAAGTGACAGGCGACCAGAAGCTCAGAATCATCCTTATGGACTGAAAGGAGGTCTTCCACAAAATGGTCGCCCAATCTGTGCTTGGTCTCCCCAGTGTAGAGGGGACCACATCGTGAGCAGCGAATACAGTATATTAAATTGCAAGAAATACAAGTAAACCGCTGATTCACCTGGAAGGGGTGTTTGGGGCCCAGGACAGTGGGAAGGAAGGAGGTAAAAGTGCATCTGTTGCATCTCCTGTGCTTGCACGGGAAGGTGCCAGAAGAAGGAGAATGGCTTTTGGAGGTGAATGAGGAGTGGACCATTTCCTGGTCTGTTCACCAAACAACAACAGCACCACCCTTATCAGGAGGCAAACACCTGCACTTTGGCAGGAAAAATCGTAGAGCAAGTTATTAACTTAATGGCAAGAAACTGGAAAGTACTGACGTACAAAGGGATCTGGGGGTCCTGTTGCACGAAACTCAAAAGGTTAGTATGCAGGTGCAGCAAGTGATTAAGAAGGCCAATGGAATGTTGGCTTTCATTGCTCGGGGGATAGAATATAAAAATAGGGAGGTGTTGCTTCAGTTGTACAAAGTATTGTTGAGACCGCACCTGGAATACTGCGTACAGCTTTGGTGTCCATACTTAAGAAAGGACATACTTGCTCTCGAGTCAGTACAAGGAAGGTTCACTCGGTTAATCCCCGGGATGAGGGGATGGACATATGAGGAGAGGTTGAGTAGATTGGGACTCTACTCATTGGAGTTCAGAAGAATGAGAGGCGATCTTATTGAAACATATAAGATTGTGAAGGGGTTGGATCGGGTGGATGCGGGGAAGATGTTCCCGATGATGGGAGAAACTAGAACTAGGGGGCATAGTCTTAGAATAAGGGGCTGCTCTTTCAAAACTGAGATGAGGAGGAACTACTTCACTCAGAGGGTGGTAGGCCCATGGAATATGCTGCCTTAAAAAGCTGTAGAAGCTACATCATTACATAAATTTAAAACAGAAATAGACAGTTTCCTAGATGTAAAGGGAATTAAGGGTTACGGGGAGCGGGCAGGAATTTGGACATGAGTCTAGATTCGGATCGGTCATGGCCCTGTGGGTAGTGGAGCGGGCCCAGGGGCCGTGTAGCCTGATCCTGCTCCTATTTCGTGTGTCTAATTCTGTTAGATTCAGGAGATGGTTCTGTGATAGTGGATTGGCAGTTAGGATCAGATCAGCCATGATCTTATTGAATGGCGGAGCAGGCTCGAAGGGCCGATTTGCCTACTCCTGCTCCTATTTCTTATGTTCTTATGATCACTCCCACTCTGATCTCTCTGTCCTCGACCTATTACATTGTTCCAATGAAGCTCAACGTAAGCTCGAGGAAAAGCACCTCATCTTTCGATTAGGCACTTTAACGTCTTCCGGACTCAATATTGTGCACAACAATTTCAGATAATATACCTTGCCCCCATTTTTCAGGCAGTATGATTTTGCCATTCCAATTTGCATCATTTTCACAGCATGTTCTTTCAATTCCTTCCTCCCCTCCTAACCCCACCCACCCCCATCTCTGCATCTGCTTAATAGCTGTTACATTTCCAGCTTTTTCCAGTTCTGGTGAAGGGTCCCAGACCTGAAAAGTTAACTCTGTTTCTCTCTCCACGGCTGCTGCCATGCCTGCTGAGTATTTCCAGCATGTTCTGTTGTTTTCTCGAATAATCCATCGCAAGTTATAAAATGTACCTTGGGCCTAATGACACAAACCAGCGTTAAATGATACTCTGAAACAAAAAAGGGCCATTTTGTGACTGACTGAACCCATCACTGAAAGATAAAGGAAATAATCATGATAGAGGTTGTGTGCAAAAATTGAACATCTTTACAGATCTCCACATGATAACACAGCACGGAACGGATTGGCAACGCAAGCAGCAGAGCTTAGTTATTTAATTAATGGAGGCATTAACGTGGGAGCTTAAGAGATAAATTTTGAGCACAAAAGGTAGCTGCAGCACTCTGTTTGTAGGAGGACATTAGTCTCCGCCCACTGTGCAGATCTATATCTCAGTGAGATGCCCAGCTCTAGTATACTGAATGAGATAGTGGGCTTAAAAATATTCCCAAATCTGAAAGCTGCCTGAATTATTCAGGAGAAATGCTTAGTGGTACAGACAGTACACATAGGCTCACAAATTACTCAAAGCGCCCGAAATTGAAATGCAAGCTGGTACAGAGAAAGAACATTCCGGACATAAACTGAAAATGGTCAGTATTGAAGAGAACAGTAACAGCAGTTCGCTGTTACAGAGGAAGCGAGCCGTTTCAGTTCAAAGGAGCTTCAGTTGAAAGAAAGAGGAACTAAGCTGCTAATAGAAAGACGTTTCAGAGAACCAACGGAATAGCTAAAAAATGTTGACTTGAATGTACATGGACTGTTCTAAAGCTGTTCTCGTCCAGTTTCACTCTCCAAATCTCCTGAAGATGCTGATTTGCAAATGCCGCCCTCCAGTATCCCACACATTAGCTGTTCATGTTTGAGTGCAGACACTGAGTGGGTTGCTTGACTTGAGTTTTGTTGCCCTGCCGCAGGCTATTCGAGTTAATGCAAGTGTCTAGCCCCGAATTATTTCCTTTCTTTTCCCCATGGCAATTGTGCAGGCTTCTATTGCACCCCATCCAATCAGTACAACTGAAATGACTGGGTGGTGAACCCGGCTGAAATTCGCCCTGCTATAACGCATTCTCACTTCCCAGCATTCAACCGATATCAAAGAGCTATATCACGACATTTGACCGAGGCTTCCTTTAGAGGCCTCGGAGCACTGAGCTGAATGGTAGCATCAGTACCTCCCCTTGATGGAGATCAGGGAACTCAGCAATCAGCGGATGTTGTTCATTGGCTCTTACTTTTATGTACTTCTTAGCTCTGCAATGCAAGCACTAACTGAGCTATTGGGCGACTAATATGCTCCACTATTCTTCTGATAAAATACATTATTCTCCAAATCCAGTCCAGTAACAGATTTATCTTGGCGTTTTAAATTTGAGACACAATCATTACGTTCAACTTATCCAATCAGGAATTGAGGAGGTACTTCTTCACCAAGAGAGTGGTCTGGAAATGGAACATGGGAACACGTGGAGTAATTGAGGCTTATAACATAGAAGCATTTAAGGTGAAACTAGTTGGTAACATGGGGGAGAAAGGAATAGGAGGATATGCTGATAGTGTCAGATGAATTAGATTGGGAGAAGGCTGGTCTGGTGTATACACAACGGCATAGGCATGCTGGGGCGAATGGCCTGTTTGTGTTCTGTAAATTATATGTTGAAGTTCAGGCTGAAGTTCACAGTAACAGCAAATGCTGTAAACCGGAGACTGTGGATTCTGCTCAGAAAAACATCACCTCTGACAGAGGGTAATTTAACACTGATAGTTAGAATAGTGCATCAGAACCAAGAATGTGTTTACACACATTGAAAGAAATACATTGTGAGAAGCTTTCCTCTAAACTTTTAACCGTTTAATTAATTTATTGTTGGATAAACCAGCACCATGTGTGGTGCAGTAGCAGACTGAATCTCCGTACTTTCATTTATTCGATGGTCAGCTGTACATTAATAATAAAGTCAAGGACAAGGCAGTGGGCTTCTTAGGCAAACTAAACATGAGAAGTGCATGTGTGCGGATAGGAGAGATATTGGGGAAAGACTCAAAATCAGAGCTCGGAGAGGGCGGAGCATCAGAGGTGTTTGAATGATGTGACCAGGGGAATTCTGGGATGTAGCAGAGGCATCTGAACAGATGATCTTAATCCATGTGACTTCGGTTATGTGGAGAGAATAGAGAAGCTGGGATTGTACTCCTTAGTGCAAAGAAATGTAAGCAGAGATCGCCAAAATGGTACCAGGGCTGAACAACGTCAGATATGTGGGAATCGAGAGAAGCAGGAATGTTTTTCTCCTTAGATCAGAAAAGGTTACGGGGTGAGTTACCTTTAATATACCGGGAATGAGTGACATCAGTTAGGGGTGAGACTGGGGAAGCTGAGATTGTTCTCCTTGGAGCAGAGAAAGTTAACTGGAAATTTACCAGTAATATACCGGGGATAGGGACTTCAGTTATGAGGGGAGATGAGAGAGGCTGGCACTGTTCGGGTGCAATCTGCATGGAACAAAGAAAATAATTTAAACAGCGATAAGCAAAGAATGTGAAAATATTTCAGGCTGAAGTTACCATAGACAGAAAATGCTGACAACAGAAACCTGTGGTTTCAGCTCAGAATCGCTTCACCTCAGACAATGAGGAATTTAACCCCTGACAGTAAGAGCAGGGCCTCAGAACCAGGACTGAGGATAAACATATTGAATGGAAATACATTGTGGAAGTCTCTCTGGTAAGTGTTAAGCCATACAAATAATTAATTATTTGAATATCACAACAGTTAGAATCATAAAATTATAGAACCTTCGAGCAGAGAAGGGGACCCCTGGGTCCACCCTGCCTGTAGCGGCTCTTTGCAAGGCCAATCCTTTTATCACCTTTCATCGGCTTTTTCCACATAGCCCTGCAGGTTTTTCTGTTGAAGCATTTAACCAATTCCTTTTTAACATTTACATTTAGAGGTGCAGTAACAGATTGATAATCAAACATTCGTTTATTAATATAATAATTGAACTCATGTCTCTTAAAATACATGAGTGATCGGATTCCACCTTGATCTCCTAAACTATAAATTAGGGGCGTGTTCACTCACTCAATGGGAGAAAAGGAGCACACAAACAGCCTCTTAGCCCTGTATTGTGCTGCAAATCTAACTGTGCCTTTAAATGAACGTAGTTTGCTTCAGAGTACAAAAAAATAAAACGTGTAAAGGTCATTGAAACAAGAAGCTTTAAAGCCTCTTTGCAGGAAATGAAAAATATGTGTTTTACATTTATTTTATTTAAAAAGCAAGTCTGTTTAGAGCACGGTTGGAAATGTAGTAAACTTGAAATCGGAGTAAGCAGTTAGCAGGATAGTAGCCGACTTCTATAGGCTTGAGACAAGCTGGTGAAATGTGCAGACACGTGGCAGGTAGATTTAAAGCAGAGAACTGTGAAGTGATTATCTTTAGGAAGACTGATGGGAAACGACAATATTAAAGAAATTACAATATATTACAGGGCATTCAGGAACAGAGTGCACATAAGCAAGAGTACGTGGCCAATATGTTAAAAAAAACTTTAAGATCTGTGGCATTAAACCTAGAAGCATAAAGTGCAAAATGAACGAGTTTGTTAAACCGTTCCAGCCTCAGCTGGAGCATTGGGTCCCATTCTGGGCATGAAAGTTTAGGTAGGATGTCACAAATGTGTAAAGAGTGCCGAGGAAATTTAGCAGAATGCTTACATGAATGGGGGAATTATGTAGAATAACTAGAGAAGCTGTGGTTGTTCCCTTATGGTAGAGAGGTATAAGGGAGATTTTCCATGCTCTTTCCAGGGATGCTGGACTTCAGTTACATGGAGAGACTGGAGAAGCTGCAGTTGTTCTCATTGGTACAATCCAAACTAGTGACCATAAGGTGGAAAGATGGGCTTCAGAAGCAAGAGTGCCTGGATAAGAAAGGGAATAGTGGTTAAACTAAACAGAAAGAGAAGGCTTATGACAAATGTTAAGTGCAGAATACAGCAGAGTACCACGTAAAATCCGGAGATTGCAGGTGCCAAACTGAAAAACTATATACGAATGACAAAGAGAGTTTATCGAAACAGATTAGCAGATAGCATTAACAGGAATACAACACATTTTTATATATAAAAATTGAAAGAACAGTTAAAGGAATGGTGGGGCTGATTAGGGTCAAAAAGGAAACATTCTTGTAGAGGCTGATGGTATGATTGAGGTACTGAATGAGTATTTTGCCTCTATCTACACAAATGAAGAGGATGAAGTTGCAGTAGAAGATGGGGAGTAAACATATAATTTGGATAGGATAAAATAAATAGAAAGGAGGTGCTAAATAGGTTGGAAACGCTCACAGATAACAAGTCACCCGATCAAAAGGGATGCATGCTACGTTGCTGAGGGAAGATATGGTTAAGACGGCAGATGTTCTGATCACAATCTTCTCATCCTCCTTGGAAATGGGAGTGTTGCCAGAGGACTGAAGGATTGTAAATATCACATGACTGTTCAAAAAAGGGGACAGCGATAAAACTGGTAAATACATGCAAATCACTCCACCTTCGGTAGTGGGAAAACTACTGAAAATCACAGTCATTAACAACATTATTTCTTATTTAGAGAAGCATGGATTAATAAGGGAGAGACAACTTGTAATTGTTCAAGTAACATCGTGTTTGACTGAACTGATTGACTTTTTTGATGAAGTACCAAAGAGGGTTGATGAAGGTAGTGCAGTAGATGTTGTGTATCAGGAAATTCAATAATGTATCACATAACAGACGCAGTAGAAATGTAGAAGCACGTGGTATTAAAGGAACGGCGATGAATTGTGTTCTAATTGGCTTAGGGATAAGAGCCAGCGAGTAGTGGTGAACCGATGTTCTGACCATGTCGAATTATGCACTGGTATTCCCCAGGGATCGATGGCAAAACCATTGATTTTCCTGTTATATGTAAATGAGCTGGACCTTTGTATAAGGGATAGCATTTCGAATATTCCTTTTGAAGCTAAATTTGGCAAGGTTGTAAATAGTGAGCAGGATAGCAGCAGACTTCAGGGGGATATAGTCAGAGTGCTGAAATGGGCAAACATAAGCCAGATGCAATTTATTGCGGTTAACTGTTCAGTGAAACACTTTGGGAGATAAACCATGGGGAGGATGTTTAATGTAAATTACACTATTTTCAAGGGGGAAAGAGAAGGCAGAATCTGGGGTACCAGCTCACAAAACATAGAATGTGGCAGGGCAAGTTGATAATGCAGTAAAAAGGTGTATGGTGAAACTGGATTTGAAAAAGGAGGCATTGAATACAAGAGCAAGGAAGTAATGCTAAACATTTACAAATCACTGCTTAGGCCACAGCTGCAGTATTGTGTACAAGTGTAAGCACCACACTTTAGGAACAATGTCAAGTTCTTTGCGAGGGTACAGAGAAGGCTTCCAGGATGCTATTAGGTATGAAGGACTTCAATTGGAGAAGCTGGAAATGCTCTCATTACAACAGAACCAGCAAATAGGAGACCAGATAGAGGTTTTCGCAATAATATGTGGTTTTGTTAGAGTATGTATCAATAAACTGTTTCCTCTTGCAAGTGGGACGACAACCAGCGATCAATGATTTAAAATGATTGACAAATATCCCAGAGGGGAAATGAGGTGAAATTATTAGACACAGAGGGCTGTTAAGGTCTGGAACGCTCCGCCTGAAAGGTGGTGGAATCAGATTCCATAGGAACTTTCATAAGGTTATTCGATATGTACTTGACGAGCACTAATTTCCATGATTATGGGTTAAATGCTCGAGGTGGGGTTAAATGGGAACGCTCTTTCAAAGGCCGAGACATAGACAGGAGTGGCCGAATGGCCTCCTACAGCACTGTAAATTGCTATGTTTCTAACTAAATCAGGTCCATTGAGTTGACCGTTTCTAAACAATTCCAATAATCAGTGGCTAGGATCAAGATGTGTTAATGGTCATAATGACACAAAACAGCGTAAGTTTATGTTGAGATATGCAAACCGTCCTCTGTGTGAATGAGTTGAACCATCACTGAAGGACAAAGGAAAGCAGCTGTGTGGAGTGTCTGTGCAAACAATGAGCATCTGTACAGATTTCCACATGCGACCATACCAGGAAACACAATGGCAAGTCTAGGGTGGATTCTCCATTATGGAATGGATGGAGCCATTAACGGTAGGAATATAGATTGATAATATGGTAGATTAACAGATACATTCTGAGCATAAAAGTCAGCTGCAGCACCGTGTTTGTTTAAGAACATTAATCTCCGCCCACTGTGCAGATCAACATCACAGTGAGCTCGGTGCTGGGTCCTTTGCTCTTTGTAGTGTATATTAATGATTTAGTTATGAATGTAGGAGGTATGATTAGTAAGTTCGCAGATGACACTATAATTGGTGGAGTGGCAAATAGCGAGGAGGGAAGCCTCAGGCTACAGATTGATAGACGGGTTGGTCAGATGGGCAGAACAGTGGCAAATGGAATTTAACACTGAAAATTTTGAGGTGATACATTTTGGGAGGACTAACAAGGCAAGGGAATACGCAATGAATGGTAGGATCCTAGGGAGGTCAGAGAACCAGAGGGACTTTGGTGTGCATGTACACAGATCCCTGAAGGCAGCAGGACAGGTAGATAATATGGTTAAAGAGGCATATGGGATACTTGCCTTCATTAGCCGAGGCATAGAATAGAAGAGCAGGGAGGTTATGATGGAGCTGTAGAAAACGCTAATTAGGCCACAGCTGGAATACTGTGTGCAGTTCTGGTCGCCACACTAGAGGAAGGATGTGATTGCATTGGAGAGGGTGCAGAGGAGAATCACCAGGATGTTACCTGGGCTGCAGCGCTTCAGCTATGAAGAGAGACTGCACAGGCTGGGGTTGTTTTCCTTAGAGCATAGAAGGCTGAGGGGGGATCTGATTGAGGTGAACAAAATTATCAGCAGCATAGGTAGGATAGATAGAAATAACGTTTCCCCTGAGCAGAGGGGTCAGAAACCAGGGGGCATAGTATAAAGTTAAGGGGCATGAGGTTTAGAGGGATTTGAGGAAACACTTTTTCACCCAAAGGGTTCATGGAATCTGGAACACAATGCCTGAAAGGGTGGTAAAGGCAGGAACCCACGCAACATTCAAAACGCATGTAGATGATCACTTGAAACGCCTTAGCATACAAAGCTACGGGCCAAGGGCTGGGAAATGGGATTAGAATAGATAGGGCATGATGGTCGGTGCAGACACGATGGGCCGAAGGGCCTCTTTCTGTGCTGTATAAATCTATGATTCTATACTCTAGATGCTCAGCTGCAGTAGACTGAATGAGAAAGTGGACTTCAATTCCTAGGTCTGTATGCGGCCTGAATTATTCAGCAGAAACTTTTGTACAGTCAGTACACACACGCTCACAAATATCATAAAACGCCTTAATTTGAGATGCAAGATGGTAAAGAGAATGCAAACAAAGTGGAAATAGTCAATACTGCAGAGAACAGTAACAGCAGTTCGGTGTCATAATAGAAGGCAGCGGTTTCAACTCGAAGTAGCTTTAGTTCACAGAACGAGGAACTAAGCTGCTCACAGAAAGAACAGTGTCTCAAAACCAACGGCAGATCTAAAAATATATTTACTGTAATAGCCACTGACACTTAATATCTTTTCTTCTCCTCTTTCACTCTCCAAATCTCCTGAATCATAGAATCATAGAAGTGTACGGCACAGGAAGCCATTCGGCCCATAGTGTCTGTGCCGGCCTGAAAGGATTTTTCTTTGCTCATTGGACACATTCCTGTTCTGTTCCACAAATTAACAGGCGTTACAGAACGGACAGAAGAACATTTTGTTCAACAGAACATCTTTGTGAAACCTCAAACCTCATCAGCTGATATTTGCATTACTGTTGTAAGGGCGGTGAAAGTCTCTTTTGCCCTTGGGTAGAGTGGACATTTTCCATGCCTGAGCTCAGATGCTGTGTGTCCGTGAACAGTCTGATTACAGAAGGTTTAAACATGGACCCTGACAGTGTCCTCAGTGGAAATAAACTAATCAAAAATTTACAACGGAGCCACGAGGTAACTATCAGCAGCGTGCATTCCCTCTACTTCTTTCTCCCCCCTAAATCGCTCACCTCTTCCCAAAACTATTACCCAGTTGCTCTGCCTCACCGTTGCCCGCTAAGAATTCAGCACATGTATGTAACTGCTCTGGTAACTTTACAATCTAAAGTGCTCCACACCAAATCAATTGTTGCTTTCACCCACTGAACTACCGGAGATTGGACACCGCTGGGCTCAGTCACACTCTCCCGCTCACATTTGCTCTTTCTACGATTTCTCAGAACTGAAATCCAATAATTTAGGTATAACATTGTTACACGACTCACCAAACAGCAGGAACAAGGCGGATGTATCCATGTTCTAGGGTGAGCTACTTTGAGACATGAGAGCTGTAAGGAACAGCGACCGAGTCGCTTGCTCCACCTCGCAGAAGATCATAACATGAAGCGTCGAGACAGTGAGAGCAGAAACAGATGCTGGTTGGAAGTGAGGTCCCCCCACAATTAAAGCAACAACAGTGAGTTTTCTGCAACCCGGAACTAAATATGGATTTAAATGTTGCAAGTTTCAACGTGAAAATCTTTCAACATTAGACAATAATCACTGAAAGAAGGGGCTATATTGAGCTATGTATCCAGAACTACGCTGCCAATGATGTGTGCTTTGTTAGAACGTTAGCTCCCATCCAGTGCTGGGAAGTAACCGTTTCCCACTTCAGTGTCAATATCAAGCATTTAAGATTCTTGCGTGGGGCACAAAATACAACAATAAAGTGACTGAACCCAATCCTCAGAGTAGCGCCCACTACTGCATTGATCAGTGTTATTCTATTTCGAAAAGCCACATTCCTGTGGGCTCCATTCATGACATGCTCTTCATTCCACTGTCCTTGACCACTGCACATTGCAGTCGATTAAAAATAAAACTGGAATACCCAAAACTGGTAGCCAGTTTGCTACATAGAGGTCTGGTTATGTTGAATATTGAAAGATATCTACATTCCATGGAAAGAAAAATCGGGTCGGTTGGGAACGGTCCGTCAACCCTCTACCTGGTGTGACAGTTCGCCCCATACAGTATAATATCATTTTCTTCCCTCAAGGGCATTGATTATTCCATTCACTTTTTATGACAACCTGCTTGTTTCCTGTTTATTTTTCTGCCGCCAAGTCCCCTAATTTAAGATTCAGTTTCGCAAACTGTTACACTGCGATCTGAACACCTCACCTGTGGACAGCTAGTTGTCTGGGAGAGACTAAGCCGCAGACTTGTTTTTGAAATGTTTAAAGTAAAGAGGAGCAGAAACCCCGTTAATTGAAGCCGAGGTTGAGACCTGTGATTCCCCGGCATCGCTGGTCAGCTGGTAGTCTAGGAGAGGCAATACAGAATAATCATAAATTGCCTCTAAAGTATTATAGAACAGCCAGTGGGGATGTATCTCAAAGGTAGAGTGGGGCTCCACGTTCAAACCTGGCATCTCAAAGTAGTTTATGTTGCAGCGGTGGAAATATCTTTTTGGACTCGCCTCAAATTTACGCACAATGAAGGAAAACATGCTTTCCCTAAATACAAACCATGACGATCCGCACAGGATGTAACTCATTGGAAGGACACTCGCATCACTTCAATGTCGCCCTGTCCAAGACTGGGTTGAGTGCATAGTTAAAGATTATTCCAGTTCGACGAATTGGGAGGTACATGGAACTTGCCTTTAGACTCTGCAGCGGAAGGAATAGATTGGATGTTAGGCAGTCCAACTGTCCCAGAGAGTAGTGAGCCTCTGGAATGCGTTGCCAGCTGGTGTGGTGGGTGCTGACTCTCTGATCCCCTTCAAGAGGGAGTTGAACGGGTGCTTCACTGCGGCTGTGATCACAACATGCAGCAGGTAGACTGGTGAAATGGGCAGACACATGGCAAATGAAATTTGATGGAGAGAAGTGTGAAGTGATATGTTTTGGTAGGACGAATGAGGATACTAAATATGAACTAAATGAAACAATTGTATAAGGGGTGCATGAAGAGAGACCGGGGTTGTATGCAGAGAAATCTTTGCAGGTGGCAGGGCAAGTTCAGCAGACTGCTGAAAAAGATAAGGGAGTCTTGAATTTATTAATAGAAGAAATTAGTACAGAAGCAAAGAAGTTCTGTGAAACACATATAAAACAATGGTTCGGCATCAGCTGGAATATTGTGTTCAATTACAGGCACCACACTTTAGAGAGGAGGTGAAGACCTTGGAAAGGTGCAGAGAAGATTGCTAGATTGATACCAAGGATAGGGGACTTCAGTAACGTGGAGAGATTGGTGAAGCTGCGATTGTTCTCCGTAGAGCAGAAAAGGTTAAGGGGGGCTTAATAAAGATATTAAAATTGAAGAGGTGATCTGATAGAGCAAGTAGAGAGAAAGGATTTGCTCTGGCAGGTGGTTCGGTAACCAAAGGTCATAGACTGTATTTAGTAACGGGAGACTCAATGTTCTTTGCGTTTCCTGATACCGTCCCCACTCTCCTCTGAAACGGAAGGATTGAAATATCCTCCAGGTTCCTATTACAATGTGACTGAGCTTTTCTAGTCCAGTCCAACCTGGTGACTGATAATGGGTGCGTTCAAATAACTGCGACAAGAAACACGAAGAATGTTTATAGCACAGTCCAAGGATTCTGTACCCTTCTCCCAGACATTTCCTTCTTACTCTGAACTCATCTACATTTTGATCAGCCCTGCATTCTTTGGGTGCTGTTGCCTGGTTAAAACGCATATTGTGATAATGTTAATCACAGGTGATCAATGTGAGGCCTGACGAAAATTAGGCTACCTTGAGTGGTAAGCTGTCAGCAAATAATCCAGGCCTCGACTTCCCATGCTGAACTCAGACAGTGCTGCACTTTCGGAGGTGCCATCTTTTAGGATGAGACGTTTAACCGAGGCCTTCTCAGGGGGGTGTTAATTCCAAAGACATTGTTTCAAAGATGTATTCCAATATGTAGGTCATTTATATATATCACAATAAGCAGTGGGCCCAGCACTGACCCTTGGGGGACACCACTTTCTACCATCCTCCGGTCTGAAAAACAGCCATTTATCGCAACTCGCTGTTTTCTGTCCTTAAGCCAATTCCTTATCTAAGCTGCATCTGACCCACCTATTCCATGAACCTCAATTTTATTCACCAGCTTTCTACGTGGTACTTTGTCAAACGCATCGTAAATCCATTTAGACATCATCCATTGAATACTCTTCATCAATCCTCTCTGTTACTTCAGCAAAAAATTCAATTCAATTATTCAAACACGATCTGCCGTTTACAAATCTGTGTTGGCGCTCCTTGATTCGCTTAAAACTTTCCAAGTGCTCGATAATTTTTTCCTTGATTATTGTTTCTATAATAATGGGATTGTGGGTTACAATCGATGTTTTTCTTTGGTGTAAGTAATAATGTAAATAGCAAAGAATTGTTTCGATTTAGCGCCCTTTGGGTTATGGGCTCAGCATGTTTCCGCTGCGCCACTCTGCAGTGCAGCGCTGTTTATCCCCTAATGCCTGTTTCCTGTTGTGTAAATCTGTTCGCTGTTGAGTAAAGAGGCTTTCTGTTGTGTAATGGAGATCCCTCGTGTGAAATCAATATCCTGTTTTGTAAAGTTGTTCCCTGTTGTGTAAAGATGTACTTTGTTGTGTAACGTTGCTGTAAGTAAGATTAATGTGTGATAAAATTAAGTGCGATGTGATTTTGGGTTACAATAGATGTTTTCCTTAGTGTAAATACGAATGGAAGTAGCATAACACGACCTCTGGTTTATGGGCCCAGCATGCTTCTGCTGTGCCAATCTGCTCCGTGATAATGTTGATCTCCAGATGCCTCTCAGTGCTGCGCGTAAGTGAGAAAAATTTCAGACTCCAGGCTGTGTTAAAAGCTCATCATTTACCTCAAATTATTCTGAATCCTGGATACAGCAACACACCCGTTGGGAGGCTTGTTGTGTATGTAATAGGTATGTTACTTTAAATCTATGGCCAGGGTAGCACTACTTTGTAGGGCGTGGTGATACCGTAGTACCACTCCTGGCCATAGGGGTATAAATAGTACTGTGGGTACTGATCTGCCCTCTGTTCCCGCCTGTTGGTATTAAGTAAAGACCTACGTTGAATCTTCCAAGCTGTCTCTTCATTATTGGATTAAGTATAGACACATACTTTACACTGGCGATGAGTAAGGTTCGAACTCACCAGTACATGGTGCAACAAAGGAACGGTAGCAGTACGGAGAGAGAAGGAGAGAGGTTTCTTACCAGCCAGCCTGCAGAGTCCAGCGTTGACCGAAGGAGGCCGCCCAGCACTCCGGGTTTGGGAGGAGCGGCAGCAATGGAGCGTGAGAGAGAGGGTTCCAGCGGAGGCTGCAGCAGCTGAGAGAAGAGGCTGAACGGGCGCTCCAGCCACGGGGCAAAAGTCCACCCAGGGCCAGGTAAACTGAAATCCTTCCCGGGGGAACGGGAGCTGCAAGGGCCAGAACGGGCAGGCGATCTGGGGAACAAACAGAGCCACAAGGAGTAGCGGGCCACGAGAGGGGAAGGTCTTTGTCAATAGCGGCGGTGGCAATAACGGGAGCTGCAAGGGCCAAAAATAACGAAGCTGGAGAGAGGTCGTTAGCAGCAGCAGGAGAAAAGGCGGGAAAACGCCATCTAGTGGACAAAAGGGGAAACGTTTTTTTTTCACTTCAGCAGTTTAAAATAAATTAAACAGAAGCGCCATCTAGTGCAGAAAGGCGGGAAAAGCTCTTCAGCAGTTTAAAATGTCGAAGGAAGGTTGGTTGTCAGCATTTGTTGAGGACACAGAAGAGTGGGATGCGTATATCGAAAGGCATGAACTTTATTGCATAGTAAATAAGGTGGAAGATGACAATAAGGTAGCAACCTTATTAAATTGTATGGGGGCAAAAACATACATTCCGCTGAGGAATCTTCTTACTCCAGAAAAGCCAGCAGAAAAAACGTATGCCCAAATTGTTGATACTTTAAAGGTATATTTAAACCCTAAGCGACCATTTATAGCGGAAAAGTACCGCTTCTACAGACGCGACCAAAGGAATGATGAGTCACAGGCAGCCTATTTAGCTGAGCTCAGAAGGTTGTCCAAACATTGCCAGTTTGGAGCCATATTGGCGGACGCGATCAGAGACAGATTTGTCTGTGGCATGTTAAATGAGAGTACACGAAAACGGTTGCTAGCCAAGAAACAGCTCAGGCTAGATCAGGCGATTGAAATAGCATTGGCCCACGAAGCAGCAGCACAGGGTGCTGCTCAAATGCGACAAAGCACAACCTGCTATGACACCCATGAGGTGACATTTCACAAAGGTAAATGCTACCGTTGTTGCAAAACCACCCACGACCAAAGTAATTGTTGGTTTCGTGATAAAATATGCCGGCAGTGTGGGAAAAAAGGGCAAATAGCGAATGTTTGTCGGTCGGGTACGAAACCCAATAGTGGGGGCAGTCCGAGCAGCACCAAGGCAAGGACAAAAATACATAAGATGTCTGACAGTAGATCAGACGAGTCACAGGAAGGCACAAAAGCAGAGCCTAAAGGTCTGGGATGTCTCAAGTTATATGGTGTAGACAAAACGGAGGACCGCAGCACCATGTGGGTTAAAATGAAGGTAGCAGGCGTCAAAGTTAATATGGAGCTGGACACGGGTTCAGCTCTATCAGTAATTAATGAACAATATTATAACAGGCTGTTCAAACGCATTCCCTTAAAGGATACAGAAATTAAATTAAAAACATATACGGGACAAAAAGTTTACCCGAAGGGAAAAATGCAAGTAACAGTTCAATACAACGGCAGGAAAGTGCCAGGACATTATTTATACGTCCTACCAAACGGTGGACCACCACTTTTGGGTAGGGAATGGATAAGAAAAATCCATTTCGACTGGAAGTCGATACACGAGTTAAAAGTAGAGACCACCAAGGATGATACAACCATTACAAGCAGGCTGTCGAAAATATTGGCAAAAACGCCAGAGGTGTTCCAACAAGTGCTGGGGACCTTAAAGGACATTAGAGCAAAAATAACTATTGCTCAAGAGGCAAACCCCAAGTTTTGTAAGGCCAGACTGGTGCCTTACGCCATTCGGCCAGCTGTGGAAGCAGAACTGGATGCCTTAGAGAGTGCAGGTGTCCTTACAAAGATTGAGTGGAGTGAGTGGGCCACGCCCATCATCCCAGTTATAAAGAAATCTGCAAATAACACACCGGAGGAACCAAAGAAGGTTTGCATTTGCGGGGATTTTAAGATAACTATTAACCCAGTCCTGCACACGGTACAGTATCCGCTGCCACGGATAGAGGACATATTCGCATCGTTAGCTGCGGGTAGACACTTTATGAAGATTGACCTTTGTCAAGCTTATTTACAGATGGAGGTGGAACAGGACTCGAAAAAGCTCCTAACGATTAAAACACACAAGGGATTGTACCAGTACAATCGCCTGGTATTTGGTGTGGCGTCCGCCCTGGCAATATGGCAGAGGACCATGGAACAGGTCCTGCAGGGCATTCCAGGAATGCAGTGCTACCTGGATGACATCCTGGTGACAAGACAAACGGATAACGACCACCTCGCTAACCTGGAGCGAGTACTTCTACGGTTGCAACAATACGGACTCAGGGCGAACAAGCAGAAATGTGGGTTTTTCCAGGAACGTATCTCATACTGTGGTCACATTATAGATAAGGAAGGCCTGCATAAGTCCCCGGAAAAGATCGAGGCAGTAGTGAAGGCCCCGCCCCCTGAGAATGTATCTCAGTTACGATCATTCTTAGGCCTTATAAACTATTACCTTAAGTTCCTCCCGAACTTATCGTCCATTTTACATCCTCTAAATTCTTTGCTGCAAAAGGGAGTCTCCTGGAATTGGGACGAAGCATGTGAGGCTGCTTTTAAAAAGGTTAAACAACTCATTACATCAAAGGAAGTGCTTGCACACTTTGACCCAAAAATTCCAATGAGGTTGGCATGTGACACCTCCCCGTACGGTATAGGGGCAGTGTTGTCACACAAATTTCCCAACGGGATGGAGAGGCCAATAGCATTTGCCTCAAGGTCGTTAACTACAGCCGAAAGAATCTATGCGCAAATCGACAGGGAGGCCCTCAGTCTGGTGTGGGGTGTAAAAAAATTCCACCACTCCCTGCATGGGCAACGTTTCACACTACTGACGGATCATCAACCGTTGGTGTCGATATTTAATCCAACAAAAGGGGTGCCCCTGATGACGGCCCAAAGGCTACAGAGATGGTCACTGTTCTTAGGAGCACACCAGTATCTTATCGAATATAAGGGTACCAAACAGCATGGCAATGCGGATGGCCTGTCGCGGCTACCCTTGCCTGCTGAGATCGAAGAGATAGTACAGGACCCCGTGGAAATATATCATACGGCTGTTATGGAACACTTGCCCATCACCAGCCAATGTATCGAGCGGGAAACACGGAACGACCCGACATTGGCAAGGGTTTACGAGTTAACCGTGAAAGGCTGGCCGGCGCAGGGTGACACATCATTGCCGGCGTTTTCGGCAAGGAAGGACCAGTTGTCCGTCTGCCGGGGCACATTGATGTGTGGAGCCAGGGTGGTTGTCCCTCAAAAATTACAACATAAAGTGTTGCAGGACTTACACGAAGGTCATCTGGGGGCTGTCAAAATGAAAAGCCTCGCCAGAGCCTATGTCTGGTGGCCCGGCATTGACAGGGACATTGAGGAAGTAGCCAAAGCGTGCCAAGGGTGCCAGATGGTACAGAACGTGCCACCACAAGCCCCACTACATCCGTGGGAGTGGCCCTCAACGCCGTGGCAAAGGATCCACGTGGACTTCGCTGGCCCCTTCCTGGATGCGATGTTCCTTATTGTAGTGGACGCCCATTCAAAATGGCTGGAGGTCATAAAGATGTCATCAACGACAGCCGAAAAGACGGTCGCAGTCTTAAGGACCATTTTTGCCCGAAACGGGGTGCCCGAGCAAGTCTGTTCAGACAATGGGCCACAATTTGTGGCAGAAGAAATTCAAGCATTCCATAAAAGAATGGAGTGCGACATTATACATCCGCACCTTATCATCCGGCTACAAATGGGCTGGCAGAGCGCTTTGTACAGACTTTTAAAAAGGCCATCAAGGCAATGGGGGAGGAAAGGTTGCCACTACAACACAAGGTGGACAACTTCCTATTCGCATACCGTAATGCTGCACATATGGTGACCAACCAGGCCCCCGCCGTCATGTTCTTTAATAGAAGGTTAAGGTCTCGCCTTGAATTGTTCAGACCAAACATTCAGAGAGATGTGGAAAACCGAGTATTTCGTAGGGCTCCTGAGAGACAGACACGGAGCTTCGAGGTGGGGCAGCAAGTGTTGGCCCGTGATTATCGGAATTAAAAGTGGCGGTCTGGTACGATAAAGGCCCGCCAGGGACCCTTGATGTACACAGTTGAGACAGGGGACGGCATAATCAGACGACATGCTGATCAACTTGTGGAGTCCAGAAACCCAACTGATTCACTACCTCAAACGTCTCAGCACATTGTTACAGCGGAATCACGGCCCAGCTCGTCGTTACAGAGGGCTCAGGATTGCGAGGAGTTCAGCACTCCAGTGATCTCCACGGCACAGGATGTGCCATCAGACACCGACGAGTCCAGTGATGAAGGGGTGACGGAAGTACCGCCGCCGACACCGAGACCGACGAGAGAAAGATGTTATCCTAGTCGAGATCGGAGGCCTCCTCAGAGACTGAATCTATAACATGTTTCTGTTTATATATATATAAGTAGACAACTCTTGATGTAAATATGTTATGTATATTGTGTTACCAAATGTTATTAGCCCTAGTTATGGGGCATCTATTGAATTAATTGCACGGGTACGTTTTAATTAAAAGGGGAGGAATGTTGTGTATGTAATAGGTATGTTACTTTAAACCAGTGGCCAGGGCAGCACTACTTTGTAGGGCGTAGTGATACCGTAGTACCACTCCTGGCCATAGGGGTATAAATAGTACTGTGGGTACTGATCTCCCCTCAGTTCCCGCCTGTTGGTATTAAGTAAAGACTTTTGTTGAATCTTCCAAGCTGTCTCTTCATTATTGGATTAAGTATAGACACATACTTTACAAGGCTCTCCCTCAGAACAGAATATCAAAGGGACACTGAGTATTGCAACACCCGCAATGGGACAGGCACAGAATGAAACACAGAATATCGATAATAGACTTTCAGGGCACACAGAGGGAGGGACAGAGATAGACACTGAAGAAAAAAGAGAGAGCAAAACAAACAGGTTGAATAACACGAGGGAGAGACAGAGCCTGAGGGAAAGACAGAAACTTCGAGAGAGACAGAGGGTAACAGAGGGAAAGAAAAAGAAACGGAGAATGAGAGGAAGGGAGCGACTGTCATGAAGATGTTTTCTGTTGTATCAGGATGTAACCTGTTGTGTAAAGCTGTTCTCCATTGTGCAAAAATGTTCTCTTTTGTGTAAAGGTGTTCCCTCTAGCGTAATGATGTTCCTCATTGAGTAAAGGTGCTCCGTTTTGTCTAAAGATGTTTTCTGCTATGTAAAGATGTTCCCTGTTGTGTAAAGATCTTCGATCTTGTGTAAAGTTATATACTGCTGTGTAAATATATTATCTGTGATGTAAAGATCATCCCTGCTTTGTAACGGTGTTCCCTGTTTTGTAACATTCTCCCCTACAGGGTAAATGTTTTCTCTGCTGTGTAAATATGTTGTCTAGTGTGCAAATATGTTTCCTGCTGTGTGAAGTTGTTTCCGGTTCTGTAATGGTGTTCCCTGCTGCATAAAGTTGTTCCCGGTTGTGTAATGCTGCTCCCTGTTGTTTAAAGATGTTCGCTGTTGTGTAAAGATGTTCGCTCTTGTATAATGATGTTCCAGGGTTGTGTAAAGATGTTCCTTGCTTGGTGCAGATGTTCTCTCTTGTGTAAAGAGAGTGTATATCCTGTTCTGTAATTGTTTGTCTTATATGTAAGGATGTTCCCTGATATGTAATGGTGTTCCCTGTTTTCAAAAGATGCTTCTTGTTGGGTAAAGCAGACCCCTCGTGTGTAATCAATTTCCTGTTTTAGAAAGGGGGAGGGGTCCGGTGAGGGGAAATTTAGAAATCTAAAGAGAATGGTCAAGGCAACAGAGCAGAGTAGCAAGTTGTGTAAAATAAGCAGAGTGTGACAGGAAGGGACAGCGAGTTTAATGGAAGCAGTGCAGCAGAGAATAATTTCAAAGCAGGGAATATTAGGGAAAAAATAATCAAATGCTCCTTATCTGAAGTCACGAAGCATTTGTAACAAGATAGTTGAAATGGTGGCGAAAATAGAGATAAATGGCTTTGTTCTAATAGCCATTACAGAGACATGGTTGCAAGGTGGCCAAGGTTGGGAACTAATTGATGCAGTGTACTTGGCGTTTCAAAAAGCCAGGCATAATGGTAAAGGAGCGGGGTAGCCTGATAATAAAGCATGACATAAGGACAGTAGCGAGAAAGGATCTCGGCTCGGAAGATCAGGAAGTAGAATCAGTATGGGTGGAGATAAGGAATAAATAGGGCCAGAAAACAGTGGTAGGAGTAGTATATAGCCCCCCTAACGGTAGCTATACCATTGGGCAGAATATTAAACTAGAAATAGTAGGAGATTGCAACAAAGTTAATGCAATAATCTTGGAGTGAATTTAATCTGCATATAGACTGAATGAATGAAATCCGCAAATGTAGTCTGGAGGACGAGTTCATGGAATGCATTCAGGACAGTTTCCTAGAACAATATATCATGGAACCAATCAGGGAACAGGCTATTTTCGATCTGTAATGAGACAGGGTTAATTATCAATCTCACAGTAAAGGATCCTCTGGAGCTGAGTGATCTTAATATGATAGAACTTCACGTTCATTTTGAGAGTAACTTGCCTAAGTCAGGAATAAGGGTCTTAGCCTAAAATAAATCCGATTAAATACTTATCACGGGCGAGCTGGCTAAGGTAGAGTGGGAAAATTGATGAAAGGCTGTGGCAGCAGATAAGCAGTGGCTATCATTTAAAGATATATTTCATAATACAAAACAAAATTACATTCCATTGAGAATCAAAAACTCCACAGGGAAAGTGATCCTATCGTTGCTAACTAAAGAAGTTAAGGATAGCATTCGATTTAAGGAAGAAGCTTCTAATGTTGCAAATAATAATAGTAAGCCTGAGGATTGGGATAATACAAGAAACCAGCAAAATTGAGCAAAAAATTGATAAAAAGGGAAAAATAGAATATGAGAGAAAACTATCAAGAAATAAATAAGCAGATTGTAAGAGTTTGTACAAGTATGTAAAAAGGCAATGAGTAGCAAAGGTAAACGTTGCTCAATTAGCGGCTGAGACAGGAGAAATTATTATGAGGAACAAGGAAATGGCAGAATTGATATACAAATATTTTGTATCTGTCTTCACAGTAGAAGACTCAAAATTTTACCAAAATGGGGCGGGCGGGACCAAGGGTCTAATGAGTGTGAGGAACTTAACGTAATTAATATAAGTAAAGGAAATGTACTAGAGAAACGAATTGGACTAAAAGCTGTCAAATCCCCTGGAACTGGCGGCCTACATCCAATGGTTGCAAAAGAGGTGGCTGAAGAGATATTGGATGCATTGGGTTTGATCTTCCAAAATACATTAGATTCGGGAATGGACCCATCGGATTGAAGGTCGCAAATATAACATTGCTATTCATAAAGGGGGGGGGGGAAGAAAAAAACAGGGAACTACAGGCCAGTTAGCCTGACATCAGCCGTCGGAAAAATGCTGCAATCCATTCCTAAGGAAGTGGTATCAAGTCACTTAGAAAATCATAACACGACTTGGCAGAGTCAACATGGTTTTATGACAGGGAGATCGTGTTTAACGAAATTATTAGAGTTTTTTGAGAATGTAACTGGCAGGGTAGATAAAGGTGAACCAGTGTATGTAGTATATTTGAATTTCCAAAAGTTTTGGATAAGGTGCCACATCAAAGGTTATTGCATAAGGTTAGTGTTCATGCGGTTGGGGTAATATAGTAGCATGGATAGAGGATTGGTTAACAGACAGAAAACAGAGAGTAGGGATAACCGGATCTTTTTCAGGGTGGCAGGCTGTAATTAGTGGAGTGCCACAAGGATCTGTGTTGGGGCCTCAGCTATTTACAACCTATATTAATGTCCTAGATGAAGGGACCGAGTGTCATGTATCCAAGTATGCTCTTCCCTACTGGGTGAGTGTGTTCTCTTTCCAACCAGCCACAATAACACCCTAGAGATTAATTTAATAGTCTCAAAACTATGTAATTTTGGGTCATCGTCCACTCCAATGTTGATGAAAGGTAATTTAGGGACATATATTTTCACTCCCAGCAATTTAGCGCTAAAAGTATATTCTCTCGGGATGTAGAAAGGTAGTGAACAGACATTGAAAGGAGAGTTTCAGCGTCTGGAATTCTTTGTGGTATTGCTCAAAAGGTAAGATGTTTGCGAAAAGAAAAAAACTGGAACCTGACATAAAGGTGAGTGACATTAATGAGCAACCTTGACTTGAAAGGAATGTGAAGAGTTAAACCTGATTGTCCAATACATAAGCAACAGAGAAATGGTCAAAAAAGAATCACTCCAGTCAACCCAACAGTGTGGGTAGTCTGAGAACATGTATTGGAAGAACATAAATTATACCAGACGGGAGATTATCAATATCGGCAGATATCTCGTCAGCAAATAACCTTTAATTTGAATTTTTCATTTTCAATTATATTTGTCACATAACCAAGTACAACAAGTGAAATCCAGTCAGTGAAATGCTTTTTCCTTAACGAGCCGAGCGCACCAAGCCGCAAAGGACACTTAGCTGCTGGTACGCACGGAACCCGCAAGGACGGCAGCATCTTCATCGGTGCCATCACAATAGGGTCCGCTCTCACCTCACTCTGCCTTTCCCGCACTTCTGCCCGACAATCTTCAGCCACCGTGGTATTATTATTATTACGGTAATAATAATCGCCGACAGTGACTCTTTAATGTCCTCTCCATGGCGCTGGTGACTCTAATAGCCTGCGTGTCTCCTCCACATGCCAGGCCTGCATATTACCCCTGGCTGTCCCAATTGGCGTCCTGGTAACCGAGTTACTCTCCAGCTCTCGCTCCTTCAAACAGTCCTCGCCAGCTCTCGCTCCTTCAAACTGTCCTCTCCAGCTCTCGCTCCTTCAAACTGTCTCTCCAGCTCTCGCTCCCACAAACTGTCCTCTCCAGTTCTCGCTCCTTCAAACTGTCCTCTCCAGCTCTCGCTCCTTCTAACTGTCCTCTCCAGCTCTCGCTCCTTCAAACGGTCCTCTCCAGCTCTCGCTCCTTCAAACTGTTCTCTCCAGCTCTCGCTCTTTCAAACTGCCCTCTCTAGCTCTCGCTCCTTCAAATTGTCCTCTCCAGCTCTCGCTCCTTCAAACTATCCTCTCTCCAGCTCTCGCTCCTTCAAACTGTCCGCTCCAGCTCTCGTTCCTTCAAAATGTCCGCTCCAACTCTTGCGCCTTCTAACTGTCCTCTCCAGCTCTCGCTCCTTCAAACTGTCCTCTCCAGCTCTCACTCCTTCAAACTGCTCTCTCCAGCTCTCGCTCCTTCAAACTGTCCTCTCCCCAGCTCTCGCTCCTTCAAACTGCTCTCTCCAGCTCTCGCTCCTTCAAACTGTCCTCTCCAGCTCTCACTCCTTCAAACTGCTCTCTCCAGCTCTTGCTCCTTCAAACTGCTCTCTCCAGCTCTCACTCCTTCCAATTGCTCTCTCCAGCTCTCGCTCCTTCAAACTGTCCTCTCCAGCTCTTGCTCCTTCAAACTGCTCTCTCCAGCTCTCGCTCCTTCAAACTGCTCTCTGCAGCTCTCGCTCCTTCAAACTGTCCTCTCCAGCTCTTGCTCCTTCAAGCTGCTCACTCCAGCTCTCGCTCCTTCAACCTGTCCGCTCCAGCTCTCGCTCCTTCAAAATGACCGCTCCAGCTCTCGCTCCTTCAAGCTGCTCTCTCCAGCTCTCGCTCCTTCAAACTGCTCTCTCCAGCTCTCGTTCCTTCAAACTGCTCTCTCAAGCTCTCGCTCCTTCAAACTGTCCTCTCCAGCTCTCGCTCCTTCAAACTGTCCTCTCCAGCTCTCGCTCCTTCAAACTGTCCTCTCCAGCTCTCACTCCTTCAAACTGCTCCCTCCAGCTCTCGCACCTTCAAACTGTCCTCTCCAGCTCTCACTCCTTCAAACTGCTCTCTCCAGCTCTCGCTCCTTCAAACTGCTCTCTCCAGCTCTCTTTACAGAGAGCTATAGAGATGTCATCAAACCAATTTCACTGAGCAGAATCTGGAAACTCTATTAGAAATAAAGGGGGAAATGCTTTTTCAAAAATTTCTCTTAAATCATACTCAGTCGAACCAGGTGACCATGGACGCCAAACAAGGTAAGGGCTTAATATTGACAGGCTTGAAGAAACATAATGTTTTCCTCGGAATACTTATTGCGAAAAGTTTCTGCAAAAACTGACTTATATGGAAGATATAGTTGTGAGGCGTTCATCGACACAGCTTCAGAAGTAACTTCAATCACAAGGAGCATGTTTGATCAATTGGTCAAGGCTATTGATCAAAAGAATAATTTCTTGTGATCTGGATATGATAGATTATGGAGGGAATTCCCAAAAGCCACGTGTGAAAGCCTGGATTAAATTTAATGCAGGGAACGTGTCTGCCTCTCACCTTGAGTATGTATGTGTGGAGATGAGTTCTTGAGAGGCAATGATATGCTACAGTGACTTTCTCCTGCAATGGGTTATTTCCATGAAGTCCCTTGGTGCCAAGTAAAATGGCTCAGGACCACAGGGAAAATATCTCCAAGATCGTGAGAAAACGAAAGTAACTCGTGAGAAAAATGTAGAAACTGATGAGAGTCTAGTAGCACCTTGTGAGCAAAAGGGAGACACCTGTTTGACTGAAAGAGAAGATTCAAAGTTGAAACTGATCTGTGTTAGTTCTGTAGAGCTCCAAATGCCCAATGTATCAGTGCTGAGAGAATCAGATTATTAGAATCTTGCTGAGATTGAACTGATTATGTTCCTATATAAAAGGAAAGTGTTGTTAATAGTGCGCTGGAACCTAACGGGTTAAAACATCCGCTATAGCTGTATTTCCCCCCAATCTGAAATATATGTTACCCACTCCAAGATTTCTATGAGATTTGTCAAGCATGATCATTGCTTTTGAAATGTGTGCTGTTGTTCATAGAGCGGAAAATAATGGACACAATGTCATGAATTTCAGCAATTACTTGCATTGACAGGCCGCCTTTCATGTAATCATCATTGCTAAAGTGCTTCACAGTGGCGCGAGGAATGACTGACACAAAGGAAATCAGGAAACATTGGAAGGGAGCAGAAGTTTGGGAAAACATGAGGGTATTAAAGAAGGAGATGTGGCTGGATCGATGTAAGGACGTAGTGGGTTAAGGCATGGACATGAATGGTGGGATGGAAATAGTGGAGGATACCACAATAGCACAATAACCAATTGCATTTTTATAGCGCCTTTAACATAGAACAAAATATCCCATGTAATTTCACAATATTATAATCAGAGGCAAAAAAACTCCTAGCCAAAGAAGGTGATGTTAGGAGCTGTGGCACTATGCTCAGCAAAAATATGGATTTTAGAACGGGTTCGATCGATCAGATTATTTTCTGAATGGTGAGAAGTTAGGAGCAGTGGATGAGCAAAGACATTTACATGTCCAAGTATATAAATCAGTAAACTCTGGTGGACAGGTAAAAAATAATTCAGAAGAATAACGGCCTTTATCTCGAGGGCTCGAATACAAAAGGGGCTGAAGTTATGTTACAGCTGTACAGAGCTCTGGTTAGACACCATCTGGTGAACTTCAATCAATTCTACGCAACATACCTCAGAAGGTGTATATTGGCCTTGGAGGGGATGTAGATTCGAGCCACCAGAATGATACCAGGACTAAAGATTTAATTTATGAGGACAGGTTGCATAGACTAGGCTTGCATTTCCTTGAAAAATGGCTGATCTAACACAGGAGTTTAACATGCTTAAATAGATTGATAGGGTAGACAGAGGGAACCTACTTCCTCCGGCGGGACATTCCAGAACAAATGGGCATAACCTGCAAATTAGGGCTGGACCGTTCAGGGATGATGTCAGGAAACACACCTTCACACAACAGGTCGTGGAAATCTGGAAATCTCTGAATGAAAAAACTGTTGAGGCTGTGCGGCAAAACGTTTTTCAATACTGAGATGGTTAGATTTTTGTTAGCACGGGTATTGAAGTTTACAGAACCAAGTCAGGTAGGTTGAGTTAAGATACCAGTCAGCCATGATCTTACTGAAAGCGCATCAGGCTCGAGGGGCGGAAAGGCCTTCATCTTTTCCTATTTCGCTTTGTTCCTTCCTGTATTCCTCGATGGCTCGAAGCACGATGGTCAATTGTGGGGAAGTAGGAGCGCAAATACACAAGCGGCCCAATTAGAAGAAGCAGTTAGTTCGGGGAAGGTTTGTACATCAAGAGAAGGACACAGAGACAGGATAGATGAGTCTTTGAGGGATTGTAACACAAGGAATAAAAATAAACTGCAGGCTTTGGGGGACTTATCTCCGATGTAGATCAGCAAGGAGATCGGGATTTTAAAAGGGACATAGCGTGGGAGAGGATGCTGGCAGCAGAGTTTTGGATCCACACGTGTATGGGCAGTGGAGGATAGTAGGTCAACCAGGTGCCCATTGGTATTGTCGAGGCTGGACGAGACAACGGCATGGATAAGCGTATCAAAGTCTGATCGGCTGTGGAAAAAGGGGAGGCGGCGATGCAACAAAGGTGGAAGGAGGTGATCTTCGTTATGGATTGAATAATGGGTATAAAGCATAAATTAGGTACAACTAGGGAGCTGAAGGCCATTCTGAGCTAACAATCATGCTGGGGATTGGTATTGGCGGCTAGGATACAATGTTTGTGGCTGGGTCTATAGATGGTGCCTTTAGCCTTGCCAATGTTTGTTTAGGGAAAATTGTTGCTCATACAAAATAAGACGTGGGGCAACTCATTTTAAAAACAGGGATGAGGTTCGAGAGAATGAATGGGGAGTTAAAACTGGTGTCGTCAACGTACATGTGAAAGCTGATACCATATATAAGGATGAAAGTTTCAATGGGAAGCATTTAGATGAGGACGAAGAGGACGGCGAGGATAGATCCATGGGAGTCATAACAGGGAACGGGCCTGCGGGATGTGGGGGGTGGGGGTTGAAGCGGGGAGATAAGCCATTGCTGTAGATTCCCTGGCTCCAGTCAGAGAGGAAAACATGGAAACAAGCCAGGGAAGTTCCAGCAAAAGAGAGGCCAATGACAGAAAAATGAAGAGGCGACGGACTGAAGGAGAGAATGGAAAGTCTGGAGCTGATAAGTGCACTATTGGGGGTTTCAGTGCCAGATGATCAGAGGCAGGGTCAGAGGCACTAGATATTATGCAGCTGGAGTCAGTTGTCTCCAGTGATGGGAAGGATGTGAGGTCGGAAGCTCAAATCAGGGATAAATGAGGATCAGAGGTTACAAAATGTTGTATTCAGCCTGAGATAACAGCCAAGGAGGGGGATGGAAACGGCGACATGTGTTTGGAGTTTGTGGTGGGTCCAAAGATAATGGATTCGGTTTTTTTAATGTTAAAGTGGAGCAATTCGCAGCTCATGCAAAAATGTTGCAGCCTGATAACACAGTGGGAGTGGAGGGTGGAGAGAGATGTTGGAGAGCTGGAGCTGGCTGTTGTCAGCAGATATGGGGAAGTTAACCCGATGTCTGTAGATGATGTCACAAAGGGAAGCATGTTGACGACGAAGAGGAGGGGCAAGAATGTAAAGTTCAGAGACTCGAGAGTTAACGGTGCTGGTGTGGGAAGAGAAACCATTTCTGGAGGTACTCTGGCAACATTCAGATCGGTAAGACTTGAACGAAGTGAGGACAGTCCCACCGAACGAGGCCAGTGTCAGTGGTATGCAGAGATAACGGGTGGGTTTGCTGTAGCTTTGGAGGGGAGGCTGAGGCCTTGGATACATTTAAACCCAAGGAAAAACATTTAGAATTAAATCCTTTGGCAGATTGAGAGACACTGAGGCTTTGTGAGGGCGAGAGTGACGGGCGAGCGAGACTTGGGGAGGGCTGCCCTTGTACAGCAGAATTTGGCATCGGTTGACTTTGATGGAATGTGGTGGTTGAGTATCCAGCTAGGAGTGACCTGGAGCAATGGTGTCAGGAGATGGCACTGTTCTAATTTTAGTGCAGCCGCTAACCATTGTAGAATAAACAGGAAAACACCTGCAGTAAAATAGCAGAGAGCAATGTCAATGTGGCACGTTCAGTGTCCGCACCCTAATAGCACCCACAGTAGTTTCTAGGCTGCAATCCTGAACATGGACTGTAACTGTTCTTGTGCCAGAGTCTACAAGTTCATGTTTTAACTGGGAAACAGCAGGTACAGAGAGAAACGGGTCTGCCTGTGTCCCTGGATTCAGTGTACAATGCGGAGAATTCGGTTAACATTTATAAATGAATTGGCAGGAGTGAATATGGTCAAAACAATTACATATAAACTGTAAATGAAGCGGCTCATTATTGTTGGATCAGACTTGTATGAGCCAAGCTTCCAGCCTTATTCCCCCGAGAGGATTGATTAAGACAATGTCCTGGACTTTGAAATGTTTGTGTTTCATCCAGCACGTTATTAACATTGGAGTCGAAGGTCATGATGTAATGTGTTTGTTCAAGTGACTGTAACTAATAGCAATGATCAGGGGTATAACCATGTCAGTGGATACTTATAAATCAGGGCCCATTGGAATGGATCAGCTCAGAGTGCCTGCCAGAGCTTTGGGTTCCACACCAACACAGCTGTGTTTCTCAGAGAAATGGGATAGCCAGTAATCTATCGGATAGAGGACATTTACTATCCTGTTCTTGCGGCCGTTGGAGTTCCTGGTAAGCCTTTATCCTAGCTATCAATGATGTAAATCGGTGTTAATTGTGCTGCTGGACTTGGTAATGTTTTACTCGCTGCCACCTGTTCTGTGCAATCAGTGGAATGATGGAATGCTCTTTTGGTGTTTCAGCCGCTGATTTAAACCTGTGATCAACTTTGTTCATCGAACCTTGGCATTGTTACTGGCTTATTCTCTGCACTGAATATATTGAAATCAGGTGTCTGGGCAAAGAGCAGGATTCAGATCATCGGGATCAGTTAATATTGTCATGTTGTGGAACCAACATGCTCTGTAATATTTATTCTTGTATGAGCTTTCAGTGACTGAATATGAGACAGCTCACGG
Source organism: Somniosus microcephalus (assembly GCF_052327205.1). Lineage (NCBI taxonomy): Eukaryota > Metazoa > Chordata > Chondrichthyes > Squaliformes > Somniosidae > Somniosus > Somniosus microcephalus. The sequence goes on along the minus strand of NW_028225183.1, from coordinate 11,112,230 downwards.
TCTGTGTTACAAGGAGGCAGCTAAATGTCCCCCCTCCCCGGTAACATGGTTCACTTTAACTGAGATTTCAATGTGTTTATTGGTTATCACTGTTGTGAAACATAATTTCACTGTGTGTGTAACTGACGCCGCTTCAGATGTCTGGTGACTGAACTGAGTTTGCTGCTGACACTGTCACATCACCTTCTCTGCTTCAGTGTGGAAGGATTCACTGACTGTCACTGGACCTCATTGTAACATTGAATATTTTGTGGTTACGTTGTATCAGTTTGCACTGTATCAGTTGGAATCAGGAGCCCTTTTTTGACCTGGAGATTATAAGGAGCAGCGGTGATTTTGGCGTTTTGTTAATTGAACAATTGCGCCATCTAATGCTGTACTTTATAATTACAGAGAAGGAACCTCAATTATTGTGAGGCCTAACTGGAAGAGATATTGTACTCTGCGTATTGCATCCATTGTAGACGAAGTGAACAGTGTAGGGGAACAGGTGGCGACTTGGGTGATCTGTAGAAGCATTAAACTATTCACAGAGGCTTCACCATAGAACATATTTACTCTGAGAATAGGATCGTTGATCTCGCTGATGGTGAACAGAATGCAGGCGGAGGATGTTACGATTGAATCATATGTGAAAATGATCTTTGGCAAAGAGAGCACAGAGTGTGCAGAAGGGAGAAGGCAAGAGAGAAGCAAATGTAAGAGCGAAAGTGAGAGAGTTAGAGCTGTTGAAACTTCGAGTACAATTAACAGTAAATGTGCCTTCAGGGTTTTATTAAGGTATTGTCAGATTGAGTGATATCTTATTGTTAGACTGGCTTCGCTCTGTTTATCCTCAGGTCCTCAGTCTGTTTAGGTGAATGTTCTTTTTCTTTACATTATGCCTTAATAAATAATCATAATTCAATTGATTTCAACAATAGGATCCATGATTTATTGATCATAAAGAATTATTGCAACAGAGTAATTTAAACGCTCTGCATCAGTTTTATTCAATAAAAATGAGTTTGAATTAAATTGAATATGATGTAATTGAATCTGCTGAGTAAATTTATTGACAACATTTTATACCCTGACATCAGTAACCACAGACATTACTGGTTGAATGCATTAGTTGAGTTGTTACTGGAATCTATGAAATAGATTTCCTTTAACACTCTGCTGCAGTCTCTCCCTGTCAATCCCAGCCTCTCCTCCCACTGCACTGATTCCTCTGTTCCCTCATCTGTTGCTTCAGTTTGTCCGTTGTCCCAAAACCTATGCTTCTGACTCCCATCCTAATCCCACCTGACATTTCAATGTCTCCCTCCCAAGCTCACTCACTGGCACGGCCTCCAGCCGCCTGTTCCTTCCCGATCCGAAGCCTCAAACTCACCACCGCGTCTCTCGGTCTTTCCCGTTAAGTGCCAGAACCGTTCGGCTCAGTTAACATGGAGCAACAAACCTCTGTCCCCAAACCTTCCTGGCCTTCAGTCTGGCGCCAAATCCGGATTTAACCAGTTATGTACCGGCTCCCCAAAACCCCTTCTCCCTTCCCCACAAGCACTGCGACGTGATTCGGCCCTTCCCGTTGATCCGGAGCTCAATTTATTCACTTCCTTTATCGATTTCCAAATTCAGTATCGAACATTTTGTTCCAAACATTTCTCTGCCCAGAAGCGCTGCCCAGGTCACTGAATCAGTTTCAACCCTTCGATGAAAAAACAAAGCTGAAAATTTCAGCCCAGATCCTGTCAAACTGCTGCTTTGGCTCCAGGTCTGATCAGCAATTTATCTGCTTCCCTTTCTCTCTCTTACAGTTAACTTGGTGGCGATTGTAATCCTGTGCCGAGGAAAGTGCGGTCTCTCCAAATGTATCACTCGCTACCTGGTGGGAATGGCAGCGGCCGAACTCCTGGTCGTCATCGCTGATCCCATCTTGACCTGGATTGGTCAGATATATTTCCCGTATTCATTCCTGAAAATTACTCCCGTGTGTAGTTTTATTGCCGTCTTGAGTTTTGCAGCCACAAATGCGTCTGTGTGGCTCACAGTCGCTTTCACCTTTGATCGATTTGTGGCCATTTGTTGTGAGAAGCTGAAATCAAAATATTGCACCGAGAAAACGGCGGCTGTGGTTATCGGAACAGTGAGTGTGCTGGGCTGTTTAGTGTCTGTCCCCTGGTACTTTACAACTGAACGTGATTTTTTAATTGACAATGTTCCCTGGGGTTGTATCTATAAACAGAGCTTCTTTACTTCCCCCGCATTGGCTGCATTTGAGTTGTTTCACCGCATTTTAACCCCTTGTGTCCCGTTCTTTCTGATTTTGCTGCTCAATGCTCTGACCGTCAGATGTATTTTAGCTGCCAGTAGAGTCCGCAGGGGACTGCGCGGCCGCAGCAATGGAGAGAATCACAAAGACCCAGAGATGGAGAACCGAAGGAAATCCATCGTTTTACTCTTCAGTATATCAGGCAGTTTTATAGTTCTTTGGATGACACAGGTTTTGTATAATATTTACAGACGAATTGCAGGTATTCGCTATTATTACTTCGCCTCCGACCCTCTTTTTATCACAGAATCTACAGCAACAATGCTACAGCGTCTCAGTTCCTGCACCAACACTTGTATTTACGCTGTGACCCAGAAAAAAATCAGAAAGGAGCTGAAGAACGCGGTGAAATATCCAATCAAATATATTGTTAAATTAATTACATGATAGAAAGAGCTGAAGGATTTCAAGCACGATAACTGAATTCCATTCCATAGTCCATTCCTTACACTCCCCACTGGGTGCAAAGTACATTTTATGTTAGCAGCACAGAGCCCTGAAATGACCATAAATCTGATTCTGGTATTTTATTTTATTGATGATCTGACCTTTTGAGGCGGGACTCGCTCTGCTAACGACGCATGAATTGTTTCTCGAAATGGCAGCACAGAATATCTCAGCTGGACTTCCTGTTAATGGCCGCCCTGCAGCGACCACAAAATGGGCAAATCCATCAATCACAGACGTTGCTGTGGGCCTGATCAGAGCTCTGTACTGCACGTAACTGGAGAGACAGAAGGACATAGATACCTACATAGATACACCGATAGATAAATATATAGATAGATAGATAGATAGATAGATAGATAGATAGATAGATAGATAGATAGATAGAGATATAATTTATAAAAATGTATATTTCATGTTTAACTGTGTTTTTTAAGTGATCCCCATTCATACTTTTGAGAGATCCGTGCGTAGATTCCTGACAAAAGTGTGAAAGGGATTCCCTTCTTTGATTGGTTCCCCATGTTACACGTGATCCCAGGGGCGCTAGAGAATCGCACAAGCCCCTGTGTTACCATGGGTATCTGCACTTTCGTCCAGCAGAGGCCCAGGATCAGAAGTCTCGGGACCTATAGAAGCAGCAGATAAGTGCGTAGATTTTTCTGATTGCAGGCATCCGAATGCAGGAATACTCCGATCGGATATTCAAGGTGATAATGAGGTAAAAATACAGGGAGGAAAGCCATAAACAGAAAAGGCTCATCTATATACATAAAGAAAAAAACAGAAAATATATAACACACATTGAGAGAAAGAGATGGAGTTTGTGAGCAAGAGGAAGTTGGGATAATTTTTTAGACAAATGGAGAAAGAAATTGGGCGAGACAGAGAGAAAGTTAAACAGGAATAATACAGGCACACAGGGGAGGTTACAATGAGAGATACGTTAAACATATACACTGTTTCTGCCTTCACAGTAAATGAGAAAAAGAACATAAATAACATTGTGGGAAATCAAGGGTCTAACGACTGTAAGTAGCTTAAAGTGATTAAAATTATTAAAGAAAAAGTACTAGAGAAATTAATGGCACTAAAGTAGGACAAATGGCCACGACCTGATGGCCTACGCCATGGCGTTTAAAAAGAGGTGGCTGCCGAGATAGAGGATGCATTGGTTTTGATCCTCCAGAAATCCGTAGATTCTAGAAAGGTCCCCGTGGATCGGCAGGTAGCAACTGTAACCACACTGTAAGGAAAGTAGGGTGAGAGAATACAGGGCACTATAGGCTAGTTAGCCTGACATCAGTAGTGGAGAAAATGCTAGAATTTATTATTAAGGACGTGGTAACAGCGCAGATGGAAAATGAAATTGTGATAAGTCTGAGACAACACGATTTAATGAAAGGGAAATCGTGCTTGACAAACCTATTAGAATATTTTCAGTGTATAACTAGCAAGATAGATGAGTGGGTACCAGTGGTTGTAGTATGTTAGACTTTCTTGAAAGGGTCTTGCAGTATACGAGTAAGGAAGTGTTGCTGCAATTATATTTGGTTTGGATGAGACTACACCTGGAGTGTTGTGTACAGTTTCAGTCTCCTTAACTAAGGAAGGAGATACATGCCTTAGAGGGGGTGCAACTAAGGTCCACTACATTAATTCCTGGATGAATGGGCTGTCCTATGATATTCAAGACTCAGATCGGTAATTTTTTGGATGTTAATGGAATCGACGGATATATCAACGGGAAAGCGAAGTTGATGCAGAAGTCCAGCGATGATCTTTGGAATAGTGGGGCAGGTTCAAGGGGCCGCACGGCTTACTCCTGCTCCTAGTTCCTCTGTTCTTATGTTATTATAGACAAAAGAAGGCAATTGAAGAAAGCGAAAGGTTCAGAAAGAAACAGCGCAGGAGGGGGATAGACACCAAACGAGACAAATTGTGACAAAAAAGAAAGAGGCGCCTATTTCCAGTCTACAAATGTTCAATGTAATTAAGGAAAAAACTATTTGTAACTGGCCTTTTATATTAATATATCTCGAAAAACTTTACATGACGAATTACTTCTGAGCTGAAGGTAATGTAGGCAAATGTTTTAATGAATATAGCTAGTTGATATGTGTCTCAACAGATGCAAATACTTTATTGGCCCATCCTGCTTCACCTTTCTTCATAAAGTCAACCTCCTATTCTCAGGATTCAACCTAGTGAGCCTTCTCTGAAATATCATCAATGCAAGTACATCCATCTTTACATAAGGAGGCCAAAACTGCACACAGTCCTCTGGAAGTGCTCTCACCAGCACCCTGTATATTTGTAGCAAGGCAACCCTACTTTCATTTATCATCCGCCTTGCAATAAGGGCCAACATTCCATTTCCCTTCCTAATTAATGCTGTATCTGCATGCTAATTTTCTGTGCTTCACGTACGAGGAACTGTCAGGGTTGAGGAGCCACGGGGCCGTATAAATACGAGGCCGTGCTCTCCGGGCAAGGTAGGATCTGGACCCAAGTGCAGAAACCAGACAAGAGACAAATATACAGTACTTTGTTTGAACTTTACTAGATTTACACATAACCAGATTAACACAAGGGACACAGCAATATACATAAGAACTAGAGACAAGAGAACTAGAGACAAGTTACAAGACAGCTAGTCAAGATAGGAACTCAGGACAGCTTCCATGAGGAAGCCCACTTGTCTATACTGAGCTTGCGACAAGCTACCATAAGGGGCAACCGGCTTGCCGAGGCACAACTCCAGACAAGCTACCCCAAGGGTAATCGGCTTACCAATGCAAAGCTCAAGACAAGATCCCAACGGCTCCCACATAGCAACACGCTAGTCCAAACAGCACCTTACCAAGACAAGCAGCTCAACAGAACAAGACTTAAATACATCTTAAATCCAGAGACAAGAACACAGACTTAGATATATAGCTCGAGAGAACTAGAACACAGATTTAGATACATAGCTCGAGAGAACTAGAACACAGACTTAGATACATAACTCGAGAGAACTATGGCACAGACTTAGATACATAATTCGAGAGAACTAGAACACAGACTTAGATACATAGCTCAAGAGAACTATGACACAGACTTAGATACATAGCTCAAGAGAACTATGGCAGCCAGCTTGTGAAGGCAAGCTGCCATAGAGGAAAGGCTAGTCACAGAGAACCTAGTCAAGACAAGGAACATTGTCAAGACTAACTCCCTGGTTCACCCTAGTGAGGACTGAACACTGAGTGAAACAACAACAGAACTTATATACCAAGAAAACCAGGTGCCACCCATAAACAGCTAACAGGCTGATTAAAAACTAACAGGGTTAGGAACAATTAACACCAGAGACTAAGACAATTAACAAAGGAACAAACAAGTGAAGGTGCCATCTAGAGGTTACAAAAAGGAACTGACTGGCACCCTCACAGGATCGCTCTGTACAGCCGCACTTTATAGCCTTTCTTGATTTAAATAATGTTTTGCTTTTTATTCATCCTACCAAAGTGGATAACCTAACATTTTCCCACATTATACTCCATCTGCCAAACGTTTGCCGACTAACTTGAACTATCTATATCCCTTTGCAGACTCCTTGTGTCCGTCTCACCTGCTGTCCCACCTATCTTTGTATCATTCGCAAATTTGGCTACAGTACACTCGGTCCCTTCATCCAAATCATTAATATAGATTGTAAATAGTTCGGGCCCCAGCACTGATCCCTACGGCACCACACTAGTTACAATTTGCCGAACTGAAAATTAACCTTTTATCCCGACCATCTGTTTTCTGTGAGTTAGCCAATCCTCTATCCATTACCTCCAATCCCGTGATCTCTTTTCGTGTGCAGTAACCTTTCATGAGGCACCTTATCGAATGCCTTCTGGAAATCGAAGTACACTGCATCTACTGGTTCCCCATTATCCACCCTGCTCGCTTTATCCCCATAGAAATCTAGTAAATTGCTCAAACAGAATTCCTTTCATAAAAACATGTCTAATGAGCTTGATTGCATTAAGATTTTCTAAATGTCCTGTAATAATAATGGATTCCAGCATTTTCCCAAGGACAGATGTTAGGCTAACTTGTCCATAGTTTCCAGCCTTGTGTCTTCCTTCTTTCTCGAATAGTGGCCTTACATTGGCGGATTTCCAATCCGCTTGGACCTCTCCAGAATCCAGGGAATTTTGGTAGATTACAACCAAAAATTTACTATCTCTGCAGCCACTTCTTTTAAGACCCTAGAATGCAGGCCATCCGGTTCAGGGCCCTTAGCCACTTTAGTCCCGTTAGTTTGCCAATACTTTTTCTCTCGTGATATGATTGTTTTAAGTTTTTCTCCTTCCCTTTAGCCCCTGGATTATCAATTATTTTGGGATGCTTTAGTGTCTTCTACCGTGAAGACCGATATGAAATGTTAGTTCCATTTCTCTGCCACTTCCCCGTTTCCCATTATTAATTCCCCAGTCTCATCATTTACGGAACAGCCGTTTGCTTTAACTACTCTCTTCCTTTCTGATAATCTACATCCTAGGGTACTTAAGTAAGTGCCACTATAAATAGTAGATGCATTGCTGATCAACTTCCAGCATTCGATGGAATCTGGAACAGTGCCCATGGATTGGAGGGTGGCTAATGTTATCCCACTATTCAAAAAAGGTGGTAGAGAGAATATGGGGAATTACAGACTGGTCAGCCTGACATCGGTAGTGGGGAAAATGCTAGTGTCCATTATAAAAGATGTAATAGCAGAGCACTTGCAAAGCAGTGAAAGGATCGGACAAAGTCAATACGGATATACAAAAGTTAAATCGTGCTTGACTAATCTATGGAATTTTTTGAGGATGTAACTGGTAAAATAGATAAGGGAGAACCAGTGGATGTGATGTATTTGGACTCTCAAAAGGCTTTTGATAATGTCCCGCATAAGAGATTAGCGTGCAAATTTAAGGCACATGGGATTGAGTCAAGGTATTGATTTGGATAGAGAACTGGTTGGCAGACAGAAAGCAAAGAGCTGGAATAAACGGGTCTTATTCCGAGTGGCAGGCAGTGACGAGTGGTGTGGTGCAGGGATTGGTCCTTGGACACCAGCTATTCACAATATATATTAATGATCTAGAAGAGGGAACTAGATGTAATATCTCCAAGTTTGCAGTCAGCACAAAGCTGGGTGGGCGTCTGTGCTGTGAGGAGGATGCCGATAAACTCCAGTATGGTTTGGACAGGTTGGCTGATTGGGCAGAAGCATGGCAGATGCAATATAATGTGGATAGATGCGAGGTTATCGACTTTGGTGTCAAAAATAGGAAGGCAGATTATTATCTGAATGGCAATAGATTGGGAGAAGGGGAAGTGCAACAAGACCTGGGTGTCCTTGTGCACCAGTCGCTGAAGGTAAGCATGCAGGTGCACCAGGCGTTTAAGAAGGCAAATGATATGTTCGCCTTCGTAGCGCGAGGGTTTGAGTACAGGAACAAGGATGTCTTGCTACAGCTTTACAGAGCCTTGGTGAGACCACATCTTGAGTATTGTGTGCAGTTTTGGTCGCCTTATCAGAGGAAGTATGCTCTTGCCATGGAGGGTGTGCAGCGAAGATTCACCAGGCTGAAAGCTGGGATGGAAGCAATGACGTATGAGGAGAGATTGGGTCGAATGGGCTTATACTCGCTGGAGTTTAGAAGAATGAGAGGGGATCTCATTGAAACTTATAAAATTCTGACAGGAGTGGACAGACTAGATGCAGGAAGGATGTTCCTGATGTTCGGTATGTCCAGAACCAGGGGTCATAATCTAAGGATAAGGGGTAAGCCACTTAGGACAGAAATGAGTAGGGATTTCTTCACCCAGAGTGTGGTGAACCTGTGGAATTCTATACCTCAGAAGGCAGAAGAGGCTAATTCATTAAATATATTCAAGAAGGTGTTGGATTCATTTCTTAAGGCTATAAAGGAATCAAGGAAATGGGGTTAAAGCAGGGACAGGGTAGTGAGTTTAGATGATCAGCCATGACCTCATTGAATGGCGGAGCAGGCTCGATGGACCGAATGGCCTACTCCTGCTCCTATCTTCCATGTTTCTATGATTCTATATACCTATAAAAGCTCTTACTGTCTGTTTTTATACGTTTTTCTATTTTAACCTCATAATATATATTCTCCCTCTTTATTCTGTTTTAGTCGTCGTTTGCAGGTTTCTAAATATTTCCCAATCTCTGGACTACCACTAATCTTTGCAACATTGTATGCCTTTTTGTTTCAATTTGATACCTTCCTTAATTTCTTAGTGTGCCACGGATTATTCATCCTTGTCGTAGAGTCTTTCTTTCTCACTGGAATGAATCGTTGCCAGAGAGTTATGAAATATCTCCTTAAATGTCTGCCACTGCTTAAGTACTGTCTTAACATTTAAGCTATTTTCCTAGTCCAGTAAATCCAACTCTGTCTTCATACCTTTGTAATTGCCTCTTCAGTTGATTTGGACACTAGTTTCAGACAGATGTCCCTCAATCTGTGATCACTCTTCAATAGAGGATTCTTTGCAATGTCTTACCCTTTAATCTATTTTCCCAGTCCAGTTTAGCCAACTCTGTCTTCATACCTTTGTAATTGCCTTTATATAAATTTAGGACACTAGATTCAGACACAAGTTCCTCAATCTCAAATTGAATTTGAATTTCTATCATGCTGTGATCACTTTTCAATAGTCCCGCATAGGAGACTGGTCAGGAAGGTAAGTGCCCATGGGATCCAGGGTGCCATGGCACATTGGATCCAAAACTGACTTAGTGGCAGAAGGCAGAGGGTGATGTTGGAAGGTTGTTTTTGTGACTGGAAGCCTGTGCCCAGTGGGGTACCGCAGGGATCAGTGCTGGGTCCCTTGCTGTTTGTGGTCAACATTAATGATTTGGATGTGAATGTAAAAGGTATGATCAATAAGTTCGCAGATGACACGAAAATTGGTGGGGTGGTAAATAGCGAGGCGGGAAGCCTCAGGCTACAGGAGGATATAGATGGGTTGGTAAGATGGGCGGAACAGTGGCAAATCGATTTGAATCCTGAAAAGTGTGAGGTGATGCATTTTGGACGGACTAACAAGGCAAGGGAATACACAATGAATGGTAAGTCCCTAGGAAAGACAGATTATCAGAGGGAACTTCGTGTGCATGTACATAGATCACTGAAGGCAGCAGTACAGGTGGATAAGGTGGTTAAAAAGGCATATGGGATACTTGCCTTCATCAGCCGAGGCATAGATTATAAGAGCAGGGAGGTTATGTTGGAGCTGTACAAAACGCTGGTAAGGCCATAGCTGGACTCCTGTGTGCAGTTCTGTTCGCCACACTATAGGAAGGATGTGATTGCTTTGGAGAGGGTGCAGAGGAGATTTACCAGGATGTTATCTGGGCTGGAGCGCTTCAGCTATGAAGAAAGACTGGGGTTGTTTTCCTTGAAGCAGAGAAGGCTGAGGGGGGGACCTGATTGAGGTATACAAAATGATGAGGGGCATGGATAGGGTGGATAGAAAGCAAATTTTCCCTCAAGTAGAGGGGTCAATAACAAGTGGTCATAGATTCAAGGTAAGGGGCAGGCAGTTTAGAGGGGATTTGAGGAAAAACTTTTTCACCCAAAGGGTGGTTGGAATCTGGAACTCACTGCCTGAAAGGGTGGTAAAGGCAGGAACCCTCACAACATTCAAGAAGCATTTGGATGAGCGCTTGAAATGCCATAGCATACAAGGCTACGGACCAAATGCTGGAAAATGGGATTAGATTAGATAGGGCTTGATGGCCGGTGCGGATGCGATGGGCCGAAGGGCCTCTTTCTGTGCTGTATAACTCTATGACTCTATGACTCTTCCCTAGAGGATCCTTTACAATGCGATCATTAATCAATCCTGTCTCTTTGCACATTACCAAATCTAAAATAGCCTGCTCGCTGCTTGGTTCGACAATGTATTGTTGTAAGAAACCATCCCGAAAAGACACTATCAACTCGTCCTCAAGGCTACCTTTGCCAGTTTGATTGTTCTGATCGATATGAAGTACAGAATCGCCCATGAGTATTGCAGAAACTTTCTTACAGTCCTCAAATTTCTTGACTTACACTCTGTCCTACACTGCTTTTTGTCTACTCCCACCAGTGACTTGTATTACATAATATTTCTTATCTCCACCCAAACTGTTTCTACAGCTTGATCTTCTGAGCCAATATTAATTCTGACCACAGCAATGATCTCATCCTTGATTAACAGAGCTACCCCACCTCATTTTCATTTCTGCCTATCCTTGCGAAATGTCAAATATCCCTGAATGTTCAGTTCCCAGACTTGGTCACATTGCAACCACGCCTCTGTAATGCTTATCTGATCATACCCAGGTATTGCGATCTGTGCCATTAAATCATCTGTCTAGTTTCGCAAGCTGCGTGCATTCAGAGAAAGAGCCGTTAATTAGAAAGGACAGGCGAAAAGGAAAAGGAGGTGGGGTGGCGTTGTTCGTAATGCATAAAACAATTGTAATAGTCAGAAAGGATAATGGCTCAGAAAATCAAGATTTCGAATCCGTCTGGGTGGAGCTAAGAAGAACAAAGTGGCAGAAAACATTGTTGAGAATTTTCTATAGGCCTCCAAAAGGCGGTGGTAATGTATGGGATGGCAACAAACAGGAAATTAGAGATGCATGCAACAAGGGTACAACAGTAATCATGGGTGACTTTAATCTACATAGAGACTGGCCAAACCAAATTAGCAATAATACTGTGGAAGATTAATTCCATTAGTGTGTACGAGATGGTTCTATAGAGCAGTACATTGAGGAGCAAAATAGGGAACAGGCTATCCTGGACTGTGTATTGTGGAATGAAAAGGGGTTAAATAATTCAAAAAGAAAATACCGCAGATGCTGGAAACCTGAAATAAAAACTGAAAATGCTGGAGATATTCAGCAGGTCAGGCAGCATCTGTGAAGAGACAAACACAGTTAACGTTTCAGGTCGATGATCAATCGTTGGAACTGCGTTTAATTAATCATCTTGTTGTGCGGGGTCCTTTACATAGAAACATAGAAACATAGAAGGTAGGAGCAGGAGTAGAGCATTCGGCCCCTCGAGCCTGCTCCGCCATTTAATGAGATCATGGCTGATCATCAAAATTCGGTACCCTGTCCCGGCTTTCTCCCCATATCCTTTAATCCCTTTAGCTTTAAGAAATATATCTAACTCCTTCATCAATATATTTAATGAATTGGCCGCCACTGCCTTCTGTGGTAGAGAAAATTCCACAGTTTCCCCACTGTCTGGGTGAAGAAATTCCTCCTCATCTCAGTCCTAAATGTCTTACTCCTTATCCTTAAACTGTGACCCCTGGTTCTGTACTCTCCCGGCATCGGGAACATCCTTCTAGCCTGTTTAGTCCTGATGGAATTTTATAAGTTTCAATGAGATCCCCTCTCATTTATCTAAACTCCAGCGAGTATAACCCCGAACGACCCAATCTCTCCTCATACGTCATTCCTGCCATCCCAGGTGAAATTTCGCTGCACTCACTCCATAGCAAGAACATCCTTCCTCAGATAAGACGAACAAACTGCAAACAAAACTGAAGGTGCGCTCTCACCAAAGCCCTGTACAACTGCAGCAAGACATCCTTGCTCCTGTACTCGAATCATCTCGCTATGAAGGCCAACTTACCATTTGCCTTCTTAAACGCCTGCTGCATCTGCATGCTAACCTTCAGCGATTGGTGCACAAGGACATCGAGGTCTCGTTGAACTTCCCCTTCTCCCAATCTATTGCCATTCATATAATAATCTGCCTTCCTGTATTTGCCAGAAAAATGGATAACTTCGCATTTATCCACACTATACAGCATCTGCCATGCATCTGCCCAATCACCCAACCTGTCCAAATCATACTGGAGTTTCTCTGCAACCTCCCCACAGCACACACGCTCACACAGCTTTGTTTCGTCTGCAACCTTCGAGAGATTACATTTAGTTCCCTCGTCTAGATCAATAATATACATTGTGAATATCTGGGGTCCTAGCACCGATCCCTCTGGTACCCGACTAGTCACTGCCAGCCACTCGGAAAAAGACCCGTTTATTCAAACACTTTGCTTCCTGTCTGCCAACCAGTTCTCTATCCAAGTCAGTACCTTACCCCCAACCCCATGTGCTTTATGTAAGTGTTTTCCAAGTGCTCTGCTGTTTCATCTGTTATAATAGACTCTAGCATTTTCGCCACCACCGATGTCAGGCTTATCAGTCTATAATTCCCCGTTTTCTCCCGACCACCTTTTTTAATATTGGGGTTACATTAGCTACGCTCCAATCCATAGGAAATGTGCCCGAGTCAATAGAATTTTGGATGATGACCAGCAATGCAGCTACTATTTCTAGGTCCACTAGTTTAAGTACCCTAGGATGTAGATTCTCAGGCCATGAGGATTTATCAGCCTTCAATCCCCTCAATTTCCCTAACATCATTTCCCTACAAACACTGATTTCATTCAGTTCCTCCCTCTCATTAGACCCTATGTTCCCCAACATCTCAGGGAGATTATTTGTTTCCTCCTTTGTGAAGACAGAACAGAAGTATGTATTTAAATGTTCAGCCATTTCTTTGTTCCCCATTAAAAATTCCCCTGATTCTGACTGCAAGGGACCTACGCTTGACTTCACCAATCTTTTTCTCTTCACGTACCTATAGAAGCTTTTACAGTCGGTTTTTATTTTCGCTGAAAGCTTACTCTCAAATTCTACTTTCCCCTCTTAATTGATCCCTTTTTCCTCCTTTGCTGAATCGAAAGCTGCTCCCAATCCTCTCCTTGGATCTTATGCTTTCCTTAATTTCCATTGTTACCCACGGTTGAGTAACCTTTATGTTTTATTTTTATGCCAAACAGGGATGAACTAATTCTGTAGTTCATACATGCGACCTTTAAATATTTGCCATTGCCTCTCCACCGGCAACCATTTAAGTAACGTTCCCCAATCCATCCTAGCCAAAATGCGCCTCATGCCATCATAGTTTCCTTTATTTAAATTCAGGGCACTAGTCTCTGAGTCAACTACTTCACTCTCCATCTTAATGAAGAATTCTATCATATTATGATTGCTCCTCCTCAAGGGGACTCGCACAACAAGATTGCTAATTAATCCTTTCTCATTAGATAATACCCAGTCTAAGATGGCCTGATTTCTAGTTGGTTCCTCGACATATTGGTCCAGGAAACCATCCCGTATAAATTCTAGGAATTCCTCCTCCACATTATCGTTACTAATTTGGTTAGCCCTATCTATATGTAGATTAAAGTCACCCATGATTACTGCTGTGCCCTTATTGCACGCATCTCTAATTTCCCGTTAAATGCCATCCGCAACCTCAGCATTACTGATTGGGGGAAGAGTGACCATAACATGCTACATTTCTTCATTTAGATGGAAAGTGAAGACGTCCAATCCGCAACTATGGTCCTAAATCAAAACAAAGGAAACTATGAAGGTATGAGGAGGGAGTTGGCTATGATGGATTGGAGAGCTGCATTAAAAGGCATGATGGTGGCGAAGGAATGGCTCACATTTAAGGAAGGAATGCATGAATTGCAAGAGTTATACATTCCTTTCTGGTGCAAAAACACAAAAGGAGAAGCGGCCCAGCCACGGCTGACAAAATAAATTAAGAATAGTATTAAATTGAAAATGTGTCAAATAAAGTAGCCAGAAAAAGAATCAAGCCTGAGGATTGGGAACAGTTTAGAGTTCAGCAAAAAAGGACCAACAGATTCATTAAGAGGGGAAAAACAGAGAATGAGAGTAATCTTGCAAGGAACGCAAAAGCGGACTGTAAAAGCTTCTACAAGTATGTAAAAAGACAAAGATTAGTGAAGATAAATGTAGGTCCCTTCCAGTCAGAAACGGGAAAATTTAGAATATTGGGAAGAAGGAATTTGCAGAGCAATTAAATAAATACCTTGGCTCTGTCTTCATGGAAGAGGACACAAATAACTTCGCAGAAATACTAGGGCAACAAGGTTCTGGTGAAAAGGAGAAATTAAAGGAACTTAGTATCAGTAAAAAAATATTGCTGGAGAATTTAATGGCACAGGAAGCAGATAAATCCCCGGCTTCTGATAATCTGCATCCCAGAGTACTAAAAGAGGTAGCCATGGAAATAGTGCATGCATTGCTTGTCATCTTCCTTAATTCTATAGATTATGGAACAGTTCCTGCAGATTGGTGGGTGGCAAACGTAACGCAGTATATAAAAAAAGGAGGTGGAAAAAAAATGGCGAACTACTGACCGGTTAGCCTAACATCAGTAGTTATGTAAACGCTGCAGTCTATTAAAAAGGATGAGTTAACAGGACACTTAGATAATATCAACGGTATTAGGCAAACTCAACATGGATTTAAAAAAAGAAAAATCGTGTTTGACAAATCTACTTGAGATTATTGATGATGTAACTTGTAGAATACATAAGGGGGAACCAGTGGATGTGGTGTTTTGGATATTCAGAAGGACTTTGATAAAATCCCTATAAAGAGCTTCGTGTGCAAAATAAATGCACCTGGGATTGCGGGTAATATACTGACATGAATTGAAAATTGTTTAAGAGACAGGAAACAGAAAATATGAAAAAATGTCTCTTTATCTGTGTGGCAGGCGGTGACTAGTGGGGTACCGTTGGGATCAATGCTTTGGCCCCAACTATTCACAATATATATCAATGATTTGGATGGGGGAACTAAATGTAATATTTCCAAGTTTGCTGATGACTCGAAACTAGGTTGGATTTTGAGTTGTGAGGAAGATGTAAAGAGGCTTCAAGGCGATATAAACAAGTTGAGTGAGAGGGCAAATATATGGCAGATGAAGTATCTCGTGAATGAATGTGAAATTAAATGCGGATATATTGGGAAATGCTGATGTACAAAGTGACCTGGGTGTCCTTGTGCACCAGTCACTGAAAGCAAACATGCAGATGCAGCATGAAGTTAGGAAGACAAATGGTGTGTTGGCCTTCATTTCAAGAGGATTTGAGTGCAGGAGCAAGTATGTCTTACTACAGTTATACACGGGCTTGTTGAGACCACACCTGGAGTACAGTGTGCAGTTTTGGTCTCCTTATGTAAGAAAATATATACTTGCCATAGAGGGAGTGCGGCGAATGTTCCCCAGACTGATTCTTGGAATGGCAGGACTGTCATATGGAGAGAGTTTGGGTCGACTAGGGCTGTATTCACGAGAGTTTAGAAGAATGAGAGGGGCTATCATTGAAATTTTTAAAATTCTGACAAGGTTAGACAGACTGGATGCAGGGAGGTTATTTCCCGTGGTTCTGGGTAAGGGCTAGGACATTTTGGACTGCGATTAGGAGAAATTCTTCACTCAGTGGTGAACCTGAGGAATTCTCTACCACAGAAGCCTGTGGAGGCCGATCATGGAATATATTTAAGAAAGAGATGGATAGATTTCTAGATACAAAAGGCATCAAAGGGCATGGGGGGAGCGGGTATATCTTATTGTGATAGTCATAATCATATTGAATGGCGGAGCAGCCTCGAACGGCCGACAGACCAACCCTTGCTCCTACTTTTGTATGTTTCTATATATCTAGCCGTATCGCTACCCTGCCCTATTGCCTCCTCCTTTCTGCCTGACTTTCTAAATTGCTCGTCAGCTGAACTGTTCGCCCTCTATTTAGTTTAAAGCTCTAGTGTTAAGTTTTTTTATTGCTTTAAAAGATAATTTTGCATAATGTGCAATATAGTGTAAGGCAGTTACGTTTTCTGTGAACTCATAATTAAATGTCATTGTAAATCCACATGAAGAAAAGCTGAAGGAGGAGGGAGAAATGGGGCCATTGAGATAGAACAGAGAGAGAGAGAGTGAACGAGAGAAAAGGAGAGATAGAACAGAAAATGGAAGGCACAGACAGTAAATGAAGAAACAGGACAGAGTGAGAGTAAGGCACAGATAGATGATGAAAAGTCGTTACACACGAGAGGGAAAAGTGCACAAATGGGGAAATGGAAAGTCCGACCAATTAAATAGTAATTCACAGTGAGATGGAGAAATGTAGTTGCTGAAGAGAGAGAGAAAGAAAGGCTGAAAGGGAGTGACAGAGCTGAGAGAGAGATTAAGGCACAGAGAAATGGAGAAAATACTTGTAGAAGAGACAGAGACAGGCACAAAGGAGAAATGGAGAGACAGAACACACAAAGGCACACAAAAAGAGAGATCAAATGAGCAAAAAAGACAAAAGAGAGAGAAAGATAATGATGCTAATTGGAGAGATGGAACACAGACAGAAAAACACGCAAGAGAGGGAGATAAAGAGATAGAAAAGAGAGAAAGAGAAATATAATGGCCCGTAATTTCTTATAAGAGGCTGACCAATTGTGGATGCATCCAATCGGGAAAAAATGTACGCCCTTTCCCGAGGGCTCCCGAGGTCCGGCCTTTTGTGAGCCTGAGCCACTCCACAACGAAATGCGCAGGGCGCATGTGTCATAAATCGCAACTTCTACAGGAAGTGACTCAGGAAGGACTACTGAACGGCTAGCCGATGGCGCCGTCCGAGGAGTATAAATGCTCGGGCGTGGGCCCAACTTGGCCAGAGACAGTCTGGAAACAGGAAGCTAGTGACTACTAACTAGAACTCCATGTTTTGTTACAAGTCGATTAAAGCCTTGCTATATGTACAACCAAGTGCATAGTGAGTCTTTATTACGTCACCATGTATACCAGGGGCGCATGTGGCTCGAAAACGTCTCTGGGATCATATGGGCCAGGTGAGCCAATGGGAGAAGGGAATCTCCCTTTATGCTTTTCAGAGGTATATGAATGTGATTCAATGAAAAAAGACACCAAAACATTAAATAAATTTAAAAAACCATCACGTTTTTTAAATGAGTTAAAATTATATTAAATTAAATATTTTAAATAAAAGTTGAATTTATTGAAAAAAATAATTACAGTTTTTTACGGGGTTAAAGATTACCTTACCATTTTTCAAAGTATTTTAAAATTGTAAATGAGAGAAAAACATTTTACTTACTTTTTAAAACTTTTATGCTGGTACAAGCAGGACTTGTGCCTGCTTTTAGCAGGCATAAGATATTTAATGATTTCAGCGGGTGGAGGTTCTGCAGAAAGTGGAACTCTCCACCCGCAGAAACCCTTCTCCAGGGCAGGCCTCCGATCTGTCAAGAGGACTCTTGCCGGTATTCAGCGCATGCACTTCACGTGACTGAAATCAGCATTCCGACGTCCCTGTGGGTGTGTAGAAAGCTTCTACAAACCCGTAGGATTCGGAAAATACAGGCCATTAATATAAGTCGGAGATTGATGAAAAGAAGATGAGACATAGAAAGAGAGACACAACTATTAGTAGAGAGAAAGATATAGACAAAACTGAAAAAAAGGAATGAGAGACAAAGAGGATGTTACAGAAAGGCTGAGATAAAAAGGCAAATGGAAAGAAGGGGTAAGGAGGAAGATTTGCACACAGAGACTCGGAGATAATCAGAGCCAGACAGAAAGAGTTAGAAGGAATTGTAGGCGGGTATAAAGGTAAAAAAACAGAGACAGACAGAGAGGAGAGAACGAGCCAGATTGAGAGTGAGAGAAATGGAGAGAGGAGACAAAGAAGGCAGAGACAGAGAGGAGACCATTAAAATAATTTGCAAAAGAACCAGAGTTGGGATGAGCAAAGTTGTTTTATGCAGCGAGGTGTGGGGAAGATGTTATGTTCTGGAATCCTGAAAGGATGGTGGAAACAAATGCAATAGTAACATTCAAAAGTGAATTGAATACGTATTCTAAGGAGAGAACATTGCAGGACTATGGGGAAAGAGCAGAGGAGATACAGAATTGGAGAGCTCTTTCAAAAATTCCATCCAGAAATCTAGAGCTCTCTGACTGACTAAAGACATAGATATTAAGATGAAACAGAGAAAGGAAGCTTATGATAAACGTCAGGTTCTTAATTCACTAGAGAGTAAGCTGAATATAAGAAGTGCAGAAATGCTGATAAAAAGATAATGGCACGATAATCCGATCCCTACGAGTGGGTACGCGCTGCTTACCCACTCATAGGGACATTGGAAAGGCCCAATGGGAATAATGGGAATAATGGGGCTGTGGCTGCGTGGATACGGATTTTCTAAGGGACAGAAAGCAGAGAGTAATGGAGAACTGTTGTTTTTTCAGATGTCCATCCTTGTTACCATTTTAGTAAATATCCTCTGCACCTTCTCCATAGCTTTGATAGCCTTCCTAAAGTGTGGTGCCCAGAACTGGACATAATATTCCAGCTGGGTCCGAACCAGTGATTTATAATTTTTCAGCATAACCTCCTCGATTTTGCACTCTGTGCCTCTGTTTATAAAGCCATGGATCACGCATGCTTTTTGAACAACCATCTCAACTTGTACTGACTGCTTGAAAGATTTGTCTACGTTAGTCCCAGTTCTCTCTCTTTCTTCGCCACCATTAAAATTATGCCACTTAATAGCAATTATTATTTTTAATTAGAAAGCTTGTGCTGCATCTCTGAAAGTTCTAATTATTTAAGCAGAAAGCATTGGCAAGGTAATTTTGCAGATTGATTTTGGGAGATGGAGGTTACGGCAATTGCAGATCAAGACAAGGAAGGCAGTTGGTCTTTGAGACCATTCATGCTCTGTTGTAAGATCTATGTATGTGTGCCTTGTTCTAGCCATTGCCATTTGTACTTCTGACCTGACTGGCGGAGTCTGTGATCTCGACTGCATCTGTGACCCTGACTGTTCCTCTGCGGACATCAATGTCTTCTCTTCCTTTCTGCCAGGCCAAGAACCGTCAGTGTCTGTTAGTGTGTCACTGCATTGGATATCGTTCCGGCAAGACCTCGATTTTAATATTCTAATCTCGTGTTAAAATCCCTTAATGGGCTAATCCCTGGCTATTTTTGTAACCTTCTTCAACTCTACAATTCTCATCCTTCTGTTCAAATCCCTCCCTGACCCTTAACGCTCTCTAAATCTGTAATCTCCTCCGGTCGTTCAATTCACATCCATCTGTTCAAATCACTCCATTTCCTCTCCTCGCGCTATCTTTGTAACAGCCCTACAATTCTCATCCTGGTATTGATGAGTGGATGAATATATTATAATCGATGTGTTGCTGGACCGGGAGCAAATGTCGGTCAGCGAGCACTGGAGGAGACGGGTGAACGGGACTTGCTGTGAGTTTGGATATGTTGTGGAGATGCCGGAGTTGGACTGGGGTGGACAAATGTAAGAAGTCACACAACACCAGGTTATAGTCCAACAGCTTTTGTCCAAAGCTGTTGGACTATAACCTGGTGTTGTGTGACTTCTTAAGTTTGGATATGGGCAGCAGAGTTTTGGATGAGCTTAAGTTTATGAAGGGCGGAACATGGGATGCCAGCCATCAGTGCGTTGGAATAGTCAAGTCCAGAGGTAACAATGTCATGGATGAGGGCCTCAGCAGCAGATGAGCTGAGGTAGGGGTGGAATGGTGTTATTAGGCAATGGCTGACTATCAGGGTGCCTCCCTTCCAGCTCATCTGCCCGGCGAGTGAGTGTGGAAGGGGAGGCTCTTGAAGAGGACCGATCTCCAGGTAGATTTCGCCTTTTACCAGTGCCCTTCCCTTTGTGACCGGCCAAAGAATCTGCCTTTGAAGTGTGACGGGTGTCGCAATTGGCAAGCCTCCGGCAGTCACTTGGTTGCAGGCAAGAGCACACGGTCCGCAAGTTGGATACGCGCCTGGCCATTTCTGGTTGGTGCAGCAAACGAGAGGAGCGTTGGCCAAGGGAGGAGAGTGGGAGAGTCGGAGCAGCTCAATTCAATGCCGCTGCTTTCTTGTCTCGCTCAGCCAGTGGGTTAGGTGACGAGATGCTGAGCACGGCGGGGGCGTGGGGCTGATGGTTCGCATCATCTTGCTGCCCAGATCTGTGCCGGTTTGGGGCCCGCCCAAAGCCCACATGGGTGGCACCAGGACCTTGGCAACCCGTTAAACCATTGATAGAGCTGCGAAAATGAACAGACTTAATTTCTACAGCGCATTTCCTCACCGCAAGGCTTTGCAAAGTGATACACAGCCATTGAAGTACATTGAGGTGCTGTCACTGTTGTAATATATGAAATGTTGCAGCGAATTCCTGCGTAGCTAAATCCAACAAACAGCAATTTGTTAATGACCAGTTCATCCGGTTTTGTGATGTTGGTTGAGGGATAAATACACGGGAGAACTCATGTCTGCGCTTCTTCCAGTAGTGGTCGTTGGAAATTTTACATCCAACTTAGATTAGCTTAGATGTCTCAGCCTGAAAGACGGCATCTCCGACAGTGCAACACTCCCTCAGTACTGGCACTGGGGAGTGTCAGCCTGGTTTTTGATGCTCGAGTCCGACAGTATATACATCTACCTACGACACTGCAGCACTCCCTCAGTACTGGCACTGGGGAGTGTTGGCGTGGATTATGGGGCTCCAGTCTTTGGAGTGGGGCTCGAACCCACGATCCTGACTCAGAGCCACAGTCAGACTCGAGGTGAGGTGGCAGCTATTTAATAAAGAACATGCTTGATGTGCGAGCCTCACCTCTCGTCCTATCCCTCCCGCTCCCAACTCTCCGGTCCAGGCTGGGGACCAGATCTTCGCGTTATTCCCTGAGGTCGTTGTGCTTCATGCAGCCAACGGCGCTGGAGGGATGGGAGAGCGCCGACAGGAACCCGGCAGGTAACGACCTCTCATATCCTGCACTTTAAAAAACAATCGCCGTGTGTTTTGTGATTCACCTCATGACTTGTCGCAGCTGCAAATCTGACACGCTTTTAACAAATGGAAGAAACGCCAGAGCATTTAATTACCACACATCAAACTGCAGGATGCACATGCACAGTTCCTGAATATACTTTACTCTGTGTCAAATCCGGGCTGAGATGCCTTGGGAGTTTTAGATGAGACAGTGTAAAGGGAGCTTTACTCTGTATCTAAACCGTGCTGTACCTGCACTGGGAGTGTTTGATGGGACAGTTTAGAGGGAGATTTACTCTGTATCTAACCCGTGCTGTACCTGCCCTGGGATTGTTTGATGAGACAGTGTAGAGGGAATTTTACGCTGTATCTATTCCCTGTTGTACCTGCAATGGGAGTGTTTGATGGGACAGTGTAGAGGGAGCTTTACTCTGTATCTAACCTTGCTGTACCTCCCCTGGGAGTGTTTGATGGCGACAGTGTAGAGGGAGTTTTACTCTGTATATAACCCATATTGTACCTGCCCTGGGAGTGTTTGATGGGACAGTGTAGAAGGAGCTTTACTCTGTATCTAAACCGTGCTGTACCTGGCCTGGGGGTATTGATGGGACAGTGTAGAGGGAGCTTTACTCTGTATCTAACCCGTGCTGTATCTGCCCTGGGAATGTTTGATGCGAGAGTGTAGAGGGGGCTTTACTCTATATAGGGAAGAGGCTACATAGATCCTTAAGTCTTCCTCCTTATTTCCCCTGTCACTGTTCTCGGGGAGACGAGATCAGATTTCTTCTCTTCACCGACAATTGTAGCAGGTGCTCCTACTTCAGTCCGTACATGGAACTCAAAGAGAGATTAGAAAGATAAGGCTGCCAGCCCTTCTATCTTTCATTGCAGTAAAGCATCAGCTGGGAACTGGTTCTTGGATTGAACGCATGAGGGCCTGGCTTCAATTTCCAGCCACTCTAAATGTTAATTTGTCACCATAGTTTTCTGCAAAATATAGTTTTATGAGTTCCAACTTTTAACCGTTATGTTAAACCTATTTAAAATGCTGGCCAGCTTTGCAATTATCTATGTCACTTCTTCAACTTTCAAGGCTGACATTTCTATTAACTCACACGTCTCCACGCACGCTGTATCTCACTTATGCAGATTCCACCACTTTTACAACTTTGTTGCCCTCCTTGCTGCCACCATCTCACCACCGCCGATTCCCTGTTCAACCTTCCAAACTTACCGGTTGAACATCACCTCCCATCTGCTCCTGCGCTCCATTCATAATTATATATCAAGAATATATTCTCAAGCTGACAAAGAGGGAGGAATGGACTAGACTTTAGGCGCTGTTCCTTTTCCAGAGAGCATTAATGCGTTGCACTCCAGTGTTGTGTGTGCTGACTCTCTGATCACCTTCAAGAAGGATTGGAATACACATGGCAGGCAGAAGTTAACGCAGAGAATTGCGTCTTGATATATTTTGGTAGGAAGAATGAGGAGAGGCAATATGAACGAAAAGGTAGAATTTTAAACGTGTGCAAGAAAAGAGAGACCTGGAGGTGTAGGTGCACAAATCTTTGATGTTGGCAGTACATGGCTGTTAAAAAGCAGATGGAATGCTTGGCTTTATCAATAGAGGAATAGAGAAGAAAAGTAAAGAGGTTATGCTAAATCTTCATAAAGCACTGGTTAGCCTCAGCGGGAGTATTGTGCTCAATTATGGGCATACACTTTGGGAAGAATGGCAAGGCCTTGGAGAGGGTGCAGAAGAGATTTCGAGAATGGTACCAGGGTTAAGGTATTTAGTTATGTGGATTGATTGGAGAACCTGGGATAGTTCTCCTTAGAAGAGAGATGTTTAAGGGGAGGCTTAATGGCGACATTCAAAAACTTGAGGTGGTTTGATAGAACAAGTCGGAAAACTATTTCCGAAGGATTCCTGCTCATTTCGAATTTCTCTGTTCCTGGAGTGACGAGGCCAGAATTTTTCTCTTCACCCACAGTTGCATCAGGTGCTCCTTCTTCAGCACAGATTAGAAAAGGCAGCCAGTCCTTCTCTCCTACATTACAGCAAAACAGCAGTTGGGGATGTAGCTCAGTGGTAAAGCTTTGAGGTTCTGGCTTCAATCCCCAGTATCTCCAAAGGTTGCTTTTTACACCTTCGTTTTTGGTAAAATGTTGTTTTAGACGTTACAGCACCTGAGGCCTCGGTTATACATGTGTTCCATTTCTTATAATCGGTCGATTGCGCCACGCTTGCTGCCACTCTCGCACCCACCATCTCACAGCCGCTTCCCCGTTCAAACTTCCCGGTTCAACAGCGCATCTCATCTGCTCCTGCACTCCATTCCGATTAAAATATCAATAATATGTTGTCAACCTGTCCAATCTAGACAGTGAAAGTTACATTAAGACAAGTTTAAGAGAAGTTTCATCTATATATATAAAGCGGTACTTCTGTCATTCTGTCTGTCTATCTGTCTATCTGTCTGTCATTTCCTGTGCGTCTTACGGGTATGCACTCGAAAGTTACAGGGCGTACCTACGCGCGCGTTACCTCCAAAGAAAGCTTACGCTTCAGAGACGGTTTTAAGCGTATTTACTTTTCGGTCGGACGAAAATTGTTCGCGCCTTATGCAAAAAACCTTCAAAATTAAACTCATTATCTGCTACATTGATTGACTGACATCAAGGATCCACCAATCCTGTTCCGTCATGATTGACCAATCCTACAGTACGGTTCCCTTGATGGTTGGCCAATCGGTGTGTGTGTGGGCGGGACTATTCGTTTTCATCTCGGGGAGCTGCCAGCCATTGTTTGACTACCAGCTTCCAGCTCAAATGACTTCACCTTCCAGCTAAAACGACTTTCAAAGTTAGTTTCTCTTTTAAAAATAACATAAGATTTACCAAAAACGTTTTATAATTACTTTCACTTTCATTTTTCAACCTTTTAAAAGGTAGACATACAGGGACACATACAGGGCCCTAAGCCTCCCACTCGATTTAAAATGTTGCCCAGCACCAGATTCACAAAGGGACACAGACAGGGCCCCAAAGCCATAAGTAGTTTCACTTTCATTTTTCAACCTTTTAAAAGGTAGACATACAGGGACACACACAGGGCCCTAAAGCCTGCCACTCGATTTAAAATGTTGCCCAGCACCAGATTCACAAAGGGACACAGACAGGGCCCCAAAGCCTGGCACTCGATTTAAACCGCCTGCCCCAAAACAGCCCCGGCAACGCCGGGCTCCCCAGCTAGTTCTCTATAAACAGGTGGTGAGCTGGTCTCCGTGTTCAGGATGAGGGTCAGAAGTGGTTCAAATTCTATTACTCTGAGGAAATTGTGATTAGGAGGTCAAATATCCCCTATTATTCTCTCCTCTTATAATTATATTAAATTTCAAACTCAATGCAGCCGGAATAGTTCAGTTCAGAGAGAGAGTTTGATGGAAAATCAATAGATGACGTCTTTCCTTGTAAAGTTATTACCACAATTGGCAAAATTCTCAAATATACCGCTATGGAAATGACTATCGTTCGTTCTTTCTACCGTAGTTTCTTTCTTCCCTCAGGCTCGTTCTGTCCACTGTCACTGACTCTCTGCCACCGGTTCTCCCGCTTTCATTTGTTGTCCTCTTGCACTGTTTCCCCTCAGGCTCGCACATTCTGCTCAAGCTTATATTTCTTTAGCACCTTTCACGACCTGAACACGGCCCAAAGCGCTGTACAGCCAATGAAGTATTTTAAAGTGTAGTTCCTGTTGTAATGTAGGAAAGGCCACAGCCATTTTGTGCATAGCAAGCTCCCATAAGCAGCAATGTGATAATGACCAAATAATCAGTTTTTTTTGTACTGTTGCTTTTGGGATAAATATTGAATTAAATTTACAATTGGTGTGTTCAAACATCCATCTATTTATTGGTGTTGCCCCGTGAACAAGTAGTTTCTTCTGATCTAGTGTGTTGCAATATCAGAAGAGAATTTGGTGTCGACTATTTAATTTCCTTTTGTTTCCCTTTTGCAATACTTCACTTTTCAATCACCAGTCACTAATTTCAGAAATTAGCCCCGTCTATGTGGTAGCGTGACCGAGCGGTTAAAGGTGCTAGATTAAAATTGCTATGTTTTTGCAGTAGTGTGTTCGAATCCCACTGCTGCCAGTTATTGTGGTATTTATAAATTTAGTCCATTCACCAATAGCATTATACTGTGCAGGCCGACCAGTTTTGCCAATAACTATATTACTTCTTAAACTTTCGATACCATAATTTCTGTTCACTCACACGTCTCCACACCCGCTTTGCCTCAATTACGCAGATTCCACCACTTTTATAATTGTGTTGCCCTACTTGCTGCCACCGTCTCACCGCTGCATCCCTGTTCGCCCTTCCAAACATATCGGTTGAACATCTGTTCCTGCACTCCAATCCGATTAGTTAATCAAGAATATATTCTCAAGCTGAAACAGAGGGAGCAATAGGCTGGATTTTAGGCAGTGTTACATTTCCAGAAAGCAGTAATGCATTGCCGGCCGGTGTTGTGGGTGCTGACACTTTGATCGCCTTCAAGAATGATGGGAAAACATATGGCAGATGGAAGTTAACGCAGAGAAGTGTGACGTGATTTATTTTGGTAGGCCGAATGAGGAGAGCAAATATGAAGGAATTATTAATATTTTAAAAGTTTGCATGAACAGAGTGACCTGGAAGTTTCACGTGCACAAATCTTTGAAGGTGGCAGGACACGGCTGTTAAAAAGCACATGGGATGCTTGGCTTTCTCAATAGAGGAATAAAGAAGAAAAGTAAATAATTTATGCTAAACATATATAATAGAATGGTTAGCCTCAGCGGGAGTATTGTGTTCAATTATGGGCATATACTTGAATCACGACTCACCAAATAACAGAAACACAGCGGCTGTATACATGA
This sequence comes from Somniosus microcephalus, assembly GCF_052327205.1. Classification (NCBI taxonomy): domain Eukaryota; kingdom Metazoa; phylum Chordata; class Chondrichthyes; order Squaliformes; family Somniosidae; genus Somniosus; species Somniosus microcephalus. The sequence goes on along the minus strand of NW_028225183.1, from coordinate 11,085,764 downwards.
TCTAGTCTGAGCTACTATGAGATATGAGAGTTGTCAGGAATGGCGACTGCTTTTAATAATCTGCCTCCCTGTTTTTGCCAACAAAGTGAATAACCTCGCAATTATCAACGTTATTTTGCATCTGCCATGCTTCTCCCCAATCACCCAGCCTGTCCAACTCATCCTGAATTTTCTCGGCATCCTCCTCACAGCACACACGCCCACTCAGCTTTGTGTCGTCTGCAAACTTGGAGAAATTACATCAAGTTCCCTTGTCTAGATCATTAAAATATATTGTGAATAGCTGGATTCCAAGAACCGATCCTTGCCATCAAGCCCTGTCTAATCTAATCCCATTTTTCAGCATTTGGTCCGTTGCCTTGTATGCTATGGCATTTCAAGTGCTCATCCAAAAGCTTCTTGAATGTTGTGAGGGTTCCTGCCTCTACCACCCTTTTCAGGCAGTGAGTTCAAGATTCCAATCACTCTCTGGGTGAAAAAGTTCTTCCTCAAATCCCCTCTAAACCTCTTGCCCCTTGCCTTGAATCTGTGCCAAATTGTTATTGACCCCTATAGTAAGGGAAAATGTTCATTTCTATCTACCCTATCTATGCCCCTCATAATTTTGTACACTCAATCAGGTGCCCCCTCAGCCTTCTCTCCTCCAAGGAAAACAACCCCAGCCTGTCCAGTCGTTCTTCATAGCTGAAGTGCTCCAGCCCAGGTAACATCCTGGTGAATCTCCTTTGCACCCTCTCCAAAGCAATCACATCCTTCCTATAGCGTGGCGACCAGAACTGCACACAGTATTCCAGCTGTGGCCTAACCAGCGTTTTGTACAGCTCCATCATAACCTCCCTGCTCTTATATTCTATGCCTCGGCTAATGAAGGCAAGTATCCCACATGCCTTTTTAACCACCTTATCCACCTGTTCTGCTGCCTTCAGGGATCTATGTACATGCACACCAATGTCCCTCTGATCCTCTGTCTTTCCAAGAGTCTTACCATCCATTGTGTATTCCCTTGCCTTGTTAGTCCCTCCAAAATGCATCACCTCAAACTTTTCAGGGTTGAATTCCATTTGCCACTGTTCCACCCATCTGACCAACCAATCTATATTGTCCTGCAGACTGAGGCTACCCTGCTCGCTATTTACCACCCCACCAATTATCGTGTCATCTGCGAACTTACTGATCATACCTTTTACATTCACATCCAAATCATTAACGTAGACCACAAACAGCAAGGGGCCCAGCACTGATCCCTGCAGTACCCCACTGGACACAGGCTTCCAGTCACAAAAACAAACTTCGACCATCACCCTCTGCCTTCTGCCATATCGTTTGTGTCTGCGACAAAGGAAAACTATCCCTCCTGTTCCTTCTTGACTTGTCTGCAGCCTTTGACATTATTCACCACTCCATGCTTCTCCAACGCCTCTCCACCGTCGTCCAGCTGGGAGGGACAGCACTCACCTGGTTCCATTCTTATCTATCTAATCGTAACCAGAGAATCACCTGCAACGGCTTCTCTTCCCACTCCCACATCATTATCTCTGATGTCCCCAAGGACCTACCCTTGGCCTCCTCCTATTTCTCATCTACATGTAGCCCTTTGGTGACATCAGCCGAAAATACAGCGTCAGTTTCCACATGTATGCTGACGACACCGACCTCTCCCTCACCACCACGTCTCTCGACCCCTCCACGGTCTCTAAATTGTCAGACTTCTTGTCCGAAATACAGTTCTGGATGAGCATAAATGTTTTCCAAATAAATATTTGGAAGACCAAAGCCATCGCTTTCCTTTCCACCACAAACTCCCTTCCCTAGCCACTGAATCCAGCCCTCTCTTGTCTGAGGCTGAAACACACTGTTCGCAAATTTGGTGTCATATTTGACCCTGAAATGATCTTCCAAACACATATCCACAGTAAACGAAGACCACCTCCTTCCTCCTACATATCATTGCCCGTCTCCGCCCTTGCCTCAGCTCATCCGCTGTTGAAACCCTCATCCATGCCTTTGTTACCTCTAGATTTAACTATTCCAATGCACTCCTGGCTGGCCTCCCACATTTCATCCTACGTAAACTTGAAGTCATGCAAAACTCGGCTGTCCATGACCTAAACCTGCACCAATTCCAGCTCGCCCATCACCCCTGTGCTCGCTGACCTACATTGGTTCCCGGTTAAGCAGCACCTCGATTTCAAGTTTCTCATCCGTGTTTTCAAATCCCTCCATGGCCCACCCCTTCCTATCTCTGCAATGTCATTTAGCCCCACAACCCCCTGAGATATCTGTGCTCCTCTAATTCTGCCCTCTTGAGCATCCCTGATTATAATCGCTCAACCATTGGTGGCCGTGCCTTTTTTTGCCTGGGCCCTAATCTCTGGAATTCCCTCCGTAAACCTCTCCGCCTGGCTAGCTCTCTCTCCTCCGTTCAGACGCTCCTTTAAACCTACATCTTTGACCAAGCTTTTGGTCACCTGCCCTAATTTATCTTTATGTGGATCGGTGTCAATTTTTTTGTCTTAAAATATTACGTTAAAAGCGCTATATCAGCAGACATCGTTGTTGTTGTTAAAACGAACGTGTGACTGGGCTTTAAAGTACAGGTCACAGATTTATAGAAATTTCTAGCACAGATGGAGGCCATTCCACCCTCTTGTCCATGCCGGCTGACAAAGAGCTACCCATCCTACTCCCACTTTCCTGCAAGTGGTCCATAGCCTTGTAGGTTACGGCACTTGTGGTGCATATCCAAGTCGTTATTAAATGTGATGAGGGTCTCTGCCTGTACCAACCTTACAGGCAGTGAGTTCCAGGCCACCACCACCCTCTGGTTGAAAAGATTTCACCTCAAATCCCCACTAAACACCTGACCAATTACTTCAAATCTATGACACCTGGTTATTAACCTTTCGGCTATGGGAAATAGGTCCTACTTACTCACTCTGTCTATGCCCCGCATAATTTTATACACCTCAATTAGGTCTCCCCTCATCGTCCTGTGTTCCAAAGAAAACTACCACAGCCTATCCAATCTTTCCTCATAGCTAAAATTCTCCAGCCAAGGCAACATTCTCGTAAATCTCCTCTGCAACCCCTCCAGCGAGATCACATCCTTCCTGTAATGTGGCCATGACTTTAATATGCCTCTGTGACAACCTCGGTCTCTTTATAAAGTCTATTTGACTTGTCCTGTCTCTTTAAAATCCTGTGCGACTGGTCCTGTCTCTCTAGAAAGCCTGTGTTACTGGGTCTCACTCGTTTAAAAGTCTGTGTGATTGGTCCTGTCTGCGTAAAAACCTGCGTGACAGGTTCTGTCTCGTTAAAAACCCTTTGTGTCTGGTCCTGTCTCTTTAAAATGCCACTGTGACTGATCCGTTCATTTATAAAACCTGCGTGTCTGGTCTTGTCTCTTTAAAATGTCAGTGTCCCTGGCTCTGTCTCTTTAAAACTCCTTTCTGTCTGCTTGTGTCTTTTTCATCCCCGATAAATACACAGCACCCCAGAGTACTAAAAGAGGTAACATGGAAATATTGGATGCATTGGTTGGCATCTTCCAAAATACAGATTATGGAACTTTCCTGCCGATTGGAGGGTGGCAAATGTAACCCTACTATTTAAAAAGGGAGTGAGAGAGAACACAGATAACTACAGACCGGTTAGCCTAAAATCAGTAGTACGGAAAATGCTAGAGTCTATTATAAACGATGTGATAACAGGACATTCAGAAAATATCAACGGGATCAGACAATGTCAACATGGATTTATGTAAGGGAAATCGTGTTTGACAAACCTACTGGAGGTTTTTGAGGATGTAACTGGTAGAATAGATAAGGGTGAACCAGTGGATGTGGTGCATTTGGATTTTGAGAAGGTCTTTAATAAAGTCCCACATAAACGGCGCATGCGCAAAATTAAACCACATGGGTTGGGGGTAATATACTGGCATGGATTGAAAATTGGTTAACAGTTGGAAAACAGAGAGTAGGAATAAATGGGTCTTTTTCGGCGTGGCTGGCTGTCACCAGTAGGGTACCGCAGGCATCAGTGTTGGGCCCCAGCTATTCAAATTATATATATATGTATATACATATATATATATATATATATATATGATTTGGATGAGGGAGCCAAATGTAACATTTCCACGTTTGCTGACAACACGAAACTAGGTGGGATTCTGATTTGTGAGGAGGATGCAAAGTGGATTCAAGGCGATTTAGACAAGTTCAGTGAGTGGGCAAATACATAGCAGATGCAGTATAACTAGGATAAATGTGAAGTTAACCACTTCAGTATGAAAAACAGAAAGGTAGAGTATTATTTAAATGGTGATCGATTGGGAAATGTTGATGGACAAAGGGACATGGGTGTCCTTGTACACCAGTCACTGAAAGCAAACATGCAGGTGCAGCAAGCAGGTAGGAAGGCGAACAACTTGTTGTTCTTCATTGCAAGAGGATTTGAGTACAAGAGCAAAGATGTCTTACTATAGTTATACAGGGCCTTGGTGAGACCACACCTGGTGTACTGTGTGCAGGTTTGGTCTCCTTACCTAAGAAAGGATATAATTGCCATAGATGAAGTGCAGCGAAGGTTCAACAGTCTGATTCCTGGGGTGGCAGGACTGTATGAGGAGAGATTGGGTTCGCTAGGCCTGTATTCACGAGAGTTTTGAAGAATGAGAGGGGATCTCATTGAAATGTATACAATTCTGATAGTGCTAGACATACTGGATGCTGTCTTTCCCCTATCTTGGAGTGGGTCTAGAACGAGCAGTCACAGCCTCAGGCTATGGGGTAGGATAGTTAGGACTGAGCTGTGGGGAAAGCAGAGGCTGGTGAACCTGTGGAATTGTCTATCACAGAAGGCTGTAGAACCCAAGTCACTGAAAATATCTAAGAAGTATGTAGATAGATTTCTAGACCCAAAAGTTATCAAGGGTTATGGGGAGAGAGCTGGAATATTGTATTGAGATAAAGGATCCGCCATGATCATATTGAATGGTGGAGCAGGCTCGAAGGGACGAATGGCCTACTCCTGCTCCTATTTTTCTATTTTTCTATATTTGAAAAGCCTGTATGTCTGGTTCTATCCCTTAAAAAATTCCGTGTGACTGGTCCTTCCACTTAAAAATGCATCTGTAACTGGTCTTAATATGCCCTTGTGGTTGTTGCTGTCTCTTTTAAAAGCCTGTGTGACTGCTCTTGCATATTTATTCAGCCTGTGTGACGGTTCCTGTCTTTATGAAAGGACAGCTTGACTGTTCCTTTCTCTTTAAATTGCCCGTGTGACTGCTCCTGTCTGCTTAAAATGATTATACATTAGCAAGATACTGCCGTTGCTTGAAGTTTGAAATAACAGCAGAAAATACTGGAAAAACTCACCAGGTCAGGCAGCAACCGTGGAGAGAGAAATATAGTTAACGTTTCAGGTCTGTGACCCTACATCAGAACGGGAAGAAGGTAGAGATTTAACTTGTTTCAAGCAGGTGACAAGGCTGGGAAAGAGGAAGGGAATGAATGAACAAAAGGGATGATCTTTGGTAGGGGGAATGCATTAGTGATTAAACGTTGCATATGTGGATGGCCGAATCACCAACAGCTGCCATGTGAAGAAATAAGGGGAGAGGGCATTGCCTGAAATTGTTGAAATCAATGTTTCCAGTGGCAGAAAGTTGGGTAACCAGAGGTCACAGATTTAAGGTAATTGGCAAAAGAACCAGAGGAGATGAGGAGAACTTTCTTTACACAGTGAATTGTTGTGATCTGGAATGCACTGTCTGTGAACGTGGTGGAAGCAGATTCAATAGTAACTTTCGAAAGGGAATTGGATAATTAGTTGAACGGGACATTTTAACAGGGCTCTAGCTAAAGAACAGTTCTAATTAGACAGCTCATTCAAAGAGACGGAATGGACATGAAGGGACTAATAGCCTCCTTCTGTATTGTATCATTCTACGATTCAAGAGCAAGAGTCAGAGAGAAACAAAGGAGAGGGAGAGTGACAGAGAGAAGGGAAGGAATAAAATAGACGCAGAATGACTGGTTGAGTAACAGAAGGACATAAATTAACTTTAAAAGGGAAATTGGATAAATACTTGAAGGGCAACAATTTTCAGGAACTATGGGAAAAGAGCAGGAGAACGGGACTAATTGGAAGGTTGAAGGCAGGGTTGGATTTGATCTTAAAGAGGGGAATATGAAGATCGAGGTGTTGCCGGAAAGGTGGTCAGCGAGCACAGGGGTGAAGGGTGAACGGGAAATGATGGGTGTTAGGATTTGTGCAGCAGAGTTTTGGATGAGTTCGAGTTTATGGAGGCTTGTAACTACAAGGTCAGCCACGAGAGCATTGGCATAATCGAGTCTTGATTTAACAAATGTATGGTAGAGTGTTTAATAAAGTGGAAGGGCTGAGGCGTGCTGGAGACTGCCGATATTATGGAGGTGGTAGTAGGCAGGCCTGGTGATTCAGAAGATGTGAAGTCGGAACTCAGCTCAGTATCAACGAGACCGCTGGGGTTACCAGCAGTTTGGTTGAGCCTCAGATATTGGCGAGGGAGGGCGACTGAGTCGATAGGTAGAGAATGGAGTTTGTGACGAGGACAGAAGACAATGGCTTTCCTCTTCCTAAGATCTAAATGACAAAAACAGTAATACAATTAAAGGTGATTCACAGATTTGGTTGCTGGATATAGAGCCTTACCAGGGACACTAAGAGCAGTAAAGATGAGAGAGTAACTTACGAGAACAGCAATAGAGTTAGCAACATTTTGCAGATAATAGATGGATAAAGAGAGTTACCAGGGCCACCAACAGCAGCAAGGAGGGGGTAGTAAAAATATTGAATAATCACAAGTGAGTAATAGATCCGCTTGTCTAATCCTAGATAATCATATTATGCAGAAAGAAATTCAAACGCCCATGAGAAACTCCTGCCCATTGTTGTAACATTCCAATCTTCTGTTGTCAGATTCCGATCCATTTTTGTAACATTCAATTCTTCTGTTCTCAGATTCCGACTCACTCTCTGTGGAGCAGCGCGCTGATCCATGTTAGTGCAGGAGGTGATGCTCTCATTGACACTTTGGGATAACACAGTGAAAGGAGTCCCTTATTAAGAGAAGTGGGAAACCCCGCACTAATGCAATTAGGTTCCACGGAGACTGACATTAATTACAGTCACTGAACAAACATTTTCAGTTAACCCGTGGAGATTGACATTAATTATTGTCACTGAACAAACATCTTCAGTTAACCCGTGGAGACTGACATTAATTATAGTCACTCAACAAACATCTTCAGTTAACCCGTGGAGACTGACATTAATTATAGCCGCTGAACAAACATCTTTAGTTAACCGCTTTTTACAATCCAGCTCGTTTTGTATCACAATAAAGTAAAACATTTACCCGGTCCAGATGGGATGTATGAGTGTTGCTGAGCGAAGGAATATTGGAAATGTCGCAGGCTCTGTCCGAAATATTTCAAGCATTCTTGGATATGGTAGTGGCGCCAGAGAACTGGATAGTTGTAAATGTTAAAACCTGTTTAAAAAAGGAGAGAGGGATAAACCCTGTAACTGCAGGCCAGTCAGCCTAATGCTGGTGGTGGGAAAACTTCTAGAGGCCATATTCCCGGTGAAAGTTACCTCTCACTTAGAAAAATATGGATTATTAAATGACAAACAGCGCGGATATGCCAACGGCAAACTTTCTCTGACAAAATTGATTGAGTTCTTTGAAGAATTAACAAAAAGGTTTGATTAGTGGAGTGCAGTTGATGTTCTGCATATGGACTTTCAAAGTACATTTGTTAAAGTGCCATTGAATAGACCTGTTAGGACCAAAGGCCAGTGGAAGTGCGGATCTGACATTGGTTTAGGGACAGAAAACAGAGTGTAGTGTTGAACGTGGTTGTTCATACTGGAGGAAAGTGTACAGTGGTGTGCCCCAGAGGTCTTTATTCGGACCACTGCTATTTTGATATAAATTAATGAAATATATAAATATATATATGTTTATAAAGTGCATAATTTGAATGTTTGAAGATAAAAGAAAACTCAGAAATGTAGTAAAGTCTGAGCAGGATATTATTAGGCTTCAGGCGGACATAGACAGACTGGTGAAATGAGCTAACTGATGAAAGCTGTCATCAACAGTGCTATCAATCGGCACATACTCGGGTATGGGTTTGGGTTTGGGTTTGGGTTTGGGTTCCGCCATAACCACTCTGCTCCAGAACTCTTTAGAGCCTTGGCCCAAACATGACCAAAGGAGCTGAATTCGAGAGGAGCGTGAGAGTGACTGCCGTTGAAATCAAGGTAGTATTTGACCGAGTGTGGCATCAAGGAGCCCTAGTAAAACTGAAGTAATTGAAGAAAATTTGAATCACAGGGGAAACTCTACACTGGCTGGAGTCATACCGAGTACAAAGGAAGACGGTTGTGGTTGTTGAAGTTCAGTAATCTAAGCCCCAGGAGATCACTGCAGGAGTTTCTCAGCGCAGTGTCCTAGGCCTAACCATCTTCAGCTGCTTCATCAATGTTCTTCCCTCCATCATAATGTCAGAAGTGGGGATGTTCATTGAAGATTTCACAATGTTCACTTCCATTCGCAACTGCTCAGATAACGAAGCAACATATGCCAGCATGCAGCAAGTCCTGGGCGATTTACAGGCTTGGCCTCATAAGTGGCAATTAATATTCACGCTACACAAGAGCCAGGCCATGATTATCTCCAACAAGAACCAAGAACCCTTGACATTCGGTGGGATTATCTTCGGCAAATCCCCCACAATCAATATCCTGGGTGTCACCATTGACCAGAACATTAACAGGGCTAGCCACATAAATACTGTGGGTACAAAAGCAAGTCAAAAGCTGAGTATTCTGTGGCGAGTGTCTCACCTCCAGAATCCCCAAAGACTTTCCACCATCTATAAGTCATAAGTCTGGAGTGTGATGGAATACTCTCCACCTTTCTGGATGAGTGCAGCTCCAACAACACTCAAGAATTTCGACATCATCTAGAACAAAGCAACACACATAATTGGAGCCACATCCAACACGTTAACCAATTGCTCCCTCAACCACCGGCTTACCATGGCTGCAGTGTGTACCAACTACAGCAACTCGCCAAGGCTTCTTCAGCAGCATATTCCAAACCCACGAACTTTACCATCTAGAAGGACAAGGTTAGCAGGCGCACAGGAACACCACCACCTCCAAGTTCCCCTCCAAGTCACACACCATCCTGACATAGAAGTATATCGTCGTTCCTTCATCGGCGCTGGGTCAAAATCCTGGAACTCTTTTCCTAACAGCACTGTGGGAGTACCTTCACCACAAGGATTGCAGCGGTTCAAGAACGCCTACCACCACTTTTTCAAGGACAATTAGGGATGGGCAATAAATGCTGGCCGTGCTAGCGACGCCCACATTCAATTAATGAATAAAATGAAAAAAAGGCAGATGAATTTCAATGCAGTGAACTTTGAAGGATAAATCTGCGATGAAAATATGGAGTGGGAATATGAAATAAACAGTACAATTATAAATGGGGTTGTAGGATAGGGTGTATATGTATGACATTTTTGTATAAATATAATAAGTGAAATTGTATGTTAAAGCCTAAAAGCCTGGATAAAATGGCGAATGGCTGAGAGAAAAGCAAGATGGGATATTATGCCAACCTGACTGAAAGTCTCTCTGTTTTCAATTACTAAAGTGATGGAATGTAATGCTAAGTCCATGGAGACTGTCAGGAACGTGGTATTCAGTAACGTGATGGAAAAGAGATAAGATAAGAGATGAGAGCGAGAAATTAACGGCATCCATCAGTGATGTTTAGTCAACAGCTTGGGAAATGGTCTTTGGAATTAGAACATCTAAAGATAAATGGCCCTTTGATATGCACAAAGCGAGATGTGGTGGGATCAACACGGTCATAAAACATGTACCAAGTGTCAGATAGGCAAAGGAAGGGAAAGTCTATAAAGATATGGACATTGAACACTGAAGGCAGCACAAACCAAGAATCAGAGTTGAAGGAGATTCAGTCAAGAGAACACAGCAAGAGAATAAAGAGACGGCGCCACAGTCACTCGGAAGGAACACCGAGGCACAAACCAACAAGACTGTGACTAACTCCTTGTTCAGTATTACTTCTTTGTACTGGATGTTTAATGCTTAATAAACCTGTTTTACTGATACACAATATACCTGTACCCAGAGTGGTTTGTGTAGTCACGGACTGTTTTACTGATACACAATATACCTGGACCCAGAGTGGTTTGTGTAGTCACGGACGGTTTTACTGATACACAATATACCTGTACCCACAGTGGTTTGTGTAGTCACAGACTGTTTTACTGATACACAGTATACCTGGACCCAGAGTGGTTTGTGTAGTCACAGACTGTTTTACAGATACACAATATTCCTGAACCCAGAGCCATGTGTGTAGTCACAGACTGTTTTACTGATACACGATATACCTGGACCCAGAGTGGTTTGTGTAGTCACAGACTGTTTTACTGATACACAATATACCTGGACCCAGAGTGGTTTGTGTAGTCATGGACTGTTTTACTGATACACAATATACCTGGACCCGGAGTGGTTTATGTAGTCACAGACTGTTTTACTGATACACAATATACCTTTACCCAGAGTGGTTTGTGTAGTCACGGAATGTTTTACTGAAACACAATATACCTGGACCCGGAGTGGTTTGTGTAGTCATGGACTGTTTTACTGATACACAATATACCTGAACCCAGAGTGGTTTGTGTAGTCACGGACTGTTTTACTGATACACAATATACCTGGACCCAGAGTGGATTGTGGAGTCACGGATAAATTATTATAGGAGCTTTTGGAAGTTACAATTTGACGCCCAAACAGGGACTGTAACTATTAACAGGAACCAGGTCTATTGAGCATCAAGCAGGCGTTTGGATTTTTGCTTGGATTTCCATCTGATCAACGAGGGCCCTAGTGTAAAGTCAGGTTTTCTGACAGACAGTGTCTCATTAACATACAGCAGAATGTCGAGTGAGAATTTTCTTGTAGATTATAAAACGAAGTTAATGAAGAAATGCGATGAGGCACAGTTACAGATGTTAACAGAATTTCTAACAAAGGATGCAACGGTACTTTTCGGGGACGTTGTGGTGTTCATTGAAAGACAAGTTAAGGAAAAGGAATGGAAGCCGGATACGGCAGCGCAGCTAATGGTCTATGCCGCAGTGTGTAATAGAAACATAGAAGACAGGAGCAGGAGCAGGCCATTCGGCCCTTCGAGCCCACTTCACCATTCAATGCGATCATGGCTGATCATCCAAATTCAGTACCCTGTCCCTGCCTTCTCCCCATATCCCTTGATGCCTTTAGCCTTAAGAAATATATACAAATCTTTCTTGAATATATTTAATGAACTGGCCTCCACCGCCCTCTGTGACAGAGAATTCCGCAGGTTCACCACTCTCTGGATGAAGAAATTCCTCCTCATTTCAGTCCTAAATGGCTTACCCCTTATCTTGTAGAACAAGATAAATAAACATTCCTAGAGATGGAAGATGAACAGGATAAATTAGAAAAAGACAAACTACTGTTTATAGAAGAGAGTCTAACGTTACAGGGTGAAAAGTCATAATTAGAACGGCTTATAGAAGAGAATGTAACGGTACACAGTGAGAAATTTAAATGGGGAAAAGAAGCAGTAGGATTAAACAAAAAACAAGAAGTGCTTCAAGGACAAATCGGTGCTGCAACAGCAATAATAAAGCAGCAGAGCATTAATGCAGTTCATGCCAGCGCTGCAATAAAAAATCTTGAGGAGGCTAAAAGCCAAATAGCCTTCTTAACAAAAGATAATGATCGTCTGATCAGCCAATTAAATGATTCACGAAGGGCCCTGAGCGAGGCTCTTCAGCGCCCCCACAGGGAATTAGACCACAAGCAATGTCAAAATACTATACAACAGTTAGACAATCAGTTGGCGAAACAACAGGCTGTAATAGCGGCAGTCACGGGAATAGACACCCCCACGAGCTATGAAAAACAACGCGAGGGGTTAAGCGGGGAGCTATATTCTCCCTTGATATTTCCTTCCCGTGAGGACCCCGTCTCATATGCCACCATCGACCAGGCTGAAATGCCACAAGCCTATTATGCTAATAAGAATATAATCGAAATCTCAGCGGACGAATTTGCGCCCGTTTGAGCTCCGGTTAATGTCCCGACTTGCACTCAAGTGAATCCTAATGTGCCACCAGCTGCTGTGGGTGACCAGCCAAAATGAGGAGCACAACCAGCGGCATCTCCAGGGATACCGTGGGCAGATACTTTTGAAAGGTCCCAGCCACTAAACTGTGCAGAACTACAGGCATCTGTCCAACAAGTCGGACCAGTTAAACCACAATCATGCCCTATAGAGCTAAGGCAACGTATCGTGGCATTCCGGAATTGCCATCCTAATTTTGAGGACAATGACATGAAGAATGTTGTACTGTCTGCCCTGACTGCAGACATACGGACTAGTCTCCCCTTCTTGGCCTTAATGCAGGGAACATCCTGAATATCTTAATCACATATATACCAACAGCTTTAGGCTTGGATACTATTGGTTTGGTCCAGAAATTAAACCAAAACCAACAAGGGCCTCATGAGACCCCTGCTGCTTTCAGAGATCGGTTTTAAACTATTTATGAAATGACGCAAGCACGCCCCAATGCTGATGCATTGAACGTGAAGGATGAAGCGGCAATTTAGAAAATATATTTAATGAATATTCAGAAATCATTGCGAGCAGCTTTAGGGCACACGGTCGTCCACAACTTGCAATGGACAGCCCTTTTAAGAAAGATAATTTTGCATGGGCCTATGCTAAAATTCTGGTCCAAGCATCAACAACAGAAACGCCAGTAAGTGTAGTTGAGGGGCCCCGGGCTTCTCTAGTGTCAAACCCATGTAGACAGTCGTCCATGTGTTACAACTGCGGCACGATGGGACACTTTGCAAAAGGTTGCCAATGTCCTGGATAAACAGTCTCCTGAGGTGGGAGGAGTAACAATAATTACCCGCGATATGGCCTGTCCTATTCACATCATCCAGTGGATAGCAGGTTGGATGCCAAGGATTCACGTATCGAAAGACATGTCATGTAAGGTGCAGACACTTACAGGAACCCAGATATCGGGGAGACCTGTGGCCCCAACTATGAGTATGAATCCGACTCCCCCTGTGCCCTCATCATTCCTGCCCACACCACTGCAACAACCCAGTGGCCCACAATGATGTGATCCAGCCCCACCGGCCTGGTCTGAAGTGGGGTTCAGACGAGACGGCCATGATCGACCAGTTGCCTCTACTTTGCTGCCTTGGGGCCAAAAGTAGAAAATGCCAATAGACACTCGATCATTTGTTACAATCCTGCATTCCCTAGACCCGGAACGCCAACTGGAGTTAGGCAAAAGTAGCTTCGACATAACGGGAGTCACCGGGGCACAAGCACCCGTATATCCAGGGGAGGAAGCTAATGGGCCAGAAATTCCATTCGCAGGCCTCCCGCAGGCAGAGGGCTACGATTTGGAAAAATCTCGGCTTGATCCGGAGGGCTCCTGTGAGGCACAGAGTTCTGTTGCTGGGACCTTCAAAATGCCGGTGTGCAGGGCACGCATATCCCAGAGGCGCAGGCGATTCTAGAGCGTCCCTGGGATCACGTGGGCCATGGGGAGCTAATCAGAGCAGGGAAGATCTGTCAAATCCATGAATAGAGATCACCCCGCAAAACATAAGTAAAACTTCAAATAATTTTAAAAAACAGCATCACATTTTTAAACTGACGATAAATTACATAAATTAACTATTTTAAACAAAAATTAAGATTTTGACAAATTTTATTAAAGTTTTTAACGGGGCTAAAATTAAACTGACCCTTCTTTAAAGTATTTAAACACGTTAAATCAGTGGATTCTTTTTTAAAATGTCTTACTTTCTTCAACTCAGCCTGGTAAAAGCAGGCCTTGCACCTGCTTTTACAGGCACAAGAATTATAAGTGTTTTCTGCGGGTGGAGTGTCTCCAAAAAACGGAACTCTCCACCCACAGAGGCTCTGCTCCTGGGCAAGCATCCGATTTTTGACAGATCTGAAATGCCGGTTTCCAGCGCATGCGGAGTGCATGCCTAAAACTGGCATTTCTGTTGGCCCGACAGGTGAGTAGACAGGAAGTACACACCCGTCGGGAATGGAATTTCGGCCTCAGTATCTCCCTCGAAGAATACCCAGTAAAAGTTACCGATCCATTGTACATGTGTATGACAAACAGAATTGGGATACTTGGGAACGATACCCTAAGGGGAATGACAGCCATTATAGATTACAATCAGAATTGTTTATGAGTTGAGTCTAAACCGGGAGATGTAGTTCACATTTCAGACGCTCACTCGGAGTTTGCTATAAAGAAGCCTGTGCAGATAGCACTGCCAGCACACCCTCTGCCTGCTGTTAACTTCTTAGTGACTAAACATGCAGCAGCCTTTGCTAAATCTAAACACGACTGCGGGAGGATGGAAAGGGAGCTGCAAAATAATGGGCCACCCCATCGCGCATGTAAACAATATTCAATTCCCCGAGAAAGTATTCCATATTTGCGAACATTCATTGCCTCATTGGAAGAACAGGAAGTACCACGCAGAGATTCATTTACTACCAATTCCCCTGCATGGCCAGTTAGGAAGTCGGGTGAAACTTGGAGGCTTACTATTAATTACAGTGCCTTTAATAAAGCTTCCCCACGTGAAAGCCCGACTTTTAGTCAAGCCCCTTCGCCACTGACATTCATAGAAACATAGAAAAATTGAAGATAGGAGCAGGAGTAGGACATTGGGCCCCTCGAGCCGACTCTCCCATTTAATGAGTTCATGACTGATCATCCAAATTCAGTACCCTGTCCCCTAAGGCCATTGGCCTCTCCACCTTAGGCATCGCAAATGGTTTTTGGAGTATTCCTGTTGCTCAGGAGGATTATTACAAATTTGCTTTCATGTTTGACGGGCAGGGCACACATATACATATCTACCACAAGGGTTTCATAACGCGCCATCGATATTTCATCAGTATATGGCACGAGCAGTTAAATAATTTTCTAATCCTTCAGCCCTTCTACAGTCTGTTGACGATCTGCTTTGGCTACTGAAACAATGGAGGAACACCGGAGACTCCAAGATGAACTGTTATGATTAGTACTAAAGGCAGGGCTGAAAATAAATCCGAAAAATGTTCAGCTGGCAAAAGATGAGGTTACTTTTCTGGGATTAAAAATTTCAGCGACTGGCCTCAGTCCGGACCACCAGAAGATAGAGACTGTTCAGTGACTTCCATTACCTGTTTGAAAGACTGCATTGCGATCCTTTTTAGGTTTGGCCAAATAAATTTTATTCTGAAATTTGCAGTCTCATGTAAACCTTTGTATGATCTTTTAAAGGGCGATACGGAAGAGATACATCACATATGGGGAGACCACGATACTGCTGCGGTTATTGCTTTTAAACAAGCCACGATACAGGCAACTGCTCTCATCTCCCCGGATCACAGTCAGCCCTCTCACCTTGAAGCAGGCTCCACACCTACCAGCCTAACTGCTGTTTTGAGTCAGAAACTGGCAATCAGCGAGACACTTTACCCTATCACGTATCCCTCATGTATACTACGAGGGGAGGAAAAAACAATCTCAGCGTGTGAACGTCATCTATTTGCAACATTTTGGGCAGTCAATCATTTCACCTATATTTGCGGACTGCAGAAAGTCATTTTGCAATCACCACACACGCCACTTAATCTGCTGTTAAAAGCAAGTGAGATCAAGGTATCCTCACAGCGAATAAGTAAATGGACACTTGAATTGTTACAGCATGACCTGGACATTAGGCCTAAACGAACCACGCTGTTACCCCTTATGCTCACCTATGAGGGAAGCCCACACCAGTGTCCATTACCAGTGCTAGATATGGAACCAATTCTAGTAAAGGCGAACGCCATACCCGGAGCTCGAAATGTGCATGTTGATGGGTCATCATACTATGTAGAAGGCCATCGTAGAACGGGATGTGCCCTTATTGATATCGACGCTCCCGATTGGTCAGAGGCGTTTCAAGTTCCCGTCCATTCGTCACAACAGCCAGGGCTCACTGATGTAAATCCAGCCGTACATTACACGACTATGGATGAAACAAATATCTGCTCCGACAGCAGTTACGTTTGTAACACAATTATGGCACTTCCCCACTATAATACAAATGAGTTTTGCTCATCAGATGGTAATTTTATTAGCTTCTGGTCTCCTCCGTAAGCTATTGAAAGTGCTCCAGGAACGAGTCATCACTTGTCATGTGGGTAAGGTTGCAGCACATCAGAAAGATTCACCCCCCTCCTTTTCCGAGGTAATCAAATGGCCAATCGCTTTGCTTCAGAGGCGGCCGAGAACTGAAAGTTACGACCTTGGTTGGTGATGAATGATACTCAGACACCCGTTGTGGGGGCGGTTACTAAGATTGAAACCATTGTTCTATTGGCCCTACAGGATTCATATGCTCCTTATGCACAGGTAATAGCCTGGCAGCAACAGGGATGCCCGCTACCAGCACCCACTCTATGGGCAGACTCCACTGTAATGCAAAAAGTTGTTGATCAAAACCCTACCATACTAATGATCAGGGTTAATGAGGGATACCTAATAGCTTGTATTCCTCCTCAGTTAATGGAAGACATGCTAGCTCTCTTTCATTCTCACCCGATGGCGGGACTTTACTCAGCGGCCTCTACACTACAAAGGTTATTACCTGTTTGCTGTTGGCCTGCAAGGGAACAGTATGTGGAACAATAAGTTAATTGCTGCCTGCCATGCCTACAGACAAACCCCCCTTCATGTTCAAATCGCGCTTTTCATATGTCACAGCCCCCTCCCGAGGGACCATGGACACACTTACAGATTGACTTTATTGCTCCACTAATTAAATCCAAGGGAAACTATGAGTATGCATTGTGATAATCGATCAGTTCACTAAATGGATAGAGAATGTTCCCACGAGAAATAACACAGCACACACCGAAGCTCGAATTATCCTGAGTGAGGTGTTCTGTAGGTGGGGATTGCCATTACAAGTGCATAGGGATCAGGGTCCACACTTAATGGGGGCAGTTTTCACAACTCTGCTAGAAATGTTACAGATGAAACATAAATTGCACAATGTGCGCCATCCACAATCATCAGGGATTGTGGAGAGGGGAAATCGAACTTTAAAGACAATGTTGCAGAAGTTGTGTACAGAACACCCCACTCAGTGGACTGACATGTTGCATTTATGTCTAACGGCAATACGCTCTACCCCACATGGGACTACGAGGGTAAGTCCATATGAGGCTATGACTGGGAGAGAAATGCGGATACCAGGACATGTAACATTGGGAAATAAAACACCATTACAATTACAGCCATGTAGACAAAAATGGGTACAAACCTTGATCGAACTTATGGATGTGGTGAACAAGCTGCTGGCCATTAACATAGGCAAATCACGTGAACAAATCAAGAGATATTATGTTAAGAGTGTAAAACCATTTGATTATGATGTTGGAGAGCGAATAATGTTACAACATTTCTCTCCAAAAAAACACTCATTCGAGATAAAATGGATGGGCCCTCATACCATAGTAGATAAGTTAGATCCAGCTCTGTATCTACTGAATGTCCCATATGGTCCGAAGGGAGAACCTAAAATGAAATGTTTCCATATCCATCAGATGTAAGCTGCTAATAATTAAGATGTTACATTTTGGTTTACACACAGGTTCAAGATGTGGCTCTGTATGCTTTCCTGATAAATGGATGTGCAATGACCTCTCCGAAGGTAATAAAAACTTTTGAATTATCACTAACATCTGTGCAATGGACGAAGGAGGCGAATGCGCCCCACTCCCCATCTTTGGAATGGAACCACGAATTGATGGCCGACATAAACAAACAAAGAACTGTAACGGATCATCCGAGACATATGAGGGGGATGTTCCAGATTGGATCAGAAATAGTACAAATGATATTGGACCAAAAATTCGGGTCTCCACGGGTGAGTACCCGTAAGCCCAGTGGAAGTGCCGGTTTCATGCATGCACTGCGCATGCGGGGGAAACCGGCACTTCCGTTCCCCTGAAAGAAGGTGTTCAGAGGTGGTATGCGTTCGCAGGACACACAGCGTGTGCGCATTGAAGTTACTTTTTTTGCAGGTTTTCCCAGGAGGGTAAGTCTCCCGGAGCTACCCATGTAAAAAGAAGGTGCAAGACGTGCTTTTTACAAGGTAAGTGGTGAATTAAATAAAACTAAAACATTTTTCCACAGGTTTATTATTTTTAAATAATTTCAACAAAGGTACGTTTATTTCTAGCCCCGTTTGAATATGTAATTATTTATTTCAAAAATTTAAATTATTGTTTAAAATAGTTATTCATGTAATTTGTAGTTTATTTTAAAAATGAGTTTTTTAAATTTATTTGAAGATTTAGTGATGCTCTTCCTGTCAAACTTATGATTGAAGCATTCCCTGCTACAATTGGCTCTCCATGGCCCACCTGAGTACTAATACTACCAAAGTGGTGCCCTGATAAAGAAGCACAAATATCTCAGAGAATTCAGCAGCAGGTTTTTAATCAGTACTGGGAAAAGGCGACCTTTTCTAGATACATAGAGAAAACAGAAGGGACCTTCCCTCACGAGTTTAGTACCACTAAAGAGAGCAGCCAAGGAAAGAGTTGACCGAAAAGAGGATCGATAAACGATGGACTCACAGGTTTCAACACAGTAACATCGGTAATTAACACAATGGACTCCGAAGATCTACAAAAACAATTACAAACGTTAAGGGAAAAGTTGAAGGAGGTAATTATTAGGGAAAACAAAATAGTAAGTGAGGAGCTAAGGGACGATCAGGTAATGACCATACACCTGCGGGACAACATACATGAAATAAAGGATCATAGATACATAGATCCATAGAAGATAGGAGCAGGTGTAGGCCATTCGGCCCTTCGAGCCTGCTCCGCCATTCAATGAGATCATGGCTGATCATCCAAATTCAGTACCCGGTCCCTGCCTTCTCCCCATATCCCTTGATCCCTTTAGCCTTAAGAAATATATCCAACTCTTTCTTGAATATACTTAATGAACTGTTCTCCACCGCCCTCTGTGGCAGAGAATTCCACAGGTTCACCACTCTCTGGGTGAAGAAATTCCTCCTCATTTCAGTCCTAAATGGCTTACCCCTTATCCTTAGACGATGACCCCTGGTTCTGGATTTCCCGGCCATCAGAAACATCCTTCCTGCTTCTAGTCTGTCCAGGCCTGACAGAATTTTATATGTTTCGATGAGATCCCCTCTCAAACTTCTAAACTCCAGTGAGTATAAGCCCAATCGACACAATCTCTCCTCATACGTCATTCCTGCCATCCCAGGTATCAGCCTGGTGAATCTTCGCTGCACTCCTTCCATGGCAAGAACGTCCTTCCTCAGGTAAGGCGACCAAAACTGCACACAATACTCAAGGTGTGGTCTCACCATGGCCCTGTACAACAGCAGCAAGACACCCTTGTTCTTGTACTCGAACCTTCTTGCTACGAAGGCCAACATACCATTTGCCTTCTTAACCGCCTGCTGCACCTGCATGCTTACCTTCAGCGACTGGTGTACAAGAACAGCCTGGTCTCTTTTCACTTCCCCTTCTCCCAATCTATTACCATTCAAATAATAATCTGCCTTCCTGTTTTAGCCACCAAAGTGGATAACCTCACATTTATCCTCATTATAGTGCATTTGCCATGTTTCTGCCCAATCACCCAACCTGTCCAAATCGTGCTGGAGTTTCACGACATCCTCCTCACAGCATATCCTCCCCCTCAGTTTTGTGTCGTCTGCAAATTTAGAGCTATTACATCCAATTCCCTCGTCCAGGTCATTAATATATATTGTGAACAGCTGGGGTCCTAGGACCGATCCTTGCGGTACCCCACTGGTCACTGCCTTCCACTCAGAAAATGACCCATTTATTCCAACTCTTTGCTTTCTGTCCGCCAACCAATTCTCTATCCAAGTCAATACCTTGCCCCCAATCCCATGTGCCTTAATTTTGCACGCTAACCTCTTATGCGGGACCTTATCGAAAGCCTTCTGAAAGTCCAAATACACCACATCCACTGGTTCTCCCTTATGTATTTTACCAGTTACATCCTCAAAAAATTCCAGTAGATTAGTCAAGCATGATTTACCTTTTGTAAATCCATGTTGACTTTGTCCGATCCAGTCACTGCTTTCCAAGTGCTCTGCTATTACATATTTTATAATGGACTCTAGCATTTTCCCCACTACCGATGTCAAGCTTACCGGTCTATAATTCCCCATCTTTTCTCTACCACCTTTTTTGAATAGTGCGGTAACATTAGCTACCCGCGAATCCATGGGTACCGTTCCAGAGTCTATCGAGTTCTGGAAGATGACCAGCAATGCATCTACTATTTCTAGGGCCTCTTTCTTAAGTACCCTGGGATGTAGATTATCAGGCCCTGGGGATTCATCGGCCTTCAGTCCCATCAATTTTCCTAACACTATTTCCCTACAATACTGATTTCTTTCAATTCCACCCTTTCATCAGACCCTATGTTCCCCGGCATCTCTGGGAGGTTATTTGTGTCCTCCTTTTTGAAGACAGAACCAAAAGATGTATTTAGTTGGTCTGCCATTTCTTTGTTCCCCATTATAAATTCCCCCGATTCTCACTGCAATGGACCTATGCTTGACTTCACCAATCTTTTTCTCTTCACATATCTATAAAAGCTTTTACAGTAAGTTTTTATGTTCTCTGCAAGCTTACTCTCATATTCTATTTTCCCTTTCTTAATTAATCCCCTTGTCCTCCTTTGTTGAATCCTAAACTGCTCCCAGTCCTCAGGATTATTGCTTTTTCTGGCCAATTTATATATTCTCTCCTTGGACCTTATGTGATCCCTAAGTTGCCTTGTTAGCCACGGTTGGGTCACCTTTTTTGTTTTATTTTTATGCCAAACTGGGATGAACAAATTCTGTAGTTCATCCATTCGGTCTTTGAATGTTTGCCATTGCCTATCCTCCGTCAACCCTTTGAGTGCCATTCCCCAATCAATCGTACTCAACTCGCTCCTCAGACCATTATAGTTTTGTAGGGTGTTTCTCTTGCCTGCTCTGGTCTCCTGCCAGGCTTCTTGCAATAATTACCCGTGTGTGGTTCGACCCACTCGTCCCTACGGTTCAAACCTTGGACTTAGGTGCAGGGAGATGTAGTGCAGAGAAAAACTCAATAGACCAGGTCGAATAGCACGAAATGGATGCCTTTATTGAACAGTTTGCAGTATTATAAAATACATGACATATGCACAGATTAAAGCAACTACAAGCATGCACACATCTATAAACTTAACTCTATAGAAATGGGGAACACACGGCACATTGGGAAAGGGGCAACACATTACAATTACCCTTAACCCCCTCCCCTAAACCTAACTAAGTTTCGATTTGAGGTACTTGGGATTATGTTCACCACTTTAAGAATTGCGAAAAAGGTTTTGCAGCCTTTCGACACAGCTTTCCGTCGTCACGTGGGTTTGGAAGCTTCTGGCGCAGCTTGTTTTCCTCTTGGTTCTCCTGCGATGGAGGCAGCTGATACAACCTTGGTGAGCGCTCGCCACGGATGGATCCGTCACCGATGTGATGTTGAAGAACTGGATCCTGACTCCGGGACCTGAGTGTCTTCTTCTCCGGCCTGGGTCATCGATGATCTCCCGACAAAAGTACCCGGGCCTCCCTCGTTGTCTTTCCGTTGTGGCCGGGCCTTGCCTGTCCGAGCTGGCTTCCAAGCCGAACTCTTCTCGTTGCCTTCTCGTCGTGGCCGGGCCTTGCCTCTCCGAACACCGAACATGTTCCGAACAGAAGAGTTTCGATGCTCCGAACTGAAGTGCTTCCCTGAAGGACTTCTTCAATCCACAGTTATTCCTTTTTGGAACATTCTTATCTCCCGCCAAATCATAGTCCTTTCTTTCTAATAATTTTGGCGGGCAGAACTCTCTGCAGGGGTGTTTTGTCTTCATAACGGGAGTTGGTGACAGCTTAACTGGCCTTCCTGGGCCGATAATGTATTTGCTTTGTTACCGTAACTTGGTTTGTATATTTATCGGTCTGGAGATTGCCCTGGATGGCTGTTAAACGGCTTCTCTTTGTACAGTGTAATGGGTTAAAGCGTTCGTTCAATTGTCCGCCCATTTCTTCATGGGTCTCATCCTGCTACCCAAATCTGTCCTGTACTTATAATCTAATCAATATGTATACTTAGTTCCATGAGTTTCGGCTTCCCGAATCTGGTTTTCGCGGGCTTTTAATGCCCTCAATCCACAAGCCTGTCTGGCTTGCAGTAACAGAAATTCAAATGGCCCCAGAAGCTGGTCACGAGGTCTGGCGGCCATTTTGTGTGCCCTTTTATCATAGGTTTCT
This sequence comes from Somniosus microcephalus, assembly GCF_052327205.1. NCBI lineage: Eukaryota > Metazoa > Chordata > Chondrichthyes > Squaliformes > Somniosidae > Somniosus > Somniosus microcephalus. Next base: position 11,063,207 of record NW_028225183.1, on the reverse strand, counting down.
CTGTATAAGCTTCTTTTGGTCAATAAAGCTGTTTTATTAACCCTATTTTCCTACGTGATTATTTAATGAAAATTTCGCGAATCTTACAATCCCTCCTGTGATATTGATAGCTTGCTTAAAGTATCAATATCCCTTGGTGAGCAAATTTTCCCTGATTCCCCACATCCAAACATTCCTGGTAACTAACTGTCTAGGACCCCCACGACACATGCAGTTCCCATTTCAGAAAAACTACATTGTGTACAGTTGGACAACCATAGGCAGTACTACCTCAAACTATAACACATTCATCTTTCAGATGTGAAGGGCCGATACCCCTTACACCACCTGTGTACACATTTTGTTAATCCAAAATAGAAAACCGATCAACGGTTATAACACAACAATATTCATACACTTAAATCATATAGTAATCAAAACCAAGAGTGGAGGGACGCTTTATCCTTTAATACAAAGCAGCCTAAGCGCGGGTCTCTTCACCCACTCGTACATAATGTTCTCTCCATTCCCCTGTGTTCTCTTGCCTCTGGAGGCGTTTGCCTCTCTTGCAATGCACGAACAGTAAATATATTACAATCAAGACCTGATACACTACTAGGATGTGGGATGCTATTCTAATCCAGGGCGGGATCTCTATATTAGTGAACAGGTCCCACCATGGTGGGGTGACTATGTCGAATATGTCTTTCCCTATCTCCAATGTCTTCTGCTCTAGTGTGTAGAAATGCTTCTGTGAGACTATTACGGCTTTTAAAATCTTGGTGAGGTGTTCGGGGAGAGGGGGAATGACATAACCAAAATGCGCAACGAATCGCTGCAAATCCGTGAAATTCTCTTTTACAGTGAGGTGAAAGGTGGAAGGTACAGGAATGGGGACAATTCGCTGTTGTGCCACTTGTACTTCAGCCCTGGGTTTGAAACAGAAACTGCTGTCACTGACCGGACACCACCCGTGCTGTCCGTGGTGGTAGTGAGGTGCTGCAGTGGTAACACAGTATGTTCCACCTCCGATATATGCCACCTGCAGGGGCACATGGTCTTTTGCCATTGCCTACATGGTGTAATTTACCGGCTTCGCGCTAGCGGCTCTGAACCAGCACTGTGGTTTTAAAAAGGCATTCAAGTGCTGGGGACACAGGATGATATGTGCTCCCCGGCTTCGACACCCCGAGAGGTCGGTGCCTGTCATCGTACGCTCCCATCTGATGATATAAGGCGGGACAACTGTGTAACGAATGTGCGCACCCCCATGAATGACTCCAATGTTCTCCACCCTGTATACCGGGGCGCGTTTTGCTGTGGGATCCAGCACCGGCATCCTCACCACTATTCCCTTGATAGTATGATTCGAGCGTCCACAGTCCACTGGGACTGGGTACGCCTCTGCAGCTAGTCTGAGCTGGCACGGACTTAATGCATTCTCAAAAGGGTGGAGTGCTTGCAAGTGCTTATTGCTGATTCAGGACGGGACCAAACCTTGTTTTAAATCCTCCAGATTACTGCGGCCCTCGCCCAGTAACCACGCCCCATATAGCACACAAGCCTCACTCTGTGCAGCCTGATCGGACGCAATCCGATCCTCCCTAATGAGTGCATTTACCGTTCTAGCATGTTTCTCCAGCTCAGCGATTATTTCTTTTTAGTGTAGTGTCATGGCCTGGTCCTCATGTAGCTCAAAACCCACTACCTTATTTTCGTTTGTCAGTATGTTCCTTAACTGGGCCTTTAGACCATTAATCTTTGTCTGCAGCTCCACGTTGTCGAGAGCGTTGACAACAGACGTCCCGGTACTAAAAACAGTGAAGATGTCATTTACAGTACCCCTTCTTTGCCTCCCTACCCGATCCAAAACTTCCTGTGGTGTGGTGTACAATTCGGCGTTGTCGATGTCGGCAAAGTCAAACTCATAAATTTGTCTGAACATCCTGGTTAACAGGACCTGGTACAATTGCTCCGTTTCCTTGGGTCACCACTCCGGCAATCGTACCTCAGTGAGGTTTAAAATCACTGAGGCCACCGCGTAGTGTACCCCTTGGTACAGCTTCTGACCGTTGGGTACCAATACTAAACCGTTCCCGGGTCCCTTTGTGGTGGTGGGGCACCCTTCCTTCTGGGCTAGTGCTACCGGAATCGTGGGCAGGGGCTTGCATGGGCGGGTGATGAGTTCAGTGGTGTTTACCGGAATCGGGGAGAATGGGACTCTGCACGCCCGGGTGCTGACGTCCCACCTCATCCCTTTTCCTTCATCCTGCCACTGCCTCTGGAAAATGATGGATATGCCTTTGGGGCAAACGTACTTCGAACCCCACATGCAGACATATATCCCTTCGTCTGTTTCCCACCACTTGTCCCAACACACACCTAATTGTCCGTGAGTCCCCGTAACTGTCCGATAGGTATTGTTACCCAGTTGCTCCCACTCGATTGTAGAGTTCTTCATATTCTTTCCCAGCTTTCGAAGCCACCCCCATCTACTTAGCGGTATGTTCCCATTACACACCAAACAGATTCTCTTTCCCACAGCAACGCTGACTCTGGGTGCAATGATCCTCACCCGAGGGCACAGTAATGAAGTCTATTGGTAGGCAAACCAGGATTTGCTGGAGTATTCTGTCGTATTCGACCCCAGCCACCCTGGCCATCACCCTTGGTGGAAGTAGGTGGCGGTTTCCTCAACCTCTTGCTTCCCCATCTCATCCGTCGCGATGGGGGCTGTGTCCCCGGAGCATCCGAACACGACGACGTCCTTGGTGCGGCCTCGGTAGGCCAGCCCGCACCCGATCGCCGCGAGCACCACGAGAATCATCTCCATTGTATTCCTGGTTTCTGTAACCGATGAGATGATGTAGCCAGGCTCCCAATAGGCGCTGGCCTAATTAAACGGACGCTCGGGTCCCTTGACCCCGCTTCCAAACAAACACACATACTGGGCAGACTTCGAAAACTAGCTTTTAAAACATCCCCATCATCTTAAACTTTACATGCCTTAAACTAACATTATAATTACTTAACTTAACTTATCATTACCTAAATTTAACATACCTAAACTTATGTACAGCGCCGCCTTCCTTCGGGCGGCCTACCTAATTCCTGTGAGGGCTGTAGCGTGCCGCTCCCTGTGGCAGGGCTGCACTGACCTTCGGCTTTGATCCCCCACAGCCTGTGACTGCTGAACGGGAATCGTGTCTTTCCTGGGCAACCCTGGATCGATGTTGGGGGAAGTAAGGAGAATCTGGCCAAGACTTTCTGGGCTGAGGCGTCCGAGCCGACTTACGAGGGGGTACCTTAGGTGAGGATCCCAGGGATAACGGACTGGGGATCGGGACCTCCACCGTCGCAGCCTGTAGTCCCACCACAGCTGCCGGCTCCGGCTCACTTCCCTGAGGCTCCGCCCCCCTGGGGCTGGGATCCGTGGCATCCGACTCCACCCCACCTGTCCCCACAGGTGGTGAGTCTCCGCCCCCAATCCCTACCTCCCCTATGCTCGAGTCGGGGCCGGGACCTTCGTCCTCCGACTCCTCCTCCTCCGTGATCGGGTCAGGGGCGGGGTCGAGCTGTTCGGGCTCTCCCTCGTCCGAATCCCAAACTAACGGGGAGACCTCCCACTCTGATGGGATGACTCCTCCCCTCACGCAGGCTACAGTTCCAGCCTGTGTGGTCTGTGACCCTGTCTCAGGCTGAGGATTTCTGTCCTCAGACCTGGCCCCTGTTGTTGGCCCTTGTGCACCAGGCTTAAACAGTTTACACTGGTTAATGTGAAACCATTTAGCACGTCGGGGCACCTTCACTGCGTACACCATGGGGCTGGCCTTGTCTACAATGCTGTAGGGCCCCATGTACAGTGGTTCTAGACTCCCTACTCGGGCATAGTTCCTAACCATGACCTGGTCTCCGACTTCCCACTCTTGCTTCTTACGGGGTTCCAGCAACAGTCGATTGCCCTGATGCTGTCTCCCCATGTTCCCAGCCACTTGCTCATGAACCTGTTTCAGGAGCTCCAAAAGGGTTTGGACGAACTTGTCCCGATTCACCTCTTGGAGCTGGCCCTCAGTGAGCACCGGGGCTACTACATGGGTGGGTGTTCGCATGAACCTCCCAGTCATTAACTCGTGCGGGGAGTGCCCCGTACCTTTGGACTGGCTGGCCCGGATGCCCATGAGGACTAGAGGCAGGATCTCCGCCCACTTCTGGGGCGAGCCCATTGCCTCTTTCCTCAGCTTTTCCTTGAGGGTCCGGTTCATGCGTTCAACAATCCCGGATGACTGGGGATTGTGCACTACGTGCCACTTCCCTTCAATGCCCAAGAGCATGAGGGTGTTCTGCATCACTTGGCCAGTGAAATGACTCCCTTGGTCGGACTCAACAAACCGGGGGAGCCCCCACCGTGAGAACACTTCCTGGTCCAAGATTTGGCAGTACCCAGCGCCATAGCTGTTCTACACGGGAAGGCTTCTACCCACTTGGTAAACGCATCCACCAGGACAAGGCAGTACTTATAGCCTCCCTGGGCGATGGGCAGGGGCCCTATATAGTCGACCTGTATCGACTGCCATGGTCCCTCTACCCTCCTGACGTGCCCCATGTGCACCTTCCTTTTCTGGGGGTCTGGGTTGTTTGCAGCGCACACAAGACAGCTTGCATAAAACTCGCGGACATCGTCTCGAAGTCCCGGCCACCATCCCGCCTGCGCTACCCATTGCCAGGTAACCTTAGGCCCGGGGTTTCCTGCCCCTGGACCCTCATGGGCCAGTTGAAGGAATTCCCTCCGGTGCTGCTGTGGCACAACCCACTGTTCCTCCCGGAACAACATGCCTTCCTTGATGGAGAGGGCTGTCGTACTGTACGGACCCTCTACCTGCTTGCCCTCAGCAATAGCATTGAGGAATGTTTTCAGGGCGGGATCCAGGGTTTGGACGGTCTTAAGTCTAGGGGCGGTGTCACCCCTGTGTTCCCTGCAGTCCCCTCCCTGCCTCGGATCACTGCCACGGGTCCGGGTCCATAGGGTTCCCAGAAAATGCCGTTGCGGGCACCCTCCCTGGCCAGCGCATCCGCCTGCTGGTTACCCTGACTGCGGGGTTCTGTGGTGGAATGAGCCTTCACCTTGTGGATGAACACCTTCCCTTCCTCCCCCACTGCTGCCAGGATCTTTTCCAGCAAGGGCTTAACTGTTAAAGATCATCCGTCCGCGGAGGTATATCCGCGACGAGACCAAATGGCCAGGTATTCCGTACACGAATTGCATGTGAACATGCTGTCCGTGCAAATCGTGTATGGGGTTGGGAAGATCTCGGGGTGGGTAACCACGTACGCCACCGCGGACAGTTCAGCCTGCTGTGTGCTCATAGTGCTGGGGAGCCTAATCGCCAGGGCAATGTTTGCCGCGGGGTCATAAATTCCACACCCTGTGAGTTGTTCGCCAGCAGATACTGTGCTGGAACCGTCTACGTAGATCTCGCGGCCGTTGGGGTGTATCCCGGCCCGTAAACCTATGTTGACCTCCCATACCCCTTCGACGGAACACCGATGGGCTTTTCCGGGATATACCATGTTGGCCGCGAGCTTCGGCTCGCAAAGATATTTAACCTTGAGATCCATCTGGGAAAGGAGGAGGGTCCAGCGCGCAATCCGGGCGCTGCTTACGGTCCCATCCTTAATCCTTCCATCCACAAGCATCTTTGTGGGTGTGTGATGGGTGAGGAGAGTGATGGGAGAGGTTCCTGTGAAGATCGCTGATCTGTTCACAGCCCAATGCGTGGCCAGGAGATGCCATTCGCAAATGGAAAAACTCCTCTCCACATCCGTAAGCACCCTGGAGGAGTAGACCACCGGCCTCAGCTTGCCGTGTCACTCCTGGAGCAGCATGGCCCTCAGGCTGTCTCCACTGGCGGCTACTTCCAGGAAAAACTCCTCCCCCCCATCTATGGCCCCTAGGGCTGGCGCGGTCTGCAGTTCACTTTTCAACTTCTTGGATGCTGCCTGACAACCCTCGTCCCAAGACCACTCGAATCCCTTGTGTAAGAGTCGGAGTAGCGGGGCTGCTGTGGCTGCATAGTCCTCGATGAAGTCTCTGCAGTACCCGGTCAGTCCCAAAAAGGAGCTCACACCCGTTACTGTGTTAGGAATCGGCAGATCTTTCACCGATTCCCGCCTAGCCTTATCTATGGTTCTTTCCCCAGCGCGGATGGTCAGACCCAGGAATTTCACCTCTTGCTGGCCGATCCGTGCTTTCTTTGGGTTTACTTTAAAACCCTTCCTTTCCAGTAGCTCCAATAACTCGGCTAATAGTGGGCCGTGCTCCTCCCTTGAATCAGTGAACAGGAGCAAGTCGTCCACATACTGCACTATCTGATTGGGCTGGCTAAATTCCTTTAAACTCCCTGCCATGCCCTGATGGAAAATGCTGGGGCTGTTGTGGAAACCCTGTGGCAAGCAGTTCCAAGTGTACTGTTGCCCTTTAAAAGTAAAGGCAAACTTGTACTGATCCTCCTGCCGCAACGGAATGGACCAAAAACCGTTCGAGATATCCAGCACCGTGAACGTGGTCGCGGATGCTGGAATACTCCCTATTAGGTCGGCAACTGCTGCTACCGTGGGCGCGCAGGCTGGGATGTTACTGTTGAGGACTCTGTAGTCCACCATGGCCCTCCATGAATTGTCCGGCTTCCTTACCGGCCATAATGGGGAGTTCACGTGAGTGGCTATCGGCCTCAACACGCCCTGCTGCACCAATGAAGATATTGCTGTCTCCATGTCGGGTTCTGCTTCCTTGGGGAAGTTATACTGCTTTTGGGGTCGGATCATGGGGTCCCCGTCTACGCTGACCTCAAACCCGGTGACCCTCCCACAGTCGTGCTTGTGGGAGGCAAATGCGGTCAGATTGTCCGACACAAACGCTTGCCAGTCCGTTGGGACGCCTGCGACCATAAGCTCGAGGTCGTAACCTCCTGACGGCTTCATGGTGCACAGGCTCCCCTTTTCTCCCTTCCCTGGGATCACGACTACCTTGCCTAATCCATTCTTGGTTCCCCAGAGACAGTGATTTCTAAGGTCCACGAGGATCCCGTGTTCCACCAAGAAATCAGACCCGTGGATGCCTTTACCACCCCCCTCGTTTCACTTCATCAGGATACACGTCCATGTGGTGTGGAGTGCTCCCAAATGAATGGAGAGCGGGATGGAGAACGCGCCAGCCTGTTCTTTGCCTGTGAAACCCACTAATGAGAATGGAGCCTGGGTAGACAGAGGTGAGGCAAAAGGTTTAGCTGTGTGGATCACGGTACATGATGCCCCCGTATCCAACAGGTAACTACATTCTTCCTTCTCTACCTCCATCTCCACAAGAGGTCTTCTCCACGTGTCATATCAGAGCGGGCACAGGTAGACGGGCTGCGCGGGTTTTAGTCATTGGGGCGCTGTGGTTGGGGCTGGGGGAGCAACAGGGCCGTTGGCGACTGCCACTTTCCCCTGCGAGGTCATTAGAGACCGCATTGCCTCTAAAACTGACTCGATCGCAGCGGGATGGATCGACACATCGGCTCCTTTCTCCCGGATGGGCGTTTGGGCTGGGGCTGAGGGAGCTTTTCCCTTTAAATCCTTCCAGGGATTTTTACAGTCCCGGCGCCAGTGACCTTCCTTCCCACACCCGTAACAATTACTCTTGGCTTGGGGAGGTCGATTCCCCTCCTGATGCCACTCTCTTTTAACAGGAGCTGCAGGCCTCACCTCATGCACCTTTCCCTTCGGGGGAGGCAGTTCCCTACTCCTGCTGTTCCTGTAACCTAACGTGAGCTGATCAAGTACTATCTCCTCCGTGGAGCGGGGGTTATTGGGGTCAAACCATGTTTTGGCCTGCTCCCTCACCTATGGCAAGCAATTGTTGACCAGGCACCGGAGCCAAAAACCCTTTGACCAGCGTCCAGCCCGTCCCTGGCCGGCCCGCCCGGGCAGCTGCACCGATACACTGGCCACAACCTTCTGGCAAAAACCCGTGGGGGCTCTCCCTCTAGCTGTACCGTCCTACCCAATCGGAGGAATGGACTTCCGTCATCTTCCCCCATAATCTCCAAGTCCTCGTCCCGTAAATCCTCATACTCCCTGTGCCCTCTCTTGCTCTCGTCAGAGAGACACTGGAGGATTGAGCTGTCCAGGGAGAACAGCAGCATTCTGGACTGCTCTCCCCCATCACAGTCATTAACTGCTGCGGTCTGCTCCACGTCCCTAAAATGGACGGAGGGATCTCCTGACTCGGAGAGTTTTGGGATGTGGCTTATCATTGCCCTTAGCTGTTGTGCGTTGTGGGGCATTACGATCTGATTCATGAGGGGTCCGTCATCGCCATTCTCGTTGTCCGGACCGAGCCTCCGGTGTCGAGCGGGACACATCGGTGCCGGCTTCGACCCTACTACCTGGGGTTGCTCTACCTCAGGAATCTCTTCGTCTAACTCCACCGTTTCCTCCCCCACAACCCAAGACTCATCATCGCTGGGAGGTGCCGAGGGCTCGGTGTTTGGTACCCCAACTGCCTCCCGCGGAATCAGTCTTTTGGATTCCCTGGCTAACTGTAGATGGCTCGCTGGTGGGTTTATGATACACACCAAGCCGTTTGCCTTCGCTAGGGCCATTCTCAGGTCATCTAGCTCCCTTTGGCAAGCGCTATGGTCGGCGTTCTCAGACCTATCCTCATTGGCCATCTTGTACGCTGCTCTAGCTCCCAGAATACTCTCCTCCTGTGCCTTTACCTGCTGAGCTAGGCGGACACACCTGTCTCTTATTCATCCTTCACTGGACTTGGCCTCAGTGACCTGACACTCCAAGTAATCTATCTTGGCCTCATGGCGAGTGGTTACGGAGTGGCGTTCCTGATTCAACGCATTGAGCGATGCAATCAGTCTCTTTCCACCCGCAACCTTTTCCTCCACTTCTGCTAGTAACCCTTTGATCTGGGCCGTCTGTGCTACAACGACTTGGTCCATAAGCTGGACTTGCTTCTTGTAGCACATCAGCCAGACCGCTTTTTCTACAGATCTTTTGTGCCCTTTGCTTTCTCTCCACTTGATGGCTGCGTCTAGCGGGCGCCTATCTCTTAATAGTTCGGATATCCACTGTTTTGTAAGATTTACCTTCCCAAAAACATAATCCGCTATTCTCTCATCCATCACATTTCGTTTATTCAGACCTTGATCTAAAACACTACGGGCTAGATTTTCAGTATAGACAGTTTTGGGGCGCTAACCTTAGCGCCCGTCCGAAGTTAGCGCCCGCCCCAAAGTAGCGCCCCGTTGCCGGAAATTCAGTGGCTTTGCCCTAAGAGATTGGTGGAGCGCTAAAAGAGGCCTTCCACTCCTATCTTTAGGCGCTAAGCCGGCGGTACAGAGGGATAGCGCCCAGGCGGGGCGCAGCGCGGGTGCGGTCATTTTTGGACTGACAGCAGACCCCGTGGCGCCGATCAGCTCTTAAAGGGGGAAGGGACGAATTGGTCTGCTGCCACGCCCTGCACACTGCAGCCTTGCAAAGAGGCCTCAACACTGCTGCTCAGCCCCAGGGAGTCATGGCAACGCCAGAGAAGGCCCGTCAGCGTGCCCTGCGCTTCTCAGAGGGTGATCTGGATATAATGGTCACAGCTCTGGAGGTGAGGCGCAAGATCTTGTTCCCAGAGAGTGGGAGGAATCCAACCCACCACGACTACACCAAAGCCTGGAAGCAGATCGCCCAGAGGGTGACGTTCACCGGCGATGCCCCCAGGACCCACAAACAATGTCGTAAAAAATACAATGATCTGACCAGGATTGTGAAGGTGAGTAGCCTTTCCAGTCTCCTCCTCATTCTTGCATGTACACCCGACATGATGGGCAAAGGGAGCTGAAAGTCCTATTGGCCAGCCCTCAGCCAGCAGCATTGGGACAGTCATGAGCATCACATGGCCATTCGGCACTCTACACTTTGTCCAAGCTATTCCACCATGGGAGGCAGTGCACACTACATCAGGGCTTCACTCTGTCCAAGCTATTCCACCATGGGAGGCAGTGCACACTACATTAGGGCTTCACTCTGTCCACGCTATTCCACCATGGGAGGCAGTGCACACTACATCAGGGCTTCACTTTGTCCACGCTATTCCACCATGGGAGGCAGTGCACACTACATCAGGGCTTCACTGCACACTTACAGCCCGTCCTTTCTCTTGCAGGCTAAAGTAGCGTTTAATTGCCAGGCACGTGCCAGGGGTGGCCGCGCCAAGCTGCAGAAGCTCACTCGGCTGGAGGAGCGCGTGTGTGTGCTCATGGGAGCCCGTGTGATTGTCCCCACAGCGTGCGGAGTATCCGACCCTCCACTGCCCGGCAATGGTAAGGACCTCGCCTTTTGGCCCTCTCGCGTCGCACTGGCCCATCCGAGCTACCTCCTTTGCCACTGTCCCACCAATGCGCTGAATGCCACCAGTCCTAACTCCCTCGCTGAAGCCGTATCCTCACTCTGAAGCTACTCTTGTGCATTCCTGCTTTCAGCTGGTGACGACCAGGACCCTGAAGCTGCCAGTGACAGCACCTCCGACCAGGAGGAGGAGGAGGAGGAAGCCGGACCTTCGGGGGAACAGTCATGTCCCGCAAGAGAGGAGGAAATGCTTGACACCTCCTCACTGGACGAGTGCCTGGAGGAACTGTCGCAGGGCAATGCAGCTTCTGGGACCAGTGGCGTCCAGCCACCCAGGAGCCGTGCGCGTGCCCCGCAGCCTTCCCCCCAAAGGGGGGAAGGATCAGAGGGGAGTGCTGCTGTTCGGCACACTCGCCGCCGCCAACGCGGCAAGGGTCCCCTAGTTCGGCCCCCTCCTCCCCAGCGGGAGAGTTGCGACTCCAGTCTCGACACCTTCACCTTGGAGAAGGTGCGGAAGCTGGATAAGATGGCCGAGGATTCGGACCGGCGCCACACGGAGCGCATGAGCGTGGTGGGGCGCATGCCTGAGGCCATCGAATCGCTGGCAACCAGTGTGCGCGAGTTCGGGGCAGCAACAGTCGCGAGTGGCTGCATGCTGACTGATGCCGTCAAGACCCTGACGGCTGTGATGCGCGTGCACACCAGGACCACAGGGGCACTCACTGCTGCCACACGCGCTGTCTCAGGCAGGCATCGCCAGGGCAGTCGCTGCGCTGGACCATCCCAGCAAGCCGCCCCTCGGCTGATTGTTGCGGATCCTGCAGTGCGGGCCCGGCCGAGTGCCACCGCGCCACAGCACCAGCCAGCGCATCCCACACGCCAGCTGGCCCACATTGCGCCATCCGTCGCCGCCATTCCCCCACTGGGGCATCAAGGGCAAGCGGCTGCAGCTGATGGTGGCCAGGCTCAGGTGCGCCACTCAGCAGACGGCCCCTCGAGGCCCAAACGCCGTGTAGGCCACCCCCCAGCGACATCTGGCAGAAGGGCATCTGAGCCTCAGGCACTTTCCCCCAGCCTCGCAGCAGCCACTGGGCAGAGCTTGCGAAGGAGCAGCAGGCCGGGCAGGGGAGGCAAAAGGCTGGGCAAGGTCTCGCCCTCGCGGGCCACTCAGTAGAGGGTGTGCGCAGCTTTCCTTTTATATGGCGGTGGCCATCTTTATTTTGCCCATGGTTGTGTTGTTGGAGGGCTTATTTTTTGCGTTAGGCCGACGTTGAGGCCCGTTTGAAGAAAGGTGGAGTGACTCCTCCCCAGTTTGTGGGAGTGAGTCGTTTGTTGGGCTTTTTGTGGGGCCCGTTTATTGTTTTTGGGGATTCATGTGGGAAGGGCTTTTCATTTTTGTGTAATTAAAAATTATCTTTATTCATGCAGTCTCCATGGTTGTTCTTCTTCGTGTTTGTTGGCTTCGCCGGCTGAGGGGTTGCGGAGCGGCTGCATTCATCTTCCCTCATGGCCCCTGGCCATTCCCTGACAGGGGCTTAGAAGTACCGTGTAATAAGGTGGCGTCGTGCGGCCCTTGGCCCTGTTCGCTCCCTCCTGGGAACGTACTCCTGCTCCTCCTCCTCCTCCTCCTCATGCTCCTCCTGCTCCTCCTCCTGAGGTGCTGGTCCAACGTCAGGTGGCAGTGCCTGAGTCCTGCGGATAGCCAGGTTGTGTAGCATGCTGCAAACCACCACAAATTGGGAGACCCGGTCCAGCGAATGCTGGAGAGCTTCTCCGGAGCGATCAAGGCAGCAGAACCGCTGCTTGAGGACCCCAATAGTTAGCTCGATGATGTTGCGGGTGGTTTGATGGCTCTCGTTGTAGGCCTCTTCAGCAGCGGTCCTGGGCGCACGGAGCGGGGTCATGAGCCAGGTGCACAAAGGATAGCCTTTGTCCCCGAGTAGCCATCCTCTTGGGGGAGGCTGTGCCTGGAACATGTCATGCACAGTACTCTGCCACAGGATAAAGGCATCGTGGCTGCTGCCTGGGAAGCTGGCATTGACTGCCATGATGCGCTGCTTGTGGTCACAGACCAGCTGCACATTCAGAGAATGGTAGCCCTTCCTGTTGCGATACTGCTCGCCATGCTCCAGAGGGGCCCGCAATGCCACATGCGTACAGTCAATGGCGCCCTGCACCAAGGGGAATTCCCCGAGTCTGGAAAATCCCAATGCGCGCTGATGCTGGCTCTCCAGGGCCATGGGGAAGGAGATGAATTGGCTTCTCCTTCTGAACAGTGCTTCGGTCACCTGGCAGATGCAGCGATGCTCGCCATACTGGGAGATGTTTGCTGTGTCCCCAGCAGTGTATTGGAAGGAGCCGGTGGCATAGAAGTTCAATGCCACCGTCACCTTCACTTCCACCGACAGAGACGTCCTGCACCTGAGCTTTGGCCGCAGATCTCGGCGAAGCAGGTGGCAGATCTCTGCAATCACCTCCTTTCGGAATCGGAGCCTTTTAACACATCGCGCAGCACTCATGTTTAGGTAGGAGCGCTGCTGGCGGTATAGCCTGACTGGGTAAGGCCTACGTGGCCGACGCCTGTAGCCCCCTCTGCCTCTAGCCAGGGCTGCCCCTCTCACAATGCGTCTGCGAGCCCTACGGACATGGAGCTGCAGCTCCGCGTTGGCACCCCATGCAACCCCCATCAATTCCTGGCAAACACTCTAATTTCCAAAAGGCCACTTGCAGCGCTCTGGCCTGAGTCCAAAAATACCTGGCTCTTGCTGCTTGAAACCAGTTAGCTATCCTCCTTGTTGTGTCTCCAGAAATGCGTTGCACAAGAGTGTTTTCTGAAAAAAGGCTGGCCTTTATACTGGAGAGTACGTCCCCTTTAATTTGCGCCCCCCGGGGCCCGCGCTGGTTGTGTTGCGTTCCTTTTTCCAAATGCTGCGGCCGCCAGCTGCAAAATGGGGCGGTCCGACTGAAGTTTGGAATCGGGGCGCACAAAGGGCGTTGCACGAGGATGTGACGTCATTTTCTGCGCGCGCATCCGGGCGGGCGCTAAACTTTGCGCCGGCGCTAACGGGCAACTTTATTTGGGGCGGGGCGCAAACTGCGCTGCGCCCGGGCGCTACACGCATAGCGCCCGGAAATCACTTCTCTTGAGGCGCTAACTGCTGGCGCAAGCGACTGAAAATCTAGCCCGACATTCCTGCTGCCAAGGTCCTGCCGTGGTCGCCATCTCTGTAGGGGGTTTCTCTTGCTTGCTCTGGCTTCCTTACAGGCTTCTTGCAATAATTACCCGTGAGTGGTTCGACCCACTCGCCCCTACGGTTCTCGACCTTGGACTTAGGTGCAGGGAGCTGTAGTGCAGAGAAAAACTCAATAGAGAAGGTCGAATAGCACGAAATGGATGCCTTTATTGAACAGTTTGCAGCATTATAAAATACATGACATATGCACAGATTAAAGCAACTACAAGCATGCACACATCTATAAACTTAACTATAGAAATGGGGAACACACGGCACATCGTGAAAGGGGCAATACATTACAATTACCCTTAACCCCCTCCCCTAAACCTAACTAAGTTTCGATTTGAGTGACTCGGGATTAAGCTCACCACTTTAAGAATTGCGAAAAAGGCTTTGCAGCCTTTCGACACGGCTTTCCGTTGTCACGTGGGTTTGGAAGCTTCTGGCGCAGCTTGTTTTCCTCTTGGTTCTCCTGTGATGGAGGCAGCCGATACAACCTTGGTGAGCGCTCGCCATGGATGGATCCGTCACCGATGTGATGTTGAAGAACTGGATCCTGACTCCGGGACCTGAGTGTCTTCTTCTCCGGCCTGGGTCGTCGATGATCTCCCGACAAAAGTACCCGGGCCTCCCTCGTCATCTTCCCATCGTGGCCGGGCCTTGCCTGGCCAAGCTGGCTTCCAAGACGAATTCCTCTCGTCGTCTTCTCGTCGTGGCCGGGCCTTGCCTGGCTGAACATTGAACACGTTCCGAACCGAAGAGTATCGATGCTCCAAAGCGAAGTGCTTCCCTGATGGACTTTTTCAATCCACAGTTATTCCTTTTTGGAACATTCTTATCTCCCGCCAAATCATAGTCCTGTCTTTGTAATAATTTTGGCGGGCAGAACTCTCTGCAGGGGTGTTTTGTCTTCATAACGGGAGTCGGTGATAGCTTAACTGGCCTTCCTGGGCCGATAATGTCTTTCTTTTGTTACCGTAACTTGGTTTGTATATTGATCGGTCTGGAGATTGCCCTGGATGGCTGTTAAACGGCTTCTCTTTGTACAGTTTAATGGGTTAAAGCGTTCGTTCAATTGTCCGCCCATTTCTTGATGGGTCTCATCCTGCCACCCAAATCTGTCCTGTACTTATAATCTAATCAATATGTATACTTAGTTCCATGAGTTTCGGCTTCCCGAAACTGGTTTTCGCGGGCTTTTAATGCCCTCAATCCACAAGCCTCTCTGGCTTGCAGTAACAGAAATTCAAATGGTCCCAGAAGCTGGTCACGAGGTCTGGCGGCCATTTTGTGTGCCCTTTTATCAAAGGTCTCACTGTATAAGCTTCTTTTGGTCAATAAATCTGTTTTATTAACCCTATTTTCCTACGTGATTATTTAATGAAAATTTCGCGAATCTTAAAGTTTCCTTTATTTAAATTGAGGACCCTAGTCTCCGAGTCAACTACTTCATTCTCCATCTTAATGAAGAATTCGATCATATTATGATGGCTCCGACCCAAGTGGCCTCTTACAACAAGATTGCTAATTAAACCATTCTCGTTACATCATACCCAGTCTAAGATGGCCTGATCTCTGGTTGGTTCCTCGACATATTCGTCCAGGAAACCATCCCGTAAACACTCCAGGAATTCCTCCTCCACAGTATTGTTACTCATTTGGTTGGCCCAATCTATATGTAGATTAAAGTCACCCATGATGACTGCTGTGCCCTTATTGCATGCTTCTTTAATTTCTCTTTTAATGCCATCCCCAACCTCCGCCTTACTGTTTGGAGATCTATAAACCACTGCCACTAACGTTTTTTTCCCTTAGTATTTCTCAATTCTACCCATACAGATTCCACCTTATCAGAGTTAATATCCTTCATTACAATTGTGTTAATCCCTTCTTTAACCAATAATGCTATCCCACCTCCCTTTCCTTTTTGCCTATCTTTCCTGAACATCGAATACCCCTGGATGTTCAGTTCCCAGTCCTGGCCTTCCTTGAGCCACGTTTCCGTAATCCCAACCAAATCGTATTTGTTTACTTCTATTTGCGCAGCCAATTCATCCACCTTATTACAAATGCCACCTCATGACAAAAGAATTAATGAGAAAACAGAAATGCCTCTGATCAAGCAGCCCATAATGACGTATGTGTTATGTACGGGTATTGGCTGATTTTACAATCTAGGGAAGAACTTCAGACCATCAATTAGGATCATCTCCCCACTTGGGTCACTAAAAAGCACTTATCAGGGCTATCCAATTACTCTGATAATGCAGAACTATATAAGATCAGGAATTTTATTAGGCTCCACCCTGTCAAACAGGAATGCCACGAGGTAGGGAGTCAAAGGTTGAGGGGGCTTGTACGACAAATTCCTAGTCTAATGAATCGAACGAGGCCCAAACCCTTATTTAGGACAGAATATATAGGAGCAGTACAAGGGAATATTATTACCCGATTTCTCATGGCACCACAATTGTCAGCACAATTAGGAAAACTAACATGGATTGAAGCAAACCGCCATGGATGCAATACAAATGAGGATGCCTTTGTCTGTCCATAAAGTTAATATGAACATTCAAATGATACCTGAGGCTTTCGTTGGAATGAAGAAAGTTTAAACTGTACCATGGAAGTGACAAGCCACTCAGATGTATGAACTAGAACAGCCTACGTGCGAGAAGGAAGGTATTGTTTTACCACTTTAGAAAACTCCCATAGTCATGGAACACTTGAAAGTTCAATACCCCCAGGGACCTACTATATTGCCCCTACAAAGACTACAGTAATAGGAAGAAGAATTACCCTTGTACTAGCCATAAATAGCCAACAAGTACTACAAGTCGCAGATGATTTAAAAATAAATCTAGACGATTATGTCACAGGATTTTGATATTACATCCCTGAGTTACCTGTAGCATTAACGAGCTAATACGTCAAGTGAGCACCTCTCAACGCCATTATTATACGTTGGTGCAAGGAAATAAAGACATTGCCGAGGAAATGCCAGACATCGTGATTCATACCCACTGGTGGGATATAGGAAGAAATATGGAAATTTCTCCTTGGATTAGAATAATTTCCCATGTACTGGTCATAGCCCAACTCATAGTACTAATAGCTTACTACTATACACCTGCTACCTGAAACATCTGATGTCTAACACCCAATCACGTTTAAAAATGACTACAACCCAAAATACCTTAGAGTTACACAAACGACTGAGAACTAATCCATATGTAAGAGTTTAGTTTTGAGGGGTCGACAAATGCCTCAACATATGGATTGATTGGATAGGCTGTATCTGTATGATTAGTGAACATTTTTGTATAACTGTAATATGTGAAATTGTATGTTAAAAGCCTAAAAGCCTGCATAAGATGGCGAATGGCTGAGAGAAAAGCAGGATGGGAAATTATGCCATCCTGACTGACACTCGCTCTGTTTTCAATTACTGAAGTAATGGAATGTAATGCTAAGTTTATGGAGACGGTCAGGAACATGGCATTCAGTAATCTGATGGAAAAAAGATCAGAGGAGAGAAGAGAGAAAGAAATGAAAGGCACACCTCAGTGATAACACTATAAAATAGACAGACTGTTCAGAGAACATCTTGGGTAATTGGTCTTTGGAAAGAGAACATCTCAAGATAAAGGGCCCCTTTATATTCACAAAGCGAGATCTATTGGAATCAACATGTTCATAAAACATGTACCAGGTGTCTGATAGCTGTTTGCAGTCACGTAGGCAAAGGAAGGGAGAGTGAAGAAAGATACGGATATTGAACGCTGAAGGCAGCGTGAACCAAGAATCAGAGCTGAAGGAGCTTCAGTCAAGAGAAAACAGCAGGAGAATGAAGACACGGCGCCACAATCACTCAGAAGGAACGCCGAGGCTCAAACGAAGAAGTCTGTGACTGTCTCCTTGTTAAGTATTCTTCTTTGTACTAGACGTTTAATGGTTAATAAACCTGTTTTACTTATACACAATATACCTGTACCCAGAATTGTTTGTGTAGTCACGGACAAATTATTGGAAAGCTAAACCTCCACGTCATTGCTGCTTCTTCTACACAATTGTATGTCTTTTGCTGTTTCTCCTTCCTAGTTTACTATGTAACTTATCTGTTCTCTCTGCTGCTGCGACATATGTGTGCTATTTTCCAAGCTTAATTTGTTCATCTGCTTTTTTCGTCACTCTGTCTTGCACCCTTTGCCTTTGTGTATCAGCAGGAGAAGGTACAGCAAAAATGGGCAAAGGAAATCCAAAGAGAGAGAGTGTTTGTGTGGAGGAGGCAGCAGCAAAATGGTTGGCGGTTGATGAACTGCAGTGTGAATGTGTGGACATGTGAGCAACCTCTGCTGGCAGCAGAAGTCTACTGCACCTGGTATCCACAGGCGATCTCCCAACCAAGTAGTAACAAGGCTGGACGCTGCTTAGTTTCCGAATATCAGACGAGATCGGGCGTTTTCTAAGTAGCGTGGCCACAGACTTTTGCTTATTGTCTTCCACTTTACTTAAAGGAACAGCCTATTGTCACGCATTCCATTTTGCTAACTAGTAGAATCAGACAAGATAAAATAACTCATGTTTCTTCTGTTTTCATTTTCACTTCCCCACATTCCTTTATTCTCTCTCTGCCTCCCACAAAATTACAAGCCTTACCGCGCTCCCTCCGTGAAACACTAGTCCACTCCTCTACCAGCCCCAGCACCCCATTCCCTTCGACTGGCACCTTCCCTTGCAAGCACAGGGGATGCAACACATTCCCTTAGACATCCCCCGCTCCCACTGTCCAGGGCCCCAAACACCACTTCCAGGTAAAACAGCGATTTACTTGTACTTCTTGCAATTTAATATACTGTATTCGCTGCTCACGATGTGGTCTCATCTACATTGGAGAGACCAAACGCAGATTGGGTGACCCCTTTATGGAGCACCTCCATTCAGAACGTAAGCTGGACCCCGAGATCCCGGTGGCCTGTCACGTTTTGTCTCCGCTCCATTCCCACTCAGACATCACCGTCCTCGGCCTCTTGCATTGTTCCATGGAAGCTCAGCGTAAGCTCGAGGACCAGCACCTCACCTGTCGATTAGGCACTCTACAGCCCTCTGGACACAACATGCAGTTCAACAATTTCAGATCATAACCTCGGCCCCTACCACATAAGTATATATTCTTTTTTTATCCACACTTTTTGTTTGGCCGTTTTTTTCGTCCTTCCCGCATGACAGCTGTCCTTCATTCTGCCAGCACAATTCACACTTCATCTAGAGCCATCCTTTGTTCCTTTACTTGTCCCATTACCACCTCCTCTTGCCTTGAATATCTTTTAATGTCTCACAATGTCTTTAATCTCTCCTGCTTTCTATCCTACCACTGACCTTCCCTTTTGTTCTTTCATCCCCTTCCGTTTTTCCAGCCCCAAATCTTGCTTTCCATGTCTTGCTTTTTTTCCAGTTCTGACGAAAGGTCTTCGACTGAAACGTTAACTCTGTATCTCTCACCACGGATCCTGCCTGGCCTGCTGATTTTTTCCAGCGTTTTCTGTTGTTATTAAGCCCTACCCTATGTTGCTTTCAGCTTCAAATGTACAGTAAGATTAGAACAAACTGAAAAGACTGATCAGCAAAAACATAGAATCCTACAGCGCAGTAGGGAGCCATAGGAGACCATTCGGCCCATCGTACCTGGTCTTTGAAAGAGCTGCCCAATTTAGTCTCACACCCCAGCTTTCTCCCCCCATAACCCTGCAAATTATTCCTCTTCAAGTACATATGCAATTGCCTCTTTAAAGCTCCTTTGAAATCTGCTTCCACCATCCGTTCAGGTAGTGCGTTCCAGATAATAACAACACTGTGTGAAAAAATTCTCATTTCCCCAGGCAATTATTTTAAATCTATGACATCTGGTTATCAACCCACTTATCAGAGGAAACAGTTTCTCTTTATCTACTCCATCAAAACTCCAAATAATGCTGAATACCTCTATTAAATCTCCCTTTATCATTTTCTGCTCTAAGGAGAACAATCCCAGCTTCTCCAATCTAAACACATAACATGAGTCCGTCATCCTGGTAAACCTCCTCTGTAGCCTCTCCAAGGCCTTGACATTCTTCCTAAAATGTGCTGCCGATAATTGTACATAATACTGCAGCTGAGGCCTAACCACTCTTTTTTAAATGTTTAACATAACTTCCTTGTTTTTGTATTCAATGCACCTATTTATTTACAAAGCTTTCTTAACTGCCTTATCAACTTGATCTACCAGCTTCAATGATTTGTGCATTTACATCCCCAGGTCCCTCTGCCTTTGCAACCTCCTCAAAATACTACTAATTAAACTATACTGACTCTCCATATTGTTCCTCCCAAAGTGCATCACTTCACAATTATCCGCATTAAAATGCACCTGCCATGTTTCTGTCGATTTCACCATTCAGTCCATGTCCTCCTCAAGTCTGCTACTATCCTGCTCACTATTTATTACATTGCCAAGGTTTGTATAGGGAGCAGAGAGACCGGAGACCCAGTAAGTATTAAACTCACTTTCAAGGGCTTTCGTTGCAGAGGCTGGTGTGGGGAGCAGTGAGACCGGAGACCCAGTGAGTATTTAAACTCACTTCCACGGGCTTTCTTTGCAGAGATTGGTGTCGGGAGCAGTGAGACCGGAGACACAGTGAGTATTTAAGCTCACTTTTGCGGGCAATCTTAACAATCTCAGACTGGTGGCAGCATTCCAGAGCCACGTCACGATTCAAAACGTGGCGTGGGCAGGAGGGAGCAGATGATTGGGTGAGTATGGCCAGGGAGTATTTATACTGCTCTACAGTTCGACAGATAAGGTTCATAGATTATAAAATTGAGAAGGTCTTAATTTCTTTCTTGTTATAGTTTCTACTGCTATTAACATAGGGCACTTGAGTATATCATTTATTTGTAGTGTAATTGGTGGTATTGATTTGATTTGATTTAAGTTAATGTAAATTAATTGAAGCATAAGTCATGGCAGGACAGCTCGGTGTGTGCAGTTATTGTCGCCGTATCAAAGGAAGGATGTGCTTGCCATGGAAGGAGTGCAGCGAAGATTCACCAAGCTGATATCTGGGATGGCAGGAATGACGTATGAGGAGAGACTGGGTCGATTGGGCTTGTACTCGCTGGAGTTTAGAAGAATGAGAGGGGATGTCATCGAAACTTATAAAATTCTAACAGGACTAGACAGACTAGATGCTGGAAGGATATTCCCGATGGTCAGGGAGTCCGGAACCAGGGGTCACAGTCCAAGGATACGGGGTAAGCCATTTAGGACAGAGATCAGGAGGAATTTCTTCACCCAGAGTGGGATTCTCTGCCAAAGGAGGAAGTAGAGGCCAATTCATTAAATTAATTCAAGAAGGAGTTGGATATATTTGTTAGTCTAAAGGGAATGAAGGGATATGGAGAGAAGGCAGGAAAAGGGTACTGAATTTGAATGATCAGCTATGATCATATTGAATGGCGGAGCAGGCTCGAGGGGCCGAATTGCCTACTCCTGCTCCTATCCTCTATATTTCTATAGCATCCCCGCCAGATCACGTAAAAGATCTGGGTTCAATTGCATGAGTGGGAGGTTTTTTAACATCCAAAATTTTAAACCTATGCGCATCTACTTAAAATGCTCCCTGAAAAAGTTGACCAGAAATAAATGAACTAAAATAATTTTAAAAGATGTACTGGCATATGAAGAAATGTATAACAGCTTCCTGCAACAATTTTTCGTTAGTATAGTGTTCTTCATCTGTTTGCCTTTTGTGTGGGGCACTAAGGAGGGTTGAGAGGACAGACAAAATGAGATAACAGCGGGAGTAAGCACGACTGCTCTTTCAAAGAGACAGCACTGACTCGATTGGCCGAATGGCCTCCCACAGAGCTGCAAGCCTCCAGGAATTCATGACACTCAGATTGATATCTGAGACATAACCATATAAAGAGAGCACACACCTGTGTTTGAGTGTATGTTTGAGTCTTTGTCTCAAGCACTGCATAACCATTTCCTCTACATTGTATTGATTTTATAGTTGTGAGTATTCAAAACCCCGACGGCTTCTCTCTGACTGTGTGCCTCTGTCTCTAAGAAAAGCACAGAAGGAAATAGATTCCAAGTGGATGCCTACCTGCCCTTGGTGCTGTGCTTTCGCGAACATGTCCTTTGTGATCCTACCTAAAAAATGTTATCTTGTACGAAAAGTTTGCCTGGCGTGAAAGTGATTCGAAATTCAAAGCAGCAAGGAGGAAAGACTGCGTTGCTCAGCATGTTGGCAGAACGCTTCCTGCTGCTTCCATGGTGGTCTCGTGGTTAGAATTCGGTGTTTTCAACGGCGCGGCCCGGATTCGATTCCTGGTCAGGAAACAGTGCATTTTGGGGCTGTTTGAAATGCCACCAATTAAAGCACCCTCGTGAAGCAATGCTTGCTCCGGATCAACCTTTCAAATTTCCACACTGCTGCCTCAACAGTCAGCAGCTCATCATTCGGTACAGAGGTATAAAATGAATTTCATTGCTTTCTGTAAAAAGCCTCCTGTGTCAACGTCAGCAGGAAATGCCATTTGGCACTCGATACTTCCAATGTTTACATGCCCACATTTAACTGTAGCTCACAGTCTCACAACAGTCACTGTTATTATCCATCTTCCATGTATTTTCTTGCCGACTGCATCTTCCTAACAAACTTAGATTATCACAGCACGGCTATCAAGCAACTCATTGCCTGTGTGAAAAATGCCACATTTGAAACATTAGCAACGTGCGCAAGACTTTAATGAGAGAGTGCCTTGGAGTTGATAACTTATGCTGAGCATTAAGATATTCATTAGGCCTGAGCCCTTGCTGCGTAAAACAATCCTCCCCATACTGGTTGTTTTGCCAGTTATCTTCAATCGGTGTCCTCTGGTTATCGTCCCAGCTGCCACTGGAAAGCGTTTCTCCTTATTTCCTCTTTCAAAACCCCTTGTAATTTTGAAAGCCTCTATTAAATTTCCTCTTAACCTTCTGAGGAAAAGAATCCCAGCTTCTCCACACGCTCAACATAACTGACGGCCCTCCTCCCTGGGACCATTCTGTAAGACGTCAAACTGAGGCTTTCGTTCTCTATGTCTATCTTTGTCTCTGTCTTCCTCTTTTTCTCTGCATATGATTATCAATGAGCTTGACAGGGTAGATGCAGGGAGGATGTTTCCCCTCCTGGGGGAATCTAGAACTAGGCGGCAACGTTTCAGGAACAGGGGTTGCCGATTTAAAACGGAGATGAGAGGAATTTCTTCTCTCAGAGGGTCGTGAATCCTTGAAATTCTCTACCTCAGAGAGCCGTGGAGGCGGAGTCTATGGCCCAGAAATTCGGGTCGGGGGCTTCCTGCGGGTGCAAGCCCCTGACCTACACTTACATAGCACGCCGAAAGTTGAGGCCTGGGCCTGCGTGCATTTCCGCTCTGTGACCCGGTCCAGCTCCCGTGCGCTGTGCTTGCGTGATCCAGTGACGTAGTTAGTTCAATGAGCCGGCTGGGATCACATGAGCACTGGGCAACCAATCGGAGTTTGCAAAAGTTCATTCTTGAGTTTGATAGTAAGAACTGTCAAACTCATGAAAACTGCGGGTGCACAAAACAGTACTTAAACTTCAAATAAAAGTTTTAAAAAATACCAGTAATTAAATGAACTATTAATAACTGTATAAAAACTAATTTAAACAACTATTCAAATTTTTGAAAAAAATAATTTTTTAACATATCGGGTCTAAAAATACACTTACCTTACTGTAAAGTCTTTAAAAATAATGAACCTGTGGAAACAAAATTCTAACTTTAAAACTAATTACTTACGTCTGCTTTTTTCTCGCTAAAAACTGGAGGCCTCATCGCACGGACAAACCTGTCAGAAAAACGGAAGTTCAACGCGCACGCACTGCCTCATATGTCGCATGCGTTTCACCTCTTAACCCCTCCTGTCAGGGGACCGGAAATGCCGTTTTCCCGCGCATGCGCTGTGCATGCAAGATACCGGCACTTCCTCCGGGTCCACGCGTGGTTACGCCGTGCGTACTCACGCTTTGGGACACGAATTACTGGGGTATTGAATATATTCAAGGCGCAGATAGACATATGTTTGCGCTACAGGGGAGTCAAGAGTAATGGGCAGCGGGCGGGAAAGTTCCGTTGAGTCGAAGATCTGATAAGCCATGATCATATTGAATGGCGGGGCAGGCTCGAGGTGCCGATCGCCCGCTCCTGCTTCTATTTCTTCTGTTCTTATTCTTATTTCTGTCCTTTTTGACTCTTTGTCCCTCTGTTCACCGGTCGATTGTTGCTCTGACAGGCTCGGCATTGCTCAATTGCTTGTTAGTATAGAGGTGAGTATCCCTCCCTATTATGCGGGGGATCGGGATTCAATTCCCCGACGGGGAGCCTTTTTAACATCCACAATTTTAAACCTGTGCGCATCGACTTAAAGTGCTCCTTGAAAAAGTTGAGCAGAAAAAAATGAACTAATATAATTTTAAAAGATGTACTGGGAAATGAAGAAATGTATAACAACTTCCTGCAACAATTTTACGTTAGTATAGTGTTCTCCGTCTGTTTGCCTTTTGTGGGGGGCACTGAGGAGGTTTGACAGGACAGACAATATGAGATAACAGCGGGGATAATCACGACTGCGCTTTCATAGAGACAGCAGTCACACGATTTGCCATATGGCCTCCCACTGAGCTGCAAGCCTCCAGGAATCCATGACACTCAGATTGATACCTGAGACATACCCATATAAAGAGAGCACACACCTGTGTTTGTGTGTATGTGTTTGAGTCTTTGTCTCCAGCACTGCATAACCATTTCCTCTACATTGTACTTGATATTATAATGGTGAGTAATCAAAACCCCGACGGCTTCTCTCTGAATGTGTGTCCCTGTCTCTGAGAAAAGCACAGATGGAAATAGATTGCAAGTTGACGCCTACCCGCACTTGGTGCTGTGCTTTCGCAAACATATCCTTTGTGATCTCACCTAATAAATGTCATCTTGTCCGAAAAGTTTGCCTGGTGTGAAAGTGATCCGAAATTCAAAGCAGCAAGGAGGAAAGTCTGCGTTGCTCAGCTTGTTGGCGGAAAGCTTCCTGCAGCTTCCATGGTGGTCCAGTGGTTAAAATTCGGCGCTTTCACCGCCGTGGCCCGGGTTAGATTCTCGCTCAGTGAACAGTGTGTTTTGGGGCTGTTTGAAATGTCACCAATCAAAGCACCCTCGCAAAGCAATGCTTGCTCCTGATCAACTTTTCAACTTTCCACACTGCTGCCTCAACAGTCAGCAGCTCATCATTCGGTACAGATGTACAAAATGAATTTCATTGCTTTCTGTAAAATGCCTGCTGTTTCAACGTCAGCAGGGAATGCCATTTGGAACTAGACACTTTCAATGTTTACATGCCCACATTTAACTGTAGTTCACATTCTCAGAACAGTCATGGTTATTATCCGTCTTCCATGTATTTCCTTGCCAACTGCATCTCCCTAACAAACTTAGCTTATCACAGCACGGCTATCAATCAACTCATTGCCAATGTGAAAAATGCCACATTTGAAACATTAGCAACGTGCGCAAGACTGGAATGAGAGAATGCCTGGGCCGTGATAACGTATCCAGAGCATTAAGATATTCATTAGGCCTGAGCCCTTCCTGCGTAAGACAATTCTCCCCAAACTGGTTGTTTTGCCGGTTATCTTCTATCGGTGTCCTCTTTTACCATCCCACCTGGCACTGGAAAGCGTTTATCGTTATTTCCTCTTTCAAAACCCCTTGTAATTTTGAAAGCCTCTATTAAATTTCCTCTTAACCTTCTGAGGAAAAGAATCCCAGCTTCTTCACAATCTCAACATAACTGACGTCCCTGATCCCTCGGGCCACTCTGTAATATTTCAAACTGAGGCTCTTGTTCTCTGTGTCTATCTTTGTCTCTGTCTTCCTCTTTTTCTCTGTATATGATTCTGAGGGGGCTTGTCAGGGTAGATGCAGGGAGGATGTTTCCCCTCCTGGGGGGAATCTAAAACTAGGCAGCAACGTTTCAGGAACAGGGGTTGCTCATTTAAAACGGAGATGAGAGGAATTTCTTCTCTCAGAGGGTCGTGAATCTTTGGAATCCTCTACCCCAGAGAGCTGTGGAGACGGAGTCATTGATTAGATTCAAGGCGCAGATAGACATATGTTTGCACTACAGGGGAGTCAAGGGTAATGGGGAGCGGGCGGGAAAGTGGCGTTGAGTCGAAGATCTGATCATCAATGATCTTAATGAATGGGTGGGCAGGCTCGAGGGACCGATGGCCCACTCCTGCTCCTATTTCTTCTGTTCTTATTCTTATTTCTGTCCTTTCTGCCTCTTTGTCCCTCTGTTCACCAGTCGCTTCTTGCTCTGACAGACTCGGCATTACTTATTGCCTCATTAGTATCGTGGTGAGCTTGTCACGCGGGTGACTGGGGTTCAATTCCCCGACGGGAGGCTTTTTAACATCCACAATTTTAAACCTATGCGCATCTACTTAAAATGCTCCCTGAAAAAGATGAACAGAAAAAAATGAGCTAAAATAATTTTAAAAGATGTACTGGCATATGTAGAAATGTATAACAGCTTCCTGCAACAATTTCTCGTTAGTATAGTGTTCTCCGTCTGTTTGCCTTTTGTGTGGGGCACTGGGGAGGGTTGAGAGGGCAGACAAAATGAGATAACAGCGGGAGTAAGCACGACTGCTCTTTCAAATAGACAGCACTAACACGATTGGCCGAATGGCCTCCCACTGTGCTTCAAGCCTGCAGGAATCCATGACACTCAGATTGATATCTGAGACATACACATAAAAAGAGAGCACACACCTGTGTTTGTGTGTGTGTGTTTGAGTCGTTGTCTCAAGCACTGCATAGCCATTTCCTGTACATTGCACTTGATATTATAGTGGTGAGTATTCAAACCCCGACGGCTTCTCTCTGACTGTGTGTCTCTGTCTCTGAGAAAAGCACAGGAGGAAATACATTCCAAGTGGACGCCTACCCGCCCTTTGTGCTGTGCTTTCGCGAACATGTCCTTTGTGACCTCACCTAAAAAATGTCATCTTGTACGAAAACTTTGCCAGGCATGAAAAAGTTCCGAAATTCAAAGCAGCAAGGAGGAAAGATTGCGTTGCTCAGGTTGTTGGCAGGAAGTTGCCTGCTGCTTCGCTGGTGGTCTAATGGTTAGAATTCGGGGCTTTCACCTCCGTGGCTCCGTGTTCGATTCTCGATCAGGGAAAAATGCATTTTGGGGCTGTTTGAAATGCCACCAAACAAAGCACCCTCGCGCAGCCATGTTTGCTCCTGATCAACCTTTCAACTTTCCACACTGCAGCCTCAACAGTCAGCAGTTCATCATTCGGTACAGAGGTACAAAATGAGTTTCATTGCTTTATGTAAAATGCCTGCTGTGCCAACGTCAGCAGGAAATGGCATTTGGAACTAGACATTTTAAATGTTGACATGCCCACATTTAACTGTAGCTCACAGTCTCAGAACAGTCATGGTTATTATCCGTCTTCCATGTATTTTCTTGCCGACTGCGTCTCCCTAACAAACTTAGCTTATCACAGCATGGCTATCAATCAACTCACTGCTATGTGAAAAATGCCACATTTGAAACATTAGCAACGTGGTCAAGGTTGGAATGAGAGAGTGCCTGGGCCGTGATAACTTATCCTGATCATTAAGATATTCATTCGGCCTGAGCCTTTGCTGCGTAAGACAATTCTCCCCATACTGCTTGTTTTGCCAGTTATCTTCAATCGGTGTCCTTGGTAACCGTCCTTCCTTCCACTGGAAATTGTTTCTCCTTATTTCCTCTTACAAAACCCCTTGTAGATTTGAAAGCCTCTATTAAATTTCCTCTTATCCTTCTGAGGAAAAGAATCCCAACTTCTCCAGACTCTCATAACTGAAGTCCCTTATCCCTCGGACCACTCTGTAAGACGTCAAACTGAGGCTCTCGTTCTCTATGTCTATCTTTGTCTCTGACTTCCTCTTTGTCTCTGTATATGATTCCGAGGGGGCTTGACAGGGCAGATGCAGGGAGGATGTTTCCCTCCTGTGGGAATCTAGAACCAGGCGGCAACGTTTCAGGAACAGGGGTTGCCCATTTAAAACGGAGATGAGAGGAATTTCTTCTCTCAGAGGTTCGTGAATCCTTGGAATCCTCTACCACAGTGAGCTGTGGGGGCGGAGTCATTGATTATATTCAAGGCACAGATAGACATATGTCAGCACTACAAGGGTGTCAAGGGTAATGGGGAGCGGGCGGGAAAGTGGCATTGAGACGAAAATCTGATCAGCCATGATCTTATTGATTGGCAGGTCAGGCTCGAGGGGCCGATGGCCCACTCCTGCTCCTATTTATTCTGTTCTTATTCTTATTTCTGTCCTTTCTGCTGCTTTGTCTCTCTGTTCACCGGTCGATTCTTACTCTGACAGGCTCGGCATCATCCAGTTCCCCGTTTGTACTGTGGTGAGTATCCCCACTTGTCACATGGGAGACCACGGTTCAACTCCCTGATGGGGAGGCTGTTTAACAGCCACAATTTTAGACCTGTGCGCATCTACTTAAAATGCTCGCTGAAAAAGTTGAACAGAAAAAAATTAACTAAAATAATTTAAAAAGATGTACTGGCATATGAAGAAATGTATAACAACTTCCTGCAACAATGTCTCGTTAGTATAGTCTTCTCCGTCTGTTTGCCTTTTGTGGGGGGCACTGAGGAGGGCTGAGATGACAGACAAAATGAGATAACAGCGGGAATAAGCACGACTGCTCTTTCAAAGAGACAGCACTGACACGTTTGGCCGAATGGCCTCCCACTGTGCTGCAAGCCTGTAGGAATCCATGACACTCAGATTGATATCTGAGACATACCCATATAAAGAGAGCACACACCTGTGTTTGTGTGAGTGTTTGAGTCTTTGTCTCAAGCACTGCATAACCATTTCCTCTACATTGCACTTGATATTATAGTGGTGAGTATTCAAAACCCCGAGGGCTTCTCTCTGACCGTGTGTCTTTGTCTCTGAGAAAAGCACAGATGGAAATAGATTCCAAATGGATGCCTACCCGCCCTTGGTGCTGTGCTTTCACGAACATGTCCTTTGTGATCTCACCTGTCAGTGGACAGTGTGTTTTGAGGCTGTTTGAAATACCACCAATCAAAGCACCCGCATGAAGCAATGCTTGCTCCTGATCAACCTTTCAACTTTCCACACCGCTGCTCAGCATCATTCTTTATACAGCGATACAAAATACACTTCCTTGATTTCTGTAAAATGCGTGCTGTTTCAAAGTCAGCAGAAAATGATTAGCCCTTTCGATCAACATTTACACTGGCTGATTGACACTTTCAATGTTGCCAACAGTTAGCTGCACCTCACAGTGCCCGGGACAGTTACGGTTCTTATCAGTCTTCGATACATCTGCTGGCTCACTTATCAAAGGCACGGCTATCAATCAATTACTTGCCAGTGTGAAAAATGCAACATTTGAAACTGAGGAACGTGTGCAAGAATGGAATCAGAGTTTGTCTGGGCCGTGGGCAGTGATAACTTAAACTGAGCATTAAGATATTCATTAGGCCTGAGTCATTCCCGTATTGCTCAGTAGCCCACTGAGTGAGGAACTAAGAGACCACAGGCCGGGGATGGAACCTGGGCATTTTCAGTTCTGTGTGGGGCTCAGCTCCATACCTGCTGAAGATTGAATTTGACATCATTTCAGCTTGTTTCCTGATCAGTGCGGGTCAGTGAGACTCCGGCCCGTCTCTCCCTTCACAACCCATCAGTGCCGAGAAAAGTACAGGAAATTTTACACATGTGTTGAGTTCTGTAACTTGATTTGAACACTTCAGTGCATTTCAAGCTGTGTTCTTCGGCAGTCCCTCGGAACCGAGGGTGACTTGCATCCACGTTAAAAATTAGTTCACAGGAGACTAATGCATACAATGTGGGACCTACAGTCTCTGGCACAGGTGGGGCAGACGGTGATTGAAAGGGCAGGTGGGTGGAGTGCTTGGGTTGACGTGCGCTGCTTGCACTGCCTGCACTTAGCTTCTGCTTGCTCCCGGCGGAGTGAGTCGAGGTGTCCGCAGCATTTCTGGCTGCTTTTCCTCCGCTTTGTGCAGTCTTGGGCCAGGGATGCCCAGATGTCGGTGGGGATGTTAAACTTTCTCAAGGAGGCTTTGAGGGTGTCCTTGAAATGTTTCTTCTGCCCACCTGGGGCTCTCTTGCCATGCTGGAGCTCTGAGTAGAGCGCTTGTTTTGGGAGTCTCGTATCAGGCACGCTGTTTCCAATATGGTGAGGTTGCACCTGCTGTGTCACCTATGTATCCTTATCAACACCCCAGTTTTACATTTACACAACCTGAGCTCCGAGATCATGTCGGGTCACGTTGACCAGAGTGAGGAATGAGAGCGAGGAGCAATTCCACCCGGGGTTAGAAAAACGTCCAAAAGAATGACACAACATCGAATTTGCTGTGAAGCTGAAATAGTTCAATTGGGAGAGCGTTCGACTGCAAATTTAATGGCCCCTGCTTCGATCCCGGGATTCAGCATGTTTTAGTTACTTTTTGTCTCCTTCGAGAATGGAGGAGCCAATCAGGAGAGATTTTTCACTCGTCGTGTCACATCTCCTAAAGGAATGGGAGTGAACCCACTTCAGACCCGCTCGATCTGGCTCCAGCCGCCCACTGCGTTATTTGAAACAGGGTGTTGCTTTGAAGCTTTACTTGAATAAAAGTGTGAAATTGTAAACAAAGACAACGTATGTTTTGAACACAGAGGTAAGTACTCTACATTAGATGTTACATAAGATGCAAAAAAATGTTTATGAAAACAGAAAAGACTGCTCAACACAGGTAATTAGGCAAATGTATAAGTAAATAGCACTGAAGCTAACCCTCAGTAGCTAGCAGCTAATAAACTTCTTATTGACAAAGTATTGTCAAAATACTACACCGAAAAGGTAGTTATTATGTTACCAAACAAGGATACTGACAAACATTGCGTCTTGCCTAGAATATAAGGAAGGATGGAGGAGCATAGAAAACAAGCTGCCTTGTTCACAACTGAGAAACCACTTCCTCGTATATTACTTCCGATGCAGACAGAAAGAAGGTCAAATAACACGCTGCTATACAATAACAACCACTAGGGTTGCTACCTACACCTAACAAGTCCAGAACACAGAAAGTGCTGCTGTTTTCTCATGTCGATTCTGCTAAAATATTGCAATATATAATGATATAAACTTTGACAAAAATCTGCAATAATATAGAGCCGGTCATGCATATTTGCATATTGCCCTTAAAAGGAAACGAACGCTCCCTCATTAACTTTTCTTCAGGCCACAGAAAGTTTTTTGGAAATAAATCTCTCCTTTTATTTATTGCATCAGAAATAAATGTTCGTCATAGCTTCATACGAACAGTAATTCAAAATCTGATTTGTTTGAAAAAGCAATTTTCAAGTTTTGCCAATAAAGACCGATAGAGACATAGTGAGGTTCTGGCCCATCAAATCTTCATCACTTGTCACATTCACTCACTGTGGTTGAAATAATTCACCAGTAAACCTACCTTCTATTGCTTAGGCGGATTTCAAATTTTGCTTCTTATAATAGTCCTGTGAAGTGTCTTGGGACGTTTTTACTACGTTAAAGGCGCTATATAAATACAAGTTGTTATTGCTGTTTGCAATCTTTCTCACTCATTTCAGTAGGATCATTCAGTATAATAATAGTAATAAAATGATATAAGGAAAAGCCACATTAAGAGCTTAGAGAAGGAGGTGGAAAATAAATGTTCCTTAATTTTGTTATATGTAAGGGAGGCACCGGAAATATTGAAGTATTCGAGCCAACAGTGCAGCAATCCTGACTTCCTCCAGCATGGTCAGTGCTTCCAGTAAGGATTCTCCTGATCCGTTTCAGTCCTGCCTTTAATCAAAATGATGTTCTGTAGCAGGGAATATCACCAGGACCAGCTAAGAACCGTGGCATTTTCCTTTGCAAGCAACATGACAGGTCTATCCGATGATGAGAGATGGGTCTATACTCTCGGGAGTTTAGAAGAATGAGAGGTGATCTCATCGAACCATACAAGATTCTGAAAGGGATTGAAAAGGTAGATGCTGAGAGGTTGTTTCCTTTGGCTGGAGTGTCTAGAACTAGGGGGCATACTCTCAGGATAAGGGGTAGTCCATTTAAGACCGAGATGAGGAGGAAAGTCTTCACGCAGAGGGTCGGCATCTTTGGAATTCTCTGCCCCAGCGGGCTGTGAATGCTGAGTGTTTGAGTATATTCAAGGCTGTGATCAATAGATTTTTATGGTTCAAGAGGCCGCATGGTTCTAACCACACACATTCATCAATAAATAAACAAGTAAAAGGAAAGGGTTACTTCTCCACAAACCCTGCTGCCCGTATCGTAACTCGCACCAAGTCTCGTTCACCCATCACCCCCTGTGCTCGATGACCTGCTTTGGGTCACGGTCCAGTAAAGCCTCGACTTTAAAATTCGCTTGTTTTCCAATCTCTCCACGGGCTCGCCCCTCTCTTTCACTGCAAGCTCCAACCAATGCACACCACAACCAATACGAACTTCAAGGCCACGCGTAAACGCAGTATGCTGCAGATCTCGTGCATCCAGTGAGCTGGCTTTTAAATAGAAAAAATATGCACGTGCAGAACTTTGAATAGGCCGCACAGCCCGCTGATGGGGCCGGGTGGGACAAAAGACAAATTAGAGGGACCACTGCCTACAACTCTCCGAGATCATATAATAGAATGGTTGCAGCACAGAAGGAGCCCATTCGTCCTGTCGTGCCCGTGCCATCTCTCTGAAAGTGCAGTTCTGCCAGTCCCACTCCCCCATCCTCTCCCCATAGCCCTGTATTTTTTTTCCTTTCAGGTCCATATACAATTCCCTTTTGAAAG
Source organism: Somniosus microcephalus (assembly GCF_052327205.1). Classification (NCBI taxonomy): domain Eukaryota; kingdom Metazoa; phylum Chordata; class Chondrichthyes; order Squaliformes; family Somniosidae; genus Somniosus; species Somniosus microcephalus. Next base: position 11,030,595 of record NW_028225183.1, on the reverse strand, counting down.
CCGCATTTGAAACTGCCTCCAGCACACTTTCAGGCAGTAAAATCCAGATGCAGTCCACACACTACGTAAATATTTTTTCCTCATGTTTCCTTTGAACTCTGCGCTCCTGCTATTCGGGCCTCTTGCGTATTCCTATTCTATTTGCTCCACCGTTGACGGGCGTGCTTTCAGCTGCCTAGGACCTAAACTCTGGAATTCCCTCATGAAACTGCACCACGTCTCTCTGTCTCCTGCATTAAGACGCTCATTAAAGCCTACCTTTTCGACCAAGCTTTTGGTCATCTGTCCTAATATCTCAAATGCAAAAGCAAAATACTGTGGATGCTGGAAGTCTGAAATAAAAACCGAAAATGCTGCAAATACTCAGCAAGTCAGGCAGCATCTGTGTAGAGTGTAACAGAGTTGTTGGAGAGAGGGCAGAGCGTTACAAAGGTGGGCATTCTTAGAAGAGAAGTGGCAGTGAATTAATCACTGTTACAGTTCTGACGAAGGGTCATCGACCTGAAAAGTTAACACTGTTAGTCTCTCTCCACAAATGCTGCCTGACCTGCTGAGTATTTCCAGCATTTTCGGCTTTTATGTCCTAATATCTACTTGTGCGGCAGGGTGTGAAAATGTGTTTGATAACGCTCCTGTGGACTGCCTTGGGACGTTTTACTACGTTAAACGTTCTATATAAATACAAGATAACAAGTCAATAAGGAGAAACTGTTTCCAGTGTCAGTTCCAGGGGACACATATTTAAGAAAATTTGCAAAACAGCCAGTAGGATGATGTGCCTCCTCACCCTGCCTACCCCTCGAGGAGGCAAAAAAAAGGTGATGCAGCAAATTGTTGTGAGTGCCTGGAATGCACTGCATGAAAGGGTGGTGCAAGCAAATTGAATAGTAATGTTGAAAAGATAATTTGGATATAATTTTAAGGCAAAATATTTGCAGTGATTTGATGAAAGAACAGAGGAGTATGATTAATTGGATAGCCCTTTGAAAGAACCAGCAGAGGTGCGATGGGCCGAATGAACTGGTTCTGTGCTGCATCATTGTTTCTGCAGTTAACAAGGTTAAACGTTTTGCCAAAGTGCAGAGTTGGCATGCAGCTTTGAAAGTCTGGTTGTACGCGGTGTGGAATTGTAAGAGTGAATAATTTTTTAATTTTTGTGCAAAATATTTAATTTCTTAGTTGTAAGAATGAATATAAATGTGAGCATAGAGAGGAAGTGAAATGTGAGCTTTGGGAATCGCTTATGAGTGGATCTGAATAGGCTGTGATTTGGAGAAAGGCCGTTTTGCATCGCAGTTCCCTCTGTCGGGAACAAAGAAAAGTTAGGATTTAAAGCAAAATAACAGTACATTTGAGAGGTTAGTTGAAAAATGTAACTTTAATTGTAAAGCCAGGGGAATAGCACAAACGCAGTCCCGCACTACCACAAATTTTGCAGTCGAGTATCCCACATTTATAGACATCGCAGGCGTCAGCACAAACAAAGTGCAATGGGCTAGCCTCGGCCTGGAAGAACCACCTTCATAATCATGGTTTTTCTGCTGCCAGGTAAATATGCTTTTCATTGGCACACATTGCCTCGCCACATCATTCACTGCCTTTTACCGTCCCAACGACTCATTTTTATAATCAAAATTCCCCTTCATTCAGAAAGTGCTGCTGTTTTCTCATGTCAATTCTGCTAAAATATTGCAATATATTGTGACGACACGCCGCCACTGGACACAATCCGCTCACGGCGGTACGGACAGTTTAAGCAGACGCCCCCAACCGGGGGCCCTTTCCTCCAGCAACTTGTGTCCCACAGGGACAGGCTGCCGGGAGCACTTCCTGTCCGGGGAGTATTTAAGTCAGGCGCGGGCTCTTCCAGTTCCTGTTTTGCCATGAGGCTGAAATAAAAAGCTGTTCTGATTTACTAGCTCTGGTCTCGACTCCCACGTTTGCAGCGGTATCTAAACACTGGTGACCGCGACGCTCAGGATGAATCCTAAGCTAGCATGGCGGATACAAACGCAGTCATGGTTAAATTACCAGACTTTTGGGAAAACTTGGCCGAAGCCTGATTCGTTCAAGTCGAGTCCAGATTCCGGCTGAAAGGCATCACAAGCGACACCACGAAGTACGACTACCTCGTCTCCTCGCTCATGTACGCTACCGTCCCCAAAGTTTCGGCAGCGCTGCAGGGCCCACCACAGACTGGCAAGTACGAACATCTGAAGGCTGCGCTCCTTAAAAAATTTCAAACGTCCTCTTACCAGCGCCACTGCCAACTCCTTGACCTCCCCGGTCTCAGTGACTCTTCACCATCAGACCTGCTTTCCCACATGCTGTCCCTCACGGACGGCAAGCCCCCCAGCGCCCTCTTTCACACGCTTTTCATTTGGCAGCTTCCTGCCAGCATCCGCCCGCTCATTGTGGAGTCCGGCTCCACGGACCTGAATGACATAGCAGAAAAGGCTGACCGGCTGCTCTCTGCACAGTCCACGCGCGACGTCATGCCCGACCTCGCAGCAATGACCACGCGGTCTCCCCGGCCCACCAGGCCCGCCCGCCCGACCAGTCCGGTCCACGGTTACTACCACACCCGCTTTGGCACTAAGGCCCAACGCTGCACGCCACCGTGTACCTTCAATTCCCCCCCCGCACCGGCCCCCGCGATGGCCGTGGGGCAAAAAGGGCCTCTACTGTACGTCACTGATGACAGAACCAACCGCCGATTTCTGTGCGACACAGGGGCCCAGCACAGCATCACCCCCGCCTCCACCCTCGAAATCCAACGTGGCACACGAGGTATCACGCTGGCTGCCGCCAATGGCTCGGACATCCGCACATATGGCACCCGCATGGTCACGCTCGACCTCGCGGACCGCCGCTACCGCTGGGAGTTCCTCACCGCCGAGGTCCTCTGCCCACTCATCGGCGCTGACTTCCTACGCACCCACGGCCTCCTTGTCGACATTCCGAGGCACCGCCTCGTCGACGCCAACACTATGGCCACCAGCCCCGTCGCCTTTACGCCGGACCGTTCGGCCGGCCTGACGACCTACTGCCTCGACAGGGCCGTGGACGACTAGGACGTGAACTTCCTATTCGTCTATCTAGACAACATTCTCATGGCCAGCTCCTCCAAACAGGAACACCTCGAACACCTTCGCGTCCTATTTGGGCGCCTAGCCCAACACAGGCTCATCCTCAGCCCGGCGAAGTGCCAATTCGGCGTAACCGAGATTGATTTTCTCGGTCACCACATCACCCCTGCTGGGGCCGTCCCCCTGCCCAACAAGGTGCAGGCCGTCCAGCAGTTCTCCCACCCCACAACCATCAAGGGCCTCCAGGAGTTCCTCGGGATGGTGAACTTCTACAACAGGTTCATCCCCAGAGCTGCAGCCCTCATGAAGCCACTATACGACTCCCTCCGAGGTAAATCCGGCAAGATGGCCGTAGCCTGGACCACTGACACGTCAGCCGCCTTCGATGCCACCAAAAACGCGCTCGCCGACAACACTCTGCTCGCGCACCCGAGGGCCGACGCCTGGGTCGCGCTCACCATCGACGCCTCCAACCACGCGGTCGGGGCCGTGTTTGAGCAGTGGGTTAATGGCGCGTGACAGCCACTTGCCTTCTACAGCTGCCAACTGCGCCCCCCGGAGGTCAAATACTCCACTTTCGACCGCGAGCTTCTCGCGCTCCACCTGTCGGTCCGCCATTTCAGGTTCCTCCTGGAAGGCCGCCCCTTCACCGCGTACGTGGACCACAAGCCACTCACATATGCGATGGCCAAGCACACCGAACCCTGGTCCGCTCGGCAGCAACAGCAGCTCGCGGCCGTGTCCGAGTTTACCACGGACATCCAGCACGTCTGCGGTAGAGACAACATTGTCACCGACTGCCTTTCCCGTCCCGCCATCTGCGCGAATCACCTCGCGGTCGACTACGCGCAACTAGCAGCGGCCCAGCTCATGGACCCAGACCTCCTCTCGGCGGCTACCAGCCTGCCAGGGCTACGCCTAGCCAAGGTCGCTCACGGGCCCGAAGCCACGGCAGTTACTTGCGACATCACACTCAGCCAGCCCAGGCCGGTCGGCCCTGAAACCTGGCGCCGCCGCGTCTTCGACGCACTCCACGGGCTCTCCCACCTGGGTTCCCGCGCGTCCGTCAAACTCCTCTCCCAGCATTTCGTCTGGTGCGGCCTAAGCAGAGATGTTCGGACTTGGGCCACCTCCTGCCTCGCCTGCCAACGGGCTAAGGTACAACGGCATACAAAAGCACCCCTGGGAAACTTCGAGGTACCCAGCCGCCGCTTCGACCACTTACACACCGACATCGTCGGGCCCCTGCCGTCATCGCAAGGCCAGATTTATCTCCTCATGATGGTCGACCGCTACACAAGCTGGCCTGAGGCAGTGCCGCTGACCTCCACCACCACAGCCGACATCGCCAGGGCATTCGTTAACACCTGGGTAGCGAGGTTCGGCGTACCAGCTGACATAACCTCCGACAGAGGCGCACAGTTCACCTCCGAACTCTGGACGGCCACAGCACGCAACCTCGGTGTGACGCTCCACCGAACCACGACATACCACACGCAGGCCAACGGGCTTTGTGAACGCTTCCACCAGTGACTCAAGGCCTCACTCCGCGCCAGCCTGCAGGACAGTACCTGGACTGACCGCCTACCGTTGGTACTACTAGGCCTACGCACCACGGTCAAAGAAGACCTCCAGTCCTCGGCAGCGGAGTTAGTCTACGGACAACTGCTGCGTGTCCCAGGTGAATTCCTTCCGGAGGCTACCACTACCACGCCGACCAGCAGCGGCTCAACTTTTTCTCTTCCGCTCAGCAGTTCGCCCCACTTCCGGTCAACCGACATGGCGAACTCGCACCTCACGTTCCGCCAAATTTACAGCAGGCGCGCTTCGTCTTCGTGCGACACGACACGCACCGCGGACCCCTGCGACCCCCGTACGACGGACCGTATGAAGTACTACAAACTGGGGACAAGGTCTTCAAGCTGCGGCCCGGCGACAGGGTAGAGACCGTCTCCATCGACCGGCTTAAAGCAGCACACACAGAACCAGGGGAACAGGTCCCCGTGGCCCGGCCTCCAACTAGAGGCCGTCCCGCCAGCAAGCCAGCACAGCCGGCGGCAAACTGCCAGGCCCCGACAACTAGACCGGCGATCACGCAGAGCCGCTGCGGCAGAACCATCAGACCACCGTCACAACTCGTCCACTCCTCCTAAGCGGATTCTGGGGGGATCTCTGTGGCGACACGCCACCACTGGACACAATCCGCTCACGGCTGTACGGACAGTTTAAGCAGACGCCCCCAACTGGGGGCCCTTTCCTCCAGCAACTTGTTTCCCACAGGGACAGGCTGCCGGGAGCACTTCCTGTCTGGGGAGTATTAAATCAGGCGCGGGCTCTTCCATTTCCTTTTTTGCCATGAGGCTGAAATAAAAAGCTGTTCTGATTTACTAGCTCTGGTCTCGACTCCCACGTTTGCCGCAGTATCTCAACAATATAATGATATACCCTTTGACAAAACGCTGCAATAAAAAGAGCTGGACATGCATATTTGCATATTGCCCTTAAAAGGAAAGGAACGCTCCCTCAGTAACTTTCCTTCAGGCCACGGAATGTTCTCTGGAAATAAATCTCCCCTTATATGTTTTGCATCTGAAGTAAATATTTGTCATATTTTCATATGAAAAATAAATTGGCATCTGATGTGTTTGAAAAAACAATTTTCAAATTTTGCCCATAAAGACCGATAGGGACATAGTGAGGTTCTGGAGCATCAAGTCTTCATCACTTATCACATTCACTCACTGTGGTTGAAATATTTCACCAATAAACCTGCCTTCTTTTGTATAAGCGGGTTTCTCATTGTTGTCTCATAATAGTCCTGTGAAGTGTCTTGGGACGTTTTAACTACGTTAAAGGTGCTATTGTGGCAGACCCACCAAGGGTCTCAGAACAATTGGTAATAATCCCTTTAACTACAGTAATGTGCAACCGCGGACTGCACCTTTAAACTGCCTGTTAACTGTACTGTATTGTGTTATCCTGCACTCCACGTGATGACGTCATGACGCCTGCACCCCTGACTACCATTTCTGCCTCGCCCAAGACGCCACTTCCATCGCAATTCGGCACTGGTTCTTCGAATAACGCCCCGTTTCCGCTGCCTGAGTTCCGTCGCCGTTCGGCCAGGATAATTAAGCCTCCCACTTGGTTAACAATGTCTGTTAAAGTGGATTCTGGGGGTGCGCCTGTGGCAGAGCCACCAAGGGTCTCAGAACAATTGGTAATAATCCCTTTAACTACAGTATAGTGCAACCGCAGACTGCACCTTTAAACTGCCTGTTAACTGTAATGTATTGTGTTTTCCTGCACTCCACGTGATGACGTCATGACGCTGCTCACGTGACCACCAGTGGCGCGAAGAACGTGATGACGTCATGACGTCAGCTTCCAGAATCTTCCAGTAGTCGTCGAGTGCCCAGCAAGCTGGAAAGACCTGTACACCGTTTCTCCTGTAGTTTCCCTGCTAACTTCGTTGTTCATTAAAACCTGTTGATTTGATTCATCGAGTCGAATGCCTTTAATCAGATAGGAACCTCCGTTCCTACATTGGTCGCCCCGATCTCGTCAGACAACTTTCGTCGAGGATGAACACGAACGCCATCGCCCGTAAACTGCCGCAGTTCTGGGAACAGCAGCCAGCAGCATGGTTTATCCAGGCAGAAGCACAGTTCGCTCTCCAGGAGGTCACAGCGGATGCGACCCGTTATTATTACGTGGTTGCCGCTCTCGACAGTGCCACGGTCTCACGGGTCATCAGCATCCTTGGAGGCCCACCGGAGGAGAGCAAGTACGAAGCGCTTAAAGCCCGTTTGCCACAGGTATTTGATCTTATTAAGTCAGAGCGAGCATGCAAGCTTATTTCCATGCCGGGCCTCGGAGACTCAAAACCATCAGAGCTGATGTGTCAAATGCTCACGCTGTTGGGTGCGGAACCCCAATGCTTTTTATTCCGTGAGCTTTTCCTCTGTTAGCTACCCAAACCGGTTCAGGATGCATTGGCCAACACAGCCATCACAGACGGTGCTCAAATCGCTGCAGAGGCAGACAAGAATTTTACTGTCACTCAGCAATGTTGTGCAGCCGCGAGGCACCTTTCCCCCACGTGAGAGAAAACCAGCCAGCCCCCGGCAGGATGGTGCGTGTACCACGCCCGTTTTGGCGCCAAAGCTCGATGCTGCTGGCCTCCTTGCAGTTTCCCTCAAGAATACAAAAAAAAACTCCAACAAGCCCGCGTCCTCCCGGACGGATGACAAGGTCTGAAAAGCACAGCAAGTTAGCTATGGCGGCGGGCTCAGTGGGCAAACTCATTTATGTTACGGATTCCGTCACAGGCCGCCGATTCCTGTGTGACACTGGTTCACAGTGCAGCATCCTCCCGGCTTCAATGCAGGACCTACTATCCGGCAGCCACGGGCCTTCCCTCGTGGCAGTTAATGGCACTGCCATGCGTACGTTCGGGAAACGGACGGCAAACTTAACCTTCGCCGGTCAATGTTTTGTCTGCGACTTTATTACAGCCAAGGTCTCACAGGCCATCCTGGGGGCCGATTTTTCTGCGCCAACGGTCTGCAGGTCGACGTCCAACACTGCCGACTTATTAATGCGTCCACTTTCCATGCAGTGCCCTGCCACTGCAGCAAAGCCATGTCCTGGTCGGTGGCCTGCGCGGTTCCTTCGCAAGACGGTTTTACGCGCCTGCTCGGCGAATTGCTGGAGCTCACCAGGCCCACTTTTTCGGCTACAAGCACTCGGCACGGGATGGAGCACCATATCGCCATGACCGGAGCACCAGTTTATGCTCAGCCGTGGTGATTAGAAGCCGGCAAGCTGGCAGCCGCAAAGGATGAGTTCCAGACCATGGAGCGCCTCGGGATCATCTGGCGTTCGGACAGCCCTTGGTCTTCCCCACTGCACATAGTACCCAAACCAGGCGGCGGATGGCGACCTTGCGGGGATTACAGACGCTTAAACAACGCCACGACACCGGACACGTACCCTATTCCCCAAATCCAAGATTTTTCGGCTCATCTGGCTGGAAACGCTATATTTTCTAAAGTGGACCTCGTTCGTGGATATCACCAAGTTCCGGTGCACCCTCCAGACGTCCCCAAAACGGCAGTCATCACTCCGTTCGGCCTTTTTCAGTTCCTCCGCATGCCATTCGGTCAGAAAAATGCAGCTCAAGCATTCCAGCGTTTGATGGACTCTGTATTACGGGACCTACCCTTCATTTTTGTCTATTTGGATGACATCCTAATAGCCAGTAAGGATTGGACAGCTCACATGGCCCATTTACGTACACTTTTCGCCCGACTCAGCCAACACGGCCTTATTGCCAATCCGGCCAAATGCACGTTCGGAGTATCCTGCATTGATTTCCTGGGACACAGGATTACCCCAGAAGATGCCGTCCCACTAGCCACCAAGGTAGAGGCAGTTACCGCATTCCCGCAGCCTCGCACGGTCAAATACCTGCAAGAGTTCTTGGGGATGGTAAATTTTTATCATCGTTTCATCCCCAAAGCGGCCCGGTTGATGCAGCCTCTGTACGAAGCACTAAAGGGAAAGGCGGGCAAGAATGTTCTCACTTGGACACTGCAAATGGACCAGGCATTCCGCGATACAAAGGCGGCATTGGCAGATGCAACTATGCTGGCACATCCACTTCCGGGAGCGATGGTTGCCCTCACTACGGATGAATCCGACTACACCATCGGAGCAGTTCAAGAGCAATGGGTCAACGGGGGATGGCAACCAACTGCGCACGAACGAGCAAAAGTATAGCACTTTTGACAGAGAGCTGCTAGCCCTGTTTTTGGACATCAGGCATTTCCGTTTCCCCCCAGAAGGCCGCCCGTTCACTGTCGAATGGCACAAGAAGGTATTCCAGGCAATCCACGGGTTATCTCCCCCGGGGATGCGGGCTTCTCAACGGCTACTGTCCCGCAAATTCGTTTGGAAAAGCATGCATTTGGACGTCCGAGACTGGACAAACAATTGCGTTGATTGCCAAAAGTCCAAAGTTCACCGTCACGTCAAGGCCCCGCTGGCAGATTTCCCGGTGCCTGAGCGCCGTTTCGACTATGTTCACGTGGATTTAGTAGGCCCCCTTCCCGGGTCATTTGGATTCACACACCCCCTGACAGTCGTAGACCGGACCACCAGGTGGCCAGAGGCGATTCCCTTGGCCGCCACCACCGCAGCAGATGTAGCCAGGGCGTTTCTTTCATCGTGGGTGGTTCATTTTGGGGTGCCATCGGACATCTCCTCGGACCGCGGTCCGCAATTTAACTCAGAGCTGTGGAACGCAGTGGCGCAAGGCCTGGGTACCAAGCTGCACTGTACCACCGCGTACCATCCACAGGCGAATGGTCTGTGCGAAACGTTTCATCGGTCCCTCAAAGCGTCCCTCCGTGCCAGCCTGAGAGGACCCAACTGGGTGGATAGGCTCCCATGGGTAATGCTAGGCCTCCGGACAGCACCAAAGGAGGATCTTCAGTCTTCATCGGCTGAGATGGTTTATGGCCAGACACTCAGACTGCCAGGTGACTTCCTACCTCCGCACACCAAAACATGGTCTGCAGCTCAACAGCTCCTACTTCATCAGGAGGCGGCTAGGAATTTTAGGCCCATCCCAACCTCGCAGCATGACCTGCAGAGACCTTACGTTCCGACAGAGCTCATGAGTTAGGACTATGTCTTTATTCGACAAGATGGTCACAGAGACCCACTCAAGCCACCGTATACCGGACCTTTTCATGTCATCTCATCAGGGGAAAAGTTCTTCACAGTCAAAGTCGGTGGAAAGTCTGATACTGTTTCTGTCGACCGGCTCAAACCAGCCCACCTGGATTGGACTGAGCCTGTCGTGGCTGCCCAACCGCCTCGCCATGGCCGACCGCCGTTAGCCACCAGACCAGCTGTGCCTCAACCCACCGTCGAACAGCCGGATTCGGCCTCTGACGCGCCTGCACCCCTGACTAACGTTTCTGCCTCACCCAAGATGCCGCTTCTGTCGCAATCCAGCACTGGTTCTTCGAATAACGCCCCGTTTCCGCTGCCTGAGTTTCGTCGCCGTTCGGCCAGGATAATTAAGCCTCCCACTCGGTTGACAATGTCTGTTAAAGTGGATTCTGGGGGTGCGCCTGTGGCAGAGCCACCAAGGGTCTCAGAACAATTGGTAATAATCCCTTTAACTACAGTATAGTGCAACCGCGGACTGCACCTTTAAACTGCCTGTTAACTGTACTGTATTGTGTTTTCCTGCACTCAACGCGATGATGTCATGACGCTGCTCACGTGACCACCAGTGGCGCGGAGAACGTGATGACGTCATGACGTCAGCTTCCAGAATCTTCCAGTAGTCGTCGAGTGCCCAGCAAGCTGTATAGACCTGTATGCCGTTTCTCCTGTAGTTTCCCTGCTAACGTCGTTGTTCATTAAAACGTGTTGATTTGATTCATCGAGTCGAATACTTCATTCAGCTAGGAACCTCCGTTCCTACACTATATAAATACAAGTTGCTGTTGTCGTTTGCAAACTTTCTCACTCTTTTCAGTATGATCATTCAGCATAATCATAGTGATTAAATGATATCAGGAAATGCCACATTAAGAGCTTAGAGACGGAGGTGGAAAATAAATATCCCTTTATGTTGTTATATGTAAGGGAGACACCGGAAATATTGAAGTATTCAAGCCAACAGTGCAGCAATCCTAACTTCCTTCAGCATGGTCAGTGCTTGCAGTAAGGCTTTCACCTGTTCCATTTCAGTCTTGCCTTAAATCAAAATGATGTTCTGTAGCAGGAAATATCAGCAGGACCTTCTAAGAACTGTGGCATTTTCCTTTGCAAACAACATGAGAGATCTGTCCGATGATGAGAGATGGGCCTATACCAGGAAGCAGGTAAATGATTGGTTGGTGAGAACTTCTCTCTTTTTTTAAACTTGATCTCTGTGGTTTATAGATTCTAAGGTCTCTCTGGTGTTGCGGGGATTGTTGGTAAACCAGTTAACTGTAGTGTAATTAGTGGGATTGATCGATTTAATTTAAATTCAATTAATTAAAGGGTAATTCATGGCAGGACAGCTCGGCCACGTGATATGCTCCTCCTGCGATATGTGGTAACTAAGGGACACTTCCTGTGTCCCTGACAACTACATGTGCAGGAAGTGCATCCAGCTGCAGCTACTGACAGACCGCATTGCAGCACTGGAGCTGCGATTGTATGCATACTGGAGCGTTCATGATGCTAAGGACATCGTGAATAGCACGTTTACGGAGTTGGACACACCGCAGGTAGAGGTTGGACAGGAAGAAAGGGAATGGTTGTCCTACAGGCGGAGTACTAGGTGCAGGCAGGTAGTGCAGGAGTCCCCTGTAGCCATCCCCCTCTCCAACAGATACACCACATTGAGTGCTGTTGGGGGGATGTCTTATCAGAGGAAGGCAGGAGCAGCCAAATTCCTGGCACCAGGGGTGGCTCTGCTGCGCAGAATGGGAAGAAAAAGAGGGGTAGATCTACAGTAATAGGGGATTCTAGTGTAAGGGGAATAGATAGGTGTTTCTGCGGCCACAAACGAGACTCCAGGATGGTGTGTTGCCTCCCTGGTGCAAGGGTCAAAGATGTCTCCGAGCGGCTGCAGAACATCCTGGAAGAGGAGGGTGAACAGCCAGTTGTCGTGGTGCATATAGGCACCAAGGATATAGGTAAAAAGCGGGATGAGGTCCTAAAAGCGGAATATAGGGAGTTAGGAGATAAATTTAAAAGCAGGACCTCAGGATTGCTACCAATGACACGTGCTAGTCAGAGTAGAAATAGAAGGATACTTCAGATGAATACATGGCTAGAGGAATGGTGCCAGGGGGAAGGATTCATGCTCCTGGGACATTGAACCCGGTTCTGGGGGAGGTGGGACAAGTTCAATCCAAACGGTTTACACCTGGGCAGGGCTGGAACCGATGTCCTAGGGTGAGTGTTTCCTAGTGCTGTGAGGGACGGTTTAAACTAAAATGGCAGGGGGTTGGTACCTTAGCAGGGAGACAGAGGAAAGGCAACCAAGGATAAAAGCAAAAGATCGGAAAATGAAAAACAAAAGTGGCAGTCAGAGAAATCAACGGTTTAAATCAAATGTGGCCACAGTAAATAATAATTCTAATAGGTCTAAGAGCGTTAAAAAAACAAGACTTAAGGCATTGTTTCTTAATGCGAGGAGCATTTGTAATAAGGTGGATGAATTGGCTGTGCAAATAGTGGTAAAAAAATATGATTTGGTTGGGATTACGGAAACGTGGCTCAAGGATGGCCAAGACTAGTAACGCAACATCCAGGGGTATTCGCTATTCAGGAAAGATAGGCAAAAAGGAAAGGGAGGTGGGGTAGCATTACTGGTTAAAGAAGGGATTAACACAATTGTAATGAAGGATATTAGCTCTGATGATGTGGAATCTGTATGGGTAGAATTCAGAAATACTAAAGGAAAAAAAAAACGTTAGTGGGGGTGGTATATAGACCTACAAAAATTAAGGCGGAGGTTGGGGATGGTATTAAAAGAGACATTAAAGAAGCAGGCAATAAGGGCACAGCAGTCATCATGGGTGACTTTAATCTACATATAGATTGGGCCAACCAAATTAGTAACAATACTGTGGAGGTGGAATTCCTGGAGTGTTTACTGGATGGTTTCCTGGACCAATCTGTTGAGGAACCAACCAGAGATCCGGCCATCTTAGACTGGGTATTATGTAACGAGAAAGGATTAATTAGCAATCTTATTGTACGAGGCCACTTGGGTCGGAGCGATCATAATATGATCGAATTCTTCATTAAGATGGAGAAAGAAGTAGTTGACTCAGAGACAAGGGTCCTCAATTTAAATAAAGGAAACTACGATGGTCTGAGGACCGAGTTGGGTAGGATTGATTGGGGAATGGCACTCAAAGGGTTGACGGTGGATAGGCAATGGCAAACATTCAAAGGCCGAATGGATGAGCTACAGAATTTGTTCATCCCAGTTGGCATAAAAATAAAACAAAAAAGGTGACTCAATCGTGGCTAACAAGGGAAATTAGCGATAGCATAAGATCCAAGGAGAAGACATATAAATTGAACAGAAAAAGCAAAATCCTGAGGACTGGGAGCAGTTTAGGATTCAACAAAGGAGGACAAAGGGATTCATTAACAAAGTGAAAATAAAATATGAGTGTAAGCTTGCGAGGAAGATAAAAACTGACTGTTAAGCTTTTAAAGACATGTGAAGAGAAAAAGATTGGTGAAGTCAAGCGTAGGTCCTTTACAGTCAGAATCAGGGGAATTTATAATGGGGAACAAAGAAATGGCAGACCAACTAAATACATATTTTGGTTGTGTCTTCACAAAGGAGGACACAAATAACCTCCCAGTGATGCCAGGGAACATAGGGTCTGATGAAAGGGTGGAACAGAAAGAAATCAGTATTTGTAGGGAAATGGTGTTAGGAAAAATGATGGGACTGAAGGCCAATAAATCCCCAGGGCCTGAAAATTTACATCCCAGGGTACTTAAGGAAGTGGCCCTTGAAATAGTAGATGCATTGCTGGTCATCTTCCAGAACTCGATAGACTCTGTAACAGTACCCATGGATTGGAGGGTAGCTAATGCTACCCCACTATTCAAAAAAGGTGGTAGAGAAAAAGCGGGGAATTATAGACCGGTAAGCCTGACATTGGTAGTGGGGAAAGTGCTGGAGTCCATTCTAAAATATGTAATAGCAGAGCACTTGGAAAGCAGAGATAGGATCGGACAAAGTCAACATGGATTTACAAAAGGTAAACCATGCTTGACTAATCTAATGGAATTTTTTGAGGATGTAACTGGTAAAGTAGATAATGGTGAACCAGTGGATGTGGTGTATTTGGACTTTCAGAAGGCTTTCGATAAGGTCCCACATAAGAGATTAGCGTGCAAAATTAAGGCACATGGGATTGGGGGCAAGGCATTGACTTGTTTAGAGAACTGGTTGGCGGATAGAAAGCAAAGAGTTGGAATAAACGGGTCGTTTTCCGAGTGGCAGGCAGTGACTAGTGGGGTAATGCAAGGATCGGTCCTAGGACCCCAGCTGTTCACGAGGGAATTGGATGCAATATCGCCAAATTTGCAGATGACACAAAGCTGGGTGGGAGTGTATGCTGTGAGGTGGATGACGTGAAAATCCCGTACGATTTGGACAGGTTGGGTGATTGGGCAGTAACATGGCAAATGCACTATAATGTGGATAAATGTGAGGTTATCAACTTTGGTGGCAAGAACAGGAAGGCAGATTATTATTTGAATGGCAATAGTTTGGGAGAAGGGGAAGTGCAAAGAGACCTGGGTGTTCTTGTGCACCAGTCGTTGAAGGTAAGCATGCAGGTGCAGCAGACGGTTAAGAAGGCAAATGGTATGTTGGCCTTCGTAGCAAGAGGGTTCGAGTACAGGAACAAGGATGTGTTCCCACATTTGTACAGGGCCTTGGTGGGACCGCACCTTGCGTATTGTGTGCAGTTTTGGTCGCAATACCTGCGGAAGGACGTCCTTGCCATGGAAGGAGTGCAGTGAAGATTCACCAGGCTGATACCTGGGATGGCATGAATGACGTATGAGGAGAGATTGTGTCGATTGGGCTTATGCTCACGGGAGTTCAGAAGATTGAGAGGGGATCTCATCGAAACCTTTAAAATTCTGTCAGGCCTGGACAGACTAGATGCAGGAAGAATGTTTCTGATGGCCGGGGAGTCCAGAATCAGGGGTCATAATCTAAGGATAAGGGGTAAGCCATTTAGGACTGAAATGAGGAGTAATTTCTTCTCCCAGATAGTGCTGAACCTGTGGAATTCTCTGCCACAGAGAGCGGTGGAGGCCAGTTCACTAAATATATTCAGGAAAGAGTTGGATATATTTCTTCAGGCTAAAAGGATCAAGGGATATCGGGAGGAGGCAGGGACAGGGTACTGAAGTTGGATGATCAGCCATGAACTCATTGAATGGCGGAGATGGCTCGAGGGGCCGAATGGCCTACTCCTGCTTGCATTTTCTATGTTTCTATGTTTATATACTCTCGGGAGTTTAGAAGAATGAGAGATGATCTCATTGAACCATACAAGATTCCGAAAGGGATTGAAATGTTAGATGCTGAGAGGTTGTATCCCTTGGCTGGAGTGTCTAGAAGTAGGGGGCATAGTCTCAGGATAAGGGGTCGGCCATTTGAGACCCAGATGAGGAGGAATTTCTTCACTCAGAGGGATGTGTATATATTTAATTCTCTGCCCCAGAGGTCTGTGAATGCTGAGTGTTTGAGTATATTCAATGCTGAGATAGATAGATATTTAAGGCTCAAGGGGCCGCATGGCTCTAACCACAAACACTCATCAATACATAAAGAAGTAACAGAAAAGGGTTACTTCTGCATAAACCCTGCTGCCCGTATCGTAACTCGCACGATGTCTCGTTCACCCATCACACCCTGTGCTCGCTGACCTGCATTGGGTCACGGTCCAGCAATGCCTCGATTTAAAATTCTCACGTTTTCAAATCCCTGCTGGGGCTCGCCCCTCCATTTCCTGTAACCTCCAACCAAAACACACTACAGCCAATACAGACTTCAAGGCCAAGCGGAAACGCAGCCTTCTGCAGGTCCCGTGCATCCGGTGAGCCGGCATTTAAAGAGAAATAACGTGCATGTGCTGAATTTTGAATAGGTCGCACAGCTCATTGACGGGGCCCGGCAGGCCAAAGAAACAAGCCAGAGGGACCATTGCCCAGAACTCTCCGAGATCATATAATAGAATGGCTGCAGCACAGAAGGAGGCCATTTAGCCTGTCGAGACAATGCCAGCTCTCTGAAAGAGCACCTCAGCTAGTCCCAATCCCACACCCTTTCCCCATAGACCTGCAATTTTTTTCCTTTCAGGTCCATATCCAATTCCCTTTTGAAAGCCACAATTGAATCTGCCTCCAGCACCCTTTCAGGCAGTGAATTCCAGATGCTATCCACAAGATACGTAATTTATTTTCCCTCATTTTGCCTTTGATCTCTGTGCTCCTGCAATTCGGGCCTCTTGCGTATTCCTATTTTATTTGCTTCACCTTTGACCAGCGTGCTTTCAGCTGCCTTGGCCCTAAAATCAGGAGTTCCCTCCCAAAACTTCGCCACTTCCCGCTCTCTCCTCCTTTAAGATGCACCTTAAAACCTACCTTTTCGACCAAGCTTTTGCTCATCTGTCCTAATATCTCAAACACAAAAGCAAAATACTGCGGATGCTGGAAATCTGAAAGAAAAAACGAAAATGCTCCAAATACTTGCAAGTCAGGCAGCATCTGTGGAGAGAGTAACAGAGTTGCTGGAGAGAAGTGTAGAACTTCATCAAGGTTCTGACGAAGGGTCTTCGACCTGAAACGTTAACCCTGTTTTTCTCTCTCCACAGATGCTGCCTGACCTGCTGAGTTTTTCCGGCATTTTCTGTTTTTAAGTCCAATATCTTTTTGTGCGGCAGGGTGTGAATTTTTTTTGATAACGCTCCTGTGGAGTGCCTTGGGACGTTTTACTATGTTACTAGTGCTATATAAATACAAGATAACAAGTCAATAAGGAGAAACTGTTTCCAGTGTCAGTTACAGGGGACATTTGCGGAAGAACCAGTAGGAAGTTTCCCAGACTCCCCTTCGATGAGGTGAAAAACACTAATGCAGCAAATTGTTGTGAGTGCCTGGAATGCTCTTGGGAAAGGGTGGTTGAAGCAAATTGAATAGTAATGCTGAAAAGGTAATTTGGATAATATTTGATGGTAAAATAATTGCAGGGATTTGTTGAAAGAACAGAGGAGTATGATTAATTGGATAGCCCTTTGAAAGAGCCAGTCGAGATACGATGGGCCGAATGACCTGGTTCTGTGCTGTATCATTGTTTCGGTAGTTAACAATGTTAAACATTTTGCCAAAGTGCAGAGTTGGCATGCAGCTTTGAAAGTCTGGTTGTACACAGTGTGGACATGTAAGAATGAATAATTTTTGATTTTTTGTGCAAAATATGCAATTTCTTAGTTGTAAAAATGAATATAAATGTAAGCGTAGAGAGGAAATGAAATGTGAGCTTTGGGAATCGCTTATGAGTGGATTTGAATAGGCTGTGTTTTGGAGAAAGGCTGTTTTGCTACACAGCTCCCTCAGACGGAAACAAAGCAAAGTTAGGATTTAAAGCAAAATAACAGTGCATTTGAGAGGTTAGTTAAAAATCTAATTTTAACTGTAAAGCCAGGGGGATAGCGCGAACGCAATCTCCCACTTCCATAAATTTTGCAGTCGAGTATCTCGCATTTGGGGACAGCAAAGGCGTCAGCACACCCGAAGTGCAATAGGCTAACCTCGTTCTAGAAGAACCACCATCATGAACTTAGTTTCTCCCCTGCCAGGTAAGTATGCTTTCTATTGGCACACAGTGCCTCGCCACATCATTCACTGCCTCTTACCGTCTCAACGACTCATTTTTTATGATCAAAATTCCACTTCATTCAGAAAGTGCTGTTGTTTTCTCATGTCGATTCTGCTAAAATATTGCAATATATAATGAAATACCATTTGACAAAACGCTGCAATAATAAAGTGACGGACATGCCTATTTGCATATTGCACTTAAAAGGAAAGGTCCGCTCCCTCAGTAACTTTTCTTCAGGCCACGGAAAATTTCCTGGAAATAAATCTCTCCTTATATGTATTGCATCTGAAGTAAATGTTTGTCTTATCTTCATGTGAACAATAATTCGGAATCTGATGTGTTTGAAAATGCAATTTTCAGGTTTTGCCAATAACGACCGATTGGGTCATAGTGAGGTTCTGGCCCATCAAGTCTCCATCACTTGTCACATTCACTCACTGTGGTTGAAATATTTCACCAATAAATCTTCCTTCTTTTATTTAAGCGGGTTTCACATTGTTGTATCATTATAGTACTGTGAAGTGTCTTGGGACGTTTTAACTATGTTAAAAGCGCTATATACACACAGGTTGTTGTTGTCGTTTGCAATATTTCTCACTCTTTTCAGTATGATCATTCAGTATAATCATAGTGATTAAATGATATAAGGAAATTCCACATTAAGAGCTTAGAGACGGAGGTGGAAAATAAATATACCTTTATGTTGTTATATGTAAGGGGACACCGGAAATATTGGAGTATTCGAGCCAACAGTGCAGCAATCCTAACTTCCTCCAGCTTGGTCAATGCTTCCAGCAAGGCGTTCTCCTGTTCCATTTCAGTTTTGCCTTAAATCAAAATGATGTCCTGTAGCAGAAGATATCAGTAGGACCTTCTAAGAACTGAGGCATTTTCCTTTGCAAACAATATGAGAGGGCTGTCCTATGATGGGAAATGGGCCGATACTCTCGGGTGCTTAGAAGAATGAGAGGTGATCACATTGAACCATACAAGATTCTGAAAGGGATTGAAATGGTACAGGCTGAGAGGTTGTTTCCCTTGGCTGGAGTGTTTAGAACTAGGGGGCATAGTCTCAGGTTAAGGGGTAGCCATTTAAGACCGAGATGAGGAGGAATTTCTTCACTCAGAGGGTTGTGCATCTTTGGAATTCTCTGCACCAGAGGGCTGTGAATGCTGAGTGTTTGAGAATATTCAAGGCTGAGATAGATTGATTTTTATGGCTCAACAGGCCGCATGGCTCTAACCACACACATTCATCAATACATAAAGAAGTAACAGAAAAGAGTTACTTCTGCAAAAACACTGCTGCGCGTATCATATCTCGCACCAAGACACGTTCACCATCCCCCCCCTGTGCTCGCTGACCAACATTGGGTCACGGTCCAGCAATGCCTCGATTTTAAAATTCTCTTGTTTTCAAATCCCTCCACGGGCTCGACCCTCCCTTTCACTTTAACCTCCAAACAAAACACACTACAAGCAATACACCCTTCAAGGCCACACAGAAACACAGCACGCTGCAGGTCCCGTGCATCCAGTGAGCTGGCATTTAAAGAGAAATAATGTGCATGTGCTGAATTTTTAATAGTTCGCACAGCCCGTTGATGGGGCCCGGTAGGCCAAAGAAACACGCCAGATGGACCATTGCCTACAACTCTCCGAGATCATATAATAGAATGACTGCAGCACAGAAGAGGCCATTCAACCTGTCGAACCCGTGCCAGCTCTCTGAAAGAGCACCTCAGCTAGTCCCACTCCCACACCCTTTCACCATAGACCTGCAATTTTTTTCCTTTCAGTTCCATATCCAACTCCCTTTTAAAAGCCACAATTGAATCTGCCTTCAGCACCCATTCAGGCAGTGAATTCCAGATGCTATCCACACGCTACATAAAATTTATCCCTCATGTTGCCTTTGATTTCTGTGCTGCTTCAATTCGGGCCTCTTACGTATTCCTATTTTATTTGCTCCACCTTTGACCGGAGTGCTTTCAGCTGCCTAGGCCCTAAAATCAGGAGTTCACTCCCAAATCTGTACCACTTCCCTCTCTCTCCTCCTTTAATACGCTCCTTAAAACCTACCTTTTCGACCAAGCTTTTGCGTATCTGTCCTAATACCTCAAATACAAAAGCAAAATGCTGCGGATGCTGGAAATCTGAAATAAAAAACGAAAATGCTGCAAATACTTGCAAGTCAGGCAGCATCTGTGGAGAGAGTAACAGAGTTGCTGTAGAGAAGAGTACAACTTCATCAAGGTTCTGACGAAGGGTCATCGACCTAAAACGTTAACCCTGTTTTTCTCTCTCCACAGATGTTGCCTGACCTGCTGAGTATTCCTGGCATTTTCTTTCTTTAAGTCCAAATAACTTTTTGTGCGGCAGGGTGTGAATTTTTTTTTGATAACGCTCCTGTGGAGTGCCTTGGGACGTTTTACTACGTTAATAGTGCTACATAAATACAAGATAACAAGTCAATAAGGAGAAGCAGGTTATATAACGATCAGGAAGGACAGGCAGGAAGGAAGGGGAGGTGGGGTGGATATGTTAATAAAGGAAGGAATCACTGTAATACAGAGAAATGATATTGGGTCAAAAGATCAGGATAATGAAACAGTTTGGGTGGAGGTAAGGAATAATAAGGGGAAAAAACACTCGTGGCGTAGTCTATAGGCCTCTGAACAGTGGCAACTCTGTTGGATGGAGTATCAATCAGGAAATAGTTGAGGCTTGTAATAAGGGAACATCTATAATTATGGGGGATTTTAACTATCATATTCATTGGACAAAGCAAATTGGGCATGGCTGCCTTGAGAATGAGTTCATTGAGTGTATTAGGGATGGGTTTCTTGAGCAGTATGTAACTGAACCGACCAGGGGGCAAGCAACCTTAGATCTGGTCCTGTGTAACGAGACAGGATGGATTAAAAATGTCCTAGTAAAGGATCCCCTTGAATTAGTGACCATAACACGGTTGAATTCCACATTCAATTAGAGGGTGAGAAGGTTGGATCTCAAACAAGCATGCTAAGCGTGAATAAAGGAGACTATGAAGGTATGAGAGCGGAATTGAGTAGAGTGGATTGGGAAAATAGATTAAAGGGTAAGACGATACATGATCAGTGGTATTCATTTAAGGAGTTATTTTACAACTTCCAAAAAAAATATATTCCACTGAGAAGAAAAGAGTGTAAAAGAAAAGACAGTCATCCATGGCTACATAAAGAAATTAATGGTAGTTTTCGACTAAAAACAAGGGTAGCCAAATCTAGTGGGATTTTGGTGGTTGGGAAAACTTCTAAAGACAGCAAAAAATAACAAAAAGATTGATTAAGAAAGGGAAGTTAGATTATGGAAGTAAATTAGCAAAAAATATAAAAACAGATAGTAAGAGTTTTAATAGTTATATAAAAAGAATAAGGGTGGCTAAAGTAAATGTTGGTCCCTTAGAGTATGAGACGGGAAATTAATGGTGGGAAATATGGAGATGGCAAAAACACTGAATGAATATTTTATATCGGTCATTACAGTAGAAGACACTAAGAATATCCCAACACTGGCCAAAAAGGGGGCTAAAGGGGGGAGGGAGCTAAACACGATCAAAATCACTAAAGAAGTGGTACTCGGTATAATAATGGGACTCAAGGTGGATAAATCACCTGGACCTGATGGCTTACATCCTAGGGTCTTGAGGGAAGTAGCGGTAGGGATTGTGGATGCATTGGTAATAATTTTCCAAAACTCCCTGGACTCGGCAAATGTCCCGGCAGACTGGAGAACTGCTAATGTAACACCCTTATTTAAAAAGGGCAGTAGACAGAAGGCTGGAAACTATAGACCGGTTAGCCTAACATCTGTGGTAGGTAAAATTTTGGAATCCATTATTAAGGAGACAGTAACAGGACATTTGGATAATCATAATTTAATAGGACAAAGTCAGCATGGTTTTATGAAGGGGAAGTCATGCTTGACAAATTTGCTGGAGTTCTTTGAGGAAGTAACATATAGGGCGGATAAAGGGGAACCAGTGGACGTAGTGAATTTAGACTTCCAAAAGGCATTTGATAAGGTGCCACACAAAAGATTATTGCTTAAGATAAAAAATCACGGGATTGGGGGTAATATTCTGGCATGGATAGTGGATTGGCTATCTAGCAGAAGGCAGAGAGTTGGGATAAATGGTTCATTCTCAGATTGGCAGTCAGTAACTAGTGGTGTTCCGCAGGGGTCAGTGCTGGTTCCCCAACTCTTTACAAACTATTTTAACGATTTGGAGGAGGGGACCGAGTGTAACATATCAAAGTTTGCAGATGATACTAAGATGGGAGGGAAAGTAGTGAGTGAGGAGGACATAAAAACCATGCAAGGGGACACAGACAGGCTAAGTAAGTGGGCAGAGATTTGGCAGATGGAATACAATACTGGAAAGTGGGAGGTTATGCTCTTTGGCAGGAAAAATCGTAGAACAAGTTGTTATCTTAATGGCAAGAAACTGGAAAGTAATGAATTACAAAGGGATCTGGGAGTCCTGGTGCACGAAACTCAAAAGGTTAGTATGCAGGTGCAGCAAGTGATTAAGAAGGCCAATGGAATGTTGGCTTTCATTGCTCGGGGGATAGAATATAAAAATAGGGAGGTATTGCTTCAGTTGTACAAGGTATTGGTGAGACCGCACCTGGAATAATGCATACAGTTTTGGTGTCCATACTTAAGAAGGGACATACTTGCTCTCCAGTCAGTACAAAGAAGGTTCACTCGGTTAATCCCGGGGAGGAGGGGATGGACATATGAGGAGAGGTTGAGTAGATTGGGACTCTACTCATTGGAGTTCAGTAGAATGAGAGGCGATCTTATTGAAACATATAAGATTGTGAAGGGGTTGGATTGGGTGGATGCGGGGAAGATGTTCCCGATGATGGGTGAAACTAGAACTAGGGGGCACAGTCTCAGAATAAGGGGCTGCTCTTTCAAAACTGAGATGAGGAGGAACTACTTCACTCAGAGGGTGGTAGGTCCATGGAATATGCTGCCCCAAAAAGCTGTAGAAGCTACATCATTACATAAATTTGAAACAGAAATAGACAGTTTCCTAGCAGTAAAGGGAATTAAGGGTTATGGGGAGCGGGCAGGAATTTGGACATGAGTCTAGTTTCGGATCGGTCATGGACCTGTGGGTAGCGGAGCGGGCCCAAGGGCCGTGTAGTCTGATCCTGCTCCTATTTTGTGTGTCTAATTCTGTTAGAATCAGGAGATGGTTCTGTGATAGTGGATTGGCGGTTAGCATCAGATCAACCATGATCTTATTGAATGGCAGAACAGGCTCGAGGGACCGATTTGCCTACTCCTGCTCCTATTTCTTATGTTCTTATGTTCTTAAACTGTTCCAGTGTCAGTTACAGTGGACACAGATTTAACAACATTTGCAAAAGAACCAGTAGGAAGTTTCCCCTACTCCCCCTCGATGAGCTGAAAAACAGTAATGCAGCAAATTGTTTTGTGTGCCTGGAATGCTCTGCCTGAAAGGGTGGTTGAAGCAAATTGAATAGTAATGTTGAAAAGGTAACGTGGATAATATTTGATGGTAAAATAATTGCAGGGATTTGGTGAAAGAACAGAGGAGTATGATTAATTGGATAGCCCGTTGAAAGAGCCAGCAGTGGTACGATGGGCCGAATGACCTGGTTCTGTGCTGTACCATTGTTTCTATAGTTAACAATGTTAAACAATTTGCCAAAGTGCAGAGTTGGCATGCAGCTTTGAAAGTCTGGTTGTACTCGGTGTGGATTTGAAAGAATGAATAATTTTTGATTTTTATGCAAAATGTGTAATTTCTTATTTGTAAAAATGAATCTAAATGTAAGCGTAGAGAGGAAATGAAACGTGAGCTTTGGGAATCGCTTATGAGTGGGTTTGAATAGACTGTGTTTTGGAGAAAGGTCGTTTCACATCACAGCTCCCTCAGTCGGGAACAAAGCAAAGTTAGGATTGAAAACAAAATAATAGTGCCTTTGAGAGGTTAGTTGAAAATCTAATTTTAATTGTAAAGCCAGGAGTAAGCGCAAACGCAGTCCCCCACTACCACAAATTTTGCAATCGAGTATCCCACATTTGGGGACATCGCACGCGTCAGCACACCCGAAGTGCAAAGAGCTAACCTCGCCCTGGGAAAACCACCTTCATGATCATGGTCTTTCCGCTGCCAGGTTAGTAGGATTTCTATTGGCACACATTGTCTCGCCACATCAATCACTGCCTCTTACCGTCTCAACGACTCATTTTTTATGATCAAATTTCCCCTTCAGTCAGAAAGTGCTGTTGTTTTCTCATGTCGAATCTGCAAAAATTTTGCAATATATAATGATATACCATTTGTCAAAACGCTGCAATAATAAAGATATGGAAGTGCATATTTGCATATTGCCCTTAAAATGAAAGGTCCGCTCCCTCAGTAACTTTTCTTCAGGCCACGGAAAATTTTCTGGAAATAAATCTCTCCTTATATGTATTGCATCTGAAGTAAATGTTTGTCTTATCTTCATATGAACAATAATTCGGAATCTGATGTGTTTGAAAGCACAATTTTCAAGTTTTGCCCATAAAGACCGATAGGGACATTGTGAGGTTCTGGCCCATCAAGTCTTCCTCACTTGTCACATTCACTCACTGTGGTTGAAATGTTTCACCAATAAAACTAACTTCATTTATTTAAGCGGGTTTCACATTGTTGTCTCATAATGGTCCTGTGAAGTGTCATGGGAAGTTTCAACTATGTTAAAAGCGCTATATAAATACAAGTTGTTGTTGTCGTTTGCAATATTTCTCACTCTTATCAGAATGATCATTCAGTATAATCATAGTGATTAAATGATATAAGGAAATTCCACATTAAAAGCTTAGAGAAGGAGGTGGAAAATAAATGTCCCTTTATGTTGTTATATGTAAGGGAGACACCGGAAATATTGAAATATTCATGCCAACAGTGCAGCAATCCTAACTTTCTCCAGCATGGTCAGTGCTTACAGTAAGGCTTTCTCCTGTTCCATTTCAGTCTTGCCTTAAATCAAAATGATGTCCTGCAGCAGGAAATATCAACAGGACATTCTAAGAACTGAGGCATTTTCTTTGCAAACAACATGAGAGGGCTGTCCAATGAAGAGAAATGGGCCTATACTCCCGGGAGTTTAGAAGAATGAGAGGTGATCTCATTGAACCATAAAAGATTCTGAAAGGGATTGAAAGGGTAGAGGCTGACAGGATGTTTCACTTGGCTGGAGTGTTTAGAACTAGGGGGCATAGTCTCAGGACAAGGGGTAGCCATTTAAGACCGAGATGAGGAGGAATTTCTTCACTCAGAGGATTGTTCATCTTTGGAATTCTCTGCCCCAGAGGGCTGTGAATGCTGAGTGTTTGAGAATATTCAAGGCTGAGATAGATATATTTATATGGCTCAACAGGCCACATGGCTCTAATCACACACATTCATCAATACATAATGTAGTAACAGAAAAGTGTTACTTCTGCAAAAACCCTGCTGTGCGTATCGTATCTCGCACCAAGACTCGTTCACCATCAACCCTGTGCTCGCTGACCTACATTGGGTCACGGTCCAGCAATGCCTCGATTTTAAAATTCCCTTGTTTTCAAATCCCTCCACGGGCTCGACCCTCCCTTTCACTTTAACCACCAAACAAAACACACTACAACCAATGCACCCTTCAAGGCCACACAGAAACACAGCACGCTGCAGGTCCCGTGCCTCCGGTGAGCCGGCATTTAAAGAGAAATAACGTGCATGTGCTGAATTTTTAATAGGTCGCACAGCCCGTTGACGGGGACCAGCAGGCCAAAGAAACAAGCCAGAGGGACCATTGCCTACAACTCTCCGAGATCATATCATAGAATGGCTGCAGCACAGAAGGAGGCGATTCAGCCTGTCGAGCATGTGCCGGCTCTCTGAAAGAGCACCTCAGCTAGTCCCACTCCGACACCCTTTCCCCATAGACCTGCAATTTTTTTCCTTTCAGGTCCATATCCAATTCCCTTTTGAAAGCCACAATTGAATCGGCCTCCAGCACCATTTCAGGCAGTGAATTCCAGATGCTATCCACACGCTACATATTATTTTTGCACTCGTGTTGCCTTTCATCTCTGTGCTCCTGCAATTCGGGCCTCTTGCATATTCCTATTTTATTTTCTCCAACTTTGACCGGCGTGCTTTCAGCTGCATATGCCCTAAAATCAGGAGTTCCCTCCCAAAACTGCGCCACTTCCCTCTCCCTCCTCCTTTAAGACGCTCCTTACAACCTACCTTTTCGACCAAGCTTTTGCTCATCTGTCCTAATATCTCAAATACAAAAGCAAAATACTGCAGATGCTGGAATTCTGAAATAAAACACGAAAATTCTGCAAATACTCGCAAGTCAGGCAGCATCTGTGGAGAGAGTAACAGAGTTGTTGCAGAGAAGAGTAGAACTTCATCAAGGTTCTGATGACGGAGAGCCCCGAGGCGACAGTATAAAATGAGGAGCGAGGTGAGGCCCGACCAAATCGGACCAGGAGAGAACCGAGACGGCAGTATAAAAGGAGGAGCGTGGAGAGGCCCGACCAGATCGGACCAGGAGAGCACTGAGGCAGCGGATATATGGAGGAGCGAGCACCGAGGCTCACCAACTCAGCAGCGGGGAGAGAGGTAAAAAGTAATCAGAGAGTGACGTCACCAGGGAGCAGGTAAGTGACTGGTTGGTGAGTATTACTCTTTTTTAAACTTTAACTCTGTAGTTTATAGTTGCTAAGGTCTTTTCTGGTGTAGCAGGGACTGTTGGTAAACCAAACAAGCGCCTTAGAGTTTATCTTTAATTGGTGATAGTGAATTAATTTAAATTAATTAAAGGGTAAGTCATGCCAGGAGAGTCCAGCCCCGTGTTATGCTCCTCTTGCTCTATGTGGGAATTCAGGGATACTGCCGGTGTCCCTGATGACTACATGTGCCAGAAATGCATCCAGCTGCGGCTACTAGCATACCGCATTGCGGCGCTGGAGCTGCGGATGGATGGGCTTTGGAGCATACACGATGCTGAGAGGGTCGTGGATAACACGTTTAGTGAGTTCGTCACACCGCAGGAAAGGGCTGCAAAGGCAGAAGGGAAATGGGTGACCATCAGGCAGAGCAGTAGAGGCAGGCAGGTAGTGCAGGGGACCATTGTGGCCATCCCCCTCTCAAACAGGTATACCGATTTGGATACTGTTGAGCGGGATGACTTACCAGAGGAAGGCAGCAGCAGCCAACTTCCCGGCACCAGAGGTGATTCTGCTGCTCAGGAAGGGAGGAAAAAATGTGGGAGAGCAATAGTGGTAGGGGATTCTGTCGTAAGGGTTACAGATAGGCGTTTCTGTGGCCATAGAAGTGACTCCAGGATGGTTTGTTGCCTCCCTGGTGCCAGGGTAAAGGATGTCACTGAACGGCTGCAGGGCATTCTGAAGGGGGAGGGTGAACAGTCAGAGGTCGTGGTTCACATTGGGACCAATGACATGGGTAGGAAGAGGGATGAGGTCCTGCAGCAAGAATTTAGGGAGCTAGGTAGCAGATTAAAGAGCAGGACCTCAAAGGTTGTAATCTTCGGATTACTCCCGGTGCCACGTGCTAGTGAGTATAGGAATAGGAGGATAGAGCAGATGAATGCGTGACTAAAGAGTTGGTGCAGGAGGGAGGGCTTTAGTTTCCTGGATCACTGGGCGTGCTTCTGGGGAAGGTGGGACTTGTACAAGTCGGACGGGATGCACCTGAACCAGAGCGGTACAAATATCCTTGCGGGGAGGTTTGCAAGCATTGTTCGGGGGGTTTTAAACTAAAAGGGCAGGGTGTTGGGAACCTGAGCAGGGAGACAGAGGAAAGGGAAACAGGGATAAAAGCAAAAGATAGGAAGGAGAAAAGCCACAGTGGCAATCAGAGAAATCAACGGTTTAAATCAAACATGGCCACAGTAAATAATATTTCTAATCGGTCTAAGAGCATTAAAAAAACAAGCCTGAAGGCTTTGTGTCTTAATGTGAGGAGCATTTGTAATAAGGTGGACGAATTGGCTGCGCAAATAGAGGTAAACGAATATGATATGGTTGGGATTACGGAAACGTGGCTCAAGGATGGACAAGACTGGGAACACAACATCCAGGGGTATTCGATATTCAGGAAAGATAGGCAAAAAGGAAAGGGAGATGGGGTAGCATTACTGGTTAAAGAAGGGATTAATACAATTGTAATGAAGGATATTAGCTCTGATGATGTGCAATCTGCATGGGTAGAATTGAGAAATACTAAGGGGAAAAAAAACATTAGTGGGAGTGGTATATAGACCGCCCAACAGTAACGCGGAGGTTGGGGATGGCATTAAAAGGGAAATTAAAGAAGCATGCAATAAGGGCACAGCAGTCATCATGGGTGACTTTAATCTACATATAGATTGGGCCAACCAAATTAGTAACAATACTGTGGAGGAGGAATTCCTGGAGTGTTTACGGGATGGTTTCCTGGACCAATATGTCGAGGAACCAACCAGAGATCAGGCCATCTTAGACTGGGTATTATGTAACGACAAAGGATTAATTAGCAATCTTGTTGTACGAGGCCCCTTGGGTCTGAGCGATCATAATATGATCGAATTCTTCATGAAGATGGAGAATGAAGTAGTTGACTCAGAGACTAGGGTCCTCAATTTAAATAAAGGAAACTACGATGGTCGGAGGAGCGAGTTGGGTAGGATTGATTGAGGAATGGCACTCAAAGGGTTGATGGTGGATAGGCAATGGCAAACATTCAAAGGCCAAATGGATGAGCTACAGAATTTGTTCATCCCAGTTTGGCATAAATATAAAACAAAGAATGTGACTCAACCGTGGCTAACAAGGGAAATTAGTGATAGCATAAGATCCAAGGAGACGACATATAAATTGGCCAGAAAAAGCAATAACCCTGAGGATTGGGAGCAGTTTAGGATTCAACAAAGGAGGACAAAGGGATTAATTAAGAAAGGGAATATAGAATATGAGAGTAACCTAGTGGGGAACATAAAAACTGACTGTAAAAGCTTTTAAAAATATGTGAAGAGAAAAAGATTGGTGAAGTCAAGCGTAGGTCCCTTAAAGTTAGAATCAGGGGAATTTATAATGGGAAACAAAGAAATGGCAGACCAAATAAATTCATACTTTGGTTCTATCTTCACAAAAGAGGACACAAATAACCTCCCAGAGATGCCGGGGAGCATAGGGCCTGATGAAAGGATGGAACTGAAAGAAATCAGTATTTGTAGGGTAATGGTGTTAGGAAAATTGATGGGACTAAAGGCCGATAAATCCCCAGGGCCTCATAATCTACATCCCAGGGTAATTAAGGAAGTGGCCCTAGAAATAATAGATGCATTGCTGGTCATCTTCCAGAACTCGATAGACTCTGGAACAGCACCCATGGATTAGAGAGTTGCTAATGTTACCCCACTATTCAAAAAAGTTGGTCGAGAAAAAGCCTGACATCGGTATTGGGGACAATGCTAGAATCAATTAGAAATGATGTAATAGCAGAGCACTTGGTAAGCAGTGACAGGATCGGACAAAGTCAACATGGATTTACAAAAGGTAAATCATGCTTGACTAATCTACTGGAATTTTTTGAGGATCTAACTGATAAAATAGATAAGGGAGAACCAGTGGATGTGGTGTATTTGCACTTTCAGAAGGCTTTCGATAATGTCCCACATAAGAGATTAGCGTACAAAATTAAGGCACATGGGATTGGGGGCAAGGTATTGACTTGGATAGAGAACTGGTTGGCGGACAGAAAGCAAAGTGTTGGAATAAATGGGTCATTTTCCGAATGGCAGGCAGTGACTAGTGGGGTACCACAAGGATCGGTCCTAGGACCCCTGCTGTTCACAATATATATTAAGGATCTGGACGGGGGAATTGAATGTAATATCTCAAAATTTACAGACGACACAAAGCTGGGTGGGAGGGTAAGCTGTGAGGAGGATGTCGTGAAACTCCAGTTCGATTTGGACAGATTGGGTGATTGGGCAGAAACATGGCAAATGCACTATAATGTGGATAAATGTGAGGTTATCCACTTTGGTGGCAAAAACAGGAAGGCAGATTATTATTTGAATGGCAATAGATTTGGGAGAAAGGGAAGTGCAAAGAGACCTGGGTGTTCTTGTGCACCAGTCGCTGAAGGTAAGCATGCAGGTGGAGCAGGCGGGTAAGAAGGCAAATGGTTTGTTGGCCTTCGTAGCAAGAGGGTTCGAGTACAGGAACAAGGATGTCTTGCTACAGTTGTACAGGGCCTTGTTGAGTCCGCACCTTGAGTATTGTGTGCAGCTTTGGTCGCCTTACCTGAGGAAGGACGTTCTTGCCATGGAAGGAGTGCAGCGAAGATTCACCAGGCTGATACCTGGGGTGGCAGGAATGACCTATGAGGAGAGATTGTGTCGATTGGGTTTATACTCACTGGAGTTTAGAAGATTGAGAGGGGATCTCATCAAAACTTATAAAATTCTGTCAGGCCTGGACAGACTAGATTCAGGAAGGATGTTTATGTTGGCCGGCTTCCAGAACCAGGGGTCATAGTCTAAGGATAAGGGGTAAACCATTTAGGACTGAAATGAGGAGGAATTTCTTCACCCAGAGAGTGCTGAACCTGCGGTATTCTCTGCCACAGAGGGCGGTGGAGGCCAGTTCATTAAATATATTCAAAAAAGCGTTGGATATATTCCTTAAGGCTAAAGGGATCAAGGGATATGGGGAGAAGGCAGGGACAGGGTACTGAATTTGGATGATCAGCCATGATCTCATTGAATGTTGGAGCAAGCTCGAAGGGCCGAATGACCTACTCCTGCTCCTATCTTCTATGTATCTATGTTTCTATGTAACAGTCATTAACCAACGGGACTACAAGCGGCTATTCTCACATATACCCTTGAGAGACACAAAAATTATTTTGAAGATGTACTCGGGGCAAAAAGTCTACCCCAAAGGAAAAATAAGAGTGCCCGTTAGATATAACAGTATGGAAACACAGAAACTAGACCTGTATGTATTACAAGATGGAGGACCACCATCATTGGGACATGAATGGATCCGGAAAATACAACTGGATTGGCATTCCATTCAGGCACTGACTGTGGCTGATACAAAGGATGACGACGTCACACCTCGGCGATTGTCGAAGATCCTAACAGACGTGAAAGAAGTGTTCCAGCAAGGACTCGGAACACAGAAGTCATAACTGCGAGGATTAAAATTGAATAAAACGCAAACCCACATTTTTTTAAGGCCAGACCGGTAACTTATGCGATCCGCCCAGCCGTCGAAGCAGAGCTGGAGAGTCTGGAACATGCAGGTATACGGTCCAAGGTGGACTGGAGCGAGTGGGCTACACCCATCGTTCCTGTAATGAAAAAGTCGTTGAGCAGCATGCCTGGGGAACCAAAGAAGGTTCGCACCTGTGGGGACTTTAAGGTAACTGTGAACCCAGTCCTTCACACCGTACAATATCCACTTCCGTGGATTGAAGATATTTTCGCCTCTCTATCTGGAGGGAAACGCTTCACTAAGATTGATCCGGCCCAAGCGTATCTGCAAATGGAGGTCGAAGAAGCATCAAAAAAAACCTCACAATCAACACTCATAAAGGTCTCTACCAATACAACCGGCTGGTATTCGGGGTAGCATCAGCTCCGGCTATATGGCAGAGGGCAATGGAACAAGTCCTGCAAGGGATCCCAGGGACCCAGTGTTATTTGGACGACATCCTGGTTACGGGCGAAAATGACAGTGATCACCTTGCCAACCTGGAGCAGGTGCTCCCTTGATTACAGGAATATGGGCTCCGAGCCAACCGCCCCAAATGCGAGTTTTTCCGAAAACAAATCTCGTATTGTGGCCACGTTATTGATGAAGAGGGGATACATAAGTCCCCAGAGATGATTGAGGCAGTAGTCAAGGCTCCAGCACCGGAAAATGTGTCGCAACTGAGGTCGGTCCTCGGGCTGGTTAACTACTACCATAAGTTCTTGCCAAATTTGCCTACAATACTACACCCACTGAACACCCTACTGCAAACTGGAGTGCCATGGAAGTGGAGTGACGAATGTAGATGTGCTTTCCAGAAAAGCAAAACCCTAATCACTTCAAAAGAGTTATTGGCCCATTACAATCCAGCACTACCAATTTGGTTGGCATGTGATGCGTCACCCTACTGCATTGGAGCGGTGCTGTCGCACAAATTCTTTGATGGCTCAGAGAGCTCAATAGCCCTTGCGTCATGTTCATTAAACTCAGCCGAGCGTAACTACGCCCAGATTGACAGGGAGGCCCTCAGCCTAGTGTGGGGGGTGAAGAAGTTCAATCACTATCTGCACGGGCAGAAATTCACCTTGCTGACTGATCACCAGCCTCTTGTCTCCATCTTTAACCCAAAGAAGGGCGTTCCGGTGATGACTGCACAACAGCTACAAAGTTGGTCACTTTTTCTAGGGGCGCACCACTATGAAATTGAGTATAAGGGCACGAAACAGCATGGAAACGCTGATGGGCTATCACGCCTGCCATTGCCTATGGTGGAGGAAGCACCTGCAGTGGATCCAGTCGGAATATTCCATTCGACTATAGTCAAATACCTACCAGTAACAAACGCGTGTATCGAGAAGGAAACCCGAAATGACCCGACACTTTCTCGGTTATAAGATTTGATGGTGAAGGGATCGCCAGCACATGGTGACTCACTGTTGCCAGCATGCTCGACAAGGAGAGAACAGCTGTCAGTGTGCCGGGGCACCTTGATGTGTGGATCCCGAGTGGTAATTCCACCCAAGTTGAGAGATAGAGTGCTCAATGAGCTTCATGAGGGTCATCTTTGAGGGGTAAAAATGAAAAGCCTAACCAGGGCATTTGTGTGCTGGGCGGGAATCGATAAAGAAATCGAGGAACTGACCAAGAGCTGCTCAGGATACCAGAAAGTCCAAAATACACCACCACAGGCCCCGCTACACCCATGTGAGTGGCCCTCATCTCCATGGCAACGGGTGCATTTTGATTTTGCTGGTCCATTCATGGACTCAATGTTTTTACTAGCCGTGGATGCGCACTCGAAATGGCCTGAGGTCATCAAAATGTCCTCCACCACCACGGAGAAAACTATTGCAGTCCTACGGACCATTTTTGCCAGGAATGGCTTGCCTGAACAGATTTGCTCCGACAACGGACCACAGTTTGTGACCGAAGTGTTCCAGAAGTTCTTGAAAAAGAATGGGGTAATGCGTTACACAGCCGCCCCGTATCATCCAGCCACAAATGGATTGGCTGAGAGGTTCGTACAAACCTTGAAAAAGGCAATAAAGGCTATGTACAATGACAACAGTCCGCTGCAGCACAAGATGAACAATTTCCTGTTAGCCTACCGGAATGCGACACATGCAGTCACCAACCAGGCCCCAGCCATGATGCTCTTTAACCGAAGGTTAAGATCTCGCCTGGATTTGCTCAGACCAAACGTACGAAGAGATGTTGAGAATAAGCAATTCCATCACATCCATGAGAAGCCAACAAGGAGCTTCAATGTAGGACAACCAGTCTTGGCCAGCGACTACCGAACAGAAAAATGGTAGCCAGGAACGATATGGATGAAATCAGAGTGTGACAGCGAGGGGTGTGGGATATATCAGAATGTTACAGTGGAGTGTGAGGTATATCAAAAGGGAATTAAATAAATGCCTGAAGGAAAAAAGAGGAATGGCTACAGGAAAAGGGTGGGGGAGTGTGAGTTGCTGAAGTGCTCTTGCAGAGAGCTGGCATGGGCTTGAATGGCCATATGGACTCCTCCTATGCGGTAACCATTTAATGATTCTGTAGAGCCAGAGATATATAACAACAACTTGTATTTAAATAGCACTTATAACGTAGTAAAACGTCCCAAGGCGCTTCACAGGAGTTTTGCCACCGAGCCACATCTTCTATCTATATATATAAAAGGATATGTCTCTGTCTGTCTCTCTGTCTGTCTCTCTGTCTGTCTCTCTGTCCGGCTATACTGTCAAAAGTTATAGAGCGTTCCTACACATATGTTATATCAAAAGAAAGCTCATCATTAGAGGACTCTTGTAGGCGTATTTACTTTTTCGTCACACAACAATTGTTCGCACATTATACAAAAAACCTTCAAAATTCCACTCATTATCCACTCATTAGCATTGAGTGACGTGATGGTTGACCAATCCTGTGACGTGATGATTGACCAATTCTACACTTCACTCACCTGATGGTTGACCAATCAGTGCACCAGGGGCGGGTCCTAATCCTCCACTCTCCCTAAACTTCGCCGCCATTTATTCCATCAACACGGGGACAGCAGCACCAAAAGAAACCCCCAGATTGCGGCTCCCCATCCCGCTCCCGCCCCCCCGGAGCGGCAGGTAAGTTCACCTCACTTGGGCCATGCATCACAACCGCTCGGCCCGACACACACAGCGGTCGGGGGAGCGGCAGCGGCCGTCCATCAGCCGCGCGATACGCGGGGGACCTCAGCACTGGTCCGTCCCGGCCTCAGAATCCGACCGCGCCTTAAGCGCTAGGCCCAGCATGGCCGCAATCGCAACGGCACCGGACCTCAGGCGCTAGGCAGGGGGAGGGGCCGGAGAGAGGGACAGAGGGGAGTGGGGGGGCAGGGGAGTGGGGGAGGGGAGGGGAGGGGTGGGGGTGGGGGAGGGGAGGGGGTGGGGGAGGGGAGGTGTGGGGGTGTGGGAGGGGAGGGAGGGAGACAGGGGAGGGAAGGGAGGGAGAGGAGGGGTGGGGAGCGAGAGGAGTGGAGGGAGAGAGGGGAGGGGAGGGAGGGATAGGACAGGGAGAGGACATGACAGGGAGAGGGGGGACACACAGGGGCAGGGAGACCAAGCACCCCAAAATTGCCCTCGCAAAGCGGGGCTCCCCAGCTAGTAAGGATATATTAGGGCAGGTGTCTAAAAGCTTTCTCAAAGTGGTAGGATTTAATGAGCGTCTTCAAGGAGGAAAGAGCGGTTGTGAGAGCGAGAGGTTTAGGCAGGTAATTCCATAGCTTGGGGCCTAGGCAATCGAAGGTACGGTTACCAAATGTTGAGCATTTATAATCAGGGATGCTCAAGAGGGCAGAATTAGAGGAGCGCTGATATCTCAGTGAGAGGGAGTTGTGGAGCTGAAGGAGGTTAGCGAGAGGAAGGGGCAAGGCCATGGAGGGGTTTGAAAACAAGAATGGGAATTTAGAAAAAGTGGTGCTGCTTAACCGGGAGCCAATATAGGTCAACGAGCACAGGGGAGACAGGTGAATGGGGCATGCTGCGAGTTAGGACATGGGCAGCAGAGTTTTGGATGACCTGAAGTTTACATAGGGTGGAATGTGGGAGTCCAGCCGAGATTGCGTTGGAATAGTGAAGTCTAGAAGTAACAAAGGACTGGATGAGGGATTCAGCAGCGGATGAGATGAGGCAAGGGCGGAGATGGGCGATGTCACGGAGGTGGAAGTAGGCGTCATTTGTTATGCTGCTGATATGTAGTCGGAAGCTCATTTCAGGGTCCAATATGACAGCAATGTTGCAAACAGTTTGGTTCAGCCACTGACACTAGTTAGGGAGAGGAATGGAGTCACTGGCTAGGGAACATAGTAACATAGAAACCAAGAAGATAGGAGCAGGAGTAGCCCATTCGGCCCGTCGAGCCTGCTCCGCCATTCAGTGCGATCATGGCTGATCATCCAAGTTCATTACCCGGTCCCTGCTTTCTCCCAATACCCCTTGATCATTTTAGCCTTAAGAAATATATCCAACTCCTTCTTGAATATATTTAATGAATTGACCTCGACTGCGTTCTGTGGTAGAGAATTCCACAGGTTAAGCACTCTGTGGGTGAAGAAATCCCTCCTCATTTCTGTCCTAAAGGCCTACCCCTTATCCTTAGACTGTGACCCCTGGTTCTGGATTCCCCGACCATCGGGAACATCCTCCCTGCATCTCGTCTGTCCAGCCCTGCCAGAATTTATAAGTTTCAATTAGGTCCCCTCTCATTCTTCTAAACTCCAGCGAGTACAAGCCCAATTGACCCAATCTCTCCTCATACGTCATTCCTGCCATCCCAGGTATCAGCCTAGTGAATCTTCGCTGAACTCCTTCCATGGTAAGAATATCCTTCATCAGATAAGGCGACCAAAACTGCACACAACACTCAAGATGTGGTCTCACCAAGGGCCTGTACAAAAGCAGCAAGACATCCTTGTTCCTGTACTCAAACCCTCTCGCTATGAAGGCCAACATACCATTTGCCTTCTTAACCACCTGCATGCTTACCTTCAGCGACTGGTGCACAAGGACACCCAGGTCTCGTTGCACTTCCCCTTCTCCCAATCTATTGCCATTCAGATAATAATCAGCCTTCCTGTTTTTGACAACAAAGTGGATAACCTCACATTTATCCACGTTATATTGCATCTGCCATGCTTCTGCCCACTCACCCAACCTGTCGAAATGGTCCCGGAGTTTCTCGGCATCCTCCTCACAGCACACAGGCCCAACCAGCTTTGTGTCGTCTGCAAACTTGGAGATATTGCATCTAGTTCCCTTGTCTAGATCATTAATATATATTGTGAATAGCTGGAGTCCAAGAACCGATCCCTGCGGTACCCCACTAGTCACTGTCTGCCACTCGGAGAAAGTCCTGTTTATTCCATCTCTTTCCTTTCTGTCTGCCAACCAGTTCTCTATCCAAGTTAATACCTTGCCCCCAATCCCATGTGCCTCAACTTTACACGCTAATCTGTTATGCGGGACCTATCAAAAGCCTTTTTGAACGTCCAAATGCACCACATCTTCTGGTTCTCCCTTATCAATTTTACCAGTTACATCCTCAAAGAATTCCAGTCGATTAGTCAAGCACGATTTACCTTTTGTAAATCCATGTTGACTTTGTCCGATCCTGTCACTGTTTTCCAAGTGCTCTACTATTAGATCTTTTATAATGGACTCTAGCATTTTCCCCACTACCGATGTCAGGCTTACCGGTCTGTAATTCCCCGTTTTCTCCCCACCACCTTTTTTGAATAGTCGGGTAATATTTGCCACCCTCCAATCCATGGGTACTGTTCCAGATTCCGTCGAATGTTGGAAGATGATCAGCAATGCAGTTACTATTTCTAGGGCCACTTCCTTAAGTACCCTAGGATGTAGATTATCAGGCCCTGGGGATTTATCTGCCTTCAATCCCGTCAGTTTACCTAACACCATTTCCCTACAAATACTGATTTCTGTCTGTATCACTGCCTGTGTCCTCGGCCTTCTATGCCTCTCTGTCTCCGTCTTTTTATGTACCTCTGTCTGATTGTCTCTCAAATTCTGCCTCAATCTCTGTCAGTCTCAGTCTGTCACTTCAACTGTCTTTCACTGTCTTTCACTTCTGTCTGTCTCAGTCTGTATCTGTCTGGCACAGTCTGTCTATTACTCTGTGTCTGTCTCTTTCTGCGTGTTTTTCTCTGTCTGTCTGTCTGCCTCTGTCTGTCTGTCTCTCCGTCTGTTTCTGTGGTTCTGCGTATGTGTGTGTGTGTGTGTATGAGAGAGAGGCAGACAGATGCAGGCAGATGGAGAAAGACATAGAAACAGACAGACTGTGCCAGACAGACAGACAGAGACAGACACGCAGAAAGAGACCGACAGAGAGAAACTGATAGACTGTGCCTGACAGATGCAGACTGAGAGAGGAAGTATCAAGGGGCTTAGCAGATTTGAAAGTGGATAAATCCCCAGGCCCAGATGAAACATATCCCAGGCTATTAAGAGCAGCAAAAGGGGAAATAGCAGAGGCCCTGATCATCATGTTCTAATCCTCTCTGGCTACATGTGTGGTGCAGGAGAACTGGAGGACTGCTAAAGTTGCACCTTTGTTTATGAAGGGAGAAAGGGATAGACCGAGTAATTACAGGCCAGTCAGCCTAAACTCGCTGGTAGGAAAATTATTGGAAAAAGTTATGAGGGATAGGATAAAGCTTCATTTAAATATACACGCATTAATCAAGGAAGGTTAGCACGGATTTGTTAAAGGAAGATCCTGTCTGACTAATTTGGTTGAATTTTTTGAGGAGGTGACAAGGAGGGTCGATGAGGGTAGTGCGTAAGATGTAGTATATATGGATTTTAGCAAGGCTTTTGACAAAGTCCCACATGGCAGACTGTTCATGAAAGTAAAAGCCCATGGGATTCAGGGCAAAGTGGCAAGTTGGACCCAAAACTGGCTCGGTGACAGGAAGCAGAGGATTATGGTTGATGGTTGTGTTTTTGACTGGAAGGCTGTTTCCAGTGGGGTCCCGCATGGCTCAGTACTAGGACCCCTGCTTTTTGTGTTACATATAAATGATCTAGACTTAAATATAGGGGATATGATTAAGAAGTGTGCAGATGAAACTAAAATCGGCAGTGTGGTTGATACTGAAATAGGAAGCTGTAGACTGCAGGAAGATATCAATACATTGGTCAGGGGGCAGAACAGTGCAAGTGGAATTTCGTCCGGCGAAATGTGAGGTAATGCCTCTGGGGAGGTCTAACAATGTAAGGACATACGCATTAAATGGTAGGCCATTGAAAAATGTAGAGGAATAAAGGGACCTTGGAATGGATGTCCACAGATCCCTGAAGGTAGATAAGGTGGGTCAGAAGGCATACGGAATATTTGCCGTCATTAGCTGAGGCATAGAAGACAAGAGCAGGGGGGTTATGCTTAAACAGTATAAAATACTAGTTAGCCATCAGCTAGAATATTGCGTGCAGTTCTGCTCACCGCATTACAGGAAAGCTGTGAAGGCACTAGTGAGGGTACAGAGGAGATTTACAAGGGTGTTGTCGGGAGTAGAGAATCTTAGGGATGTAGGAAGACTGGATAGGCAGGGTCAGTTTTCTTTGGAACAGAGAGACTGAGGGGAGACTTATTGAGGTGTATATAATTATGAGGGACCTCAATAGAGTGGACAGGAACGATATATTTCCCATAGTAGAGTTGTAAAAACCAGGGTGCACAGATTTAAATTAATTGGTGGAAGGTTTAAAGGCGATTTAAGGGGAAATCTCTTCAGCCAGAGGGCTGTGGGGTCTGGAAATCACCGCCTCAAAGGGCGGTAGAGGCAGGAACCCTAATCATATTAAAAAGTGCTTGGATGCAGCCTTAAAGTACCGTAATCCACAGGGCTAAGCACCGTGCACTAGAACGTGGGATTCGGCTGGGTAGCTCTTTGATGGCCGGCGTGGACAGGATGGGCAGAAATGGCCTCCATCCGTGCTGTAACTTTCTATGATACAATTTCTAAGATTCTCTGTATATGTGTCCCTGTGTGTCTCTCTCACTCTGTCTGAATTTGTTGATCAGTCTCTGTCTATCTCTGTCAGTCTTTCACTCTCCACCTATGCTCTGCCTGTCTGAGTCTGTCTTTCTCTGTTCAGCTGTCTGCCTCTGTATGTCTACTTCCATCTGTCTGCCTCTGTCTGTCTCTCTCTATCTCTCTATGTCTGGCACGGTTTGTCTATTTGTCTCGCTCTGTCGGTCCTTGTTGCTGTCTCTCTGTCTCAGTCTGGCTGTGTCCCTGTCTGTCTCTGTCTCTGTCTGTCTATTTGTCTGACCAGATATTTCTGTCTGGCTATCGGATTCTCTCTGTCCATATGTGTCTCTTTCTCTGACTATCTGTCTCATTCTGTCTACATGTCTGTGTATCTGTTCCTCTCTCTCTCTGTTAGTTTCTGTCATTGTCTCTGTCCGTCTGTGCCCCTGTCTATGTAATTCTGTCTCTATCTGTCTGTTTCTTTCTCTGCCTACCTCTGTCTGTTTCGTTATCTCTCTGTTTGTATGTCTGTCTCTATTTGTCTGTCTGTATCTCTCTGCCTCCCTGTCTGTGTCTCTCTGTCTGTCTCTCTGTTTCTCCTGTCTGTCTTTACCTGTTCGACTATGTCAATTCAATCAAATCGCTTTATTGGCATGACAAGGTACATCTTATGTTGCCAAAGCATCGAAAAACATTCATGGTTGTACACAAAAATACAGATCTATCCATACAGTGTATAAACAGATATATCCCTGAGTGTATAAATATACATTCATATAATTTGTATATACTCTTTTCTTATATTTAGTGGTTGTCCCTCTGTTTATGGCAAGCTCTAACATAGTGTGCCGCTAAGGTAACACAATTTCTCTCTTCCCCTAGTAGGTATGGGAGTTTTTGGTCGTCATTCAAATTTCTGAATTCCGGGCATATTTTTGTGAATTTTGGGTAGAAATTCTCCCTTATGCCCTGATATTTTCTACAACTTGTGTGGAAGTGCATCTCTGTCTCCACCACTCCCTGACTGCAAGGAGAGCATATCCTGTCCTCTCTTGGTCTCTGTCTCTGTCTCTCTCTCTCGCTCTCTCCCGCTGTTGTCTCTGTCTGAGTGTTCCTGCCTATCTTTCTGTCTCTGCATATCTGTCCCTGGCTTTCTGTCCATGTCTGTGTGTCTGTTTCTGTTGATCTGCCACTGTATGTCTGTGTCTCTGTCTGTCTATCTCCCCCTGTCTGTCTCTCGCTGTCCCTCTCTCTCTTACTCTGGCTGGCTTTGTATCTCTATCTGTTTGTCTCTTTTGCTGTCTGTCGGTCTCTTTCTGTCTATGTCCCCCTCTTATTGTGTCTCTGCCGCATGTCTGTATCTGTTTGTTAGCTTGTTCATCTGAATCTGTGTCTCTGTCTGTGTCTCTCTGTTTGTTTATCTGTCTATGTCTATCTGTCTCTGTCGCTATGCCAGTCTGTCTTTCTCTGTCCCTCTCTCTGGCTCTGTCTGTCTTTTTCTTTGTCTTTCACTCTGTTAGGTTCTGTCGCTGCCTTTGTCTGATTTCTCACTCTGTCACAGAGTCACAGAGTCATACAGCACAGAAAGAGGCCCTTCGGCCCATCGCGTCCGTGCCAGCTATCAAGCCCTGTCTAATCTAATCTCATTTTCCAGCGTTTGGTCCGTAGCCTTGTATGCTCTGGCTTTTCAAGTGCTCATCCAAATGCTTCTTGAATGTTGCGAGGGTTTCTGGCTCTACCACCCTCTCAGGCAGTGACTTCCAGATTCCAACCACCCTCTGGGTGAAAAACTTCCCTCTCAATTCCCTTCTAAACCTCCCGCCCCTTACGTTCAATCTATGCCCCCTTCTTATTGACCCCTCTACTAAGGGAAAAAGCTCCTTTCTATTTACCCTATCTATGCCCCTCATAATTTTGTACACCTCAATCAGCTCCCCCCTCAGCCTTCTCTGCTCCAAGGAAAACAAACCCAGCCTGTCCAGTCTTTCTTCATAGCTGATGCGCTCCAGCCCAGATAACATCCTGGTGAATCTCCTCTGCACCCTCTCCAAAGCAATCACATCTTTCCTATAGTGTGGTGACCAGAACTGCACACAGTATTCCAGCTGTGGCCTAACCAGCGTTTTATACAGCTCCATCATAACCTCCCTGCTCTTGTATTCTATGCCTCGGCTAATGAAGGCAAGTATCCCATATGCCTTTTTAACCAACCTGTTCTGCTGCCTTCAGGGATCTATGTACATGCACACCAGGGTCCCTCTGACCGTCCGTCTTACCTAGGGTCTTACCATTCATTGTGTATTCCCTTGCCTTGTTAGTCCCTCCAAAGTGCATCACCTCACACTTTTCAGGGTTAAATTCCATTTGCCACTGTTCCGCCCTTCTGACCAACCCATCTATATCGTCCTGCAGACTGAGGCTACCCTCCTTGCTATTTACCACCCCAACAATTTTCGTGTCATTTGCGAACTTACTGATCATACCTTTTACATTCACATCCAAGTCATTTATGTGGACCACAAACAGCAAGGGACCCAGCACCGATCCCTGCGGTACCCCACTGGCCACAGGCTTCCAGTCACAAAAACAACCTTCGATCGTCACCCTCTGCCTTCTGCCACTAAGCCAGTTTTGTATCCAATGTGCCAAGGCACCCTGGATTCCATGGGCTCTTACCTTCTTGACCAGTCTCCTATGCGGGACTTTATTGAAAGCCTTACTGAAATCCATGTATACCACATCCACTGCACTACCCTCATCCACACACCTAGTCACCCCCTCAAAAAATTCAATCAAATTAGTCAGACATGATCTTCCCTTGACAAAGCCATGCTGACTATCCCTGATTAATCCTTGCCTCTCCAAGTGGAGACTAATTTTGTCCCTCAGAATTTTTTCCAATAATTTCCCTCCCACTGATGTTAGGCTCGCTGGCCTGTAGTTCCCTGGTTTATCCCTACTACCCTTCTTGAATAATGGTACTACATTAGCTGTTCTCCAGTCCTCTGGCACATCCCCTGTGGCCAGAGAGGTTCTGAAAATTTGGGTTCGAGCCCCTGCAATCTCCTCTTTTGCCTCGCACAGCAGCCTGGGATACATCTCGTTCGGGCCTGGGGATTTATCCACTTTTAAGCCTGCTAAAACCGCCAATACCTCCTCCCTCTCGATGCTAATATGTTCGATTATATCACAGTCCCCCTGCCCTATTTCTGTGTTTACATCGTCCTTCTCCATAGTGAAAAGAGATGCAAAAATTAATTTAGAACCCCACCTACCTCTTCCAGCTCCACACACAGATTCCCACTTTGGTCCCTAATGGGCCCTACTCTTTCCTTGTTATTCCCTTACCCTTAATATACTTATAAAACACCTTAGGATTTTCCTTGATTTTGCTCGCCAGTGTTATTTCATGGCCCCTCCTCGCTCTCCTAATTTCATTTTTAAGTATCCCTCTGCACTTTTTATACTCCTCTATGGCTTCCTCTGTCTTTAGCCTTTTGTATATGCCAAAAGCACTCCTTTTTCTCTATTCCATTCTCATATATCCCTTGACATCCAAGGTTCCCTGGGGTTTTTGGACCCACCTTGACCTTTACGGGAACATGTTGCCATTGTACGATCTCAATTTCCCTTCTGAAAGACTCCCATTCCTCCGATGCGGTATTTCCTACAAGTAGCTGAACCCAGTCCACTTTGGCCAGATCCTGCCTTCTCCCATTAAAATCGGCCTTCCCCCAATTTAGAACCTTTATTTCCGGTCCATCTCTGTCCCTTTCCATGACTACCTTAAATCTCACCGAATTATGGTCACTGTCACCAAAGTGCTCACCTACTAACACTTCTACCACTTCCCCTGCCACATTCACTAGAATTATGTCCAGTACCGCCCCCTCCCTTGTAGGACGTTCTACATGCTGGCTCAAAAAGTTCTCCTGGATGCACTTTAAGAATTCTGCACCCTCTAAGC
Source organism: Somniosus microcephalus (assembly GCF_052327205.1). Classification (NCBI taxonomy): domain Eukaryota; kingdom Metazoa; phylum Chordata; class Chondrichthyes; order Squaliformes; family Somniosidae; genus Somniosus; species Somniosus microcephalus. Next base: position 10,987,732 of record NW_028225183.1, on the reverse strand, counting down.
CTTTCACACTCTGACTATCCCAGTTAATATTGGGGAAGTTGAAATCCCCCACTATTATTACCCTATTATTTGCACATTTCTCTGAGATTTGCCTACATATCTGTTCCTTTATCTCCCCCTGACTGTTTAGGGGCCTATAATACACTCCCAGCATAGTGCTTGCCCCCTTTTTGTTTTTATGTTCCACCCATATGGCCTCATTAGAGGAACCTGCTAATATATCATCCCTCCTTATAGCAGTAATTGACTCCTTAATTAATATTGCGAAACCCCCTCCTCTTTTACCTCCCCCTCTGTCTCGCCTGAAGATTCTATACCCCGGAATAGTGAGCTGCCAGTCTTGCCTCTCCCTCAACCATGTATGCGTGATAGCAACAATATCATACTCCCATGTGTTCATCAACACCTTCAGTTCATCCACCTTATTCGCAAGACTCCTTGCATTAAAATAAATGCCATCCCGCCTTGCCCTACTCCCTTGTGCCGTTACATCTTTGCCCTTCCTTCCAAGCTGACTTGTTTTTTCCTCTATATTTGGCTGTACATCCCCCTATTGTAGCTCCACTCTGTATCCCGTCCCCCTGCCAAGTTAGTTTAAACCCCCCACCAACAGTGCTAGCAAACCTCCCCGCAAGGTTATTTGCCCCGCTCTGGTTCAGGTGCAAGCCGTCCGACTTGTACAATTTCCACCTTCCCCAGAAGCAGAGCCAGTGATCCAGGAAACTAAAGCCCTCCCTCCTGCACCAACTCTTTAGCCACGCATTCATCTGCTCTATCCTCCTATTCCTATACTTACTAGCACGTGGCACCGGGAGTATTCTAGAGATTACAACCTTTGAGGTCTTGCACTTTAATCTGCTACCTAGCTCCCGAAATTCTTGCAGCAGGACCTCATCCCTCTTCCTACCCATGTCGTTGGTCCCAATGTGAACCACGACCTCTGCCTGTTCACCCTCCCCCTTCAGAATGCCCTGCAGCCGATCAGTGACTGTCTGTGACTATCTCTGTTTCTGCCTGTCTCTGTCTCTCTTTCTCCCGCTCTGTCTAACTTTGTCTCTCTCTCTCTCTGTCAGTTTCTGTTGCAGAATTTGTCGTGTCCGCCTGTGTCACTCTCTCTCTCATTGTCTGCCTGTCTGTTTCTATGTGTCTACCTCTGTCTGGCTTTGTCTGTCTGAGTCTATTTTTCTTTTTGCTTCTGTCTTTCTGTCTCCTTCTGCTGATCTCTCTGTATGTATCTGTCTCTCTGTCTATATCCATCTGACTATATCAGTCTGTCAGTCATTGCCTGTCTGACTCTGTCCCTTTATTTGGCTCTGCCTGTATCTGAATCTCTGTCTGTCTTATTTTAATTCGGTTATGGGTTGTGGGCGTCGTTGGTAAACCCAGCATTTATTGCCCATCCCGAATTGCCATTGAGAAGGTGGTGATGATCGGCCTTCTTGAACCGCTGCAGTCCGTGCCGTGAAAGTACTCACAAAGTGCTGTTAGGGAGTGCGTTCAGGAATTTTGACCCAGCGACGATAAAGCATCTGCGATGTATTACTAAGTCAGGATGGTGTGTGAATTGGAAGGGAACTTGGATGTGGTGGTGTTCCATGCACCTGCTGCCCTTGTCCTTCTAGTTGGAAAAGGTCGCAATTTTGGGAGGTGCTGCCGAAGAAGGCCTAGGACACTGCCCTGAGGAAATCCTGCAGCGATGTCCGGTGACTGAGATGATTGACCTCCATCAACCACAACCATCTTCCTTTGTGCTAGTCATGGCTCCATCCAGTGGAGTGATGTCCCACTGATTCACATTATCTTCAATTTTGCTAGGGCTGCTTGATGCCAAGCTCGGTCAAATTCTGTAACTCTCACCTCACCTCTGGAATTCAGCTCTTTCGTCTATGTTTGAACAAAGGCTGTTACGTGGTCGGGAGCCGATTGGTCTTTGTGGAATCCAAACTGGGAATCCGTGAGCAGGTTATTGGTGAGTAAGTGTCGCTTGATAGCACAGTCGATGGCACCTTCCATCTCTTTCCTAGCTCCCTAAAATATACCTTCAAGTCTTCATCCCAATTTCTACATATGTCATTGATACCGATATGGATCACGACCTCTGGCTGTTCTTCACCCCCACCACCACCTCAGAATGTTCTTCAGCCGCTCAGTGACATCCTTGACCCTGGCACCAGGGAGGCAACATACAATCCTTGATTCACATCTGCGGATGCAGATCCGCTTGTCTATTCCCCTGACTATTGAATCCACTATCACTATTGCTTTCCTGATCTATCTTCTTCCCCCCCCGCCTCTCTAGAGCTGAACCACCAGTGGTGCTCTGGACTAGGCTCTGGCTGCACTCGCCAGTTGAACCATAGCCCTCTCCAATATTTAGAACTGAATACCAGGAAGAGAGTGAGATTCACTCAGGGGGCTCCTGCACTACCTGCCTGGTCCTCCTTGTCTCTCTGTCAGTCACCTATTCCCTCTCTGCCTGCACACTCTTAAGCTGCGGGTGACCAGCACCTGATACGTGCTTTCCACGTAGTTCTCAGCCTCACGGACGCACCGCTTTGACGCCAGTTGCTGCTCAAGCTTCTAAACCCGTAGTTGCAGCTCCTCCAGCTGACGACATGTGGTAGTCCAGGACACGGGAAGCATTCTAGAGTTCCCACATGGCACAAGATGTGCATTCCATGGGAATGGGGTGCCCTGCCATGCCTTCATTTAATAGACCATTACTAACTTAACAGAAATAAACTGAAGACTTTAAAAAATATATTTAGAAATGCATTTTTAAACTCTTCAAATAATCTGTACAATCAGTTGGTATCAGCCTGCTAACGACCTCATGGTATCTGGCAAGTGAGATCCCGTGCACTGTGAGTTTGTGGGAACAGGAGCTAACCAACTTTTGACCAGAGAGCTTGTGGGCGGGTCTGGCTACTAGATTTAGGAGCTGTATTAGTTTGAAGGTGTTGTACTAGTTTGAGGATCGGTATTCAATTGAGATACTGTTTTATGTTGAAGTGTTGTATTAGGTTGAGATGCTGTATTGGAGTGCGGTGATGTTTTAATTTAAGATGCTGCATTATTTTAGGTAATGTATTAGATTGAGGGTGCTGTAATAGTTTGAGCAGCTGTATTAGTTTGAGGGTCTGTATTAGTTGGAAGGGCTGTATTAGTTTGAGGGCTGTATGAGTTTCAGGTGCTGTATTAGTTTAAGGGGGTGTATTAGATTGAGGGGTTGTATTAGTTTGAGGCACTGTATTAGATTGAGGGGCTGTTTTCGTTTGCGGGTTCTATATTATCTTGAGGCACTATATTAGCTTGAGGGGCTGAATTAGTTTGAGGTGTTGTATTTTATTGATGTGCTGTATTAGATTGGGGGGCTGTATTAGTTTGAGGGGCTGTATTAGTTTGAGTGGCTGTATTAGTTTGAGGGGCTGTCATAATTTGCGGGCCTGTATCAGTTTGAGGGGATTCATTAGTTTGAGGTACTGTATTAGATTAAGGGGCTGTATTAATTTGAGGGGCAGAATTCGTTTCAGGAGTTGTATTAGTTTGAGGGGCTGAATTAGATTGAGGTGCTGTATTAGTTCGATGGGCTGTATTAGTTTGAGGGGCTGCATTAGATTAAGGATACATCGACACAAATTCCCCACTGTAATTGTTTAAGTAACTGCCAATAGTTAAGGCAGCGAGCCCCATCCTAGAGTGGAGCAGAGCAGACCTGAGAGGACACTCTAACATTTGGAATTGAATTACTGAATGGCCACAGCAGCGTGAAGGACATGACCGAAAAAATATGACGACTAGAGATGGGCCTGGTGGTATTTGCAACAACAACCCCATTGCTGGGAGAATACAGCTGGCAATGTTCATTAGTTAATTCATGTGATCAGAATTCTCCGGTCTTTGGAGCTTTCAATTTCAATCTCAGCACTAAATTTACTCCATCACAACAGAGAATTATCTCGGCTGTCATTATCTGTTTGTTCAAATGTTTTTTTTAAATAATATTTTCAGTGATGTTGCAACCTCAATGTCCCCGTGGAGATCCCGCAAGGTATAAATGAAATGATCTGTGGATGTACTGCCTCAGAATTTAATTCTGGGAGATTGCCTGCAGCACGAAGGGACACATTGCTTCACACAGAAAATGATTGGCACATATCTCAGTGTACAGAAAGTATGCTACGTGATCATTGCTGTCATTGGTGTTCCTGGTAGGTGACAATATCCATTGAAGTTGTGTAAATCTGTGTGTGAGCTGGTCTTTGATTTTGCTTTGTGACTGATAATGTTACATCCTGATCGAGTAGACACCGTTATACAGATATCCGATCAGAGATAACATTTCGTTTAGTTAAATGTCCTGAATTATCTGAGAATTTATTACTTTGCCTCAACTGAAAGTAAACTCTGTTCGTAACTCACGGGTTCGCCGTATGAAGTTCTTGCCTTTAGTGTAATATTGTGTACTGTTGAATCATACCCCAGTTTAAGCAACTCTTGAGAGAAGGTATTAGTGGAAGGGACTGTCACTGTAGAACTAATGATTGTGGGTCACTAACTGGAGTGTAACACCTGACCCCACTGGCCATGTGTTACTGGGATTATCTGCCACTGTAGAACGACTGAGTGTAGGTCAATAACTGGAGTGTAACACCTCATCCCAGTGACCATGTATTACTGGGAGTGTATGTCACTGTAGAACTGTCCTGAGTGTGGTCACCAACGAGAGTGGAACACCTGACGCCAGTGGCCATGTATTACTGGGAGTATCTTTCACTGTAGTGCTGTGCTGAGTGTGGGTCACTAAACGGAGTGGAACACCTGACCCCAGTGGCCATGTATTACTTGGAGTATCTGTCATTGTAGAACTGTCCTGAGTGTGGGTCACCAACGAGAGTGGAACACATGACCCCAATGGTCATTCATTACTAGGAGTATCTGTCACTGTAGAAATGTACTTTGTGTGGGTCACTAAATCGAGTGGAACAAGGCCGTTCCAATTTGAAATTATTGTTGTAGATAACTAATCTCTCCCCTTCATGGAGCTGCATTCGTCTTTTCCGAATGTAATCAATGGCAAAGCGGAAGAGTTTTGCTGTTAGTTGAAGACGTTTGGTTATAAGCATATGAGGTGCTACAGCGAAGGTTCACGAGATTGATTCCTGGGATGAGAGGGGAGACCTATGATGAGAGATTGTGTAGAATGGGCCTTTATTCTCTGCGGTTTGGAATAATGAGAGGTGATCTCATAGAAACATACAAGATTATGAAGGGGATTGCCAGGGTTAGATGCTGAGAGGCTGTTTCCCCTGGCTGGAGTATCTAGAACTAGTGGACATTGTCTCAGGATGAGGGGTAGGCCATGTGAGACTGAGATAAGAAGGATATCCTTCACTCAGAGGGTTGTGAATCTTTGGAATTCTCTGCCCCAGAGGCCTGTGAATGCTGAGCCTTTGAGTATATTCAAAACTGAGATAGATCGATTTTTGGACTCTAGGGGAATCAAGGGATATGGACATCGAGCAGGAAAGGGCTATTGAGGTCGATGATCAGCCATGATCTTATTGAATTGCTGAGCTGGTTCGAGGGGCTGTATGGCCTAATCCTGCTCCTATTTCTTATGTGCTTATGCTCATATATAAGGTGAAAATGTATTGACAATGCTTTGTTTCCCATTGAACTGCACCTACAGAAGCAGATGTTAACTAATTATTGACAGGTAAACAGCAGGATCGCAGTGTTACAGTATTCAAATACTCTGTATAATTACTTATTCTTACTCTATGTATAATTATTGTAAACACTTTAATTGTTTTGGTGTTGATTAATCCCCTTCCCCAAGGCAGTCCTGAGAATCTGTGGGTCATGAGTGCTGAATTTCATTATGTTACCGTTAGACAGGATGAATATTGGGCTGTGATTATTGATTGTTCCACTTCTGTAACTGATTAAGGTTTGACAAACCAATACTTATCTCTGATTCAGAGTATCTACACAGGTAACCTGCAACGATCTCTGGTCTCAGCTCAGTGAGGTGAGTCCCTGTGAGGAGAGACACATATAACTGAAGAACATGCATATCAGGTTTTCATAATACAGAGATCAGTCCCGGGGCAGTAAATAATAGCAGTAATACATTTATAATAATGCAATAAATACGGCAATGCTTCAATAAATAACGCACCTAAATATCCGCAATGATTAAATGAACTGACGAATGTGCTTAATTTGTACACAAGTTACGGAGATCTCCTTCGAATTTACAGCACAAAACAGGCCATTCGGCCCTATTAGGTTATGCCAGTGTTTATGCTCCACAGGAGCCTCCTCCCACCCCTCTTCATCTCACCCTATCAGCGTAACCTTCTACTGATTTCTACCTCGTGTACTTCTCTCGCTTCTCCTTAAATCAATCTCTGCTATTCGCCTCAAGTACTCCAAGTTGTAGCGAGTTCCACATTCTAACCACTCCCAGCACCGATCCTTGTGAAACATCACTTCCCACCATTGGCCAAATTCACTTCTTTTGAATTCTATCGTCTTAGAAATAAACCTCAATTCATTGTAAGCATTTTAATTGCTTTGCTGTCCAGTAATACGGCTTTAATTATTTGTTCACCTGTAGCCCTAGAGCCCTTTGCTCTTCTGGCAGGCTCAGCTTCTTATTTTCCAATGTATCTGTGATTATAGAATCATGGAATGATACAGCACAGAAGGAGGCCATTCGGCCCACCGTGCCTGTGCTGGCTCTTTGGTAGAGCTGTCCAATTAATCCCATTCCTCTGCTCTTTCCCCAGTATTTTATTTTACCTCCAGTATTTTTTCCAAATGCCCTTTGAAAGCTAATATTGAAGCTGCTTCCAACACCCTTTCAGGCAGCGAATTCCAGATCACAATAACTCGCTGTGTTAAACAAAACCTTCCTCATGTTTTTTCGGGTTCTTTTGCCAATCACATTAAATCTGTATCCTCTGGTTACCGACCCCACTGCCACTGGAAACAGTTGCTCCTTAATTACTCTATTTTAATCTATTTAGGCTTTTGAACACCTCTATCAAATCTCCTCTTAATCTTCTCTGCTCTAATCAGAAAAACACCGGCTCTCCAGACTCTCCATAACTGAAGTCCCTTATCCCTGGTACCATTCTAGTAAATCTCTTTTGCACACGCTCCAAGGCCTTGACATTTTCCTAAAGTTTGGTGCCCAGAATTGGACACAATATTCCAGCTGAAGCCTAATCAGTGCTTTTTAAAATTTTAGCATAAAATTCGTGCTTTTGTACGCTACTACTTATTAATAAAGCGAAGGATCCCGTATGCTTTACTAACATACTTCTCCAATTGTCCGGCCGCCTTCAAAGTTTAGGGTACATACATGCCTGGGTCCCTCTGTTCCTCCACTCCCTTTAAAATTGTACCATTGCCTCTTCTAATTTTTCACTTCACAGTTCTCTGTGTTAAATAGATTCTGCCAAGTGTCTGCCTAATTGAATCAGAGTTACGGTTATGCTGTAAGCAAAGGGATTGGATTAGGAAAGAAACACCATGAGTGAATTGCAGTATCATGTCAGGGACGTATCTGAAGCTCTCAAAACCTCCAGCCGGAGGAACAGTTTATAAGGTTCAAGACCCAGCCAAATTTTCTAGGCATTTAGAGTCTTGCTTACGACTCCAATTATATTTTATTCTGTTACTGCAAAATATGCCAGTAAACTGATTAAGGACATAATTTTTAATGCTGGAATGAGGGTCAGTTAAAAGGTGTTACATGAATGGCTCTTTAACTGAAGTTCAACCATGATCATATTGAATGGTGGAGCAGGATCAAAGGGCCGAATGGCCTACTCCTGCTCCTATTTCGTATGTTCTCTTGCTGACCAGTCAGTCTACGTCCTCTTGAAATCTGTTACTATTCTCTTCATTGTGTGCTATATTTCCGAGTTTCGATGCCCTGTTTATCCAAATCTACTTCACTAAAATATTTGAAAAAGAGCACTGGTCCTAATAGCAACCCTTGGGGAACACCTCTGTATACCTCCGCCAATTCTGAAAATCAACCCGTCACCACTAATCTCTGCTTTCTGACACTTAGCCAATTTGGTATCCATGCTACCCTGTCCCAATAATCCCATGGACGACAATTTTATGACCAGGTAAATCACGTGGTATTTGTCAAACGCCTTTTGAAAGTCCATATGCACAACATCAACCGCACTACCCTCATGATGCTTATATTTTCCTACCAAAGTGCATCGCCTCACTGTCATTTATTTTAAAGTTCACTTCCCACTTAACTGCACAGTCTGTCTGTTTTCTAATGTCCATTGTGAGATGTCATGTAGAGAAATGTATCTTCAATATTTGAAGCAACGCATCAGTGTATTGAATAAAAAACAATAATAAATACTAAAGGCAGCCAAATAAAACTGTGCGTGGTTTTGGAATTTTATCAGAAGATCTGTGGATTTATTGCAGAGTAAACTGCTGGCTTGTCACTTTGTACCCGTGCATTTCGAAGAAGTCAGTGAAGATATTATTTATTTCAAATAACAGAACTGCTCTCCTGTTTGCTTCAGCCTCAATTCGTGACTTTCGATATTTATTTATTAATCGAACACCCGAAGCTCCTCCCCACCACACCTAATATCCTCAGCTCCTCCCCAACCCACCTAATATCCTCAGCTCCTCCCCACCCCACCTAATATCCTCAGCACCTCCACACCCCACCTAATATCCTCAGCTCCCCCCCACCCCACCTAATATCCTCAGCTCCTCCCCACCCCACCAGCGGCTTATAGTGAATGTTTGTCAATATCCTTTCACCAGAGATGGAGACAGAGAAGTCGAGGAAGGGAAGAGAAGAGTCAGAGATGGACCATGTGAAGGTGAGGGAAGGGTAGAAATTGGAAGCAAATGAATGAAATGTTTTAGTTCAGGGCGAGATCAGGAAATGGCAATGATACAGTCATCAATATACCGGAAAAAGAGGTGAGGTTGGGGACCTGATTAGGACTGGAACAAAGAATGTGCCACATATCCCACGAAAAGGCAGGTATAACTAGGGCCCATGCGGGTTCCCATAGCAACACGTTTAATTTGGAGGAAGTGAGTCGAGTCAAAGGAGAAGTTGTTCAATGTGAGAACAAGTTCAGCCAGGCGAAGGACGGTGGTGGTTGATGGGGACTGGTTGGGCCTCAACCAATGTAGAAGCGGGGAATATTTTGCTTTTGTATTGAAGTATCGACTCTCTCTCATATATCACTTATTTCATTGTGCAAAAGAAAATTATCTGTTAATTAATGACGCGTTTCCATTAAAGCAACATAAAAATTGAACAAAGAGCACTCACCCAACTTAGGACTCGAACCCACCACCCTGAGAATAAGAGTCTCATCGTTACTGACTGAGCTCCCGGGGACAGACAAATTGGCACGTCCTTGTTGTAGATTGCAGCCAGGCGCCTATTGGCTCTGCCCCAGCGGTTTAACTTGTTCTGCAAACCATGAGCCAGGTTCTCCTGAATCCCAAGGTGTATAAGGAAATGATGCAGCCAATCCAATTACACGCTCCGAGCCCTCACAATCATCACATCACAGGGAAATAAACTGGGAAACTGCTGAAAATACACAACAGGTCGAGTAGCTTCTGAAAAACAATTAAACTTGCGGCGTTTGGACTATATTCAGAACTGAAAAGAAGTCCATGTAAAAGTGCAAACTGTGGGTGTGGGAGTCAAGCCCTAAACTCTGGAATTACCTCACTAAACCTCTCCACCTCTCGTTCCTCCTTTAAAAGGCTCCTTTAAATCTATCACTTTGACCAAGCTTTTGGTCATCTGCCCTAATATCTACTTATGTGGCTCGGTGTCAAATTCTGTCTGATAACCGCTCCTGTGAAGCGCCTTGCGACGTTTTACCACTGTAAAGGCTATATATAAAGGCACGTTTGTTTGCTGTGTATATGGGTGTGGTTTTTATATATAAAGTTTGTGTTAATAGAATGAATACAATGCTTTGCACATGTGTCAGTTGCAAATAGTGGTGAACGGTTTTACTTCAGCTTGGAGGGAAGCATAGAGTGGTGTTCCGCAGGGATCGGTATTAGGACCACTGCTCTTTTTATATATATTAATGACCTGGATTTGGTATACTGGGCATATATTCAAGCACTGCATATGAAAGGAAACTCAGAAATGTGGTAAACAATGAGACGGAACATAACAGACTTCATGCGGACATATACAGCGTGGTGAAATGGTCAGAGACATAGCAGGTGTAATTTTACACAGAAATGTGTGAAGTGATCCATTTTGGTAGGAAGAATGAGGTGAGGCAACATAAACTAAATGCTACAATTTTAATAGCGGTGCAGGAACAGTGAGACCTCGGGGTGTGTTTATCTATCTTTGAAGGTGGTGGGACAAGTTGAGAAGGCTGAGAAAAATCATATGGGTTCCTTGGTTTTATTAATAGAGGCATAGAGTATAACAGCAAGGAGGTAATGCTGAGCCTTTATACATCACTGGTTAGGCCTCAGATGGAGGATTCTGGGCACAAGATTTTAGGAAGGATGAGAAGGCGTTAGAGAGTGTGCTGGGGAGATTTACAAGAATGCTTCTAGGGATGACGGACTTCAGTTTTGGGGATAGACTGGAGAAGCTAGAGTTGTTCACCTTGGAGCAGAGAAGATTGCGAGGAGAGCTAAAGAGGTGTTCGAAATCATGAGGGGTCTGGACAGCGTAGACAGGGAGAATCTGATGACATTTGCGGAAGGGTGGAGAACCAGAGGACACAGATTTAAGCTGATTGGCGGAAGGTCCAAAGGCAACATGAGGAACAAAACGTTTTGCAGCAAGTGGTTAGGATCTGGAATGCACTGCCTGACAAAGTGTTGGGCGCAGATTGAATCGTGGCTTTCGAAAGGGAATTGGATAAGTACCTGAGGGCGGGGGAGTGGGACTAGCTGAAGTGTTCCTGCAGAGAGCAGGCATGTGCTCGATGGACCGGATGGCCTCTTTCTGTGCTGTAACAATTCTATGATTCTATGATTCTAAATTCAGTGTATAAAATGGGATATGGTTAAACAGTTAACAGATTATTGAAGTAGTGACTCTCCCTCAGTTAGCATTACCTTCATCCTGCAAAAGAAGTTTATCAGTTAATTAATGTTGCTTTCCCGTGTAAGCAACATAAAAGTTTATAAACAATCATAAATCTCAAACCACGTCACTGAAATTAAGAATCGCACTGCATTACCGACTGAACCAGCTGGATCTGTTAAAGGTGCATTTCCTTGTTGGAATGCTGATGGTTGGAGGTTCAGTAATGGTAATGCCATTGAATATCAAGAGGCGATAGTTAGACTCTCACTTGTTGGAGATAGTCAATGCTTGGCACTTTTGTGGCACGAATGTTACTTGCCACTTACCAACGGCTTCTCTCTGACTGTGTTTCTCTGTCTCAGAGAAAAGCACAGAAGGAAATAGATGTCAAATGGAAGCCTACCCGCACTTGGTGCTGTGGTTCGCGAACATGGCGTTTGTGTTCTCGCCTAAAAGATGTCACCTTGTACGTAAAGTTTGCCTGGCGTGAAAGTGATCTGATGTTCAAAGCAGCACGGAGGATAGAAGCGTTGCTCTGCTTGCTGACAGGAAGATTCTTGAAGCTTCCCTGACAGTCTACTGCATGGCCAATTCCTACTCGTACTTCTTATGTTCTCATGTACCGATCTTAGCTGGCTGGTTTAAGAAATGTGGATCGTCTGGCTTACTTCATTAAATAAGCATCACAGTAGGAAGCAGCATAAACTGCAAAATGGCTGCACGGATGATGTGCATTTTCTTCAATGGGTTGCAAAATATATATTTTCTGCGGTTAAAATTGCTTTCACGGTTTCAAGAGCATTAAACAACGTAGTATTTCTCCTGTGGCCTAGGTCTCTCGTGGTGCCGTGATGTAATAATGGGTGAAGTGCTTGTTTTACTTTCTGCTTGAATCGTTGTTTGATTGTAGCTTTGAATATGTCTTGGCACAGGAAACAAAAGGCAGCAGTTAAAATGAAGTAAAAACGGATCATTTGGGACAAAGTCCTCAAGCCTGTAGTCAGCAAGATTCGAACCAGCGCGGGGAAACGGCAATACATTTGCAGTTTATCGTCTTAACCACTCGGGCACGACTACCCCGACAATCGTTTGGCCGCACGCAGCTTCTCATTTGCTGCAAAATCGGTGCCTATGGTGTGAACACTCTGGTCCATAATCCCTTGGGTTCCTGTGGAATAATTCCAATTGCAAACCATTTTAATCGACTGTCTCTGTGTCGCAGTGTGCCAGTGTGTTCGGCTGTTAACTGAAGAATTAGTGGTTCAAGCCAACCCAGGGACGTCAGTGCCTTTTAATGGCCCAGAACTTGGTGTCGGGGGCTTGCCGCACGTGCAAGCCCCCGATGTGCACTTACCCGGCGCGCCGACATCTGAAACCTGGCCCGCAGTGGATTTCCTGTCACAGGCCAGGTTCTGATGTTGGCGCGCTGTGCTAACCTGACCCAGCGGCGTAGTTAATGCGATGTGCCGGCTGGGATCAGGTGAGCACTGTTCAGCCAATCAGGGGAGGGGAAACTTCATTCATAAGTTTGATAGTAAAGACTGTCAAACTCATGAAAAGTATGGCACCCCAAAACACTACTTAAACTTCAAATAAAATTTTAAAAAGCATCCCAATAATTAAATTAACTATGAATAACGTTAAAAAAAACTATTTTAAACAATTAATCAAATTTTTGAAAAAAATAATTTTTTTAAAAATAGGGTCTAAAACTAAACTTACCTGACTGTAGATTCTTTAAAAATAATAAAGCTGTGGGAAAAAAAATTCTAAATTGTACTAAAAGAGAACTTACCTGTAAAACTAAGTACTTACGTGTGGTTTTTCAATGCGTAAAAACCGGAGCCCTTTACACATGCGCAAATCTGTAAAAATGCAGGAAATCAAAGTCGCACGCGCTGCCCAATACCGCGCATGCGTTCAGCCTCTTAACCCCTTGGGTCAGTGGAAAGGAAATGCCAGTTTTCAGCGCATGCGCTGTGCAAGCTGAAAACCGGCAATTCCTCCTGGCACACGCGTGAGTACCCTGTCCGTACTCACGCGTTGTGACAGGAATTGCTGGGCCAATGTTTGCAAACTTATCTATTGTATCAAAATGGAGACTTTGATTCTTTGAAATGAACAGCGGTGAGCATACTGCTGCTGCCTTCCTGCTTCCAATGGGAACAATCGCTTCAGCGTTCAGTCTTCTGCCAGGCAGCCTGGACATTCTAATTCCCTTTTACCAATATTCCAAGTGCAGCTTCTTGCCATGAAAATCCAGCTGGAAAATAGGCCACAGCAGAAAATCCATTCTGAAAACCCTTTTCTGCACTTTCCACAGTTTTACACTTACATGGATTAGAACGGAAAGCTTGAAACAATAACAATTGCAAGACAATTTCAGCTTCCGTGCATCGCCCCGCATCCTGATCACGAGTCAACAACCATTCAATCACATACAGCGGCGCGAGAACGCTCCCATTTTAATGTGTCCAATCAGGGCCTGCGGATTGAGCTGCTCCATCACAAGCAGCTCCAGTACATTGGAGAGGACTCGGTTGTGAGTAGATGACCTGTTTCTGTCGCTGGCGCCGCGGCCGAGAGGCGAGCAGCCCCTGCAATCTCTTGTTTTCAGCCACATGCTAGAGGTATGAATTTCTAATCACAAAATCTTTGATGCGAGCTGATTTGGTTCCTGTGTTTGAATGCGGTTTAGTGCCTCGCACGGGCCTTGTGCTTTTCCTTTCACGTGCGGTTTGCAGTGTGTGACCGTTTAAAGTTTTGAGACTGAAACGAAGTGCAATGTCTAATTCAAATTGCTGCTTCATATGGCATTCGGCCAAATTGAGGCAATTCGACACTACGAACTGGATTTAACTCGCCTATTCTCTCGTGTGCTGCTTTTTTCCCTTTATACGGCCGCGTGCGCATCACAGAAAGTGTTTGGAGAATAAATCTGCGGCTGCATTGTATTTCCTGCTGGGTGTCATCCAGTTAAACATAGTTTAAAGAACATAAGAACATAAGAAATAGGAGCAGGAGTAGGCCAATTGGCCCCTCGAGCCTGCTCCTCCATTCAATAAGATCATGGCTGATCTGATCCTAACCGCCAATCCACTATCACAGAACCATCTCCTGAATCTAACAGAATTAGACACACGAAATCGAAGCAGGATCAGGCTATACGGCCCCTGGGCCCGCTCCGCTACCCACAGGGCCATGACCGATCCGAACCTAAACTAACTTGGCAGGGGCATGGGATACAGAGTAGAGCTATAGTAGGGGGTGAATTACAGCCAAATACGGAGGAAAAAACAAGTCAGCTAGGAAGGCAGAGCAAATATTGAACGCAAAAGGAAATATGGCAAGGCTGGAAAGCATTTATTTTAATGCAAGGAGGCTTGCAAATAAGGTGGATGAACTGAAGTTGTTGTTGAACACATGGGAGTACGATATTGTTGCTATCACGGAGACATGGTTGAGGAAGGGTCAGGACTGGCAGCTCAATATTCCGGGGTATAGAATCTTCAGGCGAGACAGAGGGGGGTGTAAAAGGGGAGGGGGTGTTGCAATATTAATTAAGCAGTCAATTACTGCTGTAAGGAGGGATGATATATTAGCGGGTTCCTCTAATGAGGCCATATGGGTAGAACTTAAAAACCAAAAGGGGGCAAGCACTTTCCTGGGAGTGTACTATAGGCCCCCAAACAGTCAGGGGGAGATAGAGGAACAGATATGTAGGCAAATCTCAGAGCAGTGCGAAAATAATATGGTAATATTAGTGGGGGATTTCAACTTCCCCAATATTAATTGGGATAGTCAGAGTGTGAAAGGCTTAGAGGGTGCAGAATTCTTAAAGTGCATCCAGGAGAGCTTTTTGAGCCAGCGTGTAGAAAGTCCTACAAGAGGGGGGGGCGGTAATGGACCTAATTCTAGGGAATGTAGCCGGGCAAGTGGTGGAAGTGTCCGTAGGAGAGCATTTTGGCGACAGTGACCATAATTCGGTGAGATTTAAGGTGGTCATGGAAAAAGACAAAGACGGCCCGGAAATAAGGGTTCTAAATTGGGGGAAGGCCGATTTTAATATGATAAGGCAGGATCTGGCCAAAGTGGAATGGGAGCAGCTACTTATAGGAAAATCCACATCAAAGCAGTGGGAGAGTTTCAGAAGGGAATTAGAGAGAGTACAACGCCAACATGTTCCCGTAAAGGTCAAGGGTGGTACCAACAAGCAAAGGGAACCTTGGATGACAAGGAATATACAAAAATGCGTTAGGAAAAAAAGGGGGGCTTTTGGCAGTTACAAAAGACTAAAGACGGAGGAAGCCCCAGAGGAGTATAAAAAGTGCAGGGGCATACTTAAAAAAGAAATTAGGAGAGCGAGGAGGGGCCATGAATTAACACTGGCGAGCAAAATAAAGGAAAACCCTAAGATGTTTTATAAGTATATTAAGGGCAAGAGGCTAACCAGGGAAAGGGTAGGGCCCATTAGGGACCAAAGTGGCAATCTGTGTGTAGAGCCAGATGATGTAGGCGAAGTTTTAATGAATTTTTTGCATCTGTTTTCACTATGGAGGAAGACGATGTAGACAAAGAAATCGGGCAAGGTGACTGTGATATACTTGAACATATTAGCATCGAGAGGGAGGAGGTACTAGCGGTTGCAGCAGGCCAAAAAGTGGATAAATACCCAGGCCCGGACGAGATGTATCCCAGGCTGCTGTGTGAGGAAAAGGAGGAGATTGCAGGGGCTCTGACACAAATTTTCAGAACTTCTCTGGCCACAGGGGATGTACCAAAGGCTGGAGAACAGCTAACGTAGTACCATTATTCAAGAAGGTAGCAGGGATAAACCAGAGAATTATAGGCCAGTGAGCCTAACATCTCTGGTAGGGAAATTATTGGAAAAAATTCTGAGGGACAAAATTAGTCTCCACTTGGAGAGGCAAGGATTAATCGGGGATATTCAGCATGGCTTTGTCAAGGGTAAATCATGTCTGACCAATCTGATTGAATTTTTCGAGGGGGTGACAAGGTGTGTGGTTGAGGGAAATGCTGTGGATGTGGTATACATGGACTTCAGTAAGGCTTTTGACAAAGTCCCGCCTAGGAGACTGGTCAAGAAGGTAAGAGCCCATGGGATCCTTGGTGCCTTGGCACGTTGGATCATAAACTGGCTGAGTGGCTGCAGGCATAGGGTGATGGTCGAAGGTTGCTTTGGTGAATGGAAGCCTGTGTTCAGTGGGGTACCTCAGGGATTGGTGCTGGTTCCCTTGCTGTTTGTGATCTACATAAATGATTTGGATGAGAATGTAAAAGGTGTGATCAGTAAGTTCGCAGATGACACGAAAATTGGTGGGGTGGACGATATAAACGGGTTGGTCAGATGGGCGGATAAGTGGCAAATGGAATTTAACCCTGAAAAGTGCGAGGTGATGCATTTTGGACGGACAAATAAGGCAAGGGAATACACAATGAGTGGTAGGGCCCTAGGAAGCACAGAGGGTCAGAGGAACCTTGGTGTACATGTACATAGATCCCTGAAGGCAGCGGATCAGGTAGATAAGGTGGTTAAAAAGGCATATGGGATACTTGCCTTTATTAGCCGAGGCATAGAATATAAGAGCAGGGAGGTTATGATGGAGCTGTACAAAACGTTGGTAAGGCCACAGCTGGAGTACTGTGTGCAGTTCTGGTCGCCTCACTATAGGAAGGATGTGATTGCTTTGGAGAGGGTGCAGAGAAGATTCACCAGGATGTTACCTGGGATGGAGCGCCTCAGCTATGAAGAAAGGCTAAACAGGCTGGGGTTGTTTTCCTTGGAGCAAAGAAGGCTGAGGGGGGACCTGATTGAGGTGTACAAAATGATGAGGGGCATAGATAGGGTAGATAAAGTGGAACTTTTCCCCTTAGTAGGGGTGTCAATAACAAGGGGGCATAGATTCAAGGTAAGGGGCAGGAGGTTTAGAGGGGATTTGAGGAGGAACTTTTTCACCCAGAGGGTGGTTGGAATCTGGAACTCACTGCCTGAAAGGGTGGTCGAGGCAGGAACCCTCACAACATTCAAGAAGCATTTGGATGAGCACTTGAAATTCCATTGCATACAAGGCTATGGACCAAATGCTGGAAAATGGGATTAGATTGGACAGGGCTTGATGGATGGCGCAGATACGATGGGCCGAAGGGCCTTCTTCTGTGCTGTGTAACTCTATGACTCATGTCCAAATTCCTGCCCGCTCGCCATAACCCTTAAATCCCTTTACTACTAGGAAACTGTCTATTTCTGTATTAAGTTTATGTAATGATGTAGCTTCTACAGCTTTTTGGGGCAACACATTCCATGGAGCTACCACCCTCTGAGTGAAGTAGTTCCTCCTCATCTCAGTTTTGAAACAGCAGCCCCTTATTCTAAGACTATGCCACCTAGTTCTAGTTTCACCCATCATCGGGAACATCTTCCCCGCATCCACCCGATCCAACCCCTTCATAATCTTATATGTTTCAATAAGATCGCCTCTCAATCTTCTGAACTCCAATGAGTAGAGTCACAATCTACTCAACCTCTCCTCATATGTCCATCCCTTCATCCCCGGGATTAACCGAGTGAACCTTCTTTGTACTGACTCGAGAGCAAGTGTGTCCTTTCTTATGTATGGACACCAAAACTGTATGCAGTATTCCAGGTGCGGTCTCACCAATACCTTGTACAACTGAAGCAATACCTCCCTATTTTTATATTCTATCCCTCTAGCAATGAAAGCCAACATTCCATTGGCCTTCTTAATCACTTGCTGCACCTGCATACTAACCTTTTGAGTTTCGTGCACCAGGACCCCCAGATCCCTTTGTACTTCAGTACTTTCCAGTTTCTTGCCATTAAGATAATAACTTGCTCTACGACTTTCCTGCCAAAGTGCATAACCTCACACTTTCTAGTATTGTATTCCACCTGCCAAATCTCTGCCCATTTACTTAGCCTGTCTATGTCCCTTTGCAGGTTTTCTATGCCCTCCTCACTCACTACTTTCCCTCCCATCTTAGTATCATCTGCAAACTTTGATATGTTACACTCGGTCCCCTCCTCCAAATCGTTAATATAGATTGTAAAGATTTGGGGACCCAGCACTGACCCCTGCGGATCACCACTAGCTACTGATTACCAGTCTGAGAATGAACCATTTATCCCAACTCTCTGCATTCTGTTAGATAGCCAATCTTCTATCCATGCCAGAATATTACCCCCAATCCCGTGATTTTTTATCTTAAGCAACAATCTTCTGTGTGGCACCTTGTCAAATGCCTTTTGGAAGTCTAAATACACTACGTCCACTGGTACCCCTTTATCCACCCTATATGTTACTTTCTCAAAGAACTCCAGCAAATTTGTCAAACATGACTTCCCCTTCATAAAACTATGCTGACTTTGTCGTATTAAATTATGATTATCCAAATGTCCTGTTACTGTCTCCTTAATAATGGACTCCAAAATTTTACCTACCTCAGATGTTAGGCCAACCGATCTATAGTTTCCAGCCTTCTGTCTACTGCCCTTTTTAAATAAGGGTGTTACATTAGCAGTTTTCCAGTCTGCCGGGACCTTTGCCAAGTCCAGGGAGTTTTGGAAAATTATTACCAATGCATCCACAATCCCTACCGCCACTTCCCTCAAGACCCTAGGATGTAAGCCATCAGGTCCAGGTGATTTATCCGCCTTGAGTCCCATTATTTTCAGTGGTGAAATGAAATCAGCAGACTGTACGAAGGAAGTACATATAAACGCTTTGAGGGCTTGACTGGGCGGAGGCTGAGAGGCTGTTTACCCTGGCTGTGGAGTCCAGAGGTAGGGGAGAAAGTTCAGAATAAGGGGCCGGCCATTTAGGATTGAGATGAGGAGAAATTTCTTCATTCTAATGATTGTGCAGCTTTGGAATTTACTACCGCAGAGGGCTGTGGCTGTTCAGTCATTGAGTACATTCCTAACCGAGATGGATTTTGACATTACGGGAATCAAGGTATATGGGGCTAGGTCGGTAAGTTTCAGTTGAGGTAGAGAATCAGAAATGATCTTACTGAATGGCGGAGCAGGCTCGAGAGCCACACGGCCAAATCCTGCTCCTATTTCTTATGATCTAATGTACCGACCTTGGCCAGCGGGGTTGAGAACTGTGGGTCGCCTGGCTTAGTTCATTAAATAAGCATCGCCGTAGGAAGCAGCACCAATTGGAAGATGACTACGTGGCCGACGTGTATTTTCTTCAATGGCTTGCAAAATAAATATTTTCGACGGTTAAAATTGCTTTCACGATTCAAGAGCATTAAACAATGTAGTCTTTCTCCTGTGGCCTAGGCCTCTCCTGATGCCGTGATGTAATAATGGGTGAAGTGTTTGTTTTACTTTCTGCTTGAATCGTTGTTGTAGCTTTGAATATGCCTCAGCACAGGAACCGAAAGGCAGCAGTTAAAATGAAGTAAAAACGGGTCACTTGGGACGACGTTTTAATTTCCATAGTCGACAGGATTATGAACCTGTGCGGAGAAACATCCAATGGATTTTTAAGGCCATCGCCTTAACCACTTGGCCACGATTACCCGGACAGTCGGTTGGACCCACGCAGCTTCTCATTTGCTGCAAGATCGGTGCCTCTGGTGTGAGCGCTCTGGTACATAATCACTTGGGTTCCTGTAGAATAATTGCAATTGCTATTCCTCCATTGTCTCTGTGGTGCAATGGGCCAGTGCGTTCTGGCTATTTAAACGAAAAGTTGGTGGTTCGAGCCCATGCATAGAACATAAGCTGCTTTAAATTTTTCAAACATATCTATGGTATAAAAATGGAGTCTTTGATTCCGTGGAATAAACAGTCGTGAGCATACTGCTGCTGCCTTCCTGCTTCCAGTGGGAACAATCGCTTCAGCGATCAGCCTTCTGCCAGGCAGCCTGGATATTCTACTTCCATTATACCACTATTCCAAGTGCAGCGTTCTTTCCATGAAAATACAGCTGGAAAATCATCCATTTTCTACACGTTCCTCAATTTTACACTTACATGGATTATAACGGAAAGCTTGAAGCAATAACAATTGCCAGACAATTTCAGCTTCCGTGCATCGCCCTGCACGCTGATCACGTGACAACAACCAACCAATCACATACAGCGGCGTGAGCACGCCCCCATTTGAATGCGTCCAATCAGGGACTGAGGATTGAGCTGCACCATCACAATCAGCTCCAGTACGTTGGAGGACTCGGTTGTGAGTCGATGAATTTTTCCTGTCGCTGGCGCCGCGACAGAGAAGCGAGCAGCCCCTGCAATCAATTGTTTTCAGCCAAATGCTAGAGGTATGAATTTCGAATCACAAAATCTTTGACACGAGCTGATTTGGTTGCGGTGTTTGAATGCGGTTTAGTGACTCACACGGGCCTTGTGCTTTTCTTTTTGCGTCCGGTTTTCAGTGTGTGATCACTTAACGTTTTGAGACTGAAACGAAGTGCAATGTCTGATTCAACTTGCTGCTTCACATGGCGTTTGGCCAAATTGAGGCAATTCGACACTACGTTCGGCATTCAAAGCACCTTTTCTCTCGTGTGCTGTTTTTCCCCTTTATACGACCGCGTGCTGGTCAGAGAAAGTGGTTGGAGAATAAATCTGAGCTCAATTTCCTGCTGCGTGTCCATCCAGTTAAGCATTGTTTTCTGTGGAGAAATGAAATCAGCAGACTGTACGAAGGAAGAACACATAAATTCTTTCAGGCCTTGACTGGCCGGATACTGAGAGGCTGTCTACCCTGGCTGTGGTATTCAGAACCATGATTCAACGTTTCAGAATAAGTGTCTGGCCATTTAGGATTGAGATGAGGAAAAATTCCTTCATTCACTGTCTGGCTAGGTCAGGTTGATAATATATTCTTGTTATATTGATCAGATTGGAGCGCAGGAGCAGATGGGATGTTTGGAAGGGCGAACGGGGAAGCGGCGGAGAGAGGTGGGTGTGAGAGCGGCAGCAAGCGTGGCACAGTCGATAGATTGTAAGTAATGGAAGCAATGTTTAACCGAGGCCTGAGACGCTGGAACTCATAAAATAACATTTTGCCGAAAACGAAGGTGTTACAAACAATATTTGGAGGTAAGGGTGATTGAACCCAGGACCTCATACAGGCATGCGTTCTACCACTGAGCTACATCCCCAGCTGATGTTTTGTTTTAAAGTAGGACAGAAGAACCGTCAGTATTATCATTCTAATCTCCCTTTGTGTTCCAAATCTGTGCTGAAGTATGTTCACCTGATGCAACCGTGTGTGAAGAGAAGAATTCTGGCCTGATCACTCCAGGAACAGCGAAAGAGGAAATGAGAAGCAAGACTTGAGGGGTTAATTGGCATCTTCCCTCAAGGGAAAAGTAGACAGAGAGGAGACATCATCCAGGACTTTAACATTATTGAGGGGTTAAAGTCATAGAATATGACATCACAACAGGGGCCATTCGGCCTGTCGTGCCTGTGCCTCTTGAAAGAGCTGTCCAATTTCATCCCAAACCCCAGCGTTCTTCCCACCGCCCTGCGAGTTATCTTCAAATAAATGTCCAATTGCCTTTTCAAGTTGCTCTCGAATCTGACTCAACTGCCTTTTTAGGTAATGCGTTCCTGCTCTTAACAACCGTCTGTGCGCCAATATATTTTACATCCATTGCCTCTGGTTATCATTCCACTTGTCATACTTTCCCTACATGCACTATCAAACCCCCTCATGTTTGAATATCTCGATTGAGCCTCCCTTAAACGTCTCTGCTCTAGGAGAACAATCCGAGTTTCTCCAATCTCTCCACATAACTAAAATCCCTTAAACCTGGTACCATCCTAGTAAATCTCCTCTGCGCCCTCTCCAAGGCCTTGCAATTCTGGCCAAAGTGTGTGTCCATAATTGAACACAATACTCCAGCTGAGACTAAACCAATGCTTTAAGAAGGTTCAGCATAACTTCTTTACTTTGCTTCTCTATTGCGCTATTGAGAAAGCCAACCATCCCATATGCTTTTTAACAGCCCTCTGATCTTCTTGAGGTCGATCAGAGAGTCAGCACCCACAACACCGGAGTGCAACCCATTACTGCTCTCTGGAAAAGTAACACCACCTAAAATCCAGTCTATTTCTACCTCTGTGTCAGCTTGAGAATATATTCCTGATACATTAATCGGAATTGAGTGCAGGAGCAGTTTGGAGGTGCTGTTCAACCCATTAGTTTGGAAGGGCGAACAGGGAAGCGGCGGTGAGATGGTGGCAGCAAGGAGGGCAGCACAATTGTAAAAGTGATGGAATCTGAGTAACTGAGATACAGCCCGCGTAGAGACGTGTGAGTGAACAAAAATTATTGCATCAAAAGTTTAAGAAGTCGTATAGATATGGGAAAACCGGCAAGCCTGCACAGTATAACGCTTTTTCTCAAGCGACGAAATTTTTAAATGTTGCAACAATTAGCAACCGTGCAGTTCGAGCCCACACCTTTGAAAATACTACAGTGGAAATCCAGCGGCTCAACCCGCTCGGCCATGCTAGCACAGAAAAACTGATTGCTTCTAAATCTAATGACTAGTGATTGAAAAGTGGCTTTATATTGCAAAAGTGCAACATAGGAAATTAAAGTAGTCGATGGCAAACTTTCTTCTGATATTGCAAAACACTAGATCAGAAGAAACTACTTTTTCACAGGGCATCATCAATAAATAGATGGATGTTTGAACACAACAATTGTAAATTGAATTCAATATGTATCCATAATGTAACTGTATGAAAAAAAACAGAGTTCTCTGGTCATTATCTCATTGCTGCGTATGGGAGATTGCTGTGTGCAAAATTTCTGTGGCGTTTCCTACAATACAACAGGAACTACATTTTATAATACTTCATTGGCTGTACAGCGCTTTGCACCGCGTTCAGGTTGTGAAAGGCGCTAAAAGAATGCAAGCTTGAGCAGTGCATGCGAGCCTGAGGGGAAACAGTGCAAGAGGACAACAAATGAATGCGGGAGAACCGGCGGCAGTGAGTCAGCGAGAGTGAACAGAACGAACCTGAGGGAAGAAGGAAACAATGGTAGAAAGAAAGAAAGGTAATAATTCCCACGTGGCAATATTTGAGAATTTTGCCAATTGTGGTAATAACTTTCCGAGGAAAGACGTTATCATTTGATCTTCGGTCAAATGCTCTCTCTGAACTGAACTATTCTGGCCGCATTGAGCCTGTAATTTACCATAATTATAAGAGGAGAGAATAATACGGGATATTTGACCTCCTATACACAATTTCCTCAGACTAATGGAATTTAAACCACATCTGACTATCATCCTCAACACGGAGACCAGCTCACCTCCTGTTTATAGACAATGAATCTTCTCTTAACCTTGTTTTAATGCAACGTTCACTGTCTGGATCGGATAGGTTGAGAATATATTCCTGTTTTATTAATCGGATTGGAGCGCACGACCAGATGAGATGCGCTGTTCAACAGGGAAGTTTGGAGGGCGAACTTGGAAGCAGCTGTGTGATGGTGGGTGTGAGAGTGGCAGCAAGTGTGGCGCGGTCGATAGATTGTAAGAACTTGAAGAAATGCTTAACCGAGGTCTCAGATCCTGTAAAGCCTAAGAGAACATTTTGCCAAAAACGATGCAGTAAAAAGCAACATTTGGAGATTGAACCCAGGACTTCATACATGCAAAACATGCGCTCGCCCACTGAGCTACATCCCCAACTGGCTTTTGAATGTAATTTAGTACAGAAGACCTGGCAGCATTTTCTTTCTAATCTCCCTTTGTCTTCTAAGTCTGTGCTGATGAAGGAGCACCTGATGCAACTGTGGGTGAAGAGAAGAATTCTGGGCCCGTCACTCCAGGAACAGTGAATGGGGAAATGAGAAGGAAGTCTTTTGGAACTATTTGGCCTCTTCCCTCTAGGAGAAAGTAGACTGAGAGTAGCACTCATGTAGGCCTTTAACATTATGGAAGGGTTCAATTCATGGAATGTTACAGCACAATAGGGGCCATTCGGCCTGTCCTGCCTGTGCTGGCTCTTTGAAAGAGCTGTCCAATTTCATCGCATACCCCAGCGTTTTTCCCACAACCTTACGAGTTTTCTTCAAAAACATGTCGAATTGCATTTTGTAGTTGCTGTCGAATCTGACTCCAATACCTTTCCAGGTATTGCGTTCCAGCACTTAACAAGCGTCTGTGCGCCAATATAAATTACATTCATGACCTCTGCTTAACTTTCCAATTGCCAGAGGAAATAGTTTCCCTACTTGCTCTGTCAAACCCCCTCATGTTTTTGAATATCTCTATTGAGCCTCCCTTTAACAGTCTGTGCTCTAAGGAGAACAATCCCAGGTTATCCAATCTCTACACATAAATGCAATGCCTTTACCCTGGTACCATTCCAGTAAATCTCCTAAGCGCCCTCTCCAAGCCCTTGCCATCCTTCCCAAAGTGTATGCCCATAATTGAACACAATACTCCCGCTGAAGCTAACCAGTGCTTTATGAAGATTTAGCATAACTGCTTAACTTTTCTTCTCTATTCCTCTATTGTTAAAGCCACACATGCCATATGCTTTTTAACAGATCGTGTCCTGCCAACTTCAAAGATTTGTGCACATACACCTCCAGATCTCCCTTTTCATGCACCCCTTTAAAATTGTACAATTTCGTTCATATTGGCCAAGAAATTCGGGTCCCAAGACGTGAGTACGGACGGAGTACTCATGCGTGGACCCGATGGAGTTGTCAGTTTCTTGCATGCACTACGCATGCGGGGGAAACTGGCATTTCCGATCCTCTGAACCAAGGGGTCGAATGCGTGCGCACAGGAGTCTGCACGTGCGCGTTGAACTTCCTCTTTTTTTACAGGTTTGCCAGTGCGTGAAGGCCTCTACTTTTTGCACATTTAAAAACCAGACTTAAGGACTTCATTTTAAAAGGTAAATGGTCAATTAATTAAAATTGAACATTTTTTCCACAGGTTTAATATTTTGAAATACTTTACAGTAAGGTGAGTATATTTTTAGTCCCGATTTTTTATAAAAATTTTTTTTTCAAAAACTTAAATTATAGTTTAAAATAGTTATTTAATGTAATTTATAGTTGATTTTTTTCACATTTATTTTAAGGCTAAGTACTGTTTTGGGCGCCCGGAGTTTTCATGAGTTTGACATTCTTTCTGTCAAACTGATGAATCGACATTTCCCTCCTCCGATTGGTTGCCCAGTGACCACGTGATCCCAGCCGATGCATCGCACTAACTACGCCACTGGATCACGCAAGCACAGCGCGCCGGGAGCTGGACCGGGCCACAGACAGGAAATCCATGCAGGCCCAGGCCTCAACTGCCGGCGTGCTAGGTAAGTGTAGGTCGGGGGCTTGCACCCGCGGGAAGCCCCCGACACGAATTTCTGGGCCATTGTCTCACCTCATCCGTCCTGCCAAAATATATTACGGTGCATTTTTATCCATTAAACTTCATCTGCCATGTGATTTCCCATCCCTCTTGAAGGCGATCAGAGAATCAGTGCACACAACACCAGCCACAACGCATTGCTGCTCTGTGGAAAAGTAACACTGCCTAAAGTCGAATTCATTCCTCTCTCTGTGTCAGGCTGAGAATATATTGTTGTTATATTGATACACTTTAAAATACTTCATTCGCTGTAAAGCGCCTTGGGACGACCTGAGGTGTTGAAAGGCGCTAAGGAAGTGCAAGTTTGAGCGGAGCATGCGAACCTGATGGGAAACAGTGCAAGAGGACAACAAATAGAAGGGGAGAACCGGCGGCAGAGAGTCAGTGAGAGCGGAGAGAACGAGCCTGAGGGAAGAAAGAAACAACAGTAGAAAGAACGACAACCATTTCCATAGAGAAATATTTCAGAATTGTGCGAATTGTGGTAATAAAATTCTGAGCATAGATGGCACATTGTGATCATCCTTCTAACGCTCTCTCAACTGAACTATTCCTGCCGCATTGAGCGTGAAAGTTATCACAATTATAAAAGGAGACAATAACAGGGAATATTTGCCCTCCTAATCACACGTTCCGCAGACTACTGGAATGGAAAACTCATCTGACCCTAATCCTGAACACAGACTCCTGCTCACCACCTGTTTATAGAGAACGGATCCTCTCTTATCCTTGTCTTAATGTATTTTCACAGTCTCGATAGGTTAGATTGAAAAAATATTCGTGTTATATTAATCGGATTGGAGCACAGGAGCAGATGGCAGGTACGGTTCAACTGGCACGTTTAAAAGGGCGAACGGCCTAACGGTGAATAGATGGGGGGTGCGAGAGTGGCAGCAATGGGGGGTGCGGTCGAATGATTGTAAGAAATGGAAGAAGCAAAAATGCAAATGTAGTATATATCTGAACATGTGAGGTGCAGCAGGTGTGGAGACGATTGAGTAAACGATCTGAATTAGGTTGTTTGAGTGACGGTGTTTGTAGTGTTCGGTGCTGGGTTCAGGTCAATTATCGACCAGAGGAAATTCTGCACATCGTATATGCCTGTCAATAACAACTGAAGGAAAAGGTTAGCATGGACATCCATGAAGAAAATGGTGAAGATGTGTCATAATACTGAAAGGTGTAAAGGCGCTCCCTGTGGTGTAAATGTATTCGCTGCTGTGTAAGTGTGTTCCCTGTTGTTTTAATGTGTTCTGTGTTACTGTTCGTCTCCTCACTGTGACCATGTGCCAGTGTTTCAGATGGCCAAGGTCACCATCTGGTTTTGGAGTGCTGGCGCTGCAGGAATGGGTTGAGAGAAAGGTGAAAACAAGGATGCTGCGTGTTTGCAGCATTTGCAGCTTATTTTGGTGCGAATAAAAGTGAGTTGATTTGAAATTTGTGTTGCAGGTATTTGTGTTTACTGTAAGCAGGAAGTTGGTATAAGTAAAGTGTAAAATGTGATAAAAAAAATAACTGCGATGTGATTATGAGTACCAGTAGATGTTTTTATTGTTGGTGAAAATAAGAATGCAAATATCATATTTTGGTTTCGATCCATCGAACTCTGGGTTATGGGCTCAGCACGCTTCCACTGAAATTTCTTCTTAGGCATTCCCTCGGACTTGCTTCCACATGAAAAATTAGTTCTCAGGTGACTGATGAGTCGAATGCGGGACGTACCGTCTCTGTGACGTTCGTTGATGGGGCGGGTGGTTGAAGTGCTTGGGTTGATGAGCGCTCCTTCTGCTGTTTGCGCTTGGCTTCCGATTGCTCCTGAGGAAGAGACTTGAGGTGCGCGGTGCCTTCCCGGATGCTTTTTCTCCACTTTGTGCGGTCTTAGGCCAGGGACTACCACATGTCGATAGGGATGTTGCACTTTTTCAAGGAGGCTTTGAGGTTGTCCTTGAATTGTTTCCCCTGCCCACCTGGGGCTCGCTTGCGATGTCGGAGCTCCAAGTAGAGTGTTTGTTTTGGGAGTCTCGGATTGACATGCGGACGATGCGACCCATCCATCGGAGCTGATTGAGCGTGATCAAAGCTTCGATGCTCTGGATGTTGGCCTAAGCAAGAACACTGACGTTGGTGCACCTATTCTTTGAATGGATTTGCAGGATCTTGCGGATGCAGCGTTGTTGGTAATTCTCCAGTGTTTTGAGTTGCCTGCTGTACATGGTCCATGACTGTGATGCATACAGCAGGGCAGGTATCAATGCTGCCCTGTAGACCATGAGCTTAGTGCCGGGTTTGTGTTCCTGGTCTTCAAACACTTTCTTCCTCAGGCGGCCGAAGGCTGCATTGGCACACTGAAGGCGGTGTTGGAATTCGTCATCGACGTCTGCCCTTGTTGACAGTAGGCTCCCGAGGCATGGAAAGTGGTCCACATTGTCCAAGGCCTTGTCTTGGATTTTGATAATCCGGGGGCAGTACTGTGTGGTGGGGGCAGGTTGGTAGAGGACCTTTGTCTTATGGATGTTTAGTCTAAGGCTCATGCTGTCGTATGCTTCGGCAAAGTTTTTGACGCTGTTTTGGTGTTCGTCCTCACATTGTGCACAGATGCAAGCGTCATCTGCATACTGTAAATCGATGGCAGAGGATGGGACGACCTTGGATCTGGACTGGAGGCGACGGAGGTTGGATAATTTCCCGTTTGTTCTGCAAATTAGCTCCACCCCCACGGGGAACTTACTGAGGGAGATGGAGAATTGCAGCCAGGAAGATCGAGAAGAGCATTGGTGAGATTACACAGCCTTGTTTGACCCCGGTCCGTACATGAATTGGGTCTCTGGTGGAAACGTTGGTCAGGATCACCGCTTGCATGTCATCATGAAGCAGGCGGAGGATGGTGAAAAACATTTGAGGGCAGCAGAATTTGAGGAGGACACTCCATAATCCCTCACAGTTGACATTGTCGAAGGTTTTGTGAGGTCAAAGAAGGCCATGTACAGCTGCTGGTGCTGTTCCCTGCATTCCTCTTGTAATTGGTGCGCGGTGAAGATGATGTCCATTGTGCCCTTTAGTGGGCGGAATCCACATTGCGGCTCTGGGACGAGCTCTTCAGCCACTGGGAGAAGGCGATTGAGGACGATCCTTGCAATGAATTTCCCTGTGGCAGACAGCAGGGATACTGCTCTCTAATTAGCGTAATCGGATTGTCACCTTTCTTGAAGATGGTCACAATTCCGGTGTCTCTGAGATCCCCTGGCATGCTCTCCGACTCCCAGATAAGAGAAATGAGTTCATGAATATGAGCCAGTAGTGCTTCTCCGCCATGCTTTAGTGTCTCGGCGGGGATTCCAGTTGCTCCTGAGGCCTTGTTGTTCTTCAGTTGTCGGATGGCCTTTCCAACCACATGCCGGGCAGGGCTTGTGCCGAGGTGGTGGCGGGTAGCATGCTGCAGGATGGAGTTGAGGACACTCGTGTCGAAGACTGAGTCTCGGTTAAGGAGATCTTTGAAGTGTTCCTTCCAGCGGGCACTGAGTGCCTCCCTGTCTTTGATGAGTTCCTCTGCGTTCTTGGCCCGCAGTGGGATAGGACCTTGGGTACTTGGGCCGTAGATGGGTTTGATAGTGCTAAAGAATCCATTCACGTCGTGATTGTAAGAAATGGAAGAAGCAAAAATGAAAAAGTGGTGGATATCTGAATAAGTGAGTCACAGTGGCCATGCAGACGAGTGAGTGAACGGTCTGAATTCAGTTGGTTGGATGACGGTGATTGTAGTGTCTGCTGCTGGATTCAGGCCAATTATGGACCAGAGGAAATTCTGCAAATCGTTTCTGCCTGTCAATATCTACTGAAGGAAAATGATAGCATGGACATCCATGAGCAAAATGGTGAAGAAGTGATATGATAATGTGCAGAATCGCTTACCTGCAGGGTTTACTGCTGTTGGTGAAGCGACGAAATTTATGACTGTTCAATTATGGGTGTACACTTTGGGAAGGATGGCAAGGAGATCTACTAGAATGATACCAGGGTTATTGGATTTCTGTTCTTTGGATAATCCTACCGCTGCTAGATATTGTGTTTTTTGTAAATTTCGTCGATAAGAGCATTACACTGTGCAGGCTGGCCAGTTTTGACAATATATATGCCACTGTTAAACTTTCGATGCTGACATTTCCGTTCACTCACACGTCTCCACACGCCGCTGTGTCTCACTTACTCAGAGATTCCACCACTTTTAAAATGTTGCTGCTTCCATTTCTTACTACCCATCGACCTCGTCCTCCTTGCTGCCACTCTGACACCCACCATCTCAACGCCGCTTCCCCGTTCGCCCTTCCAAACTTACCGGTGGAACAGCACCTCCCACCTGCTCGAATCCGATCAATATAACAGGAAGATATTCTCAGCTTGACACAGAGAGTGGAATAGACTGAACTTTAGGCGGGGTTACTTTTCCCAGAGAGCATTGAGCCTCAGGAATGCGTTGCCGGTCGGTGTTGTGGGTGCTGACTCTCTGATCGCCTTCAAGAAAGATGGGGAAACACATGGCAGATGGAAGTTAATGCAAAGAAGTGTGACGTGATATATTTTGTTAGGACGAATGAGTTGAGGCAATGTGAACGAAATAGTACAATTTTAAACGGGTGCATGAACAGAGAGACCTGGAGCTGCAGGAGCACAAATATTTAGAGGTGGCAGGACACGATAAGAGGGCTGTTGAAAAGCATATGGGATGCTTGGCTTTTTCAATAGGTCAAGAGAGAAGAAAAGTAAGGAAGTTATACTAAACCTTCTTAAAACACTTTTTAGTCTCAGCTGGAGTATTGTGTTCAATTATGGACATACACTTTGGCCAGAATTGCAAGGCCTTGGAGAGGGTGCAGAGGAAATTTACTAGAATGGTACCAGGGTTAAGGGATTTTAGTTATGTGGAGAGATTGGAGAAACTCGGATTGTTCTTCTAGAGCAGAGACGGTTAAAGGGAGGCTTACTAGAGATATTCAAAAACTTGAGGGGATTTGATAGAGCATGTAGGGAAACTCTTCCAAGTTCAATGGTAAGCAGAGGTAATTGATGTAATACATATTGGCACACAGGCGGTTGTTAAGTGCGGGAACGCATTACCTAAAAAGGTAGTGGAGTCAGATTCGACAGGAACTTCAATAGGCATTTGGGCATTTATTTGAAGATAACTCGCTGGGATAAACGCTGGGGTATGGGATGAAATTGGACAGCTTTTTCAAATTGCCGGCACAGGCACGACAAGCTGAATGGCCCCTGTTGTGATGTAATATTCTATGTTTTTAGCCCCTCCATAATGATAAAGGGCTATATGAGGTCTCCTCTCAGTCTGCTTTTTCCTTGAGGGAAGCTGCCAAATAATGCCTCAAGTCTTCCTTCTCATTTCCCCTTTCTCTGTTCCTGGAGTGATGAGGCCAGAATTCTTCTCTTCACACACAGTTGCATCAGGTGCACCTACTTCAGCACAGGCTTGGAACAAATAGGGTGATTAGAAAGAAAATACTGCCGGCCCTTCTGTCCTACATTACAGCACATCATCAGTTGGGGGTGTAGCTCAGTGATAGAACGCATGCCTGTGTGAAGTCTTGGGTTCAATCCCCCGCATCTCCAAATATTGTTTTTAACAACATCGCTTTCGGCAAAATGTTATTTTGTGATTTCCAGCGTCTCAGGCCTCGGTTAAACATTTCTTCCATTACTTAAAATCTATCGACAGTGCCACGCTTGCTGCTACTCTCACACCCTCCATCTCTCAGTCTCTTCCCAGTTCGCCCTTCCAAACTTCCCGGTTGAACAGCACATCCCATCTGCTCCTGCGCTCCAATCCAATCAATATAACAAGAATATATTCTCAACCTGACCTAGCCAGACAGTGCACTTTATATTAAGGAAAGGAGAAGAGAAGATTTATTCGCTGGAAACAGGGTTTGAGCTGGTCTCCGTGTTCAGGATGAGTGTCAGATGTGGTTTAAATTCCATTAGTCTGAGGAACTTTTGACTAGGAGGGAAAATATCCCATATTATTCTGTCCTCTTATATTATTGTTAAGTTCAGGCTCAATGCAGCAGGAATAGTTCAGTTGTGAGAGCGTTAGAACAAAGATCAAATGTGCCGGCTATGCTCAGGATTTTATTAACACAATTGGCAAAATTCTATAATATGTACCTATGGAAATGATTATCTTTCTTTCTACCATTGTTTATTTATTCCCTCAGACTCGATATCTCCCCTCTCACTGACTTTTTGCCGACGGTTGCCACGATATTATTTGTTGTCATCTTGCAATGTTTCCCCTCAGGCTCGCACGATCTTCTCAGACATGTATTGCCTTAGCGCCTTTCACCTCCTCAGGATGTCCCACAGCGCTTTAAAACCAATAAAGTATTTTGAAGTGTAGTTATTGTTGTAATGTTGGAAACGCTGCAGCCAATTTGGGCACAACATTTCCCACAAGCAGCAATGTGATAATGATCAGCTCATCTGTTTTATTCGTGCTGCTGATTTAGGGATAAATTATGAATTAAATTTACAATCGGTGTGTTCCAAGAAACATCGATCTCCAGCTTACTCCAGTTCTGAGGAAGGGTCTTCGACCTGAAAGGTTAACTCTATTTCTCTTTCCACAGATGCTGCCTGACCTGCTGAGTATTTCCAGAATTTTCTTTTTTTACTTCAGATTTCCAGCATCCGCAGTATTTTGCTTTTGTATCTATTTATTAGTGTTCAAACACATTAACCAAATTAGCTCGGGTTAAATATTTTGTGATTAGAAATTCACACCTCTAGCATTTGGCTGACAACAAGAGATTGCAGGGGCTGCTCGCTTCTCGGCCACGGCGGCAGCGACAGGAACAAGTCATCCGCTCACAACCGAGTCCTCCAACGTACTGGAGCTGATTGTGACGGAGCAGCTCAATCCTCAGACCCTGATTGGACACATTCAAATGGGAGCGTTCTCGCGCCGCTGTATGTGATTGAATGGTTGTTGACACGTGATCAGGGTGCGGGGCGATGCAAGGAAGCTGAAGTTGTCTGGCAATTATTAATGTTTCAAGCTTTCCGTTCTAATCCATGTAAGTGTAAAATTGAGAAAAGTGTAGAAAAGCGTTTTCAGAATGGATTATCTACTGTGGCCGATTTTCCAGCTGGATTTTCATGGCAAGAACGCTGCACTTGGAATATTGGTCTAAGGGAAGTAGAATATCCAGGCTGCCTGGCAGATGACTGATAGATGAAGCGATTGTTCCCATTGGAAGCAGGAAGGCAGCCGAAGTTGCTCACCGCTGTTCAATTCATGGAATCAAAAACTCAATTTCTATACAATAGATATGTTTGCAAAAAATAAAAGCCACTCATGTTGCTGGGTGGGCTCGAACCACCAAACGTTCAGTTAACAGGTGAACTGGCCCATTGCGCTACAGAGACAGTTGACAGAAAACTTGCAAGTGCAATTATTCATCAGGATCCGAAGTGACTTACCTGCCAAAGCGTTCAGAGCGGAGGCACCGACTTTGCAGCAGTTGAGAAGCTGCGTGTAGCAGTCGAAATTCGGGGTAGTCGTGGCCGAATGGTTAAGGCGATGGACTAGTAAATCTATTGGGGTTTCCCTGGTCAGGTTCAAATTCTACCGATTATGGAAATAATGGTGTTGTTCCACGTGACCAGGTTTTATTTCATTCGAAATGCTGCATTTCGGTTCCTGTGCCGAGACCCATTCAAGGCTACGTTCAAACAATGTAAAACCAGCACTTCAACCCATTATTACGTAACGGCATCACAAAATGCCTTGGTCACCAAGAGAAACAGGAAATTGTTTAATGCTCTTGAAACCGTAAAAGCAATTTTAACCGTCGAAAAGATTTATTTTCCAATCCAGTGAAGGAAATAATGTCCTCCGTGCAGCCATCTTCCAGTTTATGCCGCTTCCTACTGCGATGCTTATTTAATGAACTAAGCCAGACGAACCACAGTTCTCAACCCCGCCGGCCAAAATCAGTACATGAGAACATAAGAAATAGGAGCAAGATTTGGCCTTGCCGCCATCGAGCCTGCCCCGCCATTCAATAGATCATGCCTGACCCTCTACCTCAACTGAAAATGACCGACCTAGCCCCATATACCTTGATTTCCGTAATGTCCAAATCTATCTCGGTTAGTAATGAACTCAATGGCTGAAACTCCGCAGCTCTCTGGGCTAGAGAAATGTTGCCTCATCTCAGTCTTAAATGGCCGGCCCGTTATTCTGAACCCCTAGTTCTGGACTCCACAGACAGGGTAAACAGCCTCTCATCATCCGCCCAGTCAAGCCCTGAAAGAATTTATATTTTCTTCCTTCGTACAGTCTGCTGATTTCATTTCACCACAGAAAGCAATGTTTAACTGGATGGACATGCAGCAGGAAATACAATGCAGCCGCAGATTTATTCTTGAAACCTTTCTGTGACTCGCACACGGCCGTATTAAGGAAAAAAGCAGCACACGGGAGAAAATGCGATTTGAATCCCGTTCGCAGTGTCGAATTGGCTCAATTTGCCCGAACGCCATATGAAGCAGCAATTTGAATCAGACATTACACTTCATTTCAGTCTCAAAACGTTAAGTGATCACACACTGAAAACCGCACGCAAATACAAAAGCACACGGCCCGTGCGAGTCAGTAAACCGCATTCAAACACTGCAAAAAAATCAGCTCGAGTCAAAGATTTTGCGACTAGCAATTCATACCTCTAGCATTTGGCTGAAAACAAGAGTTTGCAGGGGATGCTCGCTTCTCGGCCGCGGCGCCAGCGACAGGAATAAGTCATCCACTCACAACCGAGCCCTCCAACGTACTGGAGCTGCTTGTGACGGAGCAGCTCAATCCTCAGGCCCTGATTGGACACAGACAATGGGGGTGGTCTCGCGCAGCTGTATGTGATTGGTTGGTTGTTGTCACATGAACCGGGTGCGGGGAGATGCAAGTTAGCTGAAGTCCTCTGGCAATTGTTATTGCTTCAAGCTTTCTGTTCTTACCAATGAAAGTGTTAAACTGAGCAAAGAGTAGAAAAGGGTTTACAGAATGGATTATCTACTGTGGGCGATTTTGCTGTTGGACTTTCATCGCATGAATGCGGCACTTGCAATATTGGTAAAAGGGAAGGAGAATATCCAGGCTGCCTGACAGTAGACTGATCGCTGAAGCGGTTGTTCCCATTGAAAGCAGGAAGGCAGCAGCAGTTTGCTCACCACTGTTCATATCAACGAATGGAAGACAATATATAAGTGGGTGGGCTCGAGCGACTAAACTTTCAGTTAATAGCCGAACACGCTGGCCCATTGCGCCACAGAGACAGTCGAAAAACGATTTGAATTTCGTATTATTCCACAGGAACCCAAGTGACTATGTACCAGAGCGGTCAGACCAGAGGCACCGATTTTGCAGCAAATGAGAAGCTGCGTGTGGGCAGTTAGACGTCGTGTAGTCGTGGCCGAGTTGTTGAAGCGATGGACTGGAATTCCAGTGGGATTTCCTTGCACAGTTTCGAATTTATCTGACTACGGAAGTGATGACGTCATCCCAAATGACTAGTTTTTACGTCATTTTAACTGCTGCCTTTCGGTTCCTTTGCCGAGACACATTCAAAGCTATAAACAAACAACGATTCAAGCAGAAAGTAAAACAAGCACTTCACCCCATTATTACATCAAGCCATCACGAGATGCCTATACCACAGGAGAAACATTACATTCTTTATTGCTCTTGAAACCTTGAAAGCAAATTTAATTCTTAATTTATCCCTGTTAATAACAAATTCCTCAGACTAATGGTATGAAAACACATCTGATCCAAATCACAGAGCCCAGACCACCATCTGTTTATACCGAATTGATCTTCTCTTCACCTTGTCTTAATATAACTTTCACTGTCTGGATAGGCTATTCGTGTTATATTGATCGGATTGGAGCACCGGAGCAGATGGGAGGTACTGTTCAACGGGCAAGTTTGGATGGGCGAACGGGGAAACGACGGAGAGATGGTGGATGTGAGGGTGAAAGCAATGGGGGGCGCGGTCGATCGATTGGAAGAAACAAAAATGTTAAAGTTGGCTATATCTGAATAAGTGAATTCAGTTGGTTGGGTGACGGTATTTGTAGTGTTCGATGCTGGATTCAGGCCATTTATGGACCAGAGGAAATTCTGAAAATCGCATCTTCCTATCAATAACAACTGATGGAAAAAGTGACATCATACTGAAAAAAGTCATGCCTGCACGGTTTACTGTTGTTAGTGAAGCAACGAAATTTATGAACACTGCAATATGATTTGAACCCATGCCCCGGAAGAAAACGGAACCTAAACCCAGCGCGATAGACCACTCAGCCACGCTACTGCAGCAGTTGGTTTTGGATTCCGAAACTAGTAACTGGTGATTGAAATGTGTCTTGGTCTTGTAAAAAAAAGGGGGAAACAAAAGGAAATCAAATTCGTGGACGGCAAACACTCTTCTGATGTAACCCACCAGATTAGAAGAAGCTACCTGGTCACAGGGCAATACAATAAATAGATGTTTGTCGGAACACACTCATTGTAAATTTAATTCATAATTAATACATGTTGTGTATTGCAAGCAGGACGTTGGTGTAAGTAACGTGTGATAAGATCGTGGATAGCAATAGATGTTTATATTGTTGGTGAAAATAAGAATGCAAATAGCAGAGGATGGCTTTGATCCATCGACTTCTGGGCACAACACGCTTCCGCTGCACAACTCTGCTGTCGGCTGGTGTTAAATCCCGGTTGGTGCGTATGTTCAGATGTTCCACAGAGCTTTGTGTTAGCGAGACAAATTTCAGCATCAAGGCTATGTTGAAAGCTATAGCATGGCCCTCAAACAGCCCAGCGACCCGGACCCCGCTGCACCCGTGTTGGGAGGTTCACATGGCTGCACAATGTCACAAGGACACACAGTATTACACCACCGACAATGGTACAGACACAAAATGACACACAGAAAACCAGCAAGGGTCTTCCTGGCCACACAAAGGGAGGGACAAAGAAAGAAACTGAAGAAACCAGAGAGAGAGAGAGACCAGCAGACCGAATAACACGAGGGAGAGACAGAGACATAGTGAAAAACAGATACTGCGAGAGAAAAAGAGGGAGAGATAGACAGTCAGGGAAACAGAGACAGAGATGAAGAGAGAGATTGCATGAAGGTGCTTTCTGCTCTGTAAAGAAACTCCGTGTTGTGTAAAGATGTTTCTTGTTAAATAAAGGTTTTCCCTGTTGTTTAGAGATCTTGTCTGCTTTGTAAAGGTGTCCGCTATGGAGTAATATGTTTCCTGTTGTGTAAAGTTTCCCAGTGTTGTGTAATGGTGTTTCCGTGTTGGGTAAAGGTATTGTTTGTTGTGAAAAGGCCAAGAGCACCATCTGGTGGTGGAGAGGCGGCTCTGCAGGAATGCGTTGAGAGAAAGGGAAAGGCCAAGTCTGCTGCAAGTTTGCAGCAATTGCAGCTTATTTTCTTGCAAATAAAGTTTTTTGAAAGTTGTGTTGCAGGTTCTTGTTTATTGCAAGAAGGAAGTTGCTGTAAGTAATGCATAAAGTGCGATAAAAAAAACCTGACGCATTGAGCCTGAAATTTATCCTGGTTATAAGAAGACAGAACAATATGGAATATTTTCCCTCTTAAACACAAGTTCCTCAGACTAATGGTATGAGCAGAGAGTCCAGATCACCGCCCACACTTTTTTTACAGAATGGATCTTCTCTTAACCATGTCTTAATGTAACTTTCACTGTCTGGATAGGATAGATTGAAAAAAAGATAATCGTGTTATATTAATCGGATTGGAGCACAGGAGCAGATGAGAGGTGCTGTAGAACCGGCAAGTTTGGAAGGGCGAACGGGGAAAGGATGGAGAGATGGTGGGTGCGAGAGTGACAGCAATGGGGGGTGCAGTCGATTGATTGCATGAAATGGAAGAGACAAAAATGTAAAAGTGGAGTATATGGCCTAGAAATTCAGTTGCGTTCGCCAGCCGTTAACGCCATAAGAGGGGTAGATTTCCAGCGTTAGGCACTTAGCGCCCAGGCAGTCTGCGCCAACGCCCAACTTCAGTTGACATTTAGCACCGGCGCAAAGTGTTTGCGCCCGCTCAGCTGCGCGTGCAGCTTATGACGTCATTTCGTCGTGCAACGCTGCTTGTGCGCCCCAAACCGGAAATTCAGTGGCGCCCGCCCAATGTGCGTGTGGCGCTGTTTAGAACTGTGAAGTGGAACGCAGCAGAGGCCCTGCCCCTCCTGTGCCATGTGGGAAATCAGGGACACTGTCCCTGACAACTATGCGTGCAGGAAGTGTGTCCAGCTGCAGCTCCCAGCGGACCGCATGGCGGCGCTGGAGCTGCGAATGGACTCACTCTGGAGCATACGCGATGCTGAGGATGTTGTGGATAGCACATTCAGTGAGTTGGTCACACCGCAGGTAAAGGCTAGCTCAGACAGTAAATGGGTGACCAAAAGGCAGGGTAAAGGCAGGAAGGTAGTGCAGGAGTCACCTGCGGTCATCTCCCTCCAAAACAGGTTTACCGTTTTGGGTACTGTTGGGGGAGATGACTTATCAGGGGAAGGCACCAGCAGCCAGGTTCAGGGCACCATGACTGGCTCTGCTGCACAGAAGGGCGGGAAAAAGAGGGATAGGGCTATAGTGATAGGGGATTCAATTGTAAGGGGGATAGATAGGAGTTTCTGTGGCCGAGACCGAGACTCCAAGATGGTATGTTGCCTCCCTGGTGCAAGGGTCAAGGATGTCTCGGAGCGGGTGCAGAGCATTCTGAAGGGGGAGGGGGATCAGCCAGTTGTCGTGGTACATGTAGGTACCAACGATGTAGGTAAAAAGAGGGAGGAGGTCCTACAAGCTGAATTTAGGGAGTTAGGAGCTAAATTGAAAAGTAGGACCTCAAAGGTAGTAATCTCTGGATTGCTACCAGTGCCACGAGCTAATAAGTTTAGAGAGAGTAAGACAGATAAGCTAAATACGTGGCTTGAGCAGTGGTGCAAGGGAGAGGGATTTAAATTCTTGAGGCATTGGAACCAGTTCTTGGGGAGGACTGACCTGTACCAAGGGGACGGTCTACACCTGAACTGTGAGGGAGCCGATGTCCTCGGGGTAATATTTTCTAGGGCGGTTCGGGAGGATTTAAACTAATTTGGCAGGGGGATGGGAACCTAGGTAGTGGAAAATAGGGAAGTCATATGAAGTCAGAAATAGATGGTAGAAAGGTGAGAAGCAATAAGCAAAGGAGAGAAACACAAAGGGCCAAACTAATTCATAATGAGAGTGTGAAAAAAGCAAGCGTGAAGGCTTTGTATCTTAATGCTAGAAGCATTAGGAACAAGGTGGATGAATTAGTTGTGGAAATAGAGGTAAACAAGTATGATTTGATTGGGATTACAGAAACGTGGCTGCAGGGTGGGCAAGGCTGGGAACTTAACATCCAGGGATATACAATATTTAGGAAGGATCGGCAAAAAGGTAGGGGAGGTGGGGTAGCATTGCTGGTAAAGGAGGGGATTAATGCAATGGAAAGGAAGGATATTAACTCGGATGAAACGGAATCTGTATGGGTAGAAATGAGAAATAGCAAGGGGAGGAAAACGTTAGTGGGTGTGATATATAGGCCTCCAAATAGTAATATGGAGGTGAGGGAAGGCATAAAAAGGGAAATTAGAGAAGCGTGCGATAAGAGCACAGCTGTCATCATGGGTGACTTTAATTTACATATTGATTGGACTACCCAAATTAGTAAAAATTCTGAGGAGGAGGAATTCCTGGAATGTTTTCGGGACGGTTATCTGGACCAATATGTCGAGGAGCCGACTCGAGATCAGGCCATTTTAGACTGGGTATTGTGCAATGAGAAGGGACTTATCAGCAATCTTCTTGTACGAGGCCCCTTGGGTCAGAGCGATCATAATATGATCGAGCTCTCAGTGGAGATGGAGAGTGAGGAAATTGAATCAGAGACTAAGGTCCAGAACTTAAATAAAGGGAATTACGAGGGTATGAGACGGGAATTGGGTAAGATTGATTGGGTGGTGTTTCTGGGGGGATTGACAGTGGATAGACAATGGCAAGCATTCAAAGATAGAATGGAAGAATTCCAGAACATGTTTATACCGGTTTGGTATAAAAATAAACCTAAAAAGGTGACTCAACCGTGGATAACGAGGGAAATTAGGGACAGCATAAAATCAAAAAAAAGGGCATATCAACTGGCAAAAAAAAGCACCAGACCGGAAGATTGGGGGCAGTACAGGATACAGCAAAAGAGGACAAAGGGATTAATCAGGAAGGGGAAAATAGAATACGAAAGTAAACTTGCAGCAAACATAAAGACAGACTGCAAAAGCTTTTATCGGTATATCAGGAGGAAAAGACTGGTAAAATCCCAAGTCGGTCCCTTGCAGTCCGATTCGGGAGAATATATAATGGAGAATAAGGAAATGGCTGACCAATTAAACTCATACTTTGGTTCTGAATTCACAAAGGAGGACACAAATAACCTCCCAGGAATATCGGCAAACATAGGGACTAATGAGAGGGAGGAGCTGACAGAAATTAGTATCTCTAGGGATATGGTGCTGGGTAAGTTGACGGGACTGAAGGCCGACAAATCCCCGGGGCCTGATAAACTACATCCTAGGGTACTTAAGGAGGTGGCCCTGGAGATAGCAGATGCTCTAAGGATCATCTTCCGGAACTCCATTGACTCGGGAACAGTACCCGTGGATTGGAGGGTAGCTAATGTTACCCCAATATTTAAAAAGGGGGGTAGAGAGAAAGCAGGGAATTATAGACCAGTAAGCCTTACATCGGTTGTGGGCAAAATGCTAGAGTCCATTATTAAGGATAAAATAGCGGAGCACTTGACAAATGGGGAAAGGATCGGACAGAGTCAACATGGATTTACAAAGGGTAAATCGTGTTTGACTAATCTGCTGGAATTTTTTGAGGAAGTAACTGGTAAAATAGATGGGGGAGAGCCAGTGGATGTGGTGTACCTTGACTTCCAGAAAGCCTTCGATAACGTTCCACACAAAAGATTATCATGCAAAATTAAGGCTCATGGAATTGGGGGCAAAGTATTAACGTGGATAGAGAACTGGCTGGCGGATAGAAAACAGAGAGTTGGAATAAACGGCTCGTTTTCGGAGTGGCAGGCAGTGACCAGCGGGGTGCCACAAGGATCTGTCCTGGGACCCCAGCTGTTCACAATATATATAAATGATCTGGATCAGGGAATTGGATGCAATATTTCCAAATTCGCTGACGACACTAAACTAGGAGGAGGGGTGGGCTCTGATGAGGATGTCAGGAGGCTACAGTGCGATTTGGACAGGTTGGGGGAATGGGCGGATACATGGCAGATGCACTATAATGTGGATAAATGCGAGGTTATCCACTTTGGGGGTAAAAACAGGAGGGTAGATTATTATCTAAATGGCAATAGATTGGGAGATGGGGAAGTGCAGAGGGACCTGGGTGTTCTTGTGCACCAGTCACTGAAGGAGAGCATGCAGGTGCAACAGGCGATTAAGAAGGCAAATGGTATGTTGGCCTTCATATCAAGGGGGTTCGAGTATAGGAATAGGGATACCTTACTACAGCTGTACAAGGTGCTGGTGAGACCGCATCTGGAGTATTGTGTACAGTTTTGGTCGCCCCATCTGCGGAAGGATGTTCTTGCCATGGAAAGAGTTCAACGGCGATTCACCAGGCTGATACCTGGAATGGCGGGAATGACCTACGAAGAGAGATTAAATAGTTTGGGCTTGTACTCACTGGAGTTTAGAAGATTGAGAGGGGATCTCATCGAAACATATAAAATTATGGCAGGCCTGGACAGGCTGAATTCAGAGAGAATGTTTCCAATGGCCGGGGAGCACAGAACCAGGGGCCACAGTCTAAAAATAGCGGGCAAATCATTTAAAACAGAGATGAGGAAGAATTTCTTCACTCAAAGAGTGGTGAGCCTGTGGAATTCCCTGCCACAGAGGGCTGTGAAGGCTAATTCAATAAATATTTTCAAGAGAGAATTGGATATATTTCTGAAGGCTAAGGGGATTAAGTGTTACGGAGAAAAGGCGGGGACGGGGTACTGAACTGGTAAGATCAGCTATGATCTCAGACAAAGATCAGCCATGATCTCATTGAATGGCGGAGCAGGCTCGAAGGGCCGAATGGCCTACTCCTGTTCCTATCTCTATGAAACTATGAATTAAAGGGCACTTACACTGAACTATAAAGGCCAGCCATTTTGCAGCAATGACTTTAGTGCATTGGATTTCTGGACAGAGACCAAGGAACAGACCTTACTGATTTGGGACAACATAGGAGAGGTATTTTTGGCTTCTGGCCAGAGCTTGGAAATTTGACTCTTTGTGATTTAACTGTTTGCAAGTTTATTATGGGGGCTGCATGGTGTTCCAACCCTCAGTTCCAGCATTATGTGCGAAGGGCTCGCAGACGCTGTGTGAGAGGGCCAGCCATGCCTAGACGCAGAGGGGCCATCAGGCGTCGGCAACGTAGGCCTTACCCACTCAGGAAATACCGGCAGCAGGTGTCCTATCTCACCATGACTGCCGCGCATTGTGTTAAGAGGCTGCGCTTCAGAAGGGAGGTGGTTGCAGAGATCTGCCAGCTGCTTCACAGAGATCTGCGTCCACAGCTGATGTGCAGGACGTCTCTGTCGGTGGAAGTGAAGGTCACGGTGGCTCTGAACTTTTATGCAAGCGGCTCCTTCCAAGCCGCTGCTGGGGACATAGCGAACATCTCCCAGTTCGCCGTGCATCGCTGCATCCGGCAGGTCACCAATGCCCTTTTCGCAAGGAGGCACCAATTCATCTCCTTCCCCATGACCCTAGAGAGGCAGGAGCAGCGTGCTGTCGGATTTGCCAGGATCGCCGACTTCCCCATGATGCAGGGCGCCATTGACTGCACGCATGTGGCTATGCGGGCACCTATCGACAATGCCGAGGATTATCGCAACCGGAAGGGCTACCATTCCCTCAATGTACAGCTGGTGTGTGACCACAGGCAGCGCATCCTAGCTGTCAATGCCCGCTTTCCAGGAAGCAGCCACGATGCATTTATCCTGCGCCAGACTACTGTGGCTGACATGTTTGAGGCACAGCCTCCACCAAGGGGATGGCTTATTGGGGACAAGGGCTACCCTTTGTGCACATGGCTCATGGCCCCGCTCTGCGCGCCCAGGACCCCTGCGGAGGAGGCATACAATGAAAGCCATCAAGCCACAAGGAACATCATAGAGCAAACGATTGGCGTCCTCAAGCAACGGTTCCACTGCCTGGATCGATCCGGCGGATCTCTACAGTATTCGCCGGATAGAGTCTCCCAGTTCCTCGTCGTTTGCTGCATGCTGCACAACCTGGCTATCCGCAGGACTCAGGCACTGCCACCTCACGTTGGGCCACCACCTCAGGAGGACGAGCAGGAGGACCATGAGGAGGAGGAGGAGGAGGAGTACCAGCCCAGAAGGGAGCCACAAGGTCCAAGGGCCGTCCGCCAGCGGCTTATTGAACGACACTTCTAGGCCCCCTGTCAGGGAATGGCTTGAGGCAATGAACGCACCTGAATGCAGCCGCTCCGCAAGCCCTCAGCCGGTTAACGCAACAACGACTTGAAACATGACACCTGGAAAAGCTGAATAAATAAAAAGCTTTATTGAACAAACTCAGGGCCCTTTCCACATGAAACAGAAAAACAGACAAGACCCCCAAAAAACAGTGACAAACATATCTCACTCCCACAACCTGGGGAGGAATAACAAAACTTGTCAATCCAATTGGCCTTCATCTTCGGCCTTTCCAAAATAAGCCCCCCCCCTCCAGAACACAAACACCCCCATATAAAAAAAACAGTTGCCGACACCCTCTACTTGGTGTGCCGAGAGGGCGAGTCCTTGTGCAGGCTTCTGCGGCCCCTGTTGCTCCACCTCAACCTGGGCCCTGTGGGTGTTGGAAGGCTGGGGGAAGGCTCCTGAGGGCCACAATGAGTAATGGCAGATGCCCTTGGAGGTCGGCCTAGATGAGGTCCGGCCCTGGAGGGTCCGGCTGCTGACTGCTGCAGCTGTGGCTGGGCAGCATCAGTCTCTGCAGCATCTCGTCGCACCTTGGCTGGGGGAGTGGCAGTGGCGGCTGCAGCAATGGGTGCAAGCTGGCTGATGCCAGGCGCTCGCTGGTCGCCAGAGACATTGGCACTCGGCCGGGCTGGCACTGCAGCAAGCGCAGCAATCTGTT
The DNA here is from genome assembly GCF_052327205.1 of Somniosus microcephalus. Taxonomy (NCBI): domain Eukaryota; kingdom Metazoa; phylum Chordata; class Chondrichthyes; order Squaliformes; family Somniosidae; genus Somniosus; species Somniosus microcephalus. Next base: position 10,943,910 of record NW_028225183.1, on the reverse strand, counting down.
GAGGCCAGACCGCTGTGCTGCAGCAGGGCGGCGGGTGCCCTGTCGATGCTTCCGTGACACAGCGAGTGTGGCAGAAGTGAGTGCCCGAACTGCCCTGTTCTGTGCCCGCATCAGATCAGCCTGTGTCTGCACGGCAATCTCATGAACTCGCCACTCGCGTCCTGTGCTGCCGCGAGTTGGTCGACACCCCTGGCCTGTGCTGCGGCGAGTTGCTCGACACCCCTGGCCTGTGAGTCCCCGAAAGCGGCCACACTATGAGCCAGGGACTCAATGGCCTGAGGCAACTGTCCCATAACCCCCATGAACTCGTTGTGGCGCCGCTCGGAGGCCGCAGACATTTCATCAAGGAGGCGCACCTCCTGGGCGAGGACCGTCTCCGGACTGGAGGGCGGACTCTCCATCTGGGGAGAAGGCCGCCAAGCTGCCCGACCCTTCCCGCGTGCCTGGACGCCACTGGGCCCAGCAACTGCCCTTCCCTGCAACACTTCCCCCCTCTGGGGAGAAGGCAGCCGTGCTGCCCGACCCTTCCCACGTGCCTGGACGCCACTGGGCCCAGGAGCTACACCCCCCTGCAACACTTCCCCCCTCTGGGGAGAAGGCAGCCATGCTGCCCGACCCTTCCCGCCTGCCTGGACGCCACTGGGTCCAGGAGCTGCACCCCCCTGCAACACTTCCCCCTGGCTCTCCTCCAGGCAAGACGTGTCCCCTCCATTGCCATCCCCTGGCGCGGATGAGGGTTCCCCCGATGTGCCGCCTTCCTCTTGGTCCTCGTCGTCCTCCTCTTCCGAGGGAATGGCACTCTCAGCTTCATGGACCTCCTCCTCACCAGCTGAAAGCAGGAAGGCACAAAAGTAGATTTAGAGTGAGGACAGGGCATCAGCGAGGGAGGCATGAGTGGTGGCATTATGCGCATTGGTCTGACAGTGGCAAAGGATGTTGATCTGAAGCACAAGGGGAACGAGAGAGGTCCAAACGGTCATGTCCTTACCATTGGGGCCCAGCACAGGGTCGGCATCTCCAAAAGCAAAGGGGCCAACCACCCGGCCACGCATGAGTCGAACCACGCGCTCCTCCAGGTCACTGAGCTCCTGGAACTGGCCACGGCCTCCCCCAGTGACATTCCGGGTCTTCATATTCTTGGGCAGCTTGGCCTGCAAGAGAAAGGACGGCCTCTAAGTACAGTGAGTTGCCCTGTTGTTGTCTGCACTGCCTCCCATGGTAGAATAGCATGGCCAGTGTGGTGCCCTGTTGCTTTGTGCACTTACTCCCATGGTCGAGTCGCATGGCCAGTGTGGTGCCCTGTTGTTGTGTGCACTGCCTCCCATGGTCGAATAGCATGGCCAGTGTGGTGCCCTGTTGTTGTGTGCAATGCCTCCCATGGTCGAATAGCTTGGCCAGTGTGTAAAGTGCAGAAAGTGCTATTGATGATCATGCCAGTGCCATAGCTGCGGGAGGAGGGATGGCCATTAGGCCTTTGTGGTCCCTTTGCCCATAATGTGAGGTGCACATGCAAGGATGAGGAGGACACTGGAAAGGGTACTCACCCTGACCATCCGAGTGAGGTCGTTGTACTTCTTGCGGCATTGGTCCGCACTCCTGGGGACATCGCTGGTGGATGACACCATGTGGGCGATTTCCCTCCAGGCTCTCCTGTACTGCCTCCTGGGAGCCTTCTTGCCACTGTCCAGGCACAAGATCTCTCTTCTCTTTTCGAAAGCCTTAAGCAGCACCCTCAATGCATGCTCTGAGAAGCGCTGCGCTAGTTCACGGGCCTTCTGCAAGGCTTCAGGCGCTATTTGGGTCCACCAGCATTGTTGAGGCCTAGCTGCAGGGCTCCACTATCCAGGGCGTGGCAGCAGACAAAGTCGACCCTTCCCCCTTTAAGAGCTGGCCGGCGTCAGTGTGTCTGCTGTCAATCAAAACATGACCGCACCTGCGCTGCGCCCGGCCTCGGCGTTATCAGTCCGCACCGCCGGCTTAGCGCCTAAAGATAGGAGTGCAACGCCAGTTTCAGCGCTCGCCCAAACTCCATGGCCAAATCTACTGAATTTCGGTGAAGTGGCCTACACTTTCCGGCGGGCGCTAACTTTAGCGCCCGCCCGACTTTAGCGCCCCAGAAGTGGCGCGACTGAATTTCTAGGCCTATATATATAAAAGGATACTTCTGTCTGTCATTCCGTCTGTCTGTCTAGAATTAACTGGAAAGTTATAGAGGGTACCTACACGTGCGTTACGTCAAAAGAAAGCTGACGATTCCAGAACCGTCCTAAGTGTATTTACATTTCGGCCGGACAAAAATTGTTCGCGCGTTATGCAAAAACCTTCAAAATTAAACTCATTATCTGCTAATTAGCATTGATTGACTGACGTCAAGGTCAACCAATCCTGTACCGGCACGATTGCCCAATCCTACAGTTCAGTCGCCTGATGGTTGGCCAATCGCTGAGTCTGTGGGCAGGACTAATGCTTTTCAACTCAGGCATCAGGCAGCCATTGCTTCACTACTTCCAGCTCAAACTACTCTGCTAATCCAACTTCGAAAAAGTTAGTGGCCTAGAAATTCAGTTGCGTTCGCCAGCCGTTAGCGCCATAAGAGAAGTAGATCTCGAGCACTAGGCACTTAGTGGCCGGGCGCAGAACGATCTGCACCTCCGCCCAACTTCAGTAGACATTTAGCGCCGGCGCAAAGTGTTTGCGCGCGCTCAGCTGCGCGCGCAACTTATGACGTAATTTCGTCGTGCAACGCCGTTTGTGCGCCCCAAACCGGAACTTCAGTGGTGCCCGCCCAATGTGGGCGTGGCGCTGTTAAGAACTGTGAAGTGGAACGCAGCAGAGGCCCTGCGGGCCTCGGGGAGCGCTAATTAAAGGGCACTTAGAGTGAAGTATAAAGGGCAGCCATTTTGCTGCAATTACTTTAGTGCAACGGATTTCTGGACAGAGACCAAGGAAGAGACCTTTCTGATTTGGGCCAACATAGGAGAGGTATTTTTGGCTTCTGGCCAGAGCTTGGAAATTTGACTCATTGTGATTTCACTGTTTGCAAGTATATTATGGGGGCTGCATGGGGTTCCAACCCTCAGTTCCAGCATTATGTGCGAAGGGCTCGCAGAAGCTGTGTGAGAGGGGCAGCCATGCCTAGACGCAGAGGGGCCATCAGCCGTTGGCAATGTAGGCCTTACCCACTCAGGGAATACCGCCAGCAGGTGTCCTATCTCACCATGACTGCTGCGCAGTGTGTTAAGAGGCTGCGCTTCAGAAGGGAGGTGGTTGCAGAGATCTGCCAGCTGCTTCACAGAGATCTGCGTCCACAGCTGATGTGCAGGACGTCTCTGAATGTGGAAGTGAAGGCCACGGTGGCTCTAAACTTTTATGCAAGCGGCTCCTTCCAAGCCGCTGCTGGGGACATAGCTAACATCTCCCAGTTCGCCGTGCATCACTGCATCCGGCAGGTCACCGATGCCCTTTTCACAAGGAGACACCAATTCATCTCCTTCCCCATGACCCGAGAGAGGCAGGAGCAGCGTGCAGTCGTATTTGCGAGGATCGCCGACTTCCCCATGGTGCAGGGCGCCATTGACTGCACGCATGTGGCTTTGCGGGCACCTAGCGACAATGCCGAGGTTTACCGCAACCGGAAGGTCTACCATTCCCTCAATGTACAGCTGGTGTGTGACCACAGGCAGCGCATCCTAGCTGTCAAGGCCCGCTTTGCAGGCAGCAGCCACGATGCATTTATCCTGCGCCAGACTACTGTGGCTGACATGTTCCAGGCACAGCCTCCCCCAAGAGGATGGCTTATTGGGGACAAAGGCTATCCTTTGTGTACATGGCTCATGACCCCGCTCCGCGCGCCCAGGACCCCTGCTGAGGAGGCATACAATGAAAGATATCAAGCCACAAGGAACATCATAGAGCAAACGATTGGCATCCCCAAGCAACGGTTCCGCTGCCTGGATCGCTCCGGCGGATCTCTGCAGCATTCGCCGGATCGAGTCTCCCAGTTTGTCGTCGTTTGCTGCATGCTGCACAACCTGGCTAGCCGCAGGACTCAGGCACTGCCACCTCACGTTGGACCACCACCTCAGGAGGACGAGCAGGAGGACCATGAGGAGGAGGAGGAGGAGGAGGAGGAGTACCAGCCCAGGAGGGAGCCACAAGGTCCAAGGGCCGTCCGTCAGCGGCTTATTGAATGACACTTCAAGGCCCCCTGTCAGGGAATGGCTTGTGGCAATGAAGGCAAATGAATGCAGCCGCTCCGCAAGCCCTCATCCGGTTAACGCAACAACCACTTGAAACATCACACATGGACAAGCTGAATAAAGAAAAAGCTTTATTGAACAAACTCAGGGCCCTTCCCACATGAAAGCCAAAAACACACAACACCCCCAAAAAACAGTCAAAAACATATCTCACTCCCACAACCTGGGGAGGAATAACAAAACTTGTCCATCCAAATGGCCTTCATCCTCGGCCTTACGATAAGAACCCCCCCATAGACAGCACAAGCACCCCCATATAAAAAACATTTGCCAACACACTCTACTTTGTGAGCCGAGGGGGCCAGTCCTTATCCAGCCTTTTCTGGCCCCTGGACGACCTGCTGCTCCGCCTCAACCTGGGCCCTGTGGGTGTTGCAAGGCTGGGGGAAGGCTTCTGAGGGGCACATTGCGTGACGGCAGATGCCCTTGGGGGTCGGCCTAGACGAGCTCTGGCCCTCGAGGGGACGGCTGCTGACTGCTGCAGCTGTGGCTGGCCAGCATCAGTCTCTCCAGCAGCTCATCGCAGCTTTGCTGGGGGAGTGGCAGTGGCGGCTGCAGCAATGGGGGCAAGCTGGCTGATGCCAGGCGCTCGCTGGTCGCCAGAGACACTGGCACTCGACCGGCCTGGCACTGCAGCAAGCGCAGCAATCTGATGAAGGCCAGACCGCTGTGCTGCAGCAGCGCGGCGGGTGTCCTGGCAATGCATGCGTGACACAGCGAGTGTGGCAGCAGTGAGTGCCCGTACTGCCCTGGTCTGTGCCCGCATCAGACCAGCCAGTGACTGCACGGCACCACTGATCAACTGTCCACTCGCTGCCTGTGCTGCCCTGAAGTCATCCCGACTCGCGTCCTGTGCTGCCCTGAATTCGGCCCAACTCGCGTCCTGTGATGCCCCGAATTGTTCGAGACACCTGGCCTGTGCTGCCACGAGTTGTTCGAAACCCCTGGCCTGTGAGGCCCCGAAATCGGACACACTATGAGACAGGGACTGAATTACCTCAGGCAACCGTGCCACAACCCCCATGAACTCGGTGTGCCGACGATCCGAGTGCGCGAACATTTGATCAAGGAGGCGCACCTCCTGGGCGAGGACCGTCTCCGGAATGGAGGCCGGACTCTCCCTCTGGGGAGAAGGCCGCCGAGCTGGCCGACCCTTCCCGCGTGGTTGCACGCCACTGGGCCCAGCAACTGCACTCCCCTGCAACACTTCCCCCCTCTGGGGAGAAGGCCGCCGAGCTGCCCGACCCTTCCCGCGTGGCTGTACGCCACTGGGCACAGGAGCTACACTCCCCTGCAACACTTCCCCCTGGCTCTCCTCCAGGGAACACGTGTCCCCTCCATTGCCATCCCCTGGCGTGGATGAGGGTTCCCCCGATGTGCCGCCTTCCTCTTGCTCCTCCTCGTCCTCCTCTTCCGAGGGACTGACACTCGCAGCTTCAGGGACCTCCTCCTCACCAGCTGAAAGCAGGAAGGCACAAGAGTAGCTTTAGAGTGAGGACAGGGCGTCAGCAAGGGAGGCATGAGTGGTGGCATTCTGCGCATTGGTCGGACAGTGGCAAAGGATGTAGATCTGAAGCGCAAGGGGAACGAGCGGGGTCCAAACGGTCATGTCCTTACCATTGGGGCCGAGCACAGGGTCGGCATCTCCAATTGCAACGGGGCCAATCACCCGGGCACCCATGACTCGACCCACATGCTCCTCCAGGTCACTGAGCTGCTGGAACTGGGCATGGCCTCCCCTGGTGACAGTCCAGCTCTTCAGATTCTGGGCCAGCTTGGCCTGCAAGAGAAAGGACGGCCTCTAAGTACAGTGTGGTGCCCTGTTGTTGTGTGCACTGCCTCCCATGGTCGAATAGCTTGGCCAGTGTGGTGCCCTGTTGTTGTGTCTACTGCCTCCCATGGTCGAATAGCTTGGCCAGTGTGTAAAGTGCAGAAAGTGCAATTGATGTTCATCCCAGTGCCATAGCTGCTGGATGGGGTCTGGCCATTAGGCCTTTGAGGTCCCTTTGCCCATAATGTGAGGTGCACATGCAAGGATGAGGAGGACACTGGAAAGGGTACTCACCCTGACAACCCGAGTGAGGTCATTGAACTTTTTCCGGCATTGGACACCAGTCCTGGGGACATCGCTGTTGGCTGTGACCCTCTGGGCGATATCCCTCCAGGCTCTCCTGTACACCCTCTTGGGAGGCTTCTTGCCACTGTCCGGGAAAAGAAATGGCTTCTCTTCTCCATACCCCTAACCAGCACCTTTAAATCATGGGCAGAGAAGTGCTGCGCTCGCTCACGGGCCCTCTGCATCCTTCCTGGCGCTATTTCTCTCCAGCAGCAGTGTTTAGGCCTAGCTGGAGGGCTGCATTATCCAGGGCGTGGCAGCAGACCAAGTCGACCCTTCCCCCTTTAAGAGCTGGCCGGCGCCAGGGTGTCTGCTGTCAATCAAAACATGACCGCACCTGCGCTGCGCCCGGCCTCGGCGGTATCAGTCTGCACCGCCGGCTTAGCACCTAAAGATAGCCGTGCAACGCCAGTTTTAGCGCTCGAGCAAACTCCTTGGCCAAAGCTACTGAATATCGGCGAAGTGGCCTCCACTTTCCGGCGGGCGCAAACTTTAGCGGCCGCCCGACTTTACCGCCCCAAAAGTGGCTGTACTGAATTTCTAGGCCCCTTAGTGTTAGGGGATTAAATACGTGGGGTTACGGGGGATAGGGTGGGATATGTGTCGGTGCAGGCTCGATGGGCTGAAATGGCTTCTATCTGCACTGTAGATTCTGTGATTCTGTGATTCACCGATGTAACATTTATCTTCTGAAAATCACCTCAATTTATGAAGGCTATCCCAAAAATAAAGTGCCCTTAGAATGGGTATCGCTTTCATCGCTCTCATCCTGTATCCTCACTCCTGAGCCTGCCAAAATGGTCTGCAATATTTCAAGCAGAACCATGGCAAAGCCCCGTTAGTGTGTTCTCAGTTCACATTTTACTGTTGCAGCAATACAATCTAAAACTATTTTTACCTTCTCAATGTCCTTGCAGCATTGAATGTGGATCGTCAATGATTTATTGGTTATGAAACCACGGCCTGGAAATTCGGCTCGAGCAGTGGGGAAAAACGAGCGTTATCGGATCGGCCGCCCGTTTCACGTGGTGCCTGATATTCAGTTCTATTGCCATCAACTGAATATCAGGTGCTGCATATAACAGGCGGCCGATCCCATACCGCTCGCTTTGCGCCACCACCTGAGTTGAATTCGTAGCCCAATGACTGAGGAATTAGGAAACAAGGTAGGTCAGTGAAGATGGGAGTGATGGGCGACCAAAAATCAGTGCGACAGGATGTGGGAGGCAAGGACGACATTTTAATCAGCTAGGTAAACATCTGTTGGCAATATTACATTTCATGATTTCTGGATTTGAAAATCCACACAGGTAGTGTTTCTGTTTGCTTGGTTTGCAATCAGACTCAAACCTCATAATACACATCCAGTCAGGAATCTACACCAGTTACCAACACCGGTCGCCGGTAGATTGCTCAGCTTGTGGTGAGGCTGCATTTTCTGAAGGGCCTGTGAATAAAATTCGGAAGCGAACGTCCCATCAGCGACAGTCTACCCCTCATCTCCCAATAATGAATGTGATGTCTGGTCACTCAGAGTGTAGTATAGCGAAGCCTGTCTTAACACATAGTGTGTGTCCTAGAAATTCAGTTTGGGGCGGCCAGCTCGGTCGCGCCCAGAAAGTACCACTGCGCGCGGAGCCACTTGCGCCCGCCGGAAATTCAGTTTCAGCACCCCAACTCGAAGGCGGTCACTATTCAAGGGTTTCGGCGCCCCCACTTGGGGCGCTGAAACTGAATATCAGCGCGCTAGGTGCTGCAGCACCACCCGCTGCGGAGCGGCAGGCTGCGGTACTGCAGGCCTTCCTCCCTCTCTTAAGGGGGAGGTGCCTGCAACAGCGAGATCGCCGCTCGCTAGTGCCGGCGAATGAGCCCGGCACCACGGAGAAGTGCCGGGTTCCCGTAAAACAGCCGGCAATGCCATGGAGGGGGGTGGAGGAGGCCGGGGAAGGAGGTGCGGGCAGGCGGCCGCCGAAAAAGTGGCCGACCGCACCTCCGCCTTAACGCGCCCCACTAACGCTACAGGACGGCCCCGTTTTCTGATCGCTGTTTGCGGCCGCTGCGGAAGAGGCGGCCGCAACTAAATATTGCGGTCGGGCCGGTAGCGGGGCGGTAGCGGGGCAGTGCGCACACCGATGACGTCATCGGTGGCGGCGCAGCCCTACTGGCTACCGCCGCCATTACCGCAGCGCTGAATATCGGCAAAAGCTCAGCAAGTGGCGCAAAAGCCCTCTTTGGGCGAAAACTGGGCGCAAAGCCTACTGAATTTCTAGCCCTGTGACTGCAGTACAGTGGAGCCTGTCTTGCCACATAGTGTGGGACTGGAATATAGCGGACCCAGTCTTACCACACAGTGTGGACTTGAGTATAGCAGAGCCTGTCTCACCACATAGTGTGTCCTAGAGTATCGCAGAGCCTGTCTTACCAGATAGTGTGGACTGGAGTTATATGTAGTCCAGGCCCGGTAGGTTTGGCAGGTTCCCTAATCTGAAGGGATATTAATGATTGTTTCTTATAATAATTCACATCATAACCTCTGGGATTCTAGTCCAGTACCATGACCAATTCACTACCACCCACTTCATGAATGGAGCCTTATTTGCTGCTTTCTCCATTCTGGAGAATAACTCTTTCCGGGTTCTGTTCTACGGGCGTGGGTGAACTCTGATAGCTGGTGTGATGAGTGACTCTCCATATTTGAGCCAAGACACTGTGCGTGGGCTGGCGATTCTTTGCTGTACTCTGATACAATGGAGCCCATTTTGTTCCCACACCTTGTCCTTCGCGCAACGAGTCAGCAACCAGGTGATAAACAATGGGAGTCAGTCACTGATTGGCCCCTCCCTGACCGAGGACCCACTCAGTAAAGTTGCAGCTCCAGTGCACCCCGGCTGAGAGTAGTTGAAGCAAGTTTCTACCGTCATAGGCTTCAGCCCCACCACTTTCAGAGCACTGCCCCATCCATTGTGTTCATTCATTGGCCATTATGGACAGACATTCCTAACACCGTGTAAGGTTCTGAATTGTTCACTCGTTTTCTGTCTGCAGGTGAACATGCCGATCTGATCTTGGCCTCCTTTGTCCTGATGAGCCAGGCCCTGTATAAACAAACGCTGAACATGGTGGAAAAGCTGAATGAAAAACACGGTGATAAACTAAAGTTCTACCTGAGCAAAGCCGATGAAGCTGTTCATGAGAGTAACAGACACATACATACAGCGTTCGTTTTATTGCAACTGAGAGTCCCGTTCGTGGATGGATTTCCAAATTCCATGATTTCATCATGGTGCCCAATGATAATTTGAGACCAATTAATAAAAGGCAGATATGATGTGGGATTGATGCGTACAATGAGACTCGGCATAAAGATCGCCCCGAATCTGTCCACCAACACATAAACTAAGGTGTTCCTTTTGAATTAGTGCATTGGATAAGGGTGTGTAGAGGCGATTGTTTCCCCATTTTAGAGTCAAACATATTGTCCTTATTTTGCTATAATTCCTTGATTGGATATTGTTACATATAATTAATTAGTAAACCTTACTGCAATTTGGGACATTGATTCTGCTGAGGCTTCTTGCACCTTTTTCTGCTGGAGAAGCTCAGGAGAGGGGAGAAATAATCCTGAGACGCTTTAGCCCCACCACTGGAGGGGCAGGGTTACACGTGTCTATGGAGTTTCCAGTACAAACATGGAAAAATGAATTTATAAAAGGAAAAAGATTGATATGGAAATATGACAACAGGGAGATAAAATTTAGAGTCATAGATTCATAGAATTATACAATACAGGAAGAGGCCCTTCGGCCCACCGTGCGACGCCGGCCATCAAGCCCTTTCTATTGTAATCCCATTATCATGCATTTGGTCCGTAGCGTTGTATGGTATGGCGTTTCAACTGCTCAGCTAAATCTTCTTGTATATTGTGAGGGTTCCTGCCTCTACCATCATTTCAGGAAGTGAGTTCCAGATTCCAACCACCTTCTGGGTGAAAAAGTTTTCCCTCGAATCCCTTCTAAACCTCCTGCCCCTTACCTTGAAGCTGTGCCCCCTGGTTTCCCCCCTGCTCTATCTACTCTACCTATGCCCCTCATAATGTTGTACACCCTTAGCCTTCTCTGCTCAAAGGAAATAACACCAGCCTGTCCAGTCTCTCTTCATAGCTGAAGCGCTCCAGAACATGTAACATCCTGGAGAATCCCCTCTGCACCCTCTCCAATGCAACCACATCCCTCCTATAGTATGGTGACCAGAACTGCACACAATATTACAGCTGTGGCCTAACTAGCGTTTTGTACAGCTCCATCATAACCTCCCTGCTCTTATATTCTAGGCCTCGACTTATGAAGGCAAGTCTCCCATGTGCCTTTTTCAGCACCTTTTCTACCTGTCATGCTGCCTTCATAGAAACATAGAAACACAGAAGATAGGAGCAGGAGTCGGCCAATCGGCCCCTCGAGCCTGCTCCACCATTCAATGAGATCATGGCTGGCCCTCCAAATTCAGAACCCTGTTCCTGCCTTCTCTCCATATCCCTTGATCCCTTTAGCCTTAAGAAATATATCCAACTCCTTCTTGAATATATTTAATGAATTGGCCTCTGCTGCCTTCTTTGGTAGAGAATTCCACAGGTTCACCACTCTCTGGGTGAAGAAATTCCTCCTCATTTCTGTCTTAAATGGCTTACCCCTTATTCTTAGACTGTGACCCCTGGTTCTGGACTCCCCGACCATCGGGAACATCCTTCCAGCACCGGGTCTGTCTAGCCCTGTTAGAATTTTATAAGTTTCGATGAGATCCCCTCTCATTCTTCTGAACACCAACGAGTACAAGCCCAATCGACTCAATCTCTCCTCATACGTCACTCCCGCCATCCCAGGTATCAGCCTGGTGAATCTTCGTTGCATTCCCTCCATGGCAAGATCATCCTTCCTCAGATAACGCGACCGAAACTGCACACAATACTTCAGATGTAGTCTCAACAAGGCCCTGTACAACTGCAGCAACACCTCCTTATTCCTATACTCAAACCCTCTCCCTATGAAGGCCAACATACTATTTGCCTTATTAACCACCTGCTGCATCTGCATGCTCACTTTCAGCGACTGGCGCACAAGGACGCCCAGGTTTCGTTGGACTTCCCCTTTTCCCAATCTATTGCCATTCAGATAATAATCTGCCTTCCTGTTTTTGGCACCAAAGTGGATAACCTCGCATTTATCCACGTTATATTGCACCTGCCAAGCTGCTGCCCAATCACTCAACCTGTCCAAATCATACTGGAGTTTCTCGGTATCCTCCTCACAGCACACACACCCACCCAACTTTTTGTCGTCTGCAAATTTGGAGATATTACATCTAGTTCCCTAATTCAGGGATCTATGTACATGCACACCAAGCTCCCTCTGATCCTCTGTCCTTCCGAGGGTCCTCCCATTCATTGTGTATTCCCTTGCCTTGTTAGTCTTCTCAAAGTGCATCACCTCACACTGCCAATGTTCTGCCCATCTAAGCAAACCCTCTATATCGTCCTTTAGCCTGAGGCTTCCCTGCTCGCTATTTACCACTCCAACAATTTTCGTTTCATCTGCGAACTTACTGATCATACCTCCAACATTCATATCTAAATCATTAATGTACACTAACAACAGCAAAGTTCACAACACTGATCTCTGCAGTGCACCACTGGACACAGGCTTCCAGTCACAAAAAACAACCTTCGACCATCACCTGCTGCCTCCTGCCACAAAGCCAATTTTGTAGAAATAAGGTTTTGAATAGCTCGTACATAATACATGTTTAACACATGCCAATAGCTCTCTGTTGCAACATCTGTCAAAGTGATTTGAATCCAGCATTGGAATGTTTTTCACGGTAATAGAGCCATTTTCCAGATCCGATATCCATTGTCTAATATTTTTGGGGGTTTTCAGCCTATCTCGCTAACGGTACACCATCCTGACTGTGCACCAGTACAAAATTCATGTCATGGGAAGCATTTGCTGTATGACATGAAGAAAACGTACAGTAACAGAGCTCTGGAATAAGCTTGGCATCACATTAAAAAAAATGATTGGAGCGCAATAGACGTCACACAAAACAGATAGCAGGCTGGACTCTATGGGACAGATGGGGTGATCTGCTAGACTAGTAAGTGCAATTCAAATGTCGGGATTTTAGCACCAACCTCAGCAAGATGTGCCATTGCATTAATAAAATAAGATAAATTCTGAACGGGGTCCAGAGGAAATGATGGGGAATATTCAGGAAGTTCAGGATGATACAATGGATTCCCTCTCATGATTAGATGAAGGTGGTAGTTTCGGCTAATCTTCATTCCTTAGCTAATGCTACCAAAGGACAGATTGACTGGTCGTTTATCCCAATGCCACCACTGTCCTAACATCTCAACTGGTGCCGTAATGTCCTTCAGTAAAGGTAGCCTGCCATATATAATGGCAATGGCTAAAAAAATTACCAGTTCCGGGTGATCTTGACTTTGTGCGATACTGTGAAACGGGTAGTAGTGGTTCGTCCGAATGATGTATATCTCCCCCGATTATTAGTTTCAATGAAAGTAATAAAATAACACCCGTTGTACACCATCGCACTATGTCATAATATATCCCGATGTTCTAAATCTTAATGCTCCCAATGCAACGAAGGATGGGCAATAAATGCAGCTGAACTGCAAGAGCAAATTTAAGAGCATAAGAACTTAAGGAACAAGAGCAGGAGTAGGCCATACGACCACTCGAGCCTGCTCCTAAATTCAACATGTTCATGGCTGATCATCGACCTCAACTCCACTTTCCCGCACGATCACCATATCCCTTGATTGCCCAAGAGTCCAAAAAAACTATCTATCTCAGCCGTGAATATACTCAAAGATTTACAACCGTCTGAGTGAAGAAATCCCTCCTCATCTCGCTCTTAAAATGTGTACCCCTTATCCTGAGACTGGGCCGCGAGTTCTAGACACTCCAGCCAGGGGAAACAACCTGTCATCATCTACCCAGTCAATTCCCGTAAGAATATTGTATGTTTCAATGAGATCACCTCTCATCGAACTAGATTACAGATAGTATAGGTCCATTGCACACAATCTTTCATCAAATGACCGCCGTCTCATCCCAGGAATCAATCTAGTGGACCTTTGCTGCACCGCCTCCAAGGCAAGTATATCCTTCCTTAGATAAGGATACCAGAGCTGTGCAGCTGTAACAAGACTTCCTTACTCTTATTCTCCAACACCCTTGCAATAAAGGCCAACATGTCATTTGCCTTCCTTATTGCTTGCTTTAACTGCATGCTAGCTTCATGTGTTTCTTGCACAAGGACACCGGAATCTCTCTGAACACCAACATTTGAGAGTTTCTCACAATGTAAAAATATTCAGTTATTCTGTTCTACCTAACAAAGCGAATAAACTCACATTTTCTTACATTATACTCCATCTGCCACCTTACTGCACACACACTTAGTGTATCTATATCCCTTTGCAGACCCTTTGTGCTCTCCTCAAAACTTATTGATCCACCTAGCTCTGTCATCAGCAAACTTGGATATGTTACACTGGGCCCTTTGATCTCGGTTATTAATATAGATGGTAAATAGCTGTGGCCCGAACTTTGATCCTTGTGCATCCCACTAGTTACCGCCTGCTAACCTGAAAAGTACCTTTATTCCTACTCTCTGTTTTCTGTCTGTTAACCAATCCTCTGTCCATGCTATTATATTACCCCCAACCCGATGAGCCCTAATCATGTCTAATAACCTTTTATACGACATCTAATCGAATGCCTTTTGTAAATCCAATTATATTACATCCACTGGCTCTCCTTTATCTACACTGCTAGATACATCCTCAGAAAATTCCAAATTTAAAATGTACTCTCGTAAAACCACTTAAAGGCAAGAAAATTTGGAGGATATTTTAATGCCTTGCAGCTTTTAATGCCGCTTTTACTATTCCTAATCCTTTACCAGCAGTTAGATCGTCCAACTATCTCCATATTCTCAGCAAAATAAAACCGCAGAAGCATTAATTCCCAGTAGGCTCTGAAACAGAAATCTGAAAGAGTATTGTTGTTCAATGCCTCTATAGAAATAAAAGATGTGAATCACCAATTGCATTTCTTATTAAATGTGTTTACAGAGCTGCTTTTTTCAGCAGAATTGCCTGCTTTTTTCACGGATTAGATAGGCGTTTCCATGGCCGCAAACGAACTCCAGGATGGTGTGTTGGCTCCCTGATGCAAGGGTCAAGGATGTCTCAGAGCAGCTGCAGAACATTTTGGAAGGGGAGGGTGAGGGAGGGAGCCAGTTGTAGTGGTGCATATAGGTACCAACGATATAGGTAAAAAACGGGATGAGGTCCTAAAAGTTGAATGTAGGGAGTTAGGAGGTAAATTGAAAAATAGGACCACAAGGGAAGTAATCTAAGGATGGCTACTAGTGCCACGTGCTAGTCAGAGTAGAAATAGAAGGATATCTCAGCTGAATATGTGGCCAGAGGAATGGTGCGAGGTGGAGGGATTCAAATTCCTGGGACATTGGAACCGTTTCTGGGGGAGGTGGGTTCAATTCAAGCAGGATGGTTTGCAACTGGGCAGGGCCGGGACTGATGTCCTAGGGGAGTGTTTGCTAATGCTCTGGGGGAAGGTTTAAAATAAAATGGAACGGGGTTGGGAACCTGTGGAGGTGGACAGAGGAAAGGGGTACAAGGACAGATGCAAAAGATAGGAAGGAGAAAAACAAAAGTGGCAGTCAGAGAAACCAAGTCAGAGAAATCAACGGTTTAAATCAAACATGGCCGCAGTAAATAATAATTCCAATAGTTATAAGAGCGTTAAAAAAAACAAGCCTGAAGGCGTTGTGTCTTAATGCGAGGAGCTTTCGTAATCAGGTGGATGAATTAGATGCACAAATAGAGGTAAACGAATATGATTTGATTGGGATTACGGAAACATGTATCCAGGTTGGCCAAGGCTGGGAACTCAACATCCAGTGGTATTCAATATTCAGGAAAGACAGGCAATAAAGGAAGGTTGGTGGGATAGCATTGCTGGTTAAAGAAGGGATCAACAAATTGCAAGGAAGAATATTAGCTCTGATGACGTGGAATCTGTATGGGTAGAACTGAGAAATACCAAGGGGCAGAAAACGTTAGTGGGAGTGGTATATAGACCTCCAAATAGTAATGCGGAGGTTGGGGATGGCATTAAAATGGAAGTTAGAGAAGCCTGCAATAAGGGCACAGCAGTCATCATGGGTGACTTTAATCTACATATAGATTGGGCTAACCAAATTAGTAACAGTACTGTGGAGGAGGAATTCCTGGAGTGTTTACGGGATGGTATTTCTGGACCAATATGTCGAGGAACCAACCAGAGACCAGGCCATCTTAGACAGGGTATTATGTAACGAGAAAGGATTAATTAGCAATCTTGTCATATGAGAAGAATGAAGTAGTTGACTCAGAGACTAGGGTCCTGAATTTAAATAAAGGAAACTATGATGGTCTGAGGCACGAGTTGGGTAGGATTCATTGGGGAATGTCACGCAAAGGGTTGACGGTGGATAGGCAATGGCACACATTCAAAGACCACATGAATGAACTACAGGATTTATTCATCCCAGTTTGGCATAATAATAAAGCAAAATAGGTGAAAAAACTGAGGCCAACAAGTGAAATTAGGGATAGCATAAGATCCAAGGAGAGGACATATAAATTGGCCAGAAAAAGCAGTAACACTGAGGATTGGGAGCAGTTTAGGATTCAACAAAGGAGGACAAAGGGACTAATTGAGAAGGCGAAAATAGAATATGAGAATAAGCTTTCAGGGAACATAAAAACTGACTGTAAAAGCTTTTATAGATATATGAAGAGAAAAGGATTTGTGAAATCAAGCGTAGGTCCCTTGCAGTCAGAATCAGGGGAATTTATAATGGGTAACAAAGAAATGGCTGACCAATTAAATACAAATTTTGGTTCTGTCTTCACAAAGGAGGATACAAATAACCTCCCAGAGATGTCGGGGAACATAGGGTCTGATGAAAGGGAGGAACTGAAAGACATCAATATTTGTAGGGAATTGGTGTTAGGGAAATTGATCGGATTGATGCTGATAAATCCCCAGGGCCTGATAATCTACATCCTAGGGTAATTATGGAAGTGGTCCTAGAGGTAGTAGATACATTGCTGATCATCTTCCAACATACGATGGGATCTGGAACAGTACCCATGTATTGGAGGTTTGCTAATGTTACCCCGCAATTCAAAAAAGGTGTTTTGTTAAAACGGGGAATTACAGACCGGTAAGCCTGAAATCGATAGTGGGGAAAATGCTAGAGTCCATTATAAAAGTTGTAATAGCAGAGCACTTGGAAAACAGTGACAGGAGCGGACAAAGTCAACATGGATTTGCAAAAGGTAATTGGTGCTTGACTAATATACTGGAATTTTTTGAGGATGTAACTGGTAAAATAGATAAGGGAGAATCAGTGGATGTGATTTACTTGGACTTTAAGAAGGCTTATGATATGGTCCCACATAAGAGATTAGCGTGTAAAGTTAAGGGGCATGGGATTGTGGGCAAGGTATTGACTTGGATAGAGAACTGGTTAGCAGAGAGAAAGCAAAGAGTTGGAATAAGTGGGTCTTTTTCCGAGTGGCAGGCAGTGACTAGTGGGGTACTGCAGGGATCGGTCCTTGGACCCCAGCAATTCACAAAATATATTAATGATCTAGACAAGGGAACTAGATGTAATATCTCCAAATTTTCAGATGACAAAACGTTGGGTGATCGCCTGTGCTGTGAGGAGGATGCCGAGTATCTCCAGGATGAATTGGACAGGTTGGGTGATTGGGCAGAAGCATGGCAGATGCAATATAACGTGGATAAATGGGAGGTTATCCACTTCGGTGGCAAAAACAGGAAGGCAGATTATTATCTGAATGGCAATAGATTGGGAGAAGCGGAAGTGCAACGATACCTGTGTGTCCTTGTGCACCAGTCGCAGAAGGTAAGCATGCAGGTGCAGCAGACGGTTAAGACTGCAAATGGGATGTTGGCCTTCGTAGCGAGATGGTTTGAGTACAGGAACAAAGATGTCTTGCTGCAGTTGTACGGGGCCTTGGTGAGACCACATCTTTAGTATTGTGCGCAGTTTTGGTCGCCTTATCTGAGGAAGGATATTCATGCCGTGGAAGGAGTTCAGCCAAGATTCACCAGGCTGATACCTGGGATGGCCGGAATGACGTATGAGGAGAAATTGTGTTGATTGGCCTTGCACTCCCTGGTGTTTAGAAGAATGAGAGTGGATCTCATTCAAATTATAAAATTCTGACAGGACTGGGCAGACTAGTTGCAGGAAGGATGTTCCCAATGGTCGGGAAGTCCAGAACCAGGGGTCACAGTCTAAAGATAAGGGGTAGGCCATTTAGGACAGAAATGAGGAGGAATTTCTTCACCCAGCGGGTGGTGAACCTGTGGAATTTTCTACCACAGAAGGCAGTGCAGGCCAATTCATTAAATATATTCAAGAAGCAGTTGTATATATTTCTTAAGGCTAAAGGGATCAAGGGGTATGGGGAGAAACAGGGCGCGGGGACTGAATTTGTATGATCAGCCATGATCACATTGAATGGCAGAGCAGGCTCGAGGGACCGAATGTCCTACTCCTGCTCGTATCTTCTATGTTTCTCTCTTTGTATGGTTCAAGAGCAGTCTTCGTAAATCATTGAATTCAGATAAAATACATTTTAGACACATCCACAGTATCATGTTGAGGTCGATAGCAGGATAGGACACTGATTGGTTTAGCAAATAACTCAGACTATGCACGGGTAGCTCTTATTTATTCCTAATATAAACAGTAACACTCACTTCGGAATCAGAAGATCAATTGTTCATGCCTCATTCTAGAAATTGAGTCCATAATCCAGGCTGCCGCCCAACGCAGTGCTGGGTGAGTACTGCGCGGTGGGAGGTCCCGTCTTTTGGATCAGAAGTTAAACTGAAACATCGTCTGCCTCTTCAGGTGAAAGTAAAAGATCCATTGACGTTATTAGAAGAAGGTTGTCTAATATTCATTCCTGAATGAATTTCGCTATAACAAATCTTATCTGGTCATTGATCTTATTACCGTTTGCAGTCTATTGCTTTGCTGCCTCGAATGCCTGACAATAACAGTGACTGTACATCTGCAGCTGATTAATTGTGAAGTGCATCGAAACATTCTAAGGATTTGAAAATATCTATAACAGTAGGTTTTATTTATTTCTGATGGAATTTTGATTGCTGAAGTCCGGACTTGTGCTGAGATTTACAGTGGAACATGGTTGTGTCATTCCACAGAGAGTGATGATGAAGATAGTACAAGAGCTGTGTAATAGACCCGGGCTGAACAAATGTGGATTAGATATGCTGACCATCTAGATCCCGGATCCCAGCAAGGTGTTTCCTCAATGTTAATCCGGAATGTAGAGAGCTCAAAGAAAAAACGCTCTTTTGACGCTGCACGAGCGGATTCCAATGTGCATGTTGGATAAGGAACTGATATCAACCGTGTAGGCAGAGGGTATTCATCAATGGGGCAGCTCCAGATGAAGCCACATCATAATATCAGTCCTGCGGTGCACTGTGTTGGTTGACTGCTGCTAACCAACTTCATAAGCAATTTGACTGAAACAATGGAATGTTAACAAGCTTCCATATCACAACATTGTGCATGTGAGTTGGAAATTGAAATTGCTTGCCCTTTAGTTGTTTTCGACATACAGGTGGTTCTGGCTATGTAGCTTGTATTGTCACTTCCAAGTTGCCTTGAGAATACGGCGGGCATTCTCTTTGAATCATTGAAGGCCTTTTGTTGCTGGTTTTCCCAGGATGTCGTCAGGAGCGGGTTTTCACGCTGTTGACCCGATCCGCTGAGGAAATGGCGATACATGTCGCTGTGTTTGTGAAGTGTACCTTGTAGGCTAACTTGGACATGTTGCTGCTCACATTACTCTGCTGCTCTTGTTTTTATTTGCAGTCGAGTTCACGGAGGAGGAAAGTGTTGTCAAAGTAACATCACAGATTTGCTGCAGTACATCATGTGGACCGTACATACAGCAGGTGCATTTTGCCTGGAGTGCAGCGGCTAGTACTGGGTAGAATAAAGGCCGATTTAGGGAATGAGTCCCAGTATCGCAGATATCCTTCAATGTGTATAAGTGTAGACTGGTGTATTTTTATACCAGAAACTCCAGGAATGTGTAGAGAATGTAACGGGACCTGTTAGTGTTTGACAGGCAGGGAAGAAATGTGCTGTCATAACCAATAAATCATTGACGATCTCATGCAATGTTGAAAAGGCCATTGGGAAGGTAAAAATAGTTTTAGATTGTATTGCTGCAACAGTACAATATAAACTGAGAACACACTAACGGGGTTTGACATGTTTCTGCTTGAAATATTGCAGACCATTTTGGCAGGCACAGGAGTGAGGATACAGGATGAGAGCGATGAAAGCGATACCCATTCTAAGGGCACTTTATTATTGGGATAGCATTCATAAATTGAGGTGATTTTCAGAAGATAAATGCTGGATCAGTGAAAATATCATTGAAGGCTGTAAATCGCTGAGGAGATTAAATTCTGCTCAGTTGTATGAGTTACTCGATCCCTGAGTGAACGAGGGACAGTGATTATAAACCACGCCAACAAAGTTTTCGGTTAGACATTCGGGCCCAGAGTCCTCAAACTCTGGAGCAGATCACTGAGACGTGCAGTGTATGTCAATTCACCACAGTCCAATCGCAGCAGAAAGATCTAATGAGCTAGCAGTACAGTTCCACAGTTCGTAAGTCACGGGCTAGCTGGAGGACTCATGGTTATTGTACTCTCCTGTAGCTTTGCTCGATTAACTTAGGATTCGGAAAAAAATAGCCCCGAATTTTTCCTCAATGTACAATTGTTCTTCTCTCAGTGTTATACCTCTGCGAGGGTCTGCATGACCTGGAGGTGGGAGGTGGGGGTGGGGTGTGGTGGTGGTGTGCTGGTAGGTTGATATTGTTAATGGTGTACAACATGCCTGCTTCGGAAGGATTTAGGGATCAGAGGACAATTATGAGGCCTTTTCCTGTCTTCCTTTGTGTATTCCAATACCTAACACCAGCCACTTTATTGAAAAGCCTGAAAAAGTCACAAACTATAGATGAATGTTGGAAAGAGCAGTAGAGAGAATAATAGTGGTCAGTCATCGTCAGATTTGTGCTTCAAATGCCTGTTTCTTCTATCACGGAACGCAAAGTCATATGGGCAAGGAACTGCTGGATTTTGGGGGCCTTTAGAGTAATTTTATCTGTTAGTGATCGAGTACAACGAGTGGAAGCGGATTGACCGTCCTATACAAGTCGCCTGGTTTACTTTCCTGGTGAAGTTATCCGATATCGATGCGGTATCGCCAGTTTCACACGATCGGACACAATTAAAATGAACCCCATTGAGTTACAGTCGGAAAGATCGCCCCGAATTCTTAGTTCAATGCAGCCTGCAGATAGAGAGGTCGAAGACGGATCAGTTATTCATCGATGTCGCTAAGAGAATGCAAAGTATGTCCTTCAGAATGAGATGCCTCTAATTTATCAGTGGTAGTTCCTGTGTCTGTTTATGTCTTCTGGACTGGCAGCCAACACGTTGCTTCAATCAGATCCAAGAGGTGTGCACGACAATAGAAAAGATGGTTAATGGACCAGTTCAGAACACGCTGAACCAGCTCGAGGAGAGCAGTTGAGGATTTAGTATAAGTTGTCTGCAGGACAGGTGCAGTAAGAATGGGGAAAGAAGGATGTGAATTAACAACATTGTCAGAAATGTTAGCAGAAAAAGTATCATAACTGAAGAGGGCATCGGGGCAAGGAGACCGGGCTCGATATTCCTTTGGGCTCTCCGAAGATTTTATTTGCTACATGATTGGCGGCCCTGCCTTCAACTGCCGAGGCTCTAAGTTTTGAATGCCCTCTCTTAGCGTCGCCACCTCTTTATTGCTCTTTCCTCCTTCAAGATGCTCGTTAATAATATCGCTTTTCTTCTGCCCTAATATCTCCTTATGTGGCTTGGTGTCAAATTCTGTTTGACAACGCACCTGTGAAGCGCCTTGGTACGTTTTACTACATTAAAAGCGCTATATAAATATAAGCTGTTGTTACTATTTCATGAATATTTAGAAAGGAAAATTGGACTCATTTTCTTCACCAGATATTATACGTCAATGTGATCTTATCCAAGATTCCAAGTTAATGGGATAGTTGACAAAGATGATTGTGAACTGTTCATATAGGCGAGGTAGAATCGCGGAGCTAGGAGCAAGAACAGAGGTACAATGACCCAGTTTATCCGAATTCAAATAAGATCCTGCAATCATTTACCATGGAAGTGAATTGAAGCGAGCAGCACACAGAATCTGGAGTCAGGAGTGAGAGATATGTGTGTGGATGCACAAAGCGTTCTAAACAGAGTTGGAGGTGAAAGCTACAATAATTACAGAGAATAGAATGTTTCTGTAGCGTGAACATATCTTTAATTTGGACTGGCCTTGGAACTTAATATACCAAGTTTCATCCTTGACTCTGCCGATCTGCTGCTGAAACCCTCATCCATGCTTTTGTTACCTCCAGATTGGACTCGCCTATTCTAATGCTCTCCTGGCCGCTCTCCCTTCTTTCACCCTCCATAATCTTGAGCTCATAGTAAATACTGCCGCCCCTATCTTAACTTGCACAAAGCCTCGTGCACCGATCTCCCCTGTCAGTGCTGAACTACATTGTTCGCTTGTCCAGCAACACATCGATTTTAAAATTCTCATCCTCCTCTTAAAATCGCTCCATGCCGTCGCTAATCCTTATCTGTAAACATTTAAATCCCTTCAACCCTCTGAGAATTCTGCGTTCCTCCATCTCTTCCCTCTTGTGCATCCCCCACTCGCTTCGCCCCACCATTGGTAGCTCTGCCTTCACCTGCCTAGGCCATGAGCTCTGGAAATCCGTCCCTAAACATCTCTACCTCTCCAAATCTCTCTTCCCATAATACAATCATTAAATCCTACCTCTTTCATCAAGCTATTGATCACCCATCCTATTGTATCCTTCTTCGGCTCGGTGTCAATTTATCTGATTACGCTTCTATGAAGCGCCTTGGGACATTCTACTACGTTAAAGGTGCTATATAAATGCAAGTTGTTGCGGCTTTCATGGGAGAAATAAGCATCAAAAGGTGCAGGAGTCGCAGTGTTAGTGAATCATTATATTACAGCGCCAGGAAACAATGACATCACAGAGGTTGCAATGAGCCAAAATTCACATCGACAGGGTTAAAAATTAGGAAGGGGCAATATACAATTCTCGATGGACATAGCAGATCGTTATGCGTATGTGATACAAGGGGAGAATTTCAGCCAGTTCAAAGGACAATATAAGAACAAAAGCTGAATCATATTGGGAGATTTTATCTATCCCAAGTTAAACAGGAATAAACTGAATATGAGTGGCCAAAGTGGAGAATAAATTTTAGAATGGATCCGGCACTGATTGTCAGTTCAGCATGTTTCAATTCATAAAAGAAAAGAAACATCGCTTTTTCTTTATTTCTGTAAATCTGAGTGTAGTATGTAACTGCATTGACATTAGGCGAGCAAATTGGAAATAGTGACCAGCACATGTTGGGAGAAAGGGGCGCATCAGAATGTTGGCCATTTCAACTTTGGGCAATAACATAAAACGGATGATATCGGTTGGACCGCTCGTGATAAAATTCACAAAATTTTCCTTTCAATGAACGTCATTCGGGAGAGATGTAAAACCGGCTGCTGACACACTATCACCCACTTTATACCATGGCACACAGGCAGAAATAATCCAGGGCCAGGAAAATCGAACGGTCCTACAATGGGCCGCCAAGTTTACATCACCCATTGAGCACTTTCGCCCAGAGTTAAAATTACACACAATGTGAAACGTCAATTGAAGGCGTCTAATGAAGTTTGGGGTTAATGTAAAAAGCTTAATTGCGTTTTCAAACGGGAGAGCAGAAGGTTAAAAATGGGGTATTAAGCTGACAAAGGTAAGATAACAGCAAATAGTAATGGCATTTATAAATATACTAAATTAACAATTAGTTAGACAGGGTAGGGCCGATCAGGAAAAATGTATGAAGTGGTGGGGTTTTATAACTTCGTGTGTTGGTGTAAAATGGACGATATAGAATTATTCACACACTCTATACCATGAAGTCAATCAAAGAGGAAATTGGGCGCGGCAAAAATGGCGATCAATTCAATAACGTACATTTTGCAACCGCTCCCAAAGTTTAAATTACACCCATGGAGCCTAATTGAGATGATTGCATGGTAATGACAGCTGAACTCCTATATTAAGAAATGATCCAGCTTCGGGTCACTGTTGTTGATTGCTGGGGTTCTGCAGTGCTGAGTTTCCATTATTACACTGATTTGCTGCACTTCTGGAAGTTTCCACCAGTTACATAAGATAGTGATTCCGACTTTCAATTCAGTGAACTGGCAGCTAAGAACAGGACACCCTGGATCAAGCGTATGCTCTTCAGCTCATTGACATACCAGGCACAACTCTCACTGCTAATAAGTTTCAGCATTTCCAGCACATCAAAGAAAGCCTCGCCGATATAATAGGACAAATGTAAAAAGTCACACAACACCAGGTTATAGTCCAACAGCTAAATAAAGCTGTTGGACTATAACCTGGTGTTGTGTGACTTTTTACATTTGTCCATCCCAGTCCAACTCCGGCATCTCCATGCCATGGATATAATAGGAGGGGTCTTGGCCCACATTACGCTGATCTGTACGGTATGACTCTCTTTGAATATGCTGAGTCTCACCAATGAATACCTGCCAGTATTAGACTTATATTTGTTTAATTGTTTTATAGGACGCGTTGATTGAGCGTATATCCCGATCTGTACTTGCCCGCGAGTTTTGAGGAGAAAATAACGGGGGAGCTAAACAGCGTATCAAATCCGTATTGTACGAAAGCGAGGAGTGTTTGATGGAGCAGTGTACAAAGAGCTTTACTCTGTATCTAAACCACACTGTACCAAACTGAGAATTGTTTGAAGGAGCAGTGTATAACGCGCTTTACTCTGTATCTACACCGCTTTTTACCAAAGATAGGAATGTTTGATGGACCAGTGTATAAAGTGCTTTACACTGTATCAAACCCGTATTGTAGCAAACCGGGGAGTGTTTGATGGAGCACTGTATAAAGAGCTTTACTCTGTATTTAAACCGCATTGTGCCAAACCGAGGAGTATTAGTTGGAGAAGCGTATAACGTGCTTTACTCTGTATCAATCCCGTATTGTAACAAACCGAGGAGTGTTTGATGGAGCAGGTAATGAAGTGCTTTACTCTGTATCAAACCCGTATAGTACCAAACCGAGGAGTGTTTGAGTTGACAGTGTATAAAGAGCTTCATTCTGTATCTAACCCGTTTTGTAAATAAAAGAGAGGTTTTGATGGAGCAGTGTATAAAGAGCTTTATGCTGTATCTAAACCGTATTTTACAAGAGAGGAGTGTTTGATAGAGCAGTGTATAAAGTGCTTTACTCTGTATCTGATCCGTATTGTACCAAACCGAGGAGTGTTTGATGGAGTAGTGTATAAAGAGCATTATTCTATATCTAACACGTAATGAACCAAACCGAGGAGTGTTTGATGCAGCAGTGTATAAAGAGCTTTATTCTGTATGTAACCCGTGTTTACCAAGCCGAGGATTTTTTGCTGGAGCTGTTTATAATGAGCTTTACTCTGTATCTAACAAGTATGCTACCAAACCGAGAAGTGTTTCATGGAGCAGTGTGTAAATCGCTTTATTCTGTATCCAACAAGTATTCGACCAAACCGAGGAGAGTTTGATGGAGCAGTGTATAAAGTGCTTTACTCTGTATCTGGTCCGTATTGTACCAAACCGAGGATTTTTTGATGGAGCAGTTAATAAAGATCTTTACTGTGTATCTAACCCGTATTTTATCAAACTGAAGAGTGATTGACGGAGCAGTTTATAAAGAGCTTTACTCTATATCTAACCCGGATTGTACCAAACAGGGGAGTGTTTGATGCAGCAGCGTATAAAGAGCTTTACTTTGTATCTAACACTTATTGTACCAAAACGAGGATTGTTTGATGGACCAGTGTATAAAGAGCTTTACTCTGTATCTAACTCTTATTGTATCAATCGACGAGTGTTTGATGGACCAGTGTATAAAGAGCATTACTCGATATCTAATCCGTATTGTACCAAACCGGGGAGTTTTTGATGGAGCAGTGTATAAAGAGCTATACTCTGTATCTATCCCTTATTTTACCAAACCGAGGATTGTTTGATGGAGCAGTGTAAAAAGAGATTTACTCTATATCTAACCAGTATTGTACCAAATCGAGGAGTGTTTGATGGAGCAGTATATACAGCGCATTTCTATGTATCTAACATGTATTGCACCATACCGTGGATTGTTCGATGGAGCCGTATATAAGAACTTTACTCTATATATAACTCATATTGCACCAAACCGAGGAGTGTTTGATAGACCAGTGTATAAATAGCTTTACTCTGTATGAAACCCGTATTGTACCAAATCGAGGAGTGTTTGATGGAGCAGAGTTTAAAGAGCTTTACTCTGCATCTAAACCGTATTGTACCAAACGGAGGAGTGTTTGATTGATGGAGCAGTGTATAAAGAGCTTTACTCTGTATCAAATCCGTGTTGTACCAAACCAAGGAGTGTTTGATGGAGCAGTGTATAAAGAGCTTTACACTGTATCAAATCCGTGTTGTACCATACCGAGGAGTGTTTGATGGAGCTGTGTATAAAGAGCTTTATTCTGTATCAAACCCGTATTGACCCAAACCGAGTCATGTTTGATGGAGCACTGCATAAAGAGCTTTACTCTGTATCTAACCCGCATTGTAGAGAACCGAGGAGTGTTTGATTGAGCAGTGTATAAAGTGCTTTACTCTGTATCTAACTCATATTTAAAAAAAACAAGGTGTGTTTGTTGGAGCAGTGTTTAAATAGCTTTCCTCTGTATCTAACCCGCATTGTACCAAACCGAGAACTTTTTGATGGAACAGTGTATAAAGCGCTTTACTCTGTATCTAACCCGTATTGTATCAAACTGAGGAGTGATTGATGGAGCAGTTTATAAAGAACGTTACTCAGTATCTAACAAGTAATCTAACAACCCGAGGAGTGTTTAATGGAGCAGTTTATAAAGCGCTTTACTCTGTATCTAACCTGTTTTGTACCAAACCAAGGATTGTTTGATGGAGCAGTTTATAAAGAGCTTTATTCTGTGTCTAACCCGTACTTTACCAAACTGCGGACTGGTTGATGGAGCAGTTTATTAAGAGCTTTACTCTATATCTAACCCGTATTGTACCAAAGCAAGGAGTGTTTGATGGAGCAGTGTTTCAATAGCTTTACTCTGTATCCAACCCGTTTTGTCCCAAACCGAGTTATGTTTGATGGAGCAGTATATAAAGAGCTTTACTCTGTATCTAACCCACATTATAGAGAACCGAGGAGTGTTTGATGGAGCAGTGTATAAGGACCTTTGCTCTATATCTAACGCATACTACACCAAACCGTTGAGTTTTTGATGGAGCAGTGTATAACGAGCTTTACTCCGTATCTAAACCATATTGGACCAAACCGAGGAGTGTTTCATGGTGCAGTTTATTAAGTGCTTTTCTCTGCATCTAACCCATATTGTACCAAACCGAGGATTATTTGATGGAGCATTTTATAAAGAACTTTACTCTGTATCTAACCCGTATTGTACCAAACCGAGGATTGTTTAATGCAGCAGTATATAAAGAGCTTTACTCTGTATCTAATCTATATCGCAGAGAACGGAGGACTGTTTGATGGAGCAGTGTATAAAGCGCTTTTCTCTGTATCTAACCTGTTTTGTACCAAACCAAGGATTGTCTGATGGAGCAGTTTATAAAGAGCTTTACTCTGTATCTAACCCGTACTTTACCAAACTGCGGACTGATTGATGGAGCAGTTTATTAAGAGCTTTACTCTTTATCTAACCCGTATTGTACCGAAGCAAGGAGTGTTTGATGGAGCAGTGTTTAAAGAGCTTTACTCTGTATCCAACCCATTTTGTCCCAAACCGAGTTATGTTTGATGGAGCAGTATATAAAGAGCTTTACTCTGTATCTAACCCACATTATAGAGGACCGAGGAGTGTTTGATCGAGCAGTGTATAAGGATCTTTGCTCTATATCTAACGCATACTCCACCAAACCGTTGAGTTTTTGATGGAGCAGTGTATAAAGAGCTTTACTCCGTATCTAAACCATATTGGACCAAACCGAGGAGTGTTTCATGGTGCAGTTTATTAAGTGCTGTTCTCTGCATCTAACCCATATTGTACCAAACCGAGGATTATTTGATGGAGCATTTTATAAAGAACTTTACTCTGTATCTAACCCGTATTGTACCAAACCGAGGATTGTTTAATGTAGCAGTATATAAAGAGCTTTACTCTGTATCTAATCCATATCGTAGAGAACCGAGGACTGTTTGATGGAGCAGTGTATAAAGCGCTTTAATTGGTATATTACTCATATTTTACCAAACCGAGGCGTTTTTGAAGGAGCAGTGTATAAAGATCTTTACTCTGTATCAAACTCGTATTGCACCAAACCGAGGAGAGTTTGATGGAGCAGTGTATAATGAGCTTTACTCTGTACTTAACCCGTATTGTACCAAACCGAGGATTGTTTGATGGAGCAGTTTATAAAGAGCTTTACTCTGTATCAAACCCGTATTGCACCAAACCGAGGAGTGTTTGATGGAGCAGTGTATAAAGCGCTTTACTCTGTATCTAACCGGTATTGTACCAAACCGTGGAGTTTTAGGTGGAGCAGTGTATAAAGAGTTTTACTCTGTATCTAACCCATATTGTACCAAACCGAGGCTTGTTTGATGAGGCAGTTTATAAAGAGCTTTACTCTGTATCTATCCCGTATTTTTGAAAGATGAGGAGTGTTTGATGGAGCAGTTTACAAAGAGCTTTACTCTATATCTAAACCGCATTGTACCAAACCGAGGACTGTTTGAGGGAGCAGTGTATATAGCTCTTTTCACTGTATCAACCCGTATTCCACCAAACCGGGGAGTGTTTGATGGAGCCGTATATAAAGAGGTTTATTCTCTATCTAACACACATTGTACCAAACCGAGGAGTGTTTGATGGAGCAGTGTATAAAGAGTTTTACTCTGTATCTAACCCATATTGTATCAAACCAAGCAGTGTTTGATGGTGCTGTGTATAAAGAGCTTTACTCTATATCTAACCCGTATTGTCACAAACCGAGTAGTGTTTGAAGGAGCTGTGTTTAAATAGCTTTTCTCTGTATCTAATTCATATTTTACCAAACTGAGGAGTGTTTGATGCAGGAGTGTATAAAAAGCTTTACTCTGTATCAAACCCGTATTGTACCAAATCGAGGAGTGTTTTTTGGAGCTGTGAATAAAGCGCTTTACTCTGTATCTTACCGGTATTGTAACAAACCGAGGGTTGTTTCATGGCAGAGTTTATAAAGAGCTTTACTCTGTATCAAATACGTATTGTACCAAACAAGGAGCGTTTGCTGGAGCAGTGTACAAAGCGCTTTACTCTGTCTCTAACCCGTATTATACCAAACTGAGGAGTGCTGGATGGAGCAGTGTATAAAGACCTTTACTCTGTATCAAAACGGTATTGTACCAAACCGAGGATTGTTTGATGGAACAGTGCATAACGTTTTTCATTCTGTATCTAACCCGCGTCATACCAAACAGAGGAGTGTTTAATGGAGCAGTGTACAAATAGCTTTATTCTCTATGTAACCTTTATTTTACCAAACCGAGGAATGTTTGCTGGAGCAGTGTATAAAGAGTTTTACTCTGTATCGAACCTGTATTTTACCAATCCGAGGAGAGTTTGATGGAGCAGTGGATAAAGAGCTGTAATCTGTATCTAACCCGTATTTTACCAAACCGAAGGGTTTTTGATGGAGCACTGTATAAAGATCTTTATTCTGTATGTAACACTTATTTTACCAAACCGAGGAATGTTTGCTGGAGCAGTGTATAATGTGTTTTACACTGTATCTAATCCACATCGTAGAGAACTGAGGACTGTTTGATGGAGCTGTGAATAAAGTGCTTTAATTGGTATATTACTCATATTTTAGAAAACCGAGGATTGTCTGATGGAGCAGTATATAAAGCACTTTACTCTGTACCAAACCGTGGAGTTTTTGATGGAGCAGTTTATAAAGAGCTTTATTCTGTATCTAACCCGTATTGTACCAAACCGAATATTGTTTGATGAAGCAGTTTATAAAGAGCTTTACTCTGTATCTATCCCGTATTTTTCCAAAATGAGGAGTGTTTCATGGAGCAACTTACAAAGAGCTTTTCTCTATGTCTAACCCGCATTGTGCCAGACCGAGGACTGCTTGGTGGAGCAGTGTATATAGCTCTTTTCTCTGTATCAACCCGCATTCCACCAAACTGAGGAGTGTTTGATGGAGCCATATATAAAGAGGCTTATTCTCTATCTAACACACATTGTACCAAGCCGAGGAGTGTTTGATGGAGCAGTGTATAAAGTGTTTTACTCTGTATCTAACCCATATTGTATCACACCAAGCAATGTTTGATGGTGCTGTGTATAAAGTGCTTTACTCTATATCTAACCCGTATTGTCACAAACCGAGTAGTGCTTGAAGGAGCAGTGTTTAAATAGCTTTTCTCTGCATCTAACTCATACTTTACCAAACTGAGGAGTTTTTGATGGAGCAGTGTATAATGAGCTTGACTATGTATCTAACTCATATTTTACCAAACCGAGGAGTGTTTTATGGAGCAGTGTATAAAGAGCTTTACTCTGTATCAAACCCATATTGTACCAAATCGAGGAGTGTTTTATGGAGCTGTGTATAAAGCGCTTTACTCTGTATCTAACCTGTATTGTACCAAACCGAGGATTGTTTGATGGAACAGTTTATAAAGAGCTTTACTCTGTATCAAATACGTATTGTACCAAACAAGGAGCGTTTGCTGGAGCAGTGTACAAAGCGCTTTACTCTGTCACTAACCCGTATTATACAAAATTGAGGAGTGCTTGATGGAGCAGTGTATAAAGAGCTTTATTCTGTATCTAACCCGCGTCGTACCAAACAGAGGAATGTTTAATGGAGCAGTGTATAAAGAGCTTTATTCTCTATGTAACCCTTATTTTACCAAACCGAGGAATGTTTGCTGGAGCAGTGTATGAAGAGCTTTACTCTGTATCTAACCTGTATTTTACCAATCCGAGGAGAGTTTGATGGAGCAGTGGATAAAGAGCTGTATTCTGTATCTAACCCGTATTTTACCAAACCGAAGGCTATTTGATGGAGCACTGTATACAGAGCTTTATTCTGTATGTAACCCTTATTTTACCAAACCGAGGAATGTTTGCTGGAGCTGTGTATAAAGAGTTTTACTCTGTATCTAACACGTATAATACTAAATCGGGGAGTGTTTGATGGAGCAGGCTATAAAGAACTTTACTCTACATCTGACCCTCATTGTAGAGAACTGAGGAGTGTTTGATGGAGCAGTGTATAAAGATCTTTACTCTGTATCTAACCCTTATTGTACCAAACCGAGTAGTGTTTGATGGAGCAGTGTATAAAGACTTTACTCTGTATCTAACCCACTCTCTAGAGAACCTATGAGTGTTTCATGGAGCAGTGTCTAAAGAGCTTTATTCTGGATCTAACACATATTTTACCAAACCGAGGAGAGTTTGATGGAGCAGTGTATAAAGAGATTTATCCTGTATCTAACTCGTATTGTACCAAGAAATGGAATGTTTGATGGAGCAGTGTTTCAAGAGCTTTACTCTGTATCAAACCCGTATTGTACCAATCCGAGGAGTGTTTGATGGAACAGTTTGTAAAGAGATATATTCCGCATTATACCCATATTGTGGAGGCCACAGGATTGTTTGATGGAGCAGTGTATATAGAGTTTCACTCTGTATCTAACGAGGGTGGGAACAATTCGAGGAGTGTTTGATGGAGCAGCGCATAAAGAGCCTAACTCTGTATCAATCCCGTGTCGTGCCAAACCAAAGAGTGTTGATGGAGCAGTGTATAAAGAGCTTTACTCTGTACCAACCCCGTATTTAACAAACCGTGGAGTGTTTGATGGAGCAGTGTTAATAGAGCTTTACGCTCCATCAAAACCATATAGTACCAAACAGAGGAGTGTTTGATGGAGCAGTGTATAAAGAGCTTTATTCTGTATCTAAACCGTATTTTACCAAACCGAGGACTGTTTGATGGAGCACTACATAATGAGCTTTATTCTGTATCTAACCCGTATTTTACCAAATCGAGGAGTGTTTGATGCAGCATTGTACAAAGAGCTTTACTCTGAATCTATCTCATATTTTACCAAACCTTGGTGTGTTTGATGGAGAAGTGTATAAAGAGATTTAACCTGTATCTAACTCGTATTGTACCAAAAAATGGAATGTTTGATGGAGCAGTGTATATAGAGCTTTACCCTGTATCAAACACGTATTGTACCAAAGAAGGAGCTTTTGCAGGAGCAGTGTATATAGCGCTTTACTCTGTATCTAACCCATATTGTACCAAACCGAGGCGTGTTTGATGGAGCAGTGTACAAAGCGCGTTACTCTGTATTAAACCGTATTGTACCGAACCTAGGACTGTTAAATGGAACAGTGTTTAAAGAGCTTTACTCTGTATCAATCCAGTATTGTACCAAACCGAGGAGTGTTTGATGGTGCATTGTATGAAGCGTTTTATTCTGTATCTGACCTGTATTTAACCAAACCGAGGAGTGTTTGATGGAGCAGTTTATAAAGAGCTTTACACTGAATCTAAACCATATTGTACCAAACTGAGGAGTGTTTGATGGAGCAGTGTATATAGAGTTTCACTCTGTATCTAACGAGGGTGGGAACAATTCGAGGAGTGTTTGATGGAGCAGCGCATAAAGAGCCTAACTCTGTATCAATCCCGTGTCGTGCCAAACCAAAGAGTGTTGATGGAGCAGTGTATAAAGAGCTTTACTCTGTACCAACCCCGTATTTAACAAACCGTGGAGTGTTTGATGGAGCAGTGTTAATAGAGCTTTACGCTCCATCAAAACCATATAGTACCAAACAGAGGAGTATTCGATGGAGCAGTGTCTAAAGAGCTTTACTCTGTATCAATCCTGTACTCTACCAAACCAAGGAGCGTTTGATGGAGCAGTGTATAAAGAGCTTTACTGTGTACAAACCCCGTATTTTACCAAACCGAGGAGTTCTAGATGGAGCAGTGTATAAAGAGATTTACTCTGTATATAACCCACATCGTAGAGAACCGAGGAGTGATTGATGGAGCAGTGTATAAAGCGCTTTACTCTGTATCTAACCCATATTTTACCAAACCGAGGACTGTTTGATGGAACAGTATATAAAGGGCTTCACTCTGTATCTAAACCGTACTGTATCAAACCGAGGAGTGCTTGATGGAGCAGTGTATGACGAGCTTTACTCTGTAGCAAACACGCATTGTACCAAAGAGAGGAGTGTTTGATGGAGAAGTTTATAAAATCTTGAATCGGTATCCAACCGGTATTGTACCAGACCGAGGAATGTTTGATGGAGTTGTTTATGAAGATCTTTGATCTATATCTAACCTGTATTGTACGAAACCGAGTTGTGTTTGATGGAGAAGTTTATAAAGAGCTTTTTACTGTATCGATCCCGAAATGTACCAAACCGAGGAGTGTTTGATGGAGCATTGTATAAAGAGATTTACTCTTTGTCAAACACATATTGTACCAAAGAGAGGACTGTTTGATGGAGAAGTTTATAAAGAGCTTGACTGTGCATCTAACCCGTATTGTACCAAACCTAGGCGTGCTTGACGTAGCAGTGTATAAAGCGCTTTAATCTGCATCTAACCCGTATTGTTCCAAATGGAGGAGTGTTTGATGGAGCAGTGTATACAGCGTTGTACTCTGTATCTAACCCGTTTGTACCAAAAAGAGGAGTGTTTGATGGAGCAGTGTATAAAGCGCTTTTCTCAATATCTCTCCCATAATGTAACAAACCGAGGAATGTTTGATGGAGCAGTCTATACAGCGCTTTACTCTGTATCTAACCCACATTGTAGAGAACCGAGGAGTGTTTGATGGAGCAGTGTATAAAGATCTTTACTGTGTACAAACCCTGTATTTTACCAAACCGAGGTGTGCTTGATGGAGCAGTGTATAAAGCGCTTTACTCTGTATCTAACTCATATTTTACCAAACCGAGGAGTGCTTGATGGAGCAGTGTCTCAAGAGATTGACTCTGTATCTAACCCGTATTGTAGAGAACCGACGAATGTTTGATGGAGCAGTGTATAAAGCGCTTTGCTCTGTATCTAACTCATATTATGCCAAAGCGAGGACTGTTTGATGGAGCAGTATATAAAGGGCTTCACTCTGTATCTAACCCGTACTGTATCAAACCGAGGAGTGTTTGATGGAGCAGTGTATGAGGAGCTTTACTCTGTAGCAAACACGTATTGTACCAAACTGAGGAGTGTTTGATGGAGCAGTATATAAAGAGCATTTCTCTGTATCTAACCCATATTTTAGCAAACCGTGGAGTTTTTGACGGAGCAGTGTATAAAGAGCTTTACACTGTATCTAACCCGTATTTTACCAAACCGAGGAGCGCTTGATGGAGCAGTGTATAAAGAGCTTTATTCTGTATCAAACCCGTATTGTCCCAAACCGAGTAGTGATTGTTGGAGCAGTGTATAAAGAGCTTTACTCTGTATCTAACCCACATTGTAGAGCACCGAGGAATTTTTGATGGAGCAGTTTATGAAGAGCTTTAATCTGTATTTAACCCATATTGTAACAAACCGAGGAATGTTAGATGGAGCAGTATATAAAGCATTTTAGTCTGTTTCTAACCCATATTGCACCTATCCGAGGAGGTTTTAATGGAGCAGTGTATAAAGAGCATTACTCTGTATCAAACACGTATTGTACCAAACCGAGGCGTGTTTGATGGAGCAGTGCATATAGGGCGTTACTCTGTAGTTAAACCATATTGTACCAAACCGAGTAGTGTTTGGTGGAGCAGTGTATAAAGACTTTACTCTGTATCTAACCCACTCTCTAGAGAACCTATGAGTGTTTCATGGAGCAGTGTTTAAAGAGATTTATTCTGGATCTAACACATATTTTACCAAACCGAGGAGTGTTTGATGGAGCAGTGTATAAAGAGATTTATCCTGTATCTAACTCGTATTGTACCAAGAAATGGAATGTTTGATGGAGCAGTGTTTGAAGAGCTTTAATCTGTATCAAACCCGTATTGTACCAATCCGAGGAGTGTTTGATGGCGCAGTTTGTAAAGACATATATTCTGTATTATACTCATATTGTGGAGGCCACAGGATTGTTTGATGGAGCAGTGTATAAAGAGTTTTACTCTGTATCTAACCAGTGTTGGAACAATTCGAGGAGTGTTTGATGGAGCAGCGTATATGGAGCCTTACTCTTTATCAATCCCGTGTCGTCCCCAACCAAAGAGTGTTGATGGAGCACTGTATAAAGAGCTTTACTCTGTACCAACCCCGTATTTTACCAAACCGTGGAGTGTTTGATGGAGCAGTGTATACAGATCTTTATCCTGTATGTAACCCGTATTGTACCAAACAGAGGCATGTTTGATGGAGCCGTGCATAAAGAGCTTTATTCTGAATCAAACACGTATTGTACCAAACAGAGAAATGTTTGATGGAGCCGTGTATAAAGAGATTTATTCTGCATCAAAACCGTATTGTCCCAAACCGAGTTGAGTTTGATGGAGCAGTGAATAAGGAGCTTTTCTCTGAATCTAACCCACAGTGTAGAGAACCGAGGAGTGTTTGATGGAGCAGTGTTTATAGAGCTTTACGCTGTATCAAAACCATATAGTACCAAACAGAGGAGTGTTTGATGGAGCAGTATATAAAGAGGTTTATTCTGTATCTAAACCGTATTTTACCAAACCGAGGACTGTTTGATGGAGCACTACATAATGAGCTTTATTCTGTATCTAACCCGTATTTTACCAAATCGAGGAGTGTTTGATGGAGCAGTGTATAAGGAGCTTTACTCTGAATCTAACTCATATTTTACCAAACCTTGGTGTGTTTGATGGAGAAGTGTATAAAGAGATTTACCCTGTATCTAACTCGTATTGTACCATGAAATGGAATGTTTGATGGAGCAGTGTATAAAGAGCTTTACTCTGTATCAAACACGTATTGTACCAAACAAGGAGCGTTTGCTGGAGCAGTGTATAAAGCGCGTTACTCTGTATTTAAACCGTATTGTACCGAACCGAGGACTGTTAAATGGAGCAGTGTTTAAAGAGCTTTACTCTGTATCAAGCCAGTATTGTACCAAACCGAGGAGTGTTTGGTGGTGCATTGTATGAAGCGTTTTATTCTGTATCTGACCTGTATTTTACCAAACCGAGGAGTATTTGATGGAGCAGTTTTTAAAGAGCTTTACACTGAATCTAAACCATATTGTACCAAACTGAGGAGTGTTAGATGGAGCAGTGTATAAAGTGTTTTCATCTGTATCTAAACCGTATTGTACCAAACCGAGGAGTATTAGATGGAGCAGTGTCTAAAGAGCTTTACTCTGTATCAATCCCGTATTTTACCAAACCAAGGAGCGTTTGATGGAGCAGTGTATAAAGAGCTTTACTGTGTACAAACCCCGTATTTTACCAAACCGAGGAGTTCTAGATGAAGCAGTGTATAAAGAGCTTTACTCTGTATCTAACCCACATTGTAGAGAGCCGAGGAGTGATTGATGGAGCAGTGTATAAAGCGCTTTACTCTGTATCTAACTCGTATTTTACCAAACCGAGGACTGTTTGATGGAGCAGTATATAAAGGGCTTCACTCTGTATCTACACCGTACTTTATCAAACCGAGGAGTGTTTGATGGAGCAGTGTATGACGATCTTTACTCTGTAGCAAACAGGCATTGTACCAAAGAGAGGAGTGTTTGATGGAGAAGTTTATAAAAACTTTAATCTGTATCTAACCAGTATTGTACCAGACCGAGGAATGTTTGATGGAGTTGTGTATGAAGATCTTTGCTCTATATCTAACCTATATTGTACGAAACCGAGTTGTGTTTGATGTAGAAGTATATAAAGAGCTTTTCACTGTATCGATCCCGAAATGTACCGAACCGAGGAGTGTTTGATGGAGCATTGTATAAAGAGATTTACTCTGTGTCAAACACGTATTGTACCAAAGAGAGGACTGTTTGATGGAGAAGTTTATAAAGAGCTTGACTCTGCATCTAACCCGTATTGCACCAAACCTAGGCGTGCTTGACGTAGCAGTGTATGAAGCGCTTTAATCTGCATCTAACGTGTATTGTTCCAAATGGAGGAGTGTTTGATGGAGCAGTGTATACAGCGTTGTACTCTGTGTCTAACCCGTATTGTACCAAAAAGAGGAGTGTTTGATGGAGCAGTGTATAAAGCGCTTTACTCAATATCTCTCCCGTAATGTAACAAACCGAGGAGTGTTTGATGGAGCAGTCTATACAGCGCTTTACTCTGTATCTAACCCACATTGTAGAGAACTGAGGAGTGTTTGATGGAGCAGTGTATAAAGATCTTTACTGTGTACAAACCCCGTATTTTACCAAACCGAGGAGTGCTTGATGGAGCAGTGTATAAAGCACTTTACTCTGTATCTAACTCATATTTTACCAAACTGAGGAGTGCTTGGTGGAGCAGTGTCTCAATAGATTGACTCTGTATCTAACCCGTATTGTAGAGAACCGACGAGTGTTTGATGGAGCAGTCTATAAAGCGCTTTACTCTGTATCTAACTCATATTTTACCAAACCGAGGACTGTTTGAAGGAGCAGTATATAAAGGGCTTCACTCTGTATCTAACCCGTACTGTATCAAAACGAGGAGTGTTTGATGGAGTGGTGTATGAGGAGCATTACTCTGTAGCAAACACGTATTGTACCAAACCGAGGAGTGTTTGATGGAGCAGTATATAAAGAGCATTTCTCTGTATCTAACCCATATTTTAGCAATCCGTGGAGTGTTTGATGGAGCAGTGTATAAAGAGCTTTACTGTGTATCAACCCGTATTTTACCAAACCGAGGAGCGTTTGATGGAGCAGTGTATGAAGAGCTTTATTCTGTATCAAACCCGTATTGTCACAAACCGAGTATTGTTTGATGGAGCAGTGTATAAAGAGCTTTACTCTGTATCTAACCAACATTGTAGAGCACCGAGGAATTTTTGATGGAGCAGTTTATAAAGAGCTTTAATCTGTATTTAACCCATATTGTAACAAACCGAGGCGTGTTAGGTGGAGCAGTATATCAAGCATTTTAGTCTGTTTCTAACCCCTATTGCACCTATCCGAGGAGTCTTTAATGGAGCAGTGTATAAAGAGCTTTACTCTGTATCCAACCCGTATTGCACCAAGCCGAGGAGTTTTTGATGGAGCAGTGTAAGAAGAACTTTACTCTGTATCAAGCCGTTTTGGCAAACCTGAGGATTGTTTGATGGAGCAGTGTATCAAACCCGTATTTTACCAAATAGAAGTTTGTTTCATGAGCAGTGCACAAAGAGATTTACTCTGTATCGATCCCGTGTTGTAGAGAACTGAGCAGTGTTTGATGGAGCAGTTTAATAAGAGCCTCACTGTGTATCAAACCCGTATTGTCCCAAATCGAGGAGTGTTTGATGGAACAGTTTATCAAGAGCTTTAATATGCATATAACCCATATTTTAACAAACCGAGGAGTGTTTCATGGAGCAGTGCATAAAGCACTTTACTCTGTCTCAAGCATGTACTGTACCAAACCGAGGAGTGTATGAAGGAGCAGTGTATAAAGATCTTTATTCTGTATCTAACTCATATTTTACCAAACTGAGGAGAGATTGATGGAGCAGTGTAAAAACTGCTTTACCCTGTATCAAACACGTATTGTACCGAAGAAGGAGTGTTTAATGGAGCAGTGTATAAAGCACTTTACCCTGGATCTAACCCATATTGTACCAATCTGTGGAGTGTTTGATGGAGCAGTGTATAAAGAGCTTTACTCTGTATCTAAAACGTATTGTACCAAACCGAGGACTGTTTGATGGAGCAGTGTATTAAGTGCTTTACTCCGTATCTAACCCGTATTGTATCAAACCGTGGAGTGTTTGATGGAACAGTGTATAAAGAGCTTTACTCTGTATCTAACCTGTGTTGTACCAAACCGAGGAGAGTTTCATGGAGATGTGTATACAGCGCTTTACTCTATATCTAACCCATACGCTACCAAACTGAGGAGTGTTAGATTGAGCAGTGTATAAAGAGTTTACACTGTATCTAAAATGTATTGTATCAAGTCGAGGAGTTTTTGATGTAGTAGTTGATGAAGAGCATTACTCTGTATCAAACCCAATTTGAACCAAACCGAGGAGTGTTTGATGGAGCAGTGTAAAAGAGTTTTGCACTGCATAGATCCCCTATTGTACCAAACCGAGGAGTGTTTGTTGGGGCAGTGGAAACAGATCTTTATTCTGTTTCAAACCCGTATTGTACCAAACCGAGGAGCGTCTGATGGAGCAATGCATAATGAGCTTTGCTCTGTCTAACCCATTTTGGAACAAACGGAGGATTGTTTGATGGAGCAGTGTATAAAGCACTTTACTCTGTATCTAACCTGTATTGTATCAATCCTAGCAGTGTTTGATGGAGCAGTGTACAAAGAGCTTGATTCTGTATCAAACCCGTATTGTCACAAACCGAGGAGTGTTTGATGGACCATTGTATAAAGTGCGTTACTCTCTATCTAACCGTATTGCACCAAACCAAGGATTGCTTGATGGAGCAGTGTATTAAGAGCTTTACTCTGTATCTAACCCGTATTGCACCAAACGGAGGAGTGTTTGATGGAGAAATGTACATAGCACTTTACTCTAAAACTAACCCGTACTC
This sequence comes from Somniosus microcephalus, assembly GCF_052327205.1. NCBI lineage: Eukaryota > Metazoa > Chordata > Chondrichthyes > Squaliformes > Somniosidae > Somniosus > Somniosus microcephalus. The sequence continues at coordinate 10,904,411 of NW_028225183.1, read as the reverse complement.
TACCAAACAAAGGAGTGTTTGATGGAGCAGTGTATAAAGAGCTTTACTCTGTATCTAAACCGTATTGTATCAAACCGAGGAGTGTTTGATGGAGCAGTGTACATAGCGTTTTACTATATATCTAACACGTATTGCACCAAACCGAGGATTGTTTGATGGAGCAGTTTATAAAGAGCTTTACTCTATATCTAACCGTATTGTACCAAACCGAGGAGTGTTTGATGGAGCAGTGTATAAAGAGCTTTTCTCAGTATCAAACCCGTATTGAACAGAAACCGAGGACTGTTTGATGGAACAGTGTTTAAAGAGCTTTACTCTGTATGAATCCATATTGTACCAAACCGAGGATTGTTTGATGGAGCAATGTATAAATAGCTTTAATCTCTATCTAACCCGTATTGTACCAAACCGAGGAATGTTTATGGAGCTGTGTTTAAAGAGCTTTACTCTATATCTAAACTGTACTGTACGAAACCGAGGAGTATTTGATGGAGCAGTGTATAAACAGCATTACTCTGTATCTAACCAGTATTAGACCAAACCGAGGCGTGTTTGATGGAGCAGTGTATAAAAAGCTTTACTGTGTATCAAACCCGTACTGTGCCAAACCGAGTATTGTTTGATGGAACAGTGTACAAAAAGCTTTACTCTGTATCAAAGCCGTATTGTACCAAACCGAGGAGTGTTTGAAATAGATGTGTATAAAGAGCTTTTCTCTGAATCTAACACGTGCTGTACCAAACCGAGGAGTTTTTGATGGAGAATTGTATAAGGAGATTTACTTATTATCTAACACCTATTGTACCAAACCGAGGAATGTTTGATGGAGCTGTTTATAAAGAGCTTTACTCTGTATCAAACCCGTATTGTACCAAACCGAGGAGTGTTTGATGGAGCAGTGCATAAACAGATTTACTCTGTATCAAACACTTATTGTACCAATCCGAGGACTGTTTAATGGAGCAGTGTATGAAGTGCTTTACTCTGTATCAAACACGTACCGTACCAAACAGAGGAATGTTCGATGGAGCAGTGTATAAAGAGCTTTACTCTTTCTCAACACAGTATTTTACCAAACGTCGGAGTGTTTGAAGGAGCAGTGTATAAAGAGCTTTACTCTGTATCTAACCCGTATTGTACCAGTCCGAGGAGTGTTTAATGGAGCAGTATATAATTTTTTTAAATCTATATCCAACCCGTATTGTACCAAACCGAGGAATGTTTGATGGAGTTGTGTATGAAGATCTTTGCTCTATATCTAACCTGTATTGTACGAAACCGAGTTGTGTTTGATGGAGCAGTTTATAAAGAGCTTTTCACTGCATTGATCCCGAAATGTACCAAACCGAGGAGTGTTTGATGGAGCATTGTATAAAGATATTTACACTGTGTCAAACACGTATTGTACCAAAGAGAGGAGTGTTTGATGGAGCAGTTTATAAAGAGCTTTTTTCTGCATCTAACCCGTATTGTACCAAATCGAGGCATGTTTGATGTAGCAGTGTATAAAGTGCTTTAGTCTGCATCTAACCCGTATTGTTCCAAATGGAGGAGTGTTTGATGGAGCAGTGTATAAAGCGTTGTACTCTGTATCTAACCCGTATTGTACCAAACAGAGGAGTGTTTGATGGAGCAGTGTATGAAGCGCTTTACTCAATATCTCTCCTGTAATGCAACAAACCGAGGAGTGTTTGATGGAGCAGTGTATACAGTGCTTTATTCTGTATCTAACCCACATTGTAGAGTACCGAGGAGTGTTTGATGGAGCAGTGTATAAAGATCTTTACTCTGTATCTAACTCATATTTTACCAACCCGAGGAGTGTTTGATGGAACAGTTTATAAAGGGCTTTACTCTGTATCTAACCAGTATTGAACTAAACCTAGGAGTGTTTGATGGAGCAGTGTATAAAGAGAATTACTCTGTAGCAAAACCCGGATTGTAGCAAACCGTGGAGTTTTTGATGGAACAGTATATGAAATGCTTTAATCTGTATCTTACACGTATTGTACCAAACATGGAGTGTTTGATGCAGCAGTGTAAAAAGAACTTTGCTCTGTCTCTAGCCCGTATTGTACCAATCCGAGGAGTGTTTAATGGAGCAGTGTATAAAGAGCTTTACTCTGTATCTAACGCGTAATGTACCAAACCGAGGAGTGCTTGATGGAGCAGTGTATAAAGAGCTTTACTCTGTATCAAACCCGTATTGTCACAAACCGAGGAGTTTTTGATGGAGTAGTGTATAAAGCGCTTTACTCTCTTTCTAACCCTCATTGTACAATGGTGTGGAGATGGCGGTGTTGGACTGGAGTGGACAAATGTAAGAACTCACATAACACCAGGTTATAGTCCGACAGCTTTATTTGAAATTACAAGCTTTCGGAGCGCTGCTCCTTCTTCAGGTGAAGTGGAGAGATGCATAAAAACACACCTTATATAGTCAGTGAATAATGTCAGATGTTTACAGGTAATCTTTCTAACTGCCATTTATCACACCTCGGCAGAGAGATAATCACAGCAATCAAAGGTGTAAATGGTGTCCAAACAGGTCAGTCAGGAAAACATTACATCAAATAACAATGAGGTGGGGTCACAAGGGGTCAAATGTTGCAGATGCTGGGGTCTGTATGAAAAACAAAAACAAAAACAAAATACATTTTTTTTGCTGGAAATCACATCTTCTTTGAGAAGCATACCGACAACTGGACAACCAGGAACACTACAGACAGTTACCCGCAGATCCGACCAAAGAACACACCTGCCAACTCAACAGCCTGATCAAGACCTTCGATCCAGGCATTCAAAGCATCCTACGCGCTCTCATCCCATGTACTCCCCGCGTGGGAGACGTCTACTGCCACCCAAAGATACACAAAGCCAACACACCCAGATGTCCTATCGTATCAGGCAACGGCACTCTGTGTGATAACCTCTCTGGCTATGTCGAGGTCATCCTGAAACCCATCGTACAGGGAGCTCCCAGCTTCTGTCGTGACACTACAGACTTCTTACAGAAACACAGCAGCCACGGACCAGACGAACCAGGAACACTCCTCGTCACGATGGACATTTCGGCACTCTATACCAGTATCCCCCATGATGACGGCATCATTGCGACAGCCTCAGTACTCAACACCAACAACAGCCAATCTCCAGACGCCATCCTACAACTCATCTGCTTCATCCTTGACCACAATGTCTTCAGCTTCGACAACCAGTTCTTTACCCAAACACACGGAACAGCCATGGGTAACAAATTCGCACCCCAATACGCCAAAATCCTCATGCACAAGTTCGAGCAAGACTTCTTTGCTGCACAGGACCTCCAACCAAAGCTATACACCAGATACATCGACGACATTTTCTTCCTGTGGACCCACGGCGAAGAATCACTGAAAAGACTACACGATAACATCAACAATTCCATCCCACCATCAAACTCACCATGGACTACTTTTCAGAACCGGTTTCATTCTAGGACACACGAATCTCCATCAAAGACGGACACCTCAGCACTCCACTCTACCGCAAGCCCACGGACAACCTCACGATGCTCCACTTCTCCAGCTTCCACCCTAACCATGTTAAAGAAGCCATCCCCTATTGGCAAGCCCTGCGAATACACAAGATCTGCTCAGACGAGGAGGAACGCAATGTACACCTACAGACGCTGAAAGACGCCCTCGTAAGAACGGGATATGATGCTCGACTCGTCAATCGACAGTTCCGATGGGCCACAGCAAAAAATCGCATAGACCTCCTCAGAAGACAAAAATGGGACACAACCAACAGAGTAACCTTCGTCGTCCAGTACTTCCCCGGAGCAGAAAAACTACGTCATGTTCTTCGCAGCCTTCAACATTTCATCGATGACGATGAACACCTCGCTAATGCCATCCCCACACCTCCACTACATGCCTTCAAACAGCCGCCTAACCTCAAACAGACCATCGTTTGCAGCAAATTACCCAGCTTTCAGGAGAACAGCGACCACGACACTACACAACACTGGCACGGCAACCTCTGCAAGACATGCCAGATCATCAACACAGAAACCATCATCACACGTGAGGACACCACCCACCAGGTACATGGTACAATCTCATGTGACTCGGCCAACGTTGTCTACCTCATACTTTGCAGGAAAGGATGCCCTGGAGCATGGTACATTGGCGAGACCATGCAGACACTGTGCAACGGATGAACGGACACCACGAAACAATCACCAGGCAGGAGTGTTCCCTCCCAGTCGGGGAACACTTCAGCAGTCAACGACATTCAGCCTCCGATCTTTGGGTAAGCATTCTTCAAGGCGGCCTTCGAGACACACGACAACGCAAATTCAGCGAGCAGAAATTGATAGCCAAGTTCCGCACCCATGAGGACGGCCTGAACCGGGATCTTGGATTCATGTCACGCTACATGTAACCCCACCTGACTTAGGGTCATCCAGACTCGTGTCGTCGTTGGCTTGTTCTCTCCACACAGGTGCGGCCGAACCTGCTGTGATTTCCAGCAAAAGAAATGTTTTTGCCTGTTTATTTGTTTTTCATACATACCCAAGCATCTGCAACATTTGACCCCTTGTGACCCCACCTCATTGTTCTTTGATATAAGAACATAAGAACATAAGAAATAGGAGCAGGAGTAGGCCAATCGGCCGCTCGAGCATGCTCCACCATTCAATAAGATCATGGCTGATTTGATCCTAACCGCCAATCTACTAACCCAGAACCATCTCCTGAATCTAACAGAGTTAGACACACGAAATAGGAGCAGGATCAGGCTACACGGCCCCTGGGCTCGCTCCGTTACCCACAGGGCCATGTCCGATCCGAACCTAGACTCATGTCCAAATTCCTGCCCGCTCCCAGTAACCCTTAATTCCGTTTACTTCTAGGAAACTATCTATTTCTGTTTTAAATTTATGTAATGATGTTGCTTCTACAGCTTTTTGGGGCAGCATATTCCATGGACCTCCACCCTCTGAGTGAAGTAGTTCCCCCTCATCTCAGTTTTGAAAGAGCAGCCCCTTATTCTAAGACTCTGCCCCCGAGTTCTAGTTTCACCCATCATCGGGAACATCCACCCCGCATCCACCCGATCCAACCCCTTCACAATCTTATATGTTTCAATAAGATCGCCTCTCATTCTTCTGAACTCCAATGAGTAGAGTCCCAATCTACTCAACCTCTCCTCATATGTCCATCCCCTCATCCCCGGGATTAACCGAGTGAACCTTCTTTGTACTGAATCGAGAGCAAGTATATCTTTTCTTAAGTATGGACACCAATGACTGTATGCAGTATTCCAGGTGCGGTCTCACCAATACCTTGTACAACAGAAGCAATACCTCCCTATTTTTATATTCTATCCCCCTAGCAATGAAAGCCAACATTCCATTGGCCTTCTTAATCACTTGCTGCACCTGCATATTATACTATTGAGTTTCGTGCACCAGGACCACCAGATCCCTTTGTGCTTCAGTACTTTCCAGTTTCTCTAATAGTAATGTTAGTGTAATATCTTCACTTTATTAATATTAGAGTCGGGTCACCACCAGTTATGTTAGAGTAGATTCACAACCAATAATTTTTGAGTAGGGTCACCATCAGTAAAGTTGGATTAGGTTCGCCTCCAATAATGTTTGAATAGTGTCACAATGAGTAATGTTAAGGCATGTTCACAACCAGTAACGTTACATCAGATTCATCGTCATCTTTGTTAGAGTAGAGTCACCAGCACTAATGTCAGAGCAGGAACACCACCAGTAATGTTAGACACCACCAATAATGTTACAGCATGGTCACGACCATGACTATTAGTGTACATCAACACCAGTAAAGTTATATTAGGCGCAGCATGAATAATGTTAGAGTTGGGAAATCACCGTTAGTGTTGGAGTAGGATCACCACCAATAATGTTAGCGAAGGCTCACCACCAGTAATTTTATTGTAGGGCCATCAACAGTAATGTTAGTGTAGAGTCGCCACTAGTAACGATAGAGTAGTGTCAACATCAGTAATCTTAAAGTAGTGTCGCCACGACTAATGTTAGGGTCGGGTACCACCACTAATGTTTGTCTAGATTCAAAACCATGAATGTTAATGTACAGTCATCACTTTATTAATGTTATGTTAGTGTAGTTTCACTACCAATAATGTTAGAGTAGTCACCACCTTTAATGTTAGTGTAGGTTCTCCACCAGTAATGTTGGGGTAAGATCACCACCAATATTGTTAGATTAGGATCTCCACCAGTAATGCTAGGATAGTTTCACCACCAGTAATGTTAGTGTAGAGGCTGCACCAGTAATGTTAGAGTAGATTCACCACCAGTAATGTTAGAGTAGGGCCACCACCAGTAATGTTAGATTTGAGTCACCACCAGTAATGATAGAGTCGAGGCACCACCAGTAATGTTAGAGTAGATTCACCATCATAAATGTTAGAATATGGTAATTACTCTTTCCGTTAATGTAGGGTCTTCGTCGGTAATGTTAGAGCCGAGTCCTTGTTGTTTATTATTTCAGTACATAACAAATTTAAATTATGGAATGTATGTGTGTAGGTTTCAACGAATTAATTTGAGGCTCAAGGGTCCTAATGCGGAGTCCGGGAGAGCTGTTTCCTTCACGGTCTGTGGGGCATGCACAAAGCACATTACCTTTAGTATTACTTTACGTTCATTGATTTTAATGGACGATTTTTCATGGACTGAGCTCTTCAATTTCCCCAGTGACGGCCTGGGCGCACTGAAGCGGAAAATCGCCTCTTGTTTGTTAAGCGACTGTAACTAACGCCAATTATGGGGTAATCTGATGTTCTCAATCGGGCAGCGATTCTTGTATAAAGGGAGGAGCATTTACGGATCTTAATTCAACTCCATTCGGTGCCGTGAAGCTGCACAGAATTCGCAAATACTACAACAATGGAACAGCCAACAATGGTACAGATAAAGAACATTTACTATCCTATTCTCGCAGCCTTTGGGGCTCCAGGTAAGTCAATGTATCCTGTTGCCTAATAGCTGTTGAATATCTCAGTGTCAGTGTAACAAATTCCGAGCGTGTCTTCGTTGCAGAGTCATTTCTCCACTGGGATCAGTTGGTGAATATCAGCCGGAATCGTATCAGTCTGCGCGGCCACTGAGGTGTTGTTCTGGTCGGAAGATCGTGGGAACCGGGAGCTCAAAATTCCTGACTGTACTGCGGGAGGACGAGGCCCCTCTAATAGTGTATAGCTCACTACAGAATGTGTTCCATGTGGTCCATGGTAATCAGTTAATCTGTACCGTTGTTCGTTTTCTACTTAGATTGATAATTACTCGCACTGCATCCACCTACTCCGATCTGAGGACTGGCAAACACATTTTTAGCTACAACTGCCACTCAGGGAGCGGCTCCCCTCCGCTCGGCTGCAAAAAACCTTCGCTGCTCCAGCAGCTCCCGCTCTGTTACCGAGCAGCTCCCTCGGGGTGATTAGAAATAGAAAAAGTGCAGAGTTTTGACCTACATCCAATGTTTGTGCCTCAGCTGAATGTATTATTTGAATTCATATCTTTCCAGTAATTGTTTGTAAATTATATTTAATAGCTGACGATGCCTGACAGTAAGATTCTGGAAAAAGCCGCCATTCTGTCCCTCTATCGCCAGTGTTCAATGTTTTATTTCTTTTAAAGAAATTGTCCAAAGATCGCATATTTTATTAAAAAATAATCAATGTCTATGAACCTAAGCAGGGACAGATCCGAACATTTCCCCACAATAAGCTGTGAGATCTATCTGATTGACCCCCCTTACTGACCTCTTGTCCCTTTTTCTCACAGCCAACCTATTGACAATCGTTATTCTCTCCAGAGGAAACTGCGGCCTTTCCAAATGTATCTCTGTGTACATGGTGGCCATGGCAACAGCAGATCTACTGGTCATTATCTTACATGTTATAGTGTACCAAACTTTAACTTATCACTTTCCATATTCATTCCTGAACTACACTGCCTTTTGTAAGTTAATTATGTGTTTGAATCCCGCTACCATATGTATGTCTGTGTGGTTTACCGTCACCTTCACAATTGACCGATTTGTAGCGATATGTTGTCAGAGCTTTAAAACAAAATATTGCACAGTGAGAACTGCGGCCACGGTTATAACAACGGTCTCTGTCCTGATCTGTTTAGTGAACATCCCCTTTTGGTTTGCCTATGAAGCTGAGCGTATAATTAACAATGGTCCCTGGGGTTGCCGCCACAGTGTGACCTTTTTTATATCGCTTGCAGGTGTCGCATACCTCTGGTTACAAAGTATTTTAATTTCATGGATTCCTTTTGCATTGATATTTGTATTTAATGGTTTGACAGTGCGGTGTATTTTAGTGGCCAGTAGAGCCCGCAGCGGACTCCGGGGTCACAGCAGTGAGAATCCGAGCGATCCCGAGATGGAGAGCCGAAGGAAATCCATTATTTTACTGTTCAGTGTCTCGGGCAGTTTTATTGTTTTGTGGCTGACAGCTGTCGTAAGTTACTTAACCACCAAACTGACAAACACCGCGCATTACCGAGGCGATTTTACATCCACTGCCTACATTGCCACAGAAACCGGGTTTATGCTCCATTATTTGAGTTCCTGCACAAACACATGCATTTATGCAATTACTCAAACAAAATTCAGGGAAGAGCTAAAGAACGTGTTGAAATCTCCTTGGACATTCATTCGGAATTTTGTTTAAAAATGTAAAATTAAAGCTTACCTTCTTGTCCAAACTGGAGCTCAGTTCTACTGCAATGAAAATGGATTGTTCTGTTTAAACCAATGTAAAAATAAACCAAAGCTTCCTGTTCAAATTAGATTTAACTTACAGCCCCTGTTCCATTTTAGAATGGCCGTCTTTCTGTTAATAAAGAAATGGATTGTTGTTGTGAGCATGAACAGATATCACAAAATATTTCCTCCACTTTGTGCCATGTGGTTGATGTCTGCTGCTTTCCCATTTAAACATAATCGATCCCCATAAATCAGTGCCCTTCACGCTCAAGATTCAAAGAGAAAGGTCAAGACTGACCTTCAGCAGTGGAGTAGAGCTCGTGGGCGTCAGCGTTAACTGCCTCACACCAGGTACTGGAATGAGACGCCCCAGTTTAATTAATAGTTAAAGTTACCTTTAAAGTAGAAACAAAGTGTTACAATGGTGGTTAATTGTAATCCTGTAACCTCGGTGTGAAGGTTGCAGGTGCTCGTCTCCCCATCAGACTCCGCCACCATTGTCTCCTGGGCCATTAGAACGGGGCGCCTATCCCCTGATTATTTTCTGATGATGGAGACAGTAGGAATTTCACTCGTCAATGTGACATTAGACATCTTTGTTCACAGATATTTACTGCAAATCTCAACAGGCCATCATAATTTTGGAACCCAACCAGTCCTTGTCGGTTTTTACACTCCACCTGAGCAAAAAGTTCCACTCTGATTACCCGCCCGACTGAACATCCCTTCTATCACTTCTTGTTCAACCAACTAACCAATTTGATATTGAATATTGATATAATCCCTGCATCCGTGAAATCCCCAGTCTCAGAACTCTCTGTGTAACGAGTTTTATCCAAAACCCACTTAATTATCTCTGACATTTCTTTTATCTATGGTCGTTAGTTCTTGATCTCTCAGCTAATGGAATCCGTCTGCTTCTGTCCATTTTAACTTAAATCCCCTGGGCACCACTCGCCAAAATATACAAGTCTGTTGTCAATGCACAATCCAATTATCTGTTATTAAATTGAGGAAAGTTTAGATAAGATAGTTAATAGATAACTTGCTCTTGGAGATTGTTCTGACGTTGCCCGTGCTGAACAATGAGAAGAATGTATTTGCTAGCTTGGTCACTACTCGAAACATTGTGACCATTCAGGGGGAGATTCTAAAGAAACCACTCCAGACCGCCGATCTTTTGATGGATCGCCAGAAAGGGCAGAAGGGTTCTGCCAATCCGGCGGGCATCTAGCTTCTGAATGAAGTGGTGGTGAATTGCGGGCTGTTCTGTGTAATTGGCACATTTTCATTTAACTGGACTCAGGCGGCCAACAGTATTTAAGTCACGAGTCAGGCAGCAAGCAGGGATTTTATTCCTATCAGTCAGCGATTCATCTGCACCCAACCACAATCGTGAGAAGGTGATGTGTAATCAACCTCATCATTTAATATCAACAGGTAAAATAGAGAGCAAAGGCATGAATAGGTTAACCATTACATTGCCGTGTCAAATTCATTCCCATATGGTTGTGATTCTCCTGCCCCCTCTTCCTAATTTAACAGTTTCCATGTTCCCTTAATTCTCTATTACTCAGTACAGTCACTGCGTTTTCCAGACATTCCCCTGACCTCATTTTGTTATTAAACTGTTGCTGTTTTCCCTGTCACTTACTTCTACATACATTGCTATTGTGTTCCACGGGCCGCAGTTTCTATTTATACAGTTACTGTGTTCCCCTAAATACCCATCTTCTCTATTTCTAATGAAGCAGTTACTGTGATCCCCTGAATTACATTCGTCTCGATCTCTAATTTAACAGTTACTGTGTTCCTGTAAAGTCACCTTTAGTCTATTCCTAATTAAATTAATACTGCATTCCACAAAATTACCCTGTTCTCTATATCTAATTAACCATTGACTGCGTTTCCCTATAGTTCCCTTTATTTACTTATAATAATAAGCAATTGTTGTATTCCCCTAAAATCTCCATTATTCTATTTTAATTAAAGACTTGTTGCATTCCCCTCAATTTAGTTGTCCTGTAATTTAAGTAAACACTTATTGTATTCCCGTTAGTTCCACTATTACCGATCGTGTAAGCTCATGTTGTCCACGAATACCACTTTCTGCTGCCTTAACCCCATTCCACTAAACTGCCCCATGCTATCTGACATTGTGAAAGTTTCTCTCTGCTGTCCCCTCCCTTTCACATCTGCCACCATCACGCCCTCCTGACAAATGCACTTATGACCCCTCTGAATTTTGCAATTTACCGTCCCATCTCTATCATCATATTCCTGTCAAAATACGTGAACATATTGTCGCCTCTCAAATTCGTGTCCATTTTCCCGCAATCCCCTGTCTAAATCTGTCCAATCAAATTTCTTCCTTTGCAAAACACTTGAAGTGGCCGTTATCGAAGTCACAAATTATATCCTCTGTGTCTGTGACCATGGTGCACTATCCCTCTTCATTCTTCCCGTCTCTGACTCGGCTGTCCAGGCCTCCCCTTCATTTTCCAGCTGTCTGGAACTGCCCACGCCTGGTTCCGCTCTTACCTCTGCAGACTGAGCCACACAATATCCTGCAATGGCTTATCTTCACGCACTCCCATTGTTACTTCTAACTTCAAAGTTTATACACTTTGAGATGGCAGGAATGATGTATGAGGAGTGATTGAGTCGATTGGGCTCACTGGAGTTTAGAAGATTGAGAGGGGATCTCATCGAAACCTATAAAATTCTGTCAGTTCTGGACAGACTAGATGCAGGAAGGATGTTTCTGATGGCCGGGGAGTCCAGAACCAGGGGTCATAGTCTAAGGATAAGGGGTAAGCCATTTAGGACTGAAATTAGGAGGAATTTCTTCACCCAGAGAGTGGTGAACCTGTGGAATTCTCTGCCACAGAGGGCGGTGGAGGCCAGTTCATTAAATATATTCAAGAAAGAGTTGGATATGTTTCTTGAGGCTGAAGGGATCAAGGGATATGGGGAAAAGGCAGGGACAGGGTACAGAAATAGGATGATTAGCCATGATCACATTGAATGGTGGAGCAGGCTCGAAGGGCCAAATGGCCTACTCCTGCTCCTATCTTCTATGTTTCTATGTCTATGTTGATGCTTAATCAAGTTTCTGGTCAATGCTGAACCCCAGCATATTGATGGTGGTGTTTTCAGTGATGGTAATGCCGTTGAATGGCACGGGGCATTTGCTAAGCTTTATCTAGTTGGAGATAGTCATTGCCTCTCACTTGTGTGGTGCGAAAGTTACTTCCACTTATCAGGCCAAGCCTAAATGTCATCCAGGACTTGTTGCGTGTGGGCATGGAATGCATCATTATCTGAGGAGAGGCAAAAGGAGCTGAACACTGTGTAATTATCAACGAACTTCCCCAATGCTGAGCTTATGATTGAGGGGAGCTCATTGATGAAGTAACTAAACATTGTGGGGCCTATGAGACTGTTCTGAGGATCTCCTGCAGGGATGTCCTGGGGCTGTGATAATTGATCTCCAACCACCACAACCATCTATCTTTATGCCAGGTATGACTCCAACCACAACCAGTGGTATGGAAGGTGGCATTGTCAGAGCAGATGCGGCGAAGACGGACAAATTGGGAAAATGGAATATAGCCCTTATAGAATGCGGGCTGATAGGAAGTGTAGTCCAGGTTGTTGTGGCAGTCAGTGGGCTTCTGAATATTTGTAAATAACCTATCCCCAGAGATGGAGAAAGAGGAGTCGAGGAAAGCGTCTGATATGTTTTCCTTTTTCCTCAACTGAGGATTCCCCTCTACCGTGGTTGACATGGCCCTTGACCATGTCCTTTCTATCTCCCGCATTTCTACCCTCACCCCAGCACCTCCCTCCCAGAACCACGACAGAGTTCCCCTTGTCTTCACCTTTAGCCCCACCAGCCTCCACTTTCAATGGATCATCCTCCGCCATTTCCACCCCCTCCAGCGTGATCCCACCACCAAACGCATCTTCCCCTCAACTGCCCTTTCAGCATTCCGCAGGGACCGCTCCATCTGCGAAAACCTTGTCCAATCTGGCATCACCACAACACTACTTCCCCTTTCCCCGGCACCTTAGCATGCAAGCACAGGAGATGCAACAAATGCCCTTATACTTCCCCTCTTCCCACTGTCCACGGCCCCAAACCCCCTTTCCAGGTGCAACAGCGATTTACTTGTACTTCTCACAATTAAGTATACTGTATTCGCTGCTCAAGATGCATTGGGGCAACAAAACGCAGATTGGAAGACGGCTTTGTGGAACACCTCCGTTCAGTCCATAAATGGGACCCCGAGCATCTGGTCGCCTGTCATTTTTATTTCACCGCTCCACTCCAACTCAGAGCACACCGTCCTCGGCCTCTTGCACTGCTCCATGGAAGCTCAGCGTTATCTCGATGAACAGCACCTCATCTTTCGATTAAGGAATGTTTAGCCTTCCGGATGCAAAATAGAGTCCAACAATTTCAGATCATATCCTCGGCCCATAACACACACACACATATGTATATATATATATATATATTTTAGCCACACTTTTTGTCTGTGTGTTTTTTTCTTCTCCCCCACATGGCAACTGTCTCTCAAACTGACAGCACAAATTACACTTCGTCTAGAGCCATCCTTTATTTCTTAACCTGATCCATTACCATCTCATTTCGCCTTGAATATCTCTTAATGTCTCTTTATGTCTTCTGCCTTCCATCTTTCACAGACCTTCCCTTTTGTTCTTTCATCCCCTCCCCCCTTTCCCAGCATCTTCACTTGCTTAAACAACTGTTCCATTTCCTGCTTTATTCCAGTTATGAAGAAATGTCATCGACCTGAAACGTTAACTCTGTTTCTCTCTTCACAGATGCTGCCTGACCTGCTGAGTTTCTCCAGAATGTTTTGTTTTTATATTAGGTAAAGTATGTGTTTGACACAGAGTATCACTGTCGCATCAAACACACACAGGGCAGATACCACAATGGTTAGATACAGAGTAAAGGTCCCTCTACACTGTCCCATCACACTCAAATAGGGCAGGTACAGCACGGGTTAGATACAAAGGAAACCACACTCTACACTGTCCCATCAAACAGACATAAGGTCGGTACAGCACGGGTTAGATACAAAGCAAACCTCCCTCTACAATGTCCCATCAAACAATCCCAGGGCATGTAAAGCACGATTTAATGACAAAGTTAACCTCCATCTTCACTGTCCCATCAAACACACATAGGGCAAGTACAGCACGGGTGAGATACAAATAAACCTATCTCTACAATATCTCATTGAACATTTCCAGTGCAGGAATGGCACTGCTCAGAAACAGAGCAGAACGCCCTCTGCAATCTCCAATCAAACACTCACATCAACTACCATCAGTTTAGATACGGTAAGTGTTAGATAAAGCATGCATCAGCTAAAGAGGAAGTCTCTCACTGCACTTTCCCATCAAACACTCCCAGGGCAGACATAGCATGGGTTACATACAGAGTAAAGCTCCCTCTACATTGTCCCATGAGATATTCCAAGTGCAGGTGCAACATGCGTCAGATACAGAGTTAAACGTCCTCTACAATGTCCAATCAAACACTCACATCAAATAGTATGAGGAAAAGTACAGTGGTGGTTAGAATAAACATACTTCAAATACAGAGTGCAGCTCTATCTATACTGCAAATTAAGCACTCCCAGGGGAGTTACAGCACTGGTTGGAGCCAAATTGAAGCTTTCGCAAAAATGTCCAATTTAAACCTCGAAGGGAAAGTATAGCACGGCTTAGGTACAGAGTAAAGCTCTTTATAAACTGCTCCATCAAACATGCACAGGTTTGGTACAGTACAGATTAGATACAGAGTAAAGCGCTTTATACACTGCTCCATCAAACACTCCTCCATTTGCTAAAATACGGGTTTGATACAGAGTAAAGCTCTTGATACACTGTTCCATCAAACATTCCTTGATTTGGTACAATAGACGTTAGATACAGAGTAAAACGCTTTATACACTGCTCCGTTAAACAATCCTCGGTTTGGTACAATACCAGTTAGATACAGAATAAAGCACATTATAAACTGCTCTATCAAACACTCATCGGTTTGGTATAATACGGGTTTGATTGAGAGTAAAGTTCTTTATACACTGCTCCATCAAGCAATCTTTGGTTTGGTACAATACGTGTTAGATACAGAATAAAGCTCTTTATACATTGCTCCATCAAAGACTCCTTGGCTTGGTACAATACGTGTTTGATACAGAGTAAAGCGCTTTATACACTGCTCCATCAAACACTCCTTTGTTTGGTACGATACGGGTTAGATACAGAGTAAAGCAGTTTACAAACTGCTCCGTCAAACTCTCCTCGGTTTGGTACAGTACGGGTTTGATACACAGTAAAGCTCTGTATAAACTGCTCCATCTAACATTCCTCAGTTTGGTACAATACGTGGTTGTAAAGAGTAAAGCTCTTTAAACACTGCTCCATCAATCACTCCTCGGATTGGTCCATACCACGTTAGATACTGAGTAAAGCTCTTTATACACTGCTCCATCTAACACTCATTGGATTGGTCCATACCGCGTTAGATACAGAGTAAAGCGCGTTATACACTGCTCCATCAAACACTCCTCAGTTTGTTACAATACAGATTAGATACAAAGTAAAGCTCTTTATACACTGCTCCAGCAAACACTCCACGATTTTGTACATTACGGGTATGCTAGAGAGTAAAGTTCTTTATACACTGCTCCATCAAACACTCCTCGGTTTGCTATAATACGGTTTTGATACAGATTAAAGCACTTTATACACTGCTCCATCAAACACTCCTCGGTTTGGCACAATATGGGTTTGATACACAGTAAACCTCTTTATACACTGCTCCATCAAACACTCCTAGGTTTGGTACAATAGGGGACAGAACAGAGTAAAGCGCTTTATACACTGCTCCATCAAACAATCCTTGGTTTGGTACAATACTGGTTCGATACAGAGTAAAGCTTTTTATACACTGCTCCATCAAACACACCTACGGTTGGTAAAATAAGGGTTAGATACAGAGTAAAACTTCATACACTCTGTATACACGGCACCATAAAAGATTTCTCCATTTGGAACATTATGGGTTTGATACAGAGTAAAGCGTTTTTTAATCTTCTCCGTCAAAAACTCCTCGGTTTGGTACAATACGTGGTTTGCACAGAGTAAAGCTCTTTATACACTGCTCCATCAAACACTCGTCAGTTTGGTACAATATGGGTTAGATACAAAGAAAAGCATTTTATACACTGCTCCTTCCAACATTCCTCGGATTGGTCCATACCGCGTTAGATACAGAGTACTATATTTTATACGCTGCTCCATCAAGCACTCCTCGGTTTGGTACAATATGGGTCAGATACAGAGTAAAGCTCTTTATACACTGCTCCATCAAACACTCCTCGGTTTGGTAAAAAACGGGTTTGATACAGAGTAAAGCGCTTTATACACTGCTCCCTCAAACATTCCTCCGTTCTCTACAATATGGGTTAGATACAGAGTAAAGCAATTTAAACACTGCTCCATCAAACACTCCTCGGTTTGGTAAAAAACGGGTTTGATACAGAGTAAAGCGCTTTATACACTGCTCCATCAAACATTCCTCCGTTCTCTACAATATGGGTTAGATACAGAGTAAAGCAATTTAAACACTGCTCCATCAAACACTCCTCGGTTTGGTACAATACGGGTTTGATACAAAGCAAAGTGTTTTATACACTGCTCCAGGAAACACTCCTCCATTTGGTACAATACGAGTTGATCCAGAGTAAAGCTTTGTATACACTGTTCCAACAAACACTCCCCGGTTTGGTAGGAAAAGCGTCAGATACGGAGTAAATCTCTATATAGACTGCCCCATCAAACAATCCTCGGTTTGGTGCAATACCGATTAGAAACAGAGTAATGCTCTTTATACACTGCTCCATCAAACACTCCTCGGTTTGTTACAATACGGGTTAGATACAGAGTAAATCACTATTTACACTGCTCCATCAACCACTCCTCGGTTTCTTAAAATATGGGTTTGATACAGAGCAAAGCTCTTTATACACTGCTCCATCAAACAATCCTCGCTTTAGTCCAAAATGCGTTAGATACAGACTAAAGCTCTTTATACACGGCTCCATCAAACACTCCTCGGTTTGGTACAATACGGGTTAGATGCAGAGTAAAGCTCTTTATACACTTCTCCAACAATCACTCCTCTGGTTGGTAAAATACGGGTTAGATACAGAGTAAAGCTCCTTAAACAATGCTCCATCAAACAGTCCTCGGTTTGGTACAATACGGGTTTGATACAGAGTAAAGCTCTGTATGCACAGTTCCATCAAACACACCTCGGTATTTATCAATATGTTTTTAATACAGAGAAAAGCGCTTTATACACTGCTCCATCAAACACTCATCTGTTTGGTACAATACGGGTTTGATACATTGTGAAGTTCTTTATGCACTGCTCAATCAAACACTACTCTTGTTCGTAAAATACGGGATGGATACAGAATAATGCTCTTGATTCACTGTTCCATCAAACACTCCTTGGTTTGGTACAATACCGGTTTGATACAGAGTAAAGCTCTTTACATACTGCTCCATCAAGCACTCCATGTTTGGTACAATACGGGTTAGGTACAGAGTAAATCTCTTTATATACTGCTCCGTCAAACACTCCTAGGTTTGGTACAATACGGGATAGATACAGAGTAAAGCGCTTTATACACTGCTCCATCAAACAATCCTCGGTTTGGTACAAAACGGGTTTGATACAGCGTAGAGCTCTTTATACACTGCTCCATCAAACAATGCTCTGTTTGGTCCAAAATGGGTTAGATACACAGTAAAGCTCTATATACACTGCTCCATCAAACTCCCCTCTGGTTGGTAAAATACTGGTTAGATACAGAGAAAATCTCTGTATACACTCTTCCATCAAACACTCCTCGGCTTTGTAGAATACGTGTTAGATACAGAGTAAATCGCTTTATAATCTGCTACATCAAACAAACCTCGGTTTGTTACAATACCGGTTAGATACAGAGTGAAGCCCTTTATACACTGCTCCACCAAGCACTCCTCGGTTTGGTATAACACGGGTTAGATGCAGAGTAAAGCTCTTTATACACTGCTCCATCATATCCTCTTCAGTTTGGGACAATAAGGGTTTGATACAAAATAAAGCTCATTATACACTGCTCCATCAAACACTCCTCGGTTTGGTAAAATACGTGTTAGATGCAGAATGAAGCATTCTTTAGACTGGTCCATCAAGCACACCTCGGCTTAGTACAATACGGGATTGATACAGAGTAAAGCGCTTTATACACTGCTCCATCAAACACACCTCTGTTTGGTATAATACGGGATTGATACGGAGTAAAGCTCTTTGTATGCAGCTCCATCAAACACTCCTCGATATGGTACAAAACGGGTTTGATGCAGCGTAGAGCTCTTTATACACTGCTCCATCAAACATTCCTCGGTTTGGTGCAATACGGGTTAGATACAGAGTAAAGCGCTTTATAGACAGCTCCATCAAACACTCCTTGCTTTGGTACAATACCGGTTGGATACAAGGTAAAGCTCTTTATACACAGCTCCATCAAAGAGTCTTCGGTTTGGTACAATAAGGGTTTGATACAGAGCAAAGCTCTTTATACACTGCTCCATCAAACACTCCTCGGTTTAGTCCATAACTGGATAGATACAGGGTAAATCTGTTTGTGCACTGCTCATTCAAACACTTCTCGATTTGGAACAATACGGGGTTTGTACAGAATAAAGCTCTTTATGCACGCCAAACACTCCTCGGTTTGGTAAAATACATGTTTAGACGCAGAATGAAACACTTTTTAGACTTGCCCATCAAGCACACCTCGGCTTGATACAATATGGGATTGATACAGAGTAAAGCACTTTATACAGTGCTCCATCAAACATACCTCTGTTTGGTATAATACGGGATTGATACAGAGTAAAGCTCTTTGTACACAGCTCCACCAACACTCCTCGGTATGGTACTAAACGGGTTTGATGCAGAGTAAAGCTCCTTATACACTGCTCCATCAAACATTCCTCGGTTTGGTGCAATACGGGTTAGATACAGAGTAAAGCTCTTTATACACTGTTCCATCACAGCCTCCTCGGTTTGGTACAATACGGAATTGATACAGAGTAAAGTGCTTTATACACGGCTCCATCAAACACACCTCTGTTTTGTATAATACGGGTTGATACAGAGTAAAGCTCTTTCTAGACTGCTCCATCAAACACTCCTCGGTTTGGTACAATACGGGTTAGATACAGAGCAAAACTCTTTATACACTGCACCATCAAACCCTTCTCCATTTGGTACAATACGGGTTTGATGCAGAGTAAATCTCTTTATAAACTGCTCCATCAATCACTCCCCGGTTTGGTATAATACGGGTTAGATACAGAGTAAAGCGCTTTATACACTGCTCCATCAAACACACCTCTGTTTTGTATAATACGGGATTGATAAGGAGTAAAACTCTTTGCACACATCTCCATCAAACACTCGTCGGTAAGGTACAATAAGGGTTTGATACAGAGTAAAGCTCCTTATACACTGCTCCTTCAAACATTCCTCGGTTTGGTGCAATACGGGTTAGATACAGAGTAAAGCTCTTTATGGACTGCTCCATCAAACACTCCTCGGTTTGGTACAATACAGGTTAGATACAGAGTAAAGCTCTTTATACACTGCTCCATCAAAGCCTCCTCGGTTTGGTATAATACGGGTTAGATACAGAGTAAAGCGCTTTATACACTGCTCCATCAAACACACCTCTGTTTTGTATAATACGGGATTGATAAGGAGTAAAACTCTTTGCACACATCTCCATCAAACACTCGTCGGTAAGGTACAATAAGGGTTTGATACAGAGTAAAGCTCCTTATACACTGCTCCTTCAAACATTCCTCGGTTTGGTGCAATACGGGTTAGATACAGAGTAAAGCTCTTTATGGACTGCTCCATCAAACACTCCTCGGTTTGGTACAATACAGGTTAGATACAGAGTAAAGCTCTTTATACACTGCTCCATCAAAGCCTCCTCGGTTTGGTACAATAAGGGTTTGATACAGAGTAAAGCAATTTATACACTGTCGCATCAAACACTCCTCGGATTCGTACAGTACGGGTGAGATACAGAGTAAAGCTCTTTAAACACTGCCCATCAAACACTCCTCTGGTTTGTAAATACGGGTTAGATACGGAGTAAATCGCTTTATACACTGCTACATCAAACAAACCTCGTTTTGGTACAATTCCGGTTAGATACAGATTGAAGCACCTTATACACTGCTCCATCAAACACTCCTCGGTTTGGTTAAATTCGGGTTAGATACAGAGTAAAGCTCTTTATAAACTCCTCCATCAAAGACTCTTCATTTTGGTACAATAAGTGTTTGATACAGAGTAAAGCTCTTTATACACTGTACCATTAAACACTCCTCGGTGTGGTTCAACATGGGATCTATACAGAGTAAAGCTCATTATACACTGCTCCATCAAACACTCCTCGGTTTAGTGCAAAACAGGTTAGATACAGAGTAAAGCTGTTTCTGCACTGCTCCTTCAAACACTTCTCGATTTGGAACAATACGGGGTTTGTACAGAGTAAAGCTCTTTATACATGGCAAACACTCCTCGGTTTGGAAAATGCGTGTTAGATACAGAGTAAAGCTCTTTATACACTGCTCCATCAAACAGTCCTCGGTTTGGTAAAATACGTGTTAGACGCAGAATGAACCACTCTTTAGACTGCTCCATCAAGAACACCTCGGCTTGGTACAGTACGGGGTTGATACAGAGTAAAGCGCTTTATACACTGCTCCATCAAACACACCTCTGTTTGGTATAATACGGGATTGATACAGAGTAATGCTCTTTGTACACAGCTCCATCAAACCGTCTTGGTATGGTACAAAACGGGTTTGATACAGAGTAAAGCTCATTATACACTTTTCCATCAAACATTCCTTGGTTTGGTGCAATACGGGTTTGATACAGAGTAAAGCTCTTTATGGGCTGCTACATCAATCACTCCTTGGTTTGGTACAATACCGGTTATTTACAGAGTAAAGTTCTTTATACACTGCTCCATCAAAGCCTGCTCGGTTTGGTACAATACGGGATTGATACAGAGTAAAGCGCTTTATACACTGCTCCATCAAACACAACTCTGTTTTGTATAATACAGTTTAGATACAGAGTAAAGCCCCTTATAAACTGCTCCATCAAACACTCCTCGGTTGGTACAATACGGGTTAGATACAGAGTAAAGCTCTTTATATACAGCACCATTAAACACTTCTCCATTTGGTACAATACAGGTTTGATGCAGAGTAAATTTCTCTGTAAACTGCTCCGTCAATCAATTCCCGGTTTGGTTCAATACGGGTTAGATACAGAGTAAAGCGCTTTATACACTGTTCCATCAAACACTCTTCGGTTTTGTACAATAAGCGTTAAATACAGAGTAAATCGCTTTATACACTGCTCCATCTAACAATCCTTGGTTTGGTACAATACCGGTTAGATACAGAGTAAAGTTCTTAATACACTGCTCCATCAAAGCCTCCTCAGTTTGGTACAATACGGGATTGATACAGAGTAAAGCGCTTTATACATTGCTCCATCAAACACTCCTCGTTTTGGTACAAGACGTGTTTGATACAGGGTAAAGCATTTTATACACTGCTCCATCAAACACTCCACTCTTTGGTAAAATACGGGTTAGATACAGAATAAAGCTCTTTATACAATGCTCCATCAAACATTCATCGGCTTGGTGCAATACGGGTTAGATACAGAGTAAAGCTCTTTAAACACTGCTCCATCAAACACTACTCGCTTTGGTAACATACGGGATAGGTAAAGACAAACGCTCTTTATACACTGCTCCATCAAGCACTCGTCGGTGTGGGACAATACGGGTTTGATACAGAGTAAATCTCTTTATACACTGCTCCATCAATCAATCCTCGTTTTGATCCAAAACGGGTTAGATACAGAATAAAGCTCTTTATGCACTGCTCCATCAAACACTCGATTTAGTACAATACGTAGTTTGTACAGGGTAAAGCTCCTTATAATGGCTCCGTCAAGATATCCAAGGTTTGGTACAATACGGCTTAGATACAGAGTTAGGCTCTTTATACACTGCTCCATCAAACACTTCTCTGGTTGGTAAAATACGGGTTAGTTACAGAATAAAGCTCTTTATACACATCTCCATCTAACACTCCACGGCTTGGTAAAATACGGGTTAGATACAGGATAAAGCTCTTTATAGACTGCCGCATCAAACAGTCCTCTGTTTGGTTAAATACGGGTTAGATACAGAATAAAGCTCTTCGTACCTTTCTCCATCAAACACTCCCCAATTTGGTACAATACGAGTTTGATACAGAGTATAGCGCTTTTTACACTGCTCCATCAAACACTCCTCGGTTTGATAAAATACGTCTTAGATGCAGAAAGAAGCGCTTTATACACTGCTCCATCAAACACTCCTCGGTTTGGTACAACACGGGATTGATACAGTGTGAAGCTCTTTATACACTTCTCAATAAAACACTCCTCGGTTTGGTGCAATATGGGTTTGATACAGAGTAATGCGCTATATTCACAGCTCAATCTAACACTCCTCGTTTTGATACAATACGGGTTAGAGGGAGAGTAAAGCTCTTTGTACACTGCTCCATCAAAATCTCCTCGGTTTGGTACAATACGGGTTAGATACAGAGTAAAGATCTTTATACACTCCTCCATTAAACACTCCTCGGTTTTGTACAAAACAGGTTAGATGCAGAGTAAAGCACTTTATACACTGCTCCATGAAACACTCCTCAGTTTCGGACAATACGGATTTGATACAGCTGAAACGTTTTATACACTGCTCCATCAAAAACTCCATGTTTGGTACAATACGAGTTAGATACAGAGTAAAGCTTTATATACAGTGCTCCATCAAACACTCCTCGGTTTAGGACAATACGGGTTTGATACAGAGTAAAACTTTTTATACACTGCTCCATTAAACACTCCTCGGTTTGGTACATTACGGGTTAGATACAGAGCAACTCACTTTATACACTGCTCAATCAAACAATCCTCGGTTTGGTCCAAAACGGGTTAGCTACGGAGTAAAGCTCTTTAAACACTGCTCCTTCAAACACTCCTCCTTTTCGTACAATACGGGTTTGATACTGAGTAAAACTCTTTATAAACTGCTCCATCAAACACTCCTCGGTTTGGTACAATACAGGTTATATACAGAGAAAGGCTCTTTATAAACTGCTCCAACAAACACTCCTCGGTGTGGTAGAATACTTGTTAGATACAGAGTTAACCTCCTTAAAAACTGCTCCATCAAACAATCCTCGGTTTGGTACAATACGGGTTAGATACTGACTGAAGCACTTAAAACACTGCACCTTCAAACATTCCTCGGTTTGATACATTACGAATTAGATACAGAGTAAAGCTCTTTATACAATGCTCCATCAAACGATCCTCGGTATCATACAATACGGGTTTGATACAGCATAAAGCTTTTTATACACTGCTCCATCAAACACTCCTCGGTTTGGTCCATAACGGGTTAGATACAGAGTAAAGCTTTTTATACACTGCTCCATCAAACACTCATCGGTTTGGTACAATACGGGTTTGATACAGAGTAAAGCTCTTCATACACTGCTCCATTAAAAACTCCTCAGTTTGGTACAATACGAGTTAGATACAGAGTAAAGCACTTTATATACTGCTCCATTAAACACTCCTCGGTTTGGGACAATACGGTTTGATACAGAGTAAAACATTTGATACAGTGCACCATCAAACAATGCATGTTTGGTACAATTAGAGTTAGATAGAGAGTAAAGTTCTTTATAACGTGCTCCATCAAACACTCCTCTGTTTTGTACTATACGGGTTAGATACAGAGTAAAGCACTTTACACAGTGCTCCATCAAACACTCCTCGGTTTGGTACAATACGAGTTAGATACAGCGTAAAGCTCTTTATACACTGCTCCATCAAACAATCCTCGGTTTGTTCCAAAATGTATTAGATACAGAGTAAAGCTCTTTATACACTGCTCCATCAAACACTCATCAGTTTGGTACAATACGGGTTTGATACAGAGTAAATCTCTTTATACTCTGCTCCATCAAGCAATCCTCTGTTTTGTACAATACGGGTTTGATATAGAGGAAAGCTCTTTATAAACTGCACCCTCAAACACTCCTCGGTTTGGTACAATACGGCTTCGATACAAACTAAAGCTCTTTATGTACTTCTCCATTAAACACTCCTCGGTTTCGTACAATACAGATTAGATATTGTGTAAAGCTCTTTATACACAGCTCCATCAAACACTCCTCTGGTTTGTAAATACGGGTTAGATACGGAGTAAATCGCTTTATACACTGCTACATCAAACAAACCTCGTTTTGGTACAATTCCGGTTAGATACAGATTGAAGCACCTTATACACTGCTCCATCAAACACTCCTCGGTTTGGTTAAATTCGGGTTAGATACAGAGTAAAGCTCTTTATAAACTCCTCCATCAAAGACTCTTCATTTTGGTACAATAAGTGTTTGATACAGAGTAAAGCTCTTTATACACTGTACCATTAAACACTCCTCGGTGTGGTTCAACATGGGATCTATACAGAGTAAAGCTCATTATACACTGCTCCATCAAACACTCCTCGGTTTAGTGCAAAACAGGTTAGATACAGAGTAAAGCTGTTTCTGCACTGCTCCTTCAAACACTTCTCGATTTGGAACAATACGGGGTTTGTACAGAGTAAAGCTCTTTATACATGGCAAACACTCCTCGGTTTGGAAAATGCGTGTTAGATACAGAGTAAAGCTCTTTATACACTGCTCCATCAAACAGTCCTCGGTTTGGTAAAATACGTGTTAGACGCAGAATGAACCACTCTTTAGACTGCTCCATCAAGAACACCTCGGCTTGGTACAGTACGGGGTTGATACAGAGTAAAGCGCTTTATACACTGCTCCATCAAACACACCTCTGTTTGGTATAATACGGGATTGATACAGAGTAATGCTCTTTGTACACAGCTCCATCAAACCGTCTTGGTATGGTACAAAACGGG
Organism: Somniosus microcephalus; assembly: GCF_052327205.1. Taxonomy (NCBI): domain Eukaryota; kingdom Metazoa; phylum Chordata; class Chondrichthyes; order Squaliformes; family Somniosidae; genus Somniosus; species Somniosus microcephalus. The sequence goes on along the minus strand of NW_028225183.1, from coordinate 10,879,462 downwards.
TTTGATACAGAGTAAAGCTCATTATACACTTTTCCATCAAACATTCCTTGGTTTGGTGCAATACGGGTTTGATACAGAGTAAAGCTCTTTATGGGCTGCTACATCAATCACTCCTTGGTTTGGTACAATACCGGTTATTTACAGAGTAAAGTTCTTTATACACTGCTCCATCAAAGCCTGCTCGGTTTGGTACAATACGGGATTGATACAGAGTAAAGCGCTTTATACACTGCTCCATCAAACACAACTCTGTTTTGTATAATACAGTTTAGATACAGAGTAAAGCCCCTTATAAACTGCTCCATCAAACACTCCACGGTTGGTACAATACGGGTTAGATACAGAGTAAAGCTCTTTATATACAGCACCATTAAACACTTCTCCATTTGGTACAATACAGGTTTGATGCAGAGTAAATTTCTCTGTAAACTGCTCCGTCAATCAATTCCCGGTTTGGTTCAATACGGGTTAGATACAGAGTAAAGCGCTTTATACACTGTTCCATCAAACACTCTTCGGTTTTGTACAATAAGCGTTAAATACAGAGTAAATCGCTTTATACACTGCTCCATCTAACAATCCTTGGTTTGGTACAATACCGGTTAGATACAGAGTAAAGTTCTTAATACACTGCTCCATCAAAGCCTCCTCAGTTTGGTACAATACGGGATTGATACAGAGTAAAGCGCTTTATACATTGCTCCATCAAACACTCCTCGTTTTGGTACAAGACGTGTTTGATACAGGGTAAAGCATTTTATACACTGCTCCATCAAACACTCCACTCTTTGGTAAAATACGGGTTAGATACAGAATAAAGCTCTTTATACAATGCTCCATCAAACATTCATCGGCTTGGTGCAATACGGGTTAGATACAGAGTAAAGCTCTTTAAACACTGCTCCATCAAACACTACTCGCTTTGGTAACATACGGGATAGGTAAAGACAAACGCTCTTTATACACTGCTCCATCAAGCACTCGTCGGTGTGGGACAATACGGGTTTGATACAGAGTAAATCTCTTTATACACTGCTCCATCAAACACTCGATTTAGTACAATACGTAGTTTGTACAGGGTAAAGCTCCTTATAATGGCTCCGTCAAGATATCCAAGGTTTGGTACAATACGGCTTAGATACAGAGTTAGGCTCTTTATACACTGCTCCATCAAACACTTCTCTGGTTGGTAAAATACGGGTTAGTTACAGAATAAAGCTCTTTATACACATCTCCATCTAACACTCCACGGCTTGGTAAAATACGGGTTAGATACAGGATAAAGCTCTTTATAGACTGCCGCATCAAACAGTCCTCTGTTTGGTTAAATACGGGTTAGATACAGAATAAAGCTCTTCGTACCTTTCTCCATCAAACACTCCCCAATTTGGTACAATACGAGTTTGATACAGAGTATAGCGCTTTTTACACTGCTCCATCAAACACTCCTCGGTTTGATAAAATACGTCTTAGATGCAGAAAGAAGCGCTTTATACACTGCTCCATCAAACACTCCTCGGTTTGGTACAACACGGGATTGATACAGTGTGAAGCTCTTTATACACTTCTCAATAAAACACTCCTCGGTTTGGTGCAATATGGGTTTGATACAGAGTAATGCGCTATATTCACAGCTCAATCTAACACTCCTCGTTTTGATACAATACGGGTTAGAGGGAGAGTAAAGCTCTTTGTACACTGCTCCATCAAAATCTCCTCGGTTTGGTACAATACGGGTTAGATACAGAGTAAAGATCTTTATACACTCCTCCATTAAACACTCCTCGGTTTTGTACAAAACAGGTTAGATGCAGAGTAAAGCACTTTATACACTGCTCCATGAAACACTCCTCAGTTTCGGACAATACGGATTTGATACAGCTGAAACGTTTTATACACTGCTCCATCAAAAACTCCATGTTTGGTACAATACGAGTTAGATACAGAGTAAAGCTTTATATACAGTGCTCCATCAAACACTCCTCGGTTTAGGACAATACGGGTTTGATACAGAGTAAAACTTTTTATACACTGCTCCATTAAACACTCCTCGGTTTGGTACATTACGGGTTAGATACAGAGCAACTCACTTTATACACTGCTCAATCAAACAATCCTCGGTTTGGTCCAAAACGGGTTAGCTACGGAGTAAAGCTCTTTAAACACTGCTCCTTCAAACACTCCTCCTTTTCGTACAATACGGGTTTGATACTGAGTAAAACTCTTTATAAACTGCTCCATCAAACACTCCTCGGTTTGGTACAATACAGGTTATATACAGAGAAAGGCTCTTTATAAACTGCTCCAACAAACACTCCTCGGTGTGGTAGAATACTTGTTAGATACAGAGTTAACCTCCTTAAAAACTGCTCCATCAAACAATCCTCGGTTTGGTACAATACGGGTTAGATACTGACTGAAGCACTTAAAACACTGCACCTTCAAACATTCCTCGGTTTGATACATTACGAATTAGATACAGAGTAAAGCTCTTTATACAATGCTCCATCAAACGATCCTCGGTATCATACAATACGGGTTTGATACAGCATAAAGCTTTTTATACACTGCTCCATCAAACACTCCTCGGTTTGGTCCATAACGGGTTAGATACAGAGTAAAGCTTTTTATACACTGCTCCATCAAACACTCATCGGTTTGGTACAATACGGGTTTGATACAGAGTAAAGCTCTTCATACACTGCTCCATTAAAAACTCCTCAGTTTGGTACAATACGAGTTAGATACAGAGTAAAGCACTTTATATACTGCTCCATTAAACACTCCTCGGTTTGGGACAATACGGTTTGATACAGAGTAAAACATTTGATACAGTGCACCATCAAACAATGCATGTTTGGTACAATTAGAGTTAGATAGAGAGTAAAGTTCTTTATAACGTGCTCCATCAAACACTCCTCTGTTTTGTACTATACGGGTTAGATACAGAGTAAAGCACTTTACACAGTGCTCCATCAAACACTCCTCGGTTTGGTACAATACGAGTTAGATACAGCGTAAAGCTCTTTATACACTGCTCCATCAAACAATCCTCGGTTTGTTCCAAAATGTATTAGATACAGAGTAAAGCTCTTTATACACTGCTCCATCAAACACTCATCAGTTTGGTACAATACGGGTTTGATACAGAGTAAATCTCTTTATACTCTGCTCCATCAAGCAATCCTCTGTTTTGTACAATACGGGTTTGATATAGAGGAAAGCTCTTTATAAACTGCACCCTCAAACACTCCTCGGTTTGGTACAATACGGCTTCGATACAAACTAAAGCTCTTTATGTACTTCTCCATTAAACACTCCTCGGTTTCGTACAATACAGATTAGATATTGTGTAAAGCTCTTTATACACAGCTCCATCAAACACTCCTCTGGTTTGTAAATACGGGTTAGATACGGAGTAAATCGCTTTATACACTGCTACATCAAACAAACCTCGTTTTGGTACAATTCCGGTTAGATACAGATTGAAGCACCTTATACACTGCTCCATCAAACACTCCTCGGTTTGGTTAAATTCGGGTTAGATACAGAGTAAAGCTCTTTATAAACTCCTCCATCAAAGACTCTTCATTTTGGTACAATAAGTGTTTGATACAGAGTAAAGCTCTTTATACACTGTACCATTAAACACTCCTCGGTGTGGTTCAACATGGGATCTATACAGAGTAAAGCTCATTATACACTGCTCCATCAAACACTCCTCGGTTTAGTGCAAAACAGGTTAGATACAGAGTAAAGCTGTTTCTGCACTGCTCCTTCAAACACTTCTCGATTTGGAACAATACGGGGTTTGTACAGAGTAAAGCTCTTTATACATGGCAAACACTCCTCGGTTTGGAAAATGCGTGTTAGATACAGAGTAAAGCTCTTTATACACTGCTCCATCAAACAGTCCTCGGTTTGGTAAAATACGTGTTAGACGCAGAATGAACCACTCTTTAGACTGCTCCATCAAGAACACCTCGGCTTGGTACAGTACGGGGTTGATACAGAGTAAAGCGCTTTATACACTGCTCCATCAAACACACCTCTGTTTGGTATAATACGGGATTGATACAGAGTAATGCTCTTTGTACACAGCTCCATCAAACCGTCTTGGTATGGTACAAAACGGGTTTGATACAGAGTAAAGCTCATTATACACTTTTCCATCAAACATTCCTTGGTTTGGTGCAATACGGGTTTGATACAGAGTAAAGCTCTTTATGGGCTGCTACATCAATCACTCCTTGGTTTGGTACAATACCGGTTATTTACAGAGTAAAGTTCTTTATACACTGCTCCATCAAAGCCTGCTCGGTTTGGTACAATACGGGATTGATACAGAGTAAAGCGCTTTATACACTGCTCCATCAAACACAACTCTGTTTTGTATAATACAGTTTAGATACAGAGTAAAGCCCCTTATAAACTGCTCCATCAAACACTCCTCGGTTGGTACAATACGGGTTAGATACAGAGTAAAGCTCTTTATATACAGCACCATTAAACACTTCTCCATTTGGTACAATACAGGTTTGATGCAGAGTAAATTTCTCTGTAAACTGCTCCGTCAATCAATTCCCGGTTTGGTTCAATACGGGTTAGATACAGAGTAAAGCGCTTTATACACTGTTCCATCAAACACTCTTCGGTTTTGTACAATAAGCGTTAAATACAGAGTAAATCGCTTTATACACTGCTCCATCTAACAATCCTTGGTTTGGTACAATACCGGTTAGATACAGAGTAAAGTTCTTAATACACTGCTCCATCAAAGCCTCCTCAGTTTGGTACAATACGGGATTGATACAGAGTAAAGCGCTTTATACATTGCTCCATCAAACACTCCTCGTTTTGGTACAAGACGTGTTTGATACAGGGTAAAGCATTTTATACACTGCTCCATCAAACACTCCACTCTTTGGTAAAATACGGGTTAGATACAGAATAAAGCTCTTTATACAATGCTCCATCAAACATTCATCGGCTTGGTGCAATACGGGTTAGATACAGAGTAAAGCTCTTTAAACACTGCTCCATCAAACACTACTCGCTTTGGTAACATACGGGATAGGTAAAGACAAACGCTCTTTATACACTGCTCCATCAAGCACTCGTCGGTGTGGGACAATACGGGTTTGATACAGAGTAAATCTCTTTATACACTGCTCCATCAATCAATCCTCGTTTTGATCCAAAACGGGTTAGATACAGAATAAAGCTCTTTATGCACTGCTCCATCAAACACTCGATTTAGTACAATACGTAGTTTGTACAGGGTAAAGCTCCTTATAATGGCTCCGTCAAGATATCCAAGGTTTGGTACAATACGGCTTAGATACAGAGTTAGGCTCTTTATACACTGCTCCATCAAACACTTCTCTGGTTGGTAAAATACGGGTTAGTTACAGAATAAAGCTCTTTATACACATCTCCATCTAACACTCCACGGCTTGGTAAAATACGGGTTAGATACAGGATAAAGCTCTTTATAGACTGCCGCATCAAACAGTCCTCTGTTTGGTTAAATACGGGTTAGATACAGAATAAAGCTCTTCGTACCTTTCTCCATCAAACACTCCCCAATTTGGTACAATACGAGTTTGATACAGAGTATAGCGCTTTTTACACTGCTCCATCAAACACTCCTCGGTTTGATAAAATACGTCTTAGATGCAGAAAGAAGCGCTTTATACACTGCTCCATCAAACACTCCTCGGTTTGGTACAACACGGGATTGATACAGTGTGAAGCTCTTTATACACTTCTCAATAAAACACTCCTCGGTTTGGTGCAATATGGGTTTGATACAGAGTAATGCGCTATATTCACAGCTCAATCTAACACTCCTCGTTTTGATACAATACGGGTTAGAGGGAGAGTAAAGCTCTTTGTACACTGCTCCATCAAAATCTCCTCGGTTTGGTACAATACGGGTTAGATACAGAGTAAAGATCTTTATACACTCCTCCATTAAACACTCCTCGGTTTTGTACAAAACAGGTTAGATGCAGAGTAAAGCACTTTATACACTGCTCCATGAAACACTCCTCAGTTTCGGACAATACGGATTTGATACAGCTGAAACGTTTTATACACTGCTCCATCAAAAACTCCATGTTTGGTACAATACGAGTTAGATACAGAGTAAAGCTTTATATACAGTGCTCCATCAAACACTCCTCGGTTTAGGACAATACGGGTTTGATACAGAGTAAAACTTTTTATACACTGCTCCATTAAACACTCCTCGGTTTGGTACATTACGGGTTAGATACAGAGCAACTCACTTTATACACTGCTCAATCAAACAATCCTCGGTTTGGTCCAAAACGGGTTAGCTACGGAGTAAAGCTCTTTAAACACTGCTCCTTCAAACACTCCTCCTTTTCGTACAATACGGGTTTGATACTGAGTAAAACTCTTTATAAACTGCTCCATCAAACACTCCTCGGTTTGGTACAATACAGGTTATATACAGAGAAAGGCTCTTTATAAACTGCTCCAACAAACACTCCTCGGTGTGGTAGAATACTTGTTAGATACAGAGTTAACCTCCTTAAAAACTGCTCCATCAAACAATCCTCGGTTTGGTACAATACGGGTTAGATACTGACTGAAGCACTTAAAACACTGCACCTTCAAACATTCCTCGGTTTGATACATTACGAATTAGATACAGAGTAAAGCTCTTTATACAATGCTCCATCAAACGATCCTCGGTATCATACAATACGGGTTTGATACAGCATAAAGCTTTTTATACACTGCTCCATCAAACACTCCTCGGTTTGGTCCATAACGGGTTAGATACAGAGTAAAGCTTTTTATACACTGCTCCATCAAACACTCATCGGTTTGGTACAATACGGGTTTGATACAGAGTAAAGCTCTTCATACACTGCTCCATTAAAAACTCCTCGGTTTGGTACAATACGAGTTAGATACAGAGTAAAGCACTTTATATACTGCTCCATTAAACACTCCTCGGTTTGGGACAATACGGTTTGATACAGAGTAAAACATTTGATACAGTGCACCATCAAACAATGCATGTTTGGTACAATTAGAGTTAGATAGAGAGTAAAGTTCTTTATAACGTGCTCCATCAAACACTCCTCTGTTTTGTACTATACGGGTTAGATACAGAGTAAAGCACTTTACACAGTGCTCCATCAAACACTCCTCGGTTTGGTACAATACGAGTTAGATACAGCGTAAAGCTCTTTATACACTGCTCCATCAAACAATCCTCGGTTTGTTCCAAAATGTATTAGATACAGAGTAAAGCTCTTTATACACTGCTCCATCAAACACTCATCAGTTTGGTACAATACGGGTTTGATACAGAGTAAATCTCTTTATACTCTGCTCCATCAAGCAATCCTCTGTTTTGTACAATACGGGTTTGATATAGAGGAAAGCTCTTTATAAACTGCACCCTCAAACACTCCTCGGTTTGGTACAATACGGCTTCGATACAAACTAAAGCTCTTTATGTACTTCTCCATTAAACACTCCTCGGTTTCGTACAATACAGATTAGATATTGTGTAAAGCTCTTTATACACAGCTCCATCAAAAATTCCTCGGTTTGTTTCAATTTGGGTTAGGTACAGATTAAATCTCTTTATACACTGCTCCATTAAACACTCCTAGGATTGTTACAATACGGGTTTAATATAGATTAAAGCTCTATATATACTGTTCCATTAAACACTCCTCTGTTTGGTAAGTATTGGTTTGATGCAGAGTATAGCGCTTTAACACTGCTCCATCAAACACTACACAGTTTGGGACAATACGGGTTAGATACGGAGTAAAGCTCTTTAAACACTGCTCCATCAAACACTCCACCTTTTCGTACAATACGGGTTTGATACAGAGTAAAATTCTTTATAAACTGCTCCATCAAACACTCCTCGGTTTGGTACAATACAGGTTATATACAGAGAAAGGCTCTTTATAAACTGCTCCAACAAAAACTCCTCGGTGTGGTAGAATACTTGTGAGATACAGAGTTAACCTCTCTATAAACTGCTCCATCAAACAAACCTCGGTTTGGTACAATACGGGTTAGATACTGACTGAAGCACTTAAAACACTGCACCTTCAAACATTCCTCGGTTTGATACATTACGAATTAGATACAGAGTAAAGCTCTTTATACAATGCTCCATCAAACGATCCTCGGTATCATACAATACGGGTTTGATACAGCGTAAAGCTTTTTATACACTGCTCCATCAAACAATCCTCGGTTTGGTCCATAACGGGTTAGATACAGAGTAAAGCTTTTTATACACTGCTCCATCAAACACTCATCGGTTTGGTACAATACGAGGTTGATACAGAGTAAAGCTCTTTATACTCTGCCCCTTCAAGCACTCCTCTGTTTCGTACAATACGGGTCTGATAAAGAGTAAAGCTCTTTATAAACTGTTCGATCAAACACTCCTCGGTTTGGTAAAATACGTGTAATATACAGAGTAAAGCTCTTTATAAACTGATCGATCAAACACTCCTCCGTTTCGCACAATACTGGTTTGATACAGAGTAAAGCTCTTTATAAACTGCTCCATCAAACACTCCTTGGTTAGGTGCAATACGGGTTATATACAGAGTAAGATCCTTTATAAATTGCTCCAACAAACAATCCTCAGTTTTGGTAGAATACCTGTTACATACAGAGTTATATTCTTTATAAACTGCTCCATCAAAGAATCCTCGGATTGGTACAAAACGGGTCAGACAAAGCGTAAAGCACTTCAAATACAGCACCATTAAACATTCCTCGGTTTGATACATTCCGAATTAGGTACAGAGTAAAGCTCTTTGTACACTGCTCCATCAAAATCTCCTCGGTTTGGTACAATACGAGTTAGATACAGAGTAAAGCACTTTATACACTGCTCCATTAAACACTCCTCGGTTTGGGACAATACGGTTTGATACAGAGTAAAACTTTTTATACAGTGCACCATCAAACAATGCATGTTTGGTACAATTAGAGTTAGATACAGAGTAAAGTTCTTTATAACGTGCTCCATCAAACACTCCTCTGTTTTGTACTATACGGGTTAGATACAGAGTAAAGCACTTTATACAGTGCTCCATCAAACACTCCTCGGTTTGGCACAATACGAGTTAGATACAGAGTAAAGCACTGTATACACTGCTCCATTGAACACCCCTCGGTTTGTTCCAAAACGTGTTAGATACAGAGTAAAGCTCTTTATACACTGCTCCATCAAACACTCATCAGTTTGGTACAATACGGGTTTGATACAGAGTAAAGCTCTTTATACTCTGCTCCATCAAGCACTCCTCTCTTTTGTACAATACGGGTTTGATGCAGAGGAAAGCTTTTATAAACTGCGCCCTCAAACACTCCTCGGTTTGGTACAATACGGGATCGATACAAACTAAAGCTCTTTATGTAATTCTCCATTAAACACTCCTCTGTTTCGTACAAGACAGATTAGATGTTGTGTAAAGCTCTATATACACAGCTCCATCAATAATTCCTCGGTTTGTTTCCATTTGGGTTAGGTACAGATTAAATCTCTTTATACACTGCTCCATTAAACACTCCTAGGATTGTTGCAATACGGGTTTAATATAGATTAAAGCTCTATATATACTGTTCCATTAAACACTCCTCTGTTTGGTAAAAATTGGTTTGATACAGAGTATAGGGCTTTAACACTGCTCCATCAAACACTACACGGTTTGGTGCAATGTGGGGTTTGTATAGAGTTATGCTCCTTATAATGTCTCCATCAAAAAATCCTAGGTTTGACACAATACGGCTCAGTTACAGGGTAAGGCTCTTTATACAGTGCTCCATCAAACACTCCTCTGGTTGGTAAAATACGGGTTAGAAACAGGATAAAGCTCTTTATAGACTGCTCCATCAAACACTCCACTGTTTGGTAAAATACGGGTTAGATACAGAATAATGCTCTTTATACACAGCTCCATCAAACACTCCTCAGTTTGATACAATAGGAGTTTGCTGCAGAGTAAAGCGCTTTTTACACCACTCCATCAAACACTCCTCGGTTTGCTAAAATACACGTTTGATGCAGAATGAAATGCTTTTAACACTGTTCCATCAAACATTCCTCGGTTTGGTACAGCACAGGATTGTTACAGAGCAAAGCTCTTTATACGCATCTCAATGAAACACTCCTTGGTTTGGTGCAATACGGGTTTGAGACAGAGTAAAGCTCTTTATTCACTGCTCCATCTAACACTTCTCGTTTTGATACAATACCGGTTAGATACAGAGTAAAGCTCTATATACACTGCTCCATCAAACACTCCTCGGTTTTGTACAATACGGGTTAGACACAGAGTAAAGCTCTTTGTACACTGCTCCATCAAACTCTCCTCGGTTTGGTACAATACGGGATTGATGCAGAAGGAGTGAAGCTCTTTATACACTGCTCCATCAAACTCTCCTCGGTTTGGTACAATACGGGATTGATGCAGAAGGAGTAAAGCACTTTATACACTGCTCCATCAAACTCTCCTCGGTTTGGTACAATACGGGATTGATGCAGAAGTAGTAAAGCACTTTATACACTGCTCCATCAAACATTCCTCGGTTTCGCTCAATTTCGGTTAGATACAGAGTAAACCTCTTTATACAATGCTCCATCAAACACTCCTCTGTTTGGTACAATACTGGTTAGATACAGAGTAAAGCTCTTTATACACTGCTCCATCAAACACTCCTCGATTTGGTACAATACGGATTCGATACAGAGTAAAGCTCTTTATACACTGCCCCATTAAACACTCTTCAGTTTCGTACAATACAGATCAGATATTGAGTAAAGCTGTTTATACACAGCTCCATCAAAAACTCCTCGGTTTGTTTCAATACGGGTTAGGTACAGGTAAAACCTCTTTATAGACTGCTCCATTAAACACTCCTCGGATTGTTACAATACGGGTTAATGCAGAGTAAAGCTCTTTGTACACTGCTCCATCTAACACTGCAACGTTTGGTACAATACGGATTAGATACAGAGGAAAGCACTTTATACAATGCTCCATCAAACACTCCTCTGTTTGGTACAATAAGGGTTTGATATAGAGGAAAGCTCTTATAAACTGCTCCATCAATCATTCCTCATTTTGGTACAATACGGGTTAGATATACAGTAAAGCTCTTTATAAACTGCTCCATCAAACCTTCCTCGGTTTGGTCCAAACGGGTTAGATATAGAGTAAAGCTCTTTATAAACTGCTCCATCAAACATAACTCAGTTTGGTAAAATACGGGTTAGATACATAGTGACGCTCTTTATTAATCTGCTCCATCAAACAATCCTTGGTTTGGTAGAAGACTTGTTAGATACAGAGTAAAGCGCTTTATACACTGCACCATCAAATACTCCTCGGTTTGGTACAATAAGGTATAGATGCAGAGTAAAGCTCTTTATACACTGCTCCATCAAACACTCCTCGGTTTGGTACAATACGGGTTGGATGCAGAGTAAAGCTCTTTATACACTGCTCCATCAAATACTCCTCGGTTTGGTACAATAAGGTTTAGATACAGAGTAAAGCTCTAAATATGCTGCTCCATCAAACACTCCTCGGTTTGGTGGAGTACGGGTTAGATATAGAGTAAAGCGCTTTATACACTGCTCCCTCAATCTCTCCCCGGATTGGTACAATACGTGTTAGATACAAAGTAAAGCTCTTTAAACACTGCTCCATCAAACACCCCTCGGTTTTGTACAATATTAATAAGATGAAGAGTAAAGCGCTTTATACACAGCTCCATCAAACACTCCTCGGGTTGGTAAAATACGGGTTAGATACAGATTAAAGCTCGTTATAAACTGCTCCATTAAGCAGTTCTCGGTTTGGTACAATACGGCTTTCATACAGAGTAAACTCTTTCTACACTGCTCCATCAAACAGTCCTCGATTTGATACAATACGGATTAGATACAGAGCTAAGCACTTTCTACACTGCTCCATCAAACACTCCACGTTTTGGTACAATTCGGGTTTGATAGAGAGTAAAGCTCTTTATACACTGCTCCATCAAACACTGCTCGGTTTGGTAAAATACGGGTTAGATACAGATTAAAGCTCGTTATAAACTGCTCCATTAAGCAGTTCTCGGTTTGGTACAATACGGCTTTAATACAGAGTAAACTCTTTCTACACTGCTCCATCAAACAGTCCTCGATTTGATACAATACGGATTAGATACAGAGCTAAGCACTTTCTACACTGCTCCATCAAACACTCCACGGTTTGGTACAATTCGGGTTTGATAGAGAGTAAAGCTCTTTATACACTGCTCCATCAAACACTGCTCGGTTTGGTACAGTAAGTGTTTGATACAGAGTGAACTGTTTATACACTGCTCCATTATACACTCCCCGGCTAGGTACAATACTGTTTAGATACAGAGCTACGTCTTAATACACTGCTCCATCAAACGCTCCTCCGTTTGGGAAATTATGGGTTAGATACAGAGCAAAGCTCTTTATTCACTGTTCCATCAAACACCCCTCAGTTTGGTGCAATACCGGTTAGATACAGAGTAATGGTCTATATACACTGCTCCGTCAAACATTCCTCAGTTTGGAACAATACGGGTTAGATACAGAGTAAAGCACTTTATACACTGCTCCATCAAACAAACCTAGGTTTTGTGCAATTGGGTTAGAAACAGATTAAAGCTCTTTATATACTGCTCCATCAATCACTCCTCGATTTGGTACAATGCAAGTTTGATACAGACTAAAGCTCTTTATACACTGCTCCAACAAACACTCCTCAGTTTGCTACAATACGGGTTAGATACAGAGGAAAGCTCTTTATACATTGCTCCATCAGACAATCCTCGGTTTGATACAATATCGGTTAGATACAGAGTAATGGGCTTTATACACTGCTCCATCAAACAATCCTCGGTTTGGTAAAATACAGGTTTGATACAGATAAAAGCTCTTTATACACTGCTCCATCAAACACTTCTCGGTTTGGTACAATACAGGTTTGATACACAGTTCAGCTCCCTCTGTATTTTCTCCTCAGAGACTCGCGGGGCAGTTACAGATCAGGATATACGCTCCATCAATGCCGTCCAATTAAACATATATACACCTAACACTGGCAGAAATTCATTGGTGAGACTCAGGCTATTAACAGAGAGTCATACCGCCCAGATCAGCGTAATGTGGGCCAAGTCCTCTGCTATTATATCGGAGAGGCTTTCTCTTGACGTGCAGTAAATGATGAAACGTATCAGCAGTGTGAGTGGTGCCTGGTATGTAAAGGAGCTGAACAACATACGCTTGATCAAGGGTGTCCTGTTCTTATATGCCAGTTCACTGAATTGAAAGTCCGAATCACTATCTTATGTAACTGGTGGAAACTTCCAAAAGTGCAGCAAATCAGTGTAATAATGTAAAATCAGCACCGCAGGACCCCAGCAATCAACAACAGTGATCCGAAGCTGGATCGTTTCTTAATATAGGAGTTCAGCTATCATTACCAATGCAATCATCTCAATTAGGCTCCATGGGGGTAATTTGAACTTTGGGAGCGGGTGCAAAATGGACGTTATTGAATTGATCGCCATATTATGCCGCACCCAATTTTCTCTTTCATTGATTTCATGGTATAGAGTGTGCGAATAATTCTATAGCGTCCATTTTGCCCCATCGCACGAGGTTATAAACACCCACCACAGCATACTGTATTCCTGATCGATCCTACCCTGTCTAACAAATTGTTAATTTTGTATATTTATAAAAGCCATTACTATTTGCTGTTATGCTACCTTTTGTCAGCTTAATACCCCATTTTAAACCTTCTGCTCTCCCGTTTGAAAACGCACTTAAACTTTTTACATTTCACGTCATTATAATTAACAGTATTAGCCCCAAACTTCATCCAACGGCTTCATTTTAACGTTTAACATTGTGAGTAATTTTAACTCTGGGCGATAGTGCTCAATGGGTGATGTAAACAGTGACTGTACATCTGCAGCTGATTAATTGTGAAGTGCATCGAAACATTCTAAGGATTTGAAAATATCTATAACAGTAGGCTTTATTTATTTCTGATGGAATATTGTTTGCTGAAGTCCGGACATGTGCTGAGATTTACAGTGGAACATGTTTGTGTCATTCCACAGAGAGTGATGATGAAGATATTACAAGAGCTGTGTAAGAGACGCGGGCTGAACAAATGTGGATTAGATATGCTGACCATCTAAATCCCGGATCCCAGCAAGGTGTTTCCTCAATGTTAATCCGGAATGTACAGAGCTCAAAGAAAGAACGCTCTTTAGACGCTGCACGAGCGGATTCCAATGTGCATGTTGGATAAGGAACTGATATCAACCGAGTAGGCAGAGGGTATTCATCAATGGGGCAGATCCAGATGAAGCCAGATCATAATATCAGTCCTGCGGTGCACTGTGTTGGTTGACTGCTGCTAAACAACTTCATAAGCGACTTGGCTGAAACAATGGAATGTTAACAAGCTGCCATATCAAAACATTGTGCATGTGAGTTGGAAATTGAAATTGTTTGCCCTTTAGTTGTTTTCTACATACAGGTGGTTCTGGATATGTAGCTTGTATTGTCACTTCCAAGTTGCCTTGAGAATACGGCGGGCATTCTCTTTGAATCACTGAAGGCCTTTTGTTGCTGGTTTTCCCAGGATGTCGTCAGGAGCGGGTTTTCACGCTATTGACCCGATCCGCTGAAGAAATGGCGATACATGTCGCTGTGTTTGTGAAGTGTACCTTGTAGGCTAACTTGGACATGTTGCTGCTCACATTACTCTGCTGCTCTTGTTTTTATTTGCAGTCGAGTTCACGGAGGAGGAAAGTGTTGTCAAAGTAACATCACAGAGTTGCTGCAGTACATCATGTGGACCGTACATACAGCAGATGCATTTTGCCTGGAGTGCAGCGGCTAGTACTGGGTCGAATTAAGGCCGATTCAGGGAATGAGTCCCAGTATCGCAGATATCCTTCAATGTGCATCAGTGTAGACTGGTGTATTTTTATACCAGAAACTCCAGGAATGTGTAGAGAATGTAACGGGACCTGTTAGTGTTTGACAGGCAGGGAAGAAATGAGCTGTCATAACCAATAAATCATTGACGATCACATGCAATGTTGAAAGGCCATTGGGAAGGTAAAAATAGTTTTAGATTGTATTGCTGCAACAGTACAACATAAACTGAGAACACACTAACGGGGCTTTGACATGATTCTGCTTGAAATATTGCAGACCATTTTGGCAGGCACAGGTGTGAGGATACAGGATCAGAGCGATGAAAGCGATACCCATTCTAAGGGCACTTTATTATTGGGATAGCCTTCATAAATTGAGGTGATTTTCAGAAGCTAAATGTTAGATCAGTGAAAATATCATTGAAGGCTGTAAATCGCTGAGGAGATTAAACTCTGCTCAGTTGTATGAGTTACTCCATCCCTGTGCGAACGAGGGACAGTGAGTATTAACCACATCGACAAAGTTTCCGGATAGACATTCGGGCCCAGAGTCCTCAAACTCTGGAGCAGAACACTGAGACGTGCAGTTTATGTCAATTCACCACAGTCCAATCGCAGCAGAAAGATCTAATGAGTTAGCAGTACAGTTCCACAGTTGGTAAGTCACGCGCTAGCTGGAGGACTCATGGTTATTGTACTCTCCTGTAGCATTGCACGATTAACTTAGGATTCGGAAAAAAATAGCCCCGAATTTTTCCTCAATGTACAATTGTTCTTTTCTCAGTGTTCTACCTCTGCGAGTGACTGTATGACCTGGAGGTGGGAGGTGGTGGTGGGGTGGGGTGGTGGTGTGCTGGTAGATTGATATTATTAATGGTGTACAACATGCCTGCTTCGGAAGGTTTTAGGGTTCAGAGGACAATTATGAGGCCTTTTCCTGTCTTCCTTTGTGTATTCCAATACCTAACACCAGCCACTTTATTGAAAAGCCTGAAAGAAATCACAAGCTATAGATGAAGGTTGGAAAGAGCAGTAGAGAGAATAAAAGTGGTCAGTCATCGTCAGATTTGTGTTTCAAATGCCTGTTTCTTCTACCACGGAACGCATAGACATATGGGCAAGGAACTTCTGGATTTTGGGGGCCTTAAGGTTAATTTTATCTGTTAGCGATCGAGTACAACGAGTGGAAGCGGATTCACCGTCTTATCGAAGTCGCCTGATTTACTTTCCTGGTGAAGTTATCCGATATCGATGCGGAATCGCCAGTTTCACACAATTGGACACAATTAAAATGAATCCCATTGAGTTACCGTCGGAAAGAGCACCCCGAATTCTTAGTTCAATGCAGCCTGCAGATAGAGAGGTCGAAGACGGATCAGTTATTCATCGATGTCGCTAAGAGAATGCAAAGTATGTCCTTCAGAATGAGATGCCTCTAATTTATCAGTGGTAGTTCCTGTGTCTGTTTATGTCTTCTGGACTGGCAGCCAACACATTGCTTCAATCAGATCCAAGAGGTGTGCACGACAATAGAAAAGATGGTTAATGGACCAGTTCAGAACACGCTGAACCAGCTCGAGGAGAGCAGTTGAGGATTTAGTATAAGTTGTCTGCAGGACAGGTGCAGTAAGACTGGGGAAACAAGGATGTGAATTAACAACATTGTCAGAAATGTTAGCAGAAAAAGTATCATAACTGAAGAGGGCATCGGGGCAAGGAGACCGGGCTCGATATTCCTTTGGGCTCTCCTAAGATTTTATTTGCTACATGATTGGCGGCCCTGCCTTCAACTGCCGAGGCTCTAAGTTTTGGAATGGCCTCTCTAAGCGTCGCCACCTCTTTACTGCTCTTTCCTCCTTCAAGATGCTCTTTAATAATATCGCTTTTCTTCTGCACTAATATCTCCTTATGTGGCTTGGTGTCAAATTCTGTTTGACAACGCACCTGTGAAGCGCCTTGGAACGTTTTACTACATTAAAAGCGCTATATAAATATAAGCTGTTGTTCTTAATTCATGAATATTTAGAAAGGAAAATTGGACTTATTTACTTCACCAGATATTATACGTCAATGTGATCTTATCCAAGATTCCAAGTTAATGGGGTAGTTGACAAAGATGATTGTGAACTGTTCATATAGGCGAGGTAGAATCGCGGAGCTAGGAGCAAGAACAGAGGTACAATGACGCAGTTTATCCGAATTCAAATAAGATCCTGCAATCATTTACCATGGAAGTGAATTGAAGCGAGCAGCACACAGAATCTGGAGTCAGGATTGAAAGATATGTGTGTGGATGCACAAAGCGTTCTAAACAGAGTTGGAGGTGGAAGCTACAATAATTACAGAGAATAGAATGTTTCTGTAGCGTGAACATATCTTTAATTGGGACTGGCCTTGGAACTTAATATACCAAGTTTCGTCCTTGACTCTGCCGATCTGCTGCTGAAACCCTCATCCATGCTTTTGTTACCTCCAGATTGGACTCGCCTATTCTAATGCTCTCCTGGCCGTTCTCCCTTCTTTCACCCTCCATAATCTTGAGCTCATAGTAAATACTGCCGCCCCTATCTTATCTTGCACAAAGCCCCGTGCACCGATCTCCCCTGTCAGTGCTGAACTACATTGTTCGCTTGTCCAGCAACACATCGATTTTAAAATTCTCATCCTCCTCTTAAAATCACTCCATGGCCTCGCTAATCTTTAGCTGTAAACATTTAAATCCCTTCAACCCTCTGAGAATTCTGCATTCCTCCATCTCTTCCCTCTTGTGCATCCCCCACTCGCTTCACCCCACCATTGGTAGCTGTGCCTTCACCTGCCTATGCCATAAGCTCTGGAAATCCGTCCCTAAACATCTCTACTTCTCCAAATCTCTCTTCCCATAATACAATCATTAAAACCTACCTCTTTCATCAAGCTTTTGATCACCCATCCTATTGTATCCTACTTCGGCTCGGTGTCAATTTATCTGATTACGCTGCTATGAAGCGCCTTGGGACATTCTACTACGTTAAAGGTGCTATATAAATGCAAGTTGTTGCAGATTTCATGGGAGAAATAAGCATCAAAAGGTGCAGGAGTCGCAGTGTTAGTGAATCATTATATTACAGCGCCAGGAAACAATGACATCACAGAGGTTGCAATGAGCCAAAATTCACATGGACAGGGTTAAAAATTAGGAAGGGACAATATACAATTCTCGATGGACATAACAGATTGTTATGCTTATGTGATAGAAGGGGAGAATTTCAGCCAGTTAAAAGGACAATATAAGAACAAAAGCTGAATCATATTGGGAGATTTTATCTATCCCAAGTTAAACAGGAATAAACAGAATATGAGTGGCCAAAGAGGAGAATACATTTTAGAATGGATCCGGCACTGATTGTCAGTTCAGCATGTTTCAATTCAAAAAGAAAAGAAACATCGCTTTCCTTTATTTCTGTAAATCTGAGTGTAGTATGTAACTGCATTGACATTAGGCGAGCAAATTGGAAATAGTGACCAGCACATGTTGGGAGAAAAGGGCGCATCAGAATGTTGGTCATTTCAACTTTGGGCAATAACATAAAATGGATGATATCGGTTGGACCGCTCGTGATAAAATTCACAAAATTTTCCTTTCAATGAACATCATTCGGGAGAGATGTAAACCCGGCTGCCGACACACTATCACCCACTTTATACCATGGCACACAGGCAGAAATAATCCAGGGCCAGGAAAATCGAACGGGCCTACAATGGGCCGGTAAGTTTACATCACCCATTGAGCACTTTCGCCCAGAGTTAAAATTACACACAATGTGAAACGTCAAATGAAGGCGTCTAATGAAGTTTGGGGCTAATGTAAAAAGCTTAATTGCGTTTTCAAACGGGAGAGCAGAAGGTTAAAAATGGGGTATTAAGCTGACAAAAGGTAACATAACAGCAAATAGTAATGGCATTTATAAATATACTAAATTAACAATTAGTTAGACAGGTTAGGGCCGATCAGGAATAAAGTATGAAGTGGTGGGTTTTTATAACTTTATGTGTTGGTGTAAAATGGACGATATAGAATTATTCGCACACTCTATACCATGAAGTCAATCAAAGAGGAAATTGGGCGCGGCAAAAATGGCGATCAATTCAATAACGTACATTTTGCACCCGCTCCCAAAGTTTAAATTACACCCATGGAGCCTAATTGAGATGATTGCATGGTAATGACAGCTGAACTCCTATATTATGAAATGATCCAGCTTCGGATCACTGTTGTTGATTGCTGGGGTTCTGCAGTGCTGAGTTTCCATTATTACACTGATTTGCTGCACTTCTGGAAGTTTCCACCAGTTACATAAGATATTGATTCCGACTTTCAATTCAGTGAACTGGCAGCTAAGAACAGGACACCCTGGATCAAGCGTATGCTCTTCAGCTCATTGACATACCAGGCACAACTCTCACTGCTGATAAGTTTCAGCATTTCCAGCACGTCAAAGAAAGCCTCGCCGATATAATAGGAGGGGACTTGGCCCACATTACGCTGATCTGTAAGGTATGACTCTCTTTGAATATGCTGAGTCTCACCAATGAATATCTGCCAGTATTAGACCTATATTTGTTTAATTGTTTTATTGGACTGCGTTGATTGAGCGTATATCCCGATCTGTATTTGCCCCGCGAGCTTTGACGAGAAAATAACGGGGGAGCTAAACAGCGTATCAAACCCGTGTTGTACAAAAGCGAGGAGTGTTTGATGGAGCAGTGTATAAATGCTTTACGGTGTATCAAACCTGTATTGTACCAAACCGAGGAGTGTTTGATGGAGCAGTTTATAAAGAGCTTTACTCTGTATCGAACCCACACTGTACCAAAGTGAGGATTGTTTGAAGGAGCAGTGTATAACGCGCTTTACTCTGTATCTACACCGCTTTTTACCAAAGATAGGAATGTTTGATGGACAAGTGTATAAAGTGCTTTACACTGTATCAAACCAGTATTGTAGCAAACCGGGGAGTGTATGATGGAGCAGTGTATAAAGAGCTATACTCTGTGTCTATCCCTTATTTTACCAAACCGAGGATTGTCTGATGGAGCAGTGTAAAAAGAGATTTACTCTATATCTAACCCGTATTGTACCAAATCGAGGAGTGTTTGATGGAGCAGTGTATATAGCGCATTTCTATGTATCTAACACGTATTGCACCATACCGTGCATTGTTTGATGGAGCCGTATGTAAGAACTTTACTATATATAACTCATATTGCACCAAACCGAGGAGTGTTTGATAGAGCAGTGTATAAATAGCTTTACTCTGTATGAAGCCCGTATTGTACCAAATCGAGGAGTGTTTGATGGAGCAGAGTTTAAAGAGCTTTACTCTGCATCTAAAACGTATTGTACCAAATGGAGGAGTGTTTGATGGAGCAGTGTATAAAGAGCTTTACTCTGTATCAAATCCGTGTTGTAGCAAACCGAGGCGTGTTTGATGGAGCAGTGTATAAAGAGCTTTACACTGTATGAAATCCGTGTTGCACCATACCGAGGAGTGTTTGATGGAGCTGTGTATAAAGAGCTTTACTCTGTATCTAACCCCCATTGTAGAGAACCGAGGAGTGTTTGATGGAGCAGTGTATAAAGCGCTTTACTCTGTATCGAACTCATATTTTACCTAACCAAGGAGTGTATTTTTGGAGCAGTGTTTAAATAGCTTTCCTCTGTATCTAACGCGCGTTGTACCAAACCGAGAACTTTTTGATGGAAAAGTGTATAAAGCGCTTTACCCTGTATCTAACCCGTATTGTACCAAACTGAGGAGTGATTGATGGAGCAGTTTATAAAGAGCTTTACTCAGTATCTAACAAGTAATCTAACAACCCGAGGAGTGTTTGATGGAGCAGTTTATGAAGCGCTTTACTCTGTATCTAACCTGTTTTGTACCAAACCAAGGATTGTTTGATGGAGCAGTTTATAAAGAGCTTTACTCTGTATCTAACCCGTATTTTACCAAACTGCGGACTGATTGATGGAGCAGTTTATTAAGAGCTTTACTCTATATCTAACCCGTATTGTACCAAAGCAAGGAGTGTTTGATGGAGCAGTGTTTAAAGAGCTTTATTCTGTATCCAACCCGTTTTGTCCCAAACCGAGTTATGTTTGATGGAGCAGTATATAAAGAGCTTTACTCTGTATCTAACCCACATTATAGAGAACCGAAGAGTGTTTGATGGAGCAGTGTATAAGGACCTTTGCTCTATATCTAACGCATACTCCACCAAACCGTTGAGTGTTTGATGGAGCAGTGTATAAAGAGCTTTACTCCGTATCTAAACCATATTGTACCAAACCGAGGAGTGTTTCATGGTGCAGTTTATTAAGTGCTTTTCTCTGCATCTAACCCATATTGCACCAAACCGAGGATTATTTGATGGAGCATTTTATAAAGAACTTTACTCTGTATCTAACCCGTATTGTACCAAACCGAGGATTGTTTAATGGAGCAGTATATAAAGACCTTTACTCTGTATCTAATCCACATCGTAGAGAACCGAGGACTGTTAGATGGAGCAGTGTATAAAGTGCTTTAATTGATATATTACTCATATTTTACCAAACCGAGGCATTTTTGATTGAGCAGGGGAAAAAGTGCTATACTCTGTATCAAACCCGTATTGCCCCAAACCGAGGAGAGTTTGATGGAGCAGTGTATAAAGAGCTTTACTCTGTATTTAACCCGTATTGTACCAAACCGAGGATTGTTTGATGGAACAGTTTATAAAGAGCTTTACTCTGTATCAAACCCGTACTGCACCAAACCGAGGAGTGTTTGATGGAACAGTGTATAAAGCGCTTTACTCTGTATCTAACCGGTAATGTACCAAACCGTGGAGTTTTAGGTGGAGCAGTGTATTAAGAGTTTTACTCTGTATCTAACCCATATTGTACCAAACCGAGTCTTGTTTGATGAGGCAGTTTATAAAGAGCTTTACTCTGTATCTATCCCGTATTTTTGAAAAATGAGGAGTGTTAGATGGAGCAGTTTACAAAGAGCTTTACTCTATATCTAACCCGCATTGTACCAAACCGAGGACTGTTTGAGGGAGCAGTGTATATAGCTCTTTTCACTGTATCAACTCGTATTCCACCAAACCGGGGAGTGTTTGATGGAGCCATATATAAAGAGGTTTATTCTCTATCTAACACACATTGTACCAAACCGAGGAGTGTTTGATGGAGCAGTGTATAAAGTGTTTTACTCTGTATCTAACCCATATTGTATCAAACCAAGCAGTGTTTGATGGTGCTGTGTATAAAGAGCTTTACTCTATATCTAACCCGTATTGTCACAAACCGAGTAGTGTTTGAAGGAGCTGTGTTTAAATAGCTTTTCTCTGTATCTAATTCATATTTTACCAAACTGAGGAGTGTTTGATGCAGGAGTGTATAAAAAGCTTTACTCTGTATCAAACCCGTATTGTACCAAATCGAGGAGTGTTTTTTGGAGCTGTGAATAAAGCGCTTTACTCTATATCTAACAGGTATTGGAACAAACCGAGGATTGTTTGATGGCACAGTTTATAAAGAGCTTTACTCTGTATCAAATACGTATTGTATCAAACAAGGAGCGTTTGCTGGAGCAGTGTACAAAGCGCTTTACTCTGTCTCTAACCCGTATTATACCAAACTGAGGAGTGCTGGATGGAGCAGTGTATAAAGACCTTTACTCTGTATCAAAACGGTATTGTACCAAACCAAGGATTGTTTGATGGAACAGTGCATAAAGTTCTTCATTCTGTATCTAACCCGCCTCATACCAAACAGAGGAGTGTTTAATGGAGCAGTGTATAAATAACTTTATTCTCTATGTAACCCTTATTTTACCAAACCGAGGAATGTTTGCTGGAGCAGTGTATAAAGAGTTGTACTCTGTATCGAACCTGTATTTTACCAATCCGAGGAGAGTTTGATGGAGCAGTGGATAAAGAGCTTTAATCTGTGTCTAACCCGTATTTTACCAAACCGAAGGGTGTTTGATGGAGCACTGTATAAAGATCTTTATTCTGTATGTAACACTTATTTTACCAAACCGAGGAATGTTTGCTGGAGCAGTGTATAATGTGTTTTACACTGTATCTAATCCACATCGTAGAGTACTGAGGACTGTTTGATGGAGCAGTGAATAAAGCGCTTTAATTGGTATATTACTCATATTTTACAAAACCGAGGATTGTCTGATGGAGCAGTATATAAAGCACTTTACTCTGTATCTAACCGGTATTGTACCAAACCGTGGAGTTTTTGATGGAGCAGTTTATAAAGAGCTTTATTCTGTATCTAACCCGTATTGTACCAAACCGAATATTGTTTGATGAAGCAGTTTATAAAGAGCTTTACTCTGTATCTATCCCGTATTTATCCAAAATGAGGAGTGTTTCATGGAGCAATTTACAAAGACCTTTTCTCTATATCTAACCCGCATTATACCAAACCGAGGACTGCTTGGTGGAGCAGTGTATATAGCTCTTTTCTCTGTATCAACCCGTATTCCACCAAACTGAGGAGTGTTTGATGGAGCCATATATAAAGAGATTTATACTCTATCTAACACACATTGTACCAAACCGAGGAGTGTGTGATGGAGCAGTGTATAAAGAGTTTTACTCTGTATCTAACCCATATTGTATCACACCAATCAGTGTTTGATGGTGCTGTGTAAAAAGTGCTTTACTCTATATCTTACCCGTATTGTCACAAACCGAGTAGTGTTTGAAGGAGCAGTGTTTAAATAGCTATTCTCTGCATCTAACTCATATTTTGCCAAACTGAGGAGTGTTTGATGGAGCAGTGTATAAGGAGCTTGACTATGTATCTAACTCATATTTTACCAAACCGAGGAGTGTTTTATGGAGCAGTGTATAAAGAGCTTTACTCTGTATCAAACCCGTATTGTACCAAATCGAGGAGTGTTTTATGGAGCTGTGTATAAAGCGCTTTACTCTGTATCTAACCGGTATTGTACCCAACCGAGAATTGTTTGATGGATCAGTTTATAAAGAGCTTTACTCTGTATCAAATACGTATTGTACCAAACAAGGAGCGTTTGCTGGAGCAGTGTACAAAGCGCTTTACTCTGTCTCTAACCCGTATTATACCAAATTGAGGAGTGTTTGATGGAGCAGTTTATAAAGAGCTTTACTCTGTATCTAAACCGTATTGTACCAAACTGAGGAGTGTTTGATGGAGCAGTGTATAAAGACGTTTACTCTGTATCAAAACGGTATTATACTAAACCTAGGATAGTTTGATGGAACAGTGTATAAAGTTCTTTATTCTCTATCTAACCCGCATCGTACCAAACAGAGGAATGTATAATGGAGCAGTATATAAGGAGCTTTATTCTCTATGTAACCCTTATTTTACCAAACCGAGGAATGCTTGCTGGAGCAGTGTATGAAGAGCTTTACTCTGTATCTAACCTGTATTTTACCAATCCGAGGAGAGTTTGATGGAGCAGTGGATAAAGAGCTGTATTCTGTATCTAACCCGTATTTTACCAAACCGAAGGGTGTTTGATGGAGCACTGTATACAGTGCTTTATTCTGTATCTAACCCGTATTTTACCAACCAGAGGAGTGTTTGATGGAGCGGTGTATAAAGAGCTTTATTCTGCATGTAACCCTTATTTTACCAAACCGAGGAATGTTTGCTGGAGCTGTGTATAAAGAGTTTTACACTGTATCTAACACGTATAATACCAAATCGGGGAGTGTTTGATGGAGCAGTCCACAGAGAACTTTACTCTATATCTGACCCTCATTGTAGAGAACGGAGGAGTGTTTGATAGAGCAGTATATAAAGATCTTTA
Source organism: Somniosus microcephalus (assembly GCF_052327205.1). NCBI lineage: Eukaryota > Metazoa > Chordata > Chondrichthyes > Squaliformes > Somniosidae > Somniosus > Somniosus microcephalus. Next base: position 10,854,602 of record NW_028225183.1, on the reverse strand, counting down.
CTCTGTATCTAACCCGTATTGAATCAAACCGAGGAGTGTTTGATGGAGCTGTGTATAAAGAGCTTTACTCTGTATGAAAACCGTATTGTACCAAACCAAGGAGTGTTGATGGAGCAGTATATAAAGAGCTTTACTCTGTACCAACCCCGTATTTTACCAAACCGTGGAGTGTTTAATGGAGCAGTGTATAAACAGCTTTATTCTGTATGTAACCCGTATTGTACCAAGCCAAGGAGTGTTTGATGGAACAGCGTATGAAGAACTTTACTCTGTATCATGCCGTTTTGGGCTAACGTGAGGATTGTTTGATGGAGCAGTGTATAACGACCTTTACTCTGTATCAAACCCGTATTTTACCAAATAGACGATTGTTTGATGAGCAGTACACAAAGAGATTTACTCTGTATCTAACCCGTATTGTAGAGAACTGAGGAGTGTTTGATGGAGCTGTTTAATAAGAGCCTCACTGTGTATCAAACTCGTATTGTCCCAAATCGAGGAGTGTTTGATGGAACAGTTTATCAAGAGCTTTAATATGCATATAACCCGTATTTTAACAAACCGAGGAGTGTTTCATGGAGCAGTGCATAAAGCGCTTTACTCTGTCTCAAACATGTACTGTACCAAACCGAGGAGTGTTTGAAGGAGCAGTGTATAAAGATCTTTATTCTGTATCTATCTCATATTTTACCAAACTGAGGAGAGATTGATGGAGCAGTGTATAAAGTGCTTTACTCTGTATCAAACACGTATTGTACCGAAGAAGGAGTGTTTAATGGAGCAGTGCATAAAGCACTTTACCCTGGATCTAACCCATATTGTACCAATCTGAGGAGTGTTTGATGGAGCAGTGTATAAAGAGCTTTACTCTGTATCTAAAACGTATTGTACCAAACCGAGGAGTGATTGATGGAGCAGTGTATAAAGCGCTTTACTCTGTATCTAACTCATATTTTACCAAACTGAGGTCTGTTTGATGGAGCAGTGTATAAAGTGCTTTACTCCGTATCTAACCCGTATTGTATCAAACCGTGGAGTGTTTGATGGAGCAGTCTATAAAGAGCTTTACTCTGTATCTAACCTGTGTTGTACCAAACCGAGGAGAGTTTGATGGAGATGTGTATACAGCGCTTTACTCTATATCTAACCCATACGCTACCAAACTGAGGAGTGTTAGATTGAGCAGTGTATAAAGAGTTAACTCTGTATCTAAAATGTATTGTATCAAGTCGAGGAGTTTTTGATGGAGTAGTTGATGAAGAGCATTACTCTGTATCAAACCCAATTTGAACCAAACCGAGGAGTGTTTGATGGAGCAGTGTGAATGTGTTTTGCACTGCATAGATCCCCTATTGTACCAAACCGAGGAGTGTTTGTTGGGGCAGTGGAAAAAGATTTTACTCTGTTTCAAACCCGTATTGTACCAAACCGAGGAGCGTCTGATGGAGCAGTGCATAACGAGCTTTGCTCTGTGTCTAACCCATTTTGGAACAAACGGAGGATTGTTTGATGGAGCAGTGTATAAAGCACTTTACTCTGTATCTAACCTGTATTGTATCATTCCTAGCAGTGTTTGATGGAGCAGTGTACAAAGAGCTTGATTCTGTATCAATCCATATTGTACCAAACCGAGGAGTGTTTGATGGAGCAATGTATAAATAGCTTTAATCTCTATCTAACCCGTATTGTACCAAACCGAGGAATGTTTATGGAGCTGTGTTTAAAGAGCTTTACTCTATATCTAAACTGTACTGTACGAAACCGAGGAGCATTTGATGGAGCAGTGTATAAAGAGCATTACTCTGTATCTAACCAGTATTAGACCAAACCGAGGAGTGTTTGATGGAGTTGTGTATGAAGATCTTTGCACTATATCTAACCTGTATTGTACGAAACCGAGTTGTGTTTGATGGAGCAGTGTACAAAGAGCTTGATTCTGTATCAAACCCGTATTGTCACAAACCGAGGAGTGTTTGATGGACCATTGTATAAAGTGCGTTACTCTCTATCTAACCGTATTGCACCAAACCGAGGAGTGCTTGATGGAGCAGTGTATAAGGAGCTTTACTCTGTATCTAACCCGTATTGTACCAAACGGAGGAGTGTTTGATGGAGAAATGTACGTAGCACTTCACTCTAAAACTAACCCGTACTCTACCAAACTGAGGAGTGTTTGATGGAGCAGTGTATAATGAGCTTTACTCTGTATCTAAACCGTATTGTATCAAACCGAGGAGTGTTTGATGGAGCAGTGTACATAGCGCTTTACTATATATCTAACACGTATTGCCCCAAACCGAGGATTGTTTGATGGAGCAGTTTAATAAGAGCTTCACTCTATATCTAACAGTATTGTACCAAACCGAGGAGTGTTTGATGGAGCAATGTATAAATAGCTTTAATCTCTATCTAACCCGTATTGTACCAAACCGAGGAATGTTTATGGAGCTGTGTTTAAAGAGCTTTACTCTATATCTAAACTGTACTGTACGAAACCGAGGAGCATTTGATGGAGCAGTGTATAAAGAGCATTACTCTGTATCTAACCAGTATTAGACCAAACCGAGGAGTGTTTGATGGAGCAGTGTATAATAAGCTTTACTGTGTATCAAACCCGTACTGTGCCAAACCGAGTATTGTTTGATGGAACAGTGTACAAAGAGCTTTACTCTGTATCAAAGCCATATTGTACCAAACCAAGGATTGTTTGAAATAGCAGTGTATAAAGAGCTTTTCTCTGAATCTAACACGTGCTGTACCAAACCGAGGAGTTTTTGATAGAGAATTGTATGAGGAGATTTACTTATTATCTAACACCTATTGTACCATACCGAGGAATGTTTGATGGAGCTGTTTATAAAGAGCTTTACTCTGTATCAAACCCGTATTGTACCAAATCGAGGAGTGCTTGATGGAGCAGTGCATAAACAGATTTACTCTGTATCTAACACTTATTGTACCTATCCGAGGACTTTTTAATGGAGCAGTGTATGAAGTGCTTTACTCTGTATCAAACACGTACCGTACCAAACAGAGGAATGTTCGCTGGAGCAGTGAATAAAGAGCTTTACTCTTTCACAACACAGTATTTTAACAAACGTAGGAGTGTTTGAAGGAGCAGTGTATAAAGAGCTTTACTCTGTACCTAACCCGATTTGTACCAGTCCGAGGAGCGTTTAATGGAGGAGTATATAAATTTTTTTAATCTATATCCAACCCGTATTGTACCAAACCGAGGAATGTTTGATGGAGTTGTGTATGAAGATCTTTGCTCCATATCTAACCTGTATTGTACGAAACCGAGTTTTGTTTGATGGAGCAATTTATAAAGAGTTTTTCACTGTATCGATCCCGAAATGTACCAAACCGAGGAGTGTTTGATGGAGCATTGTATAAAGAGATTTACACTGTGTCAAACACGTATTGTACCAAAGAGAGGAGTGTTTGATGGAGCAGTTTATAAAGAGCTTTACTCTGCATCTAACCCGTATTGTACCAAATCGAGGCATGTTTGATGTAGCAGTGTATAAAGTGCATTGGTCTGCATCTACCCCGTATTGTTCCAAATGGGGGAGTGTTTGATGGAGCAGTGTATAAAGCGTTGTGCTCTGTATCTAACCCGTATTGTACCAAACAGAGGAGTGTTTGATGGAGCAGTGTATACAGTGCTTTACTCTGCATCTAACCCGTATTGTACTAAACCTAGGAGTGTTTGATGGAGCAGTGTATAAAGAGATTTTCTCTGTATCAAACCCGTATTGAACCAAACCGAGGACTGTTTGATGGAACAGTGTTTAAAGAGCTTTACTCTGTATCAATCCATATTGTACCAAACCGAGGATTGTTTGATGGAGCAATGTATAAATAGCTTTAATCTCTATCTAACCCGTATTGTACCAAACCGAGGAATGTTTATGGAGCTGTGTTTAAAGAGCTTTACTCTATATCTAAACTGTACTGTACGAAACCGAGGAGTATTTGATGGAGCAGTGCATAAAAAGCTTTACTGTATATCAAACCCGCACTGTGCCAAACCGAGTATTGTTTGATGGAAAAGTGTACAAAGAGCTTTACTCTGTATCAAAGCCTTATTGTACCAAACCGAGGAGTGTTTGAAATAGCAGTTTATAAAAATCTTTTCTCTGAATCTAACACGTGCTGTACCAAACCGAGGAGTTTTTGATGGAGAATTGTATAAGGAGATTTACTTATTATCTAACACCTATTGTATCAAACCGAGGAATGTTTGATGGAGCTGTTTATAAAGAGCTTTACTCTGCATCAAACCCGTATTGTACCAAACCGAGGAGTGTTTGATGGAGCAGTGCATAAACAGATTTACTCTGTATCAAACACTTATTGTACCAATCCGAGGACTGTTTAATGGAACAGTGTATGAAGTGCTTTACTCTGTATCAAACACGTACCGTACCAAACAGAGGAATGTTCGATGGAGCAGTGAATAAAGAGCTTTACTCTTTCTCAACGCAGTATTTTACCAAACGTAGGAGTGTTTGAAGGAGAAGTGTATAAAGAGCTTTAATCTGTATCTAACCCGTAATGTACCAGTCCGAGGAGTGTTTAATGGAGCAGTATATAATTTTTTTTAATCTATATCCAACCCGTATTGTACCAAACCGAGGAATGTTTGATGGAGTTGTGTATGAAGATCTTTGCTCTATATCTAACCTGTATTGTACGAAACCGAGTTGTGTTTGATGGAGCAGTTTATAAAGAGCTTTTCACTGTATCGATCCCGAAATGTACCAAACCGAGGAGTGTTTGATGGAGCATTGTATAAAGAGATTTACACTGTGTCAAACACGTATTGTACCAAAGAGAGGAGTGTTTGATGGAGCAGTTTATAAAGAGCTTTACTCTGCATCTAACCCGTATTGTACCAAACCGAGGCATGTATGATGTAGCAGTGTATGAAGTGCTTGAGCCTGCATCTGACCCGTATTGTTCCAAATGGGGGAGTGTTTGATGGAGCAGTGTATAAAGCGTTGTACTCTGTATCTAACCCGTATTGTACCAAACAGAGGAGTGTTTGATGAAGCAGTGTATAAACCACTTTACTCAATATCTCTCCTGTAATGTAACAAACCGAGGAGTGTTTGATGGAGCAGTGTATACAGTGCTTTACTCTGTATCTAACCCACATTGCAGAGAACCGAGGAGTGTTAGTTGGAGCAATGTATAAAGATCTTTACTCTGTATCTAACTCATATTTTACCAACCCGAGGAGTGTTTGATGGAGCAGCTTATAAAGGGCTTTACTCTGTATCTAACCCGCATTGTACTAAACCTAGGAGTGTCTGATGGAGCAGTGTATAAAGAGAATTACTCTGTATCAAACCCGTATTGTCAGAAACCGAGGAGCTTTTGATGGAGCAGTGTATATAGCGCTTTTCTCTCTTTCTAACCCTCATTGTACAATGGTGTTGAGATGGCGGTGTTGGACTGGAGTGGACAAATGTAAGAAATCACTTAACACCAGGTTATAGTCCGACAGCTTTATTTGAAATCACAAGCTTTCAGAGTGCTGCTCCTTCTCAGGTGAAGTGGAGAGATGTATAAAAACACAACTTATATAGTCAGTGAATAATGTCAGATGTTTACAGGTAATCTTTCTAACTGCCATTTATCACACCTCAGCAGAGAGATAATCACAGCAATCAAAGGTGTAAATGGTGTCCAAACAGGTCAGTCAGGAAAACATTACATCAAATAACAATGAGGTGGGGTCACAAGGGGTCAAATGTTGCAGATGCTGGGGTCTGTATGAAAAACAAAAACAAAAAATACATTTTTTTTGCTGGAAATCACATCTTCTTTCAGAAGCATACCGACAACTGGACAACCAGGAACACTACAGACAGTTACCCGCAGATCCGACCAAAGAACACACCTGCCAACTCAACAGACTGATCAAGATCTTCGATCCAGACATTCAAAGCATCCTACGCGCTCTCATCCCATGTACTCCCCACGTGGGAGACGTCTACTGCCACCCAAAGATACACAAAGCCAACACACCCAGATGTCCTATCGTATCAGGCAACGGAACACTGTGTGAGAACGTCTCTGGCTATGTCGAGGTCATCCTGAAACCCATCGTACAGGGAACTCCCAGATTCTGTCGTGACACTACAGACTTCTTACAGAAACACAGCAGCCACGGACCAGTCGAACCAGGAACACTCCTCGTCACGATGGACATTTCGGCACTCTATACCAGTATCCCCCACGATGACGGCATCACTGCAACAGCTCAGTACTCAACACCAACAACAGCCAATCTCCAGACGCCATCCTACAACTCATCTGCTTCATCCTTGACCACAATGTCTTCACCTTCGACAACCAGTTCTTTACCCAAACACACGGAACAGCCATGGGTAACAAATTCGCACCGCAATACGCCAAAATCCTCATGCACAAGTTCGAGCAAGACTTCTTCGCTGCACAGGACCTCCAACCAACGCTATACACCAGATACATCGACGACATTTTCTTCCTATGGACCCACGGCGAAGAATCACTGAAAAGACTACACGATAACATCAACAATTCCATCCCACCATCAAACTCACCATGGACTACTTTTCAGAACCGGTTTCATACTAGGACACACGAATCTCCATCAAAGACGGACTCCTCACAACTTCACTCTACCGCAAGCCCACGGACAACCTCACGATGCTCCACTTCTCCAGCTTCCACCCTAACCACGTTAAAGAAGCCATCCCCTATGGACAAGCACTGCGAATACACAAGATCTGCTCAGACGAGGAGGGATGCAATGTACACCTACAGACGCTGAAAGGTGCCGTCGTAAGAACGGGATATGATGCTCGACTCGTCGATCGACAGTTCCGACGGGCCACAGTGAAAAATCGCATAGACCTCCTCAGAAGACAAAAATGGGACACAACCAACAGAGTAACCTTCGTCGTCCAGTACTTCCCCGGAGCAGAAAAACTACGCCATGTTCTTCGCAGCCTTCAACATTTCATCGATGACGATGAACACCTCGCTAAGGCCATCCCCACACCTCCACTACATGCCTTCAAACAGCCGCCTAACATCAAACAGACCATCGTTCGCAGCAAATTTCCCAGCTATCAGGAGAACAGCGACCACGACACCACACAACACTGCCACGGCAACCTCTGCAAGATATTCCAGATCATCAACACAGAAACCATCATCACACATGAGGACACCACCTACCAGGTATATGGTACATACTCATGTGACTCGGCCAACGTTGTCTACCTGATACTTTGCAGGAAAGGATGCCCTGGAGCATGGTACATCGGCGAGACCATGCAGACACTGCGACAATGGATGAATGGACACAACAAAACAATCAGCGTGCAGGAGTGTTCCCTCCCAGTCGGGGAACACTTCAGCAGTCAACGGCATTCAGCCTCCGATCTTTGGGTAAGCATTCTCCAAGGCGGCCTTCGAGACACACGACAACGCAAAATCAGCGAGCAGAAATTGATATACAAGTTCCGCACCCATGAGGACGGCCTGAACCGGGATCTTGGATTCATGTCACGCTACATGTAACCCCACCTGACTTAGGGTCATCCAGACTCGTGTCGTCGTTGGCTTGTTCTCTCCACACAGATGCGGCCGAACCTGCTGTGATTTCCAGCAAAAGAAATGTTTTTTGTCTGTTTTTTTGTTTTTCATACATACCCAAGCATCTGCAACATTTGACCCCTTGTGACCCCACCTCATTGTTCTTTGATATAAGAACATAAGAACATAAGAAATAGGAGCAGGAGTAGGCCAATCGGCCGCTCGAGCCTGCTCCACCATTCAATAAGATCATGGCTGATTTGATCCTAACCGCCAATCTACTAACCCAGAACCATCTCCTGAATCTAACAGAATTAGACACATGAAATAGGAGCAGGACCAGGCTACACGGCCCCTGGGCCCGCTCCGTTACCCACAGGGACATGTCCGATCCGAACCTAGACTCATGTCCAAATTCCTGCACGCTCCCAGGAACCTTTAATTCCTTTTACTTCTAGGAAACTATCTATTTCTGTTTTAAATTTATCTAATGATGTTGCTTCTACTGCTTTTTGGGGCAGCATATTCCATGGACCTCCACCCTCTCAGTGAAGTAGTTCCTCCTCATCTCAATTTTGAAAGAGCAGCCCCTTATTCTAAGACTATGCCCCCTAGTTCAAGTTTCACCCATCACCGGGAACATCCGCCCCGCATCCACCCGATCCAATCCCTTCACAATCTTATATGTTTCAATAAGATCGCCTCTCATTCTTCTGAACTCCAATGAGTAGAGTCCCAATCTACTCAACCTCTCCTCATATGTCCATCCCCTCATCCCCGGGATTAACCGAGTGAACCTTCTTTGTACTGAATCGAGAGCAAGTATGTCTTTTCTTAAGTATGGACACCAATGACTGTATGCAGTATTCCAGGTGCGGTCTCACCAATACCTTGTACAACTGAAGCAATACCTCTCTATTTTTATATTCTATCCCCCTAGCAATGAAATCCAACATTCCATTGGCCTTCTAATCACTTGCTGCACCTGCATATTAAACTATTGAGTTTCGTGCACCAGGACCACCAGACCCCTTTGTGCTTCAGTACTTTCCAGTTTCTCTAATAGTAATGTTAGTGTAATATCTTCACTTTATTAATATTAGAGTAGGGTCACCACCAGTTATGTTAGAGTAGATTCACCACCAATAATTTTTGAGTAGGGTCACCGTCAGTAAATTTGGATTAGGTTCGCCTCCAATAATGTTTGAATAGTGTCAGAATGAATAAAGTTAAGGCATGTTCACAACCAGTAACGTTACATCAGATTCATCGTCATTAATGTTAGAGTAGAGTCACCAGCACTAATGTCAGAGCAGGAACACCACCAGTAATGTTAGACACCAACAATAATGTTACAGCAGGGTCACGACCATGACTATTAGTGTACATCAACAACAGTAAAGTTATATTAGGCGCAGCATGAATAATGTTAGAGTTGGGTCATCACCGTTAGTGCTGGAGTAGGATCACCACCAATAATGTTAGCGAAGGCTCACCACCAGTAATTTTATTGTAGGGCCATCAACAGTAATGTTAGTGTAGAGTCGCCACTAGTAAAGATAGAGTAGTGTCAACATCAGTAATCTTAAAGTAGTGTCGCCACTACTAATGTTAGGGTCGGGTACCACCACTAAAGTTTGTCTAGATTCAAAACCATTAATGTTAATGTACAGTCATCACATTATTAATGTTATGTTAGTGTAGTTTCACGACCAATAATGTTAGAGTAGTCACCACCTTTAATGTTAGGGTAGGTTCTCCACCAGTAATGTTGGGGAAAGATCACCACCAATATTGTTAGATTAGGATCTCCACCAGCAATGCTAGTGTAGTTTCACCACCAGTAATGTTAGTGTAGAGGCAGCACCAGTAATGTTAGAGTAGATTCACCACCAGTAATGTTAGAGTAGGGCCACCACCAGTAATGTCAGATTTGAGTCACCACCAGTAAAGCTAGAGTCGAGGCACCACCAGTAATGTTAGAGTAGATTCACCATCATGAATGTTAGAATATGGTAATTACTCTTTCCGTTAATGTAGGGTATTCGTCGGTAATGTTAGTGCCGAGTCCTTGGTGTTTATTATTTCAGTACATAACAAATTTAAATTATGGAATGTATGTGTGTAGGTTTCAACGAATTAATATGAGGCTCAAGGGTCCTAATGCGGAGTCCGGGAGAGCTGTTTCCTTCACGGTCTGTGGGGCACGCGCAAAGCACATTACCTTTAGTATTACTTTACGTTCATTGATTTTAATGGACGAATTTTCATGGACTGAGCTCTTCAATTTCCCTAGTGCCAGCCTGGGCGCACTGAAGCGGAAAATCGCCTCTTGTTTGTTAAGCGACTGTAACTAACGCCAATTATGGGGTAATCTGATGTTCTCAATGGGGCAGCGATTCTTGTATAAAGAGAGGAGCATTTACGGATCTTAATTCAACTCCATTCGGTGCCGTGAAGCTGCACAGAATTCGCAAATACTGCAACAATGGAACGGCCAACAATGGTACAGATAAAGAACATTTACTATCCTGTTCTCGCAGCCTTTGGGGCTCCAGGTAAGTCAATGTATCCTGTTGCCTAATAGCTGTTGAATATCTCAGTGTCAGTGTAACAAATTCCGAGCGTGTCTTCGTTGCAGAGTCATTTCTCCACTGGGATCAGTTGGTGAATATCAGCTGGAATCGTATCAGTCTGCGCGGCCACTGAGCTGTTGTTCTGGTCGGAAGATCGTGGGAACCGGGAGCTCAAAATTCCTGAGTGTACTGCGGGAGGACGAGGCCCCTCTAATAGTGTATAGCTCACTACAGAATGTGTTCCATGTGGTCCATGGTAATCAGTTAATCTGTACCGTTGTTCGTTATCTACTTAGATTGATAATTACTCGCACTGCATCCACCTACTCCCATCTGAGGACTGGCAAAGACATTTTTAGCTACAACTGCCACTCAGGGAGCGGCTCCCCTCCGCTCGGCTGCAAAAAACGTTCGCTGCTCCAGCAGCTCCCGCTCTGTTACTGAGCAGCTCCCTCGGGGTGATTAGAAATAGAAAAAGTGCAGAGTTTTGACCGACATCCAATGTTTGTGCCTCAGCTGAATGTATTATTTGAATTCATATCTTTCAAGTAATTGTTTGTAAATTATATTTAATAGCTGACGATGCCTGACGGTAAGATTCTGGAAAAAGCCGACATTCAGTCCCTCTATCGCCAGTGTTCAATGTTTTATTTCTTTTAAAGAAATTGTCCAAAGATCGCGTATTTTATTAAAAAATAATCAATGTCTATGAACCTAAGCAGGGACAGATCCGAACATTTCCCCACAATAAGCTGTGAGATCTATCTGATTGACCCCCCTTACTGACCTCTTGTCCCTTTTTCTCACAGCGAACCTATTGACAATCGTTATTCTCTCCAGAGGAAACTGCGGCCTTTCCAAATGTATCTCTGTGAACATGGTGGCCATGGCAGCAGCAGATCTACTGGTCATTATCTTACATGTTATAGTGTACCAAACCTTAACTTATCACTTTCCATATTCATTCCTGAACTACACTGCCTTTTGTAAGTTAATTATGTGTTTGAATCCCGCTACCATATGTATGTCTGTGTGGTTTACCGTCACCTTCACAATTGACCGATTTGCAGCTATATGTTGTCAGAGCTTTAAAACAAAATATTGCACAGTGAGAACTGCGGCTGCGGTTATAACAACGGCCTCTGTCCTGATCTGTTTACTGAACATCCCCTTTTGGTTTGCATATGAAGCTGAGCGAATAATTAACAATGGTCCCTGGGGTTGCCGCCACAGTGTGACCTTTTTTAAATCGCCTGCAGGTCTAGCATACTTCTGGTTACAAAGTATTTTAATTGCATGGATTCCTTTTGCATTGATATTTCTGTTTAATGGTTTGACAGTGCGGCATATTTTAGTGGCCAGTAGAGCCCGCAGTGGACTCCGGGGTCACAGCAGTGAGAATCCGAGCGATCCCGAGATGGAGAACCGAAGGAAATCCATTATTTTACTGTTCAGTGTCTCGGGCAGTTTTATTGTTTTGTGGCTGACAGCTGTCGTAAGTTATTTAACCACCAAACTGACAAACACCGCGCATTACCGAGGCGATTTTACATCCCCTGCCTACATTGCCATAGAAACCGGGTTTATGCTCCATTATTTGAGTTCCTGCACAAACACATGCATTTATGCAATTACTCAAACAAAATTCAGGGAAGAGCTAAAGAACGTGTTGAAATCTCCTTGGACATTCATTCGGAATTTAGTTTAAAAATGTAAAATTAAAGCTTACCTTCTTGTCCAAACTGGAGCTCGGTTCTACTGCAATGAAAATGGATTTTTCTGTTTAAATCAATGTAAAAATAAACCAAAGCTTCCTGTTCAAACCAGATTTAACTTACAGCCCCTGTTCCATTTTAGAATGGCCGTCTTTCTGTTAATAAAGAAATGGATTGTTGTTGTGAGCATGAACTGATATCACAAAATATTTCCTCCACTTTGTTCCGTGTGGTTGATGTCTTCTGCTTTCGCGTTTAAACTTAATCGATCCCCGTAAATCAGCGCCCTTCCCGCTCAAGATTCAAAGAGAAAGGTCAAGACTGACCTTCAGCAGTGGAGTAGAGCTCGTGGGCGTCAGCGTTAACTGCCTCACACCAGGTACTGGAATGAGACGCCCCAGTTTAATTAATAGTTAAAGTTTCCTTTAAAGTAGAAGCAATGTGTTACAATGGTGGTTAATTGTAATTCTGTAACCTCGGTGTGAAGGTTGCAGGCACTCGTCTCCCCATCAGACTCCGCCACCATTGTCTCCTGGGCCAATAGAACGGGGCGCCTATCCCCTGATTATTTTCTGATGATGGAGACAGTAGCAATTTCACTCGTCAATGTGACATTAGACATCTTTGTTCGCAGATAATTACTGCAAATCTCAACCGGCCATCATAATTTTGGAACCCAACCAGTCCTTGTCGGTTTTTACACTCCACCTGAGCAAATAGTTCCACTCTGATTACCCGCCCGACTCAACATCCCTTCTATCACTTCTTGTTCAACCAACTATCCAATTTGCTATTGAATATTGATATAATCCCTGCATCCGTGAAATCCCCAGTCTCAGAACTCTCTGTGTAACGAGTTTTTTCCAAAACCCACTTAACTATCTCTGACATTTCTTTTATCTATGGTCGTTAGTTCTTGATCTCTCAGCTAATGGAATCCGTCTGCTTCTGTCCATTTTAATTTAAATCCCCTGGGCACCACTCGCCAAAATATACAAGTCTGTTGTCAATGCACAATCCAATTATCTGTTATTAAATTGAGGAAAGTTTAGATAAGATAGTTAATAGATAACTTGCTCTTAGAGATTGTTCTGACGTTGCCCGTGCTAAACAATGAGAAGAATGTATTTGCTAGCTTGGTCACTACTCGAAACATTGTGACCATTCAGGGGGAGATTCTAAAGAAACCACTCCAGACCGCCGATCTTTTGATGGATCGCCAGAAAGGGCAGAAGGGTTCTGCCAATCCGGCGGGCATCTAGCTTCTGAATGAAGTGGTGGTGAATTGCGGGCTGTTCTGTGTAATTGGCACATTTTCATTTAACTGGACTCAGGCGGCCAACAGTATTTAAGTCACGAGTCAGGCAGCAAGCAGGGATTTTATTCCTATCAGTCAGCGATTCATCTGCACCCAGCCACAATCGTGAGAAGGTGATGTGTAATCAACCTCATCATTTAATATCAACAGGTAAAATAGAGAGCAAAGGCATGAATAGGTTAACCATTACATTGCTGTGTCAAATTCATTCCCATATGGTTGTGATTCTCCTGCCCCCTCTTCCTAATTTAACAGTTTCCATGTTCCCTTAATTCTCTATTACTCAGTACAGTCACTGCGTTTTCCAGACATTCCCCTGAACTCATTTTGTTATTAAACTGTTGCTGTTTTCCCTGTCACTTACTTCTACATACATTGCTATTGTGTTCCACGGGCCGCAGTTTCTACTTATACAGTTACTGTGTTCCCCTAAATTCCCATCATTCTATTTCTAATGAAGCAGTAACTGTGTTCCCCTGAATTACATTGGTCTCTATCACTAATTTAACAGTTACTGTGTTCCTGTAAACTCACCTTTAGTCTATTCCTAATTAAATTAATACTGCATTCCTCAAAATTACCCTGTTCTCTATATCTAATTAAACATTGACTGCGTTTCCCTATAGTTCCCGTTATTTACTTATAATAATAAGCAATTGTTGTATTCCCCTAAAATCTCCATTATTCTATTTTAATTGAAGACTTGTTGCATTCCCCTCAATTTAGTTGTCCTGTAATTTAATTAAACACTTCCTGTATTCCCGTTAATTCCACTATTACCGATCGTGTAAGCTCATGTTGTCCACGAATACCACTTCCTGCTGCCTTAACCCCATTCAACTAAACTGCCCCATGCTACCTGACATTGTGAAAGTTTCTCCCTGCTGTCCCCCTCCCTTTCAAATCTGCCACCATCACTCCGTCCTGACAACTGTACTTATGACCCCTCTGAATTTTGCAATTTACCGTCCCATCTCTATCATCATATTCCTGTCAAAATACGTGAATGTATTGTTGCCTCTCAAATTCGTGTCCATTTTCCCGCAATCCCCTGTCTAAATCTGTCCAATCAAATTTCTTCCTTTGCAAAACACTTGAAGCGGCCGTTCTCGAAGTCACAATTTATATCTGTGTCTGTGACCATGGTGCACTTTCCCTCTTCATTCTTCCCGTCTCTGACTCGACTGTCCAGGCCTCCCCTTCATTTTTCAGCTGTCTGGAACTGCCCACGCCTGGTTCCGCTCTTACCTCTGCAGACTGAGCCACACAATATCCTGCAATGGCTTATCTTCACGCACTCCCACTGTTACTTCTAACCTCAAAGTTTATACTCTTTGAGATGGCAGGAATGACGTATGTGGAGTGATTGAGTCGATTGGGCTCACTGGAGTTTAGAAGATTGAGAGGGGATCTCATCGAAACCTATAAAATTCTGTCAGTTCTGGACAGACTAGATGCAGGAAGGATGTTTCTGATGGCCGGGGAGTCCAGAACCAGGGGTCATAGTCTAAGGATAAGGGGTAAGCAATTTAGGACTGAAATGAGGAGGAACTTCTTCACCCAGAGAGTGGTGAACCTGTGGAATTCTCTGTCACAGAGGGCGGTGGAGGCCAGTTCATTAAATATATTCAAGAAAGAGTTGGATATGTTTCTTGAGGCTGAAGGGATCAAGCGATATGGGGAAAAGGCAGGGACAGGGTACTGAATTTGGATGATTAGCCATGATCACATTGAATGGCGGAGCAGGCTCGAAGGGCCGAATGGCCTACTCCTGCTCCTATCTTCTATGTTTCTATGTCTATGTTGATGCTTAGTCAAGTTTCTGGTCAATGCTGAACTCCAGCATATTAATGGTGGTGTATTCAGTGATGGTAATACCGTTGATTGGCACGGGGCATTTGCTAAGCTTTATCTAGTTGGAGATAGTCATTGCCTCTCACTTGTGTGGTGCGAACGTTACTTCCACTTATCAGGCCAAGCCTAAATGTCGTCCAGGACTTGTTGCGTGTGGGCATGGAATTCATCATTATCTGAGGAGAGGCAAAAGGAGCTGAACACTGTAATTATCAACGAACTTCCCCAATGCTGAGCTTATGATTGAGGGGAGGTCATTGATGAAGTAACTAAACATTGTGGGGCCTAGGACACTGTTCTGAGGATCTCCTGCAGGGATGTCCTGGGGCTGTGATGATTGATCTTCAACCACCACAACCATCTACCTTTATGCCAGGTATGACTCCAACCACAACCAGTGGTATGGAAGGTGGCATTGTCAGAGCAGATGCGGCGAAGACGGACAAATTGGGAAAATGGAATATAGCCCTTATAGAATGCGGGCTGATAGGAAGTGTAGTCCAGGTAGTTGTGGCAGTCAGTGGGCTTCTGAATATTTGTAAATAACCTATCCCCAGAGATGGAGATAGAGGAGTCGAGGAAAGCATCTGATATGTTTTCCTTTTCCCTCAACTGAGGATTCCCCTCTACCGTGGTTGACATGGCCCTTGACCGTGTCCTTTCTATCTCCCGCATTTCTACCCTCACCCCATCCCCTCCCTCCCAGAACCACGACAGAGTTCCCCTTGTCTTCACCTTTAACCCCACCAGCCTCATCTTTCAATGGTTCATCCTCCACCATTTCCACCCCCTCCAGCGTGATCCCACCACCAAACGCATCTTCCCCGCAACTGCCCTTTCAGCATTCCACAGGGACCGCTCCATCTGCGAAAACCTTGTCCAATCTGGCATCACCACAACACTACTTCCCCTTTCCCCGGCACCTTAGCATGCAAGCACAGGAGATGCAACAAATGCCCTTATACTTCCCCTCTTACCACTGTCCATGGCCCCAAACCCCCTTTCCAGGTGCAACAGCGATTTACTTGTAATTCTCACAATTAAGTATACTGTATTCGCTGCTCAAGTTGCATTGGGGCAACCAAACGCAGATTGGATGACGGCTTTGTGGAACACGTCCGTTCAGTCCATAAATGGGCCCCCGAGCATCTGGTCGCCTGTCAGTTTTATTTCACCGCTCCACTCCCACTCAGAGCACACCATCCTCGGTCTCTTGCACTGCCCCATGGAAGCTCAGCGTTTTCTCGATGAACAGTGCCTCATCTTTCGATTAAGGAATGTTTAGCCTTCCGGACGCAAAATAGAGTCCAACAATTTCAGATCATATCCTCGGCCCATAACACACACACACATATGTATATATATATATAGATTTTAGCCACACTTTTTGGCTGTGTGTTTTTTTCTTCTCCCCCACATGGCAACTGTCTCTCAAACTGACAGCACAAATTACACTTCGTCTAGAGCCAAGCTTTATTTCTTAACCTGATCCATTACCATCTCATTTCGCCTTGAATATCTCTTAATGTCTCTTTATGTCTTCTGCCTTCCATCTTTCACAGACCTTCCCTTTTGTTCTTTCATTCCCTCCCCCCTTTCCCAGCATCTTCACTTGCTTAAACAACTGTTCCATTTCCTGCTTAATTCCAGTTATGAAGAAATGTCATCGACCTGAAACGTTAACTCTGTTTCTCTCTTCAAAGATGCTGCCTGACCTGCTGAGTTTCTCCAGAATGTTTTGTTTTTATTTTAGTTAAAGTATGTGTTTGACACAGAGTATCACTGTCGCATCAAACACACACAGGGCAGATACCACAATGGTTAGATACAGAGTAAAGGTCCCTCTACACTGTCCCATCACACTCACATAGGGCAGGTACAGCACGGGTTAGAAACAAAGGAAAACACACTCTACACTGTCCCATTAAAAAGACATAAGGTAGGTACAGCACGGGTTAGATACAAAGCAAATCTCCCTCTACAATGTCCCATCAAACACTCCCAGGGCAGGTAAAGCACGATTTAATTACAAAGTTAACCTCCATCTTCACTGTCCCATCAAACACACATAGGGCAAGTACAGCACAGGTGAGATACAAATAAACCTATCTCTACAATATCTCATTGAACATTTCCAGTGCAGGAATGGCACTGCTCAGAAACAGAGCAGAACACCCTCTGCAATCTCCAATCAAACACTCACATCAACTACCATCAGTTTAGATACGGTAAGTGTTAGATAAAGCATGCATCAGCGAAAGAGGAAATCTCTCACTGCACTTTCCCATCAAACACTCCCAGGGCAGACATAGCATGGGTTACATACAGAGTAAAGCTCCCTCTACCTTGTCCCATGAGATACTCCCAGTGCAGGTGCAACATGCGTCAGATACAGAGTTAAACGTCCTCTACAATGTCCAATCAAACACTCACATCAAATAGTATGAGGAAAAGTACAGTTGTGGTTAGAAAAAACATACGTCAAATATAGAGTACAGCTCTATCTATGCTGCCAATTAAGCACTCCCAGGGGAGTTACAGCACTGGTTGGAGCCAAATTGAAGCTTTCGCAAAAATGTCCAATTTAAAACTCGAAGGGAAAGTATAGCACGGCTTCAGTACAGAGTAAAGCTCTTTATAAACTGCTCCATCAAACATGCACAGGTTTGGTACAATACAGATTAGATACAGAGTAAAGCGCTTTATACACTGCTCCATCAAACACTCCTCCAATTGCTAAAATACGGTTTGATACAGAGTACAGCTCTTCATACACTGTTCCATCAAACATTCCTTGATTTGGTACAATGCACGTTAGATACAGAGTAAATCGCTTTATACACTGCTCCATTAAACAATCCTCGGTTTGGTACAATACCAGTTAGATACAGAATAAAGCACATTATAAACTGCTCTATCAAACACTCATTGGTTTAGTATAATACGGGTTTGATTGAGAGTAAAGCACTTTATACACTGCTCCATCAAACAATCTTTGGTTTGGTAAAATACGTGTTAGATACAGAGTAAAGCTCTTTATACACTGCTCCATCAAAGACTCCTTGGCTTGGTACAATACAGGTTTGATACAGAGTAAAGCGCTTTATACACTGCTCCATCAAACACTCCTTTGTTTGGTATGATACGGGTTAGATACAGAGTAAAGCAGTTTATAAACTGCTCCGCCAAACTCTCCTCGGTTTGGTACACTACGGGTTTGATACACAGTAAAGCTCTGTATAAACTGCTCCATCTAACATTCCGCAGTTTGGTACAATACGTGGTTGTAAAGAGTAAAGCTCTTTAAACACTGCTCCATCAAACACTCCTCGGATTGGTCCATACCGCGTTAGATACAGAGTAAAGCGCGTTATACACTGCTCCATCAAACACTCCTCGGTTTGTTGCAATACAGGTTAGATACAAAGTAAAGCTCTTTATACACTGCTCCAGCAAACACTCCTCGATTTTGTACAATACGGGTAAGCTATAGAGTAAAGTTCTTTATACACTGCTCCATCAAACACTCCTCGGTTTGGTACAATATGGGTTTGATACAGAGTAAACCTTTCATACACTGCTCCATCAAACAGTCCTAGGTTTGGTACAATAGGGGACAGAACAGAGTAAAGCGCTTTATACACTGCTCCATCAAACAATCCTTGGTTTGGTACAATACTGGTTCGATACAGTGTAAAGTTTTTTATACACTGCTCCATCAAACACACCTCCGGTTGGTTAAAATAAGGGTTAGATACAGAGTAAAACTTCATACACTCTGTATACACGGCACCATAAAAGATTTCTCCATTTAGAACATTATGGGTTTGATACAGAGTAAAGCAATTTATAAACTGCTCAATCAAACACTCCTCGGTTTGGTACAATTCGTGGTTTGTACAGAATAAAGCTCTTTATATACTGCTCCATCAATCACTCGTCAGTTTGGTACAATATGGGTTAGATACAAAGAAAAGCATTTTATACACTGCTGCTTCCAACATTCCTCGGATTGGTCCATACCGCGTTAGATACAGAGTACTACCTTTTATATGCTGCTCCATCAAACACTCCTCGGTTTGGTTTAATATGGGTCAGATACAGAATAAAGCTCTTTATACACTGCTCCATCAAACACTCCTCGGTTTGGTAAAAAACGGGTTTGATACAGAGTAAAGCGCTTTATAGACTGCTCCCTCAAACACTCCTCCGTTCTCTACAATATGTGTTAGATAGAGAGTGAAGCTCTTTATACACTGCTCCATCAAAACTCCTCGGTTTGGTACAATACGGGTTTGATACAGAGTGAAGCTCTTTACAAACTGCTCCATTAAACACTCCTCTTGTTGGTAACATAAGTGTTAGATACAGATCAAATCATTTATACACTGCTCCATCAAGCACCCATGTTTTGTACAATACGAGTTAGATACAGTGTAAAGCACTTTATACACTGCTCAATCAAACACTCCCCGGTTTGATACAATACGGGTTTGATACAGAGTGAAGCTCTTTATACACTGTTCCTTCAAACACTCCTCGGATTGGTACAATACGGGATAGAACAGAGTAAAGTGCTTTATACATTGCTCCATCAAACAATCCTTGCTTTGGAAAAATACGGGTTATATACAGAGTAAAGCTCTTTATACACTGCTCCATCAAACAATTCTCTGGTTGGTAAAATAAGGGTTAGATACAGAGTAAAGCTTCATACACTCTGTATACACGGCACCATCAAAAAGTTCTCCATTTGGTACAATACGGATTTGATACAAAGTAAAGCGTTTTATACACTGCTCCAGGAAACACTCCTCCATTTGGTACAATACGGGTTGATACAGCGTAAAGCTTTTTATACGCTGTTCCAACAAACACTCCCCGGTTTGTTAGGAAAAGCGTCAGATACGGAGTAAATCTCTTTATACACTGCCCCATCAAACAATCCTCGGTTTGGTACAATACCGATTAGAAACAGAGTAAAGCTCTTTATACACTGCTCCATCAAACACTCCTCGGTTTGTTACAATACGGGCTAGATACAGAGTAAAGCACTTTATACACTGCTCCATCAACCACTCCTCGGTTTCTTAAAATATGGGTTTGATACAGAGCAAAGCTCTTTATACACTGCTCCATCAAACAATCCTCGTTTTAGACCAAAATGTGTTAGATACAGACTAAAGCTCTTTATACACGGCTCCATCAAACACTCCTCGGTTTGGTACAATACGGGTTAGATACAGAGTAAAGCTCTTTATACACTTCTCCAACAAACACTCCTCTGGTTGGTAAAATACGGGTTAGATACAGAGTAAAGCTCCTTAAACAATGCTCCATCAAACAGTCCTCAGTTTGGTACAATACGGGTTTGATACAGAGTAAAGCTCTGTATGCACAGTTCCATCAAACACTCCTCGGTATTTATCAACATATTTTTAATACAGGGTAAAGCGCTTTATACACTTCTCCATCAAAAACTTGTCTGTTTGGTACAATACGGGTTTGATACATTGTGAAGGTCTTTATGCACTGCTCAATCAAACACTACTCTGGTTCGTAAAATACGGGATGGATACAGAATAATGCTCTTGATTCACTGATCCATCAAACACTCCTTGGTTTGCTACAATACGGGTTTGATACAGAGTAAAGCTCTTTACATACTGCTCCATCAAGCACTCCATGTTTGGTACAGTACGGGTTAGGTACAGAGTAAATCTCTTTATATACTGCTCCATCAAACACTCCTAGGTTTGGTACAATACGGGATAGATACAGAGTAAAGGGTTTTATACACTGCTACATCAAACAATCCTCGGTTTGGCACAATACGGGTTTGATACAGCGTAAAGCTCTTTATACACTGCTCCATCAAACAATGCTCTGTTTGGTCCAAAATGGGTTAGATACACAGTAAAGCTCTTTATACACTGCTCCATCAAACTCTCCTCTGGTTGGTAAAATACTGGTTAGATACAGAGTAAATCTCTGTATACACTGTTCCATCAAACACTCCTCGGCTTGGTAGAATACGTGTTAGATACAGAGTAAATCGCTGTATAAGCAGCTACATCAAACAAACCTCGGTTTGTTACAATACCGGTTAGATACAGGGTGAAGCACTTGATACACTGCTCCATCAAACACTCCTCGGTTTGGTACAATACGAGTTAGATACAGAATAAAGCTCTTGAGACACTGACCCAATAAACACTCCTCGGTTCGGTACAATACGGGTTTGATAGAGTAAAGCTCATTATACACTGCTCCATCAAACACTCCTCGGTTTAGCCCAAATCTGGATAGATACAGAGTAAAGCTGTATGTGCACTGCTCCTTCGATCATTCTCGATTTGTGAAAAATACGGGGTTTGTACAGAGTAAAGCTCTTTATACACGGCAAACACTCCATGGATAAAACGTGTTAGATACAGAGTAAAGCTCTTTATACACTTCTCCATCAAACGCACCTCTGTTTGGTAAAATACGTGTTAGACGCAGAATGAAGCAACCTTTAGACTGGTCCATCAAGCATACCTCGGCTTAGTACAATACGGGATTGATACAGAGTAAAGCGCTTTATACACTGCTCCATCAAACGCACCTCTGTTTGGTATAATACGGGATTGATACAGAGAAAAGCTCTTTGTACGCAGCTCCATCAAACACTCCTCGGTATGGTACAAAACGGGTTTGATGCAGCGTACAGCTCCTTATACACTGCTCCATCAAACATTCCTCGGTTTGGTGCAATACGGGTTAGATACAGAGTAAAGATCTTTATGGACTGCTCCATCAAACACTCCTTGCTTTGGTACAATACCGGTTAGGTACAAAGTAAAGCTCTTTATACACAGCTCCATCAAAGACTCATCGGTTTGGTACAATAAGGGTTTGATACAGAGCAAAGAACTTTATACACTGCTCCATCAAACACTCCTCGGTTTAGTCCATAACTGGCTAGATACAGAGTAAATCTGTTTGTGCACTGCTCATTCAAACACTTCTCGATTTGGAACAATACGGGGTTTGTACAGAATAAAACTCTTTATGAACGCCAAACACTCGTCGGTTTGGTTAAATACATGATTAGTCACAGAATGAAGCACTTTTTAGACTTGCCCGTCAAGCACACCTCGGCCTGGTGCAATATGGGATTGATACAGAGTAAAGCACTTTATACACTGCTCCATCAAACACACCCCTGTTTGGTATAATACTGGATTGATACAGAGTAAAGCTCTTTGTACACAGCTCCACCAACACTCCTCGGTATGGTACAAAACGGGTTTGATGCAGAGTAAAGCTCCTTATACACTGCTCCATCAAACAATCCTCGGTTTGGTGCAATACGGGTTAGATACAGAGTAAAGCACTTTATACACTGCTCCATCACAGCCTCCTCGGTTTGGTACAATTCGGAATTGATACAGAGTAAAGCGCTTTATACACGGCTCCATCAAACACACCTCTGTTTTGTATAATACGGGTTGATACAGAGTAAAGCTCTTTATAGACTGCTCCATCAAACACTCCTCGGTTTGATACAATACGGGATGGATACAGAGCAAAACTCTTTATACACTGCACCATCAAACCCTTCTCCATTTGGTACAATACGGGTTGATGCAGAGTAAATATCGATATGAACTGCTCCATCAATCACTCCCCAGTTTGGTATAATACGGGTTAGATACAGAGTAAAGCGCTTTATACACTGTTCCATCAAACACTCCGCGGTTTTGTATAATAAGCGTTAAATACAGAGTAAAGCGCTTTATACACTGCTCCATCAAACACACCTCTGTTTTGTATAATACAGGATTGATAAAGAGTAAAACTCTTTGCACACATCTCCATCAAACACTCGTCGGTAAGGTACAAAACGGGTTTGATACAGAGTAAAGCTCCTTGTACACTGCTCCATCAAACATTCCAGGTTTGGTGCAGTGCAGGTTAGATACAGAGTAAAGCTCTTTATAGACTGCTCCTTCAAAGCCTCCTCGGTTTGGCACAATAAGGGTTTGATACAGAGTAAAGCACTATATACATTGTCGCATCAAACACTCCTCGGATTCGTACAGTACGGCTGAGATACAGAGTAAAGCTCTTTAAACGCTGCCCATCAAAAACTCCTCTGGTTTGTAAATATGGGTTAGATACGGAGTAAATCGCTTTATACACTGCTACATCAAACAAACCTCGTTTTGGTACAATTCCGGTTAGATACAGAGTGAAGCACCTTATACACTGCTCCATCAAACTCTCCTCTGGTTGGTAAAATAGTGCTTAGATACAGAGTAAATCTCTGTATACACTGTTCCATCAAACACTCCTCGGCTTGGTAGAATACGTGTTAGATACAGAGTAAATCGCTTTATAAACTGCTACATCAAACAAACCTCGGTTTCTTACAATACCGGTTAGATACAGAGTGAAGCACTTGATACACTGCTCCATCAAACACTCCTCGGTTTGGAACAATACGTGTTAGATACAGAGTAAAGCTCTTTATAAACTGCTCCATCAAAGACTCTTCAGTTCGGGAAAATAAGGGTTTGATACAGAGTAAAGCTCTTCATACACTGACCCATTAAACAATCCTCGGTTTGGTACAATACGGGTTTGATACAGAGTAAAGCACATTATACACTGCTCCATCAAACACTCCTCGGTTTAGCCCAAATCTGGTTAGATACAGAGTAAAGCTGTATGTGCACTGCTCCTTCGATCACTTCTCGATTTTGAAAAATACGGGGTTTGTACAGAGTAAAGCTCTTTATACACGGCAAACACTCCACGGTTTGGATAAAACGTGTTAGATACAGAGTAAAGCTCTTTATACACTTCTCCATCAAACACTCCTCGGTTTGGTAAAATATGTGTTCGACGCAGAATGAAGCAATCTTTAGACTGGTCCATCAAGCACACCTCGGCTTAGTACAATACGGGATTGATATAGAGTAAAGCGCTTTATACACTGCTCCATCAAACACACCTCTGTTTGGTATAATACGGGATTGATACAGAGTAAAGCTGTTTGTACGCAGCTCCATCAAACACTCCTCGGTATGGTACAAAACGGGTTTGATGCAGCGTAGAGCTCCTTATACACTGCTCCATCAAACATTCCTCGGTTTGGTGCTATACGGGCTAGATACAGAGTAAAGCTCTTTATGGACTGCTCCATCAAACACTCCTTGCTTTGGTACAATACCGGTTAGATACAAAGTAAAGCTCTTTATACACAGCTCCATCAAAGACTCATCGGTTTGGTACAATAAGGTTTTGATACAGAGTAAAGCTCTTTATACACTGCTCCATCAAACACTCATCGGTTTAGTCCATAACTGGCTAGATACAGAGTAAATCTGTTTGTGCACTGCTCATTCAAACACTTCTCGATTTGGAACAATACGGGGATTGTACAGAATAAAGCTCTTTATGAACGCCAAACACTCCTCGGTTTGGTAAAATTCGTGTTTAGATGCAGAATGTAGCACTTTTTAGACTTGCCCATCAAGCACACCTCGGCTTGGTACAATGCGGGATTGATGCAGGGTAAAGCACTTTATACACTGCTCCATCAAACACACCTCTGTTTGTTATAATACGGGATTGATACAGAGTAAAGCTCTTTGTACACAGCTCCACCAACACTCCTCGGTATGGTACAAAACGGGTTTGATGCAGAGTAAAGCTCCTTATACACTGCTCCATCAAACAATCCTCGGTTTGGTGCAATACGGGTTACATACAGAGTAAAGCACTTTATACAATGCTCCATCACAGCCTCCTCGGTTTGGTACAATACGGAATTGATACAGAGTAAAGCGCTTTATACACGGCTCCATCAAACACACCTCTGTTTTTTATAATACGGGTTGATACAGAGTAAAGCTCTTTATAGAATGCTCCATCAAACACTCCTCGGTTTGGTACAATACGGATTAGATACAGAGCAAAACTCTTTGTACACTGCACCATCAAACCCTTCTCCATTTGGTACAACACAGGTTTGATGCAGAGTAAATATCTTTATAAACTGCTTCATCAATCACTCCCCAGTTTGATATAATACGGGTTAGATACAGAGTAAAGCGCTTTATACACTGTTCCATCAAACACTCCGCGGTTTTGTATAATAAGCGTTAAATACAGAGTAAAGTGCTTTATACACTGCTCCATCAAACACACCTCTGTTTTGTATAATACGGGATTGATAAAGAGGAAAACTCTTTGCACACATCTCCATCAAACACTCGTCGGTAAGGTACAAAATGGGCTTGATACCGAGTAAAGCTCCTTATACACTGCTCCATCAAACATTCCTCGGTTTGGTGCAATACGGGTTAGATACTGAGTAAAGCTCTTTATAGACTGCTCCATCAAACACTCCTCGGTTTGGTACAATACAGGTTAGATAGAGAGTAAAACTCTTTATACACTGCTCCATCAAAGCCTCCTCGGTTTGGTACAATAACGGTTTGATACAGAGTAAAGCACTTTATACACTGTCGCATCAAACACTCCTCGGATTCGTACAGTACGGGTGAGATGCAGAGTAAAGCTCTTTAAACGCTGCCCATCAAACACTCCTCTGGTTTCTAAATAATGGTTAGATACGGAGTAAATCGCTTTATACACTGCTACATCAAACAAACCTCGTTTTGGTACAATTCCGGTTAGATACAAAGTGAAGCACCTTATACACTGCTCCATCAAACACTCCACGGTTTGGTAAAATTCGGGTTAGATACAGAGCAAAGCTCTTTATACACTGCTCCATCAAACTCTCCTCTGGTTGGTAAAATACTAGTTAGATACAGAGTAAATCTCTGTATACACTGTTCCATCAAACACTCCTCGACTTGGTAGAATACGTGTTAGATACAGAGTAAATCGCTTTATAAACTGCTACATCAAACAAACCTCGGTTTGTTACAATACCGGTTAGATACAGAGTGAAGCACTTGATACACTGCTCCATCAAACACTCCTCGGTTTGGTACAATACAGGTTAGATACAGAGTAAAGCTCTTTATACACTGCTCCATCAAACACTCCTCGGTTTAGTCCATAACTGGCTAGATACAGAGTAAATCTGTTTGTGCACTGCTCATTCAAACACTTCTCGATTTGGAACAATACGGGGATTGTACAGAATAAAGCTCTTTATGAACGCCAAACACTCCTCGGTTTGGTAAAATTCGTGTTTAGATGCAGAATGTAGCACTTTTTAGACTTGCCCATCAAGCACACCTCGGCTTGGTACAATGCGGGATTGATGCAGGGTAAAGCACTTTATACACTGCTCCATCAAACACACCTCTGTTTGTTATAATACGGGATTGATACAGAGTAAAGCTCTTTGTACACAGCTCCACCAACACTCCTCGGTATGGTACAAAACGGGTTTGATGCAGAGTAAAGCTCCTTATACACTGCTCCATCAAACAATCCTCGGTTTGGTGCAATACGGGTTACATACAGAGTAAAGCACTTTATACAATGCTCCATCACAGCCTCCTCGGTTTGGTACAATACGGAATTGATACAGAGTAAAGCGCTTTATACACGGCTCCATCAAACACACCTCTGTTTTTTATAATACGGGTTGATACAGAGTAAAGCTCTTTATAGAATGCTCCATCAAACACTCCTCGGTTTGGTACAATACGGATTAGATACAGAGCAAAACTCTTTGTACACTGCACCATCAAACCCTTCTCCATTTGGTACAACACAGGTTTGATGCAGAGTAAATATCTTTATAAACTGCTTCATCAATCACTCCCCAGTTTGATATAATACGGGTTAGATACAGAGTAAAGCGCTTTATACACTGTTCCATCAAACACTCCGCGGTTTTGTATAATAAGCGTTAAATACAGAGTAAAGTGCTTTATACACTGCTCCATCAAACACACCTCTGTTTTGTATAATACGGGATTGATAAAGAGGAAAACTCTTTGCACACATCTCCATCAAACACTCGTCGGTAAGGTACAAAATGGGCTTGATACCGAGTAAAGCTCCTTATACACTGCTCCATCAAACATTCCTCGGTTTGGTGCAATACGGGTTAGATACTGAGTAAAGCTCTTTATAGACTGCTCCATCAAACACTCCTCGGTTTGGTACAATACAGGTTAGATAGAGAGTAAAACTCTTTATACACTGCTCCATCAAAGCCTCCTCGGTTTGGTACAATAACGGTTTGATACAGAGTAAAGCACTTTATACACTGTCGCATCAAACACTCCTCGGATTCGTACAGTACGGGTGAGATGCAGAGTAAAGCTCTTTAAACGCTGCCCATCAAACACTCCTCTGGTTTCTAAATAATGGTTAGATACGGAGTAAATCGCTTTATACACTGCTACATCAAACAAACCTCGTTTTGGTACAATTCCGGTTAGATACAAAGTGAAGCACCTTATACACTGCTCCATCAAACACTCCACGGTTTGGTAAAATTCGGGTTAGATACAGAGCAAAGCTCTTTATACACTGCTCCATCAAACTCTCCTCTGGTTGGTAAAATACTAGTTAGATACAGAGTAAATCTCTGTATACACTGTTCCATCAAACACTCCTCGACTTGGTAGAATACGTGTTAGATACAGAGTAAATCGCTTTATAAACTGCTACATCAAACAAACCTCGGTTTGTTACAATACCGGTTAGATACAGAGTGAAGCACTTGATACACTGCTCCATCAAACACTCCTCGGTTTGGTACAATACAGGTTAGATACAGAGTAAAGCTCTTTATAGTCTGCTCCATCAAACACTCCTCGGTTTGGTACAATACGGGTTAGATACAGAGCAAAACTCTTTATACACTGCACCATCAAACCCTTCTCCATTTGGTACAATACGGGTTGATGCAGAGTAAATATCTATATAAACTGCTCCATCAATCACTCCCCAGTTTGGTATAATACGGGTTAGATACAGAGTGAAGCGCTTTATACACTGTTCCATCAAACACTCCGCGGTTTTGTTTAATAAGCGTTAAATACAGAGTAAAGCGCTTTATACACTGCTCCATCAAACACACCTCTGTTTTGTATAATACAGGATTGATAAAGAGTAAAACTCTTTGCACACATCTCCATCAAACACTCGTCGGTAAGGTACAAAACGGGTTTGATACAGAGTAAAGCTCCTTATACACTGCTCCATCAAACATTCCTCGGTTTGGTGCAGTGCAGGTTAGATACAGAGTAAAGCTCTTTATAGACTGCTCCTTCAAAGCCTCCTCGGTGTGGCACAATAAGGGTTTGATACAGAGTAAAGCACTATATACATTGTCGCATCAAACACTCCTCGGATTCGTACAGTACGGCTGAGATACAGAGTAAAGCTCTTTAAACGCTGCCCATCAAACACTCCTCTGGTTTGTAAATATGGGTTAGATACGGAGTAAATCGCTTTATACACTGCTACATCAAACAAACCTCGTTTTGGTACAATTCCGGTTAGATACAGATTGAAGCACCGTATACACTGTTCCATCAAACACTCCTCGGCTTGGTAGAATACGTGTTAGATACAGAGTAAATCGCTTTATAAACTGCTACATCAAACAAACCTCGGTTTCTTACAATACCGGTTAGATGCAGAGTGAAGCACTTGATACACTGTTCCATCAAACACTCCTCGGTTTGGAACAATACGGGTTAGATACAGAGTAAAGCTCTTTATAAACTGCTCCATCAAAGACTCTTCAGTTTGGGAAAATAAGGGTTTTATACAGAGTAAAGCTCTTCATACACTGACCCATTAAACAATCCTCGGTTTGGTACAATACGGGTTTGATACAGAGTAAAGCACATTATACACTGCTCCATCAAACACTCCTCGGTTTAGCCCAAATCTGGTTAGATACAGTGTAAAGCTGTATGTGCACTGCTCCTTCGATCACTTCTCGATTTGGAAAAATACGGGGTTTGTACAGAGTAAAGCTCTTTATACACGGCAAACACTCCACGGTTTGGATAAAACGTGTTAGATACAGAGTAAAGCTCTTTATACATTCTCCATCAAACACTCCTCGGTTTGGTAAAATACGTGTTAGACGCAGAATGAAGCAATCTTTAGACTGGTCCATCAAGCACACCTCGGCTTAGTACAATACGGGATTGATACAGATTAAAGCGCTTTATACACTGATCCATCAAACACACCTCTGTTTGGTATAATACGGGATTGATACAGAGTAAAGCTCTTTGTACACAGCTCCACCAACACTCCTCGGTATGGTACAAAACGGGTTTGATGCAGCGTACAGCTCCTTATACACTGCTCCATCAAACAATCCTCGGTTTGGTGCAATACGGGTTACATACAGAGTAAAGCACTTTATACAATGCTCCATCACAGCCTCCTCGGTTTGGTACAATACGGAATTGATACAGAGTAAAGCGCTTTATACACGGCTCCATCAAACACACCTCTGTTTTTTATAATACGGGTTGATACAGAGTAAAGCTCTTTATAGAATGCTCCATCAAACACTCCTCGGTTTGGTACAATACGGATTAGATACAGAGCAAAACTCTTTGTACACTGCACCATCAAACCCTTCTCCATTTGGTACAACACAGGTTTGATGCAGAGTAAATATCTTTATAAACTGCTTCATCAATCACTCCCCAGTTTGATATAATACGGGTTAGATACAGAGTAAAGCGCTTTATACACTGTTCCATCAAACACTCCGCGGTTTTGTATAATAAGCGTTAAATACAGAGTAAAGTGCTTTATACACTGCTCCATCAAACACACCTCTGTTTTGTATAATACGGGATTGATAAAGAGGAAAACTCTTTGCACACATCTCCATCAAACACTCGTCGGTAAGGTACAAAATGGGCTTGATACCGAGTAAAGCTCCTTATACACTGCTCCATCAAACATTCCTCGGTTTGGTGCAATACGGGTTAGATACTGAGTAAAGCTCTTTATAGACTGCTCCATCAAACACTCCTCGGTTTGGTACAATACAGGTTAGATAGAGAGTAAAACTCTTTATACACTGCTCCATCAAAGCCTCCTCGGTTTGGTACAATAACGGTTTGATACAGAGTAAAGCACTTTATACACTGTCGCATCACACTCTCCTCGGATTCGTACAGTACGGGTGAGATACAGAGTAAAGCTCTTTAAACGCTGCCCATCAAACACTCCTCTGGTTTCTAAATAAGGGTTAGATACGGAGTAAATCGCTTTATACACTGCTACATCAAACAAACCTCGTTTTGGTACAATTCCGGTTAGATACAAAGTGAAGCACCTTATACACTGCTCCATCAAACACTCCTCGGTTTGGTAAAATTCGGGTTAGATACAGAGTAAAGCTCTTTATACACTGCTCCATCAAACTCTCCTCTGGTTGGTAAAATACGGGTTCGATACCGAATAAAACTCTTTATACACTGCTCCATCAAAAACTCCACTGTTTGGTAAAATATGGGTTAGAAACAGGATAAAGCTCTTTATAGACTGCTCCATCAAACACTCTTCTGTTTGGTAAAATACGGGTTAGATACAGAATAAAGCTCTTTATACACAGCTCCATCAAACACTCCTCAGTTTGGTACAATAGGAGTTTGCTGCAGAATAAAGCGCTTTTTACACCGCTCCATCAAACACTCCTCGGTTTGCTAAAATACGTGTTTGATGCAGAATGAAACGCTTTTTACACTGCTCCATCAAACATTCTTCGGTTTGCTAAAATACGTGTTTGATGCAGAATGAAATGCTTTTTACACTGCTCCATCAAACATTCCTCGGTTTGGAACAGCACAGGATTGTTACAGAGAAAAGCTCTTTATACACATCTCAATGAAACACTCCTTGGTTTGGTGCAATACGGGTTTGAGACAGAGTAAAGCTTTTTATTCACTGCTCCATCTAACACTTCTCGTTTTGATACAATACGGGTTAGATACAGAGTAAAGCTCTATATACACTGCTCCATCAAACACTCCTCGGTTTCGTACAATACGGGTTAGATGCAGAGTAAAGCTCTTTGTACACTGCTCCATCAAAATCTCCTCGGTTTCGCACAATTTCGGTTAGACACAGAGTAAAGCACGTTATACACTGCTCCATCAAACACTCCTCTGTTTGGTACAATACGGGATTGATGCAGAAGGAGTAAAGCACTTTATACACTGCTCCATCAAACTCTCCTCGGTTTGGTACAATACGGGATTGATGCAGAGTAAAGCTCTTTATACACTGCTCCATCAAACATTCCTCGGTTTCGCACAATTTCGGTTAGATACAGAGTAAACCTCTTTATACAATGCTCCATCAAACACTCCTCTGTTTGGTACAATACTGGGTAGATACAGAGTAAAGCTCTTTATACACTGCTCCATCAAACACTCCTCGATTTGGTACAATACGGGTTCGATACAGAGTAAAGCTCTTTATACACTGCTTCATTAAACACTCCTCGGTTTCGTACAATACAGATCAGATATTGAGTAAAGCTGTTTATACACAGCTCCATCAAAAACTCCTCGGTTTGTTTCAATACGGGTTAGGTACAGATAAAACCTCTTTATAGACTGCTCCATTAAACACTCCTCGGATTGTTACAAGACGGGTTAATACAGAGTAAAGCTCTTTGTACACTGCTCCATCTAACACTGCAAGGTTTGGTACAATACGGATTAGATACAGAGGAAAGCACTTTATACAATGCTCCATCAAACACTCCTCTGTTTGGTGCAATAAGGGTTTGATATAGAGCAAAGCTCTTATAAACTGCTCCATCAAACATTCCTCATTTTGGTACAATACGGGTTAGATATACAGTAAAGCTCTTTATAAACTGCTCCATCAAACCTTCCTCGGTTTGGCACAATACGGGTTAGATATAGAGTAAAGCTCTTTATAAACTGCTCCATCAAACATAACTCAGTTTGGTAAAATACGGGTTAGATACATAGTGACGCTCTTTATTAATCTGCTCCATCAAACAATCCTTGGTTTGGTAGAAGACTTATTAGATACAGAGTAAAGCGCTTTATACACTGCACCATCATATACTCCTCGGTTTGGTACAATAAGGTTTAGATACAGAGTAAAGCTCTTTATGCACTGCTCCATCATACACTCCTCGGTTTGCTACAATACGGGTTAGATGCAGAGTAAAGCTCTTTATGCACTGCGCCATCATACACTCCTCGGTTTGGCACAATAAGGTTTAGATACAGAGTAAAGCTCTAAATATGCTGCTCCATCAAACACTCCTCGGTTTGGTGGAGTACGGGTTAGATATAGAGTTAAGCGCTTTATACACTGCTCCATCAAACAACCTCGGTTTTGTGCAATTGGGTTAGATACAGAGTAAAGCTCTTTATATACTGCTCCATCAATCACTCCTCGATTTGGTACAATGCAAGTTTGATACAGACTAAAGCTCTTTATACACTGCTCCAACAAACACTCCTCAGTTTGCTACAATACGGGTTAGATACAGAGGAAAGCTCTTTATACATTGCTCCATCAGACAATCCTCGGTTTGATACAATATCGGTTAGATACAGAGTAATTGGCTTTATACACTGCTCCATCAAACACTCCTCGGTTTGGTACAATACAGGTTTGATACAGATAAAAGCTCTTTATACACTGCTCCATCAAACACTTCTCGGTTTGGTACAATACAGGTTTGATACACAGTTCAGCTCCCTCTGTATTTTCTCCTCAGAGACTCGCGGGGCAGTTACAGATCAGGATATACGCTCCATCAATGCCGTCCAATTAAACAAATATACGCCTAACACTGGCAGATATTCATTGGTGAGACTCAGGCTATTACAAGAGAGTCATACCGCCCAGATCAGCGTAATGTGGGCCAAGTCCTCTCCTATTATATCGGAGAGGCTTTCTCTTGACGTGCAGTAAATGCTGAAACGTGTCAGCAGTGAGAGTGGTGCCTGGTATGTCAAGGAGCTGAACAACATACGCTTGATCAAGGATGTCCTGTTCTTATATGCCAGTTCACTGAATTGAAAGTCCGAATCACTATCTTTCGTAACTGGTGGAAACTTCCAAAAGTGCAGCAAATCAGTGTAATAATGTAAAATCAGCACCGCAGGACCCCAGCAATCAACAACAGTGATCCGAAGCTGGATCGTTTCTTAATATAGGAGTTCAGCTATCATTACCAATGCAATCATCTCAATTAGGCTCCATGGGGTAATTTGAACTTTGGGAGCGGGTGCAAAATGGACGTTATTGAATTGATCGCCATATTATGCCGCACCCAATTTTCTCTTTCATTGATTTCATGGTATAGAGTGTGCGAATAATTCTATAGCGTCCATTTTACACCATTGCACGAGGTTATAAACACCCACCACAGCATACTGTATTCCTGATCGGTCCTACCCTGTCTAACAAATTGTTAATTTTGTATATTTATAAAAGCCATTACTATTTGCTGTTATGCTACCTTTTGTCAGCTTAATACCCCATTTTCAACCTTCTGCTCTCCCGTTTGAAAACGCACTTAAACTTTTTACATTTCACGTCATTATATTTAACAGTATTAGCCCCAAACTTCATTCAACGGCTTCATTTTAGCGTTAAACATTGTGGGTAATTTTAACTCTGGGCGATAGTGCTCAATGGGTGATGTAAACAGTGACTGTACATCTGCAGCTGATTAATTGTGAAGTGCATCGAAACATTCTAAGGATTTGAAAATATCTATAACAGTAGGCTTTATTTATTCCTGATGGAATTTTGTTTGCTGAAGTCCGGACATATGCTGAGATTTACAGTGGAACATGTTTGTGTCATTCCACAGAGAGTGATGATGAAGATATTACAAGAGCTGTGTAAGAGACCCGGGCTGAACAAATGTGGATTAGATATGCTGACCATCTAAATCCCGGATCCCAGCAAGGTGTTTCCTCAATGTTAATCCGGAATGTACAGAGCTCAAAGAAAGAACGCTCTTTAGACGCTGCACGAGCGGATTCCAATGTGCATGTTGGATAAGGAACTGATATCAACCGAGTAGGCATAGGGTATTCATCAATGGGGCAGATCCAGATGAAGCCAGATCATAATATCAGTCCTGCGGTGCACTGTGTTGGTTGACTGCTGCTAACCAACTTCATAAGCGATTTGGCTGAAACAATGGAATGTTAACAAGCTTCCATATCACAACATTGTGCATGTGAGTTGGAAATTGAAATTCTTTGCCCTTTAGTTGTTTTCGACATACAGGTGCTTCTGGATATGTAGCTTGTATTGTCACTTCCAAGTTGCCTTGAGAATACGGCGGGCATTCTCTTTGAATCACTGAAGGCCTTTTGTTGCTGGTTTTCCCAGGATGTCGTCAGGAGCGGGATTTCACGCTATTGACCCGATCCGCTGAAGAAATGGCGATACATGTCGCTGTGTTTGTGAAGTGTACCTTGTAGGGTAACTTGGACATGTTGCTGCTCATATTACTCTGCTGCTCTTGTTTTTATTTGCAGTCGAGTTCACGGAGGAGGAAAGTGTTTTCAAAGTAACATCACAGAGTTGCTGCAGTACATCATGTGGACCGTACATACAGCAGATGCATTTTGCCTGGAGTGCAGCGGCTCGTACTGGGTCGAATTAAGGCCGATTTAGGGAATGAGTCCCAGTATCACAGATATCATTCAATGTATATCAGTGTAGACTGGTGTATTTTTATACCAGAAACTCCAGGAATGTGTAGAGAAAGTAACGGGACCTGTTAGTGTTTGACAGGCAGGGAAGAAATGTGCTGTCATAACCAATAAATCATTGACGATCACATGCAATGTTGAAAGGCCATTGGGAAGGTAAAAATAGTTTTAGATTGTATTGCTGCAACAGTACAATATAAACTGAGAACACACTAACGGGGCTTTGACATGTTTCTGCTTGAAATATTGCAGACCATTTTGGCAGGCACAGGAGTGAGGATACATGATCAGAGCGATGAAAGCGATACCCATTCTAAGGGCACTTTATTATTGGGATAGCCTTCATAAATTGAGGTGATTTTCAGAAGATAAATTTTAGATCAGTGAAAATATCATTGAAGGCTGTAAATCGCTGAGGAGATTAAACTCTGCTCAGTTGAATGAGTTACTCCATCCCTGTGTGAACAAGGGACAGTGAGTATAAGCCACATCGACAAAGTTTTCGGATAGACATTCGGGCCCAGAGTCCTCAAACTCTGGAGCAGAACACTGAGACGTGCAGTTTATGTCAATTCACCACAGTCCAATCGCAGCAAAAATATCTAATGAGTTAGCAGTACAGTTCCACAGTTGGTAAGTCACGCGCTAGCTGGAGGACTCATGGTTATTGTACTCTCCTGTAGCATTGCTCGATTAACTTAGGATTCGGAAAAAAATAGCCCCGAATTTTTCCTCAATGTACAATTGTTCTTTTCTCAGTGTTATACCTCTGCGAGTGACTGTATGACCTGGAGGTGGGAGGTGATGGTGGGGTGGGGTGGTGGTGTGCTGGTAGGTTGATATTATTAATGGTGTACAACATGCCTGCTTCGGAAGGTTTTAGGGATCAGAGGACAATTATGAGGCCTTTTCCTGTCTTCCTTTGTGTATTCCAATACCTAACACCAGCCACGTTATTGAAAAGTCTGAAAGAAGTCACAAGCTATAGATGAAGGTTGGAAAGAGCAGTAGAGAGAATAAAAGTGGTCAGTCATCGTCAGATTTGTGTTTCAAATGCCTGTTTCTTCTATCACGGAACGCATAGTCATATGGGCAAGGAACTTCTGGATTTTGGGGGCCTTAAGGGTAATTTTATCTGTTAGTGATCGAGTACAACGAGTGGAAGCGGATTCACCATCTTATACAAGTCGCCTGGTTTACTTTCCTGGTGAAGTTATCCAATATCGATGCGGTATCGCCAGTTTCACACGATTGGACACAATTAAAATGAACCCCATTGAGTTACCGTCGGAAAGAGCACCCCGAATTCTTAGTTCAATGCAGCCTGCAGATAGAGAGGTCGAAGACGGATCAGTTATTCATCGATGTCGATAAGAGAATGCACAGAGTGTCCTTCAGAATGAGATGCCTCTAATTTATCAGTGGTAGTTCCTGTGTCTGTTTATGTCTTCTGGACTGGCAGCCAACACGTTGCTTCAATCAGATCCAAGAGGTGTGCACGACAATAGAAAAGATGGTTAATGGACCAGTTCAGAACACGCTGAACCAGCTCGAGGAGAGCAGTTGAGGATTTAGTATAAGTTGTCTGCAGGACAGGTGCAGTAAGAATGGGGAAAGAAGGATGTGAATTAACAACATTGTCAGAAATGTTAGCAGAAAAAGTATCATAACTGAAGAGGGCATCGGGGCAAGGAGACCGGGCTCGATATTCCTTTGTGCTCTCCGAAGATTTTATTTGCTACATGATTGGCGGCCCTGCCTTCAACTGCCGAGGCTCTAAGTTTTGGAATGGCCTCTCTTAGCGTCGCCACCTCTTTACTGCTCTTTCCTCCTTCAAGATGCTCGTTAATAATATCGCTTTTCTTCTGCCCTAATATCTCCTTATGTGGCTTGGTGTCAAATTCTGTTTGACAACGCACCTGTGAAGCGCCTTGGTACGTTTTACCACATTAAAAGCGCTATATAAATATAAGCTGTTGTTCTTATTTCATGATTATTTAGAAAGAAAAATTGGACTTATTTACTTCACCAGATATTATACGTCAATGTGATCTTATCCAAGATTCCAAGTTAATGGGGTAGTTGACAAAGATGATTGTGAACTGTTCATATAGGCGAGGTAGAATCGCGGAGCTAGGAGCAAGAACAGAGGTACAATGACCCAGTTTATCCGAATTCAAATAAGATCCTGCAATCATTTACCATGGAAGTGAATTGAAGCGAGCAGCACACAGAATCTGGAGTCAGGATTGAGAGAGATGTGTGTGGATGCACAAAGCGTTCTAAGCAGAGTTGGAGGTGGAAGCTACAATAATTACGGAGAATAGAATGTTTCTGTAGCGTGAACATATCTTTAATTTGGACTGGCCTTGGAACTTAATATTCCAAGTTTCGTCCTTGACTCTGCCGATCTGCTGCTGAAACCCTCATCCATGCTTTTGTTACCTCCAGATTGGACTCGCCTATTCTAATGCTCTCCTGGCCGCTCTCCCTTCTTTCACCCTCCATAATCTTGAGCTCATAGTAAATACTGCCGCCCCTATCTTAACTTGCACAAAGCCCCGTGCACCGATCTCACCTGTCAGTGCTGAACTACATTGTTCGCTTGTCCAGCAACACATCGATTTTAAAATTCTCATCCTCCTCTTAAAATCGCTCCATGGCCTCGCTAATCCTTATCTGTAAACATTTAAATCCCTTCAACCCTCTGAGAATTCTGCGTTCCTCCATCTCTTCCCTCTTGTGCATCCCCCACTCGCTTCGCCCCACCATTGGTAGCTTTGCCTTCACCTGCTTAGGCCATAAGCTCTGGAAATCCGTCCCTAAACATCTCTACTTCTCCAAATCTCTCTTCCCATAATACAATCATTAAATCCTACCTCTTTCATCAAGCTATTGATCACCCATCCTATTGTATTCATCTTCGGCTCGGTGTCAATTTATCTGATTACGCTTCTATGAAGCGCCTTGGGACATTCTACTACGTTAAAGGTGCTATATAAATGCAAGTTGTGGCAGCTTTCATGGGAGAAATAAGCATCAAAAGGTGCAGGAGTCGCAGTGTTAGTGAATCATTATATTACAGCGCCAGGAAACAATGACATCACAGAGGTTGCAATGAGCCAAAATTCATATGGACAGGGTTAAAAATTAGGAAGGGACAATATACAATTCTCGATGGACATAACAGATCGTTATGCATATGTGATACAAGGGGAGAATTTCAGCCAGTGCAAAGGACAATATAAGAACAAAAGCTGAATCATATTGGGAGATTTTATCTATCCCAAGTTAAACAGGAATAAACTGAACATGAGTGGCCAAAGTGGAGAATACATTTTAGAATGGATCCGGCACTGATTGTCAGTTCAGCATGTTTCAATTCATAAAAGAAAAGAAACATCGCTTTTCCTTTATTTCTGTAAATCTGAGTGTAGTATGTAACTGCATTGACATTAGGCGAGCAAATTGGAAATAGTGACCAGCACATGTTGGGAGAAAGGGGCGCATCAGAATGTTGGCCATTTCAACTTTGGCCAATAACAGAAAACGGATGATATCGGTTGGACCGCTCGTGATAAAATTCTCAAAATTTTCCATTCAATGAACGTCATTCGGGAGAGATGTAAATCCGGCTGCCGACACACTATCACCCACTTCATACCATGGCACACAGGCAGAAATAATCCAGGGCCAGGAAAATCGAACGGGCCTACAATGGGCCGCTAAGTTTACATCACCCATTGAGCACTTTCGCCCAGAGTTAAAATTACACACAATGTGAAACGTCAAATGAAGGCGTCTAATGAAGTTTGGGGCTAATGTAAAAAGCTTAATTGCGTTTTCAAACGGGAGAGCAGAAGGTTAAAAATGGGGTATTAAGCTGACAAAATGTAACATAACAGCAAATAGTAATGGCATTTATAAATATACTAAATTAACAATTAGTTAGACAGGGTAGGGCCGATCAGTAATAAAGTATGAAGTGGTGGGGTTTTATAACTTCGTGTGTTGGTGTAAAATGGACGATATAGAATTATTCGCACACTCTATACCATGAAGTCAATCAAAGAGAAAATTGGGCGCGGCAAAATGGCGATCAATTCAATAACGTACATTTTGCACCCGCTCCCAAAGTTTAAATTACACCCATGGAGCCTAATTGAGATGATTGCATGGTAATGACAGCTGAACTCCTATATTATGAAATGATCCAGCTTCGGATCACTGTTGTTGATTGCTGGGGTTCTGCAGTGCTGAGTTTCCATTATTACACTGATTTGCTGCACTTCTGGAAGTTTCCACCAGTTACATAAGATAGTGATTCCGACTTTCAATTCAGTGAACTGGCAGCTAAGAACAGGACACCCTGGATCAAGCGTATGCTCTTCAGCTCATTGACATACCAGGCACAACTCTCACTTCTGATAAGTTTCAACATTTCCAGCACGTCAACGAAAGCCTCGCCGATATAATAGGACAAATGTAAAAAGCCACACAACACCAGGTTATAGTCCAACAGCTAAATAAAGCTGTTGGACTATAACCTGGTGTTGTGTGACTTTTTACATTTGTCCATCCCAGTCCAACTCCGGCATCTCCACACCATGGATATAATAGGAGGGGACTTGGCCCATATTACGCTGATCTGTACGGTATGACTCTCTTTGAATATGCTGAGTCTCACCAATGAATATCTGCCAGTATTAGACCTATATTTGTTTAATTGTTTTATTGGACTGTGTTGATTGAGCGTATATCCCGATCTGTACTTGCCCCGTGAGTTTTGAGGAGAAAATAACGGGGGAGCTAAACAGCGTATCAAACCCGTATTGTACGAAAGCGAGGAGTGTTTGATGGAGCAGTGTATAAAGAGCTTTACTCTGTATCTAACCCACACTGTACCAAACTGAGGATTGTTTGAAGGAGCAGTGTATAACGCGCTTTACTCTGTATCTACGCCGCTTTTTACCAAAGATAGGAATGTTTGATGGACCAGTGTATAAAGTCCTTTACAGTGTATCAAACCCGTATTGTAGCAAACCGGGGAGTGTTTGATGGAGCACTGTATAAAGAGCTTTAATCTGTATAAAACCCGTATTGTAGCAAAGCGAGGAGTGTTGATGGAGCAGCGTATAATTGGCTTTACTCTATATCTAACCTGGACTCTACAAAACACAGGAGTGTTTGATGGAGCTGTGTATAAAGAGCATAACTCTGTATCTAACCCGTAATGTACCAAACAAGGAATGTTTGCTGGAGCAGTGAATAAAGCGCTTTAAACTGTTTCAAACCCATATTGAACCAAACTGAGGAGTGTTTGGTGGAGCACTGTAAAAAGAGCTTTACTCTGTATCTAAACCGCATTGTACCAAACCGAGGAGTGTTAGTTGGAGAAGCGCATAACATGCTTTACTCTGTATCAATCCCGTATTGTAACAAACCGAGGAGTGTTTGATGGAGCAGGTAATGAAGTGCTTTACTCTGTATCAAACCCGTATAGTACCAAACCGAGGAGTGTTTTAGTTGGCAGTGTATAAAGAGCTTCATTCTGTATCTAAACCGTTTTGTAATAAAAGAGAGGTTTTGATGGAGCAGTGTATAAAGAGCTTTATGCTGTATCTAAACCGTATTTTACCAGAGAGGAGTGTTTGATAGAGCAGTGTATAAAGTGCTTTACTCTGTATCTGATCCGTATTGTACCAAACCGAGGAGTGTTTGATGGAGTAGTGTATAAAGAGCATTATTCTATATCTAACACGTAATGAACCAAACCGAGGAGTGATTGATGCAGCAGTGTATAAAGAGCTTTATTCTGTATGTAACCCGTGTATACCAAGCCGAGGACTTTTTGATGGAGCTGTTTATAATGAGCTTTACTCTGTATCTAACAAGTATGCTACCAAACCGAGAAGTGTTTCATGGAGCAGTGTATAAATCGCTTTATTCTGTATCTAACAAGTATTCTACCAAACCGAGGAGAGTTTGATGGAGCAGTGTATAATGTGCTTTACTCTGTATCTGGTCCGTATTGTACCAAACCGAGGATTGTTTGATGGAGCAGTTAATAAAGATCTTTACTATGTATCTAACCCGTATTTTATCAAACTGAAGAGTGATTGACGGAGCAGTTTATAAAGAGCTTTACTCTATATCTACCTGGATTGTACCAAACAGGGGAGTGTTTGATGCAGCAGCGTGTAAAGAGCTTTACTTTGTATCTAACACTTATTGTACCAAACCGAGGATTGTTTGATGGACCAGTGTATAAACAGCTTTACTCTGTATCTAACTCTTATTGTATCAAATCGACGAGTGTTTGATGGACCAGTGTATAAAGAGCTTTACTCTATATCTAATCCGTATTGTACCAAACCGGGGAGTGTTTGATGGAGCAGTGTATAAAGAGCTATACTCTCTATCTATCCCTTATTTTACCAAACCGAGGATTGTTTTATGGAGCAGTGTAAAAAGAGATTTACTCTATATCTAACCCGTATTGTACCAAATCGAGGAGTGTTTGATGGAGCAGTGTATATAGCGCATTTCTATGTATCTAACACGTATTGCACCACACCGTGGATTGTTTGATGGAGCCGTATATAAGAACTTTACTCTATATATAACTCATATTGCACCAAACCGAGGAGTGTTTGATAGAGCAGTGTATAAATAGCTTTACTCTGTATGAAACCCGTATTGTACCAAATCGAGGAGTGTTTGATGGAGCAGAGTTTAAAGAGCTTTACTCTGCATCTAAACCGTATTGTACCAAACGGAGGAGTGTTTGATGGAGCAGTGTATAAAGAGCTTTACTCTGTATCAAATCCGTGTTGTACCAAACCAAGGAGTGTTTGATGGAGCAGTGTATGAAGAGCTTTACACTGTATCAAATCCGTATTGTCCCAAACCGAGTCATGTTTGATGGAGCAGTGCATAAAGAGCTTTACTCTGTATCTAACCCCCATTGTAGAGAACCGAGGAGTGTTTGATGGAGCAGTGTATAAAGCGCTTTACTCTGCATCGAACTCATATTTAACCAAACCAAGGAGTGTTTGTTGGAGCAGTGTTTAAATAGCTTTCCTCTTTATCTAACCCGTATTGTACCAAACCGAGAAATTTTTGATGGAACAGTGTATAAAGCGCTTTACTCTGTATCTAACCCGTATTGTACCAAACTGAGGAGTGATTGATGGAGCAGTTTATGAAGAGCGTTACTCAGTATCTAACATGTAATCTTACAACCCGAGGAGTGTTTGATGGACCAGTTTATAAAGCGCTTTACTCTGTATCTAACCTGTTTTGTACCAAACCAAGGATTGTTTGATGGAACAGTTTATCAAGCGCTTTACCCTGTATCTAACCGGTATTGTACCAAACCGTGGAGTTTTAGGTGGAGCAGTGTATAAAGAGTTTTACTCTGTATCTAACCCATATTGTACCAAACCGAGGCTTGTTTGATGAGGCAGTTTATAAAGAGCTTTACTCTGTATCTATCCCGTATTTTTGAAAAATGAGGAGTGTTTGATGGAGCAGTTTACAAAGAGCTTTACTCTATATCTAACCCGCATTGTACCAAACTGAGGACTTTTTGAGGGAGCAGTGTATATAGCTCTTTTCACTGTATCAACCCGTATTCCACCAAACCGGGGAGTGTTTGATGGAGCCGTATATAAAGAGGTTTATTATCTATCTAACACACATTGTACCAAACCGAGGATTGTTTGATGAAGCAGTGTATAAAGAGTTTTACTCTGTATCTAGCCCATATTGTATCAAACCAAGCAGTGTTTGATGGTGTTGTGTATAAAGAGCTTTACTCTATACCTAACCCATATTGTCACAAACAGAGTAGTATTTGAAGGAGCTGTGTTTAAATAGCTTTTCTCTGTATCTAATTCATATTTTACCAAACTGAGGAGTGTTTGATGCAGGAGTGTATAAAAAGCTTTACTCTGTATCAAACCCGTCTTGTACCAAATCGAGGAGTGTTTTTTGGAGCTGTGAATAAAGT
Organism: Somniosus microcephalus; assembly: GCF_052327205.1. Classification (NCBI taxonomy): domain Eukaryota; kingdom Metazoa; phylum Chordata; class Chondrichthyes; order Squaliformes; family Somniosidae; genus Somniosus; species Somniosus microcephalus. Next base: position 10,811,829 of record NW_028225183.1, on the reverse strand, counting down.
GCTTTGCTCTGTATCTAACCGGTATTGTAACAAACTGAGGATTGTTTCATGGCACAGTTTATAAAGAGCTTTACTCTGTATCAAATACGTATTGTACCAAACAAGGAGCGTTTGCTGGAGCAGTGTACAAAGCGCTTTACTCTGTCTCTAACCCGTATTATACCAAACTGAGGAGTGCTGGATGGAGCAGTGTATAAACACCTTTACTTTGTATCAAAACGGTATTCTACCAAATCGAGGATTGTTTGATGGAACAGTGCGTAAAGTTCTTCATTCTGTATCTAACCCGCGTCATACCAAACAGAGGAGTGTTTAATGGAGCAGTGTATAAATAGCTTTATTCTCTATGTAACCTTTATTTTACCAAACCGAGGAATGTTTGCTGGAGCAGTGTATAAAGAGTTTTACTCTGTATCAAACCTGTATTTTACCAATCCGAGGAGAGTTTGATGGAGCAGTGGATAAAGAGCTGTAATCTGTATCTAACCCGTATTTTACCAAACTGAAGGGTTTTTGATGGAGCACTATATAAAGATCTTTATTCTGTGTGTAACACTTATTTTACCAAACCGAGGAATGTTTGCTGGAGCAGTGTATAATGTGTTTTACACTGTATCTAATCCACATCGTAGAGAACCGAGGACTGTTTGATGGAGCTGTGAATAAAGCGCTTTAATTGGTATATTACTCATAATTTACAAAACCGAGGATTGTCTGATGGAGCAGTATATAAAGCACTTGACTCTGTATCTAACCAGTATTGTACCAAACCGTGGAGTTTTTGATGGAGCAGTTTATAAAGAGCTTTAATCTGTATCTAACCCGTATTGTACCAAACAGAATATTGTTTGATGAAGCAGTTTATAAAGAGCTTTACTCTGTATCTATCCCGTATTTTTACAAAATGAGGAGTGTTTCATGGAGCAATTTACAAAGACCTTTTCTCTATGTCTAACCCGCATTGTACCAAACCGAGGACTGCTTGGTGGAGCATTGTATATAGCTCTTTTCTCTGTATCAACCCGTATTCCACCAAACTGAGGAGTGTTTGATGGAGCCATATATAAAGTGGTTTATTCTCTATCTAACACACATTGTACCAAACCGAGGAGTGTTTGATGGAGCAGTGTATAAAGTGTTTTACTCTGTATCTAACCCATATTGTATCACACCAAGCAGTGTTTGATGGTGCTGTGTATACAGTGATTTACTCTATATCTAACCCGTATTGTCACAAAACGAGTAGTGCTTGAAGGAGCAGTGTTTAAATAGCTTTTCTCTGTATCTAACTCATATTTTACCAAACTGAGGAGTTTTTGATGGAGCAGTGTATAATGAGCTTGACTATGCATCTAACTCATATTTTCCCAAACCGAGGAGTGTTTTATGGAGCAGTGTATAAAGAGCTTTACTCTGTATCAAACCCATATTGTACCAAATCGAGGAGCGTTTTATGGAGCTGTGTATAAAGCGCTTTACTCTGTATCTAACCAGTATTGCACCAAACCGAGGATTGTTTGATGGAACAGTTTATAAAGAGCTTTACTCTGTATCGAATACGTATTTTACCAAACAAGGAGCGTTTGCTGGAGCAGTGTACAAAGCGCTTTACTCTGTCTCTAACCCGTATTGTACCAAATTGAGGAGTGTTTGATGGAGCAGTGTATAAAGAGCTTTACTCTGTATCTAAACCGTATTGTACCAAACTGAGGAGTGTTTGATGGAGCAGTGTATAAAGACCTTTACTCTGTATCAAAACGATATTGCACTAAACCTAGGATTGATTGATGGAACAGTGTATAAAGTTCTTTATTCTGTATCTAACCCGCGTCGTACCAAACAGAGGAATGTTTAATGGAGCAGTGTATAAAGAGCTTTATCCTCTATGTAACCCTTATTTTACCAAACCGAGGAATGTTTGCTGGAGCAGTGTATGAAGAGCTTTACTCTGTATCTAACCTGTATTTTACCAATCCGAGGAGAGTTTGATGGAGCAGTGGATAAAGAGCTGTATTCTGTATCTAACCCGTATTTTACCAAACCGAAGGGTGTTTGATGGAGCACTTCATGCAGTGCTTTATTCTGTATCTAACCCGTATTTGACCAACCATAGGAGGGTTTGATGGAGCGGTGTATAAAGAGCTTTATTCTGTATGTAACCCTTATTTTACCAAACCGAGGAATGTTTGCTGGAGCTGTGTATAAAGAGTTTTACTCTGTATCTAACACGTATAATACTAAATCGGGGAGTGTTTGATGGAGCAGGCTATAAAGAACTTTACTCTATATCTGACCCTCATTGTAGAGAACGGAGGAGTGTTCGATGGAGCAGTGTATAAAGATCTTTACTCTGTATCTAACCCTTATTGTATCAAACCGAGGAGTGTTTGATGGAGCCGTGTATAAAGAGCTTTACTCTGTATGAAATCCGTATTGTATCAAACCAAGGGGTGTTGATGGAGCAGTGTATGAAGAGCTTCACTCTGTACCAACCCCGTATTTTACCAAACCGTGGAGTTTTTGATGGAGCAGTGTATAAAGAGCTTTATTCTGTATGTAACCCGTATTGTACCAAACAGAGGAGTGTTTGATGGAGCCGTGTATAAAGAGCTTTATTCTGAATCAAAACCGTATTGTTCCAAACCGAGTAGTGTTTGATGGAGCATGGACTAAATAGCTTTTCTCTGAATGTAACACACATTGTAGAGAACCGAGGAGTGTTTAATGGAGCAGTGTTAAAAGAGCGTTACGCTGTATCAAAACTATAAAATACCAAACGGAGGAGTGTTTGATATAGCAGTGTAAAAAGAGCTTTATTCTGTATCTAACCCGTATTTTAGCAAACCGAGGAGTGGTTGAAGGAGCAGTGTATAAAGAGCTTTACTCTGTATCAACTCATATTTTACCAAACCTTGGTCTGTTTGATGGAGCAGTGTATGAAGAGATTTACCCTGTATCTCACTCGTATTGGACCAAAAAATGGAATGTTTCATGGAGCAGTGTATAAAGAGCATTACTCTGTAGCAAACACGTATTGTCCCAAACAAGGTGAGTTTACTGGGGCAGTGTATAAAGTGCTTTACTCTGTATCTAACCCGTATTGTACCAAACCGAGGCGTGTTTTATGGAGCAGTGTATAAAGGGCGTTACTCTGTAGTTAAACCGTATTGTACCAAACCGAGTAGTGTTTGATGGAGCAGTGTATAAAGACTTTACTCTGTATCTAACCCACTCTCTAGAGAACCTATGAGTGTTTCATGGAGCAGTGTTTAAAGAGCTTTATTCTGGATCTAACACATATTTTACCAAACCGAGGAGTGTTTGATGGAGCAGTGTATAAAGAGATTTATCCTGTATCTAACTCGTATTGTACCAAGAAATGGAATGTTTGATGGAGCAGTGTTTCAAGAGCTTTACTCTGTATCAAACCCGTATTGTACCAATCCGAGGAGTGTTTGATGGAACAGTTTGTAAAGAGATACATTCTGTATTATACCCATATTGTGGAGGCCACAGGATTGTTTGATGGAGCAGGGTATATAGAGTTTTACTCTGTATCTAACCAGTGTTGGAACAATTCGAGGAGTTTTTGATGGAGCAGCGTATAAAGAGCCTTACTCTGTATCAATCCCGTGTCGTATCAAACCAAAGAGTGTTGATGGAGCAGTGTATAAAGAGCTTTACTCTGTACCAACCCCGCATTTTACCAAACCGTGGAGTGTTTGATGGAGCAGTGTATACTGATCTTTATTCTGTATGTAACCCGTATTGTACCAAACAGAGGAATGTTTGATGGAGCCGTGTATAAAGAGCTTTATTCTGAATCAATCCCGTATTGTACCAAACAGAGGAATTTTTGATGGAGCCGTGTATAAAGAGATTTGTTCTGCATCAAACCCGTATTGCCCCAAACCGAGTTGAGTTTGATGGAGCAGTGAATAAAGAGCTTTTCTCTGAATCTAACCCACAGTGTAGAGAACCGAGGAGTGTTTGATGGAGCAGTGTTAATAGAGCTTTACGCTGTACCAAAACCATATAGTAACAAACAGAGGATCTGTTTGACGGAGCAGAGTATAAAGAGCTTTACTCTGTATCTAACTCATATTTTACCAAACCTTGGTGTGTTTGATGGAGAAGTGTATAAAGAGATTTACCCTGTATCTAACTCGTATTGTACCAAAAAATGGAATGTTTGATGGAGCAATGTATATAGAGCTTTACTCTGTATTAAACACGTATTGTACAAAAGAAGGAGCGTTTGCTGGAGCAGTGTATATAGCGCTTTACTCTGTATCTAACCCGTATTGTACCAAACCGAGGCGTGTTTGATGGAGCAGTGTATAACGCGTGTTACTCTGTATTTAAACCGTATTGTACCGAACCGAGGACTGTTAAATGGAGCAGTGTTTAAAGAGCTTTACTCTGTATCAATCCAGTATTGTGCCAAACCGAGGAGTCTTTGCTGGTGCATTGTATGAAGCGTTTTATTCTGTATCTGACCTGCATTTTACCAAACCGAGGAGTGTTTGATGGAGCAGTTTATAAAGAGCTTTACACTGAATCTGAACCGTATTGTACCAAACTGAGGAGTATTAGATGGAGCAGTGTCTAAAGAGCTTTACTCTGTATCAATCCCGTACTCTACCAAACCAAGGAGCGTTTGATGGAGCAGTGTATAAAGAGCTTTACTGTGTACAAACCCCGTATTTTACCAAACCGAGGAGTTCTAGATGGAGCAGTGTATAAAGAGCTTTACTCTGTATCTAACCCACATTGCAGAGATACCGAGGAGTGATTGATGGAGCAGTGTATAAAGCGCTTTACTCTGTATCTAACTCATATTTTACCAAACCGAGGACTGTTTGATGGAACAGTATATAAAGGGCTTCACTCTGTATCTAAACCGTACTGTATCAAACCGAGGAGTGTTTGATGGAGCAGTGTATGACGAGCTTTACTCTGCAGCAAACACGCATTGTACCAAAGGGAGGAGTGTTTGATGGAGAAGTGTATAAAAACATTAATCTGTATCCAACCGGTATTGTACCAGACCGAGGAATGTTTGATGGAGTTGTGTATGAAGATCTTGGCTCTATATCTAACCTGTATTGTACGAAACCGAGTTGTGTTTGATGTAGAAGTTTATAAAGAGCTTTTCACTGTATCGATCCCGAAATGTACCAAACGAAGGGGTGTTTGATGGAGCATTGTATAAAGAGATTTACTCTGTGTCAAACACGTATTGTACCAAAGAGAGGACTGTTTGATGGAGAAGTTTATAAAGAGCTTGACATGTGCATCTAACCCGTATTGTACCAAACCTAGGCGTGCTTGACGTAGCAGTGTATAAATCGCTTTAATCTGCATCTAACCCGTATTGTTCCAAATGGAGGAGTGTTTGATGGAGCAGTGTATACAGCGTTGTACTCTGTATCTAATCCGTTTGTACCAAAAAGAGGAGTGTTTGATGGAGCAGTGTATAAAGCGCTTTACTCTGTATCTAACCCACATTGTAGAGAACCGAGGAGTGTTTGATGGAGCAGTGTATAAAGATCTTTCCTGTGTACAAACCCCGTATTTTAACAAACCGAGGTGTGCTTGATGGAGCAGTGTATAAAGCGCTTTACTCTGTATCTAACTCATATTTTACCAAACCGAGGAGTGCTTGATGGAGCAGTGTCTCAAGAGATTGACTCTGTATCTGACCCGTATTGTAGAGAACCGACGAGTGTTTGATGGAGCAGTGTATAAAGCGCTTTACTCTGTATTTAACTCATATTATACCAAACCGAGGACTGTTTGATGGAGCAGTATATACAGGGCTTCACTCTGTATCTAACCCGTACTGTATCAAACCGATGAGTGTTTGATGGAGCGATGTATGAGGAGCTTTACTCTGTAGCAAACACGTACTGTACCAAACCGAGGAGTGTTTGATGGAGCAGTATATAAAGAGCATTTCTCTGTATCTAACCCATATTTTAGCAAACCGTGGAGTGTTTGATGGAGCAGTGTATAAAGTGCTTTACTCTGTATCTAACCCGTATTTTACCAAACCAGGGAGCGCTTGATGGAGCAGTGTATAAAGAGCTTTATTCTGTATAAAACACGTATTGTCCCAAACCGAGTAGTGTTTGATGGAGCAGTGAATAAAGAGCTTTACTCTATATCTAACCCACATTGTAGAGCACCGAGGAATTTTTGATGGAGCAGTTTATAAAGAGCTTTAATCTGTATTTAACCCATATTGTAACAAACCGAGGAATGTTAGATGGAGCAGTATATAAAACATTTTAGTCTGTTTCTAACCCGTATTGCACCTATCCGAGGAGGGTTTAATGGAGCAGTGTATAAAGAGCATTACTCTGTATCAAACACGTATTGTACCAAACAAGGAGCGTTTGCTGGGGCGGTGTATAAAGCGCTTTACTCTTTATCTAACCCGTATTGTACCAATCCGAGGCGTGTTTGATGGAGCAGTGTATATAGGGCGTTACTCTTTAGTTAAACCGTATTGTACCAAACCGAGTAGTGTTTGATGGAGCAGTGTATAAAGACTTTACTCTGTATCTAACCCACTCTCCAGAGAACCTATGAGTGTTTCATGGAGCAGTGTATAAAGAGCTTTATTCTGGATCTAACACATATTTTACCAAACCGAGGAGTGTTTGATGGAGCAGTGTATAAGGAGATTTATTCTGTATCTAACTCGTATTGTTCCAAGAAATGGAATGTTTGATGGAGCAGTGTTTCAAGAGCTTTACTCTGTATCAAACCCGTATTGTACCAATCCGAGGAGTGTTTGATGGAGCAGTTTGTAAAGAGATATATTCTGTATTATACCCATATTGTGGAGGCCACAGGATTGTTTGATGGAGCAGTGTATAAAAAGTTTTACTCTGTATCTAACCAGTGTTGGAACAATTCGAGGAGTGTTTGATGGAGCAGCGTATAAAGAGCCTTACTCTGTATCTATCCCGTGTCGTACCAAACCAAAGAGTGTTGATGGAGCAGTGTATAAAGAGCTTTACTCTGTACCAACCCCGTATTTTAGCAAACCGTGGTGTGTTTTATGGAGCAGTGTATACAGATCTTTATTCTGTATGTAACCCGTATTGTACCAAACAGAGGAATGTTTGATGGAGCCGTGTATAAAGAGCTTTATTCTGAATCAAACCCGTATTCTACCAATCAGAGGAATGTTTGATGGAGCCGTGTATAAAGAGATTTATTCTGCATTAAACTCGTATTGTCCCAAACCGAGTTGAGTTTGATGGAGCAGTGAATAAAGAGCTTTTCTCTGAATCTAACCCACAGTGTAGAGAACCGAGGAGTGTTTGATGGAGCAGTGTTAATAGAGCTTTACGCTGTATCAAAACCATATAGTACCAAACAGAGGAGTGTTTGATGGAGCAGTCTATACAGCGCTTTACTCTGTATCTAACCCACATTGTAGAGAACCGAGGAGTGTTTGATGGAGCAGTGTATAAAGATCTTTACTGTGTACAAACCCCGTATTTTAACAAACCGAGGAGTGCTTGATGGAGCAGTGTATAAAGCGCTTTACTCTGTATCTAACTCATATTTTACCAAACCGAGGAGTGCTTGATGGAGCAGTGTCTCAAGAGATTGACTCTGTATCTGACCCGTATTGTAGAGAACCGACGAGTGTTTGATGGAGCAGTGTATAAAGCGCTTTACTCTGTATTTAACTCATATTATACCAAACCGAGGACTGTTTGATGGAGCAGTATATACAGGGCTTCACTCTGTATCTAACCCGTACTGTATCAAACCGATGAGTGTTTGATGGAGCGATGTATGAGGAGCTTTACTCTGTAGCAAACACGTACTGTACCAAACCGAGGAGTGTTTGATGGAGCAGTATATAAAGAGCATTTCTCTGTATCTAACCCATATTTTAGCAAACCGTGGAGTGTTTGATGGAGCAGTGTATAAAGTGCTTTACTCTGTATCTAACCCGTATTTTACCAAACCAGGGAGCGCTTGATGGAGCAGTGTATAAAGAGCTTTATTCTGTATCAAACCCGTATTGTCCCAAACCGAGTAGTGTTTGATGGAGCAGTGCATGAAGAGCTTTACTCTGTATCTAACCCACATTGTAGAGCACCGAGGAATTTTTGATGGAGCAGTTTATAAAGAGCTTTAATCTGTATTTAACCCATATTGTAACAAACCGAGGAATGTTAGATGGAGCAGTATATAAAGCATTTTAGTCTGTTTCTAACCCGTATTGCACCTATCCGAGGAGGTTTTAATGGAGCAGTGTATAAAGAGCATTACTCTGTATCAAACACGTATTGTACCAAACAAGGAGCGTTTGCTGGGGCAGTGTATAAAGCGCTTTACTCTGTATTTAACCCGTATTGTACCAATCCGAGGCGTGTTTGATGGAGCAGTGTATATAGGGCGTTACTCTTTAGTTAAAACGTATTGTACCAAACCGAGTAGTGTTTGATGGAGCAGTGTATAAAGACTTTACTCTGTATCTAACCCACTCTCTAGAGAACCTATGAGTGTTTCATGGAGCAGTGTATAAAGAGCTTTATTCGGGATCTAACACATATTTTACCAAACCGAGGAGTGTTTGATGGAGCAGTGTATAAGGAGATTTGTTCTGTATCTAACTCGTATTGCACCAAGAAATGGAATGTTTGATGGAGCAGTGTTTCAAGAGCTTTACTCTGTATCAAACCCTTATTGTACCAATCCGAGGAGTGTTTGATGGAGCAGTTTGTAAAGAGATACATTCTGTATTATACCCATATTGTGGAGGCCACCCGATTGTTTGTTGGAGCAGTGTATAAAGAGTTTTACTCTGTATCTAACCAGTGTTGGAACAATTCGAGGAGTGTTTGATGGAGCAGCGTATAAAGAGCCTTACTCTGTATCAATCCCGTGTCGTACCAAACCAAAGAGTGTTGATGGAGCAGTGTATAAAGAGCTTTACTCTGTACCAACCCCGTATTTTACCAAACCGTGGAGTGTTTAATGGAGCAGTGTATAAAGAGCTTTACTCTGTATGTAACCCGTATTGTACCAAACAGAGGAATGTTTGATGGAGCATTGTATAAAGAGCTTTATTCTGAATCAAACCCGTATTCTACCAATCAGAGGAATGTTTGATGGAGCCGTGTATAAAGAGATTTATTCTGCAACAAACCCGTATTGTCCCAAACCGAGTTGAGTTTGATGGAGCAGTGAATAAAGAGCTTTTCTCTGAATCTAACCCACAGTGTAGAGAACCGAGGAGTGTTTGATGGAGCAGTGTTAATAGAGCTTTACGCTGTATCAAAACCATATAGTACCAAACAGAGGAGTGTTTGATGGAGCAGTCTATACAGCGCTTTACTCTGTATCTAACCCACATTGTAGAGAACCGAGGAGTGTTTGATGGAGCAGTGTATAAAGATATTTACTGTGTACAAACCCCGTATTTTACCAAACCGAGGAGTGCTTGATGGAGCAGTGTATAAAGCGCTTTACTCTGTATCTAACTCATATTTTACCAAACCGAGGATTGTTTGATGGAGCAGTATATAAAGGGCTTCACTCTGTATCTAACCCGTACTGTATCAAACCAAGGAGTGTTTGATGGAGCGGTGTATGAGGAGCTTTACTCTGCAGCAAACACGTATTGTACCAAACCGAGGAGTGTTTGATGGAGCAGTATATAAAGAGCATTACTCTGTATCTAACCCATATTATAGCAAACCGTGGAGTGTTTGATGTCGCAGTGTATAAAGAGCTTTACTCTGTATCTAACCCGTATTGTCCCAAACCGAGTAGTGTTTGAAGGAGCAGTGTATAAAGAGATTTACTCTGTATCTAACCCACATTGTAGAGCACCGAGGAATTTTTGATGGAGCAGTTTATAAAGAGCTTTAATCTGTATTTAACCCATATTGTAACAAACCGAGGAATGTTAGATGGAGCAGTATATAAAGCATTTTAGTCTGTTTCTAACCCGTATTGCACCTATCCGAGGAGTGTTTAAAGGACCAGTGTATAAAGAGCATTACTCTGTATCAAACACGTATTGTACCAAACAAGGAGAGTTTGCTGGGGCAGTGTATAAAGCGCTTTACTCTGTATCTAACCCGTATTGTACCAAACTGAGGCGTGTTTGATGGGGCAGTGTATAAAGGGCGTTACTCTGTAGTTAAACCGTATTGTACCAAACCGAGTAGTGTGTGATGGAGCAGTGTATAAAGACTTTTCTCTGTATCTAACCCACTCTCTAGCGAACCTTTGAGTGTTTCATGGAGCAGTGTATAAAGAGCTTTATTCTGGATCTAACACATATTTTACCAAACCGAGGATGTTTCAGGGAGCAGTGTATAAAGAGATTTATCCTGTATCTAACTCGTATTGTACCAAGAAATGGAATGTTTGATGGAGCAGTGTTTCAAGAGCTTTACTCTGTATCAAACCCGTATTGTACCAAACAAGGAGCGTTTGCTGGAGCAGTGTATATAGCGCTTTACTATGTATCTAACCCGTATTGTACCAAACCGAGGCGTGTTTGATGGATCAGTGTATAAAGCGTGTTACTCTGTATTTAAGCCGTATTGTACCGAACCTAGGACTGTTAAATGGAGCAGTGTTTAAAGAGCTTTACTCTGTATCAATCCTGTATTGTACCAAACCGAGGAGTGCACGATGGTGCATTGTATGAAGCGTTTTATTCTGTACCTGACCTGTATTTTACCAAACGGAGGAGTGTTTGATGGAGCAGTTTATAAAGAGCTTTACACTGAATCTAAACCGTATTGTACCAAACTGAGGAGTGTTAGATGGAGCAGTGTATAAAGTGTTTTCATCTGTATCTAAACCGTATTGTACCAAACCGAGGAGTTCTAGATGGAGCAGTGTATAAAGAGCTTTACTCTGTATCTAACCCACATTGTAGAGAACCGAGGAGTGATTGATGGAGCAGTGTATAAAGCGCTTTACTCTGTATCTAACTCATATTTTACCAAACCGAGGACTGCTTGATGGAACAGTATATAAAGGGCTTCACTCTGTATCTAAACCGTACTGTATCAAACCGAGGAGTTGTTTGATGGAGCAGTGTATGACGAGCTTTACTTTGTAGCAAACACGCATTGTACCAAAGAGAGGAGTGTTTGATGGAGAAGTTTATAAAAACTTTAATCTGTATCCAACCGGTATTGTACCAGACCGAGGAATGTTTGATGGAGTTGTGCATGAAGAGCTTTGCTCTATATCTAACCTGTATTGTACGAAACCGAGTTGTGTTTGATGTAGAAGTTTATAAAGAGCTTTTCACTGTATCGATCCCGAAATGTACCAAACCGAGGAGTGTTTGATGGAGCATTGTATAAAGAGATTTACTCTGTGTCAAACACGTATTGTACCAAAGAGAGGACTGTTTGATGGAGAAGTTTATAAAGAGCTTGACTCTGCATCTAACCCGTATTGTAACAAACCTAGGCGTGCTTGACGTAGCATTGTATAAAGCACTTTAATCTGCATCATACCCGTATTGTTCCAAATGGAGGAGTGTTTGATGGAGCAGTGTATACAGCGTTGTACTCTGTATCTAACTCGTATTGTACCAAAAAGAGGAGTGTTTGATGGAGCAGTGTATAAAGCGCTTTACTCAATATCTCTCCCCTAATGTAACAAACCGAGGAGTGTTTCATGGAGCAGTCTATACAGCGCTTTTCTCTGTATCTAATCCACATTGTAGAGAACCGAGGAGTGTTTGATGGAGCAGTGTATTAAGATCTTTACTGTGTACAAACCACGGAATTTACCAAACCGAGGAGTGCTTGATGGAGCATTGTATAAAGCGCTTTACTCTGTATCTAACTCATATTTTACCAAACCGAGGAGTGCTTGATGGAGCAGTGTCTCAAGAGATTGACTCTGTATCTAACCCGTATTGTAGAGAACCGACGAGTGTTTGATGGAGCAGTGTATAAAGCGCTTTACTCTGTATCTAACTCATATTTTACCAAACCGAGGACTTTTTGATGGAGCAGTATATAAAGGGCTTCACTCTGTATCTAACCCGTACTGTATCAAACCGAGGAGTGTTTGATGGAGCAGTGTATAAAGTGCTTTACTCTGTATCTAACCCGTATTTTACCAAACCGAGGAGCGTTTGATGGAGCAGTTTATACAGAGCTTTATTCTGTATCAAACCCGTATTGTCCCAAACCGAGTAGTGTTTGATGGAGAAGTGTATAAAGAGCTTTACTCTGTATCTAACCCACATTGTAGAGCACCGAGGAATTTTTGATGGAGCAGTTTATAAAGAGCTTTAATCTGTATTTAACTCATATTGTAACAAACCGAGGAATGTTAGATGGAGCAGTATATAAAGCATTTTAGTCTGTTTCTAACCCGTATTGCACCTATCCGAGGAGTGGTTAATGGAGCAGTGTATAAAGAGCATTACTCTGTATCAAACACGTATTTTACCAAACAAGGAGAGTTTGCTGGGGCAGTGTATCAAGCGCTTTACTCTGTATCTTACCTGTATTGTACCAAATCGAGGCGTGTTTGATGGAGCAGTGTATAAAGGGCGTTACTCTGTAGTTAAAACATATTGTACCAAACCGAGTAGTGTTTGATAGAGCAGTGTATAAAGACTTTACTCTGTAGCTAACCCACTCTCTAGAGAAGCTATGAGTGTTTCATGGAGCAGTGTATAAAGATCTTTATTCTGTATCTAACACATATTTTACCAAACCGAGGAGTGTTTGATGGAGCAGTGTATAAAGAGATTTATCCTGTATCTAACTCGTATTGTACCAAGAAATGGAATGTTTGATGGAGCAGTGTTTCAAGAGCTTTACTCTGTATCAATCCCGTATTGTACCAATCCGAGGAGTGTTTGATGGAGCAGTTTGTAAAGAGATATATTCTGTATTATACCCATATTGTGGAGAACAGGGCTTTTGCTGGAGCAGTGTATAAAGAGCTTTACTCTGTATCTAACTAGTTTAAGGCACAATTCGAGGAGTGTTTGATGGAGCAGCGTATAAAGAGCCTTACTCTTTATCAATCCCGTGTCGTACCAAACCAAAGAGTGTTGATGGAGCAGTGTATAATGAGCTTTACTCTGTACCAACACCGTATTTTACCAAACCATGTAGTGTTTGATGGGGCAGTGTATACAGATCTTTATTCTGTATGTAACCCGTATTGTACCAAACAGAGGAATGTTTGATGGAGCCGTGTATGAAGAGCTTTATTCTGAATCAAACCCGTATTGTACCAAACAGAGGAATGTTTGATGGAGCCGTGTATAAAGAGATTTATTCTACATCAAACCCGCATTGTCCCAAACCGAGTTGAGTTTGATGGAGCAGTGAATAAAGAGCTTCTCTCAGAATCTAACCCACAGTGTAGAGAACCGAGGAGTCTTTCATGGAGCAGTGCTAATAGAGCTTTACGCTGTATCAAAACCATATAGTACCAAACAGAGGAGTGTTTGATGGAGCAGTGTATAAAGAGCTTTATTCTGTATCTAAACCGTATTTTACCAAACCGAGGACTGTTTGATGGAGCACTACATAATGAGCTTTATTCTGTATCTAACCCGTATATTACCAAATCGAGGAGTGTTTGATGGAGCAGTTTATAAAGTGCTTTACTCTGAATCTAACTCATATTTTACCAAACCTTGGTGTGTTTGATGGAGCAGTGTATAAAGAGATTTACCCTGTATCTAACTCGTATTGTACCAAAAAATGGAATGTCTGATGGAGCAGTGCATAAAGAGCTTTACTCTGTATCAAACACCTATTGTACCAAACAAGGAGCGTTTGCTGGAGCAGTGTATATAGCGCTTTACTCTGTATCTAACCTGTATTGTACCAAACCGAGGCGTGTTTGATGGAGCAGTGTATAAAGCGCATTACTCTGTATTTAAACCATATTGTACCGAACCGAGGTCTGTTAAATGGAGCAGTGTTTAAAGAGCTTTACTCTGTATCAATCCAGTATTGTACCAAACCGAGGAGTGTTTGATGGTGCATTCTATGAAGCGATTTATTCTGTATCTGACCTGTATTTTACCAAACCGAGGAGTGTTTGATTGAGCAGTTTATAAAGAGCTTTACACTGAATCACACCGTATTGTACCAAACTGAGGAGTGTTAGATGGAGCAGTGTATAAAGTGTTTTCATCTGTATCTAAACCGTATTGTACCAAACCGAGGAGTAGTAGATGGAGCAGTGTCTAAAGAGCTTTACTCTGTTTCAATCCCGTACTCAACCAAACCAAGGAGCGTTTGATGGAGCAGTGTATAAAGAGCTTTACTGTGTACAAACCCCGTATTTTACAAAACCGAGGAGTTATAGATGGAGCAGTGTATAAAGAGCTTTACTCTGTATGTAACCCATATTGTAGAGAACCGAGGAGTGATTGATGGAGCAGTGTATAAAGCGCTTTACTCTGTATCTAACTCATATTTTACCAAACCGAGGACTGTTTGATGGAGCAGTATATAAAGGGCTTCACTCTGTATCTAAACCGTACTGCATCAAACCGAGGAGTGTTTGATGGAGCAGTGTATGACGAGCTTTACTCTGTAGCAAACACGCAGTGTATCAAAGAGAGGAGTGTTTGATGGAGAAGTTTATAAAAACTTTAATCTGTATCCAACCGGTATTGTAGCAGACCGAGGAATGTTTGATGGAGTCGTGTATGAAGAGCTTTGCTCTATATCTAACCTGTATTGTACGAAACCGAGTTGTGTTTGATGTAGAAGTTTCTAAGGAGCTTTTCACTGTATCGATCCCGAAATGTACCAAACCGAGGAGTGTTTGATGGAGCATTGTATAAAGAGATATACTCTGTGTCAAACACGTATTGTACCAAAGAGAGGACTGTTTGAAGAACAAGTTTATAAAGAGCTTGACTCTGCATCTAACCCGTATTGTACCAAACCTAGGCGTGCTTGATGTAGCAGTGTATAAAGCGCTTTAATCTGCATCTAACCCGTATTGTTCCAAATGGGGGAGTGTTTGATGGAGCAGTGTATACAGCGTTGTACTCTGTATCTAACCCGTATTGTACCAAAAAGAGGAGTGTTTGATGGAGCAGTGTATGAAGCGCTTTACTCAATATCTCTCCCGTAATGTAACAAACCGAGGAGTGTTTGATGGAGCAGTCTATACAGCGCTTTACTCTGTATCTAACCCACATTGTAGAGAACCGAGCAGTGTTTGATGGAGCAGTGTATAAAGATTTTTACTGTGTACAAACCCCGTATTTTACCAAACCGAGGAGTGCTTGATGGAACAGTGTATAAAGCGCATTACTCTGTATCTAACTCATATTTTACCAAACCGAGGGGTGCTTGATGGAGCAGTGTCTCAAGAGATTGACTCTGTATCTAACCCGTATTGTAGAGAACCGACGAGTGTTTGATGGAGCATTGTATAAAGCGCTTTACTCTGTATCTAACTCATATTTTACCAAACCGAGGACTGTTTGATGGAGCAGTATATAAATGGATTCACTCTGTATCTAACCCGTACTGTATCAAACCGAGGAGTGTTTGATGGAGCGGTGTATGAGGAGCTTTACTCTGTTGCAAACACGTATTGTACCAAACCGAGGAGTGTTTGATGGAGCAGTATATAAAGAGCATTTCTCTGTATCTAACCCATATTTTAGCAAACCGTGGAGTGTTTGATGGAGCAGTGTATATAGAGCTTTACTCTGTATCTAACCCGTATTTTACCAAACCGAGGAGCGTTTGATGGAGCAGTGTATAAAGAGCTTTATTCTGTATCAAACCCGTATTGTCCCAAACCGAGTAGTGTTTGATGGAGCAGTGTATAAAGAGCTTTACTCTGTATCTAACCCACATTGTAGAGCACCGAGGAATTTTTGATGGAGCTTTTTATAAAGAGCTTTAATCTGAATTTAACCCATATTTTAACAAACCGAGGAATTTTAGGTGGAGCAGTATATAAAGCATTTTAGTCTGTTTCTAACCCGTATTGCACCTATCCGAGGAGTGTTTAATGGAGCAGTGTATAAAGAGCTTTACTCTGTATCCAACCCGTACGGTACCAAGCCATTTTGGGCAAACCTGAGGATTGTTTGATGAAGCAGTGTATAACGAGCTTTACTCTGTATCAAACCCATATTTTACAAAATAGAAGTTTGTTTGATGAGCAGTGCACAGAGAGATTTACTCTGTATCTATCCCGTATTGTAGAGAACTGAGGGGTGTTTGATGGAGCAGTTTAATAAGAGCCTCACTGTGTATCAAACCCGTATTGTCCCAAATCGAGGAGTGTTTGATGGATCAGTTTATCAAGAGCTTTAATATGCCTATAACCCATATTTTAACAAACCGAGGAGTGTTTCATGGAGCAGTGCATAAAGCGCTTTACTCTGTCTCAAACATGTACTGTACCAAACCGAGGAGTGTTTGAAGGAGCAGTGTATAAAGATCTTTATTCTGTATCTAACTCATATTTTACCAAACTGAGGAGAGATTGATGGAGCAGTGTTTAAAGTGCTTTACTCTGTATCAAAAACGTATTGTACCGAAGAAGGAGTGTTTAATGGAGCAGTGTATAAAGCACTTTACCCTGGATCTAACCCATATTGTACCAATCTGTGGAGTGTTTGATGGAGCAGTGTATAAAGAGCTTTACTCTGTATCTAAAACGTATTGTACCAAACCGAGGAGTGATTGATGGAGCAGTGTATAAAGCTCTTTACTCTGTATCTAACTCATATTTTACCAAACCGAGGACTGTTTGATGGAGCAGTGTATAAAGCGCTTTACTCTGTATCTAACTCATATTTTACCAAACCGAGGACTGTTTGATGGAGCAGTGTATTAAGTGCTTTACTCCGTATCTAACCCGTATTGTATCAAACCGTGGAGTGTTTGATGGAACAGTGTATAAAGCGCTTTACTCAATATCTCTCCTGTAATGTAACAAACCGAGGAGTGTTTGATGGAGCAGTGTATAAAGCGCTTTACTCAATATCTCTCCTGTAATGTAACAAACCGAGGAGTGTTTGATGGAGCAGTGTATACAGTGCTTTACTCTGTATCTAACCCACATTGTAGAGAACCGAGGAGTGTTTGATGGAGCAGTGCATAAAGATCTTTCCTCTGTATCTAACTCATATTTTACCAACCCGAGGAGTGTTTGATGGAGCAGTTTATAAAGGGCTTTACTCTGTATCTAACCCGTATTGTACTAAACCTAGGAGTGTTTGATGGAGCATTGTATAAAGAGAATTACTCTGTAGCAAAACCCGGATTGTAGCAAACCGTGGAGTTTTTGATGGAACAGTATATGAAAAGCTTTAATCTGTGTCTTACACGTATTGTACCAAACATGGAGTGTTTGATGCAGCAGTGTAAAAAGAACTTTACTCTGTCTCTAGCCCGTATTGTACCAATCGGAGGAGTGTTTAATGGAGCAGTGTATAAAGAGCTTAACTCTGTATCTAACCCGTATTGTACCAAACCGAGGAGTGCTTGATGGAGCAGTGTATAAAGAGCTTTACTCTGTATCAAACCCGTATTGTCACAAACCGAGGAGTTTTTGATGGAGCAGGGTATATAGCGCTTTACTCTCTTTCTAACTCTCATTGTACAATGGTGTGGAGAAGGCGGTGTTGGACTGGAGTGGACAAATGCAAAAAATCACATAACACCAGGTTATAGTCCGACAGCTTTATTTGAAATCACAAGCTTTCGGAGCGCTGCTCCTTCTTCAGGTGAAGTGGAGAGATGCATAAAACACACCTTATATAATCAGTGAATAATTCAGATGTTTTCAGGTAATCTTTCAAACTGCCATTTATCACACCTCGGCAGAGAGATAATCACAGCAATCAAAGGTGTAAATGGTGTGCAAACAGGTCAGTCAGGAAATCATTACATCAAATAACAATGAGGTGGGGTCACAAGTGGTCAAATGTTGCAGATGCTGGGGTCTGTACGAAAAACAAAAAAAAACAAAAAAACACTTTTTCTTTGCTGGAAATCACATCTTCTTTGAGAAGCATACCGACAACTGGACAACCAGGAACACTACAGACAGTTACCCGCAGATCCGACCAAAGAACACACCTGCCAACTCAACAGACTGATCAAGACCTTCGATCCAGACATTCAAAGCATCCTACGTGCTCTCATCCCATGTACTCCCCGCGTGGGAGACGTCTACTGCCACCCAAAGATACACAAAGCCAACACACCCAGATGTCCTATCGTATCAGGCAATGGAACCCTGTGTGAGAACCTCTCTGGCTATGTCGATGTCATCCTGAAACCCATCGTACAGGGAACTCCCAGCTTCTGTCGTGACACTACAGACTTCTTACAGAAACACAGCAGCCACGGACCAGTCGAACCAGGAACACTCCATTCACGATGGACATTTCGGCACTCTATACCAGTATCCCCCATGATGACGGCATCACTGCGACAGCCTCAGTACTCAACACCAACAACAGCCAATCTCCAGACGCCATCTTACAACTCATCTGCTTCATCCTTGACCACAATGTCTTCACCTTCGACAACCAGTCCTTTACCCAAACACACGGAACAGCCATGGGTAACAAATTCGCACCCCAATACGCCAAAATCCTCATGCACAAGTTGGAGCAAGACTTCTTTGCTGCACAGGACCTCCAACCAACGCTATACACCAGATACATCGACGACATTTTCTTCCTATGGACCCACGGCGAAGAATCACTGAAAAGACTACACGATAACATTAACAATTCCATCCCACCATCAAACTCACCATGGACTACTTTTCAGAACCGGTTTCATTCTAGGACACACGAATCTCCATCAAAGACGGACACCTCAGCACTTCACTCTACCGCAAGCCCACGGACAACCTCACGATGCTCCACTTCTCCAGCTTCCAGCTTAACCACGTTAAAGAAGCCATCCCCTATGGACAAGCCCTGCGAATATACAAGATCTGCTCAGACGAGGAGGAACCCAATGTACACCTACAGACGCTGAAAGACGCCCTCGTAAGAACGGGATATGATGCTCGACTCGTCGATTGACAGTTCCGACGGGCCACAGCGAAAAATCGTATAGACCTCCTCAGAAGACAAAAATGGGACACAACCAACAGAGTAACCTTCGTCGTCCAGTACTTCCCCGGAGCAGAAAAACTACGCCATGTTCTTCGCAGCCTTCTACATTTCATCGATGACGATGAACACCTCGCTAAGGCCATCCCCACAGCTCCACTACATGCCTTCAAACAGCCGCCTAACCTCAAACAGACCATCATTCGCAGCAAATTACCAAGCTTTCAGGAGAACAGCGACCACGACACCACACAACACTGCCACGGCAACCTCTGCAAGACATGCCAGATCATCAACACAGAAACCATCATCACACGTGAGGACACCACCCACCAGGTACATGGTACATACTCATGTGGTACATACTCATGTGACTCGGCCAACGTTGTCTATCTCATACTTTGCAGGAAAGGATGCCCTGGAGCATGGTACATTGGCGAGACCATGCAGACACTGCGACAACGGATGAACGGACACCACGAAACAATCACCAGGCAAGAGTGTTCCCTCCCAGTCGGGGAACACTTCAGCAGTCAACGACATTCAGCCTCCGATCTTTGGGTAAGCATTCTCCAAGGCGGCCTTCGAGACACACGACAATGCAAAATCAGCGAGCAGAAATTGATAGCCAAGTTCCGCACCCATGAGGACGGCCTGAACCGGGATTTTGGATTCATGTCACGCTACATGTAACCCCACCTGACTTAGGGTCATCCAGACTCGTGTCGTCGTTGGCTTGTTCTCTCCACAAAGATGCGGCCGAACCTGCTGTGATTTCCAGCAAAAAAAATGTTTTTTGTCTGTTTTTTTGTTTTTCATACATACCCAAGCATCTGCAACATTTGACCCCTTGTGACCTCACATCATTGTTCTTTGATATAAGAACATAAGAACATAAGAACATAAGAAATAGGAGCAGGAGTAGGCCAATCGGCCGCTCGAGCCTGCTCCACCATTCAATAAGATCATGGCTGATTTGATCCTAACCGCCAATCTACTAACCCAGAAACATCTCCTGAATCTAACAGAATTAGACACATGAAAAGGAGCAGGATCAGGCTACACGGCCCCTGGGCCCGCTCCGTTACCCACAGGGCCATGTCCGATCCGAACCTAGACTCATGTCCAAATTCCTGCCCGCTCCCAGTAACCCTTAGTTCCGTTTACTTCTAGGAAACTGTCTATTTCTGTTTAAAATTTATGTAATGATGTTGCTTCTACAACTTTTTGGGGCAGCATATTCCATGGACCTACCACCCTCTGAGTGAAGTAGTTCCTCCTCATCTCAGTTTTGAAAGAGCAGCCCCTTATTCTAAGACTATGCCCCCTAGTTCTAGTTTCACCCATCATCGGGAACATCCGCCCCGCATCCACCCGATCCAACCCCTTCACAATCTTATATGTTTCAATAAGATCACCTCTCATTCTTCTGAACTCCAATGAGTAGAGTCCCAATCTACTCAACCTCTCCTCATATGTCCATCTCCTCATCCCCGGGATTAACCGAGTGAACATTCTTTGTACTGAATCGAGAGCAATTATGTCTTTTCTTAAGTATGGACACCAATAACTGTATATAGTATTCCAGGTGCGGTCTCACCAATACCTTGTACAACTGAAGCAATACCTCCCTATTTTTATATTCTATCCCCCTAGCAATGAAAGCCAACATTCCATTGTCCTTCTTAATCACTTGCTGCACCTGCATATTAAACTATTGAGTTTCGTGCACCAGGACACCCAGATCCCTTTGTGCTTCAGTACTTTCCAGGTTTTTGCCATTAAGATAATTACTTGCTGTACGATTTTTCCTGCCAAAATGCATAACCTCACACTTTCCAGTATTGTATTCCATTTGCCAAATCTTTGCCCACTTACTTAGCCTGTCTATGTCCCCTTGCAGGTTTTTTATGTCCTCCTCACGCACTACTTTCCCTCCCATCTTAGTATCATCTGCAAACTTTGATATGTTACACTCGGTCCCCTCCTCCAAATCGTTAATATAGATTGTAAAGAGTTGGGGACCCAGCACTGACCCCTGCGGAACACCACTAGTTACTGACTGCCAGTCTGAGAATGTACCATTTATCCCAACTCTCTGCCTTCTATTAGATAGCCAATCTTCTATCCATGCCAGAATATTACCCCCAATCCCGTGATTTTTTATCTTAAGCAATAAACATTTGTGTGGCAACTTGTCAAATGCCTTTTGGAAGTCTAAATACACTACGTCCACTGGTTCCCCTTTATCCACCCTATATGTTACTTCCTCAAAGAACTCCACCAAATTTTTAATACATGACTTCCCCTTTATAAAACCATGCTGACTTTGTCCTTTTAAATTATGATTAACCAAATGTCCTGTTACTGTCTCCTTAATAATGGACTCCAAAATGTTACCTACCACAGATGTTAGGCTAACTGGTCTATGGTTTCCAGCCTTCTGTCTACTGCCCTTTTTAAATAAGGGTGTTACATTAGCAGTTTCCCAGTCTGCCGGGATCTTTGCTGAGTCCAGGGATTTTTGGAACATTATTACCAATGCATCCACAATCCCTACCGCCACTTCCCTCAAGACCCTAGGATGTAAGCCATCGGGTCCAGGTGATTTATCCGCCTTGAGTCCCATTACTTTACCGAGTACCATTTCCTTAGTGATTTTGATCTTGTTTAGCTCCTCCCCCCATTTAGCCCCCTGTTTGTCCAGTGTTGGGATATTCTTAGTGTCCTCTACTGTAAAGACTGATATAAAATATTCATTCAATGTTTTTGCCATCTCCCTATTTCCCACCATTAATTTCCCGGTCTCATCCTCTAAGGGACCAACATTTACTTTAGCCACCCTTTTTCTTATTATATAACTATAAAAAATCTTACTGTCTGTTTTTATATTTTTTGTTATTTACATTCATAATCTATCTTCCCTTTCTTACTGAATCTTTTTGTTATTTTTTGCCGTCTTTTAAAGTTTTCCCAATCCTCTATCCTCCCACTAGATTTGGCTACCTCATATGCCCTTGTTTTGAGTCGAATACTATCCTTAATTTCTTTACTTAGCCACGGATGGATGGCTTTTCTTTTACACCCTTTTCTTCTCAGTGTAATATATATTTTTTGGAAGTTGTAAAATAACTTCTTAAATGTACACCACTGATCATGTATCGTCTTACACTTTAATCTATTTTCCCAATCCACTCTACTCAATTCCACTCTCATACCTTCATAGTCTCCTTTATTCAAGCTTAGCGCGCTTGTTTGAGATCCAACCTTCTCACCCTCTAATTCAATATGGAATTCAACCATGATATGGTAACTCATTCCAAGGGGATCCTTTACTGCGACATTTTTAATTAATCCTGTCTCGTTATACAGGACCAGATCCATGGTTGCTTGCCCCCTGGTCGGTTCAGTTACATACTGCTCAAGAAACCCATCCCTAATGCAGTCAATGAACTCAATCTCAAGGCAGCCCTGCTCAATTTGATTTGCCAATTAATATGATAGTTAAAATCCCTCATAATTATAGATGTTCCCTTATTACAAGCCTTAACTATTTCCTGATTGATACTCCGTCCAACAGAGTTGCAACTGTTTGGAGGCCTATAGACTACGCCCACTAGTGTTTTCTACCCCTTATTATTCCTTACCTCCACCCAAACTGTTTCATTATCCTGATCTTCTGACCCAATATAATTTCTCTG
This sequence comes from Somniosus microcephalus, assembly GCF_052327205.1. Classification (NCBI taxonomy): domain Eukaryota; kingdom Metazoa; phylum Chordata; class Chondrichthyes; order Squaliformes; family Somniosidae; genus Somniosus; species Somniosus microcephalus. Next base: position 10,789,020 of record NW_028225183.1, on the reverse strand, counting down.
TATTACAGTGATTCCTCCCTTTATTAACATAGCCACCCCACTTCCGCTTCATTCCTGCCTGTCCTTCCTGATCATAAATTAACCTGGTATGTTTAATTCACAGGCATTGTCACCCTGCAGCCATGTTTCTGTAATGGACACAAGATCATACCCATATGTAGTTATTTGTGCCATTAACTCCTCTATTTTGTTGCGAATGCTACGTGCATTCAGATAGAGAACTTTCAAATTTGTTTTGTGACACTTAGTTCCTGCTTTTGCCCTTTTTATTAATTCACCTTTTACTCCTTACCTTCTGCCCCTTCCTGACACGCTCTGGTTTTTAATTTCCCCACTGCTACCTAAGTCTATGACCTTCCCTGTTGTCATTTTTATTATTTGCTCTCTAGGAACCTCCCCCCCCCCACTCGTTAGTTTAAAGCACTCTCTACAGCCCATTTATATGATCCGCCAGGACTCTGGTCCCAGCACTGGCCAAGTGAAGCCCGTCCCAATGGAACAGCTCCCTCCTGCCCCAGTACTGGTGCCAGTGTCCCAGGATGCAAAACCCATTTCTCCCACACCAGTCTTTGAGCCACGCAGTTAACTCTCTAATTTTATTTGTGCTAGCCAAATTCGCTCGTGGCTCAGGTAATTGGATTATTACCCTTGAGGTTCTGTTTTTGAATTTGATCCCTCGCTTCTCATACTCCTTTAACAGAACCGGCTTCCTAGTCCTATCTACGTCATTTGTACCAACATGAACCACGACAACTGGATCCACCCCCTCCCACTGCAAGTTTCTTTCCAGCCCAGAGGAGATGTCCTTAACCCTGGTACCGGGTAGGCAACACAGCCTTCGGGACTCTCGCTCTCGGCTGCAGATAACTCTATCTATCCCCCTAATAATACTATCCCCTACCACTACATCATTCTATTTACTCCCCCCTCTTGAATGGCCCCCTGTTCCACGGTGCTGTGGCCAGGTTGCTCATCCTCCCTGCAGTCCCTGCTCCTGTCCCCACCGGGAGTAAGAGCATCGAACCTGTTGGACAAGAGCAAGGGCTGCAGCTCCTCCAGCTCTACCTCCTGGATCCCCGTACCTGCCTCACTCGTAGTCACACCGTTCTGTCCCTGACCATGGGCTACATGTGAATTAATTAAATTCATAGGTGTGACCACCTCCTGATACACAGAGTCCAGGTACTTCTCCCCCTCCCTGATGTGTCGCAGTGTCTGAAGCTCAGACTTCAGCTCATCAACACGGAGCTGGAGTTCCTTTAGCAGCAGACAATTGTCATAGACGTAACCACCGTGAGCCTCAATGGGGTTCACCGGCTCCCACATCTCGCAATAGTAACACTTCACCTGCTCCATTCTATGTAATTAATTACATTTTTTATTGTTAGTTACGGACATCCCCTGCCCGATTTTAGATGCTAGTATCCCCTTTAATTAATTGGATTTAAATTAAATCAATCCCTCTAGTTACACCAGTTAAATGATTTACCAACAGTCACTCTGCACCAGAAAGGCCTTTTTCACTACAACCCACAGAGTTAAAGTTTGAAAAGAGCACCTAACACCCCACTTACCCTAACTCACACTTACCCAAACTCACAGCAGCACTCTTTGATGACTCGCACTCAGTGCTTTAGGACTGGTCTTTTTATACTGTTTGTTTGTTTACAGCCAAATGAGTCACCCCTGCTGATTGGTGAGAAAACTGGTTTCCACTGCCTGCTGTGCCAATTTACTCCTACTGCTGTGTAACCTTGTTTTACTCTTCTTAAATCAACAGAATCCCAAATACTTAACTTTTCCCCTTTACTTAAACTGCTTAAGTAAGCTTATCAAGAATGATTTAAAGAGAAATAACAATTAAAGAACTCTCACACTTACCCAAACTCACAGCACTCTTTGATGACTCACACTCAGTCATGTAATGTTTTCCTAACTGACCTGTTTGGACAGCATTTACACCTTTGATTTCTGTGATTATCTCTCTGCCGAGGTGTGATAAATGGCAGTTAGAAACGTTACCTGTAAACATTTGACATTATTCTCTGACTATATAAGCTGTGTTTTTATGCATCTCTCCAATTCACCTGAAAAAAGGAGCAGCGCTCCAAAAGCTTGTGATTTCAAATAAAACTGTTGGACTATAACCTGGTGTTATGTGATTTCTTACACTCATTGTACAATACAGAACAGTGTTTGATGCATCAGTGTATAAAGAGCTTTACTCTGTATCTAACCCACATTGTAGAGAACCGAGGAGTGTTTGATGGAGCAGTGTATAAAGAGCTTTACTTTGTATCTAACCCACATTGTAGAGAACCGAGAAGTGTTTGATGGAGCAGTGTTTAAAGTGCTTTTCTCTGTATCAAACCCGTATTGCGCCAAACAGAGAACTGCTTGATGGAGCAGTGTATAAAGAGCTTTACTGTGTACCAAACCCGTATTGAACCAAATCGAGGAATGTTTGATGGAGCATTGTATAAACAGCTTTACTGTGCATCAAACCCGTATTGCCCCAAATCGAAGAGTGTTTGATGGAGCATTGTATAAACAGCTTTACTCTGTATCAATCTCGTATTTTCCCAAACAAGGAGTGTTTGATGGAGCAGTGCATAAAGAGCTTTGCTCTGTATCTAACCCGTATTGTAGCAAACCGAGGACTGTTTGATGGAGCAGATTATAAAGAGCTTTACTATATATCAAATCCGTACTGTGCCAAACCGAGGAGTGTTTGAAGAAACAGTGTATAAAGAGCTTTAATCTGTACCTAACACGTGTTTTAGCAAACCGAGGAGTGTTCGATGTAGCAGTGCATAACGAGCTTTAGGCTGTATCTAACCCGTTTTGGACCATACCGAGGATTGTTTGATGGAGCAGTGCATAATGAGATTTACTCTGTATCAAACCCGTATTGTACCAAACCGAGGTGCGTTTGATGGAGCAGTGTATAAAGAGCTTTACTCTGTATCTAACCGTATTGTACCAAACCGAGGATTACTTGATAGAGCCGTGTATTAAGAGCGTTACTCTGTATCTAACCAGTATTCTACCAAACCGGGGAGTGTTTGATGGCGAAGTGTACATAGCATTTTACTCTTTAACTAACCCATACTCTATCTTACTGAGGAGTGTTTGATGGAGCAGTGTATAAATAGCTTTACTCTGTAGCAGTGGGGAAATTAAAAACCAGAGTGTGTCAGGAAGGGGCAGAAGGTATGGAGTAAAAGGTAAAGTAATAAAAAGTGCGAAAGCAGGAACTAAGTGTCACAAAACATGTTTGAAAGTTCTCTATCTGAATGCACGTAGCATCCGTAACAAAATAGATGAGTTAATGGCACAAATAACTACCGATGGGTATGAGCTTGTGGGCATTACAGAAACATGGCTGCAGGGTGACCATGCCTGGGAATTAAACATACCAGGTTATTTAACGATTAGGAAGGGAGGTGGGGTGGCTATGTTAATAAAGGAAGGAATCATTGTAATACAGTGAAATGATATTGGTTCAAAAGATCAGGATAATGAAACAGTTTGGGTGGAGATAAGGAATAATAAGGGGAAAAAATCACTCGTGGGCGTAGTCTATAGGCCTCTGAACAGTTGCAATTCTGTTGGACGGAGTATCAGTCAGGAAATAGTTGAGGCTTGTAATAAGGGAACATCTATAATTATGGGGGATTTTAACTATCATATTAATTGGACAAATCAAATTGGGCAGGGCTGCCTTGAGGATGAGTTCATTGAGTGTATTAGGGATTGGTTTCTTGAGCAGTATGTAACTGAACCGACCAGGGGGCAAGCAACCTTAGATCTGGTCCTGTGTAACGAGAGAGGATTAATTAAAAATGTCCTAGTAAAGGATCCCCTTGGAATGAGTGACCATAACATGGTTGAATTCCATATTCAATTAGAGGGTGAGAAGGTTGGATCTCAAACAAGCGTGCTAAGCTTGAATAAAGGAGACTATGAAGGTATGACAGCGGAATCGAGTAGAGTGGATCGGGAAAATAGATTAAAGTGCAAGACGATACATGATCAGTGGTGTACATTTAAGGAGTTATTTTAGAACTTCCAAAAAAAATATATTCCACTGAGAAGAAAAGGGTGTAAAAGAAAAGACAGCCATCCGTGGCTAAGTGAAGAAATTAAGGATAGTATTCGATTAAAAACAAGGGCAAATAAGGTAGCCAAATCTAGTGGGAGGATAGAGGATTGGGAAAACTTTAAAAGACAGCAAAAAGTAACAGAAAGATTGATTAAGAAAGGGAAGATAGATTATGAAAGTAAATTAACAAAAAATATAAAAACAGATAGTAAGAGTTTTTATAGTTATATAAAAAGAAAAAGGGTGGCTAAAGTAAATCTTGGTCCTTTAGAGGATGAAACCGGGAAATTAATGGTGGGAAATATGGAGATGGCAAAAACACTGAATGAATATTTTGTATCAGTCTTTACAGTAGAAGACACTAAGAATATCCGAACACTGGACAAACAGGGGGCTATAGGGGGGGAGGAGCTAAACACGATCAAAATCACTAAGGAAGTGGTACTCGGTAAAATAATGGGACTCAAGGCAGATCAATGACCTGGACCTGATGGCTTACATCCTAGGGTCTTGAGGGAAGTGGCGGTAGGGAGTGTGGATGCATTGGTAATAATTTTCCAAAACTCCCTGGAATCAGCAAAGGTCCCGGCAGACTGGAAAACTGCTAATGTAACGCCCTTATTTAAAAAGGGCAGTAGACAGAAGGCTGGAAACTATAGACCGGATGGCCTAACATCTGTGGTATGTAAAATATTGGAGCCCATTATTAAGGAGACAGTAACAGGACATTAGGATAATCATAATTTAGTAGGACAAAGTCAGCATGGTTTTATGAGTGGGAAGTCATGCTTGACAAATTTGCTGGAGTTCTTTGAGGAAGTAACATATAGGGTGGATAAGGGGGAACCAGTGGACGTAGTGTATTTAGACTTCCAAAAGGCATTTGACAAGGTGCCACACAAAAGATTAATGCTTAAGATAAAAAATAACGGGTTTGGGGGTAATATTCTGGCATGGATAGAGGATTGGCTATCTAACAGAAAGCAGAGAGTTGGGATAAATGGTTCATTCTCAGACTGGCAATCAGTAACTAGTGGTGTTCCACAGGGGTCAGTGCTCGGTCACCAACTCTTTACAATCTATATTAACGATTTGGAGGAGGGGACCGAGTGTAACATATCAAAGTTTGCAGATGATACTAAGGTGGGAGGGAATGTAGTGAGTGAGGAGGACATAAAAAACCTGCAAGTGGACATAGACAGGCTAAGTAAGTGGGCAGAGATTTGGCAGATGCAATACAATACTGGATTGTGTAAGGTTATGCACTTTGGCAGGTATAATCGTATAGCAAGTTATTATCTTAATTGCAAGAATTTGGAAAGTACAGAAGTACAAAGGGATCTGGGGGTCCTGGTGCACGAAACACAACAGGTTAGTATGCAGGTGCAGCAAGTGATTAAGAAGGCCAATGGAATGTTGGCTTTCATTGCTAGAGTGTTAGAATATAAAAATAGGGAGTTATTGCTTCAGTTGTACAAGGTATTGGTGAGACCGCACCTGGAATATTGCATACATTTTTGGTGTCCATACTTAAGAAAAGACATACTTGCTCTCGAGTCCGTTCAAAGAAGGTTCACTCGGTTAATCCCGGGGATGAGGGGATGGACATATTAGGACTCTACTCATTGGAGATCAGAAAAATGAGAGGCGATCTTATTGAAACATATAAGATTGTGAAGGGGTTGGATCGGGTGGATGCGGGGAGGATGCTCCCGATGATGGGTGAAACTAGAACTAGGGGGCATAGTCTTAGAATAAGGGGCTGCTCTTTCAAAACAGAGATGAGGAGGAACTACTTCACTCAGAGGGTGGTAGGTCCATGGAATATGCTGCCCCAAAAAGCTGTAGAAGCTACATCATTACATAAATTAAAACAGAAATAGACAGTTTCCAAGCAGTAAAGGGAATAAAGGGTTATGGGGAACGGGCAGGAATTTGGACATGAGTCTAGGTTCGGATCGGTCATGGCCCCGTGGGTAGCAGAGCGGGCCCAGGGGCCATGTAGCCTGATCCTGCTCCTATGTCGTGTGTCTAATTCTGTTAGATTCAGGAGATGGTTCAGTGATAGTAGATTGGCGGTTAGGATCAGATCAGCCATGATCTTATTGAATGGCGGAGCAGGCTCGAGGGGCCGATTGGCCTACTCCTGCTCCTATTTCTTATGTATCAAAACCGTATTGTATCAAACTGAGGAGTGTTTGATGGAGCATTTTATAAAGAGCTTTAATCCTTATCGAACTTGTATTGTACCAAACCGAGGAGTGTTTGATGGAGCAGTGTATAAAGTGCTTTACTCTGTATCTAATAAGTATTCTACCAAACCGAGGAGTTTTTGATGGAGAAGTGTATAAAGTGCTTTACTATGTATCTAACCCGTATTGTACCAAACCGAGGAATGTTTGATGGAGCTGTGTATAAAGTGCTTTACTCTGTGTCGAACCCGTATTGTACCAAACCGAGGAGTGTTTGATGGAACAGTGTATAAAGAGCTTTACTCTGTATCAAACCCTTATTGTAACAAACCGAGGAGTATTTTGATAGAGCAGTGTATAAAGAGAATTACTCTTTATCTAACACGTGTTGTACCAAACCGAGGAGTGTTTGATGGAGCCGTGTATAAAGAGCGTTACTCTGTACAAACAATGGGGCAGAAATTCCTCCCCAAACGCTTGAGTACAGAAGGGGTACTCATGCGTCTGGATGGAGGAAATGCCGGTTTTCAGCATGCACAGCGCATGCACTGAAAATCAGCATTTCCTCTCCTCTAACCCAAGAGTTGAACAGGCTAGCGCGTGCGCTGTAGGGGGCAGTGCGTGCATCTTGGATTTCCTCTGTTTTGGGGGATTTGCGCATGTGTAAATGCATCCGGTCTTTACGCTTGTAAAAAGCACACGTAAGTATATATTTTTACAGGTAGGTGGTGTTTTAGTGTAGTTTAGAATTTTTATCCCACAGATTTATTATTTTAAAGAATCTACAATAAGGTAAGTTTAGTTTTAGACACTTTTTATTAAAATTTATTTCTTTCAATAAAAAAAGTTATTGTTTAAATTATTTTTTTAAACTTATTTATACTTAATTTAACGATTGGAATGTTTTTTTAAATTTTAGTTAAAGTTTAACTAGTTTTTTGGGCCTCCGTAGTTTTCATGAGTTTGACAGTTCTTACTCTCAAACTCATGAATGAACCTTCCCCTCCCCTGATTGGTTGTACAGTGCTCACCTGATCCCAGCCAGCACATCGCACTAACTACGCCGCTGGATCAGGTAAGCACTGCGCACTGACATCTGAACCGGGCCTGTGACAGAAAATGCAAGCAGGCCCGGGCTTCAGATGCCAGCGTGCAGTGTGAGTGCAGAGCGGGGGCTTGCACGTGCAGCAAGCCCCCGACACCAAGTTCTGTGCCAATGTATTGTACCAAACCGAGGAGTGTTTGATGGAGCAGTGCATAACGAGGTTTACTCTGTATCTAACCCGTTTTGGACCAAATTGACGATTGTTTGATGGAGCAGTGTATAAAGAGGTTTACACTGTATCAAACCCAAATTGTACCAAACTGAGGATTGCTTGATGGAGCAGTGTGTAAAGAGGTTTACGCTGTATCAAACCCAAATTGTACCAAACTGAGGATTGCTTGATGGAGCAGTGTAGAAAGCGCTTTGCTCTGTATGTAACCCACACGGTACCAAACCGAGGAGTGTTAGATGGAGAAGTTTATATAACGCTTTACTCTATACCCAACCCGTACTCTACCAAACTGAGGAGTGTTTGATGGAGCAGTGTATAAAGAGCCTTACTCTGTATCTAAACTGTCTTGCATCAAATCGAGGAGAGTTTGATACTGTAGTTGATAATGGGCATTACTCTGTATCAAACCCATATTGTACCAAACCGAGAAGTGTTTGACAGAGCAGTGTATGAAGTGCTTTACTCTGAATCTAACAAGTATTCTACCAAACCGAGGACTGTTTGATGGAGCAGTGTATAAAGCGCTTTACTATGTATCTAACCCTTATTGTACCTAACCGAGGATTGTTTGATGGAGCAGTTTATAAAGAGCTTTAATCCTTATCGAACTTGTATTGTACCAAACCGAGGAGTGTTTGATGGAGCAATGTATAAAGTGCTTTACTCTGTATCGAATAAGTATTCTACCAAACCGAGGAGTTTTTGATGGAGAAGTGTATAAAGTGCTTTACTATGTATCTAACCCGTATTGTACCAAACTGAGGAATGTTTGATGGAGCTGTGTATAAAGAGCTTTACTCTGTTTCGAACCCGTATTGTACCAAACCGAGGAGTGTTTGATGGAACAGTGTATAAAGAGCTTTACTCTGTATCAAACCCTTATTGTAACAAACCGAGGATTATTTTGATGGAGCAGTGTATAAAGAGATTTACTCTTTATCTAACACGTGTTGTACCAAACCGAGGAGTGTTTGATGGAGCCGTGTATAAAGAGCGTTACTCTGTACAAACAATGGGGCAGAAATTCCTCCCCAAACGCTTGAGTACAGAAGGGGTACTCACGCGTCTGGATGGAGGAAATGCCGGTTTTCAGCATGCACAGCGCAAGCACTGAAAATCAGCATTTCCTCTCCTCTAACCCAAGAGTTGAACAGGCTAGCGTGTGCGCTGTAGGGGGCAGTGCGTGCATCTTGGATTTCCTCTGTTTTGGGGGATTTGCGCATGTGTAAAGGCATCCGGTCTTTACGCTTGTAAAAAGCACACGTAAGTATATATTTTTACAGGTAAGTGGTGTTTTAGTGTAGTTTAGAATTTTTATCCCACAGATTTATTATTTGAAAGAATCTACAATAAGGTAAGTTTAGTTTTAGACACTTTTTATTAAAAATTTATTACTTTCAATAAAAAAAGTTATTGTTTAAATTATTTTTTTAAACTTTTTTATACTTAATTTAACGATTGGAATGTTTTTTTAAATTTTAGTTAAAGTTTAAATAGTTTTTTGGGCCTCCGTAGTTTTCATGAGATTGACAGTTCTTACTCTCAAACTCATGAATGAATCTTCCCCTCCCCTGATTGGTTGTACAGTGCTCACCTGATCCCAGCCAGCACATCGCACTAACTACGCCGCTGGATCAGGTAAGCACTGCGCACTGACATCTGAACCGGGCCTGTGACAGAAAATGCAAGCAGGCCCGGGCTTCAGATGCCAGCGTGCAGTGTGAGTGCAGAGCGGGGGCTTGCACGTGCAGCAAGCCCCCGACACCAAGTTCTGTGCCAATGTATTGTACCAAACCGAGGAGTGTTTGATGGAGCAGTGCATAACGAGGTTTACTCTGTATCTAACCCGTTTTGGACCAAATCGACGATTGTTTGATGGAGCAGTGTATAAAGAGGTTTACACTGTATCAAACCCAAATTGTACCAAACTGAGGATTGCTTGATGGAGCAGTGTATAAAGAGGTTTACGCTGTATCAAACCCAAATTGTACCAAACTGAGGATTGCTTGATGGAGCAGTGTAGAAAGCGCTTTGCTCTGTATGTAACCCACACGGTACCAAACCGAGGAGTGTTAGATGGAGAAGTTTATATAACGCTTTACTCTATACCCAACCCGTACTCTACCAAACTGAGGAGTGTTTGATGGAGCAGTGTATAAAGAGCCTTACTCTGTATCTAAACTGTCTTGTATCAAATCGAGGAGAGTTTGATAGAGTAGTTGATAATGGGCATTACTCTGTATCAAACCCATATTGTACCAAACCGAGAAGTGTTTGACAGAGCAGTGTATGAAGTGCTTTACTCTGAATCTAGCAAGTATTCTACCAAACCGAGGATTGTTTGATGGAGCAGTGTATAAAGCGCTTTACTATGTATCTAACCCTTATTGTACCTAACCGAGGATTGTTTGATGGAGCAGTTTATAAAGAGCTTTACTCTGTATCTAACTCGTATTGTACCAGACAGAGGAGTATTTGATGCAACAGTTTATAAAGAGCTTTAATGTATATCTAACCCGTATTGTACCAAACCGACGAGTGTTTGATGGAGCAGTGTATAAACAACTTTACGCTGTATCTAACACATATTGTAACAATCCGAGGAGTGATTAATGGAGCAATGCATAAATAGCTTTACTCTCTATCGAACCCGTATTGTGCCAATCTGAGGAGTGTTTGATGAAGCAGTGTATGAAGAGCTTTGCTCTGTATCTAACCCGTACTGTATAAAACCGAGGACTGTCTAATGGAGCAGTGTATAAAGTGCTTTAAGCTTTGTCAAACCCGTATTTTACCAAACCAGGAGTGTTTGATGGAGCAGTCTATAAAGAGCTTTACTGTGTATCAAACCCGTACTGTGCCAAACCGAGGAGTGTTTGATGGAACATTGTATAAAGAGTTTTACTCTGTACCAAACCTGTATTGTACCAAACCGAGGAGTGTTTGAAATAGCAGTTTATAGAGAGCTTTACTCTGTATCTAACAGGAGTTGCACCAAACCGAGGAGTTTTTGATTGAGCATTGTATCAGGAGATTTATTTTTTAACTAACACCTATTGTTCCAATCCGAGGAGTGTTTGATGGAGCAAATTATAAAGAGCTTTACTCTGTATCAAACCCGAACTGTACCAAACAGAGGTGTGTTTGATGGAGCAGTGTATATAGAGCTTAATTCTGTATCTAAACCGTATTGTACCAAACGGCAGAGTGTTTGATGGAGCAATGTATAAAGAGCATTACTCTGTATCTTGCACGTATTGTTCCAAACCGAGGAGTGTTTGATGGAGCAGTGTTAAAAAGCTTTCCTCTGTATCAAACCCGTATTGTACCAAATCGAGTAGTGTTTGATGGTGCAGTTTTTAATTGCTTTACTCTGTATCTAACCCCTATTGTACCAAACCGAGGAGTGTTTGATGGAGCAGTTTATAAAGAGCTTTACTCAGTATGTAACACGTATTGTACCAAACTGAGGAGTGTTTGATGGAGCAGTGCATAAGGAGATTTACTTATTAACTGACACCTATTGTACCAATCCGAGGACTGTTTGATGAAGCAGTGTATGAAGTGCTTTACTCTGTATGAAAACCGTACTGTACCAAACAGAGGAGTATTTGATGGAGCAGTGTATAAAGAGCATAATTCTGTATCTAACCCGTATTGTACCAATCCGAGGAGTGTTTAATGGAGCAGCATATAAATAGCTTTAATCTCTATCCAACCCGTTTTGGACCAAACCGAGGACTGTTTGATGGAGCTGTGTATAAAGAGCTTTACTCTATTTCTAACCTGTATTGTACCAATCCAAGGATTATTTGATTGTGCAGTGTATAAAGTGTTTTACTCTGTATCTAACCAGTATTGGACCAAACCGAGTAGTGTTTGATGGAGCAGTGTGTAAAGAGCTTTACTCTGTATGTCACACATATCGTACCAAACCTAGGAGTGTTGATGGAGAAGTGTATGAAGAGATTTACTCTGTACCCAAACCCGGATTCTAACAACCCGTGTAGTTTTTGAGGGAGAAGTATATAAAAAGTTTTAATCTGCATCTAACCGGTATTGTACCAAACATGGAGTGTTTGATGGAGCAGTGTATAAAGAGCCTTACTCTGTATCTAACAAGCATTCTACCAAACCGAGGATTGTTTGATGGAGCAGTGTATAAAGCGCTTTACTATGTATCTAAGCCTTATTGTAACAAACCGAGGATTGTTTGATGGACCAGTTTATAAAGAGCTTTACTCTGTGTCTAACTCTTATTGTACCAGACAGAGGAATGTTTGATGGAGCAGTTTATAAAGAGCTTTACTCTGTATGTAACCCCTATTGTACCAAACCGAATAGTGTTTGATGGAGCAATTTATAAAGAGCATTAATTTGTACCAAACACTTATTCTACCAAAAGGTGGAGTTTTTGATGGAGCTGTTTATAATGAGCTTTAAGCTGTATCAACCCGTATTTTACCAAGTGGAGGAGTGCTTGATGGAGCAGTGTATAAAGCGCTTTACTCTGTATCTAACCCATATTGTACCAAACCGAGGAGTGTTTGATGTAGCAATGTATAAAGCACTTTAATGTGCATCTAACACGTATTGTTCCAAATGCAGGAGTGTTTGATGTAGCAGTGTATAAAGAGCTTTACTCTGTATCTAACCCGTATTGTAACATTTCGAGGAGTTTTTGATGGGCAGTGTATAAAGAGATTTACTCTGTATCTAATTCGGATTGTACCAAAACGATGAGTGTTTAATGGAGCAGTGTATAAAGAGCTTTACTCTGTATCTAACCCGTTTTGGACCAAGCCAAGGATTGTTTGATGGAGCAGTGTATATAGCGCTTTACGCTGTATCTAACCCCTATTGTACCAAACCGAGGAGTGCTTGATGGAGCATTGTATAAAGAGCTTCAGTCTGTACCAAACCCATATTGAACCATATCGTGGAGTTTTTGATAGAGCAGTGTATAAAGCACTTTACTCAATTTATCTCCAGTATCGCACACAAACCAAGGAGTGTTTGATGGAGCAGTCTATAAAGAGCTTTAAACTTTATCGCAATTGTATTGTACCAAACTGAGGAGTGTTTGATGGAGCAGTGCATAAAGTGCTTTAATCTGTATCCGAACCGTATTGTAGCAAATGGAGCAGTGTTTGATGGAGCCATGTATAGAGCACTTTAATCTGTATCTAACCGGTATTGCATCAAATCGAGGAGTTTGAAGGTGCAGTGCATAAAGCGCTTTTTTCTGCATCTAACCAGTATTAGAAAAAACCGAGGAGTGCTTGATGGAGCAGTGTTTAAAGAGCTTTACTATGTATCAAACCCGTTTTGTACCAAACCGAGGAGTGTTTGATGGAGCAATTTTTAAAGAGCTTTACTCTGTATCTACCTCGTATTGTACCAGGCTGAGAAGTGTTTCACGGAGCAGTGTATAAAGAGATTTTCTTTGTATCGAACCCGTATTGTACAAACCAAGGACTGTTTGATGGAGCATTGTATAAAAATCTTTACTGTGTATCAAACCCGTATTGCACCAAACAGAGGAGTGTTGGATGGAGCAGTTTGTAAAGAGCTTGACTCTGTATCAAACCTGGATTGAACCAAACCGAGGACTTTTTGATGGAGAAGTTTATAAAGAGCTTTACTCTGTATCAAACCCGTATTGCACCAAACCGAGGATTGTTGGATGGAGCATTGTATAAACAGCTTTACGTTGTATCAAACCCGTATTGGACCAAACCGAGGAGTGTTTGATGGAGCAGTGTATAAAGAGCTTTACTCTGTTTCTAAACCGTATTGTACCAAATGGAGGATTGTTTGATGAAGCAGTTTATAAAGTGCTTTACTCTGTATCTAACCCGTATAGTAACAATCTGAGGAGTGATTAATGGAGCAATGTATAACTAACTTTAATCTGTATCTAACCCGCATTGTACCAAAAAGAGGAAAGTTTGATGGAGCCGTGTATAAAGAGCTTTACTCTGTACAAATCCTATATTGGACCAAACCGATGAGTGCTTGATGGAGCCGTGCATAACGAGATTTTCTCTGTATCTAACCCATTTTGGAGAATACCGAGGATTGTTTTATTGGAGCAGTTCATAAAGAGGTGTACGCTGTATCAAACCCATATTGGACCACAAACGAGGATTGTTTGATGGAGCAGTGTGTAAAGCGCTGTACTCTGTATTTTACCCGTATTGTACCAAACCTAGCAGTGTTTGATGGAGCAGTGTATAAAGAGCTTGAATCTGTATCAAACCCGTATTGTCACAAAGCGAAGATTTTTTGATGGAGCAGAGTATAAAGAGCTTTACTCTGTATCAAACACGCATTGTCCCAAACCGAGGAGTGTTTGATGGACCAGTGTATAAAGAGATTTACTCTGTATCAAACTTTATTGTACCAAACCGAGGTGCGTTAGATGGAGCAGTGTATAAAGAGCTTTACTCTGTATCTAACACGTATTGTACCAAACCGAGGAGTGTTTGATGGAGAAATGTCGATAGCGCTTTGCTCTATATCTAACCCGTACTCTACCAAACTGAGGAGTGTTTGATGGACTAGTTGATAAAGAGATTTACTCTGTATCAATCCCGTATTGTACCACTCTGAGGAGTGTTTAATGGAGCAGTGTATAAAGTGCTTTACTATGCATCTAACGCGTATTGTACCAAACCAAGAATTGTTTGATGGAGCAGTTTATAAAGAGCTTTACTCTGTATCTTACTCGTATTGTACCAGACTGAGGTGTGTTTGATGGAGCAGTTTAAAAGAACTTTTCTCAGTATCAAACCCGTATTGCACCAAACCGAGGAGTGCTTGATGGAGCAAAGTTTAAATAGCTTTACTCTGTATCAATCCCGTTTTGTACCAAACCGAGGAGTGTTTGATGGAGCAGGGTATATATAACTTTACTCTGATTCTAAACCGTATTGTACCAAACGGTGGATTGTTTGATGGAGCAGTGTATAAAGAGCTTTACTCTTTATCAAACCCGTATTGTACCAAACCAACGAGTGTTTGATGGAGCAGTGTGTAAAGAGCTTTACTCTTTATCAAACCCGTATTTTAGCAAACCGAGGAGTGTTTGATGGAGCAGTTTATAAAGAGCTTTACTGTGTATCAAACCCGTACTGTGCCAAACCGGGGAGTGCTTGATGGAACAGTGTATAAAGAGATTTACTCTGTATCAAAATAGTATTGTACCAAGCCGAGGAGTGTTTGATAGAGCAATTTATAAAGAGCTTTACTCTGTATCAAACATGTATTGTACCAATCCGAGGAGTGTTTAATGGAGCAGTATATAAATAGATTTAATCTGTATCCAACCCGTATTGTACCAAACCAAGGAGTGTTTGATGGAGCAGTTTATAAAGAGCTTTACGTTGTATCTAACCCCTATTGTCCCAAACCGAGGAGTGTTTGATGGAGCAGTTTATGAAGAGCTTAAGTCTGTACCAAACCCGTATTTTACCAAACCGAGGAGTGTTTGATGTAGCAGTGTATAAAGCACTTTAATCTGCATCTAACACGTATTGTTCCAAATGGAGGAGTGTTTGAAGGAGCAGTGGATAAAGCGTTTTACTCCGTATCTAATCCGTATTGTACCAAACAGAGGAGTGTTTGATGGAGCAGTGTATAAAGCGCTTTACTCAATATCTCTCCTGTATTGTACCAAGCAGAGGAGTGTTTGATGGAGCAGTGTATAAAGCACTTTACTGTCTATCTAACCCGTATTGTACCAAACAGAGGAGTGTTTGATGGAGCAGTGTATAAAGCGCTTTACTCAATATCTCTCCTGTATTGTACCAAGCAGAGGAGTGTTTGATGGAGCAGTGTATAAAGCACTTTACTGTCTATCTAACCCGTATTGTACCAAACAGAGGAGTGTTTGATGGAGCAGTGTATAAAGCGCTTTACTCAATATCTCTCCTGTATTGTACCAAGCAGAGGAGTGTTTGATGGAGCAGTGTATAAAGCACTTTACTGTCTATCTAACCCGTATTGTACCAAACCGAGGAGTGTTTGATGGAACAGTTTATAAAGAGCTTTACTCTGTATCTACCTCGTATTGTATCAAACCGAGAAGTGTCTGATGGAGCATTGTATAAACAGCTTTAATCTGTATCGAACCCGTATTGAACCAAATGGTGGACTTTTTGATAGAGCAGTATATAAAGCGCTTTACTCAATTTCTATCCCGTATCGTACACAAACCAACGAGTGTTTGATGGAGCAGTCTATAAAGATCTTTAATCTTTATCGAACCTGCATTGTACCAAACCGAGGAGTGTTTGATGCAGCAGTGTATAAACAGCTTTAATCTGTATGCAACCCGTACTGCACCAAATGGAGGAGTCTTTGATGGAGCAGTGTATAATGAGCTTTACTCTGTCTAACATGTATTGTACCAAACCGAGGAGTGTTTGATGGAACAGTTTATAAAGAGCTTTACTCTGTATCTACCTCGTATTGTATCAAACCGAGAAGTGTCTGATGGAGCATTGTTTAAACAGCTTTAATCTGTATCGAACCCGTATTGCACAAAACCGAGGAGTGTTTGATGGAGCAGAGAATAAAGAGCTTTGATCTGTATCTAACCCGTATTGTACCAAACCGAGGACTGTTTGATGGAGCAGTGTATAAAGAGATTTACTCTTTATCAAACCCGTACTGTGCCAAACCGATGAGTGTTTGATGGAGCACTGTATAAACAGCATTAATCTGTATCTAACATGTGTTGTACAAAACCGAGGAGTGTTTGATGGAGCAGAGAATAAAGAGCTTTGATCTGTATCTAACCCGTATTGTACCAAACCGAGGACTGTTTGATGGAGCAGTGTATAAAGAGATTTACTCTTTATCAAACCCGTACTGTGCCAAACCGATGAGTGTTTGATGGAGCACTGTATAAACAGCATTAATCTGTATCTAACATGTGTTGTACAAAACCGAGGAGTATTTGATGCAGGCCGTGTATGAAGCACTTTACTCTGTACTAACCCTGTACTGTACCAAACCGAGGAGTGATTGATGGAGCAGTGCATAACCAGCTTTAATCTGTATCTAACCCGTTTTGGACCAAACCGAGGATTTTTTGATGGAGCAGTGTATAAAGCGATTTACCATGTATCTAACTCATATAGTACCAAACCGACGATTGTTTGACGGAACATTTTATAAAGAGATTTACTCTGTATCTAACTCGTAATGTACCAAACCGATGAGTGTTTGATGGAGCAGTGTATAAAGAGCTTTACTCTGTATCAAACCTGTTTTGTACCAAACTGAGGACTGTTTGATGGAGCAGTTTATGAAGTGCTTTACTGTGTAACCAACACGTATTGCACCAAACCGAGGAGTGTTTGATGGAGCATTGTATAAGCAGCTTTACTGTGTATCAAACCAGCATTTTGAATAAACCGAGGAGTGATTGATGGAGCATTGTATAAAATGCTTTACTCTGTATCAATCCCGTATTGTGCCAAACCGGGGAGTGTTTGCTGGAGCAGTGCATAAAGAGCTTTACTCTGTATCTAAACCGTATTGTACCAAACAGAGAATTGTTTGATGGAGCTGTGTATAAAGATCTTTACTCTGTATCTAACCCGTATAGTAACAATCCGAGGAGTAATTAATTGATCAATGTATAAATAGCTTTAATCTGTATCTAAACCGTAGTGTACCAAACAGAGGAATGTTTGATGGAGCTGTGTTTAAAGAGCTTTGCTCTGCATCAAAACCGTATTGTACCAAACCGAGGAGTGTTTGATGGAGCAGAGAATAAAGGGGTTTGCTCTGTATCTAACCCGTATTGTACCAAACCGAGGAGTGTTTGATGGAGCAGAGAATAAAGGGGTTTGCTCTGTATCTAACCCGTATTGTACCAAACCGAGGACTGTTTGATGGAGCAGTGTATAAAGAGCTTTACTCAATATCTCTCCCGTATTGTAACAAACTGAGGGGTGTTTGATGGAGCAGTGTATAAAGCACATTACTCTCTATCTAACCCGTATTGTACCAAACAGAGGAGTGTTTGATGGAGTAGTGTATAAAGAGCTTTACTCTGTATCTAACCCACATTGTAGAGAACCGAATAGTGTTTGATGGAGTAGTGTATAAAGAGATTTACTCTGTGTCTAACTCATATTTTACCAAACCGAGGAGTGTTTGATGGAGCAGGGTACAAAGAGCTTTACTCTGTATCAAACCCGTCTCGTACCCAAACCAAGGAGTGTTTGATGGAGCAGTTTATAAAGAGCTTTAATTCTTATCGAACTTGTATTGTAACAAACCGAGGAGTGTTTGTTGGAGCAGTGTATAAAGAGCTTTAATCTGTATCTAACCCGTATTGCACCAAACCGAGGATTGTTTGATGGAGCAGTTTATAAAGAGCTTTACTCTGTATCTAACTCGTATTCTACCAGACTGAGGAGTGTTTGGTGGATCAGTTTATAAAGAGCTTTACTCTATATCTAACCCGTATTGTACCAAACCGACGAGTGTTTGATGGAGCAGTTTATAAAGAGCATTTCTCCATTTCAAACCCTTATTGTAACAAACCGAGGACTGTTTGATGGAGCAGTGTATAATGAGCTTTACTGTGTATCAAACCCGTGTTGCACCAAATCGAGGAGTGTTTGATGGAGCATTGTATAAAGATCTTTACTGGTATCAAACTCGTATTGCACCAAACCGAGGAATGTTTGATGGAGCAGTGTATAAAGAGCTTTACTCTGTATCCAAACTGTATTGTATCAAATGGAGGATTGTTTGATGGTGCAGTGTATAAAGATCTTTACTCTGTATCGAACCCGTATTGCAACAATCCGAGGATTGATTAATGGAGCAATGTATAAATAGCGTTAATCTGTATCTAGCCGCATTGTACCAAACCGAGGAGTGTTTGATGGAGTTGTGTCTGAAGAGCTTTACTCTGTATGGAACCTGTATTGCACCAAACCGAGGAGTGTTTGATGGAGCAGTGTATAAAGAGCTTCGCTCTGTATATAACCCGTATTGTACCAAACCCAGGAGTGTTTGATGGAGCAGTGTATAAAAAGCTTTACTGTGTATCAAACCCGTACTGTGCCAAACCGAGGAGTGTTTGATGGAACAGTGTATAAAGATCTTTATGCTGCATCAAACCCGCAATGTACCAAATCTATGAGTGTTTGATGGAGCATTGTATAAAGAGCTTTGTTCTGTATCTAACACGTGTTTTACCAAACCGAGGAGTGTTTGATGGAGCAGTGTATTAATCGCTTTACTCTGTATCTAACCCGTATTATACCAAATCTAACAGTGTTTGATGGAGCAGTGTATAAAGTGCTTGACTCTGTATCAAACCCGTATTGTCACAAACCGAGGAATTTTTGATGGAGCAGAGGAAAAGATCTTTATACTGATCCTAACCCATATTGTCCCAAACCGAGGAGTGTTTGATGGACCAGCGTATAAAGAGATTTACTCTATATCAATCCCGTATTGCACCAAACCGAGGTGCATTTGATGGAGCAGTGTATAAAGAGCTTTACTCTGTATCTAACCGTATTGTACCAAACCGAGGATTGCTTGATGGAGCAGTGTATCAAGAGCTTTACTCTGTATCTATCCCGTATTGTACCAAACCGAGGAGTGTTTGATGGAGAAGTGTATATAGTGCTTTACTCTATATCTAACCCGTACTCTAACAAACTGAGGAGTGATTGATGGAGCAGTGTATAAAGAGCTTTACTCTGTATCCAAACCATATTGTATCAAACCGAGGAGTGTTTGATGGAATAGTTGATAAAGAGCATTACTCTGTATCAAACCCGTATTGTACCAAACCGAGGAGTGTTTTAAAGGAGCAGCGTATAAAGTGCTTTACTCTGTATCTAACAAGTATTCTACCAAACCGAGGAGTTTTTGATGGAGCAGTTTATAAAGCGCTTTACCATGTATCTAACCCGTATTGTACCAAACCGAGGACTTTTTGATGGAGTTGTTTATAAAGAGCTTTACTCTGTAACAATCCCGCACTGTACCAAACCGAGGAGTGTTTGAAGGGGCAGTGTGTAAATAGCTTTACTCTGTATCTGAACCATATTGTACCAAATGGAGGATTGTTTGATGGAGCAGTGTATAAAGAGATTTACTCTGTATCTAACCCGTACTGTAACAATCCGAGGAGTGATTAATGGAGCAATGTATAAATAGCTTTAATCTGTATCTAACCCGTTATGTACCAAACCGAGGAATATTTGATGGAGCAGTGTATAAAGAGCTTTACTCTATATCTAAACGATATTGTAACAATCCGAAGTCTGATTAATGGAGCAATGTTTAAATAGCTTTAATCTGTATCTAACCCGAATTGTACCAAACCGAGGAGTGTTTGATGGAGCAGTGTATAAAAAGATTTACTCTGTATCGAACCCGTATTGAACCAAACCGAATTGTGTTTGATGGAGCAGTGTATAAATAGCTTTACTCTGTATCAAACCCGTATTGAACAAAACCGAGAACTGTTTGATGGAGCAGTGTTAAAGAGCTTTACTGTGTATCAAACCCGTATTGCACCAAACAGAGGAGTGTTTAATGAAGCATTGTATGAACAGCTTTACCCTGTATGAAACCCGTATTGTACCAAATCGAGGAGTGCTAGATGTAGCAGTGTTTAATGAGCTTTACTCTGTATCAATCCCGTATTGTACCAAACCGAGGAGTGTTTGATGGAACAGTGTCTAGAACATAAGAACATAAGAACATAAGAAATAGGAGCAGGAGTAGGCCAATCGGCCCCTCGAGCCTGCTCTGCCATTCAATAAGTTCA
Organism: Somniosus microcephalus; assembly: GCF_052327205.1. NCBI lineage: Eukaryota > Metazoa > Chordata > Chondrichthyes > Squaliformes > Somniosidae > Somniosus > Somniosus microcephalus. Next base: position 10,768,626 of record NW_028225183.1, on the reverse strand, counting down.
AGGCTGATCTGATCCTAACCGCCAATCTACTATCACAGAACCATCTCCTGAATCTAACAGAATTAGACACACGAAATAGGAGCAGGATCAGGCTACACGGCCCCTGGGCCCGGTCCGCTACCCACAGGGCCATGACCGATCCGAACCTAGACTCATGTCCAAATTCCTGCCCGCTCCCCATAACCCTTAATTCCCTTTACTTCTAGGAAACTGTCTATTTCTGTTTTAAATTTATGTAATGATGTAGCTTATACAGCTTTTGGGGGCAGCATATTCCATGGACCTACCAACCTCTGAATGAAGTACTTCCTCCTCTTCTCACTTTTGAAAGAGCAGCCTCTTATTCTAAGACTATGCCCCCTAGTTCTAGTTTCACCCATCATCAGGAACATTCTCCCCGCATCCACCTGATCCAACCCCTTCACAATCTTATATGTTTCAAAAAGATCGCCTCTCATTCTTCTGAACTCCAATGAGTAGAGCCCCAATCTACTCAACCTCTCCTCATATGTCCATCCCCTCATCCCCGGGATTAACCAAGTGAACCTTCTTTCGACAGACTCGAGAGCAAGTATGTATTTTCTTAAGTATGGACACCAAAGCTCTATGCAGTATTCCAGGTGCGGTCTCACTAATACCTTGTACAACTGAAGCAATACCTCCTTATTTTTACATTCTATCCCCCTAGCAATGAAAGCCAACATTCCATTGGCCTTCTTAATAACTTGCTGCACCTGTATACTAATCTTTTGTGTTTCGTGCACCAGGACCCCCAGATCCCTTTGTATTTCAGTACTTTCCAGTTTCTTGCCATTAAGATAATAACTTGCTCTACGATTTTTCCTGCCAAAGTGCATAAACTCACACTTTCCAATATTGTATTCCATCTGCTAAAACTGTGCCCACTTACTTAGCCTGTCTATGTCCCCTTGCAGTTTTTTTATGTCCTCCTCACTCACTACTTTCTGTCCCATCTTATTATCATCTGCAAACTTTGATATGTTACACTCGGTCCCCTCCTCCAAATCGTTAATATAGATTGTAAAGAGTTGGGGAGCCAGCACCGAACACTGCGGAACACCATTAGATACTGATTGCCAGTCTGAGAATGAACCATTTATCCCAACTCTCTGCCTTCTGTTAGATAGCCAATCCTCTATCCATGCCAGAATATTACCCCCAATCCCGTTAATTTTTATCTTAAGCAATAATCTTTTGTGTGGCACCTTGTCCAATGCCTTTTGGAAGTCTAAATACACTACGCCCACTGGTTCCCCTTTATCCACTCTCTATGTTACTTCCTCAAAGAACTCCAGCAAATTTGTCAAACATGACTTCCCCTTCATAAAACCATGCTGACTTTGTCCTATTAAATTATGATTATCCAAATGTCCTGTTACTGTCTCCTTAATAAAGGACTCCAAAATGTTACCTACCACAGATGTTAGGCTTACCAGGCTATTGTTTCCAGCCTTCTGTCTACTGCCCTTTTTAAATAAGGGTGTTACTTTAGCAGTTTTCCACTCTGCCGGGACCTTTGCCGAGTCCAGGCAGTTTTGGAAAATTATTACCAATGCATCCACAATCCCTACCGCCACTTCCCTCAAGACCCTAGGATGTAAGCCATCCGGCCCAGGTAATTTATCTGCCTTGAGTCCCATTATTTTACCGAGTACCACATCCTTAGTTATTTTGATCGTGTTTAGCTCCTCCCCCCCTATAGCCCCCTGTTTGTCCAGTGTTGGGATATTCTAAGTGTCCTCGACTGTAAAGGCTGATACAAAATATTCATTCAGTGTTTTTGCCATCTCCTTATTTCCCACCATTAATTTCCCGGTCTCATCCTCTAAGGGACCAACATTTACTTTAGCCACCCTTTTTCTTTTTATATAACTATAAAAACTCTTACTATCTGTTTTTTATTTTTTGCTAATTTACTTTCATAATCTATCTTCCCTTTCTTAATTAATCTTTTTGTTATTTTCTGCTCTCTTTTAAAGTTTTCCCAATCCTCTATCCTCCCACTAGATTTGGCTACCTTATATGCCCTTGTTTTTACTCGAATACTATCCTTAATTTCTTTACATAGCCACAGATGGCTGTCTTTTCTTTTACACCTTTATCTTCTTAGTGGAATATATATTTTTTGGATGTTGTAAAATAACTCCTTATATGTACACCACTGATCATGTATCGTCTTACCCTTTAATCGATTTTCCCAATCCACTCTAATCAATTCCGCTCTCATACCTTCATAGTCTCCTTTATTCAAGCTTAGCACGCTTGTTTGAGATCCAACCTTCTCACTCTCTAATTGAATATGGAATTCAACCATGTTAAGGTCACTCATTCCAAGGGGATCCTTTACTAGGACATTTTTAATTAACCCTGTCTTGTTACACAGGACCAGATCTAAGGTTGCTTGCCCCCTGGTCGATTCAGTTACATACTGCTCAACAAACCCACCCCTAATACACTCAATGAACTCATCCTCAAGGCAGCCCTGTCCAATTTGATTTGTCCAATTAATATGATGGTTATAATCCCCCATAATTATAGATGTTCCCTTATTAAAAGCCTCAACTATTTCCTGATTGATACTCCGTCCAACGGAGTACAAACTGTTCGGAGGCCTATAGGCTATGCCCACTAGTGTTTTTTTCCCCTTATTATTCCTTAACTCCACCCAAACTGTTTCATTATCCTGATCTTTTGACCCAATATCATTTCTCTGTATTACAGTGATGCCTTCCTTTATTAACATAGCCACCCCACCTCACCTTCCTTCCTGCCTGTCCTTCCTGATCGTTAAATAACCTGGTATTTTTAATTCCCAGGCATTGTCACCCTGCAGCCATGTTTCTGTAATGGCCACAAGATCATACCCATATGTAGTTATTTGTGCCATTAACTCGTCTATTTTGTTACGAATGCTACGTGCATTCAGATAGAGATCTTTCAAATATGTTTTGTGACACTTAGTTCCTGCTTTTGCCTTTTTTTTACTTTACCTTTTACTCCATACCTTCTGCCCCATCCTGATAAGCTCTGTTTTTTAATTTCCCCACTGCTACCTAAGTCTATGACCTTCTCTGTTGTCATTTTTATTATTTGCTCTCTAGGAACCTACCCCCCACTAGTTAGTTTAAAGCCCTCTCCACAGCCCTAGCTAAATGATCCGCCAGGACTCTAGCCCCAGCACTGGCCAAGTGAAGCCCATCGCAACGGAACAGCTCCCTCCTGCCCCAGTACTGGTGCCAGTGTCCCAGGAAGCAAACCCCATTTCTCCCACACAAGTCTTTGAGCCAGTCTCAAGATATTTACTCTGTATCTAAACTGTATTGTACCAAACGTAGGATTGTTTGACTGAGCGGTGTATAAGGAGTTTTTCTCTGTATCTAACCTGTATTGTCCCAAACCGAGGAGTGTTTGAAGGAGCAGTGTATAAAGAGCTTTAGTCTGTAGCTAACCCGTATATTCACAAACCGAGGAATGTTTGATGGAGTAGAGTATAAAAGCTTTATTCTGTATCTAACCCGTATTCTATCAACCAGAGGAGTGTTTGATGGAGCTGTGTATAAAACGCTATACACTGTATCTAACCCGTTTTGTACCAAACCGAGGTTGGTTTGATGGAAAAGTGTATAAAGAGCTTTACTCTGTAAGTAACCCGTATTGTACCAAACCGAGGAGTGTTTGATGGAGCAGTTGATTAGGAGAATTTCTCTGTATCTAACCCGTATTGTAACAAACCGAGGAGTATTTGATGGAGCAGTGTATTAAGTGCTTTACTCTGTATCTAACCCGTATTGTACCAAACCGAGGATTGTATGATGGAGCAGTTAATAAACAGCTTTACTCTGTATCTAACTCCTAATGTACCAGACTGAGGAGTGTTTGATGGAGCAGTTTATAATGAGCTTTACTCTATATCAAACCCATATTGTACCAAACCGAGGACTGTTTGATGGAGCAGTGTATAAAGAGCTTTACTCTATATCAAACCCGTATTGCACCAAACCGAGGAGTGTTTGATGGAGCATTGTATAAACAGCTTTATTCTGTATCAATCCCGTATTGTACCAAACCGAGGAGTGATTGATGGAGCAGTGTATAAAGAGCTTTACTCTGTATCTAAACTGTATTGTACCAAACTGAGGATTGTTTGATGGAGCAGTGTATGAAGAGCTTTGCTCTGTATCTAACACGTGTTTTGCAAAACGAGGAATGTTTGATGGAGCCGTGCATCAAGAGCTTTACTCTGTATCTAACCCGTTTTGGACCAAACCGAGGATTGTTTGATGGAGCAGTGTATAAAGAGGTTTACGCTGTATCAAACCCGTATTGTACCAAACCGAGGATTGTTTGATGGAGCAGTGTATAAAGCACTTTTATCTGTATCTAACCCGCATTGTCACAAACCGAGCAGTGTTTGATGGAGCAGTGTATAAAGAGCTTTACTCTTTATCTAATGCGTATTGTCACTAACTGAGGAGTGTTTGATGGACCAGTGTATAAAGAGATTTACTCTGTATCAAACCCGTATTGTACCAAACCGAGGTGCGTTTGATGGAGCAGTGTATAAAGAGCTTTCCTCTGTATCTAACCGTATTGTACCAAACCGAGGATTGCTTGATGGAGCAGTGTATATAAATCTTTACTCTGTATTTAACCCATATTGTACCAAACCGAGGAATGTTTGATGGAGAAGTGTATATAGCGCTTTACTCTATATCTAACCCGGACTCTACCAAACTAAGGAGTGTTTGATGGAGCACTGTATAAAGAGCTGCACTCTGTATCTAAACCGTATTGCATCAAACCGAGGAGTGTTTGATGGAGTAGTAGATAAAGACACATCGCCAAAGCTTTGGAAAACTTAGATTTAGAGGATGAAAATAGTACACTCTTACAATATGTAGATGTCCTCCTAATCGCATCAGATACTCACCAGGGACATATGGAGGCCCTAACAAAAGTTTTATCAGCCCTACGGGATGCGGGTTTTAAGGCAACCCAGCCAATTCTCAGATAGGAAAATCAGAAGTCATGTACCTGCGGTATAGGGTCTGTTTGGGAAAGAGGCTATGCCAGATGAGAGGAAAGAGGAAATCAGCCGAATGCCCAGACCCATAGACGTCTCTTTAACTTCAGCAGGAACTTTATAGAGGGATTCTCGCACAAGGCAGCACCCCTGTATGAATTAACAAAGGGGGGTAGGGCAGCAGGAGAACCCATTGAGTGAACAGGAGCGCAGGAAGAAGCTTTTTCAAAGCTTAAACGTGCCCTGACCGCTGCTCCCGCGCTAAAATTACCTGACCAGGGAAGACCGTACCACATATTCTGTCATAACCATGCCGGACACTATAGCGCCGTAGCAGCCCAGGAGCATGGAGGAAGCATGAGATCGGTAGCCTATTATTCCACCAGACGATCCACCATCATGGCAGGTATGCCCCGCTGCGTGGCCGCTTTAGATTGTGCCAGATGGGCAGTACAAATTAGTGAACCGATCATAATGACCGGAGATATAATGCTGCACACCCAGAACACCCTGGTAGAACTAATGAATAAGGGATGACTAAAGTCTGTCTCGACCGCTCGACGAGCGGCTTGGGAGGCGGTACTATTACCCAGGGACAAGTCAGTACAGATAGTCAGGTACATGGGACAGAACCCCGCCTCCATGATGATTTTAGAAGGGGAGGACCACCAATGTATGAACGAGGAGGAGCCAGAAATAGATGTAGATAGAATAAAGGAAGTACCCCTGGCTGAGGCGTGTGGTGATTACTCTTTATGTTAGTAAGAAGTATTGTGATTGGTTGTTTGTTTCCTGCCTTGGGATATATGCTGTAATCTCATTGGCAGTTGATGTCATGTGATTTGTGGTGGCCATCTTAAATTCAGTTCCTTCCAGCTTTGGTTGGGACTGGGTGTGGAAAGATATGCTACAGGATTTTAAAGTTAATAAAGCCTAGATTAGAAAGGCAAATCTATTCTTTATTTCAATTTATTAACTTTATGTCAGAATATAGCGATATCTTCAACCAGAACGATTCAATGCTGACCCTAATTCTGCTGGAGTGGATGATAAATGGAAACACTGGTATTGTATATTTAAAAACTATTTGGGCGTGTTGGATCAAGAGTCTCTAAATAAGTTGAATATGCTGATCAACTACATTGCTCCGGATGTGTGTAAGTATATTTTGGACTGTAAAACTTATGAAGTGGCTATTTCTACATTGGAAAAGATTTTTGTTAAACCAAAGAATGAGGTATTTGCACGTCACCTTCTATCTGCCCGTAGGCAGCAGGTGGGAGAATCGTTGGATACTTATTTACAAGCACTTCCGTGCCTTAGTGTTAACTGTAATTATAAGGCCGTGATGGCTGAAGAATATAAGGAACAATCGGTACTGGATGCTTTTATTAATGGATTACTGTCTAGATCAATTCGTCAGCGGTTGTTAGAAAATAAGACTTTGGATCTTAAGAGTGCTTTTGAGCAAGCTTCTACATTGGATGTGGCTCAGAGAAGTTCGGATTCTTATACTCTTTTTAATCGGCCTGCGACTGTTGTTTTGGCAGTTCCGGATGAAAAGGAATTATGTGGACTTAATAGGAGTGGTTTACTAGATTCTGAAACAGTTTCTACTTCAGCGGCTGTTGCCTCTAGGATTCAGAAGTGTTATTTTTGTGGGAACGTCCGGCACCCTCGACTGAAGTGTCCTGCTCGGGAGGCTGTGTGTAGTAAATGTGGCAAGAGAAGTCATTACGCACGTGTGTGTAAATCATCAGGTTCAATTACCTCCTCTGTGACTATTCAGCCTTTAGATAGGGCGTTTATTGCATCAATTTCTGCTGCATTTGCTCATGGCCTAAACAAAGCTATAGTTACGGCCCAAGTTAATGGGTTGGAAGTGAAGGCCCTTATAGATACGGGCAGTACCGAGAGTTTTATAAGTCTTCAGTTTGCGAAGGAGAAGCATTTGAAAATTTCGCCTGTTACGTATCAGGTGTGTATGGCTCAGCCGACTCTCACTTCACAAGTAGCTGGTTGTTGCCTTGTGAAATTGTTTCTTCTAGGTAATACGTATACTGATATATGCCTATCTGTTTTGCCTAATCTCTGTGTGGATATTTTGATTGGTCATGATGTGCTTCAGTTACACGAGTCTCTTAGTCTTTCATTTGGAGGGACTAAGCCACCTTTATCTATTTGTGGATTAACCTCTTTATCCATTTCTCCTTTATCACTTTTTTCCAATTTCATGCCGGATTGTAAGCCAATTGCTACCAAGTCAAGAAGGTATAGCAGTCAGGATAGAGAATTTATTAATTCTGAAGTTCAACGTCTCTTATTGGAAGGAATCATTGAACCTAGTTGTTCGCCTTGGCGAGCACAGGTAGTTGTCACGACTAATGAGAGACATAAGAAACGAATGCTGATACACTATTCCCAAACTATTAATAGGTATACTCAATTAGATGCGTACCCCTTGCCTAAGATTGATGAGCTTATCAACAAAGTATCTCAGTATAAGGTTTTTAGCACTATTGACCTAAAGAGTGCTTATCATCAGATTCCTATTGTTAAGAAGGATCAACCATATACGGCCTTTGAGGTGGGTGGAAAGCTGTATCAGTTTTGCCGAATACCATTTGGTGTTACTGATGGTGTTGCTTGTTTTCAACGGGCAATGGATGCTTTTATAAGTGATAACTCTCTCTCTGACACCTTTTCATACTTAGATGACATCACAGTGTGTGGCAAATCAAGGGTGGAGCATGATTCTAATTTTAAAAGATTCCTTCAAGCTGCGGAAAAAGTTGGTTTAACTTTTAATAAAGAGAAGTGTATCTTTTCGACCACTGAGGTAAATCTATTGGGGTATATTATCTAGGGAAACAAGATTAAACCAGATCCAGAACGTCTGCGACCATTGATTGATTTACCTTGTCCTACTAATTCTAAGGCTTTGCAACGAGTTGTTGGACTGTTTTCTTATTATTCTAATTGGATTGCAAATTTTTCACAGAAGATCCGGCCTCTTATTCGGGTTACGACATATCCTCTATCATGGGAGGCCAGGACGTGTTTTGATAATTTTAAAAAGGATATCCTTGGAGCAGTTGTGCATTCTATTGATGAGCAGGTTCCTTTTGTGATTGAGACAGACACTTCTGATTTTGCAATTGGGGCTACTCTGAACCAAAATGGAAGACCTGTGGCCTTTTTCTCACGTACCTTGAACAATAGTGAAAAAAGGCATTCTTCATTAGAGAAAGAGGCGTATGCAATAGTAGAAGCACTGCGTAAATGGAGACATTATTTATCGGGGCGACATTTTACGTTGGTAACTGATCAAAAGTCAATGTCCTTTATGTTTGATGTCAAACATTTTGGAAAGATTAAGAATGATAAAATAATGAGGTGGAGGATTGAGTTGGCATGTTACCATTTTGATATAGGTTATCGTCCGGGGAAGGATAATGTTGCTGCTGATGCACTGTCAAGGGCTTATTGTTCTGGGATTCACGGAGATACGCTTATTAATCTTCACAATGCCTTATGCCATCCTGGGGTTACGAGGATGATACACTTCGTACGCAGTAAAAATTCGCCCTTTTCAGTTGAAGACGTCAAGCGGATGACAAATAATAGGGTAATAATAATGGGGGATTTCAACTTCCCCAGTATTAACTGGGATAGTCAAAGTGTGAAAGGCTCAGAGGGTGTAGAATTCTTAAAGTGCATCCAGGAGAGCTTTTTGAGCCAGCATGTAGAAAGTCCTACAAGAGAGGGGGCGGTACTGGACCTAATTCTAGGGAATGTGGCCGGCCAAGTGGAAAAAGTGCTAGTAGGTGAGCACTTTGGTGATAGTGACCATAATATGGTAAGATTTAAGGTGGTCATGGAAAAGGACAGGGATGGGCCGGAAATAAAGGTTCTAAATTGGGGGAAGGCCGATTTTAATAGGATAAGGCAGGATCTGGCCAAAATGCACTGGGATCAGCTACTTGTAGGAAAATCCGCATCGGAGCAATGGGAGGCTTTCAGAAGGGAGATTGAGATCATACAAGGGCAACATGTTCCCATAAAGGTCAAGAGTGGTTCCAAAAACCACAGGGAACCGTGGATGTCAGGGGATATACGGGAATGGATTAGGAAAAAAAGGAGGGCTTTTGGTAGATACAAAAGGCTAAAGACGGAGGAAGCCCTAGAGGAGTACAAAAAGTGCAGGGGGATACTTAAAAAAGAAATTAGGAGATCAAGGAGGGGCCATGAAATAACACTGGCGAGCAAAATAAAGGAAAATCCGAAGATGTTTTATAAGTATATTAAGGGTAAAAGGATAACTAGGGAAAAAATAGGGCCCATTAGGGACAAAAGTGGCAATCTGTGTGTGGAGCCGGAAGATGTAGGAGGGGTTCTAAATGAATTTTTTGCATCTGTTTTCACTATGGAGAAGGACGACGTAGACATAGAAATAGGGCGGGGGGACTGTGATATGCTCGAACATATTAACATCGAGAGGGAGGAGGTATTGGCGGTTTTAGCTGGCCTAAAAATGGATAAATCCCCAGGCCCCGATGAAATGTACCCCAGGCTGCTGTGTGAGGCAAAGGAGGAGATTGCGGGGTCTCTAACACATATATTCAGGACCTCTCTGGCCACAGGGGATGTGCCAGAGGACTGGAGAACCGCTAATGTAGTACCATTATTCAAGAAGGGTAGTAGGGAAAAACCGGGGAACTACAGGCCAGTGAGCCTAACATCAGTGGTAGGAAAATTACTGGAAAAAATCCTGAGGGACAAAATTTGTCTCCACTTGGAGAGGCAAGGATTAATCAGGGATAGTCAACATGGCTTTGTCAAGGGAAGATCATGTCTGACTAATTTGATTGAATTTTTTGAGGGGGTGACTAGGTGTGTGGATGAGGGTAACGCAGTGGATGTGGTATACATGGATTTCAGTAAGGCCTTCGATAAAGTCCCGCACAGGAGACTGGTCAAGAAGGTAAGAGCCCATGGAATCCAGGGTGCCTTGGCACATTGGATACAAAACTGGCTTAGTGGCAGAAGGCAGAGGGTGATGGTCGAAGGTTGTTTTTGTGACTGGAAACCTGTGGCCAGTGGGGTACCACAGGGATCGGTGCTGGGTCCCTTGCTGTTTGTGGTCTACATTAATGACTTGGATATGAATGTAAAGGGTATGATCAGTAAATTCGCGGATGATACTAAAATTGGTAGGGTGGTAAATAGCGAGGAGGGTAGCCTCAGTCTGCAGAACGATATAGATGGGTTGGTCAGATGGGCGGAACAGTGGCAAATGGAATTTAACCCGGAAAAGTGCGAGGTGATGCACTTTGGGGGGTCTAACAAGGCAAGGGAATACACAATGAATGGTAAGACCCCAGGCAAGACGGAGGGTCAGAGGGATCTGGGTGTGCAGGTACACAGATCCCTGAAGGCGGCGGAACAGGTGGATAAGGTGGTAAAAAAGGCATATGGGATACTTGCCTTCATTAGCCGAGGCATAGAATATAAGAGCAAGGAGGTTATGATGGAGCTGTATAAAACACTGGTTAGGCCACAGCTGGAATACTGTGTGCAGTTCTGGTCGCCACACTACAGGAAAGATGTGATCGCGTTAGAGAGGGTGCAGAGGAGGTTCACCAGGATGTTACCAGGGCTGGAGCGCTTCAGCTATGAAGAGAGACTGGGCAGATTGGGTTTGTTTTCCTTGGAGCAGAGGAGGCTGAGGGGGGACATGATTGAGGTGTACAAAATTGTGAGGGGCATAGATAGGATGGATGCTGAGGAGCTTTTCCCCTTAGTAGAGGGGTCAATAACTAGGGGGCATAGATTCAAGGTAAAGGGAGGGAGGTTTAGAGGGGATTTGAGAAAGAACTTTTTCACCCAGAGGGTGGTTGGAGTCTGGAACTCACTGCCTGAAAGGGTTGTGGAGGCAGAAACCCTCACAACATTTAAGAAGCATTTGGATGAGCATTTGAAATGCCATAGCATACAAGGCTACGGGCCAAATGCTGGAATATGGGATTAGATTAGACAGGGCTTGATGGCCGGCATGGACACGATGGGCCGAAGGGCCTCTATCTGTGCTGTATTACTCTATGACTCTATGACTCTATGACTTCATCATGTTCTATCTGTGCTCGGTGTAAACCGAATTTCTTTAAGCCTCAACGAGCTCATCTTATAAAGGCTACTTCTCCTTTTGAACGCTTGAGCATCGATTTTAAGGGGCCTCTTCCTTCAACTACTCAAAACCGATATATATTTACTGTTGTGGATGAGTTTTCAAGGTTCCCCTTTGCTTTTCCTTGCGCAGATGTATCAGCTGCTACAGTTATCAAATGTCTGACTCAACTTTTTGTTATCTTTGGGATGCCTGCGTATATCCATTCGGATCAGGGAAGTTCTTTTATGTCTTCCCAGTTGAAGGAATACCTTCAGAGTCGGGGAATTTCTACTGGTAGAACTACCCCGTATAATCCCCAGGGTAATGGACAGTGCGAACGATACAATGGGGTGATCTGGAAGGCAGTTATGTTGGCTTTGACATCCCGGAACCTTAAGAATACTCAGTGGGAAATGGTGCTTCCTGATGCCCTGCATTACATTAGATCATTGCTTTCAACGGCCACTAATGTGACCCCCCATGAAAGGCTCTTTAACTATCTGCGGAGATCTACTATGGGATATTCGGTACCTTCATGGCTTACTATGCAGGGACTTGTGCTGCTTCAACGCCATGTTAGATTGTCAAAATATGATCCTTTAGTGGAGGAGGTGGAGCTGTTGGAGGCAAATTCCCAATATGCTCATATTCGATTCCAAGATGGGAAAGAAAGTACCGTTTAAATTAAAGACTTGGCTCCTTGTGGTGGCCAGCCCTCTTCTGAGGATATTAACAATAGTCATGATTCAGGTAATGTGGATGCTGTTACAGATACTACCAATACTTCCAATCTGATTGCAGATAATTATACTTCTATTAGACAGCCCTCGATGGATGTTTATGGCCGTCCCAGTTTACCTCCTGATGGGATTTCTAATCCGGAAACCGTTGAGAATCGGGATATGGATAGCCTTCCTGCAGAAGATACTTCTGTGTCTCCTGGTGTGGGAGGGCAAGGAATTTCACCAAGGTTAAGAAGGTCGACACGAACAATATATCCGGTCGACCGATTGAAAATGGACTTTTAAATTGATAGTGGTGTTTTAAAATTGTTGAAATATTATATTATATTGTTTTAGTTGAGAGATACTTAATACTTATGTGCAATGTTACTATTTGTTGTTGTCACTTAGTATTGTGTCATGTTGAATAGTTTTATTCTTGTCTGTGCATAGTTTTAGTTGTAAATAATTAATTATAAATTGTAAAGGTTATTTAGGTTGGAGTATATATTAAAAGGAGGGGTGAATGTGGTGATTATTCTTTTTGTTAGTAAGAAGTATTGTGATTGGTTGTTTGTTTCCTGCCTTGGGATATATGCTGTAACCTCATTGGTAGTTGATATCATGTGATTTGTGGTGGCCATCTTAAATTCAGTTCTTTCTAGCTTTGGTTGGGACTGGGTGTGGATAGATGTGCTACAGGATTTTAAAGTTAATAAAGCCTAGATTAGAAAGGCAAATCTATTCTTTATTTCAAGGTGGACTGAGAGTTTTAAGTAGATGGATCCCGGAGGTACGTGCAGGGAAAGCCAAGGACAGGCTGGGCGGTAGTGGATGTGGATGGGACAGTGGTACAAACAGTGACCCTCCACGGGGATAAATCCGCACAAGTAGCAGAATTGACCACCCCTGACAAGCTCCCCGAGGATGGCCGCGGGCAAAAGGGCCAATATATATACCGATAGCCGCTACGCCTTTGGGATAGTACATGACTAAATGGCCGCCTGGAGTGGGAGGGGATATGTCACTTCCGGGGGAACCCCCATCCAGCATTTAAACGTAGTAAAATCATTAGTGGAAGCTGCACATGGGCCAAATGAAGTAGCTGTAGTAAAGGTCAAAGCACATACTAAACGAAAGACCCACAAAGAACAGGGAAACAGGGCAGCAGATTTAGCTGCAAAAACCGCAATTGAAGGGTCCTGTGCCAGCGCAAAACCAACAGAGAGCGCCCCAGTACCCCTTGCGCCTGTTGAGCATAATATTGTCAAATTGCATCAGGACTTACCAGAAGCCGAATTAAAAATTTGGAAAGAAAAGGAAGTGACACGGTCAAGGGATGGGGTGTGGAGGAAAGAAGGTCGAGTCTGTGCACCTAGCTGTGTCCAACAGGAATTACTGAGGTTGTACCATGGGCAGGCCCACACCGGGGCCAGCCGAATGACAGATAATGTAAGCCGATGTTAGTGGTGGCCCGGGCTGTCAAATAGTTTGAGAAAGTACTGCCAGGATTGCCACATTTGTGCGCAATGCAATACCGGGAAGCTGGTAAAAGTAAAGTGAGGTAGACAGCCGAGGCCAAAGGGCCACTGGGAGAAAATACAAATTGACTTCACAGGACCTCTAATTAAGAGCAAAGGAAAAATGTATTGCCTGGTGATAATTGACCAATTCACCCGTTGGGTGGAGGCTTTTGCCACCCAAAGCTGTACTGAAAGTACAGTAGCCCGGATCATGGCAGAAGAAATAATACCCAGGTGGGGAGTCCCTTTACAAGTAAATTCAGATAACGGGACACATTTTACTGGAAAGGTAAAAAAGGAAGCTTGTGCTCTGCTAGGAGTAAATCAAAGGTTCCATATATCATATCATCCAGAGAGTTCAGGAATGGTAGAGAGGATGAACTGGACACTTAAACGGTCCCTCACTAAAGCTATTGAAGAAACAGGACAAGGCTGGGCAGAGTTGCTACCCGCGATTTTAATGCGGCTGAGGGCTACACCAAGTAGGACAAATGGATTACCACCTTTTGAATTAATGACCGGACTGGCAATGGCACTCCCCGAGGGAGTAGCCACCGGGGAGGGGGACGTAGGACCTTTGAAAGACCGAATTGGTAGGTTTGTGAGACAATTCTGCGCTGAACTACATGGGTTAAGACAGGAGGCCAGAGAACAGCAGATAATTAGGGAGGTAGATAAGGACACAGAGGAACAAAAGAAAGTGTTACCTGGGGTGGGAAGCCAGGTAATGTCTAAAGTACTACCAGTAAAACCGGGACTAAGACTCCGGTTGGGAGGACCCTACGAGGTGTTAATGACCAGTGATACATGTGCGTGTATAGACATACACGGGATGGGAAAAGGGAGGTGGAAACACTGGACACAGCTCAAATTATATAAAGAAGCCAACGAGTAATCCAGAAATCACACATTACCGAAAGAGCAAGGATTACTGGAACAGGATCCAGCAGGAAAGTGATGACCTCATATTCGCAGTAATAACATCGTGTTGTATGAGTCTAGTAGTATTCTTTGTAGTGTGTATATGTAAAAACCTCTGGGAAGCTGGTCGAGAGTGGATTAGGAAGGCTAAATTGAAACCTTGAAAATGTGTAACCACCCTTCAACAATTTATAGAGATTGAGTGTATATTACTATAATGTAGATGACTGCAGGATTACTGTGTGCATGCCCGGAAATATAGTGGGACGATATAGAGCCCGAACAGTTAGGAGTGGTAAGACTGGATTAATCAATTGCTGGTGACGACCAGCTTTATATTTCTACAGAACCCATCAGAGGAGGAGCCGGATGAAGAAGCAGCCGGCAAACAACAAACAGCATGATTAACTATTTGTTTTTATGTGGCCTTTTAGGCCTAAGGGCGTTCGACAAGGTGGAATGGAATCGCGCAATGACTGGGAACAGGTACCTGTATATGTCATGGAAGTATGCCAGCCAGCTAAATCTCTCTAGTTGTTGGGTTTGTACCAGGGTCCCACACACTCAAGGGGAGGAATTCCCTTGATGGCGGGCAAGGGATATGAGTATCCCGAGATAGTCGAATGGTTGGTAAGACAAAACGCCAGCTATGGTAACTATTCATGGTTAAACAACGTGTGCACGAAGATCTGGAGGACAGCCAATGAACAAATTTGAGGGCTGGTACCTGACTTCCTTCGAAGCAACCAGGCCACCTCCCTCGTTGATACTGATGGGGGAGCACCGGGGAGTATGGTATCTAAACAAAACCAGGAGCGAGGGACAGTTCATGGGGTGGAGCATTTGTGATAACTTCATTGAAGTAAAGGCAACCTACAAAACCAGAAATAGAGTAGTCACTCCATCAGGTGATCTTATTTCCTTAAATTGGATTAATGTGATTAATAAAAAAAGTGGAGAAAAGTGGAGTGCAGGGAAAACTGCACAGCATTCATGGAGTGACATGTTCCAAGTCAATAAAAGCATACACGCCTACAATGGCACGTATTTCATATGCGGGGAAAGGGCGTACCCCTGGCTGCCACCTAAGAGGATCATGCTACCTCGGCTTTGTACAGCCGGTTGTAACCCACTATAGAACCCTAACCGACGCACAACAAGAGGTCTCAATGGGCAGGAGCCAGCGGGTGGAACAAACCTGGGAAAAGGTTAAAGCCATAATGTAGCCTTTTTATGGGGTACACAGGGCCATTCATGAAACGGACTAATTAAATACATTATTGGAACAAGTAGCCAATGATACAGCCGAGATAGCCAGATCAATAAATGAAGAAGAGATCGGACCAGGAGAGCACCGAGGCGGCAGTATAAAAGGAGGAGCGAGGCGAGGCCCGACCAGATCGGACAAGGAGAGCACCGAGGCGGCAGTATAAAAGGAGGAGCGAGGCGAGGCCCGACCAGATCAGACCAGGAGAGCACCGAGGCGGCAGTATAAAAGGAGGAGCGAGGCGAGGCCCGACCAGATCGGACAAGGAGATCACCGAGGCGGCAGTATAAAAGGAGGAGCGAGGCGAGGCCCGACCAGATCAGACCAGGAGAGCACCGAGGCGGCAGTATAAAAGGAGGAGCGAGGCGAGGCCCGACCAGATCGGACCAGGAGAGCACCGAGGCGGCAGATAAAACGAGGAGTGAGGCGAGGCCCGACCAGATCAGACCAGGAGAGCACCGAGGCGGCAGTATAAAAAGAGGAGCGAGGCGAGGCCCGACCAGATCAGACCAGGAGAACATCGAGGTGGCAGTATAAAAGGAGGAGCGAGCACCGAGGCCCGACCAGATCAGACCAGGAGAGCCCAGAGGCGGCAGTATAAAAGGAGGAGCGAGGCGAGGCCCGACCAGATCAGACCAGCAGAGCCCAGAGGCGGCAGTATAAAAGGAGGAGCGAGGCGAGGCCCGACCAGATCAGACCAGGAGAGCACCGAGGCGGCAGTATAAAAGGAGGAGCGAGGCGAGGCCCGACCAGATCGGACCAGGAGAGCACCGACGCGGAGGATATAAGGAGGAGCGAGCACCGAGGCCCGACCAGATCGGACCAGGAGAGCACCGACGCGGAGGATATAAGGAGGAGCGAGCACCGAGGCTCACCAACTCAGCAGCGGCGAGAGAGGTAAAAAGTAATCAGAGTGTGACGTCACCAGGGAGCAGGTAAGTGATTGGTTGGTGAGTATTTCTCTTTTTCAAACTTTAACTCTGTAGTTTATAGTTGCTAAGGTCTTTTCTGGTGTAGCAGGGACTGTTGGTAAACCATACAAGCGCCTTAGAGTTTATCTTTAATTGGTGACAGTGAATTAATTTAAATTAATTAAAGGGTAAGTCATGCCAGGAGAGCCCAGCTCCGTGTTACGCTCCTTTTGCTCTATGTGGGAATTCAGGGACACTGCTGGTGCCCCTGATGAACACATGTGCCAGAAATGCATCCAGCTGCGGCTTCTAGCAGACCGCATTGCGGCGCTGGAGCTGCGGATGAATGGGCTTTGGAGCATTCACGATGCTGAGAGGGTCATTGATAACACGTTTAGTGAGTTGGTCACACCGCAGGTAAGGGCTGCACAGGCAGAAGGGAAATGGGTGACCATCAGGCAGAGCAGTAGAGGCAGGCAGGTAGTGCAGGGGACCCCTGTGGCCATCCCCCTCTGAAACAGGTATACCGATTTGGATACTGTTGAGGAGGATGACTTACCAGAGGAAGGCAGTAGCAGCCAACTTCCCGCCACCAGGGGTGCTTCTGCTGCTCAGGAAGGGAGGAAAAAGAGTGGGAGAGCAATAGTGGTAGGGGATTCTATCGAAAGGGGTACAGATAGGCGTTTCTCTGGCCATAGACGTGACTCCAGGATGGTTTGGTGCCTCCCTGGTGCCAGGGTCAAAGATGTGACTGAACGGCTGCAGGGCATTCTGAAGAGGGAGGGTGAACAGTCAGAGGTCGTGGTTCACATTGGGACCAATGACATGGGTAGGAAGAGGGATGAGGTCCTGCAGCAAGATTAAAGAGCAGGACCTCAAAGTTTGTAATCTCTGGATTACTCCCGGTGCCACGTACTAGTGAGTATAAGAATAGGAGGATAGAGCAGATGAATGCGTGGCTAAAATGTTGGTGCAGGAGGGAGGGCTTTAGTTTCCTGGATCACTGGGCATGCTTCTGGAGAAGTTGGGACTTGTACAAGTCGGACGGGTTGCACCTGAACCAGAGTGGGACAAATATCCTTGCGGGGCGGTTTGTTAGCACTGTTTGGGGGGGTTCAATCTAAAATGGAAGGGGCTTGGGAACCTGAGCAGGGAGACAGAGGAAACAGAAACAGGGATAAAAGCAAAAGATAGGAAGGAGAAAAACAAAAGTGGCAGTCAGAGAAATCAACGGTCTAAATCAAACGTGGCCACAGTAAATAATAATTCTAATAGGTCTAAGAACGTTAAAAAAACAAGCCTGAAGACTTTGTGCCTTAATGCGAGGAGCATTTGTAATAAGGTGGACGAATTGGCTGCGCAAATAGAAGTAAACGAATATGATTTGGTTGGGATTACGGAAACGTGGCTCAAGGATGGCCAAGACTGGGAACTCAACATCCAGGGGTGTTCGATATTCAGTAAAGATAGGCAAAAAGGAAAGGGAGGTGGGGTAGCATTACTGGTTAACGAAGTGATTAATACAATTGTAATGAAGGATATTAGCTCTGATGATGTGGAATCTGTATGTGAAATACGAAGGGGAAAAAAACATTAGTGGGAGTGGTATGTCGACCTCCCAACAGTAAGGCGGAGGTTGGGAATGGCATTAAAAGGGAAATTAAAGAGGCGTGCAATAAGGGCACAGCAGTAATCATGGGTGACTTTAATCTACATATAGATTGGGCCAACCAAATTAGTAACAATACTGTGGAGGAGGAATTGCTGGCGTGTTTACGGGAGGGTTTCCCAGACCAATATGTCGAGGAACAAACCAGAGATCAGGTCATCTTAGACTGGGTATTATGTGACGAAAAAGGACTAATTAGCAATCTTGTTGTGCGAGGCCCCTTGGGTCTGAGCGATCATAATATGATCGAATTCTTCATTAAGATGGAGAATGAAGTAGTTGACTCAGAGACAAGGGTCCACAATTTAAATAAAGGAAACTACGATGGTCTGAGGAGCGAGTTGGGTAGGATTGATTGGGGAATGGCACTCAAAGGGTTGACGGTGGATAGGCAATGGCAAACATTCAAAGACCGAATGGATGAGCTACAGAATTTGTTCATCCCAGTTTGGCATAAAAATAAAACAAAAAAGGTGACTCAACCGTGGCTAACAAGGGAACTTAGGGATAACATAAGGTCCAAGGAGACGACATATAAATTGGCCAGAAAAAGCAATAATCCTGAGGATTGGGAGCAGTTTATGATTCAACAAAGGAGGACAAAGGGATTAATTAAGAAAGGGAAAATAGAATATGAGAGTAAGCTTGCAGGGAACATAAAAACTGACTGTTAAAGCTTTTATAGATATGTGAAGAGAAAAAGATTGGTGAAGTCAAGCGTAGGCCCTTTACAGTCAGAATTAGGGGAATTTATAATGGGAAACAAAGAAATGGCAGACCAACTAAATTCATACTTTGGTTCTGTCTTCACAAAGTAGGACACAAATAACCTCCCAGTGATGCCGGGGAACATAGGGCCTGATGAAAGGGTGGAACTGAAAGAAATCAGTATTAGTAGGGAAATGGTGTTAGGAAAATTGATGGGACTAAAGGCCGATAAATCCCCAGGGCCTGATAATCTACATCCCAGGGTACTTAAGGAAGTGGCCCTAGAAATAGTAAATGCATTGATGGTCATCTTCCAGAACTCGATAGATTCTGGAACAGTACCCATGGATTGGAGGGTAGCTAATGTTACCCCACTATTCAAAAAAGGTGGTCGAGAAAAAGCGGGGAATTATAGACTGGTAAGCCAGACATCAGTAGTGGGGAAAATGCTAGAATCTATTATAAAAGATGCAGAGCACTTGGTAAGCAGTGACAGGATCGGACAAAGTCAACATGGATTTACAAAAGGTAAATCATGCTTGACTAATCGACTGGAATTTTTTGAGGATGTAACTGGTAAAATAGATAAGGGAGAACCAGTGGATGTGGTGTATTTCGACTTTCAGAAGGCTTTCGATAATGTCCCACATAAGAGATTAGAGTGCAATATTAAGGCACATGGGATTGGGGGCAAGGTATTGACTTGGATAGAGAACTGGTTGGTGGACAGAAAGCAAAGAGTTGGAATAAACGGTTCGTGTTCCGAGTGGCAGGCAGTGCCTAGTGGGGTACCGCAAGGATCGGTCCTAGGACCCCAGCTGTTCACAATATATACTAATGATCTGGACGAGGGAATTGGATGTAATATCTCCAAATTTGCAGATGACACAAAGCTGGGTGGGAGGGTAAGCTGTGAGGAGGATGTCGTGAAACTCCAGTACGATTTGGACAGATTGGGTGATTGGGCAGAAACATGGCAAATGCACTATAATGTGGATAAATGTGAGGTTATCCACTTTGGTGGCAAAAACAGGAAGGCAGATTATTATTTGAATGGCAATAGATTGGGAGAAGGGGAAATGCAAAGAGACCTGGGTGTTCTTGTGCACCAGCCGCTGAAGGTAAGCATGCAGGTGCAGCAGGCGGTTAAGAAGGCAAATGGTATGTTGGCCTTTGTAGCAAGAGGGTTCGAGTACAGGAACAACGATGTCTTGCTGCAGTTGTACAGGGCCTTGGTGAGGCCGCACCTTGAGTATTGTGTGCAGTTTTGGTCTCCTTACCTGAGGAAGGACGTTCTTGCCATGGAAGGAGTGCAGCGAAGATTAACCAGGCTGATACCTGGGATGGCTGCAATGATGTATGAGGAGAGATTGTGTCGATTGGGCTTATACTCACTGGAGTTTAGAAGATTGAGAGGGGATCTCATCGAAACTTATAAAATTCTGCCAGGCCTGGACAGACTAGATGCAGGAAGGATGTTTATGATGGCCAGTGAGTCCAGAACCAGGGGTCACAGTCTAAGGATAAGGGGTAAGCCATTTAGGACTGAAATGAGGAGGAATTTATTCGCCCAGAGAGTGGTGAACCTGTGGAAGTCTCTGCCACAGAGGACGGTGGAGGCCAGTTCATTAAATATATTCAAAAAAGAGTTCAATATATTTCTTAAGGCTAAAGGGATCAAGGGATATGGGGAGAATGCAGAGACAGGGTACTGAATTTGGCTGATCAGCCAAGATCTCATTGAATGGCGAGGCAGGCTCGAAGGGCCGAATGGCCTACTCCTGCTCCTATCTTCTATGTTTCTATGTTTCGATGTAACTGGTGGCCACGTGTACAGTAGCAATGCAGAACCGAATGGCCTTAGATTACTTATTAGCTAAAGAAGGAGGGACGTGTGCTCTAATAGGACCATCATGTTGTACTAACATCCCAGATAACTCAGAGGAGATTGAAAATCTCGCCAATCACATACAGGAACCGGCTGGAAAATCTGAGACTCCCCCACATCCTCCTATTTTGATAATTGGGGATCAGGATGGTCAGGGACGTTGGGCGGTTCAGTGATACAAGGCATAATTGTTATTACGATATATTGTGTATCTTTACTGCTCCAGTGCCTCTGCACCAGAATGCGTATGCCGAAATTGGTGCAGTAAAAGAAGTTGAGCTTGAGGAAAGGCAGGTAGCGAAGTTAAGAATGGAAAACTCCCCCGCTTCTCCAAGGCAAATGGTATAAGATGTGATAGGAAGCCCTGAAATTCTGAGGGATTAATTGGGCATGGTAATTAAGGACCGGGCCGGCCAACCACAAGAAGGAGGGTGGCAGAAGGAGGGTGGCAGAAGGAAGGTGATGTTTGAGGATTGTTGAGTGATGACAGTCTCGAATTGGCACATCACGCACCCAACGTGGGAATGAGGGACAGGCCTGAGCGGAAATCCTAAACCATTAGTGCAGGGTCTAAAGGGCCCCGGGAATGGCTACCCGAGAAGGAAAGCCCACACTGAAGGAAAGACAACCGTAAAGGAAAGCTGACCATAAAGGAAAGCCCACCATACTGCATGGAGAGGGAAGTCGGCCTCCCAATTGATAGGATATATACACATGTATAGCCTAAACTGGGAGAAGGCCAGGGAGTGCACGCTCTGGCAGACACCAGGAAGTGGAAGTACATGTTGACCTGTTTGGAGCAATTGTCCAAAGGTCAAAAGGGAGGACTGTAGTAAGATATTAACAAATTCGATTTAATAGGGCAAGACAAACCAGGATTCACTTGGAACACCAATATACAAAGTGGAGGGAATGGGATAATTCATGCTTTTGAGTTGGACAATAGAAGTCTGTAAAATTGTATAAACCCAGTTAAGTTTAAACAAGACTAAGGGTCAAATGCTGAGAGATTAAAACTGTCAAAACAACCCCTGGAAATGGAGAGTTGTATGGGTTCAGCCAGGCGAGTCACACCTATACACTTAAGGGTCTGTTAGTGTGAAACCCAACAGGGTTCTATTCTTCAAAATAACTAAAGTGTTTTTGCCTTGTAGAAATAATTCAAGAGAGAGACAGAAAGTCTGCGGATTGCCCCCTTTGGAAAGATCTACTAACTTAGAGAAACACTTAAACAGGCCGAGCCATCTCACAACAGCAAATGGATGAATGTAAAGTAATAAAGATGAGGCCCAGGGTCATAAGAAAGTAACGGGACCAACTGATAACGAAATGTGAGATTTATAAGCGACTGGAAGAATGGAATGTCATGGTTTTATAATTACAATTTAGCTATAACTCTGTATATGCTAATAAGCTTATCCCTGCCTCTAGGGCAGGGCCTTAATTTTTGTTTAACTGTGTGGACTTTGAGAAGCTTGTTCGAGTTGGATTCAGACGTGTCTGAAAATCTCTCCCTCAGGCCTGAGCAAACCGTTTTGACTTCAGTTAGTGGTCTGTCTTTCTTTCAACTAGCCAGTGACGTCGACTTTGTATGTCACTTAGTCCGCACTTTGGGGGCTTACATCAAAGGAAAAAATGGAAATAGTTGTTAAAGTAATTTTACTAAAGTGAGTGGCTAGAAAATCACCCCGGGCTATGGCAGGAAACATGCGTTATCGGCTTTGTAACACGTCATACCCGCCTGATGAATATCACAGCCCGAAATGATTTTCCAATAACTATCATTTTCTGAAAGTCATAATTACATACATACATTCATACACATACTGAAAGTAATATATACAGATATACATACATACTTACTTAAAAGAATATATTGCTGATGGAAAGCTTCTTTCTTAAAAATTTTGTAAATCTTACATTATTCATTTTAAACAGTCATTTTCACATTTAATAAACAAATCAAATTCAATTAAGCCTTACACACAGCAAGAGTTGCTCCTTTTACCTACATTACTCAATACCCGTTTTTAAATAAAAATTAAAGTTGCGAACTTACCTCTGACTTTCCTAAAATAACTTTTCTCCCTTTCACAACCAAAAATGTGCCGTTCAGAAGCTCCACTGCTGAAAGAGTTCTTCCTCCTGAGCGTTACGGAGCTCCTGGGGGGCTTTACTCCTGCTTTTCAAATGTGTAAATGCTGGGGACTTACCCTCACTGCACCAATTCACAAAAACGCCAAGGTTCAATGCACACGCGCTGCCTCATACATCACACGCGTTCCACCTCTGAACCCCTGCTTTCAGGGGAACGGAAGTGCCGGTTTCCCACGCATGTGATGTGCATGCAGAAAACCGGCACTTCCATCTGGCCCACGCGTGAGTACCCCATGCGTACTCACCCGTGGAGACCCGAATTTCTGGGCCAACATGTTTCCATAACAGGAAATAAGTTTACACAACAGTAAAATCCTTTACAAACAGGACATTGATTGCACACGAAGGAACTCTTTTGCACAACTCGAAACGTCTTCATTTAACAGGGAATTACTTTACACAACAGAGAACATCGCTGCATAACAGGGAACATCTTTACACACCAGGAACACTTTTACACAACACGAAATATATTTACTCAACAGGGAGAACCTTTACACAGCAGGGGATTTCGTTGTAAAGCAGAGAACAAATTTACACAACAGGAAACATCCTTAAATAACAGGAAACATGTTTAGACAACAGCCAACACCATTACACAACAGGGAACATCTTTACATAACAGGAAACATTTTTACACAGCAGGGAAAATCTTTACACAACAGGGAACACGTTTACACTAGAGTTAACATCTTTACATAACAGGGAATGTCTTCACACACCAGGAACCCTTTTGCATAACAGGGAACATCTTTACACAGCAGGGAACATCTTTACACAACAGGGAACACCTTTACACAACAGGAAAACCTTTACACAACAGTTAACAACTTTACATAACAGGGAATGCCTTCACACACCAGGAACCCTTTTCACACAACCGGGAACATCTGGAGACAACAGCAAACACTTGACGAACAGTGAATTTCTTTATACAACAGACAACATAAAAACACAACACGGATCATATTTATTCAAAACATATGATGTTCATTTGGAATATGTGAATGAAGATGTGGAATAAAATCTGAACAGTTCTGCTCCTTAAACCTCTTTCCCCCTCGGCAGCCATGCGGAACCATGTCAGACTGTGACTGGGAGCTCAGATTTCCCGAAAGGAAAGCTGTGTGGTTAGAAGAGTATAGTTAAAGAAATGCAGTTGTAAACTTCACTCAGAATCAAGTGCGATTGCACCAAGACCCACATTCCTTCGTTGACTCAGCACTTTCACCGAGTGAGGAACATATTGTCACAAAAAGCAGGAACATTTGGCAAAAGAGAATGAGTTTGATTTTTCTTCCTCCAGTTGTTCCAGGGTAAGATCGACCAGAACCGCGTCTGGAGGGTAAAAGCAATGTTAAAATTCACAGAACGAGTGAATCCTTTATACGTCGTTTCCCAGAATACCTGCCCAGGAAGGAGGTCACTGAACTTCTAAACCTTTACATTTTCCGGCAGAGCATCTGTCATTAGTTCATGGTTGCGCAAAATAATATCTAATTCAGGACAATTGTTTGATCTGGTGATTGCAGTGGAATCGGTCAGTTAGTTGAAGGTTTAGCGTTTCTGTGTAGTTTGATTTAGCGACACTTCCAATTGCTATTTTATTGCTGAAACAGTTGAACAATTGTTAGGACTGTTAAGCTTTTACTCCAGATAGAGAGAGCTTATATTCATATCATTAATAAATAATACAAATTGCATTCTTCGTGAATTTAGCACAGTTTTATATCACAAACCTTTATAACTAGTACATACAGCGAGCTTATTGGATGTGTTTGGAAAACTGTGTTTGTTTAGCTCTGAATTGAAGTCTTAATTAACTGTTGTGCTTGAAGACACAAACGAAACATTTTATTGTCAATGTGAAGTATCACACAGTTAAATTGTGACTCTCGGACCCTTCCTTACCAATGGTGAGCAACCGTGATCTTGATGCCGAATGAACAAAATGCAGGAGAGAGACAATAATTAAATGGGGGCACTGAGCTTGATGATTTCTGGAATTCTTTCATTTTTAAACAGCATGAAGCAGCGCTGAGACATATTTTAACGAAACAAGGCAACAAGTGGGTTCGACAGATCTGCACATAACACATCTCAAAATTTAGTGAGGAAAGGGTTTTCAGCAAAAATGTAATGACAGGTGAGAAACGTCGGCCATTAAATGGACAGTATTCAGCTGCCCAGGTCATTAATTCATTAGTTCATTTATGTCTGTCTTTCTGTCCGCCTGTCTGCCTGACTGCCTATCTCTCTGTATTTCTGTCTCTCACTACTTATTTGTCCCTCTATGTAACAGTCGCTCTGTCTATGCAAGAAAACTGTCACATAATTCACCGACGAGATTTGGCCAACTGAAATTTCTCTTGAAAATATATGCAAGTGAAGATGGGTTACAATTATTTGAAAGAAGTAATACTCAAAGAAAGCTTAAAAATCAGCTCCGTTCCACGAACTCCAGTGACAGGGCAACTGTCTACAAAACTCGAGAAACAATATCACATCCATAAGACAGGTAGACTGCAACAATTAAACTGCATTTGAGTAATTCCAAAAGTTAATGGCTTAAAAGCCAATTAATGGCTTAGAAGACAATTAAAAACATTTTTTTTTGCTGGAAATCACAGCAGGTCTGGCCGCATCTGTGCAGAGAGAACAAGCCAATGATGACTCGAGTCTGGATGACTCTACGTCAGGTGGGGTTACATGTGCGTGACATGAACCCAAGATCCCGGTTGAGGCCGTCCTCATGAGTGCTGAACTTGGCTATCAGTTTCTGCTTGATGATTTTGCGTTGTCCTTTGTCTCGAAGGCCGCGTTGGAGAATGTTTACCCGAAGGTCGGAAGCTGAATGTCCTTGACTGCTGAAGTGTTCCCCGACTGGGAGGGAACACTCTTGCCTGGCGATTGTTGTGCGGGGTCCATTTTTCCATTGTCGCAGTGTCTGAATGGTCTCGCTGATGTACCATGCTCCGGGGCATCCTTTCCTGCAACATATGAAGTATACAATGTTGGCCGAGTCACATGAGTGCGTACCATGTACCTGGTGGGTGGTGTCCTCACGTGTGATGATGGTATCTGTGTTTATGATCTGGCATGTCTTACAGAGGTTGCTGTGGCAGTGTTGTGTGGTGTCGTGGTCGCTGTTCTCCTGAAAGCTGGGTAATTTGTTGTGAACGATGGTCTGTTTGAGGTTAGGCGGCTGTTTGAAGGCGTGTAGTCGAGGCGTGGGTTAGGCCTTAGCGAGGTGCTCATCGTCATCGATGACATGTTGAAGGCTGCGAAGAACATGGCGTAGTTACTCCACTCGGGGGAAGTACTGGACGACGAAGGGTACTCGGTTGGTTGTGCCCCGTGTTTGTCTTCTGAGGAGGTCTATACGATTTTTTGCTGTGGCCCTTCGGAACTGTCGATCGACGAGTCGAGCATCATATCCCATTCTTACGATGGTGTCTTTCAGCGTCTGTAGGTGTCCATCGCGTTCCTCCTCGTCTGAGCAGATCCTGTGTATTCACAGGGCTTGTCCATAGGGGATGGCTTCTTTAACGTCGTTAGGGTGGAAGCTGGAGAAGTGGAGCATCATGCGGTTTTCCATGGGCTTGCAGTAGAGTGAAGTACTGAGATGCCCGTCTTTGATTGAGATTCATGTGTCCAAGAAAGAATCCGATTCTGAGGAGTAGTCCATGGTGAGTTTGATGGTGGGTTGGAACTTGTTGATGTTATCATGTAGTCTTTTCAGTGATTCTTCGCCGTGGGTCCATACGAAGAAAATGTCATCGATGTATCTGGTGTAAAGCATTGGTTGGAGGTCCTGTGCTGCGAAGAAGTCTTGCTCGAACTTGTGCATGAAGATGTTGGCATATTGGGGTGCGAATTTGGTCCCCATGGCTGTTCTGTGTGTTTGGTTAAAGAACTGGTTGTCGAAGGTGAAGATATTGTGGTCAAGAATGAAGTGGATGAGTTGCAGGATGGCATCTGGAGATTGGCTGTTGTTGGTGTTGAGTGCTGAGGCTGTCGCAGTGATGCCGTCATCGTGGGGGATACTGGTGTAGAGAGTCTAGACATTCATCATGGCGAGGAGTGTTCCTGGTTCAACTGGTCCGTGGGTGCTGAGTTTCTGTAAGAGGTCTGTGGTGTCGTGGTAGAAGCTGGGGGTTACCTGTATGATGGGTTTCAGGATGCCCTCGACGTATGCAGAGAGGTTCTCACACAGGGTTCCGTTGCCTGATACGATAGGACGTCCGGGTGTGTTGGCTTTGTGCATCTTTGGGAGGCAGTAGAAAACTCCCACACGGGGAGTACGTAGGATGAGAGCGTGTAGGATGCTTTGAAGGTCTAGATCAAAGGTCTTGATCAGTCTGTTGAGTTGGCAGGTGTGTTCTTTGGTCGGATCTGTGGGTAACTGTCTGTAGTGTTCCTGGTTGTCCAGCTGTCGGTATGCTTCTTTGCAATAGTCCATTCTGTTCTGTATGACAATGGCTCCTCCTTTGTCTGCTGGTTTGATGACGCTGTTGCCGTTAGTCTTGAGAGCGTGGATGGCGTTGCATTGTGGTCGATTGACATTCTGGACTATCTTGTGTGTGCGGCTGATGAATCTTGCGTTGATGCATCTTCTGCCAGCTTGAGCATACATGCCCAGAGGGGTCGAATTTTACTCTTTTTCTTCGGTTGCTGCACTGCGGATCCCTCTGTCTGCTGTTCTGGATCATTGATTGTCTCATTGGGTTCGCAGCTGACATCTTGGGATTTGTGGAAGAATTCTCAGAGCCTCATTCTCCTGATGAATTCCTCTGTGCCTGCCACGAGACCGATGGGATCCATGTTGGTGGTGGTGCAGAAATTGAGCCCTCCACTGAGAACTTCGTTTTCGTCTGGTTGAAGGGTGTGGTCGGACAAGTTGACAATGGACTTCCCTGTGTTTTCCACCGTGGTACCAGGGGAGGCTTGGTTGCTGCTGGTGGTGATGCCGAGTTTCTCAAGCTTGCTGTTCTTGGTTTGCATGTAGACAGCGTAGTTCTTTTCCCTCGTCTGCTTGGCAATGTATCGTAGCTGGTCTGCTGTGTCCTGAGCACAGGCAGAGAACATGGACTCTATCTTGGTTTCGAGGTTGCGGCGTCTGCTGTAGAGCTGGTGTCCGAGATGTTTGAGGAGTACGAGGTACGATGGCAGAGTCTCTCAGCGTAGTCTGTGTTGTAGGTCGACTTGAGTGGGTTCGTGATCTGTCGTCCTTTCGGTATCTTGTCTGCTTTCTTGCATCTCTGTAGAAACTTGATGTCTGTGTCGATATGCACGCTCTTCTTGGAGATCCTCTCCACTTTGAGCCGACAGTTTGTTGTCGATGGTAGCCATGATGTGGAGATGCCGGTGTTGGTTGGGGTGGAAAAATGTAAGAAGTCACAAAACACCAGGTTAAAGTCCAACAGCTTTATTTAAATCACAAGCATTCGGAGCGCTGCTCCTTCGTCAGGTGAAGTGAAGAGATGCATATAGGCACAGTATATATAGTCAGAGAACACTGCCAGATGATTATCCTTCGCAGCGGTCAACATTTCATCGATGATGAAGAACACCTCGCTAAGGCCATCCACACGCCTCCACTACTTGCCCTCAAACAGCCACCTACCGGAGAGTTGGCAAAATGATAGCAGACGGGGCCTCCGTTTAAAGTGTCATCCAAAAGCCGGCGACTCCGATAGAGCAGCACTCCCTCAGAACCGCACTGTTGTGTCAGCCTAGCTGTATGTTCTCAAGTCCCTGGAGTGGGACTTGAACCCACAACCTTCTGACTCAGGGGCATGTAGGACTGCCAAATTTAGAGCCCCATCTATGACAGGGAAGCCTATATCAGATATCATATGCTCAAAACTGCAGACAGCCTAGAAGAGTATAAAAAAGTTTAAAGGTGAAGTTAAGAATGAAATTAGGAAAGCAAAAAGAGGGCATGAATAATAATTGGAAAGTAGAATCAAAGAAAACCCAAAGATATTTTATAATTACATAACGAGCAAGAAGATATCTAAGGAAAGTGTCAGACCTATCAGGGACCAAAATGGTGATCTATGTGTGGAGGCGGAGGATCAGGGTAAGGTACTTAATTAATACTTTGCAGCTGAATTCACAAAAGAGGAGGACGATGCCGACGTTGAAGTTAAGGAGAATGATAGAGAAATAAGGGACGGGATAAACATAGTAAGATAGGAAATATTAAGGGGATGATCATCCTTGAAAGGAGATAAACGGCCAGGTCCGGTAAAATATATCCACGCCTATTAAAAGAAACCAGGGAGGACATTGCAAAGGCTCTGACCATCATTTTCCAATCATCCCTGGCTACAGGGGAGGTGCCAAAGATTGCAGAACTGCTAATGTTGTAACAATGTTTAAAAATGGAGGAAGGGATAATGCGAGCATGTACAGGCCAGTTAGTTTAACATCGGTGGTGGGCAAATTATGGAATAAATTCTGAGGGACAGTATAAAGCTTAATTTAGAAAGACACAGATTAATCAGGGACATTGAGCATGGTTTTGTTAAGGGAAGATCGTGTCTGACTAAATTGATAGAATCATTTGCGGAGGTAACAGGTCGGGTCGATGAGGACGGTGTGTTTGATGTATTCTACATGGATTTTAGCTTTTTGACAAGGTCCCACATGACAGGCTGATTAAAGAAGTCAAAGCCAATGGGATCTAAGGGCGAGTGGCAAAATAGATCCAAAATTGTCTCAGTGGCAGGAAGCAAAATTTTAGGTCTGACGGGTGATTTTGTGACTGGTAAGGTGTTTCCAGTAGGGTTCCACAGGGCTCAGTGCTCGGTCCCTGTCTTTCTGTGGTAAATATTAATGATTTATGCTTAAAAGAAGGGGCATGATAAAGACATTTTCAGGTGATACAAATATTTTCTCTGTGATTGACAGTGAGGAGGAAAGCTTTAGACTGCAGGAAGGTATCGATGAACTGGTCAGTTCAGCAGAAAAGTGGCAAATAGAATTCAATCCGGAATAGTGTGGGGTAATGCATTTGGGGAGGGACAACAATGAAATGGAATACACAATTAATGGGAGGATACAGAGAGATGTGGAGGGACAGAAGGACCTTGGAGTGTATGTCCACAGATCGTTAATGGTCGATAAAGTAGTTAAAATGCATAAGGAATGCTTACCTTTATTAGCTAAGGCATTGAATGTAAGAGCAGGGAAATTCTGGTAGAACTATATAAAACACGGGTTAGGTCACAGCTTGTGTGCTGCAGGCAGTTCTGGTCACCACATTACAGGAAGGATGTGATTGCACCGGAGAAGAGGCAGAGGAGATTTACAAGGATATCGCCAGGCCAGGAAAACTTTAGCTATGAGGAAAGATTGGATAGGCTGAGGTTGTTTTCCTTGGAGTCGAGGAGGCGGAGGGGAGATTTAATTGATATGTGTAGAATTGTCAGAGTCCTGGATAGAATGGTTAGGAAGGACCAATTTCCCTTAACAGAGGGTTCAATAATCAATGGGCATACATTTAAAGTAATTGGAGGAAGGTTTAGAGGAGTGCTGAGGAACTATTTTTCACCCAGAGTGGGTTTGGGGTCTGGAACTCAGTGCCTGAAAGGGTGTTAGAGTCAGAAATCGTCAACACATCTAAAAAGTACTTAGATGTGATCTTAAAGAGTCATAACCTACAGGGCTACGGACCTAGTGCAGGTAGGTGGAATTAGGCTGTGTAGCACTTTTCCGACCAGAACGGGCACGACGGGCCGAATAGCCTCCTGCTAAGTCGTAATTTCTCTATGCTTCTACGATTCTATGATTTTAGAGGCAAACATGTGTGTAGTGTGTATTGTCCATCCCAGATAATCAGTTGCCCACAGGTGATGAGTTCATAATCCCACTGTAACAGGTTAGGAGACTGAATGTTAAATTGGGGCAATTGATGGGTTGGCGGCAGGGAAATCATCAGGAAAGAAGTGGGAGGTCGTAAAAGGTTTACTGGATAATGAATGCCCTTCAGAGAAGAGAGTGATAATGTGCTGTATGAGATGAATTGTCACACCTGCCGGGTGGGAAATGGGCGGTAGTGAATTGACGGTCCATTTTTCAACCCTTTCTGATTTGTGTATTCAGTGATTATTGTCTAATATTCAATTGTCGCCAAGTTGGACCTTACAACGCTCCAATCCATATTTAATTCCAACTTGTACAAAAAAACTCAGTGCTGTTAATATAATTGTGGGAAGCACATCACTTCCTCGCAGCCTCCCTGTCTGCTCTCATATCTCAATGCTTCCGGGTGTCATCTTTTGCGAGGTGGAGCAAGAGACTCAGTCGCTGTTCCTTACAGCTCTCATGTCTCAAAGTAGGTCACATTACAACATGGACAGTGCCGCCTTGTTAATGCTGTTTGGTGAGTCGTCCACAATGTTACACCTAAATTACTGGATTCCGGGTCTTTGAGGTAAGAGTGGGCAAGTGTAAGTGGGAGAGTGGCATGGAGCGCGGCGCTGTCAGCTCTCCCGTACCTCAGTGGATTAAAGCAACTCCTAGTTTGGTGTGGACCACTTTAGATTGGAAAGCTGTCGGAGCGGTTACATGCCTGTGCTGAATTCTCCGTGGATAACATTGAGTACGTGCAAGTGGCATTAGTTTCTTGGGAGAGTTGAGCGGAGGGTGGAGAGAGAAGAAGAGAGAGTGTCTGCTGTTGATCATTACCTCGTGGCCCTGTTGTAAAGTGTTGATTAGTGGATGTCCACTGAGCACACAGTCAGGGTCCCTGTTTACACCACCTGTAATCAGACGGTTCACGGACACACAGCTCCTGAGCTCAGATATGGAAAGTGTCCGCTCTACCCAAGGACTAAAACAAAAAAGTGCAGCCCTTACAACCATGTTCCAGGTTGAGTCGCCACCTTCACAAATGAGAAGGGAACCTTTAGAGTATTTGAAGTAAAACGGTTAGTTTTGTGTCTGATGAAGCACAATACCAGCTGATGAGGTTTGAGGTTACACAAAGATGTTCAGTTCAACTAAATGTTCTCCTGTCGGTTCTGCATCACTTGATAATGAGTGGAAAAGAACAGGAATGTGTCCTGTGGTCGAAGGAAAATCCTTGCTGCTGGGCACAGACAGGATGGGCCTAATGGATTTCTGTGCCATTCGCTTCTATGACGGTATAATTCAGGAGGTTTGGAGAGAGAAGGGGAAGAAAAATATGAACAGTCAGTGGATATAACAGTGAATATATTTTTAGCTCTGCCGTTCTTTCTGAGACACTGTTCTTTCTGTGAGCAGCTTAGTTCCTCTTTCTTTGAATTAAAGCTGCTTCGAGTTGAAACTGCTGGAGCTGGAGTTCCTGTAGCAGCAGACACTTGTCACAGACGTAATCACCGTGAGCCTCAATGGGGTTCACCGGCTCCCACATCTCGCAACAGTAACACATCACCTGCTCCATTCTATGTAATTAATTAAATTTTTTATTGTTAGTTATGGACACCCTCTGACCGATTTTAGATGCCCGATTTAGAACCAGGGGCCACAGCCTCAGTATAAAGGGTAGGCCATTCAGGACTGAGGAGGACGACACAGAAAAACTTAGAAACATAGAAGATAGGAGCAGGAGTAGGCCATTCAGCCCCTCGAGCCTGTTCTGCCATTTAATGCGATCATGGCTGATCATCCAAATTCAGTACCCTGTCCCTGCTTTCACCCCTTATCCCTTGATCCCTTTATCCTTAAGTAAAATATCTAACTCCTTCTTGAATATATTTAATGAAACGTTCTCCCAAAAGCAAACAAAAAACTATTGTCATTTTCGAGTGTATCGCGGGTGAAGGCTTCCCGCCAGGCCCATTACAACAAGCGGAACACCATCAGCTCCCGTGAGATCCAGACCGCCGTGCACCTGCTGCTGCCCGAGGAGCTGGCCAAGCACGCCGTGTCGGAAGGGACAAAGGCAGTGACCAAATACAGCAGCTCCAAGTAAAACTCCACGCTGTCCTGAAAGTAGAAACTCCAAACACAACGGCTCTTTTAAGAGCCACCCAAAATCTCTCTGAAAGAGCTACACAAACTCATCTCCCTTTCGGCTCAATTTACTGTAATTATTTCCTTAAGAAATGTGTTTGAGAACATTTGATGTTCCAGCTGTAGATTTAGTTTTGAATCTTCAGTTAAGCAGTTTCACTGGCCGGATCGACCTTAGTGTCGCTGTTGTATTTCCCGTCCCGTAAACTACAAACACGATCCCTGGTCGCTCTTTCCCTTTGATCTCAGACCCGTTCACTTGCAGCGCCTTCCAACGAATTAAAAGCTTGTTTTCGAGATGAGAATCGGATTTCATTCACCTCAATCTCTGTAAAAACATTTTCATTTTTTTTCAATGACAGTTGTGGTCAATCATTTTATTAACCCGAGAATTCCTGCACTGTAACAATCCAGAATGGGGTTTCTTAGAGAGCAGAACACGGGCAGTTTGAACACTCTGTCCCTCTTCTCGTCTCACAGCAGGACTCCTAGTTCTGGTTTCACTCCCACAGCAGCACCTGTGCAAAGGATCGATCGATGATCTGTGAATCCTCACTTTTACAAAATTTGAGCTGGAATGTGTCCCGTTACAGAATCAATGGGGAATTAATCCCGCCCGTGAAAGTGCGATATTCAACCCGAAATTAATCCTGATTGTAACAGCCTGGAATTTGCAAGGGAGAGATGAAATAAGATAAAATGAATTTTTTTTTAAATGCTGAAAACTTTGGCTAATGGTGTATTATTAACTTAATTCGCTCGTTTAGGAAAATAATTGGCGGACTTTTCGAATTTTAAAAATCGTTGGCGGTCTGACTGTTGGGGACAGTTATTTCCATACACTTATCATTGGTGGGAAAAGCAGACTGTGATTGGTCACCGGAAAACACCAATGAAATTCACCACAGAGAGACCAATCACAAATACGCTCTCTGCATTCCTCCAGAAGGTATAAGAAGGGCAGATGTGGGCAGAGACTTTCATTCATTCTCTGAACGAGTGAATTGTGGAAATGTCTGGAAGAGGAAAAACCGGCGGTAAAGCTCGGGTCAAGGCCAAGTCCCGCTCATCCAGGGCCGGACTGCAGTTCCCTGTGGGCCGTGTTCACAGGCTCCTGCGAAAGGGCAACTATGCTGAGCGCGTGGGTGCCGGAGCCCCGGTCTAGATGGCTGCTGTGCTCGAGTATCTGACTGCTGAAATCATGGAGCTGGCCGGCAACGTGGCCCGCGACAACAAGAAGACCCGCACCATCCCCAGACACCTGCAGCTGGCCGTCTGCAATGACGAGGAGCTCAACAAGCTGCTGGGAAAGGTGACCATCGCTCAGGGCGGGGTGCTGCCTAATATCCAGGCGGTGCTGCTGCCCAAGAAAACCAGCACTGCCAGCCCCAAGAGCAAGTAAAGCGGACAAGATTCAATCTAATAATCCAAAGGCTCTTTTCGGAGCCACCCACATTTCCAGGAAATGCAGCAGGGTGGCATAGTGATTTGCACTGTTGCCTCACAGCACCAGGGACCCGGGTTCAAATCCGGCCTCGGGTGACTCTCTGTGTGGAGTTTGCACATTCTCCCTGTGTTTGCGTGGGTTTCCTCCGGGTGCTCCGGTTTCCTCCCACAGTCCAAAGATGTGCGGGTTAGGTTGATTGGCCTTGATTAAAAATTTTAAAAAATTGGCACTTAGTGTTAGTGGGGCGGGGATTCAATACGTGGGTTTACGGGATTATGGGGATAGGGCTTGGGTGGGATGGCTGTCGGTGTAGGGACTGGGTGCTAGGGTTTGGATGATTTGCCATGATCTCATTGAATGGTGGAGCAGGTTCGAAGGGCCGAATGGCCTACTCCTGCTCCTATCTTCTATGTTTCTATGAAAGGGCTGGTTCCTGTTCTATTCTATGGGTCACAATTATCTCAGATCTGATTTAACATGTTTAATCTTAAATTCTACTTTGAAATTCACAGATTTGCCCATTAAGTTATCTATCCACCACTTACCTGACAATCAGACGCTGCCACACAGTAACAGATACAATTGCTATCCTGTATGAACGAATTCTCGCCCACTCACACACAGAACCAATGAGTGAGTGCTGGTGATTTTCCTATATTCACCTGTCAATCCCACACTGATATAGTACCAGAGAGTGACATAATGTATCTAGTGTAGCCTCACCAGACAATTAAAAATGTCACATTGAACTAGACAGTGTCAGATACAGTATCGATCGTTTTTCACCAGCCAATCTGCCACTGACAATACAGCCAGTGAAGGAGGCGTTGTCTATCATAGCCACTTTTGTCAATCCCACACTGCCACACTGTACAAAAGAGTGACAGATACAGTATCTACCCCATATTCAGCAGTGAATCCCACATTGGCACTCAGTACCTGAGTGACAGATACAGTATCTATCCCATATTCAGCAGTGAATCCCACATTGGCACTCAGTACCAGAGTGACAGATACAGTATCTATCCCATATTCAGCAGTGAATCCCACATTGGCACTCAGTACCAGAGTGACAGATACAGTATCCATCCCATATTCAGCAGTGAATCCCACACTGCCACACTGTACAAGAAATTGACAGATACAGTATCTATCCCATATTCAGCAGTGAATCCCACATTGGCACTTACTACCAGAGTGACAGAGGAAGTGTTTATCCCACACTCAATGATCAACCACACTGTTTCACCTGAACCAGAACGGGACAAATATCCTTCCGGGGAGGTTTGCTAGCACTGTTCGGGGGCGGGGGTTTAAACTAACTTGGCAGTGGGATGGGATACAGAACGCAGCTATAATAGGGGGTGATGTACAGCCAAATGTAGAGGAAAAAACAAGTCAGAATGGAAGGCAGAGCAAATATGTAATGGCATAAGGGAGTACGGCAAGGCTGAATGGCTTTTATTTTAATGCAAGGAGTCTTACGAATAAGGTGGATGAACTGAAGTTGTTGATGAACACATGGGAGTATGATATTGTTCCTATCACGGAGACATGGTTGAGGGAGGGGCAAGACTGGCAGCTCAATATTCCGGGGTATAGAATCTTCAGGCGAGACAGAGGAGGGGGTAAAAGAGGAGGGGGTGTCGCAATATTAATTAAGGAGTCAATTACTGCTGTGAGGACCGATGATATATTAACAGGTTCCTCTAATGAGGCCATATGGGTTGAACTTAAAAATAAAAAGCGGGCAAGCACTTTGCTAGGAGTGTACTATAGGCCCCCTAACAGTCGGGGGAGATAGAGGAACAGATATGTAGGCAAATCTCAGAGAAGTGTGCAAATAATAGGGTAATAATAGTGGGAGATTTCAACTTCCCCAATATTAACTGGGATAGTCAGAGTGGGAAAGGCTTAGAGGGTGCAGAATTCTTAAAGTGCATCCAGGAGAGCTTTTTGAGCCAGCATGTAGAAAGTCCTACAAGAGAGGGGGTGGCACTGGACCTAATTCTAGGGAATGTGGCCGGGCAAGTGGTAGAAGTGTTAGTAGGTGAGCACTTTGGTGACAGTGACCATAATTCGGTGAGATTTAAGGTAGTCATGGAAAAGGACAAGGGTGGACCGGAAATAAAGGTTCTAAATTGGGGGAAGGCCGATTTTAATATAAGGCAGGATCTGGCCATTGTGGACTGGGATCAGCTACTTGAAGGAAAATCCACATCGGAGCAATGGGAGTCTTTCAGAAAAGAAATTGAGAGAGTACAATGGCAACATGTTCCCGTAAAGGTCAAGGGTGGGACCAACAAGCCCAGGAAACCTTGGATGTCAAGAGATATACGAGAATGGATTAGGTCAAAAAGGGGGGCTTTTGGCCGATACAAAGGACTAAAGACAGAGGAAGCCCTAGAGGAGTATAAAAAATGAAGGGGGATACTTAAAAAATAAATTAGGAGAGCGAGGAGGGGTCATGAAATAACACTGGCGAGCAAAATAAAGGAAAATTCTTAGGTGTTTTATAAGTATATTAAGAGCAAGAGGATAACTATGGAAAGAGTCGGGACCATTTGTGAGGGTGCCAGTCAGTTCCTTTTTGTAACCTCTAGATGGCACCTTCACTTGCTTCTTTGTGTGCAACAAAACCAAGTTAACAAATAAACTGTAACTAAAATCCAATACCCCTTTAAATAAACCTTAACCCCTCAAATTAAAATTTGGTTATTTAAACTAATTATGCACTCCAGTCCCCGCGGCGCCCACCGGTCACGCAAAAGTTCGAGCGCGCCGGCGGACACCGCGTGCTCCATCTCTAGGGCCACCCGGGCGCGAACATGGCCACGGAAGAGGGGGAGGCAATCCGGTCGAACGACCCCCTCGACCGCCCGCTGCCTGGACCAATTAATGGCTTTCTTGGCCAGGCCCAGGAGCAGGCCCACGAGGAGGTCCTCCAACCTGCCCGCTCCCCTCCGCACGGGGTGACCGTAGATCAGGAGCGTGGGACTGAAGTGCAACCAAAATTTGAGGAGCAGCCCCTTCAAAAAATGGAAGAGGGGCTGCAACCTCTCACACCCCATATATACGTGGAACACGGACTCCTCCAGACCGCAAAACAAACAGGCGGACTGGGAGTCCGTAAACCTATTTAAAAATCTATTGCACGGAACTGCTCTGTGCAACACCCTCCAGGCCAAGTCCCCAATAGAACAAGGGAGGACTCCCGCATAGAGAGCCCCCCATTGGGGACCTCCGCCTCCGTCCGGAGGTAAAACGGCAAGCCACGGCGTGTCCGGACGGCAGGCGAAGATGGCAAAGTGGAAGGTGTGCAAGAGCAGCCCGTACAGGAAACCCCTCCGCGCAGAATGAAAAAGCACGGAGGGTATTTCCTCGAGACGGCTCAAGTTGTGAGGCGCCGATCCCCGAGGTGAGTCTCGGGGCAAGGCGCCGATAAGGAATTCCATCCGAACGGGAGTAAGCTCGGACGGGATCTCCCCACGTGCCCGAGCCACCTCGACACACCTCGTGGCGCCGGGGGGCAGCATCGCTTTCACCGCCCCGATGGCATTGACCGCGAGCCGGACGTCGTCCCACGACATGAGCCGCGCCAGCTCCTCTGGCGCCATCCAGCCCGCTCCTCCGCCATCGAGTAGGTCCCCGACTCTAGTCACTCTGCCAGGCACAGCCCTGCGGTCCGCCAGCCACCCGAACTCGCGGACGTGGAGGTGCGGATTCCTGAACAGCGGCTCCCGGAGGACAGCCGCCGCTCCTGACGGGGGAGAGCTCCGCCTGGAGGCGACGTGATTCCAAACCCATAGTAGTTCCTGGTAAAAGACAGGCAGCTCCCGCAGGCTCTCACGCCTGCCGCTCACCTCCAAAAACAGGAGCTGCGTGTCGTAATTGAGGCCGTGCAGCTGGCGGAAAAAATACGTCGCCAGCGCACACCATCTTGGAGGATTCTCGACGTACAGGTATCTCTGCAGCGTCTGAAGACGGAAAGTCGCAGCCTGGGTGCGGAGGCACACCAACGCCTGACCGCCCTCCTTAAGCGGGAGACTCAGAACCGCGGCAGCGACCCAGTGTATCCTGTTGTTCCAGAAGAAGTCGACGAGCTTCTTCTGTATCTTGGCGACAAACGCAGGGGGGGGGATCAGAGTAACCAACCGGTACCACAACATGGCGGCCACCAGTTGGTTTATGACCAACGCCCGACCCCTGTAGGACAAGACTCGGAGCAATCCTGTCCAGCGTCCTAAGCGAGCGGTGACTTTGGCCTCCAGCTCGTGCCAGTTCGCCGGCCAGGCGTCCTCGGCCGGACTGAGGTCGACTCCCAAGTAGAGGAGGTGCGTTGTACTCCAAGCGAAGGGCCTGAACTCCTCCGGCAGAGAGTCCACCTGCCACTGACCCACCAGGCGTCCAGAACATTTCCCCCAGTTGATCCTGGCGGAGGATGCGTCCGAGTAAATCTGCTGGCATTCCCGCATCCTCCGCAAGTCAACGGGATCCGTGACCACGAGGAGCACATTATCGGCGTAAGCTGAGAGGACCACCTCCACGCCCGGCCCTCGCAGAGCCAATCCCGCCAACCTCTTCCGCAAGAGGCGCAGGAAAGGCTCCACGCAAATGGCGTATAACTGGCCGGACATGGGGCATCCCTGACGCACCCCCCTCCCGAAGCGAAGGGGCGCCGTCAAGGACCCGTTAACTTTAATCAGACACTCCGCGGCAGCGTACAGAAGTCGGATCCGGGCGACGAAA
Source organism: Somniosus microcephalus (assembly GCF_052327205.1). Lineage (NCBI taxonomy): Eukaryota > Metazoa > Chordata > Chondrichthyes > Squaliformes > Somniosidae > Somniosus > Somniosus microcephalus. The sequence continues at coordinate 10,729,443 of NW_028225183.1, read as the reverse complement.
TGCGTCCCGAACCCGAATGCGCGCAGAGTCCCGAAAAGATACTCGTGATCCACCCTGTCGAACGCCTTCTCCTGATCCAGGGAAAGGAAGGCGACCGACAGACCAGCCCTCTGGGAATGGTGGACCAGGTCCCGGACCAGATGGATGTTATCGTGCATGGTCCGGCCCGGGACCGTGTAGGACTGGTCGGGATGGATCATGTGGGCCAGCACGGTGCCAAGGCGAACAGACATGGCTCTGGCAAAGATTTTGTAATCCGTGCTGAGGAGGGAGACCGGGCGCCAGTTCTCGAGGAGGCGGAGATCCCCCCTCTTAGGCAGCAGGACGATCACCGCCCTGCGCCACGAGAGGGGCATCTCCCCGGTCGCCAAACATTCCCCCAGGACCCGCACGTAGTCGCCCCCCAGGACGCCCCAGAACGCCCTGTGGAACTCCACGGTCAGCCCGTCCAGCCCCGGGGACTTCCCCCTAGAGAGCTGGCGGAGGGCGCCGGACAGCTCCTCCAAACTCAGAGGAGCGTCCAATTTTTCGGCGCCCTCCAGGCCGACCTTCGGCAGGTCCTCCCACAAAACTCTGCGCACGTCCTCGCTGGATGGATCTGGAGAGAACAGAGCCCTGTAATAGGCGCGGGTCTCCGCGCGGATTCCCTCCGGATCCGAGACCGGAGATCCGTCGTCGGCCAGCAGCTCCAAAAGCTGCTTACGGACCCCCCGTCTTTTTTCCAGCGAGTAGAAGAAGGGGGAGCCGCGGTCCAGGTCCCGCAGGAACTGGATCCGCGACCTCACGTACGCGCCTCGTGACCCGACGAGCCGCAGGTCCTTCAGCGCGCCCTTCTTCTCCTCGTTAGCCAGCCGCAGGGCCGGGTCCTCGGCGACTTGACCGAGATGGGACTCCAGGTCGAGCACTTCCTTCTCCAACTGCCCGACCCGAGCCTCCCGCCTCTTGGTCGACCCCTTCGCGTACTCCTGACAGAAGAGACGGATGTGAGCCTTGCCCACATCCCACCATAGCCTCAAGGAGGGGAAGCCCCCCTGCTTCCTTCTCCAGCCGGCCCAGAACCGACCGAACGAATTCCGGAACCGCGCGTCCTCCAGCAGCAGGTTGTTAAAGTGCCAGTACGCGGACCCCCCTCGGCACGCTGCGGCACGAGCTCCGCCCACACCAGGTGGTGGTCCGTGCATGGCACCGGCCGCACGGAAGCCGTCGGAACGCAGAAGACGTACGCCCGGGAAATGTAGAGGCGGTCGATCCTGGACGCTCCTCCCCCAGACCTCACAAAGGTGAAGGCGCTGGAGTCGGGATGGAGATTACGCCAGACGTCCACCAAGTCGAGGGACCCGACCAGGTCCCTCAACTTCCCCACCGACGCCGGGCTCGGCTGGGTACCCGTGCGGTCCCTCGCCTCGAGGGTACAATTAAAATCCCCCCCGAGGACGACGCACTCGCCCGCGTCGATGGAGCCCAAAAGAGTGGACACTTCTTCAAAGAAGCGAGCTTGCTGCGCACCGGCCCCGGGGGCGTACACGTTCACTAGATGGAACGGCACGCCCCCCAGGCGAACGGTGACCTGGAGCAAGCGGCCCGGCACGAGCTCCTTGACCACCAAGATCTCCGGCTGAAAATGCGGGGCCAACAAGATAGCCACCCCACTGGAAACACTGGAGAGGTGACTCATGTTGACCCCTCCTTGCCACTCCAGGAGCCACGTGGCCTCGTCTCCCGGAACGGTGTGGGTTTCTTGCAGGAAGCACACTGCATACTTCCCGTCCCGAAGGACCGAAAAGTTATTAAATCTGCGGCTAGCTTCCCTGCTGCCATTGACGTTGAGGCTGGCTATGGTTATCTTCATTTCAGAAGCACAACCAACCCCTACTTAAACCTAATGGGGGAAGGGAGGGCGGCCGCTAGTCGACCGCCACTCCCTTAGCAGCCCGGTGAGGAATGCCCGGGTCCGACACAGCTCGGACGGGCTCACACCCGCGTCCGCACCCATGGTCTTATAGGCGACGCGGGCCGACCCGACGAGCAGCGCCAGCCCCGACCACCTGTCGAGGGCCCGCTGGGTCCTGTGGCGACCCTGGCTCGTGGCCACAAATTCCCGGAGCTCCCTGATGGGAATGAGAACGAGGGGGGTCCCGGCGAGGGGCGCGAGGTCATCCATCGCCTCGTCGGCGATGGACTCTAGTTCTTCCTCCGCCCCCACCACCGAGTCCCCGTCCTCCTCCGGGGGGTCGCCACCGGCGGCCGAACCGTCCGCCACGCAGTGCGCGTCGGGCGGCCCGGCCGCGACAGCCGGCCCCGCCTCCGCCCGGATCCCACCCCCAGGATCGGTAGCAGAGGATTCCCCCCCGGGCTCCTCTAGGGGGGCCGGGCCAGCAGGCGGCGGCGGTTCGGAGACCCCCTCCGCCCCAGGCGCCGGAACGACCGGAGTGACCAGAGAGACCGGAGAAAACGAAAGCCCGGCCCCCTCCAAGTCGCCCGGCGCCGGAGACACAGACAGAGGGCCCTCCTCCGCAACGCACCCGGCCTCCGAACCATCAGAGGGGGAAAAATTCTGGCAGACCTCGACGAAGTCGAGCAGCACCTGGGAAAGGTCTGGGCCGCTCTGGGCGAGCTCATCATCAGAGGACTCGCCCGGCCCCGTCCCCTGGCCGCCCGACCCGTCGAGGGGCAATGCCACCAGTAATGGCTGAAAACCCGCTGCGGCTTGTTCCGCGACCCCCCCCACGGGCAGGGTCTCGTCCCCATCCCCGGGAGGCACGAGCTGGGCAGACGCTTCTGCCTCAGCCTCCTCAGGGACAGGCGACCCCTGCCGTTCGCCCGTAATGGTGTCAGCGGTGGGGTGGGGCGCAGCGCCCGCGGCGGGCGACGACTCCCCCTGACCGGAGGGCCCTTCCTCCTCCCGGTCCTCCTCCTCATCCAGGGGGTCGCGCCTTCTTTTGAGCGCGGAGGGGTAAAGGGAGGCCTCCATTTCTTCAGGGGCCTCCCCTGCTCCTTCTGGAGGAGCGAGTTTTTTGGGACCCCCGGGCCCGAGCCCGGCCGCAGGTTCTGGCATTACCACCTCGGCGGTCACGGCCACAGGTTCGGCCACGAGGGTACCCCCCCTCCGCTCTCCGCGATTATCGCAGCGACGCTCTCCGGTGTCAGGGGCTCCATATTGTGGGGGACGCCCTCCACGGGGGGACCCACACTACGGTTCCGCGTCTTGTCCTGCGCCTTCTTTCGGACCGGACCGCCCTCCTCACCCCCGCCGGAGGCCAGGATGGCATCGACCTCCGACGACGACCGTGCCCCGGTAGCGTTGGATTGAGCGGGGGTGCGGCTAGACCCGGAGGGAGGAGCGGCGGCGGCGCCAGATGATTGGCGGCCTTGGAGGCGGGGCAGTTTTTGCGCTCGTGCCCCACCTCCCTACAGGCGTGGCAACGCACGCCGTCCGCCGTCCAGAATACGCGGTGCGGGGTCCCCCCGTGGAGGACCGTGAAAGCCCCGTCCGTCTCCCCCTCCCGCGCCAGCTGAACGAAAGCCTGGCGCCGGAAGGAGAAGACATGGCGAAGGCTGCTTTCCCGGAGCCCCGAGCGGGATCGGGGAAATCCCCGACCTCACCTCCCCCAGTTGACGTAGGTGGGGGAGGAGGAGCTCACCGGCGATATAGGGCGGGACGTTTGATAGGACGACCCTCTGCGCGGTGGCCTCCAGCGGGTAAACCGGCAGGAAAGTCCCGCACACGGTGAGCCCCTGGGCGATGGCCAGGGCCACCGCCCACTCGGACTCCAGGAAAAAGACAGCCTTCCCATACATTTTTGAGGCGGCGACTATGGCCGGAGGGCCGACAACCCCGGCCATAGCCTTCACGCACGCCTCAATAGTCATGTTGGGGTGGGTGTAGCTCTTCACCCCAAGTTTTTCAGTCAGCAGGCGGAACGGCGACGGGGCGGCAGCGGAAGCGGGAGCGGCATCAGCTTTGGCCGCCACTGCCGCATAAGTTCTCGCCGGACCCGTCGCCGCCGCGGATGTAGATGCCATAGTGGGGTGGATCTTAAAAAAAGAGCTACACACACCCCAAAAGTCACAGGCCTGAAGGTGTTAATGGCCTTGGTTATATATGTCTTTCCCAAACAGAGGGAGTGTAAATTAACTGGGCAGCCTCGCCCCTTAATGGTGTCAATTGGGAGAGGGCCCTTCCTTCCCTCTGCTCAATGGGTAATTAGTGAAAATAATAAACGAGGTGCCTTTTGGAGAGGCAGAGAGAGGACAAGGAGAGAGAAAGAGGGGGATGGGAAGGAGGGGGGGGCCGCAAAGGCAGGGTCCCCACTTAAGGTGTTGGTCGGTGGGTGGGCGTCGGCTGGGTGCACTCCCCCGATGGAATAAACAAAGTCTTAAGCAGGTCTTCGGGCAGGGGTAGAAGACGTCTTCACCTGGGCAGGCTGGAAAACGCCCAGGCTCAGCCCACACCAGGTCTTCTCGATGCGCTGGAAAACAAGCTTCACCTGGGCAGGCTCCAGCCAACCCAGGCCAGGCTTCCGGCCTGTCTTCTTCTCTCCCCCCGCCTGGAATGCAAAGTCTTTAAGGGGGAATGCACTAAGACACCCACCTGCAGATGTTCAAGATGCAGCAGCAGCTCCTCCCCTCCTTCCGAGTTGTTATGGAGTGGTATTCTCTCCCTCTCTCCCTCTCCCGGGCTGGAGGCCAAATGGGAGGCAGTGATGGAAGGCCTCTCCAGTTGTAAAACTGGCCTCCTCCTCTGTCCTCTACTCCTCCCTCTCCAGGCACCTCTGTAGATGATGTTGGTTGGTTGTAGGTAGGTTGCTGGTAGTGGTGGCCTGGGGTCACTCCTTCCTTCCACTCTACTCCCAGGCCAAGGCAACCACACACTCTCTCCCCACAGCAGCAGGAGCAGCTCAGCAGCACAGCCTTCTCCACTCAGAGCTGCCACACGTCAGGAGCCGTTCCTTGGGGAGGGGGACCTGTGAGGGTGCCAGTCAGTTCCTTTTTGTAACCTCTAGATGGCACCTTCACTTGCTTCTTTGTGTGCAACAAGTTAACAAAAAACTATAACTAAAATCCAATACCCCTTTAAATAAATCTTAACCCCTCAAATTAAAATTTGGTTATTTAAACTAATTATGCACTCAAGTCCCCGCGGCGCCCACCGGTCACGCAAAAGCTCGAGCGCGCCGGCGGACACCGCATGCTCCATCTCTAGGGCCACCCGGGCACGAACATGGCCACGGAAGAGGGGGAGGCAATCCGGTCGGACGACCCCCTCGACCGCCCGCTGCCTGGACCAATTAATGGCTTTCTTGGCCAGGCCCAGGAGCAGGCCCATGAGGAGGTCCTCCAACCTGCCCGCTCCCCTCCGCACGGGGTGACCGTAGATCAGGAGCGTGGGACTGAAGTGCAACCAAAATTTGAGGAGCAGCCCCTTCAAAAAATGGAAGAGTGGCTGCAACCTCTCACACCCCATATATACGTGGAACACGGACTCCTCCAGACCGCAAAACAAACAGGCTGTCTGGGAGTCCGTAAAGCTATTTAAAAATCTATTGCACGGAACTGCTCTGTGCAACACCCTCCAGGCCAAGTCCCCGATAGAACAAGGGAGGACTCCCGCATAGAGAGACCCCCATTGGGGACCTCCGCCTCCGTCTGGAGGTAAAACGGCACACCACAGCGTGTCCGGACGGCAGGCGAAGATGGCAAAGTGGAAGGTGTGCAAGAGCAGCCCGTACAGGAAACCCCTCCGCGCAGAATGAAAAAGCACGGAGGGTATTTCCTCGAGACGGCTCAAGTTGTGAGGCGCCGATCCCCGAGGGGAGTCTCGGGGCAAGGCGCCGATAAGGAATTCCATCCGAACGGGAGTAAGCTCGGACGGGATCTCCCCACGTGCCCGAGCCACCTCGACACACCTCGTGGCGCCAGGGGGCAACATCGCTTTCACCGCCCCGATGGCACTGACCGCGAGCCGGACGTTGTACCATGACATGCGTCGCGCCAGCTCCTCTGGCGCCATCCAGCCCGCTCCTCCACCATCGAGTAGGTCCCCGACTCTAGTCACCCTGCCAGGCACAGCCCTGCGCTCCGCCAGCCACCCGAACTCACGGACGTGGAGGTGCGGATTCCTGAACAGCGGCTCCCGGAGGACAGCCGCCGCTCCTGATGGGGGAGAGCTCCGCCTGGAGGCGACGGAGTTCCAAACCCATAGCAGTTCCTGGTAAAAGACAGGCAGCTCCCGCAGGCACTCACGCCTGCCGCTCACCTCCAAAAACAGGAGCTGCGTGTCGTAATTGAGGCCGTGCAGCTGGCGGAAAAAATACGTCGCCAGCGCACACCATCTTGGAGGATTCTCGACATACAGGTATCTCTGCAGCGTCCGAAGACGGAAAGTCGCAGCCTGGGTGCGGAGGCACACCAACGCCTGACCGCCCTCCTTAAGCGGGAGACTCAGAACCACGGCAGCGACCCAGTGTATCCTGTTGTTCCAGAAGAAGTCGACGAGCTTCTTCTGTATCCTGGCGACAAACGCAGGGGGGGGGATCAGAGTAACCAACCGGTACCACAACAGGGCGGCCACCAGTTGGTTTATGACCAACGCCCGACCCCTGGAGGACAACACTCGGAGCAATCCTGTCCAGCGTCCTAAGCGAGCGGTGACTTTGGCCTCCAGCTCGTGCCAGTTCGCTGGCCAGGCGTCCTCGGCCGGGCTGAGGTAGACTCCCAAGTAGAGGATGTGCGTTGTGCTCCAGGCGAAGGGCCTGAACTCCTCCGGCAGAGAGTCCACCTGCCACTGACCCACCAGGAGTCCAGAACATTTCCCCCAGTTGATCCTGGCGGAGGATGCGTCCGAGTAAATCTGCTGGCATTCCCGCATCCTCCGCAAGTCAACGGGATCCGTGACCACGAGGATCACGTCATCGGCGTAAGCCGAGAGGACCACCTCCACGCCCGGCCCTCGCAGAGCCAATCCCGCCAACCTCTTCCGCAAGAGGCGCAGGAAAGGCTCCACGCAAATGGCGTATAACTGGCCGGACATGGGGCATCCCTGACGCACCCCCCTCCCGAAGCGAAGGGGCGCCGTCAAGGACCCGTTAACTTTAATCAGACACTCCGCGGCAGCGTACAGAAGTCGGATCCGGGCGACAAAATGCGTCCCGAACCCGAATGCGCGCAGAGTCCCGAAAAGACACTCGTGATCCACCCTGTCGAACGCCTTCTCCTGATCCAGGGAAAGGAAGGCGACCGACAGACCAGCTATCTGGGAATGGTGGACCGGGTCCCGGACCAGATGGATGTTAACGTGAATGGTCCGGACCGGGACCGTGTAGGACTGGTCGGGGTGGATCATGCGGGCCAGCACGGTGCCAAGGCGAACAGACATGGCCCTGGCAAAGATTTTGTAATCCGTGCTGAGGAGGGAGACCGGGCGCCAGCTCTTGAGGAGGCAGAGATCACCCCTCTTAGGCAGCAGGACGATCACCGCCCTGCGCCACGAGAGGGGCATCTCCCCGGTCGCCAAACATTCCCCCAGGACCCGCACGTAGTCGCCCCCCAGGACGCCCCAGAGCGCCCTGTGGAACTCCACGGTCAGCCCGTCCAGCCCCGGGGACTTCCCCCTAGAGAGCTGGCGGAGGGCGCCGGACAGCACCTCCAAACTCAGAGGAGCGTCCAATTTTTCGGCGCCCTCCAGGCCGACCTTCGGCAGGTCCTCCCACAAAACTCTGCGCGCGTCCTCGCTGGACGGATCCGGAGAGAACAGAGCCCCGTAATAGGCGCGGGTCTCCGCGCGGATTCCCTCCGGATCCGAGACCGGAGATCCGTCGTCGGCCAGCAGCTCCAAAAGCTGCTTACGGACCCCCCGTCTTTTTTCCAGCGAGTAGAAGAAGGGGGAGCCGCCGTCCAGGTCCCGCAGGAACTGGATCCGCGACCTCACGTACGCGCCTCGGGACCCGACGTGCCGCAGGTCCTTCAGCGTGCCCTTCTTCTCCTCATACGCCAGCCGCAGGGCCGGGTCCTCGGCGACTTGACCGAGACGGGACTCCAGGTCGAGCACCTCCTTCTCCAACTGCCCGACCCGGGCCTCCCGCCTCTTGGTCGACCCCTTCACGTACTCCTGACAGAAGAGAAGGATGTGAGCCTTGCCCACATCCCACCATAGCCTCAAGGAGGGGAAGCCCCCCTGCTTCCTTCTCCAGCCGGCCCAGAACCGACCGAACGAATCCCGGAACTGCGCGTCCTCCAGCAGCAGGTTGTTAAAGTGCCAGTACGCGGACCCCCCTCCGGCGCACGGTGGCACGAGCTCCGCCCACACCAGTTGGTGGTCCGTGCACGGCACCGGCCGCACAGAAGCCGTCGGAACGCAGGAGACGTACGCCCGGGAAATGTAGAGGCGGTCGATCCTGGACGCTCCTCCCCCAGACCTCACAAAGGTGAAGGCGCTGGAGTCGGGATGGAGATTACGCCAGACGTCCACCGGGCTCGGCTGGGTACCCGTGCGGTCCCTCGCCTCGAGGGTACAATTAAAATCCCCCCCGAGGACGACGCACTCGCCCGCGTCGATGGAGCCCAAAAGAGTGGACACTTCTTCAAAGAAGCGCGCTTGCTGCGCACCGGCCCCGGGGGCGTACACGTTCACTAGATGGAACGGCACGCCCCCCAGGCGAACGGTGACCTGGAGCAAGCGGCCCGGCACGAGCTCCTTGACCCCCAAGATCTCCGGCTGAAAATGCGGGGCCAACAAGATAGCCACCCCACTGGAAACACTGGAGAGGTGACTCATGTTGACCCCTCCTTGCCACTCCAGTAGCCACGTGGCCTCGTCTCCCGGAACAGTGTGGGTTTCTTGCAGGAAGCACACCGCATACTTCCCGTCCCAAAGGACCGAAAAGTTATTATATCTGCGGCTAGCTTCCCTGCTGCCGTTGACGTTGAGGCTGGCTATGGTTATCTTCATTTTAGAAGCACTACCAACCCCTACTTATGAAAAACGGGGGAAGGGAGGGCGGCCGCTAGTCGACCGCCACTCCCTTAGCAGCCCGGTGAGGAATGCCCGGAGCCGACACAGCTCGGACGGGCTCACGCCCGCGTCCGCACCCATGGTCTTATAGGCGACGCGGGCCGACCCGATGAGCAGCGCCAGCCCCGACCATCTGTCGAGGGCCTGCTGGGTCCTGCGGCGACCCTGGCTCGTGGCCACAAATTCCCGGAGCTCCCTGATGGGAATAAGAACGAGGGGGGGCCCGGCGAGGGGCGCGAGGTCATCCATCGCCTCGTCGGCGATGGATTCTAAATCTTCCTCCGCCCCCACCACTGAGTCCCCGTCCTCCTCTGGGGGTTCGCCACCGGCGGCCGAACCGTCCGCCACGCAGTGCGCACCGGGCGGCCCGGCCGCGACAGCCGGCCCCGCCTCCGCCCCGATCCCACCCCCAGGATCGGCAGCGGAGGATTCCCCCCCGGGCTCCTGTAGGGGGGCCAGGCCAGAAGGCGGCGGCGGGCCGGAGACCCCCCCCGCCCCAGGCGCCGGAAAGACCGGAGAGACCGGAAAGACGGGAGAACACGTGTACCCGATCATCTCCAAGTCGCCCGGCGCCGGAGACACAGACGGAGGGTCCCCCTCCGCCACGCCACCGGCCTCCGACCCAGCAGATGGGGTAATTTTCCCGCAGACCTCGGCGAAGTCGAGCAGCACCTCGGAAAGGTCCGGGCCGCTCTGGGCGAGCTCATCATCGGATGACTCACCCGGCCCGGTCCCCTGGCCGCCCGACCCGTCGAGGGGTAACGCCATCAACAGAGGATCCGTCCCCGCCACGGGTCGTACCGCGATCCCCCCCACGGGCAGCGTCTCGTCCCCATCCCCGGGAGGCACGAGCCGGGCAGACGGTTCTGCCTCAGCTTCCCCAGGGACAGGCGACCCCTGCCGTTCGCCCGTAATAGTGTTAGCGGTGGGGTGGGGCGCAGTGTCCGCGGCGGGCGACGACTCCCCCTGACCGGAGGGACCTTCCACCTCCCGGTCCTCCTCCTCATCCAATGGGTCGCGCCTTCTTTTGAGCGCGGATGGGTAGAGGGAGGCCTCCATGTCTTCAGGGGCCTCCCCTGCTCCTTCCAAAGGAGCGAGTTCTTTGGGTCCCCCGGACCCAAGCCCGGCCGCAGGTCCTGGTGGTCCCGCCTCGGCGGTCACGGGCTCAGGCACGGGTTCCCCCCCAGCTCCGCACTCCACCAATAATGCCGCGATGCTCCCGGGCGTCAGGGGGTCCATATTAAAGGGTTCGCCCTCCTCGGGGGGACCCACCCTACGGTGTTTACTTTTCCCCAGCGCCTTTTTCGTGACCGGACCTCCCTCCTCCCCCCCGCCGGAGGCCTGGATGACGATGGCCTCCGACGACGACCGCACCCCGTTAGCTTTTGTTCGGGAGGGGGCGCGGCTAGACCCGGAGGGAGGAGCAGCGGCGGCGCCAGCCTTGGTCGTGGCGGATGATTTGGCGGCCTTGGAGGCGGGGCAGTTTTTCCGCACATGCCCCACCTCCCTACAGGCGTGGCACCGCACGCCGTCCGTGGTCCAAAAGACGCAGTACGGGGTCCCCCTGTGGAGGACCGTGAAAGCCCCGTCCGTCTCCCCCTCCCGCGCCAGCTGCACGAAAGCTTGGCGCCAGAAGGAGAAGACATGGCGAAGGCTGCCTTCCCGGAGCCCGAGCGGGATCGGGGAAATCCCCGACCTCACCTCCCCAAGTTGACGTAGGTGGGGGAGGAGGAGCTCACCAGTGATATAGGGCGGGACGTTCGACAGAACGACCCTCTGCGCGGTAGCCTCCAGCGGGTCCAGCGGCAGGAAAGTCCCGCCCACGGTGAGCCCCTGGGCGATGGCCAGGGCCACCGCCCGCTCGGACTCCAGGTAAAAGACAGCCTTCCCATACATTTTTGAGGCGGCGACTATGGCCGGAGGGCCGACAACCCCGGCCATAGCCTTTACGCACGCCTCAATAGTCATGTCGGGGTGGGTGTAGCTCTTCACCCCGAGCTTGATGGTCATTAACCGGAACGGCGACGGGGCAGCAGCAGCAGCGGGAGCGGCCGAGGCTTTGGCCGCCGCCGCCGCATATGTCATCGCCGGCCCCATCGCCGCCGAAGAAGTGCTCGCCATCGTGGGGCGGTTTTAAAGAAGAGCCACACACACCCCAAAAAGTCACAGGCCCCAAGATGTTAATGGCCTCGGTATTAAGGCTTTTTCCCAGAGCAGAGGGAGTTTAAATTAACTGGACCACCTCTCCCCTTGATGGTATTAATTGGGAGGGGGGCCCTTCCTTCCCTCTGCTCAATGGGTAATTCGAAAAATAATAAAGGAGGTGCCTTTTGGAGAGGCAGAGAGAGGACAAGGAGAGAGAAAGAGGGGGATGGGAAGGAGGGGGGGCCGCAAAGGCAGGGTCCCCACTTAAGGTGTTGGTCGGTGGGTGGGCGTCGGCTGGGTGCACTCCCCCGATGGAATTACAAAGTCTTAAGCAGGTCTTTGGGCAGGGGGAGAAGACGTCTTCACCTGGGCAGGCTGGAAAAAGCCCAGGCTCAGCCCACACCAGGTCTTCTCGATGCGCTGGAAAACAAGCTTCACCTGGGCAGGCTCCAGCGAACCCAGGCCAGGCTTCCGGCCTGTCTTCTTCTCTCCCCCCGCCTGGAATGCAAAGTCTTTAAGGGGGAATGCACTAAGACACCCACCTGCAGATGTTCAAGATGCAGCAGCAGCTCCTCCCCTCCTTCCGAGTTGTAATGGAGTGGTATTCTCTCCCTCTCTCCCTCTCCCGGGCTGAAGGCCAAATGGGAGGCAGTGATGGAAGGCCTCTCCAGTTGTAAAGCTGGCCTCCTCCTCTGTCCTCTACTCCTCCCTCTCCAGGCACCTCTGTAGATGATGTTGGTTGGTTGTAGGTAGGTTGCTGGTAGTGGTGGCCTGGGGTCACTCCTTCCTTCCACTCTACTCCCAGGCCAAGGCAACCACACACTCACTCCCCACAGCAGCAGGAGCAGCTCAGCAGCACAGCCTTCTCCACTCAGAGCTGCCACACGTCAGGATCCGTTCCTTGGGGAGGGTGTCCTGTGAGGGTGCCAGTCAGTTCCTTTTTGTAACCTCTAGATGGCACCTTCACTTGCTTCTTTGTGTGCAACAAGTAAACTGTAACTAAAAATCAAATTACCCTTTAAATAAACCTTAACCCCTCAAATTAAAATTTGATTATTTAAACTAATTATGCACTCCAGTCCCCGCGGCGCCCACCGGTCACGCAAAAGCTCGAGCGCGCCGGCGGACACCGCGTGCTCCATCTCTAGGGCCACCCGGGCGCGAACATGGCCACGGAAGAGGGGGAGGCAATCCGGTCGGACGACCCCCTCGACCGCCCGCTGCCTGGACCTATTATTGGCTTTCTTGGCCAGGCCCAGGAGCAGGCCCACGAGGAGGTCCTCCAACCTGCCCGCTCCCCTCCGCATGGGGTGACCGTAGATCAGGAGTGTGGGACTGAAGTGCAACCAAAATTTGAGGAGCAGCCCCCTCAAAAAATGGAAGAAGGGCTGCAACCTCTCACACCCCGTGTACACGTGAAAGACGGACTCCTCAAGACCGCAAAAGAAACAAGCGGTCTGGGAGTCCATAAACCTGCTTAAAAATCTATTGCACGGAACTGCTCTGTGCAATACCCTCCAGGCCAAATCCCTGATAGAACAGGGGAGGACTCCCGCATAGAGAGCCCCCCATTGGGGACCTCCGTCTCCGTCCGGAGGTAAAACGGCACGCCACGGCGTGTCTGGACGGCAGGCGAAGATGGCAAAGTGGAAGGTGTGCAAGAGCAGCCCGTAGAGGAAACCCCTCCGTGCAGAATGAAAAAGCACGGAGGGTATTTCCTCGAGACGGCTCAAGTTGTGAGGCACCGATCCCCGAGGGGAGTTTCGGGGCAAGGCGCCGATAAGGAATTCCGTCCGAACGGGAGTAAGCTCGGACGGGATCTCCCCACGTGCCCGAGCCGCCTCGACACACCTCGTGGCGCCGGGGGGCAACATCACTTTCACCGCCCCGATGGCATTGACCGTGAGCTGGACGTTGTCCCACGACATGCGTCGAGCCAGCTCTTCTGGCGCCATCCAGCCCGCTCCTCCGCCATCGAGTAGGTCCCCGACTCTAGTCACCCTGCCAGGCACAGCCCTGCGCTCCGCCAACCACCCGAACTCGCGGACGTGGAGGAGCGGATTCCTGAACAGCGGCTCCCGGAGGACAGCCGCCGCTCCTGACGGGGGAGAGCTCCGCCTGGAGGCGACGTAATTCCAAACCCATAGTTGTTCCTGGTAAAAGACAGGCAGCTCCCACAGGCTCTCACGCCTGCCGCTCACCTCCAAAAACAGGAGCTGCGTGTCGTAATTGAGGCCGTGCAGCTGGCGGAAAAAATACATCGCCAGCGCACACCATCTTGGAGGATTCTCGACGTACAGGTATCTCTGCAGCGTCCGAAGACGGAAAGTCGCAGCCTGGGTACGAAGGCACACCAACGCCTGACCGCCCTCCTTAAGCGGGAGACTCAGAACCGCGGCAGCGACCCTGTGTATCCTGTTGTTCCAGAAGAAGTCGACGAGCTTCTTCTGTATTTTGGCGACAAACGCAGGGGGGGGGATCAGAGTAACCAACCGGTACCACAACATGGTGGCCACCAGTTGGTTTATGACCAATGCCCGACCCCTGTAGGACAACACTCGGAGCAATCCTGTCCAGCGTCCTAAGCGAGCGGTGACTTTGGCCTCCAGCTCGTGCCAGTTCGCCGGCCAGGCGTCCTCGGCCGGGCTGAGGTAGACTCCCAAGTAGAGGAGGTGCGTAGTACTCCAGGCGAAGGGCCCGAACTCCTCCGGCAGAGAGTCCACCTGCCACTGACCCACCAGGAGTCCAGAACATTTCCCCCAGTTGATCCTGGCGGAGGATGCGTCCGAGTAAATCTGCTGGCATTCCCGCATCCTCCGCAAGTCAACGGGATCCGTGACCACGAGGAGCACGTCATCGGCGTAAGCCGAGAGGACCACCTCCACGCCCGGCCCTCGCAGAGCCAATCCCGCCAACCTCTTCCGCAAGAGGCGCAGGAAAGGCTCCACGCAAATGGCATATAACTGGCCAGACAGGGGCATCCCTGACGCACCCCCCTCCCGAAGCGAAGGGGCGCCGTCAAGGACCCGTTAACTTTAATCAGACACTCCGCGGCAGCGTACAGAAGTCGGATCCGGGCGACAAAATGCGTCCCGAACCCGAAAGCGCGCAGAGTCCCGAAAAGATACTCGTGATCCACCCTGTCGAACGCCTTCTCCTGATCCAGGGAAAGGAAGGCGACCGACAGACCAGCCCTCTGGGAATGGTGGACCAGGTCCCGGACCAGATGGATGTTATCGTGAATGGTCCGGCCCGGGACCGTGTAGGACTGGTCGGGATGGATCATGCGGGCCAGCACGGCGCCAAGGCGAACAGACTTGGCCCTGGCAATGATTTTGTAATCCGTGCTGAGGAGGGAGACCGTGCGCCAGTTCTTGAGGAGGCGGAGATCACCCCTCTTAGGCAGCAGGACGATCACCGCCCTGCGCCACGAGAAGGGCATCTCCCCGGTCGCCAGACATTCCCCCAGGACCCGCACGTAGTCGCCCCCCAGGACGCCCCAGAACGCCCTGTGGAACTCCACGGTCAGCCCGTCCAGCCCCGGGGACTTCCCCCTAGAGAGCTGGCGGAGGGCGCCGGAAAGCTCCTCCAAACTCAGAGGAGCGTCCAATTTTTCGGCGCCCTCCAGGCCGACCTTCGGCAGGTCCTCCCACAAAATTCTGCACGCGTCCTCGCTGGACGGATCCGGAGAGAACAGAGCCCCGTAATAGGCGCGGGTCTCCGCGCGGATTCCCTCCGGATCCGAGACCGGAGATCCGTCATCGGCCAGCAGCTCCAAAAGCTGCTTACGGACCCCCCGTCTTTTTTCCAGCGAGTAGAAGAAGGGGGAGCCGCGGTCCAGGTCCCGCAGGAACTGGATCCGCGACCTCACGTACGCGCCTCGGGACCCGACGAGCCGCAGGTCCTTCAGCGCGCCCTTCTTCTCTTCATACGCCAGCCGCAGGGCCGGGTCCTCGGCGACTTGACCGAGACGGGACACCAGGTCGAGCACCTCCTTCTCCAACTGCCCGACCCGGGCCTCCCGCCTCTTGGTCGACCCCTTCGCGTACTCCTGACAGAAGAGACGGATGTGAGACTTGCCCACATCCCACCATAGCCTCAAGGAGGGGAAGCCCCCCTGCTTCCTTCTCCAGCCGGCCCAGAACCGACCGAACGAATCCCGGAACCGCGCGTCCTCCAGCAGCAGGTTGTTAAAGTGCCAGTACGCGGACCCCCCCCGGCGCGCGGCGGCACGAGCTCCGCCCACACCAGGTGGTGGTCCGTGCACGGCACCGGCCGCACGGAAGCCGTCGCAACGCAGGAGACGTACGCATGTAGAGGCGGTCGATCCTGGACGCTCCTCCCCCAGACCTCACAAAGGTGAAGGCGCTGGAGTCGGGATGGAGATTACGCCAGACGTCCACCAAGTCGAGGGACCCGACCAGGTCCCTCAACTTCCCCACCGACGCCGGGCTCGGCTGGCTACCCGTGCGGTCCCTCGCCTCGAGGGTACAATTAAAATCCCCCCCGAGGACGACGCACTCGCCCGCGTCGATGGAGCCCAAAAGAGTGGACACTTCTTCAAAGAAGCGCGCTTGCTGCGCACCGGCCCCGGTGGGCATACACGTTCACTAGATGGAACGGCACGCCCCCCAGGCGAACGGTGACCTGGAGCAAGCAGCCCGGCACGAGCTCCTTGACCCCCAAGATCTCCGGCTGAAAATGCGGGGCCAACAAGATAGCCACCCCACTGGAAAAACTGGAGAGGTGACTCATGTTGACCCCTCCTTGCCACTCCAGGAGCCACGTGGCCTCGTCTCCCGGAACGGTGTGGGTTTCTTGCAGGAAGCACACCGCATACTTCCCGTCCCGAAGGACCGAAAAGTTTTCAAAACTGCGGCTAGCATCCCTACTGCCGTTGACGTTGAGGCTGGCTATGATTATCTTCATTTCAGAAGCACAACCAACCCCTACTTAAACCTAACGGGGGAAGGGAGGGCGGCCGCTAGCCGACCGCCACTCCCTTAGCAGCCCGGTGAGGAATGCCCGGAACCGACACAGCTCGGATGGGCTCACGCCCGCGTCCGCACCCATGGTCTTGTAGGCGACGCGGGCCGACCCGATGAGCAGCGCCAGCCCCGACCATCTGTCAAGGGCCTGCTGGGTCCTGCGGCGACCCTGGCTCGTGGCCACAAATTCCCGGAGCTCCCTGATGGGAATAAGAACGAGGGGGGGCCCGGCGAGGGGCACGAGGTCATCCATCGCCTCGTCGGCGATGGATTCTAAATCTTCCTCCGCCCCCACCATCGAGTCCCCGTCCTCCTCCGGGGGGTCACCACCGGCGGCCGAACCGTCCGCCACGCAGTGCGCATCGGGCGGCCCGGCCGCGACAGCCGGCCCCGCCTCCGCCCGGATCCCACCCCCAGGATCGGCAGCGGAGGATTCCCCCCCGGGCTCCTTTAGGGGGGCCGGGCCAGAAGGCGGCGGCGGGCCGGAGACCCCCTCCGCCCCAGGCACCGGAACGACCGGAGAGACCGGAGAGACGGGAGAACACGTGTACCCGATCATCTCCAAGTCGCCCGGCGCCGGAGACACAGACGGAGGGTCCCCCTCCGCCACGCCACCGGCCTCCGACCCAGCAGATGGGGTAATTTTCCCGCAAACCTCGACGAAGTCGAGCAGCACCTGGGAAAGGTCCGGGCCGCTCTGGGCGAGCTCATCATCAGAGGACTCGCCCGGCCCGGTCCCCTGGCCGCCCGACCCGTCGAGGGGCAAAGCCACCAGCAGTGGATCCGTTCCCGCCGCGGGTTGTTCCGCGACCCCCACCACGGGAAGGGTCTCGTCCCCATCCCCGGGAGGCACGAGCTGGGCAGACGCTTCTGCCTCAGCCTCCTCAGGGACAGGCGACCCCTGCCGTTCGCCCGTAATGGTGTCAGCGGTGGGGTGGGGCTCAGCGCCCGCGGCGGGCGACGACTCCCCCTGACCGGAGGGACCATCCTCCTCCCGGTCCTCCTCCTCATCCAGGGGGTCGCGCCTTCTTTTGAGCGTGGAGGTGTAAAGGGAGGCCTCCATTTCTTCAGGGGCCTCCCCTGCTCCTTCTGGAGGAGCGAGTTCTTTGGGACCCCCGGGCCCGAGCCCGGCCGCAGGTTCTGGCATTACCGCCTTGGCGGTCGCGGCCACAGGCTCGGCCACGAGGGCCCCCCCCCTCCGCACTCCGCGATTATCGCGGCGACGCTCTCCAGCGTCAGGGGCTCCATATTGTGGGGGACGCCCTCCGCGGGGGGACCCACCCTACGGTGTTTACTTTTCCCCAGCGCCTTCTTCGCGACCGGACCTCCCTCCTCCCCCCCGCCGGAGGCCTGGATGACGATGGCCTCCGACGACGACCGCGCCCCGTTAGCTTTTGTTCGGGAGGGGGCACGGCTAGACCTGGAGGGAGGAGCGGCGGCGGCGCCAGCCTTCGGTCGCGCCGGATGACTTGGCGGCCTTGGAGGTGGGGCAGTTTTTCCGCATGTGCCCCACCTCCCTACAGGCGTGGCACCGCACGCCGTCCGTGGTCCAAAAGACGCGGTACGGGGTCCCCCCGTGGAGGACCATGAAAGCCCCGTCTGTCTCCCCCTCCCGCGCCAGCTGCACGAAAGCTTGGCGCCGGAAGGAGAAGACATGGCGAAGGCTGCCTTCCCGGAGCCCTAGCGGGATCGGGGAAATCCCCGACCTCACCTCCCCAAGTTGACGTAGGTGGGGGAGGAGGAGCTCACCGGTTATATAGGGCGGGACGTTCGACAGCACGACCCTCTGCGCGGTGGCCTCCAGCGGGTCCACCGGCAGGAAAGTCCCGCCCACGGTGAGCCCCTGGGCGATGGCCAGGGCCACCGCCCGCTCGGACTCCAGGAAAAAGACAGCCTTCCCATACATTTTTGAGGTGGCGACTATGGCCGGAGGGCCGACAACCCCGGCCATAGCCTTTACGCACGCCTCAATAGTCATGTCGGGGTGGGTGTAGCTCTTCACCCCGAGCTTGATGGTCATTAACCGGAACGGCGACGGGGCAGCAGCAGCAGCGGGAGCGGCCGAGGCTTTGGCCGCCGCCGCCGCATATGTCATCGCCGGCCCCGTCGCCGCCGAAGCAGTGCTCGCCATCGTGGGGCGTTTTTAAAGAAGAGCCACACACACCCCAAAAAGTCACAGGCCCCAAGATGTTAATGGCCTCGGTAATTAAGGCTTTTTCCCAGAGCAGAGGGAGTGTAAATTAACTGGCCCGCCTCTCCCCTTGATGGTACTAATTGGGAGGGGGGCCCTTCCTTCCCTCTGCTCAATGGGTAATTCGAAAAATAATAAAGGAGGTGCCTTTTGGAGAGGCAGAGAGAGGACAAGGAGAGAGAAAGAGGGGGATGGGAAGGAGGGGGGGCCGCAAAGCAGGGTCCACACTTAAGGTGTTGTTCGGTGGGTGGGCGTCGGCTGGGTGCACTCCCCCGATGGAATTACAAAGTCTTAAGCAGGTCTTCGGGCAGGGGGAGAAGACGTCTTCACCTGGGCAGGCTGGAAAAAGCCCAGGCTCAGCCCACACCAGGTCTTCTCGATGCGCTGGAAAACAAGCTTCACCTGGGCAGGCTCCAGCCAACCCAAGCCAGGCTTCCGGCCTGTCTTCTTCTCTCCCCCCGCCTGGAATGCAAAGTCTTTAAGGGGGAATGCACTAAGACACCCACCTGCAGATGTTCAAGATGCAGCAGCAGCTCCTCCCCTCCTTCCGAGTTGTAATGGAGTGGTATTCTCTCCCTCTCTCCCTCTCCCGGGCTGGAGGCCAAATGGGAGGCAGTGATGGAAGGCCTCTCCAGTTGTAAAGCTGGCCTCCTCCTCTGTCCTCTACTCCTCCCTCTCCAGGCACCTCTGTAGATGATGTTGGTTGGTTGTAGGTAGGTTGCTGGTAGTGGTGGCCTGGGGTCACTCCTTCCTTCCACTCTACTCCCAGGCCAAGGCAACCACACACTCTCTCCCCACAGCAGCAGGAGCAGCTCAGCAGCACAGCCTTCTCCACTCAGAGCTGCCACACGTCAGGATCCGTTCCTTGGGGAGGGGGTCCTGCGAGGGTGCCAGTCAGTTCCTTTTTGTAACCTCTAGATGGCACCTTCACTTGTTTGTTCCTTTGTTAATTGTCTTAGTCTCTGGTGTTAATTGTTTCTAACCCTGTGTTAGTTTTTAATCACCTCTTTTATATAAACCCCCAAAAAAATAAACCCTTAAACAAATAAACCCTTTAAATAACCCGATTAATCAAATTAAAATTTGGCCTCTTAAATCGATTACGCACTCCAGTCCCCGCGGTGCCCACCGGTCATGAAAGAGCTCGAGCTCGCCGGCGGACACCGCGTGCTCCATCTCCAGGGCCACCCGGCCGCGAACATGGCCACGGAAGAGAGGGAGGCAATCCGGCCGGACGACCCCCTCGGCCGCCCGCTGCCTGGACCAATTGATGGCTTTCTTGGCCAGGCCCAGGAGCAGGCCCACGAGGAGGTCCTCCTACCTGGCCGCTCCCCTCCGCACCGGGTGACCGTAGATCAAGAGCGTGGGACTGAAGTGCAACCAAAATTTGAGGAGCAGCCCCTTCAAATAGTGAAAGAGGGGCTGCAACCTCTCACACCCCGTGTACACGTGAAAAACGGACTCCTCCAGACCGCAAAACAAACAAGCGGTCTGGGAGTCCGTAAACCTGCTTAAAAATCTATTGCACGGAACTGCTCTGTGCAACACCCTCCAGGCCAAATCCCCGATAGAACAGGGGAGGACTCCCGCATAGAGAGACCCCCATTGGGGACCTCCGCCTCCGTCCGGAGGTAAAACGGCACGCCACGGCGTGTCCGGACGGCAGGCAAAGATGGCAAAGTGGAAGGTGTGCAAGAGCAGCCCGTACAGGAAACCCCTCCGCGCAGAATGAAAAAGCACGGAGGGTATTTCCTCGAGACGGCTCAAGTTGTGAGGCGCCGATCCCCGAGGGGAGTCTCGGGGCAAGGCGCCGATAAGGAATTCCATCCGAACGGGAGTAAGCTCGGACGGGATCTCCCCACGTGCCCGAGCCGCCTCGACGCACCTCGTGGCGCCGGGGGGCAACATCGCTTTCACCGCCCCGATGGCATCGACCGCGAGCCGGACGTCGACCCACGACATGCGTCGCGCCAGCTCCTCTGGCGCCATCCAGCCCACTCCTCCGCCATCGAGTAGGTCCCCGACTCTAGTCACCCTGCCAGGCACAGCCCTGCGCTCCGCCAGCCACCCGAACTCGCGGACGTGGAGGTGCGGATTCCTGAACAGCGGCTCCCGGAGGACAGCCGCCGCTCCTGACGGGGGAGAGCTCCGCCTGGAGGCGACGGAGTTCCAAACCCATAGTAGTTCCTGGTAAAAGACAGGCAGCTCCCGCAGGCTCTCACGCCTGCCGCTCACCTCCAAAAACAGGAGCTGCGTGTCGTAATTGAGGCCGTGCAGCTGGCGGAAAAAATACGTCACCAGCGCACACCATCTTGGAGGATTCTCGACGTACAGGTATCTCTGCAGCGTCCGAAGACGGAAAGTCGCAGCCTGGGTGCGGAGGCACACCAACGCCTGACCGCCCTCCTTAAGCGGGAGACTCAGAACCGCGGCAGCGACCCAGTGTATCCTGTTGTTCCAGAAGAAGTCGACGAGCTTCTTCTGTATCTTGGCGACAAACGCAGGGGGGGGGATCAGAGTAACCAACCGGTACCACAACATGGCGGCCACCAGTTGGTTTATGACCAACGCCCGACCCCTGGAGGACAACACTCGGAGCAATCCTGTCCAGCGTCCTAAGCGAGCGGTGACTTTGGCCTCCAGCTCGTGCCAGTTCACCGGCCAGGCGTCCTCGGCCGGGCTGAGGTAGACTCCCAAGTAGAGGAGGTGCGTGGTACTCCAGGCGAAGGGCCCGAACTCCTCCGGCAGAGAGTCCACCTGCCACTGACCCACCAGGAGTCCAGAACATTTCCCCCAGTTGAACCTGGCGGAGGATGCGTCCGAGTAAATCTGCTGGCATTCCCGCATCCTCCGCAAGTCAACGGGATCCGTGACCACGAGGAGCACGTCATCGGCGTAAGCCGAGAGGACCACCTCCAAGCCCGGCCCTCGCAGAGCCAATCCCGCCAACCTCTTCCGCAAGAGGCGCAGGAAAGGCTCCACGCAAATAGCATATAACTGGCCGGACATGGGGCATCCCTGACGCAACCCCCTCCCGAAGCGAAGGGGCGCCGTCAAGGACCCGTTAACTTTAATCAGACACTCCGCGGCAGCGTACAGAAGTCGGATCCGGGCGACGAAATGCGTCCCGAACCCGAAAGCGCGCAGAGTCCGGAAAAATACTCGTGATCCACCCTGTCGAACGCCTTCTCCTGATCCAGGGAAAGGAAGGCGACCGACAGACCAGCCCTCTGGGAATGGTGGACCAGGTCCCGGACCAGATGGATGTTATCGTGAATGGTCCGGCCCGGGACCGTGTAGGACTGGTCGGGATGGATCATGCGGGCCAGCACGGCGCCAAGGCGAACAGACATGGCCCTGGCAAAGATTTTGTAATCCGTGCTGAGGAGGGAGACCGGGCGCCAGTTCTTGAGGAGGCGGAGATCACCCTTCTTAGGCAGCAGGACGATCACCGCCCTGCGCCACGAGAGGGGCATCTCCCCGGTCGCCAGACATTCCCCCAGGACTCGCACGTAGTCGCCCCCCAGGACGCCCCAGAACGCCCTGTGGAACTCCACGGTCAGCACGTCCAGCCCCGGGGACTTCCCCCTGGAGAGCTGGCGGAGGGCGCCGGACAGCTCCTCCAAACTCAGAGGAGCGTCCAGTTTTTCGGCGCCCTCCAGGCCGACCTTCGGCAGGTCCTCCCACAAAACTCCGCGCGCGTCCTCGCTGGACGGATCCGGAGAGAACAGAGCCCCATAATAGGCGCGGGTCTCCGCGCGGATTCCCTCCGGATCCGAGACCGGAGATCCGTCGTCGGCCAGCAGCTCCAAAAGCTGCTTACGGACCCCCCGTCTTTTTTCCAGCGAGTAGAAGAAGGGGGAGCCGCGGTCCAGGTCCCGCAGGAACTGGATCCACGACCTCACGTACGCGCCTCGGGACCCGACGAGCCGCAGGTCCTTCAGCGCGCCCTTCTTCTCTTCGTACGCCAGCCGCAGGGCCGGGTCCTCGGCGACTTGACCGAGACGGGACTCCAGGTCGAGCACCTCCTTCTCCAACTGCCCGACCCGGGCCTCCCGCCTCTTGGTCGACCCCTTCGCGTACTCCTGACAGAAGAGACGGATGTGAGCCTTGCCCACATCCCACCATAGCCTCAAGGAGGGGAAGCCCCCCCGCTTCCTTCTCCAGCCGGCCCAGAAAAGACCGAACGAATCCCGGAACCGCGCGTCCTCCAGCAGCAGGTTGTTAAAGTGCGAGTACGCGGACCGCCCCCCGGCGCGCGGCGGCACGAGCTCCGCCCACACCAGGTGGTGGTCCGTGCACGGCACCGGCCGCACGGAAGCCGCTGGAACGCAGGAGACGTACGCCCGGGAAATGTAGAGGCGGTCGATCCTGGACGCTCCTCCCCCAGACCTCACAAAACTGAAGGTGCTGGAGTCGGGATGAAGATTACGCCAGACGTCCACCAAGTCGAGGGACCCGACCAGGTCCCTCAACCTCCCCACCGACGCCGGGCTCGGCTGGGTACCCGTGCGGTCCCTCGCCTCGAGGGTACAATTAAAATCCCCCCCGAGGACGACGCACTCGCCCGCGTCGACGGAGCCCAAAAGAGTGGACACTTCTTCAAAGAAGCGCGCTTGCTGCGCACCAGCCCGAGGGGCGTACACGTTCACTAGATGGAACGGCACGCCCCCCAGGCAAACAGTGACCTGGAGCAAGCGGCCCGGCACGAGCTCCTTGACCCCCAAGATCTCCGGCTGAAAATGCGGGGCCAACAAGATAGCCACCCCACTGGAAACACTGGAGAGGTGACTCATGTTGACCCCTCCTTGCCACTCCAGGAGCCACGTAGCCTCGTCTCCCGGAACGGTGTGGGTTTCTTGCAGGAAGCACACCGCATACTTCCCGTCCCGAAGGACCGAAAAGTTATTAAATCTGCGGCTAGCCTCCCTGCTGCCGTTGACGTTGAGGCTGGCTATGGTTATCTTCATTACAGAAGCACAACCAACCCCTACTTAAACCTAACGGGGGAAGGGAGTGCGGCCGCTAGCCGACCGCCACTCCCTTAGCAGCCCGGTGAGGAATGCCCGGAACCGACACAGCTCGGACGGGCTCACGCCCGCGTCCGCACCCATGGTCTTGTAGGCGACGCGGGCCGACCCGATGAGCAGCGCCAGCCCCGACCATCTGTCAAGGGCCTGCTGGGTCCTGCGGCGACCCTGGCTCGTGGCCACAAATTCCCGGAGCTCCCTGATGGGAATAAGAACGAGGGGGGGCCTGGCGAGGGGCACGAGGTCATCCATCGCCTCGTCGGCGATGGATTCTAAATCTTCCTCCGCCCCCACCACCGAGTCCCCGTCCTCCTCCGGGGGGTCACCACCGGCGGCCGAACCATCCGCCACGCAGTGCGCATCGGGCGGCCCGGCCGCGACAGCCGGCCCCGCCTCCGCCCGGATCCCACCCCCAGGATCGGCAGCGGAGGATTCCCCCCCGGGCTCCTTTAGGGGGGCCGGGCCAGAAGGCGGCGGCGGGCCGGAGACCCCCTCCGCCCCAGGCACCGGAACGACCGCAGAGACCGGAGAGACGGGAGAACACGTGTACCCGATCATCTCCAAGTCGCCCGGCGCCGGAGACACAGACGGAGGGTCCCCCTCCGCCACGCCACCGGCCTCCGACCCAGCAGATGGGGTAATATTCCCGCAAACCTCGACGAAGTCGAGCAGCACCTGGGAGAGGTCCGGGCCGCTCTGGGCGAGCTCATCATCAGAGGACTCGCCCGGCCCGGTCCCCTGGCCGCCCGACCCGTCGAGGGGCAAAGCCACCAGCAGTGGTTCCGTTCCCGCCGCGTGTTGTTCCGCGACCCCCCCCACGGGCAGGGTCTCGTCCCCATCCCCGGGAGGCACGAGCTGGGCAGACGCTTCTGCCTCAGCCTCCTCAGGGACAGGCGACCCCTGCCGTTCGCCCGTAATGGTGTCAGCGGTGGGGTGGGGCGCAGCGCCCGCGGCGGGCGACGACTCCCCCTGACCGGAGGGACCTTCCTCCTCCCGGTCCTCCTCCTCATCCAGGGGGTCGCGCCTTCTTTTGAGCGCGGAGGTGTAAAGGGAGGCCTCCATTTCTTCAGGGGCCTCCCCTGCTCCTTCTGGAGGAGCGAGTTCTTTGGGACCCCCGGGCCCGAGCCCGGCCGCAGGTTCTGGCATTACCGCCTTGGCGGTCGCGGCCACAGGCTCGGCCACGAGGGCCCCACCCTCCGCGCTCCGCGATTATCGCGGCGACGCTCTCCAGCGTCAGGGGCTCCATATTGTGGGGGACGCCCTCTGCGGGGGGACCCACCCTACGGTGTTTACTTTTCCCCAGCGCATTCTTCGCGACCGGACCTCCCTCCTCCCCCCCGCCGGAGGCCTGGATGACGATGGCCTCCGACGACGACCGCGCCCCGTTAGCTTTTGTTCGGGAGGGGGCACGGCTAGACCTGGAGGGAGGAGCGGCGGCGGCGCCAGCCTTGGTCGCGCCGGATGACTTGGCGGCCTTGGAGGCGGGGCAGTTTTTCCGCATGTGCCCCACCTCCCTACAGGCGTGGCACCGCACGCCGTCCGTGGTCCAAAAGACGCGGTACAGGGTCCCCCCGTGGAGGACCGTGAAAGCCCCGTCCGTCTCCCCCTCCCGCGCCAGCTGCACGAAAGCTTGGCGCCGGAAGGAGAAGACATGGCGAAGGCTGCCTTCCCGGAGCCGTAGCGGGATCGGGGAAATCCCCGACCTCACCTCCCCAAGTTGACGTAGGTGGGGGAGGAGGAGCTCACCGGTTATATAGGGCGGGACGTTCGACAGCACGACCC
Organism: Somniosus microcephalus; assembly: GCF_052327205.1. Classification (NCBI taxonomy): domain Eukaryota; kingdom Metazoa; phylum Chordata; class Chondrichthyes; order Squaliformes; family Somniosidae; genus Somniosus; species Somniosus microcephalus. The sequence goes on along the minus strand of NW_028225183.1, from coordinate 10,704,297 downwards.
TCTGCGCGGTGGCCTCCAGCGGGTCCACCGGCAGGAAAGTCCCGCCCACCGTGAGCCCCTGGGCGATGGCCAGGGCCACCGCCCGCTCGGACTCCAGGAAAAAGACAGCCTTCCCATACATTTTTGAGGTGGCGACTATGGCCGGAGGGCCGACAACCCCGGCCATAGCCTTTACGCACGCCTCAATAGTCATGTCGGGGTGGGTGTAGCTCTTCACCCCGAGCTTGATGGTCATTAACCGGAACGGCGACGGGGCAGCAGCAGCAGCGGGAGCGGCCGAGGCTTTGGCCGCCGCCGCCGCATATGTCATCGCCGGCCCCATCGCCACCGAAGCAGTGCTCGCCATCGTGGGGCGTTTTTAAAGAAGAGCCACACACACCCCAAAAATCACAGGCCCCAAGATGTTAATGGCCTCGGTAATTAAGGCTTTTTCCCAGAGCAGAGGGAGTGTAAATTAACTGGCCCGCCTCTCCCCTTGATGGTATTAATTGGGAGGGGGGCCCTTCCTTCCCTCTGCTCAATGGGTAATTCGAAAAATAATAAAGGAGGTGCCTTTTGGAGAGGCAGAGAGAGGACAAGGAGAGAGAAAGAGGGGGATGGGAAGGAGGGGGGGCCGCAAAGCAGGGTCCCCACTTAAGGTGTTGGTCGGTGGGTGGGCGTCGGCTGGGTGCACTCCCCCGATGGAATTACAAAGTCTTAAGCAGGTCTTCGGGCAGGGGGAGAAGACGTCTTCACCTGGGCAGGCTGGAAAAAGCCCAGGCTCAGCCCACACCAGGTCTTCTCGATGCGCTGGAAAACAAGCTTCACCTGGGCAGACTCCAGCCAACCTAAGCCAGGCTTCCGGCCTGTCTTCTTCTCTCCCCCCGCCTGGAATGCAAAGTCTTTAAGGGTGAATGCACTAAGACACCCACCTGCAGATGTTCAAGATGCAGCAGCAGCTCCTCCCCTCCTTCCGAATTGTAATGGAGTGGTATTCTCTCCCTCTCTCCCTCTCCCGGGCTGGAGGCCAAATGGGAGGCAGTGATGGAAGGCCTCTCCAGTTGTAAAGCTGGCCTCCTCCTCTGTCCTCTACTCCTCCCTCTCCAGGCACCTCTGTAGATGATGTTGGTTGGTTGTAGGTAGGTTGCTGGTAGTGGTGGCCTGGGGTCACTCCTTCCTTCCACTCTACTCCCAGGCCAAGGCAACCACACACTCTCTCCCCACAGCAGGAGGAGCAGCTCAGCAGCACAGCCTCCTCCACTCAGAGCTGCCACACGTCAGGATCCGTTCCTTGGGGAGGGGGTCCTGTGAGGGTGCCAGTCAGTTCCTTTTTGTAACCTCTAGATGGCACCTTCACTTGTTTGTTCCTTTGTTAATTGTCTTAGTCTCTCCTCTTGTGTTAAATCAAATCAAAAAACAAATATAACTAAAAAACCAGTAACTTTTAAAAACTCAAATCAGAAATTAAATTAAAATTTGGTCATTTGGACCTATTATGCACTCCAGTCCCCGCGGCGCCCACCGGTCACGAAATTGCTCGAGCGTGCCGGCGGAGACCGCGTGCTCCATCTCCAGCGCCACCCGGGCGCGAACATGGCCGCGGAAGGGCGGGAGGCAATCAGGCCGGACGACCCCCTCGACCGCCCGCTGCCTGGACCGATTAATGGCTTTCTTGGCCAGGCCCAGGAGCAGGCCCACGAGGAGGTCCTCCAACCTGCCCGCTCCCCTCCGCACGGGGTGACCGTAGATCAGGAGCGTGGGACTGAAGTGCAACCAAAATTTGAGGAGCAGCCCCTTCAAAAAATGGAAGAGGGGCTGCAACCTCTCACACCCCATATATACGTGGAACACGGACTCCTCCAGACCGCAAAACAAACAGGCGGTCTGGGAGTCCGTGAACCTATTTAAAAATCTATTGCACGGAACTGCCCTGTGCAACACCCTCCAGGCCAAGTCCCCAATAGAGCAAGGGAGGACTCCCGCATAGAGAGACACCCATTGGGGACCTCCGTCTCCGTCCGGAGGTAAAACGGCACGCCACGGCATGTCCGGACGGCAGGCGAAGATGGCAAAGTGGAAGGTGTGCAAGAGCAGCCCGTACAGGAAACCCCTCCGCGCAGAATGAAAAAGCACGGAGGGTATTTCCTCGAGACGGCTCAAGTTGTGAGGCACCGATCCCCGAGGGGAGTTTCGGGGCAAGGCGCCGATAAGGAATTCCGTCCGAACGGGAGTAAGCTCGGACGGGATCTCCCCACGCGCCCGAGCCGCCTCGACACACCTCGTGGCGTCGGGGGGCAACATCGCTTTCACCGCCCCGATGGCGCTGACCGCGAGCCGGACGTTGTCCCACGACATGCGTCGCGCCAGCTCCTCTGGCGCCATCCAGCCCGCTCCCCCGCCATCGAGTAGGTCCCCGACTCTAGTCACCTTGCCAGGCACAGCCCTGCGCTCCGCCAGCCACCCGAACTCGCAACGTGGTGGTGCGGATTCCTGAACAGCGGCTCCCGGAGGACAGCCGCCGCTCCTGACGGGGGAGAGCTCCGCCTGGAGGCGACGGAGTTCCAAACCCATAGCAGTTCCTGGTAAAAGACAGGCAGCTCCTGCAGGCTGGCACGCCTGCCGCCCACTTTCAGAAACAGGAGCTGCATGTCGTAATTGAGGCCGTGCAGCTGGCGGAAGAAATGCGTCGCCAGCGCACACCATCTTGGAGGATTCTCGACGTACAGGTATCTCTGCAGCGTCTGAAGACGGAAAGTCGCAGCCTGGGTGCGAAGGCACACCAGCGCCTGACCGCCCTCCCTAAGCGGGAGACTCAGAACCGCGGCAGCGACCCAGTGTATCCTGTTGTTCCAGAAGAAGTCGACGAGCTTCTTCTGTATCTTGGCGACAAACGCAGGGGGGGGGATCAGAGTAACCAACCGGTACCACAACATGGCGGCCACCAGTTGGTTTATGACCAACGCCCGACTACCTGTAGGACAACACTCGGAGCAATCCTGTCCAGCGTTCTAAGCGAGCGGTGACTTTGGCCTCCAGCTCGTGCCAGTTCGCCGGCCAGGCGTCCTCGGCCGGGCTGAGGTAGACTCCCAAGTAGAGGAGGTGCGTGGTGCTCCAGGCGAAGGGCCCGAACTCCTCCGGCAGAGAGTCCACCTGCCACTGACCCACCAGGAGTCCAGAACATTTCCCCCAGTTGATCCTGGCGGAGGATGCGTCCGAGTAAATCTGCTGGCATTCCCGCATCCTCCGCAAGTCAACGGGATCCGTGACCACGAGGAGCACGTCATCGGCGTAAGCCGAGAGGACCACCTCCACGCCCGTCCCTCGCAGAGCCAATCCCGCCAACCTCTTCCGCAAGAGGCGCAGGAAAGGCTCCACGCAAATGGCATATAACTGGCCGGACATGGGGCATCCCTGACGCACCCCCCTCCCGAAGCGAAGGGGCGCCGTCAAGGACCCGTTAACTTTAATCAGACACTCCGCGGCAGCGTACAGAAGTCGGATCCGGGCGACGAAATGCGTCCCGAACCCGAAAGCGCGCAGAGTCCCGAAAAGATACTCGTGATCCACCCTGTCGAACGCCTTCTCCTGATCCAGGGAAAGGAAGGCGACCGACAGACCAGCCCTCTGGGAATGGTGGACCAGGTCCCGGACCAGATGGATGTTATCGTGAACGGTCCGGCCCGGGACCGTGTAGGACTGGTCGGGATGGATCATGCGGGCCAGCACGGCGCCAAGGTGAACAGACATGGCCCTGGCGAAGATTTTGTAATCCGTGCTGAGGAGGGAGACCGGGCGCCAGTTCTTGAGGAGGCGGAGATCACCCCTCTTAGGCAGCAGGACGATCACCGCCCTGCGCCACGAGAGGGGCCTCTCCCCGGTCGCCAGACATTCCCCCAGGACCCGCACGTAGTCGCCCCCCAGGACGCCCCAGAACGCCCTGTGGAACTCCACGGTCAGCCCGTCCAGCCCCGGGGACTTCCCCCTGGAGAGCTGGCGGAGGGCGCCGGACAGCTCCTCCAAACTCAGAGGAGCGTCCAGTTTTTCGGCGCCCTCCAGGCCGACCTTCGGCAGGTCCTCCCACAAAACTCCGCGCGCGTCCTCGCTGGACGGATCCGGAGAGAACAGAGCCCCATAATAGGCGCGGGTCTCCGCGCGGATTCCCTCCGGATCCGAGACCGGAGATCCGTCGTCGGCCAGCAGCTCCAAAAGCTGCTTACGGACCCCCCGTCTTTTTTCCAGCGAGTAGAAGAAGGGGGAGCCGCGGTCCAGGTCCCGCAGGAACTGGATCCGCGACCTCACGTACGCGCCTCGGGACCCGACGAGCCGCAGGTCCTTCAGCGCGCCCTTCTTCTCTTCGTACGCCAGCCGCAGGGCCGGGTCCTCGGCGACTTGACCGAGACGGGACTCCAGGTCGAGCACCTCCTTCTCCAACTGCCCGACCCGGGCCTCCCGCCTCTTGGTCGACCCCTTCGCGTACTCCTGACAGAAGAGACGGACGTGAGCCTTGCCCACATCCCACCATAGCCTCAAGGAGGGGAAGCCCCCCTGCTTCCTTCTCCAGCCGGCCCAGAAAAGACCGAACGAATCCCGGAACCGCGCGTCCTCCAGCAGCAGGTTGTTAAAGTGCCAGTACGCGGACCGCCCCCCGGCGCGCGGCGGCACGAGCTCCGCCCACACCAGGTGGTGGTCCATGCACGGCACCGGCCGCACGGAAGCCGCCGGAACGCAGGAGACGTACGCCCGGGAAATGTAGAGGCGGTCGATCCTGGACGCTCCTCCCCCAGACCTCACAAAAGTGAAGGCGCTGGAGTCGGGATGAAGATTACGCCAGACGTCCACCAAGTCGAGGGACCCGACCAGGTCCCTCAACTTCCCCACCGACGCCGGGCTCGGCTGGGTACCCGTGCGGTCCCTCGCCTCGAGGGTACAATTAAAATCCCCCCCGAGGATGACGCACTCGCCCGCGTCGACGGAGCCCAAAAGAGTGGACACTTCTTCAAAGAAGCGCGTTTGCTGCGCACCGGCCCGAGGGGCGTACACGTTCACTAGATGGAACGGCACGCCCCCCAGGCGAACGGTGACCTGGAGCAAGCGGCACGGCACGAGCTCCTTGACCCCCAAGATCTCCGGCTGAAAATGCGGGGCCAACAAGATAGCCACCCCACTGGAAACACTGGAGAGGTGACTCATGTTGACCCCTCCTTGCCACTCCAGGAGCCACGTAGCCTCGTCTCCCGGAACGGTGTGGGTTTCTTGCAGGAAGCACACCGCATACTTCCCGTCCCGAAGGACCGAAAAGTTATTAAATCTGCGGCTAGCCTCCCTGCTGCCGTTGACGTTGAGGCTGGCTATGGTTATCTTCATTTCAGAAGCACAACCAACCCCTACTTAAAACTAACGGGGGAAGGGATGGCGGCCGCTAGTCGACCGCCACTCCCTCAGCAGCCCGGTGAGGAATGCTCGGAACCGACACAGCTCGGACGGGCTCACGCCCGCGTCCGCACCCATGGTCTTGTAGGCGACGCGGGCCGACCCGACGAGCAGCGCCAGCCCCGACCATCTGTCGAGGGCCTGCTGGGTCCTGCGGCGACCCTGGCTCGTGGCCACAAAATCCCGGAGCTCCCTGATGGGAATAAGAACGAGGGGGGGCCCGGCGAGGGGCGCGAGGTCATCCATCGCCTCGTCGGCGATGGACTCTAAGTCTTCCTCCGCCCCCACCACCGAGTCCCCGTCCTCCTCCGGGGGGTCGCCACCGGCGGCCGAACCGTCCGCCACGCAGTGCGCGTCGGGCGGTCCGGCCGCGACAGCCGGCCCCGCCTCCGCCCCGATCCCACCCCCAGGATCGGTAGTGGAGGATTCCCCCCCGGGCTCCTTTAGGGGGGCCGGGCCAGAAAGCGGCGGCGGCCCGGAGACCCCCTCCGCCCCAGGCGCCGGAACGACCGGAGAGACCGGAGAGACGGGAGAACATGCGTACCCGATCGTCTCCAAGTCGCCCGGCGCCGGAGACACAGACGGAGGGTCCCCCTCCGCCACGCCACCGGCCTCCGACCCAGCAGACGGGGTAAATTTGCCACAAACCTCGACGAAGTCGAGCAGCACCTGGGAAAGGTCCGGGCCGCTCTGGGCGAGCTCATCGTCGGACGACTCGCCCGGCCCGGTCCCCTGGCCGCCCGACCCGTCGAGGGGTAACGCCACCGACAAAGGATCCGTCCCCGCCGCGGGTCGTCCCGCGACCCCCCCCACGGGCAGGGTCTCGTCCCCATCCCCGGGAGGCAGGAGCCGGGCAGACGCTTCTGCCTCAGCTTCCCCAGGGACAGGCGACCCCTGCCGTTCGCCCGTAGTAGTGTTAGCGGTGGGGTGGGGCGCAGTGTCCGCGGCGGGCGACGACTCCCCCTGACCGGAGGGGCCTTCCACCTCCCTGTCCCCCCCCTCGTCCCGGGAGTCGCGCCTTCGCTTGAGCGCGGAGGGGTAAAGGGAGGCCTCCATGTCTTCAGGGGCCTCCCCTGCTCCTTCCAGAGGAGCGAGTTCTTTGGGTCCCCCGGACCCAAGCCCGGCCGCAGGTTCCGGCGGTCCCGCCTCGGCGGTCACGGGCTCACGCACGGGGTCCCCCCCCGCTCCGCACTCCACTATCAGCGACGCGATGCTCTCGGGCGTCAGGGGGTCCATATCAAAGGGTACGCCCTCCTCGGGGGGACCCACCCTACGGTGTTTGTTCTTCCCCAGCGCCTTTTTTCCGACCGGACATCCCTCCTCCCCCCCGCCGGAGGCCTGGACGACGATGGCCTCCGACGACGACCGCGCCCCGTTAGCTTTTGTTCGGGAGGGAGCGCGGCTAGACCCGGAGGGAGGAGCGGCGGCGGCGCCAGCCTTGGCCGCGCCGGATGACTTGGCGGCCTTGGAGGCGGGGCAGTTTTTCCGCACGTGCCCCACCTCCCTACAGGCGTGGCACCGCACGCCGTCCGTGGTCCAAAAGACGCGGTACGGGGTCCCCCCGTGGAGGACCGTGAAAGCCCCGTCCGTCTCCCCCTCCCGCACCAGCTGAACGAAGGCTTGGCGCCGGAAGGAGAAGACATGGCGAAGGCTGCCTTCCCGGAGCCCGAGCGGGATCGGGGAAATGCCCGACCTCACCTCCCCGAGTTGACGTAGGTGGGGGAGGAGGAGCTCACCGGTGATATAGGGCGGGACGTTCGACAGAACGACCCTCTGCGCGGTGGCCTCCAGCGGGTCCACCGGCAGGAAAGTCCCGCCCACGGTGAGCCCCTGGGCGATGGCCAGGGCCACCGCCCGCTCGGACTCCAGGAAGAAGACAGCCTTCCCGTACATTTTTGAGGCGGCGACTATGGCCGGAGGGCCGACAACCCCGGCCATAGCCTTGACGCACGCCTCAATAGTCATGTCGGGGTGGGTGTAGCTCTTCACCCCGAGCTTGATGGTCATCAATCGGAACGGCGACGGGGCAGCAGCAGCAGCGGGAGCGGCCGAGGCTTTGGCAGCCGCCGCCGCATAAGTTCTCGCCGGCCCCGTCGCCGCCGCGGATGTAGATGCCATAGTGGGGTGGATCTTAAAAAAGAGCCACACACACCCCAAAAGTCACAGGCCTGAAGGTGTTAATGGCCTCGGTTATTATGTTTTCCCAGAGCAGAGGGAGTGTAAATTAACTGGCCCGCCTCTCCCCTTGATGGTATTAATTGGGAGGGGGGCCCTTCCTTCCCTCTGCTCAATGGGTAATTAGGAAAAAAAAAAAAAAAAAAAAAAAAAAAAAAAAAAAAAAAAAAAGCGGTGCCTTTTGGAGAGGCAGAGAGAGGACAAGGAGAGAGAAAGAGGGGGATGGGAAGGAGGGGGGGGCCGCAAAGGCAGGGTCCCCACTTAAGGTGTTGGTCGGTGGGTGGGTGTCGGCTGGGTGCACTCCCCCGATGGAAATACAAAGTCTTTAAGCAGGTCTTCGGGCAGGGGGAGAAGACGTCTTCACCTGGGCAGGCTGGAAAAAGCCCAGGCTCAGCCCACACCAGGTCTTCTCGATGCGCTGGAAAACAAGCTTCACCTGGGCAGGCTCCAGCCAACCTAAGCCAGGCTTCCGGCCTGGCTTCTTCTCTCCCCCCGCCTGGAATGCAAAGTCTTTAAGGGTGAATGCACTAAGACACCCACCTGCAGATGTTCAAGATGCAGCAGCAGCTCCTCCCCTCCTTCCGAGTTGTAATGGAGTGGTATTCTCTCCCTCTCTCGCTCTCCCGGGCTGGAGGCCAAATGTGAGGCAGTGATGGAAGGCCTCTCCAGTTGTAAAGCTGGCCTCCTCCTCTGTCCTCTACTCCTCCCTCTCCAGGCACCTCTGTAGATGATGTTGGTTGGTTGTAGGTAGGTTGCTGGTAGTGGTGGCCTGGGGTCACTCCCTCCTTCCACTCTACTCCCAGGCCAAGGCAACCACACACTCTCTCCCCACAGCAGCAGGAGCAACTCAGCAGCACAGCCTTCTCCACTCAGAGCTGCCACACGTCAGGATCCGTTCCTTGGGGAGGGGGTCCTGTGAGGGTGCCAGTCAGTTCCTTTTTGTAACCTCTAGATGGCACCTTCACTTGTTTGTTCCTTTGTTAATTGTCTTAGTCTCTCCTCTTGTGTTAAATCAAATCAAATCAAAAAACAAATATAACTAAAAACCCGTAACTTTTAAAAAACTCAAATCAGAGATTAAATTAAAATTTGGTCATTTGGACCTATTATGCACTCCAGTCCCCGCGGCGCCCACCGGTCACGAAATTGCTCGAGCGTGCCGGCGGAGACCGCGTGCTCCATCTCCAGGGCCACCCGGGCGCGAACATGGCCGCGGAAGGGCGGGAGGCAATCAGGCCGGACGACCCCCTCGACCGCCCGCTGCCTGGACCGATTAATGGCTTTCTTGGCCAGGCCCAGGAGCAGGCCCACGAGGAGGTCCTCCAACCTGCCCGCTCCCCTCCGCACGGGGTGACCGTAGATCAGGAGCGTGGGACTGAAGTGCAACCAAAATTTGAGGAGCAGCCCCTTCAAAAAATGGAAGAGGGGCTGCAACCTCTCACACCCCATGTATACGTGGAACACGGACTCCTCCAGACCGCAAAACAAACAGGCGGTCTGGGAGTCCGTGAACCTATTTAAAAATCTATTGCACGGAACTGCCCTGTGCAACACCCTCCAGGCCAAGTCCCCGATAGAACAAGGGAGGACTCCCGCATAGAGAGACCCCCATTGGAGACCTCCGTCTCCGTCCGGAGGTAAAACGGCACGCCACGGCATGTCCGGACGGCAGGCGAAGATGGCAAAGTGGAAGGTGTGCAAGAGCAGCCCGTACAGGAAACCCCTCCGCGCAGAATGAAAAAGCACGGAGGGTATTTCCTCGAGACGGCTCAAGTTGTGAGGCACCGATCCCCGAGGGGAGTTTCGGGGCGAGGCGCCGATAAGGAATTCCGTCCGAACGGGAGTAAGCTCGGACGGGATCTCCCCACGCGCCCGAGCCGCCTCGACACACCTCGTGGCGTCGGGGGGCAACATCGCTTTCACCGCCCCGATGGCGCTGACCGCGAGCCGGACGTCATCCCACGACATGCGTCGCGCCAGCTCCTCTGGCGCCATCCAGCCCGCTCCCCCGCCATCGAGTAGGTCCCCGACTCTAGTCACCCTGCCAGGCACAGCCCTGCGCTCCGCCAGCCACCCGAACTCGCGGACGTGGAGGTGCGGATTCCTGAACAGCGGCTCCCGGAGGACAGCCGCCGCTCCTGACGGGGGAGAGCTCCGCCTGGAGGCGATGGAGTTCCAAACCCATAGCAGTTCCTGGTAAAAGACAGGCAGCTCCTGCAGGCTGGCACGCCTGCCGCCCACTTTCAGAAACAGGAGCTGCGTGTCGTAATTGAGGCCGTGCAGCTGGCGGAAGAAATGCGTCGCCAGCGCACACCATCTCGGAGGATTCTCGACGTACAGGTATCTCTGCAGCGTCCAAAGACGGAAAGTCGCAGCCTGGGTGCGAAGGCACACCAGCGCCTGACCGCCCTCCCTAAGCGGGAGACTCAGAACCGCGGCAGCGACCCAGTGCATCCTGTTGTTCCAGAAGAAGTCGACGAGCTTCTTCTGTATCTTGGCGACAAACGCAGGGGGGGGGATCAGAGTAACCAACCGGTACCACAACATGGCGGCCACCAGTTGGTTTATGACCAACGCCCGACCCCTGTAGGACAACACTCGGAGCAATCCTGTCCAGCGTCCTAAGCGAGCGGTGACTTTGGCCTCCAGCTCGTGCCAGTTCGCCGGCCAGGCGTCCTCGGCCGGGCTGAGGTAGACTCCCAAGTAGAGGAGGTGCGTGGTACTCCAGGCGAAGGGCCCGAACTCCTCCGGCAGAGAGTCCACCTGCCACTGACCCACCAGGAGTCCAGAACATTTCCCCCAGTTGATCTTGGCGGAGGATGCGTCCGAGTAAATCTGCTGGCATTCCCGCATCCTCCGCAAGTCAACGGGATCCGTGACCACGAGGAGCACGTCATCAGCGTAAGCCGAGAGGACCACCTCCACGCCCGGCCCTCGCAGAGCCAATCCCGCCAACCTCTTCCGCAAGAGGCGCAGGAAAGGCTCCACGCAAATGGCATATAACTGGCCGGACATGGGGCATCCCTGACGCACCCCCGTCCCGAAGCGAAGGGGCGCCGTCAAGGACCCGTTAACTTTAATCAGACACTCCGCGGCAGCGTACAGAAGTCGGATCCGGGCGACGAAATGCGTCCCGAACCCGAAAGCGCGCAGAGTCCCGAAAAGATACTCGTGATCCACCCTGTCGAACGCCTTCTCCTGATCCAGGGAAAGGAAGGCGACCGACAGACCAGCCCTCTGGGAATGGTGGACCAGGTCCCGGACCAGATGGATGTTATCGTGAACGGTCCGGCCCGGGACCGTGTAGGACTGGTCGGGATGGATCATGCGGGCCAGCACGGCGCCAAGGCGAACAGACATGGCCCTGGCAAAGATTTTGTAATCCGTGCTGAGGAGGGAGACCGGGCGCCAGTTCTTGAGGAGGCGGAGATCACCCCTCTTAGGCAGCAGGACGATCACCGCCCTGCGCCACGAGAGGGGCATCTCCCCGGTCGCCAGACATTCCCCCAGGACCCGCACGTAGTCGCCCCCCAGGACGCCCCAGAACGCCCTGTGGAACTCCACGGTCAGCCCGTCCAGCCCCGGGGACTTCCTCCTGGAGAGCTGGCGGAGGTCGCCGGACAGCTCCTCCAAACTCAGAGGAGCGTCCAGTTTTTCGGCGCCCTCCAGGCCGACCTTCGGCAGGTCCTCCCACAAAACTCCGCGCGCGTCCTCGCTGGACGGATCCGGAGAGAACAGAGCCCCGTAATAGGCGCGGGTCTCTGCGCGGATTCCCTCCGGATCCGAGACCGGAGATCCGTCGTCGGCCAGCAGCTCCAAAAGCTGCTTACGGACCCCCCGTCTTTTTTCCAGCGAGTAGAAGAAGGGGGAGCCGCGGTCCAGGTCCCGCAGGAACTGGATCCGCGACCTCACGTACGCGCCTCGGGACCCGACGAGCCGCAGGTCCTTCAGCGCGCCCTTCTTCTCTTCGTACGCCAGCCGCAGGGCCGGGTCCTCGGCGACTTGTCCGAGACGGGACTCCAGGTCGAGCACCTCCTTCTCCAACCGCCCGACCCGGGCCTCCCGCCTCTTGGTCGACCCCTTCGCGTACTCCTGACAGAAGAGATGGATGTGAGCCTTGCCCACATCCCACCATAGCCTCAAGGAGGGGAAGCCCCCCCGCTTCCTTCTCCAGCCGGCCCAGAAAAGACCGAACGAATCCCGGAAACGCGCGTCCTCCAGCAGCAGGTTGTTAAAGTGCCAGTACGCGGACCGCCCCCCGGCGCGCGGCGGCACGAGCTCCGCCCACACCAGGTGGTGGTCCGTGCACGGCACCGGCCGCACGGAAGCCGCCGGAACGCAGGAGACGTACGCCCGGGAAATGTAGAGGCGGTCGATCCTGGACGCTCCTCCCCCAGACCTCACAAAAGTGAAGGCGCTGGAGTCGGGTTGAAGATTACGCCAGACGTCCACCAAGTCGAGGGACCCGACCAGGTCCCTCAAATTCCCCACCGACGCCGGGCTCGGCTGGGTACCCGTGCGGTCCCTCGCCTCGAGGGTACAATTAAAATCCCCCCCGAGGACGACGCACTCGCCCGCGTCGACGGAGCCCAAAAGAGTGGACACTTCTTCAAAGAAGCGCGCTTGCTGCGCACCGGCCCGAGGGGCGTACACGTTCACTAGATGGAACGGCACGCCCCCCAGGCGAACAGTGACCTGGAGCAAGCGGCCCGGCACGAGCTCCTTGACCCCCAAGATCTCCGGCTGAAAATGCGGGGCCAACAAGATAGCCACCCCACTGGAAACACTGGAGAGGTGACTCATGTTGACCCCTCCTTGCCACTCCAGGAGCCACGTAGCCTCGTCTCCCGGAACGGTGTGGGTTTCTTGCAGGAAGCACACCGCATACTTCCCGTCCCGAAGGACCGAAAAGTTATTAAATCTGCGGCTAGCCTCCCTGCTGCCGTTGACGTTGAGGCTGGCTATGGTTATCTTCATTTCAGAAGCACAACCAACCCCTACTTAAAACTAACGGGGGAAGGGAGGGCGGCCGCTAGTCGACCGCCACTCCCTTAGCAGCCCGGTGAGGAATGCTCGGAACCGACACAGCTCGGACGGGCTCACGCCCGCATCCGCACCCATGGTCTTGTAGGCGACGCGGGCCGACCCGACGAGCAGCGCCAGCCCCGACCATCTGTCGAGGGCCTGCTGGGTCCTGCGGCGACCCTGGCTCGTGGCCACAAATTCCCGGAGCTCCCTGATGGGAATAAGAACGAGGGGGGTCCCGGCGAGGGGCGCGAGGTCATCCATCGCCTCGTCGGCGATGGACTCTAAGTCTTCCTCCGCCCCCACCACCGAGTCCCCGTCCTCCTCCGGGGGGTCGCCACCGGCGGCCGAACCGTCCGCCACGCAGTGCGCGTCGGGCGGCCCGGCCGCGACAGCCGGCCCCGCCTCCGCCCCGATCCCACCCCCATGATCGGTAGCAGAGGATTCCCCCCCGGGCTCCTTTAGGGGGGGCCGGGCCAGAAGGCGGCGGCGGCCCGGAGACCCCCTCCGCCCCAGGCGCCGGAACGACCGGAGAGACCGGAGAGACGGGAGAACACGCGTACCCGATCGTCTCCAAGTCGCCCGGCGCCGGAGACACAGACGGAGGGTCCCCCTCCGCCACGCCACCGGCCTCCGACCCAGCAGACGGGGTAATTTTCCCGCACACCTCGACGAAGTCGAGCAGCACCTGGGAAAGGTCCGGGCCGCTCTGGGCGAGCTCATCATCCGACGACTCGCCAGGCCCGGTCCCCTGGCCGCCCGACCCGTCGAGGGGTAACGCCACCGACAAAGGATCCGTCCCCGCCGCGGGTCGTCCCGCGACCCCCCCCACGGGCAGGGTCTCGTCCCCATCCCCGGGAGGCACGAGCCGGGCAGACGCTTCTGCCTCAGCTTCCCCAGGGACAGGCGACCCCTGCCGTTCGCCCGTAGTAGTGTTAGCGGTGGGGTGGGGCGCAGTGTCCGCGGCGGGCGACGACTCCCCCTGACCGGAGGGGCCTTCCACCTCCCTGTCCCCCCCTCGTCCCGGGAGTCGCGCCTTCACTTGAGCGCGGAGGGGTAGAGGGAGGCCTCCATGTCTTCAGGGGCCTCCCCTGCTCCTTCCAGAGGAGCGAGTTCTTTGGGTCCCCCGGACCCAAGCCCGGCCGCAGGTTCTGGCGGTCCCGCCTCGGCGGTCACGGCCGCGGGCTCAGGCACGGGGTCCCCCCCCGCTCCGCACTCCACTATCAGCGCCGCGATGCTCTCGGGCGTCAGGGGGTCCATGTTAAAGGTCACGCCCTCCTCGGGGGGACCCACCCTACGGTGTTTAGTTTTGCCCAGCGCCTTCTTCGCGACCGGACCTCCCTCCTCCCCCCCGCCGGAGGCCAGGATGGCATCGACCTCCGACGACGACCGCGCCCCGGTAGCGTTGGATCGAGCGGGGGCGCGGCTAGACCCGGAGGGAGGAGCGGCGGCGGCGCCAGCCTTGGCCACGCCAGATGACTTGGCGGCCTTGGAAGCGGGGCAGTTTTTGCGCACGTGCCCCACCTCCCTACAGGCGTGGCACCGCACGCCGTCCGTCGTCCAGAAGACGCAGTACGAGGTCCCCCCGTGGAGGACCGTGAAAGCCCCGTCCGTCTCCCCCTCCCGCGCCAGCTGGACGAAGGCCTGGCGCCGGAAGGAGAAGACATGGCGAAGGCTGCCTTCCCGGAGCCCGAGCGGGATCGGGGAAATCCCCGACCTCACCTCCCCGAGTTGACGTAGGTGGGGGAGGAGGAGCTCACCGGTGATATAGGGCGGGGCATTTGACAAGACGACCCTCTGCGCGGTGGCCCCCAGCGGGTCCACCGGCAGGAAAGTCCCGCCCACGGTGAGCCCCTGGGCGATGGCCAGGGCCACCGCCCGCTCGGACTCCAGGAAGAAGACAGCCTTCCCGTACATTTTTGAGGCGGCGACTATGGCCGGAGGGCCGACAACCCCGGCCATAGCCTTCACGCACGCCTCAATAGTCATGTCGGGGTGGGTGTAGCTCTTCACCCCGAGCTTGATGGTCATCAAGCGGAACGGCGACGGGGCAGCAGCAGCAGCGGGAGCGGCCGAGGCTTTGGCCGCCGCCGCCGCATATGTTCTCGCCGGCCCCGTCGCCGCCGCGGATGTAGATGCCATAGTGGGGTGGATCTTAAAAAAGAGCTACACACACCCCAAAAGTCACAGGCCTGAAGGTGTTAATGGCCTCGGAAAAAGGGTCCTGAGCAGAGGGAGTGTAAATGTACTGGGCCACCTCTCCCCTTGATGGAATAAATTGGGAGGGGGCCCTTCCTTCCCTCTGCTCAATTGGTAATAATAAATAATAATAAGAGGTGCCTTTTGAGAGGCAGAGAGAGGACAAGGAGAGAGAAAGAGGGGGATGGGAAGGAGGGGGGGGCCGCAAAGGCAGGGTCCCCGCTTAAGGTGTTGGTCGGTGGGTGGGCGTCGGCTGGGTTCACTCCCCCGATGGAATACAAAGTCTTTAACGATGGTCTTCGGGCAGGGGGAGAAGATGTCTTCGCCTGGGTAGACTGGAGACAGCCCAGGTTCAGCCCCCACCAGGTCTTCTCAGCGTGCAGAAACAAGCTTCACCTGGGCAGGCTCCAGCCAACCCAGGCCAGGCTTCCGGCCCGTCTTCCTTCCTCCCCCCGCCTACAATGCAAAGTCTTTAGGGGAGTGCACAAAGACACCCACCTGCAGATGTTTGAAAGTTGCAGCAGCTCCTCCCCTCCTTCCGAGTTGTAGCTGAGTGGTATTCTCTCCCCTCTCTCCCTCTCCTGGGCTGGAGGCCAAGTTGGGAGGCAGTGATGGAAGGCCTCCTGTAGTTGTAAAACTGGCCTCCTCCTCTGTCCTCTACTCCTCCCTCTCCAGGCACCTCTGTAGATGATGTTGGTTGGTTGTAGGTAGGTTGCTGGTAGTGGTGGCCTGGGGTCACTCCTTCCTTCCACTCTACTCCCAGGCCAAGGCAACCACACACTCTCTCCCCACAGCAGCAGGAGCAACTCAGCAGCACAGCCTTCTCCACTCAGAGCTGCCACACGTCAGGATCCGTTCCTTGGGGAGGGGGTCCTGTGAGGGTGCCAGTCAGTTCCTTTTTGTAACCTCTAGATGGCACCTTCACTTGTTTGTTCCTTTGTTAATTGTCTTAGTCTCTCCTCTTGTGTTAAATCAATCAAATCAAAAAACAAATATAACTAAAAAACCAGTAACTTTTAAAAAACACAAATCAGAAATTAAATTAAAATTTGGTCATTTGGACCTATTATGCACTCCAGTCCCCGCGGCGCCCACCGGTCACGAAATTGCTCGAGCGTGCCGGCGGAGACCGCGTGCTCCATCTCCAGGGCCACCCGGGCGCGAACATGGCCGCGGAAGGGCGGGAGGCAATCAGGCCGGACGACCCCCTCGACCGCCCGCTGCCTGGACCGATTAATGGCTTTCTTGGCCAGGCCCAGGAGCAGGCCCACGAGGAGGTCCTCCAACCTGCCCGCTCCCCTCCGCACGGGGTGACCGTAGATCAGGAGCGTGGGACTGAAGTGCAACCAAAATTTGAGGAGCAGCCCCTTCAAAAAATGGAAGAGGGGCTGCAACCTCTCACACCCCATGTATACGTGGAACACGGACTCCTCCAGACCGCAAAACAAACAGGCGGTCTGGGAGTCCGTGAACCTATTTAAAAATCTATTGCACGGAACTGCCCTGTGCAACACCCTCCAGGCCAAGTCCCCAATAGAACAAGGGAGGACTCCCGCATAGAGAGACCCCCATTGGGGACCTCCGTCTCCGTCCGGAGGTAAAACGGCACGCCACGGCGTGTCCGGACGGCAGGCGAAGATGGCAAAGTGGAAGGTGTGCAAGAGCAGCCCGTACAGGAAACCCCTCCGCGCAGAATGAAAAAGCATGGAGGGTATTTCCTCGAGACGGCTCAAGTTGTGAGGCACCGATCCCCGAGGGGAGTTTCGGGGCGAGGCGCCGATAAGGAATTCCGTCCGAACGGGAGTAAGCTCGGACGGGATCTCCCCACGCGCCCGAGCCGCCTCGACACACCTCGTGGCGTCGGGGGGCAACATCGCTTTCACCACCCCGATGGCGCCGACCGCAAGCCGGACGTCGTCCCACGACATGCGTCGCGCCAGCTCCTCTGGCGCCATCCAGCCCGCTCCCCCGCCATCGAGTAGGTCCCCGACTCTAGTCACCCTGCCAGGCACAGCCCTGCGCTCCGCCAGCCACCCGAACTCGCGGACGTGGAGGTGCGGATTCCTGAACAGCGGCTCCCGGAGGACAGCCGCCGCTCCTGACGGGGGAGAGCTCCGCCTGGAGGCGACGGAGTTCCAAACCCATAGCAGTTCCTGGTAAAAGACAGGCAGCTCCTGCAGGCTGGCACGCCTGCCGCCCACTTTCAGAAACAGGAGCTGCGTGTCGTAATTGAGGCCGTGCAGCTGGCGGAAGAAATGCGTCGCCAGCGCACACCATCTTGGAGGATTCTCGACGTACAGGTATCTCTGCAGCGTCTGAAGACGGAAAGTCGCAGCCTGGGTGCGAAGGCACACCAGCGCCTGACCGCCCTCCCTAAGCGGGAGACTCAGAACCGCGGCAGCGACCCAGTGTATCCTGTTGTTCCAGAAGAAGTCGACGAGCTTCTTCTGTATCTTGGCGACAAACGCAGGGGGAGGGATCAGAGTAACCAACCGGTACCACAACATGGCGGCCACCAGTTGGTTTATGACCAACGCCCGACCCCTGTAGGACAACACTCGGAGCAATCCTGTCCAGCGTCCTAAGCGAGCGGTGACTTTGGCCTCCAGCTCGTGCCAGTTCGCCGGCCAGGCGTCCTCGGC
This sequence comes from Somniosus microcephalus, assembly GCF_052327205.1. Taxonomy (NCBI): domain Eukaryota; kingdom Metazoa; phylum Chordata; class Chondrichthyes; order Squaliformes; family Somniosidae; genus Somniosus; species Somniosus microcephalus. The sequence goes on along the minus strand of NW_028225183.1, from coordinate 10,686,847 downwards.
CGGGCTGAGGTAGACTCCCAAGTAGAGGAGGTGCGTGGTGCTCCAGGCGAAGGGCCCGAACTCCTCCGGCAGAGAGTCCACCTGCCACTGACCCACCAGGAGTCCAGAACATTTCCCCCAGTTGATCCTGGCGGAGGATGCGTCCGAGTAAATCTGCTGGCATTCCCGCATCCTCCGCAAGTCAACGGGATCCGTGACCACGAGGAGCACGTCATCGGCGTAAGCCGAGAGGACCACCTCCACGCCCGGCCCTCGCAGAGCCAATCCCGCCAACCTCTTCCGCAAGAGGCGCAGGAAAGGCTCCACGCAAATGGCATATAACTGGCCGGACATGGGGCATCCCTGACGCACCCCCCTCCCGAAGCGAAGGGGCGCCGTCAAGGACCCGTTAACTTTAATCAGACACTCCGCGGCAGCGTACAGAAGTCGGATCCGGGCGACGAAATGCGTCCCGAACCCGAAAGCGCGCAGAGTCCCGAAAAGATACTCGTGATCCACCCTGTCGAACGCCTTCTCCTGATCCAGGGAAAGGAAGGCGACCGACAGACCAGCCCTCTGGGAATGGTGGACCAGGTCCCGGACCAGATGGATGTTATCGTGAATGGTCCGGCCCGGGACCGTGTAGGACTGGTCGGGATGGATCATGCGGGCCAGCACGGCGCCAAGGCGAACAGACATGGCCCTGGCAAAGATTTTGTAATCCGTGCTGAGGAGGGAGACCGGGCGCCAGTTCTTGAGGAGGCGGAGATCACCCCTCTTAGGCAGCAGGACGATCACCGCCCTGCGCCACGAGAGGGGCATCTCCCCGGTCGCCAGACATTCCCCCAGGACCCGCACGTAGTCGCCCCCCAGGACGCCCCAGAACGCCCTGTGGAACTCCATGGTCAGCCCGTCCAGCCCCGGGGACTTCCCCCTGGAGAGCTGGCGGAGGGCGCCGGACAGCTCCTCCAAACTCAGAGGAGCGTCCAGTTTTTCGGCGCCCTCCAGGCCGACCTTCGGCAGGTCCTCCCACAAAACTCCGCGCGCGTCCTCGCTGGACGGATCCGGAGAGAACAGAGCCCCGTAATAGGCGCGGGTCTCCGCGCGGATTCCCTCCGGATCCGAGACCGGAGATCCGTCGTCGGCCAGCAGCTCCAAAAGCTGCTTACGGACCCCCCGTCTTTTTTCCAGCGAGTAGAAGAAGGGGGAGCCGCGGTCCAGGTCCCGCAGGAACTGGATCCGCGACCTCACATACGCGCCTCGGGACCCGACGAGCCGCAGGTCCTTCAGCGCGCCCTTCTTCTCTTCGTACGCCAGCCGCAGGGCCGGGTCCTCGGCGACTTGACCGAGACGGGACTCCAGGTCGAGCACCTCCTTCTCCAACCGCCCGACCCGGGCCTCCCGCCTCTTGGTCGACCCCTTCGCGTACTCCTGACAGAAGAGACGGACGTGAGCCTTGCCCACATCCCACCATAGCCTCAAGGAGGGGAAGCCCCCCTGCTTCCTTCTCCAGCCGGCCCAGAAAAGACCGAACGAATCCCGGAACCGCGCGTCCTCCAGCAGCAGGTTGTTAAAGTGCCAGTACGCGGACCGCCCCCCGGCGCACGGCGGCACGAGCTCCGCCCACACCAGGTGGTGGTCCGTGCACGGCACCGGCCGCACGGAAGCCGCCGGAACGCAGGAGACGTACGCCCGGGAAATGTAGAGGCGGTCGATCCTGGACGCTCCTCCCCCAGACCTCACAAAAGTGAAGGCGCTGGAGTCGGGATGAAGATTACGCCAGACGTCCACCAAGTCGAGGGACCCGACCAGGTCCCTCAACTTCCCCACCGACGCCGGGCTCGGCTGGGTACCCGTGCGGTCCCTCGCCTCGAGGGTACAATTAAAATCCCCCCCGAGGACGACGCACTCGCCCGCGTCGACGGAGCCCAAAAGAGTGGACACTTCTTCAAAGAAGCGCGCTTGCTGCGCACTGGCCCGAGGGGCGTACACGTTCACTAGATGGAACGGCACGCCCCCCAGGCGAACGGTGACCTGGAGCAAGCGGCCCGGCACGAGCTCCTTGACCCCCAAGATCTCCGGCTGAAAATGCGGGGCCAACAAGATAGCCACCCCACTGGAAACACTGGAGAGGTGACTCATGTTGACCCCTCCTTGCCACTCCAGGAGCCACGTAGCCTCGTCTCCCGGAACGGTGTGGGTTTCTTGCAGGAAGCACACCGCATACTTCCCGTCCCGAAGGACCGAAAAGTTATTAAATCTGCGGCTAGCCTCCCTGCTGCCGTTGACGTTGAGGCTGGCTATGGTTATCTTCATTACAGAAGCACAACCAACCCTTACTTAAACCTAACGGGGGAAGGGAGGGCGGCCGCTAGTCGACCGCCACTCCCTTAGCAGCCCGGTGAGGAATGCTCGGAACCGACACAGCTCGGACGGGCTCACGCCCGCGTCCGCACCCATGGTCTTGTAGGCGACGCGGGCCGACCCGACGAGCAGCGCCAGCCCCGACCATCTGTCGAGGGCCTGCTGGGTCCTGCGGCGACCCTGGCTCGTGGCCACAAATTCCCGGAGCTCCCTGATGGGAATAAGAACGAGGGGGGTCCCGGCGAGGGGCGCGAGGTCATCCATCGCCTCGTCGGCGATGGACTCTAAGTCTTCCTCCGCCCCCACCACCGAGTCTCCGTCCTCCTCCGGGGGGTCGCCGCCGGCGGCCGAACCGTCCGCCACGCAGTGCGCGTCGGGCGGCCCGGCCGCGACAGCCGGCCCCGTCTCCACCCCGATCCCACCCCCAGGATCGGTAGCGGAGGATTCCCCCCCGGGCTCCTTTAGGAGGGCCGGGCCAGAAGGCGGCGGCGGCCCGGAGACCCCCTCCACCCCAGGCGCCGGAACGACCGGAGAGACCGGAGAGACGGGAGAACACGCGTACCCGATCGTCTCCAAGTCGCCCGGCGCCGGAGACACAGACGGAGGGTCCCCCTCCGCCACGCCACCGGCCTCCGACCCAGCAGACGGGGTAATTTTCCCGCACACCTCGACGAAGTCGAGCAGCACCTGGGAAAGGTCCGGGCCGCTCTGGGCGAGCTCATCGTCGGACGACTCGCCCGGCCCGGTCCCCTGGCCGCCCGACCCGTCGAGGGGTAACGCCACCGACAAAGGATCCGTCCCCGCCGCGGGTCGTCCCGCGACCCCCCCCACGGGCAGGGTCTCGTCCCCATCCCCGGGAGGCACGAGCCGGGCAGACGCTTCTGCCTCAGCTTCCCCAGGGACAGGCGACCCCTGCCGTTCGCCCGTAACGGCGTTAGCGGTGGGGTGGGGCGCAGCGCCCGCGGCGGGCGACGACTCCCCCTGACCGGAGGGGCCTTCCTCCTCCCGGTCCTCCTCCTCATCCAGGGGGTGGCGCCTTCTTTTGAGCGCGGAGGGGTAAAGGGAGGCCTCCATTTCTTCAGGGGCCTCCCCTGCTCCTTCTGGAGGAGCGAGTTCTTTGGGACCCCCGGGCCCGAGCCCGGCCGCAGGTTCTGGCATTACCGCCTCGGCGGTCGCGGCCACAGGCTCGGCCACGAGGGCCCCCCCCTCCGCACTCCGCGATTATCACGGCGACGCTCTCCGGCGTCAGGGGCTCCATAATGTGGGGGACGCCCTCCGCGGGGGGACCCACCCTACGGTGTTTAGTTTTGCCCAGCGCCTTCTTCGCGACCGGACCTCCCTCCTCCCCCCCGCCGGAGGCCAGGATGGCATCGACCTCCGACGACGACCGTGCCCCGGTAGCGTTCGATCGAGCGGGGGCGCGGCTAGACCCGGAGGGAGGAGCGGCGGCGGCGCCAGCCTTGGCCACGCCAGATGACTTGGCGGCCTTGGAGGCGGGGCAGTTTTTGCGCACGTGCCCCACCTCCCTACAGGCGTGGCACCGCACGCCGTCCGTCGTCCAGAAGACGCGGTACGAGGTCCCCCCGTGGAGGACCGTGAAAGCCCCGTCCGTCTCCCCCTCCCGCGCCAGCTGGACGAAGGCCTGGCGCCGGAAGGAGAAGACATGGCGAAGGCTGCCTTCCCGGAGCCCGAGCGGGATCGGGGAAATGCCCGACCTCACCTCCCCGAGTTGACGTAGGTGGGGGAGGAGGAGCTCACCGGTGATATAGGGCGGGACGTTTGACAAGACGACCCTCTGCGCGGTGGCCTCCAGCGGGTCCACCGGCAGGAAAGTCCCGCCCACGGTGAGCCCCTGGGCGATGGCCAGGGCCACCGCCCGCTCGGACTCCAGGAAGAAGACAGCCTTCCCGTACATTTTTGAGGCGGCCACTATGGCCGGAGGGCCGACAACCCCGGCCATAGCCTTCACGCACGCCTCAATAGTCATGTCGGGGTGGGTGTAGCTCTTCACCCCGAGCTTGATGGTCATCAAGCGGAACGGCGACGGGGCAGCGGCAGCAGCGGGAGCGGCCGAGGCTTTGGCCGCCGCCGCCGCATAAGTTCTCGCCGGCCCCGTCGCCGCCGCGGATGTAGATGCCATAGTGGGGTGGATCTTAAAAAAGAGCTACACACACCCCAAAAGTCACAGGCCTGAAGGTGTTAATGGCCTCGGAAAAAGGGTCCTGAGCAGAGGGAGTGTAAATGTACTGGGCCACCTCTCCCCTTGATGGAATAAATTGGGAGGGGGCCCTTCCTTCCCTCTGCTCAATTGGTAATAATAAATAATAATAAGAGGTGCCTTTTGAGAGGCAGAGAGAGGACAAGGAGAGAGAAAGAGGGGGATGGGAAGGAGGGGGGGGCCGCAAAGGCAGGGTCCCCGCTTAAGGTGTTGGTCGGTGGGTGGGCGTCGGCTGGGTGCACTCCCCCGATGGAATACAAAGTCTTTAACGATGGTCTTCCGGCAGGGGGAGAAGATGTCTTCGCCTGGGTAGACTGGAGACAGCCCAGGTTCAGCCCCCACCAGGTCTTCTCAGCGTGCAGAAACAAGCTTCACCTGGGCAGGCTCCAGCCAACCCAGGCCAGGCTTCCGGCCCGTCTTCCTTCCTCCCCCCGCCTACAATGCAAAGTCTTTAGAGGAGTGCACAAAGACACCCACCTGCAGATGTTTGAAAGTTGCAGCAGCTCCTCCCCTCCTTCCGAGTTGTAGCTGAGTGGTATTCTCTCCCCTCTCTCCCTCTCCTGGGCTGGAGGCCAAGTTGGGAGGCAGTGATGGAAGGCCTCCTGTAGTTGTAAAACTGGCCTCCTCCTCTGTCCTCTACTCCTCCCTCTCCAGGCACCTCTGTAGATGATGTTGGTTGGTTGTAGGTAGGTTGCTGGTAGTGGTGGCCTGGGGTCACTCCTTCCTTCCACTCTACTCCCAGGCCAAGGCAACCACACACTCTCTCCCCACAGCAGCAGGAGCAACTCAGCAGCACAGCCTTCTCCACTCAGAGCTGCCACACGTCAGGATCCGTTCCTTGGGGAGGGGGTCCTGTGAGGGTGCCAGTCAGTTCCTTTTTGTAACCTCTAGATGGCACCTTCACTTGTTTGTTCCTTTGTTAATTGTCTTAGTCTCTCCTCTTGTGTTAAATCAAATCAAATCAAAAAACAAGTATAACTAAAAACCCGTAACTTTTAAAAAACTCAAATCAGAGATTAAATTAAAATTTGGTCATTTGGACCTATTATGCACTCCAGTCCCCGCGGCGCCCACCGGTCACGAAATTGCTCGAGCGTGCCGGCGGAAACCGCGTGCTCCATCTCCAGGGCCACCCGGGCGCGAACATGGCCGCGGAAGGGCGGGAGGCAATCAGGCCGGACGACCCCCTCGACCGCCCGCTGCCTGGACCGATTAATGGCTTTCTTGGCCAGGCCCAGGAGCAGGCCCACGAGGAGGTCCTCCAACCTGCCCGCTCCCCTCCGCACGGGGTGACCGTAGATCAGGAGCGTGGGACTGAAGTGCAACCAAAATTTGAGGAGCAGCCCCTTCAAAAAATGGAAGAGGGGCTGCAACCTCTCACACCCCATATATACGTGGAACACGGACTCCTCCAGACCGCAAAACAAACAGGCGGTCTGGGAGTCCGTGAACCTATTTAAAAATCTATTGCACTGAACTGCCCTGTGCAACACCCTCCAGGCCAAGTCCCCGATAGAACAAGGGAGGACTCCCGCATAGAGAGACCCCCATTGGGGACCTCCGTCTCCGTCCGGAGGTAAAACGGCACGCCACGGCGTGTCCGGACGGCAGGCGAAGATGGCAAAGTGGAAGGTGTGCAAGAGCAGCCCGTACAGGAAACCCCTCCGCGCAGAATGAAAAAGCACGGAGGGTATTTCCTCGAGACGGCTCAAGTTGTGAGGCACCGATCCCCGAGGGGAGTTTCGGGGCGAGGCGCCGATAAGGAATTCCGTCCGAACGGGAGTAAGCTCGGACGGGATCTCCCCACGCGCCCGAGCCGCCTCGACACACCTCGTGGCGTCGGGGGGCAACATCGCTTTCACCGCCCCGATGGCGCTGACCGCGAGCCGGACGTCATCCCACGACATGCGTCGCGCCAGCTCCTCTGGCGCCATCCAGCCCGCTCCCCCGCCATCGAGTAGGTCCCCGACTCTAGTCACCCTGCCAGGCACAGCCCTGCGCTCCGCCAGCCACCCGAACTCGCGGACGTGGAGGTGCGGATTCCTGAACAGCGGCTCCCGGAGGACAGCCGCCGCTCCTGACGGGGGAGAGCTCCGCCTGGAGGCGACGGAGTTCCAAACCCATAGCAGTTCCTGGTAAAAGACAGGCAGCTCCTGCAGGCTGGCACGCCTGCCGCCCACTTTCAGAAACAGGAGCTGCGTGTCGTAATTGAGGCCGTGCAGCTGGCGGAAGAAATGCGTCGCCAGCGCACACCATCTCGGAGGATTCTCGACGTACAGGTATCTCTGCAGCGTCCGAAGACGGAAAGTCGCAGCCTGGGTGCGAAGGCACACCAGCGCCTGACCGCCCTCCCTAAGCGGGAGACTCAGAACCGCGGCAGCGACCCAGTGCATCCTGTTGTTCCAGAAGAAGTCGACGAGCTTCTTCTGTATCTTGGCGACAAACGCAGGGGGGGGGATCAGAGTAACCAACCGGTACCACAACATGGCGGCCACCAGTTGGTTTATGACCAACGCCCGACCCCTGTAGGACAACACTCGGAGCAATCCTGTCCAGCGTCCTAAGCGAGCGGTGACTTTGGCCTCCAGCTCGTGCCAGTTCGCCGGCCAGGCATCCTCGGCCGGGCTGAGGTAGACTCCCAAGTAGAGGAGGTGCGTGGTACTCCAGGCGAAGGGCCCGAACTCCTCCGGCAGAGAGTCCACCTGCCACTGACCCACCAGGAGTCCAGAACATTTCCCCCAGTTGATCTTGGCGGAGGATGCGTCCGAGTAAATCTGCTGGCATTCCCGCATCCTCCGCAAGTCAACGGGATCCGTGACCACGAGGAGCACGTCATCGGCGTAAGCCGAGAGGACCACCTCCACGCCCGGCCCTCGCAGAGCCAATCCCGCCAACCTCTTCCGCAAGAGGCGCAGGAAAGGCTCCACGCAAATGGCATATAACTGGCCGGACATGGGGCATCCCTGACGCACCCCCGTCCCGAAGCGAAGGGGCGCCGTCAAGGACCCGTTAACTTTAATCAGACACTCCGCGGCAGCGTACAGAAGTCGGATCCGGGCGACGAAATGCGTCCCGAACCCGAAAGCGCGCAGAGTCCCGAAAAGATACTCGTGATCCACCCTGTCGAACGCCTTCTCCTGATCCAGGGAAAGGAAGGCGACCGACAGACCAGCCCTCTGGGAATGGTGGACCAGGTCCCGGACCAGATGGATGTTATCGTGAACGGTCCGGCCCGGGACCGTGTAGGACTGGTCGGGATGGATCATGCGGGCCAGCACGGCGCCAAGGCGAACAGACATGGCCCTGGCAAAGATTTTGTAATCCGTGCTGAGGAGGGAGACCGGGCGCCAGTTCTTGAGGAGGCGGAGATCACCCCTCTTAGGCAGCTGGACGATCACCGCCCTGCGCCACGAGAGGGGCATCTCCCCGGTCGCCAGACATTCCCCCAGGACCCGCACGTAGTCGCCCCCCAGGACGCCCCAGAACGCCCTGTGGAACTCCACGGTCAGCCCGTCCAGCCCCGGGGACTTCCCCCTGGAGAGCTGGCGGAGGGCGCCGGACAGCTCCTCCAAACTCAGAGGAGCGTCCAGTTTTTCGGCGCCCTCCAGGCCGACCTTCGGCAGGTCCTCCCACAAAACTCCGCGCGCGTCCTCGCTGGACGGATCCGGAGAGAACAGAGCCCCGTAATAGGCGCGGGTCTCCGCGCGGATTCCCTCCGGATCCGAGACCGGAGATCCGTCGTCGGCCAGCAGCTCCAAAAGCTGCTTACGGACCCCCCGTCTTTTTTCCAGCGAGTAGAAGAAGGGGGAGCCGCGGTCCAGGTCCCGCAGGAACTGGATCCGCGACCTCACGTACGCGCCTCGGGACCCGACGAGCCGCAGGTCCTTCAGCGCGCCCTTCTTCTCTTCGTACGCCAGCCGCAGGGCCGGGTGCTCGGCGACTTGACCGAGACGGGACTCCAGGTCGAGCACCTCCTTCTCCAACCGCCCGACCCGGGCCTCCCGCCTCTTGGTCGACCCCTTCGCGTACTCCTGACAGAAGAGACGGACGTGAGCCTTGCCCACATCCCACCATAGCCTCAAGGAGGGGAAGCCCCCCCGCTTCCTTCTCCAGCCGGCCCAGAAAAGACCGAACGAATCCCGGAACCGCGCGTCCTCCAGCAGCAGGTTGTTAAAGTGCCAGTACGCGGACCCCCCCCCGGCGCGCGGCGGCACGTGCTCTGCCCACACCAGGTGGTGGTCCGTGCACGGCACTGGCCGCACGGAAGCCGTCGGAACGCAGGAGACGTATGCCCGGGAAATGTAGAGGCGGTCGATCCTGGACGCTCCTCCCCCAGACCTCACAAAAGTGAAGGCGCTGGAGTCGGGATGGAGATTACGCCAGACGTCCACCAAGTCGAGGGACCCGACCAGGTCCCTCAACTTCCCCACCGACGCCGGGCTCGGCTGGGTACCCGTGCGGTCCCTCGCCTCGAGGGTACAATTAAAATCCCCCCCGAGGACGACGCACTCGCCCGCGTCGATGGAGCCCAAAAGAGTGGACACTTCTTCAAAGAAGCGCGCTTGCTGCGGACCGGCCCTGGGGGCGTACACGTTCACTAGATGGAACGGCATGCCCCCAGGCGAACAGTGACCTGGAGCAAGCGGCCCGGCACGAGCTCCTTGACCCCCAAGATCTCCGGCTGAAAATGCGGGGCCAACAAGATAGCCACCCCACTGGAAACACTGGAGAGGTGACTCATGTTGACCCCTCCTTGCCACTCCAGGAGCCACGTGGCCTCGTCTCCCGGAACGGTGTGGGTTTCTTGCAGGAAGCACACCGCATACTTCCCGTCCCGAAGGACCGAAAAGTTATTAAATCTGCGGCTAGCTTCCCTGCTGCCGTTGACGGTGAGGCTGGCTATGGTTATCTTCATTTCAGAAGCACAACCAACCCCTACTTAAACCTAACGGTGGAAGGGAGGGCTGCCACTAGTCGACCGCCACTCCCTTAGCAGCCCTGTGAGGAATGTCCGGAACCGACGCAGCTCGGACAGGCTCACGCCCGCGTCCGCACCCATGGTCTTATAGGCGACGCGGGCCGACCTGATGAGCAGCGCCAGCCCCGACCATCTGTCGAGGGCCAGCTGGGTCATGCGGCGACCCTGGCTCGTGGCCACAAATTCCCGGAGCTCCCTGATGGGAATAAGAACGAGGGGGGTCCTGGCGAGGGGCGCGAGGTCATCCATCGCCTCGTCGGAGATGGACTCTAATACCTCCTCCGCCCCCACCACCGAGTCCCCGTCCTCCTCCGGGGCTCGCCACCGGCGGCCGAACCGTCCGCCACGCAGTGCGCATCGGGCGGCCCGGCCGCGACAGCCGGCCCCGCCTCCGCCCGGATCCCACCCCCAGGAGCGGTAGCGGAGGAATCCTCCCCGGGCTCCTCTACGGGGGCCGGGCCAGCAGGCGGCGGCGGCTCGGAGACCCCCTCCGCCCCAGGCGCCGGAACGACCGGAGAGACCGGAGAGACCGGAGAAAACGAAAACCCGGCCCCTTCCTAGTCGCCCGGCGCCGGAGACACAGACAGAGGGCCCTCCTCCGCAATGCTCCCAGCCTCCGACCCAGCAGACGGGGAAAAATTTTGACAAACCTCGACGAGGTCGAGCAGCACCTGGGAAAGATCCGGGCCGCTCTGGGCGAGCTCATCATCGGATGACTCGCCCGGCCCGGTCCCCTGGCCGCCCGACCCATCGAGGGGTAACGCCACCAACAGGGGATCGAATCCCGCCGCGGGTTGTTCCGCGACCCCCACCACCGGCAGGGTCTCGTCCCCGTCCTAGGGAGGCACGAGCTGTGCAGACGCTTCTGCCTCAGCCTCCCCGGGGACGGGCGAACCCGCCATTCGCTCGCGATGTTGATAGCGGTGGGGTGGGGAGCAGCGCCCGCGGCGGGCGATGACTCCCCCTGACCGGAGGGACCTTCCACCTCCCGGTCCCCCCCCTCGTCCCGGGAGTCGCGCCTTCGCTTGAGCGCGGAGGGGTAGAGGGAGCCTCCATGTCTTCAGGGGCCCCCCCTGCTCCCTCCAAAGGAGCGAGTTGTTTGGGTCCCCCAGACCCAAGCCCGGCCACAGGTTCTGGCGGTCGCGCCTCGGCGGTCGCGGCCACGGGCTCAGGCACGGGGTCCCCCCCAGCTCCGCACTCCACGAACAACGCCGCGATGCTCTCGGGCGTCAGGGGTTCCATATCGAAGGGTTCGCACTCCACGGGGGGACCCACCCTAAGGTGTTTATTCTTTCCCAGCGCCTTCCTTCCGACCGGACCTCCCTCCTCCCCCCCGCCGGAGGCCTGGACGACGATGGCCTCCGACGACGACCGCGCCCCGTTAGCTTTTGTTCGGGAGGGGGCGCGGCTAGACCCGGAGGGAGGAGCGGCGGTGGCGCCAGCCTTGGCCACGCCAGATGACTTGGCGGTGGGGCAGTTTTTGCGCACGTGCCCCACCTCCCTACAGGCGTGGCACCGCACGCCGTCCGCCATCTAGAAGACGCGGTGCGGGGTCCCCCCGTGGAGGACCGTGAAAGCCCCGTCCGTCTCCCCCTCCTGCACCAGCTGGACAAAAGCCTGGCGCCGGAAGGAGAAGACATGGCGAAGGCTGCTTTCCCGGAGCCCGAGCGGGATCGGGGAAATCCCCGACCTCACCTCCCCAAGTTGACGTAGGTGGGGGAGGAGGAGCTCACCGGCGATATAGGGCGGGACGTTGGACAGGACCACCCTCTGCGCGGTGGCCTCCAGCGGGTCCACCGGCAGGAAAGTCCCGCCCACGGTCAGCCCCTGGGCGATGGCCTGGGCCACCGCCCGCTCGGACTCCAGGAAAAAGACAACCTTCCCGTACATTTTTGAGGCGGCGACTATGGCCGGAGGGCCGACAACCCCGGCCATCGCCTTCACGCATGCCTCAATAGTCATGTTGGGGTGGGTGTAGCTCTTTACCCCGAGCTTCATGGTCATCAACCGGAACGGCGACGGGGCAGCAGCAGCAGCGGGAGCAGCCGAGGCTTTGGCCGCCGCCGCCACATAGGTCATCGCTGGCCCTGTCACCGCCGAAGAAGTGCTCGCCATCATGGGGCGGTTTTTAAGGAAGAGCTACACACACCCCAAAATCACAGGCCCCAAGATGTTAATGGCCTCAGTAAGTGCGTCTTTCCCAGAGCAGAGGGAGTGTAAATTAACTGGCCCGCCTCTCCCCCTGATGGTATTAATTGGGAGGGGACCCTTCCTTCCCTCTGCTCAATGGGTAATTAGAAAAAAATAAAAGAGGTGCCTTTTGGAGAGGCAGAGAGAGGACAAGGAGAGAGAAAGAGGGGGATAGGAAGGAGGGGGGGCCGCAAAGGCAGGGTCCCCACTTAAGGTGTTGGTCGGTGGGTGGGTGTCGGCTGGGTGCACTCCCCCGATGGAATAAAAAAGTCTTTCCCGATGGTCTTCGGGCAGGGGGAGAAGATGTCTTCACCTGGGTAGGCTGGAAAAAAGCCCAGGCTCAGCCCACGCCAGGTCTTCTTGGTATGGAGGAAACAAAACAAAACTTCACCTGGCCAGGCTCCAGCCAACCCAGGCCAGGCTTCCGGCCCGTCTTCTTTCCTCCCCCCGCCTAGAATGCAAAGTCTTTAGGGGAATGCACAAAGACACCCACCTGCAGATGTTGAAAGTTGCAGCAGCTCCTCCGCTCCTTCCAAGTGGAGCTGTTCGTCTCCTCTCTCCCTCTCTCCCTCTCCTGGTGTCTCTCCATCATTACACAGTGTTACACAACTTTCTCTCTCTCTCCCTCGCCTGGTGTCTCTCTATCACTACAAAGAGTTACACACCTTTCTCTCTCTCTCCCTCTCCTGGTGTCTCTCTATCACTACACAGAGTTACGCACCTTTCTCTCTCTCTCCCTCTCCTGGTGTCTCTCTGTCACTACACAGAGTTACACACCTTTCCCTCTCTCCCTCTCCTGGTGTCTCTCTATCACTGCACAGAGTTACACACCTTTCTCTCTCTCTCCCTCTCCTGGTGTCTCTCTATCACTACACAGAGTTACACACCTTTCTCTCTCTCTCCCTCTCCTGGTGTCTCTCTATCACTACACAGAGTTACACACCTTTCTCTCTCACTCCCTCTCCTGGTTTCTCTCTATCACTACACAGAGGTACACACGTTTCTCTCTCTGTCCCTCTCCTGGTGTCTCTCTATCACTACACAGAGTTACACACCTTTCTCTCTCTCTCCCTCTGCTGGTGTCTCTCTATCACTACACAGAGTTACACATCTTTCTCTCTCTCTCCCTCTCCTGGTGTCTCTCTATCACTACACAGAGTTACACACCTTTCTCTCTCTCTCCCTCTCCCGGTGTCTCTCTATCACTACACAGAGTTACACAGCATTCTCTCTCTCTCCCTCTGCTCGTGTCTCTCCATCACTACACAGAGTGACACACCTTTCTCTCTCTCTCCCTCTCCTGGTGTCTCTCTATCACTACACAGAGTTACACACCTTTCTCTCTCTCTCCCTCGCCTGGTGTCTCTCTATCACTACACAGAGTTACACACCTTTCTCTCTCACTCCCTCTCCTGGTGTCTCTCTATCACTACACAGAGTTACACACGTTTCTCTCTCTGTCCCTCTCCTGGTGTCTCTCTATCACTATACAGAGTTACACACCTTTCTCTCTCACTCCCTCTACTGGTGTCTCTCTATCACTACACAGAGTTACACACGTTTCTCTCTCTGTCCCTCTCCTGGTGTCTCTCTATCACTATACAGAGTTACACACCTTTCTCTCTCTCTCCCTCTCCTGGTGTCTCTCTATCACTGCACAGTTACACACCTTTCTCTCTCACTCCCTCTCCTGGTGTCTCTCTATCACTACACAGAGTTACACACCTTTCTCTCCCTCTCCCTCTCCCGGTATCACTCTATCACTACACAGTGTTACACACCTTTCTCTCTCTATCTCGCTCCTGGTGTCTCTCTATCACTGCACAGAGTTACACACCTTTCTCTCTCTCTCCCTCTCCTGGTGTCTCTCTATCACTACACAGAGTTACACACCTTTCTCTCTCACTCCCTCTACTGGTGTCTCTCTATCACTACACAGAGTTACACACCTTTCTCTGTCTCTCCCTCTCCTTGTGTCTCTCTATCACTACACAGAGCTACACACCTTTCTGTCTCTCTCCCTCTCCTGGTGTCTCTCTATCACTACACAGAGTTACACACCGTTCCCTCTCTATCCCTCTCCTGGTGTCTCTCTATCATTACACAGAGTTACACACCTTTCTCTCTCTCTCCCTCGCCTGGTGTCTCTCTATCACTACAAAGAGTTACACACCTTTCTCTCTCTCTCCCTCTCCTGGTGTCTCTCTGTCACTACACAGAGTTACACACCTTTCTCTCTCTCTCCCTCTCCTGGTGTCTCTCTATCACTGCACAGATTTACACACCTTTCTCTCTCTCCCTCTCCTGGTGTCTCTCTATCACTGCACAGAATAACACACCTTTCTCTCTCTCTCCCTCTGCTGGTGTCTCTCCATCACTACACAGAGTTACACACCTTTCTCTCTCTCTCCCTCTCCTGGTGTCTCTCTATCACTACAGAGAGTTACACACCTTTCTCTCTCTCTCCCTCTCCTGGTGTCTCTCTATCACTACACAGAGTCACACACCTTTCTCTCTCACTCCCTCTCCTGGTGTCTCTCTATCACTACACAGAGTTACACACGTTTCTCTCTCTGTCCCTCTCCTGGTGTCTCTCTATCACTACACAGAGTTACACACCTTTCTCTCTCTCTCCCTCTGCTGGTGTCTCTCTAGCACTACACAGAGATACACACCTTTCTCTCTCTGTCCCTCTACTGGTGTCTCTCTATCACTACACAGATTTACACACCTTTCTCTCTCGCTCTCTCTGCTGGTGTCTCTCTACCACTACACAGAGTTACACACCTTTCTCTCTCTCTCCCTCTCCTGGTGTCTCTCTATCACTACACAGAGTTACACACCTTTCTCTCACTCTCCCTCTCCTGGTGTCTCTCTATCACTACACAGAGTTACACACCTTTCTCTCTCACTCCCTCTCCTGGTGTCTCTCTATCACTACACAGAGTTACACACCTTTCTCTCTCTCTCCCTCTCCTGGTGTCTCTCTATCACTACACAGAGTTACACACCTTTCTCTCTCTCTCCCTCAGCCTGTGTCTCTCGATCACTGCACAGAGTTACACACGTTTCTCTGTCTCTCCCTCTCCCTGTGTCTCTCTATCATAACACAGAGCTACACACCTTTCTCTCTCTCTCCCTCTCCTGGTGTCTCTCTATCATTACACAGAGTTACACAACTTTCTCTCTCTCTCCCTCTCCTGGTGTCTCTCTATCACTACACAGAGTTACACACCTTTCTCTCTCTCTCCCTCTCCTGGTGTCTCTCTATCACTACACAGAGTTACACACCTTTCTCTCTCTCTCCCTCTCCCGGTGTCTCTCTATCACTACACAGAGTTACACACCTTTCTCTCTCTCTCCCTCTCCCGGTGTGTCTCTATCACTACACAGCGTTACACACCTTTCTCTCTCTCCCTCTCCTGGTGTCTCACTGTCACTACACAGAGTTACACACCTTTCTCTCTCTCACCCTCTCCTGGTGTCTCTCTATCACGACACAGAGTTACACACCTTGTTCTCTTTCGCCCTCTCCTGGTGTCTCTCTATCACTACACAGAGTTACACACCTTTCTCTCTCTCCCTCTCCTGGTGTCTCTCTATCACTACACAGAGTTACACACCTTTCTCTCTCTCACCCTCTCCCGGTGTCTCTCGATCACTACACAGAGTTACACAGCTTTCATTCTCTCGACCTCTCCTGGTGGCTCTCGATCACTACACAGAGTTACACACCTTTCTCTCTCACTCCCTCTCCTGGTGGCTCTCTATCACTACACAGAGTTACACACCTTTCTCTCTCACTGCCTCTCCTGGTGTCTCTCTATCCTACACAGAGTTACACACCTTTCTCTCTCTCTCCCTCTCCTGGTGTCTCTCTATCACTACACAGAGTTACACACCTTTCTCTCTCTCTCTCTCCTGGTGTCTCTCTATCATGACACAGAGTTACACACCTTTCTCTCTCTCTCCCTCTCCCGGTGTCTCACTATCACTACACAGAGTTACACACCTTTCTCTCTCTCTCCGTCTCCTGGTGTCTCTCTATCACTACACAGAATTACACACCTTTCTCTCCCTCTCCCTCTCCCGGTGTCACTCGATCACTACACAGTGTTACACACCTTTCTCTCTCTATCTCTCTCCTGGTGTCTCTCTATCACTGCACAGTGTTACACACCTTTCTCTCTCTCTCCCTCTACTGGTGTCTCTCTATCACTACACAGAGTTACACACCTTTCTCTCTCACTCCCTCTCCTGGTGTCTCTCGATGACTACACAGAGTTACACGCCTTTCTCTCTCTCTCCCTCTCCTGGTGTCTCACTATCACTACACAGAGTTAAACACCTTTCTCTCTCTCTCCCTCAGCCTGTGTCTCTCGATCAATACACAGAGTTACACACCTTTCTCTGTCTCTCCCTCTCCTTGTGTCTCTCTATCACTACACAGAGCTACACACCTTTCTCTCTCTCTCCCTCTCCTGGTGTCTCTCTATCACTACACAGATTTACACACCTTTCTCTCTCTCTCTCTCTCTGCTGGTGTCTCTCTACCACTACACAGAGTTACACACCTTTCTCTCTCTCTCCCTCTCCTGGTGTCTCTCTATCACTACACAGAGTTACACACCTTTATCTCTCTCTCCCTCTCCCGGTGTCTCTCTATCACTGCACAGAATAACACACCTTTCTCTCTCTCTCCCTCTGCTGGTGTCTCTCCATCACTACACAGAGTTACACACCTTTCTCTCTCTCTCCCTCTCCTGGTGTCTCTCTATCACTACAGAGAGTTACACACCTTTCTCTCTCTCTCCCTCTCCTGGTGTCTCTCTATCACTACACAGAGTCACACACCTTTCTCTCTCACTCCCTCTCCTGGTGTCTCTCTATCACTACACAGAGTTACACACGTTTCTCTCTCTGTCCCTCTCCTGGTGTCTCTCTATCACTACACAGAGTTACACACCTTCCTCTCTCTCTCCCTCTGCTGGTGTCTCTCTAGCACTACACAGAGATACACACCTTTCTCTCTCTGTCCCTCTACTGGTGTCTCTCTATCACTACACAGATTTACACACCTTTCTCTCTCGCTCTCTCTGCTGGTGTCTCTCTACCACTACACAGAGTTACACACCTTTCTCTCTCTCTCCCTCTCCTGGTGTCTCTCTATCACTACACAGAGTTACACACCTTTCTCTCACTCTCCCTCTCCTGGTGTCTCTCTATCACTACACAGAGTTACACACCTTTCTCTCTCACTCCCTCTCCTGGTGTCTCTCTATCACTACACAGAGTTACACACCTTTCTCTCTCTCTCCCTCTCCTGGTGTCTCTCTATCACTACACAGAGTTACACACCTTTCTCTCTCTCTCCCTCAGCCTGTGTCTCTCGATCACTGCACAGAGTTACACACGTTTCTCTGTCTCTCCCTCTCCCTGTGTCTCTCTATCACTACACAGAGCTACACACCTTTCTCTCTCTCTCCCTCTCCTGGTGTCTCTCTATCATTACACAGAGTTACACAACTTTCTCTCTCTCTCCCTCTCCTGGTGTCTCTCTATCACTACACAGAGTTACACACCTTTCTCTCTCTCTCCCTCTCCTGGTGTCTCTCTATCACTACACAGAGTTACACACCTTTCTCTCTCTCTCCCTCTCCCGGTGTCTCTCTATCACTACACAGAGTTACACACCTTTCTCTCTCTCTCCCTCTCCCGGTGTGTCTCTATCACTACACAGCGTTACACACCTTTCTCTCTCTCCCTCTCCTGGTGTCTCTCTATCACTACACAGAGTTACACACCTTTCTCTCTCTCACCCTCTCCTGGTGTCTCTCTATCACTACACAGAGTTACACACCTTGTTCTCTTTCGCCCTCTCCTGGTGTCTCTCTATCACTACACAGAGTTACACACCTTTCTCTCTCTCCCTCTCCTGGTGTCTCTCTATCACTACACAGAGTTACACACCTTTCTCTCTCTCACCCTCTCCCGGTGTCTCTCGATCACTACACAGAGTTACACAGCTTTCATTCTCTCGACCTCTCCTGGTGGCTCTCTATCACTACACAGAGTTACACACCTTTCTCTCTCACTCCCTCTCCTGGTGGCTCTCTATCACTACACAGAGTTACACACCTTTCTCTCTCACTGCCTCTCCTGGTGTCTCTCTATCCTACACAGAGTTACACACCTTTCTCTCTCTCTCCCTCTCCTGGTGTCTCTCTATCACTACACAGAGTTACACACCTTTCTCTCTCTCTCTCTCCTGGTGTCTCTCTATCATGACACAGAGTTACACACCTTTCTCTCTCTCTCCCTCTCCCGGTGTCTCACTATCACTACACAGAGTTACACACCTTTCTCTCTCTCTCCCTCTCCTGGTGTCTCTCTATCACTACACAGAATTACACACCTTTCTCTCCCTCTCCCTCTCCCGGTGTCACTCGATCACTACACAGTGTTACACACCTTTCTCTCTCTATCTCTCTCCTGGTGTCTCTCTATCACTGCACAGTGTTACACACCTTTCTCTCTCTCTCCCTCTACTGGTGTCTCTCTATCACTACACAGAGTTACACACCTTTCTCTCTCACTCCCTCTCCTGGTGTCTCTCGATCACTACACAGAGTTACACGCCTTTCTCTCTCTCTCCCTCTCCTGGTGTCTCACTATCACTACACAGAGTTAAACACCTTTCTCTCTCTCTCCCTCAGCCTGTGTCTCTCGATCAATACACAGAGTTACACACCTTTCTCTGTCTCTCCCTCTCCTTGTGTCTCTCTATCACTACACAGAGCTACACACCTTTCTCTCTCTCTCCCTCTCCTGGTGTCTCTCTATCACTACACAGATTTACACACCTTTCTCTCTCTCTCTCTCTCTGCTGGTGTCTCTCTACCACTACACAGAGTTACACACCTTTCTCTCTCTCTCCCTCTCCTGGTGTCTCTCTATCACTACACAGAGTTACACACCTTTATCTCTCTCTCCCTCTCCCGGTGTCTCTCTATCACTGCACAGAGTTACACACCTTTCTCTCTCTCTCCCTCTCCTGGTGGCTCTCTATCACTACAAAGAGTTACACACCTTTCTCTCTCTCTCCCTCTCCTGGTGTCTCTCTGTCACTACACAGAGTTACACACCTTTCTCTCTCTCTCCCTCTCCTGGTGTCTCTCTATCACTACACAGAGTTACACATCTTTCTCTCTCTCCCTCTCCTGGTGTCTCTCTATCACTGCACAGAGTAACACACCTTTCTCTCTCTCTCCCTCTGCTCGTGTCTCTCCATCACTACACAGAGTTACACACCTTTCTCTCTCACTCCCTCTCCTGGTGTCTCTCTATCACTACACACAGTTACACACGTTTCTCTCTCTGTCCCTCTCCTGGTGTCTCTCTATCACTATACAGAGTTACAAACCTTTCTCCCTCTCTCCCTCTGCTGGTGTCTCTCTATCACTACACAGAGTTACAAACCTTTCTCTCTCTGTCCCTCTCCTGGTGTCTCTCTATCACTGCACAGATTTACACACCTTTCTCTCTCTCTCTCTCTGCTGGTGTCTCTCTACCACTACACAGATTTACACACCTTTCTCTCTCTCACCCTCTCCTGGTGTCTCTCTATCACTACACAGAGTTACACACCTTGCTCTCTTTCGCCCTCTCCTGGTGTCTCTCTATCACTACACAGTGTTACACACCTTTCTCTCTCTCCCTCTCCTGGAGTCTCTCTATCACTACACAGAGTTACACACCTTTCTCTCTCTCTCCCTCTCCCGGTGTCTCTCTATCACTACACAGAGTTACACAGCTTTCTCTCTCTCTCCCTCTCCTGGTGGCTCTCTATCACTACACAGGGTTACACACTTTCTCTCTCTCTCCCTCTCCTGGTGTCTCTCTATCACTACACAGATTTACACACCTTTCTCTCTCTCTCTCTCTCCTGGTGTCTCTCTATCATTACACAGAGTTACACACCTTTCTCTCTCTCTCCCTCTCCTGGTGTCTCTCTATCATTTTACAGAGTTGCGCACCTTTCTCTTTCTCTCCCTCTCCTGGTGTCTCTCTATCAGTACACAGATTTAGACACCTTTCTCTCTCTCTCTCTCTCTTGGTGTCTCTCTATCACTACACAGAGTTACACACGTTTCTCTCTCACTCCCTCTCCTGGTGTCTCTCTATCACTACACAGAGTTACACATCTTTCTCTCTCTCTCCCTCTACTGGTGTCTTTCTATCACTACACAGAGTTACACACCTTTCTCTCTCACTCCCTCTCCTGGTGTCTCTCTATCACTGCACAGAGTTACAAACCTTTCTCTCTCTCTCCCTCTCCTGGTGTCTCTATATCACTACACAGAGTTACACACACTTCTCTCTCTCTCCCTCTCCTGGTGTCTCTCTATCACTACACAGAGTTACACACATTTCTATCTCTCTCCGTCTCCTGGTGTCTCTCTGTCACTGCACAGAGCTACACACCTTTCTCTCTCGCTCCCTCTCCTCGTGTCTCTCTATCACTACACAGAGTTACACACCTTTCTCTCTCTCTCCCTCTCCTGGTGTCTCTCTATCACTACACAGAGTTACACACCTTTCTCTCTCTCCCTCTCTGCTGGTGTCTCTCTACCACTACACAGAGTTACACACCTTTCTCTCTCTCTCCCTCTCCTGGTGCCTCTCTATCACTACACAGAGTTACCCACCTTTCTCTCACCATCCCTCTCCTGGTGTCTCTCTATCACTACACAGAGTTACACACCTTTCTCTCTCACTCCCTCTCCTGGTGTCACTCTATCACTACACAGAGTTACACAGCTTTCTCTCTCTCTCCCTCTCCTGGTGTCTCTCTATCACTACACAGAGTTACACACCTTTCTCTCTCTCTCCCTCAGCCTGTGTCTCTCGATCACTGCACAGAGTTACACACGTTTCTCTGTCTCTCCCTCTCCTTGTGTCTCTCTATCACTACACAGAGCTACACACCGTTCTCTCTCTCTCCCTCTCCTGGTGTCTCTCTATCATTACACAGAGTTACACAACTTTCTCTCTCTCTCCCTCTCCTGGTGTCTCTCTATCACTACACAGAGTTACACACCTTTCTCTCTCTCTCCCTCTCCTGGTGTCTCTCTATCACTACACAGAGTTACACACCTTTCTCTCTCTCTCCCTCTCCCGGTGTCTCTCTATCATTACACAGAGTTACACACCTTTCTCTCTCTCTCCCTCTCCCGGTGTGTCTCTATCATTACACAGAGTTACACACCTTTCTCTCTCTCTTCCTCTCCTGGTGTCTCTCTATCACTACACAGAGTTACACACCTTCCTCTCTTTCGCCCTCTCCTGGTGTCTCTCCAGCACTACACAGAGTTACACACCTTTCTCTCTCTCCCTCTCCTGGTGTCTCTCTATCACTACACAGAGTTACACACCTTTCTCTCTCTCTCCCTCTCCCGGTGTCTCTCTATCAGTACACAGAGTTACACAGCATTCATTCTCTCTCCCTCTCCTGGTGGCTCTCTATCACTACACAGAGTTACACACCTTTCTCTCTCTCTCCCTCTCCTGGTAGCTCTCTATCACTACACAGAGTTACACACCTTTCTCTCTCACTCTCTCTCCTGGTGTCTCTCTATCCTGCACAGAGTTACACACCTTTCTCTCTCTCTCCCTCTCCTGGTGTCTCTCTATCACTACACAGAGTTACACACCTTTCTCTCTCTCTCTCTCCTGGTGTCTCTCTATCATTACACAGAGTTACACACCTTTCTCTCTCTCTCCCTCTCCTGGTGGCTCTCTATCACTACACAGAGTTACACACCTTTCTCTCTCTCTCCCTCTCCCGGTGTCTCACTATCACTACACAGAGTTACACACCTTTCTCTCTCTCTCCCTCTCCTGGTGTCTCTCTATCACTACACAGAATTACACACCTTTCTCTCCCTCTCCCTCGACCGGTGTCTCTCTATCACTACATAAAGTTACACACCTTTCTCTCTCTCTCCCTCTCCTGGTGTCTCTGTATCACTACACTGAGTTACACACCGTTCCCTCTCTCTCCCTCTCCTGGTGTCTCTCTATCACTACACAGAGTTACACACCTTTCTCTCTGTCCCTCTACTGGTGTCTCTCTGTCACTACACAGAGTGACACACCTTTCTCTCTCTCTCCCTCTCCTGGTGTCTCTCTATCACTGCACAGAGTTACACACCTTTCTCTCTCTGTCCCTCTCCTGGTGTCTCTCTATCACTACACAGATTTACACACCTTTCTCTCTCTCTCTCTCTGCTAGTGTCTCTCTATCACTACACAGAGTTACACACCTTTTTCTCTCTCTCCCTCTCCTGGTGTCTCTCTATCACTACACAGAGTTACACACATTTCTCTCTCTCTCCCTCTCCTGGTGTCTCTCTATCACTACACAGAGTTACACACCTTTCTCTCCCTCTCCCTCTCCCGGTGTCTCTCTATCACTACACAGTGTTACACACCTTTCTCTCTCTCTCCCTCTCCCGGTGTCTCTCTATCACTACACAGAGTTACACACCGTTCTCTCTCTCTCCCTCTCCCGGTGTGTCTCTATCACTACACAGAGTTACACACCTTTCTCTCTCTCTTCCTCTCCTGTTGTCTCTCTTGCACTACACAGAGTTACACACCTTGCTCTCTTTCGCCCTCTCCTGGTGTCTCTCTATCACGACACAGAGTTACACACCTTTCTCTCTCTCCCTCTCCTGGTGCCTCTCTATCACTGCACAGAGTTACACACCTTTCTCTCTCTCTCCCTCTCCCGGTGTCTCTCTATCACTACACAGAGATGCACACCTTTCTCTCTCTCTCCCTCTCCTGGTGTCTCTCTATCACAACACAGAGTTACACACCTTTCTCTCTCTCGCCCTCTCCTGCTGTCTCTCTATCACTACACAGAGTTACACACCTTTCTCTCTCTTCCTCTCCTGGTGCCTCTCTATCACTGCACAGAGTTACACACCTTTCTCTCTCTCTCCCTCTCCCGGTGTCTCTCTATCACTACACAGAGTTACACACCTTTCTCTCTCTCTCCCTCTCCTGGTGTCTCCGTATCACTACACAGAGTTACACACCTTTCTCTCTCACTCCCTCTCCTGGTGTCTCTCTATCACGACACAGAGTCACACATCTTTCTCTCTGTGTCCGTCGCCTGGTGTCTCTCTATCACTGCACAGAGTTACACACCTTTCTCTCTCTCTCCCTCTCCTGGTGTCTCTCTATCACTACACAGAGTTACACACCTTTCTCTCTCTGTCCCTCTCCTGGTGTCTCTCTATCACTACACAGATTTACATACCTTTCTCTCTCTATCTCTCTGCTGGTGTCTCTCTATCACTACACAGAGTTACACACCTTTCTCTCTCTCTCCCTCTCCTGGTGTCTCTCTCGACCGACACAGAGTTACACACCTTTCTCTCTCTCTCCCTCTAATGGTGTCTCTCTATCACTACACAGAGTTACACACCTTTCTCTCTCACTCCCTCTCCTGGTGTCTCTCTATCACTACACAGAGTTACACACCTTTCTCTCTCTCTCCCTCTCCCGGTGTCTCTCTATCACAACACAGAGTTACACACCTTTCTCTCTCTCTCCCTCTCCTGGTGGCTCTCTATCACTACACAGAGTTACACACCTTTCTCTCTATCTCCCTCTCCCGGTGTCTCTCTATCACTACACAGAGTTACACACCTTTCTCTCTCTCTCCCTCTCCCGGTGTCTCTCTATCACTTCACTGATTTACCCACCTTTCTCTCTCTCTTCTTCTCCTGGTGTCTCTCTATCACTACACAGATTTACACACCTTTCTCTCTCGCTCTCTCTGCTGGTGTCTCTCTACCACTACACAGAGTTACACACCTTTCTCTCTCTCTCCCTCTCCTGGTGTCTCTCTATCACTACACAGAGTTACACACCTTTCTCTCACTCTCCCTCTCCTGGTGTCTCTCTATCACTACACAGAGTTACACACCTTTCTCTCTCACTCCCTCTCCTGGTGTCTCTCTATCACTACACAGAGTTACACACCTTGTTCTCTTTCGCCCTCTCCTGGTGTCTCTCTATCACTACACAGAGTTACACACCTTTCTCTCTCTCCCTCTCCTGGTGTCTCTCTATCACTACACAGAGTTACACACCTTTCTCTCTCTCACCCTCTCCCGGTGTCTCTCGATCACTACACAGAGTTACACAGCTTTCATTCTCTCGACCTCTCCTGGTGGCTCTCTATCACTACACAGAGTTACACACCTTTCTCTCTCACTCCCTCTCCTGGTGGCTCTCTATCACTACACAGAGTTACACACCTTTCTCTCTCACTGCCTCTCCTGGTGTCTCTCTATCCTACACAGAGTTACACACCTTTCTCTCTCTCTCCCTCTCCTGGTGTCTCTCTATCACTACCCAGAGTTACACACCTTTCTCTCTCTCTCTCTCCTGGTGTCTCTCTATCATGACACAGAGTTACACACCTTTCTCTCTCTCTCCCTCTCCCGGTGTCTCACTATCACTACACAGAGTTACACACCTTTCTCTCTCTCTCCCTCTCCTGGTGTCTCTCTATCACTTCACAGAATTACACACCTTTCTCTCCCTCTCCCTCTCCCGGTGTCACTCGATCACTACACAGTGTTACACACCTTTCTCTCTCTATCTCTCTCCTGGTGTCTCTCTATCACTGCACAGTGTTACACACCTTTCTCTCTCTCTCCCTCTACTGGTGTCTCTCTATCACTACACAGAGTTACACACCTTTCTCTCTCACTCCCTCTCCTGGTGTCTCTCGATCACTACACAGAGTTACACGCCTTTCTCTCTCTCTCCCTCTCCTGGTGTCTCACTATCACTACACAGAGTTAAACACCTTTCTCTCTCTCTCCCTCAGCCTGTGTCTCTCGATCAATACACAGAGTTACACACCTTTCTCTGTCTCTCCCTCTCCTTGTGTCTCTCTATCACTACACAGAGCTACACACCTTTCTCTCTCTCTCCCTCTCCTGGTGTCTCTCTATCACTACACAGATTTACACACCTTTCTCTCTCTCTCTCTCTCTGCTGGTGTCTCTCTACCACTACACAGAGTTACACACCTTTCTCTCTCTCGCCCTCTCCTGGTGTCTCTCTATCACTACACAGAGTTACACACCTTTATCTCTCTCTCCCTCTCCCGGTGTCTCTCTATCACTGCACAGAGTTACACACCTTTCTCTCTCTCTCCCTCTCCTGGTGGCTCTCTATCACTACAAAGAGTTACACACCTTTCTCTCTCTCTCCCTCTCCTGGTGTCTCTCTGTCACTACACAGAGTTACACACCTTTCTCTCTCTCTCCCTCTCCTGGTGTCTCTCTATCACTACACAGAGTTACACATCTTTCTCTCTCTCCCTCTCCTGGTGTCTCTCTATCACTGCACAGAGTAACACACCTTTCTCTCTCTCTCCCTCTGCTCGTGTCTCTCTATCACTATACAGAGTTACAAACCTTTCTCTCTCACTCCCTCTCCTGGTGTCTCTCTATCACTACACACAGTTACACACGTTTCTCTCTCTGTCCCTCTCCTGGTGTCTCTCTATCACTGCACAGATTTACACACCTTTCTCTCTCTCTCTCTCTGCTGGTGTCTCTCTACCACTACACAGATTTACACACCTTTCTCTCTCTCACCCTCTCCTGGTGTCTCTCTATCACTACACAGAGTTACACACCTTGCTCTCTTTCGCCCTCTCCTGGTGTCTCTCTATCACTACACAGTGTTACACACCTTTCTCTCTCTCCCTCTCCTGGAGTCTCTCTATCACTACACAGAGTTACACACCTTTCTCTCTCTCTCCCTCTCCCGGTGTCTCTCTATCACTACACAGAGTTACACAGCTTTCTCTCTCTCTCCCTCTCCTGGTGGCTCTCTATCACTACACAGAGTTACACACTTTCTCTCTCTCTCCCTCTCCTGGTGTCTCTCTATCACTACACAGATTTACACACCTTTCTCTCTCTCTCTCTCTCCTGGTGTCTCTCTATCATTACACAGAGTTACACACCTTTCTCTCTCTCTCCCTCTCCTGGTGTCTCTCTATCACTTTACAGAGTTGCGCACCTTTCTCTTTCTCTCCCTCTCCTGGTGTCTCTCTATCAGTACACAGATTTAGACACCTTTCTCTCTCTCTCTCTCTCTTGGTGTCTCTCTATCACTACACAGAGTTACACACGTTTCTCTCTCACTCCCTCTCCTGGTGTCTCTCTATCACTACACAGAGTTACACATCTTTCTCTCTCTCTCCCTCTACTGGTGTCTTTCTATCACTACACAGAGTTACACACCTTTCTCTCTCACTCCCTCTCCTGGTGTCTCTCTATCACTGCACAGAGTTACAAACCTTTCTCTCTCTCTCCCTCTCCTGGTGTCTCTATATCACTACACAGAGTTACACACACTTCTTTCTCTCTCCCTCTCCTGGTGTCTCTCTATCACTACACAGAGTTACACACATTTCTATCTCTCTCCGTCTCCTGGTGTCTCTCTGTCACTGCACAGAGCTACACACCTTTCTCTCTCGCTCCCTCTCCTCGTGTCTCTCTATCACTACACAGAGTTACACATCTTTCTCTCTCTCTCCCTCTCCTGGTGTCTCTCTATCACTACACAGAGTTACACACCTTTCTCTCTCTCCCTCTCTGCTGGTGTCTCTCTACCACTACACAGAGTTACACACCTTTCTCTTTCTCTCCCTCTCCTGGTGCCTCTCTATCACTACACAGAGTTACCCACCTTTCTCTCACCATCCCTCTCCTGGTTTCTCTCTATCACTACACAGAGTTACACACCTTTCTCTCTCACTCCCTCTCCTGGTGTCACTCTATCACTACACAGAGTTACACAGCTTTCTCTCTCTCTCCCTCTCCTGGTGTCTCTCTATCACTACACAGAGTTACACACCTTTCTCTCTCTCTCCCTCAGCCTGTGTCTCTCGATCACTGCACAGAGTTACACACGTTTCTCTGTCTCTCCCTCTCCTTGTGTCTCTCTATCACTACACAGAGCTACACACCGTTCTCTCTCTCTCCCTCTCCTGGTGTCTCTCTATCATTACACAGAGTTAAACAACTTTCTCTCTCTCTCCCTCTCCTGGTGTCTCTCTATCACTACACAGAGTTACACACCTTTCTCTCTCTCTCCCTCTCCCGGTGTCTCTCTATCATTACACAGAGTTACACACCTTTCTCTCTCTCTCCCTCTCCCGGTGTGTCTCTATCATTACACAGAGTTACACACCTTTCTCTCTCTCTTCCTCTCCTGGTGTCTCTCTATCACTACACAGAGTTACACACCTTCCTCTCTTTCGCCCTCTCCTGGTGTCTCTCCAGCACTACACAGAGTTACACACCTTTCTCTCTCTCCCTCTCCTGGTGTCTCTCTATCACTACACAGAGTTACACACCTTTCTCTCTCTCTCCCTCTCCCGGTGTCTCTCTATCACTACACAGAGTTACACAGCATTCATTCTCTCTCCCTCTCCTGGTGGCTCTCTATCACTACACAGAGTTACACACCTTTCTCTCTCTCTCCCTCTCCTGGTAGCTCTCTATCACTACACAGAGTTACACACCTTTCTCTCTCACTCTCTCTCCTGGTGTCTCTCTATCCTGCACAGAGTTACACACCTTTCTCTCTCTCTCCCTCTCCTGGTGTCTCTCTATCACTACACAGAATTACACACCTTTCTCTCTCTCTCTCTCCTGGTGTCTCTCTATCATTACACAGAGTTACACACCTTTCTCTCTCTCTCCCTCTCCTGGTGGCTCTCTATCACTACACAGAGTTACACACCTTTCTCTCTCTCTCCCTCTCCCGGTGTCTCACTATCACTACACAGAGTTACACACCTTTCTCTCTCTCTCCCTCTCCTGGTGTCTCTCTATCACTACACAGAATTACACACCTTTCTCTCCCTCTCCCTCGACCGGTGTCTCTCTATCACTACATAAAGTTACACACCTTTCTCTCTCTCTCCCTCTCCTGGTGTCTCTGTATCACTACACTGAGTTACACACCGTTCCCTCTCTCTCCCTCTCCTGGTGTCTCTCTATCACTACACAGAGTTACACACCTTTCTCTCTGTCCCTCTACTGGTGTCTCTCTGTCACTACACAGAGTGACACACCTTTCTCTCTCTCTCCCTCTCCTGGTGTCTCTCTATCACTACACAGAGTTACACACATTTCTCTCTCTGTCCCTCTCCTGGTGTCTCTCTATCACTACACAGATTTACACACCTTTCTCTCTCTCTCTCTCTGCTGGTGTCTCTCTATCACTACACAGAGTTACACACCTTTTTCTCTCTCTCCCTCTCCTGGTGTCTCTCTATCACTACACAGAGTTACACACATTTCTCTCTCTCTCCCTCTCCTGGTGTCTCTCTATCACTACACAGAGTTACACACCTTTCTCTCCCTCTCCCTCTCCCGGTGTCTCTCTATCACTACACAGTGTTACACACCTTTCTCTCTCTCTCCCTCTCCCGGTGTCTCTCTATCACTACACAGAGTTACACACCGTTCTCTCTCTCTCCCTCTCCCGGTGTGTCTCTATCACTACACAGAGTTACACACCTTTCTCTCTCTCTTCCTCTCCTGTTGTCTCTCTTGCACTACACAGAGTTACACACCTTGCTCTCTTTCGCCCTCTCCTGGTGTCTCTCTATCACGACACAGAGTTACACACCTTTCTCTCTCTCCCTCTCCTGGTGCCTCTCTATCACTGCACAGAGTTACACACCTTTCTCTCTCTCTCCCTCTCCCGGTGTCTCTCTATCACTACACAGAGATGCACACCTTTCTCTCTCTCTCCCTCTCCTGGTGTCTCTCTATCACAATACAGAGTTACACACCTTTCTCTCTCTCGCCCTCTCCTGCTGTCTCTCTATCACTACACAGAGTTACACACCTTTCTCTCTCTTCCTCTCCTGGTGCCTCTCTATCACTGCACAGAGTTACACACCTTTCTCTCTCTCTCCCTCTCCCGGTGTCTCTCTATCACTTCACAGAGTTACACACCTTTCTCTCTCTCTCCCTCTCCTGGTGTCTCCGTATCACTACACAGAGTTACACACCTTTCTCTCTCACTCCCTCTCCTGGTGTCTCTCTATCACGACACAGAGTCACACATCTTTCTCTCTGTGTCCGTCGCCTGGTGTCTCTCTATCACTGCACAGAGTTACACACCTTTCTCTCTCTCTCCCTCTCCTGGTGTCTCTCTATCACTACACAGAGTTACACACCTTTCTCTCTCTGTCCCTCTCCTGGTGTCTCTCTATCACTACACAGATTTACATACCTTTCTCTCTCTATCTCTCTGCTGGTGTCTCTCTATCACTACACAGAGTTACACACCTTTCTCTCTCTCTCCCTCTCCTGGTGTCTCTCTCGACCGACACAGAGTTACACACCTTTCTCTCTCACTCCCTCTCCTGGTGTCTCTCTATCACTACACAGAGTTACACACCTTTCTCTCTCTCTCCCTCTCCCGGTGTCTCTCTATCACAACACAGAGTTACACACCTTTCTCTCTATCTCCCTCTCCCGGTGTCTCTCTATCACTACACAGAGTTACACACCTTTCTCTCTCTCTCCCTCTCCTGGTGTCTCTCTATCACTACACAGAGTTACACATCTTTCTCTCTCTCTCCCTCTCCCGGTGTCTCTCTATCACTTCACTGATTTACCCACCTTTCTCTCTCTCTTCTTCTCCTGGTGTCTCTCTATCACTACACAGAGTTACACACCTTTCTCTCTCTCTCCCTCTCCTGGTGTCTCTCTATCAGTACACAGATTTACACAACTTTCTCTCTCTCTCCCTCTCCTGGTGGCTCTCTATCACTACGCAGAGTTGCACACCTTTCTCTCTCTCTCTCCCTCTCCTTGTGTCTCTCTATCACTGCACAGAGTTACACAACTTTCTCTCTCTCCCCCTCTCCCGGTGTCTCTCTATCACTACACAGAGTTACACAGCTTTCTCTCTCTCTCCCTCTCCTGGTGTCTCTCTATCACTACACAGGGTTACACACCTTTCTCTCTCTCTCCCTCTCCTGGTGTCTCTCTATCACGACACAGAGTTACACACCTTTCCCTCTCCCTCCCTCCCCAGTGTCTCTCTATCACTACACAGAGTTACACACCTTTCTCTCTCTTTCCCTCTCCTGGTGTCTCTCTATCACTACACAGAGTTACACATCTTTCTCTCTCTCGCCCTCTCCTGCTGTCTCTCTATCACTACACAGAGTTACACACCTTTCTCTCTCTTCCTCTCCTGGTGCCTCTCTATCACTGCACAGAGTTACACACCTTTCTCTCTCTCTCCCTCTCCCGGTGTCTCTCTATCACTACACAGAGATGCACACCTTTCTCTCTCACTCCCTCTCCTGGTGTCTCTCTATCACAACACAGAGTTACACACCTTTCTCTCTCTCGCCCTCTCCTGCTGTCTCTCTATCACTACACAGAGTTACACACCTTTCTCTCTCCCTCTCCTGGTGCCTCTCTATCACTGCACAGAGTTACACACCTTTCTCTCTCTCTCCCGGTGTCTCTCTATCACTACACAGAGTTACACACCTTTCTCTCTCTCTCCCTCTCCTGGTGTCTCCGTATCACTACAAAGAGTTACACACCTTTCTCTCTCACTCCCTCTCCTGGTGTCTCTCTATCACGACACAGAGTCACACATCTTTCTCTCTGTGTCCGTCTCCTGGTGTCTCTCTATCACGACACAGAGTTACACTCCTTTCTCTCTCTCTCCCTCTCCTGGTGTCTCTCTATCACTGCACAGAGTTACACACCTTTCTCTCTCTGTCCCTCTCCTGGTGTCTCTCTATCACGACACAGATTTACACACCTTTCTCTCTCTATCTCTCTGCTGGTGTCTCTCTATCACTACACAGAGTTACACACCTTTCTCTCTCTCTCCCTCTCCTGGTGTCTCTCTCGACCTACACAGAGTTACACACCTTTCTCTCTCTCTCCCTCTAATGG
The DNA here is from genome assembly GCF_052327205.1 of Somniosus microcephalus. Lineage (NCBI taxonomy): Eukaryota > Metazoa > Chordata > Chondrichthyes > Squaliformes > Somniosidae > Somniosus > Somniosus microcephalus. Next base: position 10,656,066 of record NW_028225183.1, on the reverse strand, counting down.
TGTCTCTCTATCACTACACAGAGTTACACACCTTTCTCTCTCACTCCCTCTCCTGGTGTCTCTCTATCACTACACAGAGTAACACACCTTTCTCTCTCTCTCCCTCTCCTGGGGTCTCTCTATCACTACACAGAGTTACACACCTTTCTCTCTCTCTCCCTAAGCCTGTGTCTCTCGATCACTGCACAGAGTTACACACGTTTCTCTGTCTCTCCCTCTCCTTGTGTCTCTCTATCACTACACAGAGCTACACACCTTTCTCTCTCTCTCCCTCTCCTGGTGTCTCTCTATCACTTCACAGAGTTACACTACTTTCTCTCTCTCTCCCTCTCCTGCTGCCTCGCTATCACTGCACAGAGTTACACACCTTTCTCTCTCTCTCCCTCTCCTGGAGTCTCTCTATCACTACACAGAGTTACACACCTTTCTCTCTCTCTCTCTCTCTCCTGGTGTCTCTCTATCACTACACAGAGATACACACCTTTCTCTCTCTCTCCCTCTCCCGGTGTCTCTCTATCACTACACAGATTAACACACCTTTCTCTCTCTCTCCCTCTCCTGGTGTCTCTCTATCACTGCACAGAGTTACACACCTTTCTCTCTCTCCCCCTCTCCTGGAGTCTCTCTATCTCTAATCAGAGTTAGACACCTTTCTCTCTCTCTCTCTCTCCTGGTGTCTCTCTATCACTACACAGAGTTACACACATTTCTCTCTCTCCCTCTCCTGGTGTCTCTCTATCACTACACAGAGTGACACACCTTTCTCTCTCTCTCCCTCTCCTGGTGTCTCCCTTTCACTACACAGAGTTACCCACCTTTCTCTCTCTCTCCCTCTCCCGGTGTCTCTCTATCACTACACAGAGTTACAGACCTTTCTCTCTCTCTCTCTCTGCTGGTGTCTCTCTATCACGACACAGAGTTACACACCTTTCTCTCTCACCCTCTCCTAGTGTCTCTCTATCACTGCACAGAGTTACACACCTTTCTCTCTCTCCCTCTCCTGGTGTCTCTCTATCACTACACAGAGTTACACACCTTTCTCTCTCTCCCTCTCCTGGTGTGTCTCTATCACTACACAGAGTTACACACCTTTCTCTCTCCCCCTACCGGTGTCTCTCTATGACTACACAGAGTTACACACCTTTCTCTCTCTCTCCCTCTCCTGGTGTCTCTCTATCACTACACAAAGTTACACACCTTTCTCTCCCTCTCCCTCTCCCGGTGTCTCTCTATCACTACATAGAGTTACACACCTTTCTCTCTCCCTCTGCCGGTGTCTCTCTATCACTACACTGAGTTAAACACCGTTCCCTCCCTCTCCCTCTCCTGGTGTCTCTCTGTCACTACACAGAGTTACACACCTTTCTCTCTCTCTCCCTCTCCTGGTGTCTCTCTATCACTACACAGATTAACACACCTTTCTCTCTCTCTCCCTCTCCTGGTGTCTCTGTATCACTGCACAGAGATACACACCTTTCTCTCTCTCCCTCTCCTGGAGTCTCTCTATCACTACACAGAGTTACGCACCTTTCTCTCTCTCTCTCTCTCCTGGTGTCTCTCTATCACTACACAGAGATACACACCTTTCTCTCTCTCTCTCTCTCCCGGTGTCTCTCTATCACTGCACAGAGTTACACAGCTTTCTCTCTCTCTCCCTCTCCTGGTGTCTCTCTATCACTACACAGAGTTACACAACTTTCTCTCTCTCTCTCTCTCCTGGTGTCTCTCTATCACGACACAGAGTTACACACCTTTCTCTCTCTCTCCCTCTCCCGGTGTCTCTCTATCACTACACAGAGTTACACACCTTTCTCTCTCTCTCCCTCTCCTGGTGTCTCTCCATCACAACACAGAGTTACACACCTTTCTCTCTCTCTCCCTCTCCTGGTGTCTCCCTATCACTACACAGAGTTAACCACCATTCTCTCTCTCCCCATCTCCTGGTGTCTCTCTATCACTACACAGAGATACATACCTTTCTCTCTCTCTCCCTCTCCCGGTGTCTCTCTATCATTACACAGAGATACACACCTTTCTCTCTCACTCCCTCTCCTGGTGTCTCTCTATCACTACACAGATTTACACACCTTTCTCTCTCTCGCCCTCTCCTGGTGTCTCTCTATCACTACACAGAGTTACACCTCTTTCTCTCTCTCGCCCTCTCCTGGTGTCTCTCTATCACTACACAGAGTTACACACCTTTCTCTCTCCCTCTACTGGTGTCTCTCTATCACTACACTGAGTTACACACCTTTCTCTCTCTCCCCCTACCGGTGTCTCTCTATCACTACACATAGTTACACACCTTTCTCTCCCTCTCCCTCTCCCGGTGTCTCTCTATCACTACATAGAGTTACACACCTTTCTCTCTCTCTCCCTCTCCCGGTGTCTCTCTATCACTACACTGAGTTACACACCGTTCCCTCTCTCTCCCTCTCCTGGTGTCTCTCTATCACTACACAGAGTTACACACCTTTCTCTCTCTCTCCCTCTTCTGGTGTCTCTGTATCACTGCACAGAGTTACACACCTTTCTCTCTCTCCCTCTCCTGGAGTCTCTCTATCACTACACAGAGTTACACACCTTTCTCTCTCTCTCTCTCTCCTGGTGTCTCTCTATCACTACACAGAGTTACACACCTTTCTCTCTCTCCCCATCTCCTGGTGTCTCTCTATCACTACACAGAGATACACACCTTTCTCTCTCTCTCTCTCTCCTGGTGTCTCGCTATCAGTACACAGAGTTACACAGCTTTCTCTCTCTCTCCCTCTCCTGGAGTCCCTCTATAACTACACAAAGTTACACAATTTTCTCTCTCTCTCTCCTGGTGTCTCTCTATCACAACACAGAGTTACACAACTTTCTCTCTCTCGCCCTCTCCTGGTGTCTCTCTATCACTACACAGAGTGACACACCTTTCTCTCTCACTCACTCTCCTGGTGTCTCTCTATCACTACACAGAGTTACACACCTTTCTCTCTCTCTCCCTCTCCTGGTGTCTTTCTTTCACAACACAGAGTTACACACCTTTCTTTCTCTCTCCCTCTCCTGGTGTCTCTCTATCACTACACAGAGTTACACACCTTTCTCTCTCTCTCTCTCTGCTGGTGTCTCTCTATCACTACACAGAGTTACACACCTTTCACTCTCACCCTCTCCTGGTGGATCTCTATCACTGCACAGATTTACACACCTTTCTCAATCTCTCCCTCTCCTGGTGTCTCTCTATCACAACACAGAGATACACACCTTTCTCCATCTCTCCCTCTCCTGGTGTCTCTCTATCACTACACAGAGTTACACACCTTTCTCTCTCTCTCCCTCTCCCGGTGTCTCTCTATCACTACACAGAGTTACACAACTTTCTCTCTCTCTCTCTCTGCTGGTGTCTCTCGATCACTACACAGAGTTACACACCTTTCTCTCTCACACTCTCCTGGTGTCTCTCTATCACTGCACAGAGTTACACACCTTTCTCTCTCTCCCTCTCCCAGTGTCTCTCTATCACTACACAGAGTTACACACCTTTCTCTCTCTCTCCCTCTCCTGGTGTCTCTCTATCACTACACAGTGTTACCCACCTTTCTCTCTCTCTCCCTCTCCCGGTGTCTCTCTATCACTACACAGATTTACACACCTTTCTCTCTCTCTCTCTCTCTCCTGGTGTCTCTCTATCACTACACAGAGTTACACACCTTTCTCTCTCACACTCTCCTGTTATCTCTCTATCACTGCACAGAGTTACACACCTTTCTCTTTCTCCCTTTCCTGGTGTCTCTCTATCACTACACGGAGTTACACACCTTTCCCTCTCTCTCCCTCAGCCTGTGCCTCTCTATCACTACACAGAGTTACACACCTTTCTTTCTCTTTACCTCTCCTGGTGCCTCTCTATCACTGCACAGAGTTACACACCTTTCTCTCTCTCTCCCTCTCCTGGTGTCTCTCTAGCACTACACAGAGTAACACATCTTTCTCTCTCTCGCCCTCTCCTGGTGTCTCTCTATTACTACACAGAGTTACATACCTTTCTCTCTGCCTCTCCTGGTGTCTCTGAATCACTACACTGAGTTACACACCTTTATCAGTTCAGTTCAGTTCAGTTCAAATGCTTTATTGGCATGAAAGTTTACAGAGAACCATATTGCCAAAGCTTACATAGCAAAAAGGTACAGTTTTCCAACATTCTGTAGGTGTCAATCGATTTGACATTTGTTGGGTATATACAATATTACTTTTAAACAATATTAATTTTAAACAGTCTTTCTACTTCATTTGGTACGTTCAATATTAATTTTAAACAGTCTTACTTTTAAACAGTCCTCAGGTTGTGACATGTTGTTACATATTTAGCCCCAAGGTATGGTCTGTCTCCTTCTCCTAGGACTAATCTCAATTTTGACAGATCATCCAATTCCTTGAAATCTGGGGTTGTTTGGCTTAGCTTGTTGAATAATATGTTTCTTGATGTGTTGAATTTTTCGCATTTTAGGAGGAAATGCATTTCTGTTTCAACCTCGCCAGCCAGACATTGATCGCATATTCTATTCTCTCTAGGCTGCCAGGATTTCTTGTATCTGCCTTTTTCAATTTCCAGTTGGTGGTCGCTTAGTCTGTACCTGGTGAGGGGCTGTCTCTGTTTTGTGTCTCAGATGGTCGTGAGGTAGTCTGCCAGTTTATATTCTCTTTTTAGGGCCCGGTAACATTCTAATCTGCTTTGGCTTTCGGTTATTTTGTTCCAATGTTCCAGGTAGGTTTCTTTGCATTTTTTAATGATTTGGTTCACTCGGATTGGTGTTTGGACGGCTGTGTTGGTCTGGGGCTGGTCAGGGTCCGGCTGAGTACTTAGTTTCAGTAGCAGCTGACTCAGGGGACTCTTTTCTGGGTTTAGCTCTTGGGTCTGAAAGGCTTTGAAATGAAGGGTGTCTGGGGAGCTAGATTTGAGGTGATTTAGGAAGTTTAGTGCTCGTTTTTGGATGTTTATTATCAGTGGGTATCTGCCTAGTTCGGCTCTGCATGCATTTGTTGGCGTTTTTCTTTGGGTGCGAAGGATGCTTCGGCAGAATTCTGCATGTAGGGCTTCTATTGTGTGTTTTTCCCATTTAGTGTAGCTTTGGTGATTTAGCGGGCCCCATACTTCACTACCGTACAGTGCAATGGGCAGGATTATGCTGTCAAAAATTTTGAGCCAGATTTTGATTGGGATTTGGATGTTGTAGAATTTTCTTTTTATTGCATATAGGGCTCTTCGGGCTTTTTCTTTTAGTGCATTCACTGCTATGCTGAAGCTCCCTGATGCTGTAATAGTTAGACCAAGGTAGTTGTAGCTCATAGTGTGTCCTATAGTGGTATCACTGAGGGTAAACTGGTATTTGTTTTCCTGACATCTGGGTCTTTTCTGAAAAATCATGATGTTGGTTTTCTTTAGATTTACTGTTAGAGCCCAATTTTGGCAGTATTTGTCGAGTAGGTTTAGTTGTTGCTGTAATCCCTGTTCTGTCTCCCTCTCTCTCTCTCCCTCTCCTGGTGTCTCTCTATCACGACACAGAGTTACACACCTTTCTCTCTCTCTCCCTCTCCTGGTGTATGTCCATCACTACACAGAGTTACACACCTTTCTCTCTCTCTCCCTCTCCAGGTGACTCTCTATCAATACACAGAGTTACACACCTTTCTCTCTCTCTCCCTCTCCTTGTGTCTCTCTATCACTGCACAGAGTGACACACCTTTCTCTCTCTCTCCCTCTCCTGTTGTCTCTCTATCACTACACACAGTTGCACACCTTTCTCTCGCTCTCCCTCTCCTGGTGTCTCTCTATCACTACACAGATTTACACACCTTTCTCTCTCTCAACCTCTCCTAGTGTCTCTCTATCACTGCACAGAGTTACACACCTTTCTCTCTCTCTCCCTCTCCTGGTGTCTCTCTATCACTACACAGAGTTACACACCTTTCTCTCTCTCTCCCTATCCCGGTGTCTCTCTATCACTACACTGAGTTACACACCTTTCTCTCTCTCTCCCTCTCCTGGTGTCTCTCTATCACTGCACAGAGTTACACACCTTTCTCTCTCTCTCCCTCTCCTGGAGTCTCTCTGTCACTACACGGAGTTACAGACCTTTCTCTCTCTCTCCCTCTCCTGGTGTCTCTCTATCACTACACAGAGTTACACACTTTTCTCTCTCTCCCTCTCCTGGTGTCTCTCTACCACTACACAGAGTTACACACCTTTCTCTCATTCTCCCTCTCCTCGTGTCTCTCTATCACTGCACATTTTTATACACCTTTCTCTGTATCTCCATCTACTGGTGTCTCTCCATCACTACACAGAGTTACACACCTTTCTCTCTCTCTCCCTCTCCCGGTGTCTCACTATCACTACACAGAGTTACACACCTTTCTCTCTCTCTCCCTCTCCTGGTGTCTCTCTATCACTACACAGAGTTACACACCTTTCTCTCTCTCTCCCTCTCCTGGTTTCTCTCTATCACTACACAGGTTTACACACCTTTCTCTCTCTCTCTATCTCCCGATGTCTCTCTGTCACTGCACAGAGTTACACACCTTTCTCTCTCTCTCCCTCTCCTGGTTTCTCTCTATCAATTCAATTCAATTCAATTCAATTCAAATGCTTTATTGGCATGAAAGTTTACAGAGAACCATATTGCCAAAGCTTACATAGCAAAAAGGTACAGTTTTCCAACATTCTGTAAGTGTCAATCGATTTGACATTTAAACAATACTAATTTTAAACAGTCTTTGTACTTCATTTGGTACGTTCAATATAAATTTTAAACAGTCTTAATTTTTAAACAGTCCTCAGGTTGTGACATGTTGTTTCATATTTGGCCCCAAGGTATGGTCTGTCTCCTTCTCCGAGGACTAATCTCAATTTTGACAGGTCATCCAATTCCTTGAAATCTGGGGTTGTTTGGCTTAGCTTGTTGAATAATATGTTTCTTGATGTGTTGAATTTTTCGCATTTTAGGAGGAAATGCATCTCTGTTTCAACCTCGCCGGCCAGATATTGATCGCATATTCTATTCTCTCTAGGCTGCCAGGATTTCTTGTATCTGCCTTTTTCAATTTCCAGTTGGTGGTCGCTTAGTCTGTACCTGGTGAGGGTCTGTCTCTGTTTTGTGTCTCTGATGGTCGTGAGGTAGTCTGCCAGTTTATATTCTCTTTTTAGGGCCCGGTAACATTCTAATCTGCTTTGGCTTTCAGTTATTTTGTTCCAATGTTCCAGGTAGGTTTGTTTGCATTTTTTAATGATTTGGTTCACTCGGATTGGTGTTTGGACGGCTGTGTTGGTCTGGGGCTGGTCAGGGTCCGGCTGAGTACTTAGTTTCAGTAGCAGCTGACTCAGGGGACCCTTTTCTGGGTTTAGCTCTTGGGTCTGAAAGGCTTTGAAATGAAGGGTGTCTGGGGAGCTAGATTTGAGGTGATTTAGGAAGTTTAGTGCTCGTTTTTGGATGTTTATTATCAGTGGGTATCTGCCTAGTTCGGCTCTGCATGCATTTGTTGGCATTTTTCTTTGGGTGCGAAGGATGCTTCGGCAGAATTCTGCATGTAGGGCTTCTATTGTGTGTTTTTCCCATTTAGTGTAGCTTTGGTGATTTAGCGGGCCCCATACTTCACTACCGTACAGTGCAATGGGCAGGATTATGCTGTCAAATATTTTGAGCCAGATTTTGATTGGGATTTGGATGTTGTAGAATTTTCTTTTTATTGCATATAGGGCTCTTCGGGCTTTTTCTTTTAGTGCATTCACTGCAATGCTGAAGCTCCCTGATGCTGTAATAGTTAGACCAAGGTAGGTGTAGCTCATAGTGTGTCCTATAGTGGTATCACTGAGGGTAAACTGATATTTGTTTTCCTGACATCTGGGCCTTTTTTGAAAAATCATGATGTTGGTTTTCTTTAGATTTACTGTTAGAGCCCAATTTTGGCAGTATTTGTCGAGCAGGTCTAGTTGTTGCTGTAATCCCTGTTCTGTGGGAGACAGCAGAACCAGGTCGTCCGCATAGAACAGGGATTTCACTTCTCCATCCAGGAGACGGATCACTACACTGAGGTACACACCTTTCTCTCTCTCTCCTGGTGTCTCTCTATCACTGCACAGCGTTACACACCTTTCTCTCACTCTCCCTCTCCTGGTGTCTCTCTATCACTGCACAGAGTTACACATCTTTCTCTCTCTCTCCCTCTCCTGGTGTCTCTCTATCACTACACGGAGTTGCACACCTTTCTCTCGGTCTCCCTCTAATGGTGTCTCTCTATCACTACACAGATTTACACACCTTTCTCTCTCTCAACCTCTCCTGGTGTCTCTCTATCACTACACAGAGTTACACACCTTTCTCTCTCTCTCCCTCTCCTGGTGTCTCTCCATCACTACACAGAGTCACACACCTTTCTCTCTCTCTCCCTCTCCTGGTGTCTCTCCATCACTACACAGAGTTACACATCTTTCTCTCTCTCTCCCTCTCCCGGTGCCTCACTATCACTACACAGAGTTACACACCTTTCTCTCTCTCTCCCTCTCCCGGTGTCTCTCTATCAATACACAGAGTTACACACCGTTCTCTCTCTCTCCCTCTCCTGGTGTCTCTCTATCACTGCACAGAGTTACACACCTTTCTCTCTCTCTCCCTCTCCTGGTGTGTCTCTATCACGATACAGAGTAGCACACCTTTCTCTCGCTCTCCCTCTCCTGGTGTCTCTCTATCACTACACAGATTTACACACCTTTCTCTCTCTCAACCTCTCCTGGTGTCTCTCTATCACTACACAGAGTTACACACCTTTCTCTCTCTCTCCCTCTCCTGGTGTCTCTCTATCACGACACAGAGTTACACACCTTTCTCTCTCTCTCCCTCTCCTAGTGTCTCTCCATCACTACACAGATTTACACACCTTTCTCTCTCTCTCCCTCTCCCGGTGTCTCACTATCACTACACAGAGTTACACACCTTTCTCTCTCTCTCCCTCTCCAGGTGTTTCTCTATCACTACACAGAATTACACACCTTTCTCTCTCTCTCCCTCTCCTGATGTCTCTCTATCACTACACTGAGTTACACACCTTTACCTCTCTCTCCCTCTCCTGGTGTCTCTCTATCACTGCACAGAGTTACACACCTTTCTCTCTCTCTCCCTCTCCTGGTGTCTCTCTATCACTGCACAGAGTTACACACCTTTCTCTCTCTCTCCCTCTCCTGGAGTCTCTCTATCACTACACTGAGTTACAGGCCTTTCTCTCTCTCTCCCTCTCCTGGTGTCTCACTATCACTACCCAGAGTAACACACCTTTCTCTCCCTCTCCCTCTCCAGGTGTCTCTCTCTCAATACGCAGAGTTGCACACCTTTCTCTCTCTCTCCCTCTCCCGGTGTCTCTCTATCACTACACAGAGTTACACACCTTTCTCTCTCTCTCCCTCTCCTGGTGTCTCTCTATCACTACACAGAGTTGCACACCTTTCTCTCGCTCTCCCTCTCCTGGTGTCTCTCTATCACTACACAGATTTACACACCTTTCTCTCTCTCAACCTCTCCTGGTGTCTCTCTATCACTACACAGAGTTACACACCGTTCTCTCTCTCTCCCTCTCCTGGTGTCTCTCCATCACTACACAGAGTTACACACCTTTCTCTCTCTCTCTCCCTCTCCCGGTGTCTCACTATCACTACACAGAGTTACACACCTTTCACTCTCTCTCCCTCTCCAGGTGTCTCTCTATCAATACACAGAGTTACACACCTTTCTCTCTCTCTCCCTCTCCCGGTGTCTCTCTATCACGACACAGATTTACACACCTTTCTCTCTCTCTCCCTCTCCTGGTGTCTCTCTATCACTACACTGAGTTACACACCTTTACCTCTCTCTCCCTCTCCTGGTGTCTCTCTATCACTGCACAGAGTTACACACCTTTCTCTCTCTCAACCTCTCCTGGTGTCTCTATATCACTACACAGATTTACACACCTTTCTCTCTCTCTCCCTCTCCTGGTGTCTCTCTATCACTCCACAGAGTTACACACCTTTCTCTCTCTCTCCCTCTCCTAATGTCTCTCCATTACTACACAGAGTTACACACCTTTCTCTCTCTCTCCCTCTCCCGGTGTCTCACTATCACTACACAGAGTTACACACCTTTCTCTCTCTCTCCCTCTCCAGGTGTCGCTCTATCACTACACATAATTACACACCTTTCTCTCTCTCTCCCTCTCCTGGTGTCTCTCTATCACTACACTGAGTTACACACCTTTACCTCTCTCTCCCTCTCCAGGTGTCTCTCGATCACTACACAGAGTTACACACCTTTCTCTCTCTCTCCCTCTCCTGGTGTCTCTCTATCAGTACACAGAGTTACCCACCTTTCTCTCTCTCTCCCTCTCCCGGTGTCTCTCTATCACTACACAGAGTTACACACCTTTCTCTCTCTCTCTCTCTGCTGGTGTCTCTCTATCACTACACAGAGTTACACACCTTTCACTCTCACCCTCTCCTGGTGGATCTCTATCACTGCACAGATTTACACACCTTTCTCAATCTCTCCCTCTCCTGGTGTCTCTCTATCACAACACAGAGATACACACCTTTCTCCATCTCTCCCTCTCCTGGTGTCTCTCTATCACTACACAGAGTTACACACCTTTCTCTCTCTCTCCCTCTCCCGGTGTCTCTCTATCACTACACAGAGTTACACAACTTTCTCTCTCTCTCTCTCTGCTGGTGTCTCTCGATCACTACACAGAGTTACACACCTTTCTCTCTCACACTCTCCTGGTGTCTCTCTATCACTGCACAGAGTTACACACCTTTCTCTCTCTCCCTCTCCCAGTGTCTCTCTATCACTACACAGAGTTACACACCTTTCTCTCTCTCTCCCTCTCCTGGTGTCTCTCTATCACTACACAGTGTTACCCACCTTTCTCTCTCTCTCCCTCTCCCGGTGTCTCTCTATCACTACACAGATTTACACACCTTTCTCTCTCTCTCTCTCTCTCCTGGTGTCTCTCTATCACTACACAGAGTTACACACCTTTCTCTCTCACACTCTCCTGTTGTCTCTCTATCACTGCACAGAGTTACACACATTTCTCTTTCTCCCTTTCCTGGTGTCTCTCTATCACTACACGGAGTTACACACCTTTCCCTCTCTCTCCCTCAGCCTGTGCCTCTCTATCACTACACAGAGTTACACACCTTTCTTTCTCTTTACCTCTCCTGGTGCCTCTCCATCACTGCACAGAGTTACACACCTTTCTCTCTCTCTCCCTCTCCTGGTGTCTCTCTAGCACTACACAGAGTAACACATCTTTCTCTCTCTCGCCCTCTCCTGGTGTCTCTGAATCACTACACTGAGTTACACACCTTTATCAGTTCAGTTCAGTTCAGTTCAAATGCTTTATTGGCATGAAAGTTTACAGAGAACCATATTGCCAAAGCTTACATTGCAAAAAGGTGCAGTTTTCCAACATTCTGTAGGTGTCAATCGATTTGACATTTGTTGGGTATATACAATATTACTTTTAAACAATATTAATTTTAAACAGTCTTTCTACTTCATTTGGTACGTTCAATATTAATTTTAAACAGTCTTACTTTTAAACAGTCCTCAGGTTGTGACATGTTGTTACATATTTAGCCCCAAGGTATGGTCTGTCTCCTTCTCCTAGGACTAATCTCAATTTTGACAGATCATCCAATTCCTTGAAATCTGGGGTTGTTTGGCTTAGCTTGTTGAATAATATGTTTCTTGATGTGTTGAATTTTTCGCATTTTAGGAGGAAATGCATTTCTGTTTCAACCTCGCCAGCCAGACATTGATCGCATATTCTATTCTCTCTAGGCTGCCAGGATTTCTTGTATCTGCCTTTTTCAATTTCCAGTTGGTGGTCGCTTAGTCTGTACCTGGTGAGGGTCTGTCTCTGTTTTGTGTCTCTGATGGTCGTGAGGTAGTCTGCCAGTTTATATTCTCTTTTTAGGGCCCGGTAACATTCTAATCTGCTTTGGCTTTCGGTTATTTTGTTCCAATGTTCCAGGTAGGTTTCTTTGCATTTTTTAATGATTTGGTTCACTCGGATTGGTGTTTGGACGGCTGTGTTGGTCTGGGGCTGGTCAGGGTCCGGCTGAGTACTTAGTTTCAGTAGCAGCTGACTCAGGGGACTCTTTTCTGGGTTTAGCTCTTGGGTCTGAAAGGCTTTGAAATGAAGGGTGTCTGGGGAGCTAGATTTGAGGTGATTTAGGAAGTTTAGTGCTCGTTTTTGGATGTTTATTATCAGTGGGTATCTGCCTAGTTCGGCTCTGCATGCATTTGTTGGCGTTTTTCTTTGGGTGCGAAGGATGCTTCGGCAGAATTCTGCATGTAGGGCTTCTATTGTGTGTTTTTCCCATTTAGTGTAGCTTTGGTGATTTAGCGGGCCCCATACTTCACTACCGTACAGTGCAATGGGCAGGATTATGCTGTTAAAAATTTTGAGCCAGATTTTGATTGGGATTTGGATGTTGTAAAATTTTCTTTTTATTGCATATAGGGCTCTTCGGGCTTTTTCTTTTAGTGCATTCACTGCTATGCTGAAGCTCCCTGATGCTGTAATAGTTAGACCAAGGTAGGTGTAGCTCATAGTGTGTCCTATAGTGGTATCACTGAGGGTAAACTGGTAAACGTTTCTCTCTCTCTCCCTCTCCTGGTGTCTCTCTATCACTACACAGTGTTACCCACCTTTCTCTCTCTCTCCCTCTCCCGGTGTCTCTCTATCACTACACAGATTTACACACCTTTCTATCTCTCTCTCTCTCCTGGTGTCTCTCTATCACTACACAGAGTTACACACCTTTCTTTCTCTTTCCCTCTCCTGGTGCCTCTCTATCACTACAGAGAGTTACACACCTTTCTCTCTCTCTCCCTCTCCTGGTGTCTCTCTATCACTACAGAGAGTTACACACCTTTCTCTCTCTCTCCCTCTCCTGGTGTCTCTCCATCGCTACACAGAGTTACACACCTTTCTCTCTCTCTCCCTCTCCTGGTGTCTCTCTATCGCAACACAGAGTTACACACCTTTCTCTCTCTCGCCCTCTCCTGGTGTCTCTCTATCACTACACAGTGTTACACACCTTTCTCTCTCTCCCTCTCCTGGTGTCTCTCTATCACTACACAGAGTTACACACCTTTCTCTCTCTCTCCCTCTCCCGGTGTCTCTCTATCACTACATAGAGTTACACACCTTTCTCTCGCTCTCTCTCTCCTGGTGCCTCTCTATCACGACACAGAGTTACACACCTTTCTCTCTCTCTCCCTCTCCCGGTGTCTCTCTATCACTACACAGAGTTACATACCTTTCTCTCTCTCTCTCTCTCCTGGTGCCTCTCTATCACTGCACAGAGGTACACACCTTTCTCTCTCTCTTCCTCTCCTGGTTTCTCTCTATCACTACACAGAGTTACAAGACCTTTCTCTCTCCCTCTCCTGGTGTCTCTCTATCACTACACAGAGTTACCCACCTTTCTCACTCTCTCCCTCAGCCTGTGCCTCTCTATCACGACACAGAGTTGCACACCTTTTTCTCTCTCTCCCTCTCCTGGTGTCTCTCTATCACTGCACAGAGTTACGCACCTTTCTCTCTCTCCCTCTCCTGGTGTCTCTCTATCACTACACAGAGTTACACACCTTTCTCTCGCTCTCCCTCTCCTGGTATCTCTCTATCACTGCACAGAGTTACACACCTTTCTCTCTCTCTCCCTCTCCTGATGTCTCTCTATCACTACACAGAGTTACCCACCTTTCACTCTCACCCTCTCCTGGTGGATCTCTATCACTGCACAGAGTTACACACCTTTCTCAATCTCTCCCTCTCCTGGTGTCTCTCTATCACAACACAGAGTTACACACCTTTCTCCATCTCTCCCTCTCCTGGTGTCTCTCTATCACGACACAGAGATACACACCTTTCTCTCTCTCTCCCTCTCCCGGTGTCTCTCTGTCACTACACAGAGTTACACAACTTTCTCTCTCTCTCTCTCTGCTTGTGTCTCTCGATCACTACACAGAGTTACACACCTTTCTCTCTCACACTCTCCTGGTGTCTCTCTATCACTGCACAGAGTTACACGCCTTTCTCTCTCTCCCTCTCCCAGTGTCTCTCTATCACTACACAGAGTTACACACCTTTCTCTCTCTCTCCCTCTCCTGGTGTCTCTCTATCAATACACAGTGTTACCCACCTTTCTCTCTCTCTCCCTCTCCCGGTGTCTCGCTATCACTACACAGATTTACACACCTTTCTCTCTCGCTCTCTCTCTCCTGGTGTCTCTCAATCACTACACAGAGTTACACACCTTTCTCTCTCACACTCTCCTGTTGTCTCTCTATCACTGCACAGAGTTACACACCTTTCTCTTTCTCCCTTTCCTGGTGTCTCTCTATCACTACACAGAGTTACACACCTTTCCCTCTCTCTCCCTCAGCCTGTGCCTCTCTATCACTACACAGAGTTACACACCTTTCTTTCTCTTTACCTCTCCTGGTGCCTCTCTATCACTGCACAGAGTTACACACCTTTCTCTCTCTCTCCCTCTCCTGGTGTCTCTCTATCACGACACAGAGTAACACATCTTTCTCTCTCTCGCCCTCTCCTGGTGTCTCTCTATTACTACACAGAGTTACATACCTTTCTCTCTGCCTCTCCTGGTGTCTCTGAATCACTGCACTGAGTTACACACCTTTATCTCTCTCCCTCTACTGGTGTCTCTCTATCACTACACAGAGTTACACACCTTTCTCTCTCTCTCCCTCTCCTGGTGTCTCTCTATCACAACGCAGAGTTACACTCCTTTCTCTCTCTCTCCCTCTCCGGGTGTCTCTCTATCACTACACAGTGTTACCCACCTTTCTCTCTCTCTCCCTCTCCCGGTGTCTCTCTATCACTGCACAGATTTACACACCTTTCTCTCTCTCTCTCTCTCCTGGTGTCTCTCGATCACTACACAGAGTTACACACCTTTCTCTCTCACACTCACCTGGTGTCTCTCTATCACTACTCACAGTTACAAACCTTTCTCTCTCTTTCCCTCTCCTGGTGTCTCTCTATCACTACACAGAGTTACACACCTTTCTCTCTCTCGTCCTCTCCTGGTGTCTCTCTATCACTACACAGAGTTACAAACCTTTCTCTCTCTCGCCCTCTCCTGGTGTCTCTGTCACGACACAGAGTTACACACCTTTATCTCTCTCTCCCTCTCCCGGTGTCTCTCTATCACTACACAGAGTTACACACCTTTCTCTCTCTCTCCCTCTCCTGGTGTCTCTCTATCACAACACAGAGTTACACACCTTTCCCTCTCTCTCCCTCTCCTGGTGTCTCTCTATCACTACACAGAGTTACCCACCTTTCTCTCTCTCTCCCTCTCCCGGTGTCTCTCTATCACTACACAGAGTTACAGACCTCTCTCTCTCTCTCTCTGCTGGTGTCTCTCTATCACTGCACGGAGTTGCACACCTTTCTCTCTCACCCTCTCCTGGTGTCTCTCGATCACTACACAGAGTTACACACCTTTCCCTCTCTCTCACTCAGCCTGTGCCTCTCTATCACAACACAGAGTTACACACCTTTCTCTCTCTCTCCTGTTGTCTCTCTATCACTGCACAGAGTGACACACCTTTCTCTCTCTCCCTCTCCTGGCGTCTCTCTATCACTACACAGAGTTACACACCTTTCTCTATCTCTCCCTCTCCTGGTGTCTCTCTATCACTGCACAGAGTTACACACCTTTCTCTCTCTCTCCCTCTCCTGGTGTCTCTCTATCACTACACAGAGTTACACACCTTTCTCTCTCTCTCCCTCTCCTGGAGTCTCTCTATCACTACACAGAGTTACACACCTTTCTCTCTCTCTTCCTCTCCTGGTGTCTCTCTATCACTACACAGAGTTACACATCTTTCTCTCTCTCGCCCTCTCCTGGTGTCTCTCTATCGCTACACAGCGTTACACACCTTTCTCTCTCCCTCTCCTGGTGTCTCTCTATCACTGCACTGAGTTACACACCTTTCTCTCTCTCCCTCTACCGGTGTCTCTCTATCACTACACAGAGTTACACACGTTTCTCTCTCCCTCCCTCTCCTGGTTTCTCTCTATCACTACACAGAGTTACACACCTTTCTCTCTCTCCCTCTCCTGGTGTTTCTCTATCACGACACAGAGTTACACACCTTTCTCTCTCTCTCCCTCTCCTGGTGTCTCTCTATCACTACACAGTGTTACCCACCTTTCTCTCTCTCTCCCTCTCTCGGTGTCTCTCTATCACTACACAGAGTTACACACCTTTCTCTCTCTCTCTCTCTGCTGGTGTCTCTCTATCACTACACAGAGTTACAAACCTTTCTCTCTCACACTCTCCTGGTGTCTCTCTATCACTGCACAGAGTTACACACCTTTCTCTTTCTCCCTCTCCTGGTGTCTCTCTATCACTACACAGAGTTACACATCTTTCTCTCTCTCGCCCTCTCCTGGTGTCTCTCTATCGCTACACGGAGTTACACACCTTTCTCACTCCCTTTCCTGGTGTCTCTCTTTCACTACACTGAGTTACACACCTTTTTCTCTCTCCCTCTACCGGTGTCTCTCTATCACTACACAGAGTTACACACCTTTCTCTCTCCCTCCCTCTCCTGGTGTCTCTCTATCACTACACTGAGTTACTCACCTTTCTCTCTCTCTCCCTCTCCTGGAGTTTCTCTATCACTACACAGAGTTACACACCTTTCTCTCTCTCTCCCTCTCCTGGTGTCTCTCTTTCACTACACAGAGTTACACACCTTTCTCTCTCTCTCCCTCTCCTGGTGTCTCTCTATCACTACACAGAGTTACACACCTTTCTCTCTCTCTCCCTCTCCTTGTGTCTCTCTATCACTACACAGAGTAACACACCATTCTCTCTCTCGCCCTCTCCTGGTGTCTCTCTATCACTACACAGAGTTACACAACTTTCTCTCTCTCTCCCTCTCCCGGTGTCTCTCTATCACTACACAGAGTTAGACAACTTTCTCTCTGTCTCTCTCTGCTGGTGTCTCTCTATCACTGCACAGAGTTACACACCTTTCTCTCTCACACTCTCCTGGTGTCTCTCTATCACTGCACAGAGTTACACACCTCTCTCTCTCTCCCCCTCCTGGTGTCTCTCTATCACTACACAGAGTTACACACCTTTCTCTCTCTCTCCCTCTTTTGGTGTCTCTCTATCACTACACAGAGTTACCCACGTTTCTCTCTCCCCCCTCTCCCGGTGTCTCTCTATCACGACACAGAGTTACACACCTATCTCTCTCTCTCCCTCTCCTGGTGTCTCTCTATCACTACACAGAGTTACACACCTTTCTCTCTCACCCTCTCCTGGTGTCTCTCTATCACTGCACAGAGTTACACACCTTTCTCTCTCTCCCTCTCCTGGTGTCTCTCTATCTCTACACAGAGTTACACACCTTTCCCTCTCTCTCCCTCTCCTGGTGTCTCTCTATCACTGCACAGAGTTACACACCTTTCTCTCTCTCACCCTCTCCTGGTGTCTCTCCATCACAGCACAGAGTTACACACCTTTCTCTCTCTCTCCCTCTCCCGGTGTCTGTCGAACAGTACACAGTGTTACACACCTTTCTCTCTCTCTTCCTCTCCTGGTGTCTCTCTAACACTACACAGTGTTACACACCTTTCTCTCTCTCTCCCTCTCCTGATGTCTCTCTATCACTGCACAGAGTTACGCACCTTTCTCTCTCTCCCTCTCCTGGTGTCTCTCTATCACTACACAGAGTTACACACCTTTCTCTCGCTCTCCCTCTCCTGGTATCTCTCTATCACTGCACAGAGTTACACACCTTTCTCTCTCTCTCCCTCTCCTGGTGTCTCTCGATCACTACACAGAGTTGCACAACTTTCTCTCTCTCTCCCTCTCCTGGTGTTTCTCTATCACTACACAGAGTTACACACCTTTCTCTCTCTCTTCCTCTCCTGGTGTCTCTCTAACACTACACAGTGTTACACACCTTTCTCTCTCTCTCCCTCTCCTGGTCTCTCTCTATCACTACACAGAGTTACACACCTTTCTCTCTCTCTCCCTCTCCTGATGTCTCTCTATCACTACACAGAGTTACCCACCTTTCACTCTCACCCTCTCCTGGTGGATCTCTATCACTGCACAGAGTTACACACCTTTCTCAATCTCTCCCTCTCCTGGTGTCTCTCTATCACAACACAGAGTTACACACCTTTCTCCATCTCTCCCTCTCCTGGTGTCTCTCTATCACGACACAGAGATACACACCTTTCTCTCTCTCTCCCTCTCCCGGTGTCTCTCTGTCACTACACAGAGTTACACAACTTTCTCTCTCTCTCTCTCTGCTTGTGTCTCTCGATCACTACACAGAGTTACACACCTTTCTCTCTCACACTCTCCTGGTGTCTCTCTATCACTGCACAGAGTTACACGCCTTTCTCTCTCTCCCTCTCCCAGTGTCTCTCTATCACTACACAGAGTTACACACCTTTCTCTCTCTCTCCCTCTCCTGGTGTCTCTCTATCACTACACAGTGTTACCCACCTTTCTCTCTCTCTCCCTCTCCCGGTGTCTCGCTATCACTACACAGATTTACACACCTTTCTCTCTCGCTCTCTCTCTCCTGGTGTCTCTCAATCACTACACAGAGTTACACACCTTTCTCTCTCACACTCTCCTGTTGTCTCTCTATCACTGCACAGAGTTACACACCTTTCTCTTTCTCCCTTTCCTGGTGTCTCTCTATCACTACACAGAGTTACACACCTTTCCCTCTCTCTCCCTCAGCCTGTGCCTCTCTATCACTACACAGAGTTACACACCTTTCTTTCTCTTTACCTCTCCTGGTGCCTCTCTATCACTGCACAGAGTTACATACCTTTCTCTCTCTCTCCCTCTCCTGGTGTCTCTCTATCACGACACAGAGTAACACATCTTTCTCTCTCTCGCCCTCTCCTGGTGTCTCTCTATTACTACACAGAGTTACATACCTTTCTCTCTGCCTCTCCTGGTGTCTCTGAATCACTGCACTGAGTTACACACCTTTATCTCTCTCCCTCTACTGGTGTCTCTCTATCACTACACAGAGTTACACACCTTTCTCTCTCTCTCCCTCTCCTGGTGTCTCTCTATCACAACGCAGAGTTACACTCCTTTCTCTCTCTCTCCCTCTCCGGGTGTCTCTCTATCACTACACAGTGTTACCCACCTTTCTCTCTCTCTCCCTCTCCCGGTGTCTCTCTATCACTGCACAGATTTACACACCTTTCTCTCTCTCTCTCTCTCCTGGTGTATCTCGATCACTACACAGAGTTACACACCTTTCTCTCTCACACTCACCTGGTGTCTCTCTATCACTACTCACAGTTACAAACCTTTCTCTCTCTTTCCCTCTCCTGGTGTCTCTCTATCACTACACAGAGTTACACACCTTTCTCTCTCTCGTCCTCTCCTGGTGTCTCTCTATCACTACACAGAGTTACAAACCTTTCTCTCTCTCGCCCTCTCCTGGTGTCTCTGTCACGACACAGAGTTACACACCTTTATCTCTCTCTCCCTCTCCCGGTGTCTCTCTATCACTACACAGAGTTACACACCTTTCTCTCTCTCTCCCTCTCCTGGTGTCTCTCTATCACAACACAGAGTTACACACCTTTCCCTCTCTCTCCCTCTCCTGGTGTCTCTCTATCACTACACAGAGTTACCCACCTTTCTCTCTCTCTCCCTCTCCCGGTGTCTCTCTATCACTACACAGAGTTACAGACCTCTCTCTCTCTCTCTCTCTGCTGGTGTCTCTCTATCACTGCACGGAGTTGCACACCTTTCTCTCTCACCCTCTCCTGGTGTCTCTCGATCACTACACAGAGTTACACACCTTTCCCTCTCTCTCACTCAGCCTGTGCCTCTCTATCACAACACAGAGTTACACACCTTTCTCTCTCTCTCCTGTTGTCTCTCTATCACTGCACAGAGTGACACACCTTTCTCTCTCTCCCTCTCCTGGCGTCTCTCTATCACTACACAGAGTTACACACCTTTCTCTATCTCTCCCTCTCCTGGTGTCTCTCTATCACTGCACAGAGTTACACACCTTTCTCTCTCTCTCCCTCTCCTGGTGTCTCTCTATCACTACACAGAGTTACACACCTTTCTCTCTCTCTCCCTCTCCTGGAGTCTCTCTATCACTACACAGAGTTACACACCTTTCTCTCTCTCTTCCTCTCCTGGTGTCTCTCTATCACTACACAGAGTTACACATCTTTCTCTCTCTCGCCCTCTCCTGGTGTCTCTCTATCGCTACACAGCGTTACACACCTTTCTCTCTCCCTCTCCTGGTGTCTCTCTATCACTGCACTGAGTTACACACCTTTCTCTCTCTCCCTCTACCGGTGTCTCTCTATCACTACACAGAGTTACACACGTTTCTCTCTCCCTCCCTCTCCTGGTTTCTCTCTATCACTACACAGAGTTACACACCTTTCTCTCTCTCCCTCTCCTGGTGTTTCTCTATCACGACACAGAGTTACACACCTTTCTCTCTCTCTTCATCTCCTGGTGTCTCTCCAACACTACACAGTGTTACACATCTTTCTCTCTCTCTCCCTCTCCTGGTGTATCTCTATCACTACACAGAGTTACACACCTTTCTCTCTCTCTCCCTCTCCTGATGTCTCTCTCTCACTACACAGAGTTACACACCTTTCTCTCTCTCTCCCTCTCCTGGTGTCTCTCTATCACTACACAGTGTTACCCACCTTTCTCTCTCTCTCCCTCTCCTGATGTCTCTCTCTCACTACACAGAGTTACACACCTTTTTCTCTCTCCCTCTACCGGTGTCTCTCTATCACTACACAGAGTTACACACCTTTCTCTCTCCCTCCCTCTCCTGGTGTCTCTCTATCACTACACTGAGTTACTCACCTTTCTCTCTCTCTCCCTCTCCTGGAGTTTCTCTATCACTACACAGAGTTACACACCTTTCTCTCTCTCTCCCTCTCCTGGTGTCTCTCTTTCACTACACAGAGTTACACACCTTTCTCTCTCTCTCCCTCTCCTGGTGTCTCTCTATCACTACACAGAGTTACACACCTTTCTCTCTCTCTCCCTCTCCTTGTGTCTCTCTATCACTACACAGAGTTACACACCATTCTCTCTCTCGCCCTCTCCTGGTGTCTCTCTATCACTACACAGAGTTACACAACTTTCTCTCTCTCTCCCTCTCCCGGTGTCTCTCTATCACTACACAGAGTTAGACAACTTTCTCTCTGTCTCTCTCTGCTGGTGTCTCTCTATCACTGCACAGAGTTACACACCTTTCTCTCTCACACTCTCCTGGTGTCTCTCTATCACTGCACAGAGTTACACACCTCTCTCTCTCTCCCCCTCCTGGTGTCTCTCTATCACTACACAGAGTTACACACCTTTCTCTCTCTCTCCCTCTTTTGGTGTCTCTCTATCACTACACAGAGTTACCCACGTTTCTCTCTCCCCCCTCTCCCGGTGTCTCTCTATCACGACACAGAGTTACACACCTATCTCTCTCTCTCCCTCTCCTGGTGTCTCTCTATCACTACACAGAGTTACACACCTTTCTCTCTCACCCTCTCCTGGTGTCTCTCTATCACTGCACAGAGTTACACACCTTTCTCTCTCTCCCTCTCCTGGTGTCTCTCTATCTCTACACAGAGTTACACACCTTTCCCTCTCTCTCACCCTCTCCTGGTGTCTCTCCATCACAGCACAGAGTTACACACCTTTCTCTCTCTCTCCCTCTCCCGGTGTCTGTCGAACAGTACACAGTGTTACACACCTTTCTCTCTCTCTCCCTCTCCTGGTGTCTCTCTATCACTACACAGAGTTACACACCTTTCTCTCTCTCTCCCTCTCCCGGTGTCTCTCTATCACTACACAGAGTTACACACCTTTCTTTCTCTTTCCCTCTCCTGGTGCCTCTCTATCACTACAGAGAGTTACACACCTTTCTCTCTCTCTCCCTCTCCTGGTGTCTCTCTATCACTACACAGAGTTACACACCTTTCTCTCTCTCTCCCTCTCCTGGTGTCTCTCCATCGCTACACAGAGTTACACAAATTTCTCTCTCTCTCCCTCTCCTGATGTCTCTCTATCGCTACACAGAGTTACACACCTTTCTCTCTCTCGCCCTCTCCTGGTGTCTCTCTATCACTGCACAGTGTTACACACCTTTCTCTCTCTCCCTCTCCTGGTGTCTCTCTATCACTACACAGAGTTACACACCTTTCTCTCTCTCTCCCTCTCCCGGTGTCTCTCTATCACTACACAGAGTTACACACCTTTCTCTCTCTCTCTCTCTCCTGGTGCCTCTCTATCACGACACAGAGTTACACACCTTTCTCTCTCTATCCCTCTCCTGGTGTCTCTCTATCACTAAACAGAGTTATCCACCTTTCTCTCTCCCTCCCTCTACTGGTGTCTCTCTATCACTACACAGAGTTACACACCTTTCTCTCTCTCTCCCTCTCCTGGTGTCTCTCCATCGCTACACAGAGTTACACACCTTTCTCTCTCTCGCCCTCTCCTGGTGTCTCTCTATCACTGCACAGTGTTACACACCTTTCTCTCTCTCCCTCTCCTGGTGTCTCTCTATCACTACACAGAGTTACACACCTTTCTCTCTCTCTCCCTCTCCCGGTGTCTCTCTATCACTACACAGAGTTACACACCTTTCTCTCTCTCTCTCTCTCCTGGTGCCTCTCTATCACTACACAGATTTACACACCTTTCTCTCTCTCTCTCTCTCTCCTGGTGTCTCTCTATCACTACACAGAGTTACACACCTTTCTCTCTCACACTCTCCTGTTGTCTCTCTATCACTGCACAGAGTTACACACCTTTCTCTTTCTCCCTTTCCTGGTGTCTCTCTATCACTACACGGAGTTACACACCTTTCCCTCTCTCTCCCTCAGCCTGTGCCTCTCTATCACTACACAGAGTTACACACCTTTCTTTCTCTTTACCTCTCCTGGTGCCTCTCTATCACTGCACAGAGTTACACACCTTTCTCTCTCTCTCCCTCTCCTGGTGTCTCTCTAGCACTACACAGAGTAACACATCTTTCTCTCTCTCGCCCTCTCCTGGTGTCTCTCTATTACTACACAGAGTTACATACCTTTATCAGTTCAGTTCAGTTCAGTTCAAATGCTTTATTGGCATGAAAGTTTACAGAGAACCATATTGCCAAAGCTTACATAGCAAAAAGGTAGTTTTCCAACATTCTGTAGGTGTCAATCGATTTGACATTTGTTGGGTATATACAATATTACTTTTAAACAATATTAATTTTAAACAGTCTTTCTACTTCATTTGGTACGTTCAATATTAATTTTAAACAGTCTTACTTTTAAACAGTCCTCAGGTTGTGACATGTTGTTACATATTTAGCCCCAAGGTATGGTCTGTCTCCTTCTCCTAGGACTAATCTCAATTTTGACAGATCATCCAATTCCTTGAAATCTGGGGTTGTTTGGCTTAGCTTGTTGAATAATATGTTTCTTGATGTGTTGAATTTTTCGCATTTTAGGAGGAAATGCATTTCTGTTTCAACCTCGCCAGCCAGACATTGATCGCATATTCTATTCTCTCTCGGCTGCCAGGATTTCTTGTATCTGCCTTTTTCAATTTCCAGTTGGTGGTCGCTTAGTCTGTACCTGGTGAGGGTCTGTCTCTGTTTTGTATCTCTGATGGTCGTGAGGTAGTCTGCCAGTTTATATTCTATTTTTAGGGCCCGGTAACATTCTAATCTGCTTTGGCTTTCGGTTATTTTGTTCCAATGTTCCAGGTAGGTTTCTTTGCATTTTTTAATGATTTGGTTCACTCGGATTGGTGTTTGGACGGCTGTGTTGGTCTGGGGCTGGTCAGGGTCCGGCTGAGTACTTAGTTTCAGTAGCAGCTGACTCAGGGGACTCTTTTCTGGGTTTAGCTCTTGGGTCTGAAAGGCTTTGAAATGAAGGGTGTCTGGGGAGCTAGATTTGAGGTGATTTAGGAAGTTTAGTGCTCGTTTTTGTATGTTTATTATCAGTGGGTATCTGCCTAGTTCGGCTCTGCATGCATTTGTTGGCGTTTTTCTTTGGGTGCGAGGGATGCTTCGGCAGAATTCTGCATGTAGGGCTTCTATTGTGTGTTTTTCCCATTTAGTGTAGCTTTGGTGATTTAGCGGGCCCCATACTTCACTACCGTACAGTGCAATGGGCAGGATTATGCTGTCAAAAATTTTGAGCCAGATTTTGATTGGGATTTGGATGTTGTAGAATTTTCTTTTTATTGCATATAGGGCTCTTCGGGCTTTTTCTTTTAGTGCATTCACTGCTATGCTGAAGCTCCCTGATGCTGTAATAGTTAGACCAAGGTAGGTGTAGCTCATAGTGTGTCCTAAAGTGGTATCACTGAGGGTAAACTGGTAAACCTTTCTCTCTCTCTCCCTCTCCTGGTGTCTCTCTATCACTACACAGTGTTACCCACCTTTCTCTCTCTCTCCCTCTCCCGGTGTCTCTCTATCACTACACAGATTTACACACCTTTCTATCTCTCTCTCTCTCCTGGTGTCTCTCTATCACTACACAGAGTTACACACCTTTCTTTCTCTTTCCCTCTCCTGGTGCCTCTCTATCACTACAGAGAGTTACACACCTTTCTCTCTCTCTCCCTCTCCTGGTGTCTCTCTATCACTACAGAGAGTTACACACCTTTCTCTCTCTCTCCCTCTCCTGGTGTCTCTCCATCGCTACACAGAGTTACATACCTTTCTCTCTCTCTCTCTCTCCTGGTGCCTCTCTATCACTACACAGATGTACACACCTTTCTCTCTCTCTTCCTCTCCTGGTTTCTCTCTATCACTACACAGAGTTACAAGACCTTTCTCTCTCCCTCTCCTGGTGTCTCTCTATCACTACACAGAGTTACCCACCTTTCTCTCTCTCTCCCTCAGCCTGTGCCTCTCTATCACGACACAGAGTTGCACACCTTTTTCTCTCTCTCCCTCTCCTGGTGTCTCTCTATCACTGCACAGAGTTACGCACCTTTCTCTCTCTCCCTCTCCTGGTGTCTCTCTATCACTACACAGAGTTACACACCTTTCTCTCGCTCTCCCTCTCCTGGTATCTCTCTATCACTGCACAGAGTTACACACCTTTCTCTCTCTCTCCCTCTCCTGGTGTCTCTCGATCACTACACAGAGTTGCACAACTTTCTCTCTCTCTCCCTCTCCTGGTGTTTCTCTATCACTACACAGAGTTACACACCTTTCTCTCTCTCTTCCTCTCCTGGTGTCTCTCTAACACTACACAGTGTTACACACCTTTCTCTCTCTCTCCCTCTCCTGGTCTCTCTCTATCACTACACAGAGTTACACACCTTTCTCTCTCTCTCCCTCTCCTGATGTCTCTCTATCACTACACAGAGTTACCCACCTTTCACTCTCACCCTCTCCTGGTGGATCTCTATCACTGCACAGAGTTACACACCTTTCTCAATCTCTCCCTCTCCTGGTGTCTCTCTATCACAACACAGAGTTACACACCTTTCTCCATCTTTCCCTCTCCTGGTGTCTCTCTATCACGACACAGAGATACACACCTTTCTCTCTCTCTCCCTCTCCCGGTGTCTCTCTGTCACTACACAGAGTTACACAACTTTCTCTCTCTCTCTCTCTGCTTGTGTCTCTCGATCACTACACAGAGTTACACACCTTTCTCTCTCACACTCTCCTGGTGTCTCTCTATCACTGCACAGAGTTACACACCTTTCTCTCTCTCCCTCTCCCAGTGTCTCTCTATCACTACACAGAGTTACACACCTTTCTCTCTCTCTCCCTCTCCTGGTGTCTCTCTATCACTACACAGTGTTACCCACCTTTCTCTCTCTCTCCCTCTCCTGGTGTCTCTCAATCACTACACAGAGTTACACACCTTTCTCTCTCACACTCTCCTGTTGTCTCTCTATCACTGCACAGAGTTACACACCTTTCTCTTTCTCCCTTTCCTGGTGTCTCTCTATCACTACACAGAGTTACACACCTTTCCCTCTCTCTCCCTCAGCCTGTGCCTCTCTATCACTACACAGAGTTACACACCTTTCTTTCTCTTTACCTCTCCTGGTGCCTCTCTATCACTGCACAGAGTTACACACCTTTCTCTCTCTCTCCCTCTCCTGGTGTCTCTCTATCACGACACAGAGTAACACATCTTTCTCTCTCTCGCCCTCTCCTGGTGTCTCTCTATTACTACACAGAGTTACATACCTTTCTCTCTGCCTCTCCTGGTGTCTCTGAATCACTGCACTGAGTTACACACCTTTATCTCTCTCCCTCTACTGGTGTCTCTCTATCACTACACAGAGTTACACACCTTTCTCTCTCTCGCCCTCTCCTGGTGTCTCTGTCACGACACAGAGTTACACACCTTTATCTCTCTCTCCCTCTCCCGGTGTCTCTCTATCACTACACAGAGTTACACACCTTTCTCTCTCTCTCCCTCTCCTGGTGTCTCTCTATCACAACACAGAGTTACACACCTTTCTCTCTCTCTCCCTCTCCTGGTGTCTCTCTATCACTACACAGAGTTACACACCTTTCTCTCTCTCGCCCTCTCCTGGTGTCTCTGTCACGACACAGAGTTACACACCTTTATCTCTCTCTCCCTCTCCCGGTGTCTCTCTATCACTACACAGAGTTACCCACCTTTCTCTCTCTCTCCCTCTCCCGGTGTCTCTCTATCACTACACAGAGTTACAGACCTCTCTCTCTCTCTCTCTCTGCTGGTGTCTCTCTATCACTGCACGGAGTTGCACACCTTTCTCTCTCACCCTCTCCTGGTGTCTCTCTATCACTGCACAGAGTTACACAGCTTTCTCTCTCTTCCTCTCCTGTTGTCTCTCTATCACTGCACAGAGTGACACACCTTTCTCTCTCTCCCTCTCCTGGCGTCTCTCTATCACTACACAGAGTTACACACCTTTCTCTATCTCTCCCTCTCCTGGTGTCTCTCTATCACTGCACAGAGTTACACACCTTTCTCTCTCTCTCCCTCTCCTGGTGTCTCTCTATCACTACACAGAGTTACACACCTTTCTCTCTCTCTCCCTCTCCTGGAGTCTCTCTATCACTACACAGAGTTACACACCTTTCTCTCTCTCTTCCTCTCCTGGTGTCTCTCTATCACTACACAGAGTTACACACCTTTCTCTCTCTCCCTCTACCGGTGTCTCTCTATCACTACACAGAGTTACACACGTTTCTCTCTCCCTCCCTCTCCTGGTTTCTCTCTATCACTACACAGAGTTACACACCTTTCTCTCTCTCCCTCTCCTGGTGTTTCTCTATCACGACACAGAGTTACACACCTTTCTCTCTCTCTTCCTCTCCTGGGGTCTCTCCAACACTACACAGTGTTACACATCTTTCTCTCTCTCTCCCTCTCCTGGTGTATCTCTATCACTACACAGAGTTACACACCTTTCTCTCTCTCTCCCTCTCCTGATGTCTCTCTCTCACTGCACAGAGTTACACACCTTTCTCTCTCTCTCCCTCTCCTGGTGTCTCTCTATCACTACACAGTGTTACCCACCTTTCTCTCTCTCTCCCTCTCT
Organism: Somniosus microcephalus; assembly: GCF_052327205.1. Lineage (NCBI taxonomy): Eukaryota > Metazoa > Chordata > Chondrichthyes > Squaliformes > Somniosidae > Somniosus > Somniosus microcephalus. Next base: position 10,628,402 of record NW_028225183.1, on the reverse strand, counting down.
CGGTGTCTGTCTATCACTACACAGAGTTACACACCTTTCTCTCTCTCTCTCTCTGCTGGTGTCTCTCTATCACTACACAGAGTTACAAACCTTTCTCTCTCACACTCTCCTGGTGTCCCTCTATCACTGCACAGAGTTACACACCTTTCTCTTTCTCCCTCTCCTGGTGTCTCTCTATCACTACACAGAGTTACACATCTTTCTCTCTCTCGCCCTCTCCTGGTGTCTCTATATCGCTACACGGAGTTACACACCTTTCTCACTCCCTTTCCTGGTGTCTCTCTTTCACTACACTGAGTTACACACCTTTTTCTCTCTCCCTCTACCGGTGTCTCTCTATCACTACACAGTGTTACACACCTTTCTCTCTCCCTCCCTCTCCTGGTGTCTCTCTATCACTACACTGAGTTACACACCTTTCTCTCTCTCTCCCTCTCCTGGAGTTTCTCTATCACTACACAGAGTTACACACCTTTCTCTCTCTCTCCCTCTCCTGGTGTCTCTCTTTCACTACACAGAGTTACACACCTTCCTCTCTCTCTCCCTCTCCTGGTGTCTCTCTATCACTACACAGAGTTACACACCTTTCTCTCTCTCTCCCTCTCCTGGTGTCTCTCTATCACTACACAGAGTTACACAACTTTCTCTCTCTCTCCCTCTCCCGGTGTCTCTCTATCACTACACAGAGTTAGACAACTTTCTCTCTCTCTCTCTCTGCTGGTGTCTCTCTATCACTGCACAGAGTTACACACCTTTCTCTCTCACACTCTCCTGGTGTCTCTCTATCACTGTACAGAGTTACACACCTCTCTCTCTCTCCCCCTCCTGGTGTCTCTCTATCACTACACAGAGTTACACACCTTTCTCTCTCTCTCCCTCTTTTGGTGTCTCTCTATCACTACACAGAGTTACCCACGTTTCTCTCTCCCCCCCTCTCCCGGTGTCTCTCTATCACGACACAGAGTTACACACCTTTCTCTCTCACCCTCTCCTAGTGTCTCTCTATCACTGCACAGAGTTACACACCTTTCTCTCTCTCCCTCTCCTGGTGTCTCTCTATCTCTACACAGAGTTACACACCTTTCCCTCTCTCTCCCTCTCCTAGTGTCTCTCTATCACTGCACAGAGTTACACACCTTTCTCTCTCTCACCCTCTCCTGGTGTCTCTCCATCACAGCACAGAGTTACACACCTTTCTCTCTCTCTCCCTCTCCCGGTGTCTGTCGAACAGTACACAGTGTTACACACCTTTCTCTCTCTCTCCCTCTCCTGGTGTCTCTCTATCACTACACAGAGTTACACACCTTTCTCTCTCTCTCCCTCTCCCGGTATCTCTCTATCACTACACAGAGTTACACACCTTTCTTTCTCTTTCCCTCTCCTGGTGCCTCTCTATCACTACAGAGAGTTACACACCTTTCTCTCTCTCTCCCTCTCCTGGTGTCTCTCTATCACTACACAGAGTTACACACCTTTCTCTCTCTCTCCCTCTCCTGGTGTCTCTCCATCGCTACACAGAGTTACACAAATTTCTCTCTCTCTCCCTCTCCTGATGTCTCTCTATCGCTACACAGAGTTACACACCTTTCTCTCTCTCGCCCTCTCCTGGTGTCTCTCTATCACTGCACAGTGTTACACACCTTTCTCTCTCTCCCTCTCCTGGTGTCTCTCTATCACTACACAGAGTTACCCACCTTTCTCTCTCCCTCCCTCTACTGGTGTCTCTCTATCACTACACAGTGTTACACACCTTTCTCAGTTCAGTTCAGTTCAGTTCAAATGCTTTATTGGCATGAAAGTTTACAGAGAACCATATTGCTAAAGCTTACATTGCAAAAAGGTACAGTTTTCCAACATTCTGTAGGTGTCAATCGATTTGACATTTGTTGGGTATATACAATATTACTTTTAAACAATATTAATTTTAAACAGTCTTTCTACTTCATTTGGTACGTTCAATATTAATTTTAAACAGTCTTACTTTTAAACAGTCCTCAGGTTGTGACATGTTGTTACATATTTAGCCCCAAGGTATGGTCTGTCTCCTTCTCCTAGGACTAATCTCAATTTTGACAGATCATCTAATTCCTTGAAATCTGGGGTTGTTTGGCTTAGCTTGTTGAATAATATGTTTCTTGATGTGTTGAATTTTTCGCATTTTAGGAGGAAATGCATTTCTGTTTCAACCTCGCCAGCCAGACATTGATCGCATATTCTATTCTCTCTAGGCTGCCAGGATTTCTTGTATCTGCCTTTTTCAATTTCCAGTTGGTGGTCGCTTAGTCTGTACCTGGTGAGGGTCTGTCTCTGTTTTGTATCTCTGATGGTCGTGAGGTAGTCTGCCAGTTTATATTCTCTTTTTAGGGCCCGGTAACATTCTAATCTGCTTTGGCTTTCGGTTATTTTGTTCCAATGTTCCAGGTAGGTTTCTTTGCATTTTTTAATGATTTGGTTCACTCGGATTGGTGTTTGGACGGCTGTGTTGGTCTGGGGCTGGTCAGGGTCCGGCTGAGTACTTAGTTTCAGTAGCAGCTGAATCAGGGGACTCTTTTCTGGGTTTAGCTCTTGGGTCTGAAAGGCTTTGAAATGAAGGGTGTCTGGGGAGCTAGATTTGAGGTGATTTAGGAAGTTTAGTGCTCGTTTTTGGATGTTTATTATCAGTGGGTATCTGCCTAGTTCGGCTCTGCATGCATTTGTTGGCGTTTTTCTTTGGGTGCGAAGGATGCTTCGGCAGAATTCTGCATGTAGGGCTTCTATTGTGTGTTTTTCCCATTTAGTGTAGCTTTGGTGATTTAGCGGGCCCCATACTTCACTACCGTACAGTGCAATGGGCAGGATTATGCTGTCAAAAATTTTGAGCCAGATTTTGATTGGGATTTGGATGTTGTAGAATTTTCTTTTTATTGCATATAGGGCTCTTCGGGCTTTTTCTTTTAGTGCATTCACTGCTATGCTGAAGCTCCCTGATGCTGTAATAGTTAGACCAAGGTAGGTGTAGCTCATAGTGTGTCCTATAGTGGTATCACTGAGGGTAAACTGGTATTTGTTTTCCTGACATCTGGGTCTTTTCTGAAAAATCATGATGTTGGTTTTCTTTAGATTTACTGTTAGAGCCCAATTTTGGCAGTATTTGTCGAGTAGGTCTAGTTGTTGCTGTAATCCCTGTTCTGTGGGAGACAGCAGAACCAGGTCGTCCGCATAGAACAGGGACTTCACTTCTCCATCCAGGAGACGGAGACCTGGTGACTCGCTTTGCTCCAGCATGTCTGCTAATTCATTTATGTATATGTTGAACAGGGTCGGGCTCAAATTGCAGCCCTGCCGGACGCCTCTTCTCTGGGTGAAGAAATCGGTGCGTTTGTCTCCAATTTTGACCCCGCATTTGTTTTTCAGATACATTGATTTAATAAGGTCATAGACTTTGCCCCCTATTCCACACTGAAGAAGTTTATAATAGAGCCCTTCGTGCCATATAGAGTCAAAGGCTTTCTTGAAGTCGATGAAACAGGCGAATATTTTCCCATTTTTTGTTTGGTGTTTATGTTTTTCAATGAGGGTGTGAAGGGTATAGATATGGTCGGCGGTGCGGTGTTTTGGAAGAAAGCCTATTTGGTTTTTTCTGAGGATATTATGTTTGTTAAGAAAATCAAGTAATCTACTATTTAGAATACTGCAGAATAACTTCCCTAGACAACTGTTGACACAGATGCCGCGGTAGTTATTTGGGTCTGATTTGTTTCCACTTTTATATATGGGGGAGATTAGTCCTTGGCACCAGATATCGGGAAAACAGCCTGAGCGTAATATGATGTTGAATAGTTTGAGTATCGCACCCTGCATCTCCATATTGCTGAACTTTAGCATTTCATTTTTGATGTTGTCTGGGCCACAGGCTTTCTTTAGGTGGAGAGATTTTGTTTTTGTGGCCAGTTCTTTCCATGTGATTGGGGAGTCTAGAGGGTTTTGGTTGTCTTTAATTGTTGCTTATAATGTGTGGAGTTTTTCTGTGACCTGATGTTGACTTGGGTTTGTTTTGTTTTTTGGGATGTCTTTGTAGAGGTTTTCAAAATGTGTTCTCCAGATGTCGCCATCTTGGATTGGTAATGCTTGCAATTGTGTTGTACTCAGGTTATTCCACATTTCCCAGAATTGTTTTGGATTGGTGGAGTTTTCAATTTCTTCGAGTATTTTGTGGGTATAGTTTTGTGTTTTGTTCCTAATGGTGTGTTTATATCTTTTGAGGGTTTCATTGTATCTAGTACGTAGGTCTGGATTGTTTGGTTGCTGATGCTTTTGGTTTGATATTTTTCTCAGGTCTTTTCTGGCATTTTTGCATTCGTGGTCAAACCATTTCATATTTTTATTTTGTCTTTTGTGATGCTTCCTCTTCTGTTTCACGAGGTCGGCTGTTACAGCTGCCTCATGGAAGATCATATTTATATCCTCTATGGCCGTGTTTACACCATCTCTGGTGATCTCATATAGATTTTCTTTAAATTTTGAAATTTTACTTGTGAGATCAGGTGAATTTAGTGCTGTGATGAATTTATCTCCCCTGTCTGGGGCCCATCTGTATGTCTGGTTTATTTTATGTAGCTTACTGTGTTCCTTTTTTGTGTCTGTAGTTTGGGCAGAAAGTTTAAGGTACACATTTATTTGGTTATGGTCTGAGAGGGGGGATTGCTGCCTGACAGTGAATGCGTTGATATCGCAGGGGTCCAGGTCAGTGATTGTATAGTCCACCACACTAGACCCAAGAGTTGAGGAGTATGTGAGTCTCCCTAGGGAGTCCCCTCTGAACCTACCATTAACTATGTACAGGCCTAAGGCTCGGCAGAGTTGCACTACCTCCCTACCGCTTTTATTTATTTCACGATCAAGGTTGTTCCGATTTGCGATGGCTGGTGTGACATCTAAAGGGGTCTGGCCAAACACATGGTTGTTTCCCTGTGGGTCTATGAAGTCAGGTTCACAACCGGTCCTTGCATTTAGGTCCCCACATATTATCACCTTTCCTTGGGCCTGGAAATGGCTGATTTCCATGTGGAGAGTATCAAATAACTCCTCTTCGAAATATGGCGAATCTATTGGAGGTATGTAGATCGCACATAAGTAAACATCTTTTTTTGCTATTCCTATATTTTTATCTAGTTTTAGCCATACGTGTGATTTCCCCTGTTTTACCGGTGAGATGTGTTTGTCCAGTTCTCCCTTATACCACACCAATATTCCCCCGGAGGTTCTGCCCTTGCGTGTTTTAGTGTTCTTTACTGAGGGCACAATGATTTCATGGTACATTGGAGGACAGTGGGTCGGCACGTCCTTTTGGCACCATGTTTCTGTTAACACAATTATATCAATGTCTTTTATAGCTTTTAGGAATTCAGGGTCTGTACTCTTCATCCCAAAAGTTGAGGAGCGGAGGCCCTGGATATTCCAGCAGCTTATGTGGAAAGAATGCATTTATATAGTTCAATAAAACGAACTAAAATGGACCTATTTTGTGGGATGAGTGTGGAAACACTATTTTCTATAATGCTAAGTGATGATTTAGTATAAATTTCATGAGGCATGCACATATATCTATCTAATAATAGTAATAATACTGATAAGATAACAATAATGATAATGATAAATAACAATATTAATAATTTCTCCGGCTTTCTATCAGGCTGTTCAGCATCGTCATGATCTTTCTCAGTTCTTGGTCTACAGTCTGTGGTCTAGAGGGGGGTCTTGGGTCAGGTATAAAAGCACGGTTCTGTTGTCGGTTTTGTAAAGGGGGGTGGGGGACATTGGTGGTCCTGTTTGGGCTCCCAATGGTAGGGGGGGTGGGAGGGCTGCGTCTTTTGGCAGTGTTTATGAGGTTTCTTGCGAAGACCCACATCCGCTGTTTGAGTAGATGTATTTCGTCATAGAGGTCCCTTGTGTTGATGTTTGGATGATGGGCCAGGGAGACGTTGGGGAGGACAGAACATCTCGTGTCGATCTCCCTGTTGGTGTTGTGGATTATATAGGCTGGGGTGTCCTTTCTGGGCAGTAGTGTGGAGATCACGATCCGCGCCTCGGGGAATTCCCTGCTGGCCTTTTCTGCCATCCTGCTCACCGCCCAAGCCGTGCCTTCCTGTAGGGTGCGTAGGTCGTTCGTGCCTGTGTGGATCACAATCCATTTGGGGCTTCCAAGGGATTCTTTGTTCAGGATCTTCATTGCTTGGCCTGTGTTGCTGCACCATTTTTTCAGGACTTGATGGTGTGGGAACAGCCTCTGGGTGTCCAGAATCTTTCCGTTGGAGTCGGTCAGCAGGACCGCCTGAGGGGCTGGTTTTTCAGACTGGGTAACATTAGTCTGGGTAGGACTCGCCTGGTGGCTGGTTGTTGGCTGGGTTTCTGGGATATGTTGTGTGGCAGGAGCGGGGTTTGGGGCTTTCGGTGTGTCCTCGTTTGGGGGGGTATCTGTCGGTTTTTGTGTTCCTGTGTGTGAGGACTGGGTAGCAGTAGTCTGGGCATGACTCGACAGAGGGCTGGTTGGAGCAGGGTTTGTGGCTTTTGGTGTGTCTTCGTGTGGGGTGGCATCCGGCGGGTTCTGTGTCCTTGTGTGTGTTGTTTTTGTGTCCTCAGATTTTTGGACCTTAAGAGGTTTGTGTTGCCTGCTGAGCCTTTCTACGGTCTCCTTCATTTTGTTTAGTTGAGTACGGAGTTCTTTGATCTCATTTCTTTGCTCCTCTGTGGTCTTTCTCAGCTTGTGGATGGTGGACTCGTGTTCCGTTTTTAGCTGTTTGAATTCCTCCTTCAAATTCTTGGCCAGTGTTTCTCTGTATTCGTTGAAATCAAGTTCTAGTTTGGCCAGATTCTCTTTCATCATTTTGTTTTCGTTGAGAGGTGTGGGGGGGGTGGAGATGTACAGGGAGGTGTTTTCCTCTATCTCTCCCTCTCCTGGTGTCTCTCTATAACTGCACAGAGTTACACACCTTTCTCTCTCTCTAACTCTCCTGGTGTCTCTCTATCACTACACAGAGTTACACATCTTTCTCTCTCTCGCCCTCTCCTTGTGTCTCTCTATCACTGCACAGAGTTACACACCTTACTCTCACCCTCTCCTGGTGTCTCTCTGTCACTACACTGAGTTACACACCTTTCTCTCTCTCCCTCTACCGGTGTCTCTCTATCACTACACAGAGTTACTCACCTTTCTCTCTCTCTCCCTCTCCTGGTGCCTCTCTATCACTACACAGAGTTACACTCCTTTCTCTCTCTCTCCCTCTCCTGGTGTCTCTCTATCACTACACAGAGTTACACACCTTTCTCTCTCTCCCTCTACCGGTGTCTCTCTATCACTACACAGAGTTAGACACCTCTCTCTCTCACCCTCTCCTGGTGTCTCTCTATCACTGCACAGAGTTACACACCTTTTTCTCTCTCCCTCTCCTGGTGTCTCTCTATGACGACACAGATTTACACACCTTTCTCTCCATCTCCCTCTCCTGGTGTCTCTCTATCACTGCACAGATTACACAATTTTCTCTCTCTCCCCCTCTCCCGGTATGTCTCTATCACTACACAGAGTTAAACACCTTTCTCTCTCTCTCCCTCTCCTGGTGTCTCTCTATCACTACACAGACTTATACACCATTCTCTCTCTCTCCCTCTCCTGGTGTCTGTCTATCACTACACAGAGTTACACACCTTTCTCTCTCACTCCCTCTCCTGTTGTCTCTCCATCACTACACAGAGTTACACACCTTTCTCTCTCTCTCCCTCTCCTGGTGTCTCTCTATCACTGCACAGAGTTACACATCATTCTCTCTCTCTCCCTCTCCCGGTGTCTCTCTATCACTACACAGAGTTACACAACTTTCTCTCTCTCTCCCTCTCCTGGTGTCTCTCTATCACTACACAGAGTTACACACCTTTCTCTCTCTCTTCCTCTCCTGGTGTCTCTCTATCACTACACAGAGTTACACACCTTTCTCTCTCTCTCCCTCTCCTGGTGTCTCTCTAACACTACACAGTGTTAGCCACCTTTCTCGTTCTCCCTCTCCCGGTGTCTCTCTATCACTGCACAGATTTACACACCTTTCTCTCTCTCTCTCTCTCCTGGTGTCTCTCTATCACTACACAGAGTTACCCACCTTTCTCTCTCTCTCCCTCTCCCGGTGTCTCCCTGTCACTACACAGAGTTACAGACCTTTCTCTCTCTCTCCCTCTCCTGGTGTCTCTCTATCACAACACAGAGTTACACACCTTTCTCTCTCTCTCTCTCTCCCTCTCCTGGTGTCTCTCTGTCACTACACTGAGTTACACACCTTTCTCTCTCTCCCTCGACCGGTGTCTCTCTATCACTACACAGAGTTACACACCTTTCTCTCTCTCTCCCTCTCCTGGTGTCTCTCTATCACTACACAGAGTTACACACCGTTCTCTCTCTCTCCCTCTCCTGGTGTCTCTCTATCACTACACAGAGTTACACACCTCTCTCTCTCACCCTCTCCTGGTGTCTCTCTATCACTGCACAGAGTTACACACCTTTCTCTCTCTCCCTCTCCTGGTGTCTCTCTATCACGACACAGAGTTACTCACCTTTCCCTCTCTCTCCCTCAGCCTGTGCCTCTCTATCACTACACAGAGTTACACATCTTTCTCTCTCTCGCCCTCTCCTTGTGTCTCTCTATCACTGCACAGAGTTACACACCTTTCTCTCTCCCTCTCCTGGTGTCTCTCTATCACTACACTGAGTTACACACCTTTCTCTCTCTCACCTTCTCCTGGTGTCTCTCTATCACTGCACAGAGTTACACACCTTTCTCTCTCTCTCCCTCTCCTGGTGTCTCTCTATCACTACACAGAATAACACACCTTTCTCTCTCACCCTCTCCTGGTGTCACTATATCACTGCACAGAGTTACACACCTTTCTCTCTCTCTCTCTCTCCTGGTGTCACTCTATCACTACACAGAATTACACACCTTTCTCTCTCTCCCCATCTCCTGGTAACTCTCTATCACTACACAGAGATACACACCTTTCTCCCTCTCTCCCTCTCCCGGTGTCTCTCTATCACTACACAGAGTTAGACACCTTTCTCTCTCTCTCCCTCTCCTGGTGTCTCTCTATCACAACACAGAGTTACACACCTTTCTCTCTCTCTCCCTCTCCTGGTGTCTCTCTATCACGAAACAGAGTTACCCACCTTTCTCTCTCTCTCCCTCTCCCGGTGTCTCCCTGTCACTACACAGAGTTACAGACCTTTATCTCTCTCTCTCTCTGCTGGTGTCTCTCTATCACTGCACAGAGTGACACACCTTTCTCTCTCACCCTCTCCTGGTGTCTCTCTATCACTGCACAGAGTTACACACCTTTCTCTCTCTCCCTCTCCTGGTGTCTCTCTATCACTACACAGAGTTACACACCTTTCCCTCTCTCTCCCTCAGCCTGTGCCTCTCTATCACTACACAGAATTACACACCTTTCTCTCTCTCTCCCTCTCCTGGTGTCTCTCTATCACTGCACAGAGTTGCACACCTTTCTCTATCTCTCCCTCTCCTGGTGTCTCTCTATCACTGCACAGAGTTACACACCTTTATTTCTCTCTTCCTCCCCTGGTGTCTCTCTATCACGACACAGAGTTACACATCTTTCTCTCTCTCGCCCTCTCCTGGTGTCTCTCTATCACTACACAGAGTTACGCACCTTTCTCTCTCCCTCTCCTGGTGTCTCTCTATCACTACACTGAGTTACACACCTTTCTCTCTCTCCCTCTACCGGTGTCTCTCTATCACTACACAGAGTTACACACCTTTCTCTCTCTCTCCCTCTCCTGGTGTCTCTCTATCACTACAGATTTACATACCTTTCCCTCTCTCTCCCTCTCCTTGTGTCTCTCTATCACTACACAGAGTTACACACCTTTCTCTCTCTCCCCCTCTCCTGGTGTCTCTCTTTCACTACACAGAGTTACTCACCTTTCTCTCTCTCTCCCTCTCCTGGTGTCTCTCTATCACTACACAGAGTTACACACCTTTCTCTCTCTCCCTCTCCTGGTGTCTCTCTATCACTGCACAGAGCTACACACGTTTATTTCCCTCTCCCTCTCCTGTTGTCTCTCTATCACTACACAGAGTTACACACCGTTCTCCCTCTCTCTCTCTCCTGGTGTCTCTCTATCACTACACAGTGTTACACACCTTTCTCTCTCCCTCCCTCTCCTGGTGTCTCTCTATCACTACGCAGATTTACACACCGTTCTCGATCTCTCTCCGTCTCTTGGTGTCTCTCTATCACTCCACAGTGTTACACACCTTTCAATCTCTCCCTCTCTCTCCTGGTGTCTCTCTATCACTGCATAGAATTACACATCTTTCTCTCTCTCTCCCTCTCCTGGTGGCTCTCTTTCACTACACAGAGTTACTCACCTTTCTCTCTCTCTCCCTCTCCTGGTGTCTCTCTATCACGACACAGAGTTACACACCTTTCTCTCTCTCCCTCTCCTGGTGTCTCTCTATCACTACACATAGTTACATACCTTTCTCTATCTCTCCCTCTCCTGGTGTCTCTCTATCACTACACTGAGTTACACACCTTTCTCTCTCTCTTCCTCTCCTGGTGTCTCTCGATCACTGCACAGAGTTACACATCTTTCTCTCTCTCGCCCTCTCCTGGTGTCTCTCTGTCACTACACAGAGTTACACACCTTTCTCTCTCCCTCTCCTGGTGTCTCTCTATCACTACACTGAGTTATACACCTTTCTCTCTCTCCCTCTACCGGTGTCTCTCTATCACTGCACAGAGTTACACACCTTTCTCTCTCTCTTCCTCTCCTGGTGTCTCTCTATCACTACACAGAGTTGCACACCTTTCTCTCTCTCTGCCTCTCCCGGTGTCTCCCTATCACTACACAGAGTTACACACCTTTCTCTCTCTCGCCCTCTCCTGGTGTCTCTCTATCACTACACAGAGTTACACACATTTCTCTCTCTCCCTCTCCTGGTGTCTCTCTATCACTACACAGAGTTACACACCTTTCTCTCTCTCCCTCTCCCGGTGTCTCTCTATCACTACATAGAGTTACACACCTTTCTCTCTCTCTCCCTCTCCTGGTGTCTCTCTATCACTACACAGAGTTACCCACCTTTCTCTCTCTCTCCCTCTCCCGGTGTCTCTCTATCACTGCACAGAGTTCCAGACCTTTCTCTCTCTCTCTCTCTCTGCTGGTGTCTCTCTATCACTAAACAGAGTTACACACCTTTCTCTCTCACCCTCTCCTGGTGTCTCTCTATCACTGCACAGAGTTACACACCTTTCTCTCTCTCCCTCTCCTGGTGTCTCTCTATCACTACACAGAGTTACACACCTTTTCCACGCTCTCCCTCAGCCTGTGCCTCTCTATCACTACATAGAGTAACACACCTTTCTCTCTCTCTCCCTCTCCTGGTGTCTCTCTATCACTGCACAGAGTTACACACCTTTCTCTATCTCTCCCTCTCCTGCTGTCTCTCTATCACTACACAGAGTTACACACCTTTATCTCTCTCTCCCTCTCCTGGTGTCTCTCCATCACTACACAGAATTACACACCTTTCTCTCTCTCTCCCTCTCCTGGTGTCTCTCTATCACGACACAGAGTTACACATCTTTCTCTCTCTCGCCCTCTCCTGGTGTCTCTCTATCACTACACAGAGTTACACACTTTTCTCTCTCCCTCTCCTGGTGTCTCTCTATCACTACACTGAGTTACACACCTTTCTCTCTCTCCCTCTACCGGTGTCTCGGTATTACTACACAGAGTTACACACCTTTCTCTCTCTCTCCCTCTCCTGGTGTCTCTCTTTCACTGCACAGAGTTACACACCTTTCTCTCTCTCTCTCTCTCCTGGTGTCTCTCTATCACTACACAGAGTTACACACCTTTCTCTCTCTCTCCCTCTCCCGGTGTCTCTCTATCACTACACAGAGTTACACAGCTTTTTCTCTCTCTCCCTCTCCTGGTGTCTCTCTATCACTACACAGAGTTACACAACTTTCTCTCTCTCTCTCTCTCTCCTGGTGTCTCTCTATCACTACACAGAGTTACACACCTTTCTCTCTCTCTCCGTCTCCTGGTGTCTCTCTATCACTACAGATTTACATACCTTTCCCTCTCTCTCCCTCTCCTTGTGTCTCTCTATCACTACACAGAGTTACACACCTTTCTCTCTCTCCCCCTCTCCTGGTGTCTTTCTTTCACTACACAGAGTTACTCACCTTTCTCTCTCTCTCCCTCTCCTGGTGTCTCTCTATCACTACACAGAGTTACACACCTTTCTCTCTCTCCCTCTCCTGGTGTCTCTCTATCACTGCACAGAGCTACACACGTTTATTTCCCTCTCCCTCTCCTGTTGTCTCTCTATCACTACACAGAGTTACACACCGTTCTCCCTCTCTCCCTCTCCTGGTGTCTCTCTATCACTACACAGTGTTACACACCTTTCTCTCTCCCTCCCTCTCCTGGTGTCTCTCTATCACTACGCAGATTTACACACCGTTCTCGATCTCTCTCCGTCTCTTGGTGTCTCTCTATCACTCCACAGTGTTACACACCTTTCAATCTCTCCCTCTCTCTCCTGGTGTCTCTCTATCACTGCATAGAATTACACATCTTTCTCTCTCTCTCCCTCTCCTGGTGGCTCTCTTTCACTACACAGAGTTACTCACCTTTCTCTCTCTCTCCCTCTCCTGGTGTCTCTCTATCACGACACAGAGTTACTCACCTTTCTCTCTCTCTCCCTCTCCTGGTGGCTCTCTTTCACTACACAGAGTTACTCACCTTTCTCTCTCTCTCCCTCTCTTGGTGTCTCTCTATCACTCCACAGTGTTACACACCTTTCAATCTCTCCCTCTCTCTCCTGGTGTCTCTCTATCACTGCATAGAATTACACATCTTTCTCTCTCTCTCCCTCTCCTGGTGGCTCTCTTTCACTACACAGAGTTACACACCTTTCTCTCTCTCCCTCTCCTGGTGTCTCTCTATCACTACACAGAGTTACACACCTTTCTCTATCTCTCCCTCTCCTGGTGTCTCTCTATCACTACACAGAGTTACACACCTTTCTGTCTCTCTTCCTCTCCTGGTGTCTCTCGATCACTGCACAGAGTTACACATCTTTCTCTCTCTCGCCCTCTCCTGGTGTCTCTCTGTCACTACACAGAGTTACACACCTTTCTCTCTCCCTCTCCTGGTGTCTCTCTATCACTACACTGAGTTATACACCTTTCTCTCTCTCCCTCTACCGGTGTCTCTCTATCACTGCACAGAGTTACACACCTTTCTCTCTCTCTTCCTCTCCTGGTGTCTCTCTATCACTACACAGAGTTGCACACCTTTCTCTCTCTCTGCCTCTCCCGGTGTCTCCCTATCACTACACAGAGTTACACACCTTTCTCTCTCTCGCCCTCTCCTGGTGTCTCTCTATCACTACACAGAGTTACACACATTTCTCTCTCTCCCTCTCCTGGTGTCTCTCTATCACTACACAGAGTTACACACCTTTCTCTCTCTCCCTCTCCCGGTGTCTCTCTATCACTACATAGAGTTACACACCTTTCTCTCTCTCTCCCTCTCCTGGTGTCTCTCTATCACTACACAGAGTTACCCACCTTTCTCTCTCTCTCCCTCTCCCGGTGTCTCTCTATCACTGCACAGAGTTCCAGACCTTTCTCTCTCTCTCTCTCTCTGCTGGTGTCTCTCTATCACTACACAGAGTTACACACCTTTCTCTCTCACCCTCTCCTGGTGTCTCTCTATCACTGCACAGAGTTACACACCTTTCTCTCTGTCCCTCTCCTGGTGTCTCTCTATCACTACACAGAGTTACACACCTTTTCCACGCTCTCCCTCAGCCTGTGCCTCTCTATCACTACACAGAGTAACACACCTTTCTCTCTCTCTCCCTCTCCTGGTGTCTCTCTATCACTGCACAGAGTTACACACCTTTCTCTATCTCTCCCTCTCCTGGTGTCTCTCTATCACTACACAGAGTTACACACCTTTATCTCTCTCTTCCTCTCCTGGTGTCTCTCTATCACGACACAGAGTTACACATCTTTCTCTCTCTCGCCCTCTCCTGGTGTCTCTCTATCACTACACAGAGTTACACACTTTTCTCTCTCCCTCTCCTGGTGTCTCTCTATCACTACACTGAGTTACACACCTTTCTCTCTCTCCCTCTACCGGTGTCTCTCTATTACTACACAGAGTTACACACCTTTCTCTCTCTCTCCCTCTCCTGGTGTCTCTCTATCACTACACAGAGTTGCACACCTTTCGCTCTCTCTCCCTCTCCTGGTGTCTCTCTATCACTACACAGAGTTACACACATTTCTCTCTCTCTCCCTCTCCTGTTGCCTCTCCATCACTGCACAGAGCTGCACACGCTTATTTCCCTCTCCCTCTCCTGTTGTCTCTCTATCACTACACAGAGTTACACACCGTTCTCTCTCTCTCCCTCTCCTGGTGTCTCTCTATCACTACACAGAGTTACACACCTTTCTCTCTCTCTCCCTCTCCTGGTGTCTCTCTATCACTACACAGAGTTACACACCTTTCTCTCTCTCTCCCTCTACTGTTGTCTCTCTATCACTACACAGAGTTACACAGCTTTCTCTCTCTCCCTCTCCCGGTGTCTCTCTATCACTACACAGAGTTACACACCTTTCTCTCTCTCTCCCTCTCCCAGTGACTCTCTATCACTACACAGAGTTACACACCTTTCTCGCTCTCTCCCTCTCCTGGTGTCTCTCTATCACTACACAGAGTTACCCACCTTTCTCTCTCTCTCCCTCTCCTGGTGTCTTTCTATCACGACACAGAGTTACACACCTTTCTCTATCTCTCCCTCTCCTGGTGTCTCTCTAACACTGCACAGAGTTACACAACTTTCTCTCTCTCTCCCTCTCCTAGTGTCTCTCTATCACTACACAGAGTTACACACCTTTCTCTCTCTCTCCCTCTCCTGGTGTCACTCTATCACTACACAGAGTTACACACATTTCTCTCTCTCTCCCTCTCCTGGTGTCTCTCTATCACTACACAGAGTTACACACCTTTCTCTCTCTCTCCCTCTCCTGGTGTCTCTCTATCACTACACAGATTTACACACCTTTCTCTCTCTCTCTCCCTCTCCTGGTGTCTCTCTATCACTGCACAGAGTTACACACCTTTCTCTCTCTCCCCCTCTCCCGGTGTCTCTCTATCACTACACAGAGTTACACACCTTTCTCTCTCTCTCCCTCTCCTGGTGTCTCACTATCACTACACAGAGTTACACACTTTTCTCTCTCCCTCTCCTGGTGTCTCTCTATCACTACACTGAGTTACACACCTTTCTCTCTCTCCCTCTACCGGTGTCTCTCTATTACTACACAGAGATACACACCTTTCTCTCTCTCTCCCTCTCCTGGTGTCTCTCTATCACTACACAGAGTTACACACCTTTCTCTCTCTCTCCCTCTCCTGGTGTCTCTCTATCACTACACAGAGTAACACACATTTCTCTCTCTCTCCCTCTCCTGTTGCCTCTCCATCACTGCACAGAGTTCACACGTTTATTTCCCTCTCCCTCTCCTGTTGTCTCTCTATCACTACACAGAGTTACACACCGTTCTCTCTCTCTCCCTCTCCTGGTGTCTCTCTATCACTACACAGAGTTACACACCTTTCTCTCTCTCTCCCTCTCCTGGTGTCTCTCTATCACTACACAGAGTCACACACCTTTCTCTCTCTCTCCCTCTCCTGGTGTCTCTCTTTCACTACACAGAGTTACACAGCTTTCTCTCTCTCCCTCTCCCGGTGTCTCTCTATCACTACACAGAGTTACACACCTTTCTCTCTCTCTCCCTCTCCCGGTGACTCTCTATCACTACACAGAGTTACACACCTTTCTCGCTCTCTCCCTGTCCTGGTGTCTCTCTATCACTACACAGAGTTACCCACCTTTCTCTCTCTCTCCCTCTCCTGGTGTCTTTCTCTCAAGACACAGAGTTACACACCTTTCTCTATCTCTCCCTCTCCTGGTGTCTCTCTAACACTGCACAGAGTTACACAACTTTCTCTCTCTCTCCCTCTCCTGGTGTCTCTCTATCACTACACAGAGTTACACACCTTTCTCTCTCTCTCCCGCTCCTGGTGTCACTCTATCACTACACAGAGTTACACACATTTCTCTCTCTCTCCCTCTCCTGGTGCCTCTCTATCACTACGCAGAGTTACACACCTTTCTCTCTCTCTCCCTCTCCTGGTGTCTCTCTATCACTACACAGATTTACACACCTTTCTCTCTCTCTCTCCCTCTCCTGGTGTCTCTCTATCACTGCACAGAGTTACACACCTTTCTCTCTCTCCCCCTCTCCCGGTGTCTCTCTATCACTACACAGAGTTACACACCTTTCTCTCTCTCTCCCTCTCCTGGTGTCTCACTATCACTACACAGAGTTACACACTTTTCTCTCTCCCTCTCCTGGTGTCTCTCTATCACTACACTGAGTTACACACCTTTCTCTCTCTCCCTCTACCGGTGTCTCTCTATTACTACACAGAGTTACACACCTTTCTCTCTCTCTCCCTCTCCTGGTGTCTCTCTATCACTACACAGAGTTACACACCTTTCTCTCTCTCTCCCTCTCCTGGTGTCTCTCTATCACTACACAGAGTAACACACATTTCTCTCTCTCTCCCTCTCCTGTTGCCTCTCCATCACTGCACAGAGCTACACACGTTTATTTCCCTCTCCCTCTCCTGTTGTCTCTCTATCACTACACAGAGTTACACACCGTTCTCTCTCTCTCCCTCTCCTGGTGTCTCTCTATCACTACACAGAGTTACACACCTTTCTCTCTCTCTCCCTCTCCTGGTGTCTCTCTATCACTACACTGAGTTTCACACACCTTTCTCTCTCTCTCCCTCTCCTGGTGTCTCTCTTTCACTACACAGAGTTACACAGCTTTCTCTCTCTCCCTCTCCCGCTGTCTCTCTATCACTACACAGAGTTACACACCTTTCTCTCTCTCTCCCTCTCCCGGTGACTCTCTATCACTACACAGAGTTACACACCTTTCTCGCTCTCTCCCTCTCCTGGTGTCTCTCTATCACTACACAGAGTTACCCACCTTTCTCTCTCTCTCCCTCTCCTGGTGTCTTTCTCTCAAGACACAGAGTTACACACCTTTCTCTATCTCTCCCTCTCCTGGTGTCTCTCTAACACTGCACAGAGTTACACAACTTTCTCTCTCTCTCCCTCTCCTGGTGTCTCTCTATCACTACACAGAGTTACACACCTTTCTCTCTCTCTCCCTCTCCTGGTGTCACTCTATCACTACACAGAGTTACACACATTTCTCTCTCTCTCCCTCTCCTGGTGTCTCTCTATCACTACGCAGAGTTACACACCTTTCTCTCTCTCTCCCTCTCCTGGTGTCTCTCTATCACTGCACAGAGTTACACACCTTTCTCTCTCTCCCCCTCTCCCGGTGTCTCTATATCACGACACAGAGTTACACACCTTTCTCTCTCTCTCCCTCTCCTGGTGTCTCTCTATCACTACACAGAATTACACACATTTCTCTCTCTCTCCCTCTCCTGCTGTCTCTCTATCACTACACAGAGTTACACACCTTTCTCTCACTCTCCCTCTCCTGGTGTCTCTCTATCACTACACAGAGTTACACACCTTTCTCTCTCTCTCCCGTCTCCTGTTGTCTCTCTATCACTACACAGTGTTACACACCTTTCAATCTCTCTCTCTCTCTCCTGGTGTCTCTCTATCACTGCATAGAGTTAAACAACTTTCTCTCTCTCTCCCTCTCCTGGTGTCTCACTATCACTACACAGAATTACTCACCTTTCTCTCTCTCTCCCTCTCCTGGTGTCTCTCTATCACTACGCAGAGTTACACACCTTTCTCTCTCTCCCACTCCTGGTGTCTCTCTATCTCTACACAGAGTTACACACCTTTCTCTCTCTCTCCCTCTCCTGGTGTATCTCTATCACGACACAGAGTTACACACCTTTCTCTATCTCTCCCTCTCCTGGTGTCTCTCTATCACTACACAGAGTTACACACCTTTCTCTCTCTCTTCCTCTCCTGGTGTCTCTCTATCACTCCACAGAGTTACACATCTTTCTCTCTCTCGCCCTCTCCTGGTGTCTCTCTATCACTACACAGAGTTACACACCTTTCTCTCTCCCTCTCCTGGTGTCTCTCTATCACTGCACTGAGTTACACACCTTTCTCTCTCTCCCTCTTCCGGTGTCTCTCTATCACTACACAGAGTTACACACCTTTCTCTCTCTCTTCCTCTCCTGGTGTCTCTCTATCACTACACAGAGTTACACACCTTTCTCTCTCTCTCCCTCTGCCGGTGTTTCCCTATCACTACACAGAGTTACACACCTTTCTCTCTCTCGCCCTCTCCTGGTGTCTCTCTATCACTACACAGAGTTACACACCTTTCTCTCTCTCCCTCTCCTGGTGTCTCTCTATCACTACACAGAGTTACACAGCTTTCTCTCTCTCCCTCTCCCGGTGTCTCTCTATCACTACATAGAGTTACACACCTTTCTCTCTCTCTCCCTCTCCTGGTGTCCATCTATCACGACACAGAGTTTCCCACCTTTCTCTCTCTCTCCCTCTACCGGTGTCTCTCTATCACTGCACAGAGTTACAGACCTTTCTCACTCTCTCTCTCTGCTGGTGTCTCTCTATTACTACACAGAGTTACACACCTTTCTCTCTCACCCTCTCCTGGTGCCTCTCTATCACTGCACAGAGTTACACACCTTTCTCTCTCTCCCTCAGCCTGTGCCTCTCTATCACTACACAGAGTAACACACCTTTCATTCTCTCTCCCTCTCCTGGTGTCTCTCTATCACTGCACAGAGTTAAACACCTTTCTCTATCTCTCCCTCTCCTGGTGTCTCTCTATCACTACACAGAGTTACACACCTTTCTCTCTCTCTTCCTCTCCTGGTGTCTCGCTATCACTGCACAGAGTTACACATCTTTCTCTCTCTCGCCCTCTCCTGGTGTCTCTCTATCACTACACAGAGTTACACACATTTCTCTCTCCATCTCCTGGTGTCTCTCTATCACTACACTGAGTTTCACACCTTTCTCTCTCTCCCTCTACCGGTGTCTCTCTATTACTACACAGAGTTACACACCTTTCTCTCTCTCTCCCTCTCCTGGTGTCTCTCTATCACTACACAGAGTTACACACCTTTCTCTCTCTCTCCCTCTCCTGGTGTCTCTCTATCACTACACAGAGTTACACACATTTCTCTCTCTCTCCCTCTCCTGTTGCCTCTCCATCACTGCACAGAGTTACACACCTTTCTCTCTCTCTCCCTCTCCTGGTGTCTCTCTATCACTACACAGAGTTACACACCTTTCTCTCTCTCTCCCTCTCCTGGTGTCTCTCTATCACAACACAGTGTTACACACCTTTCTCTCTCTCTCCCTCTCCTGGTGCCTCTCTATCACTACACAGAGTTACACACCTTTCTCTCTCTCTCCCTCTCCTGGTGTCTCTCTATCACTACACAGAGTTACACACCTTTCTCTCTCTCTTCCTCTCCTGGTGTCTCTCTATCACTACACAGAGTTACTCACCTTTCTCTCTCTCGCCCTCTCCTGGTGTCTCTATCACTACACAGAGTTACACACCTTTCTCCCTCTCTCCCTCTCCCGGTGTCTCTCTATCAATACACAGAATTACACAGCTTTTTCTCTCTCACCCTCTCCTGGTGTCACTCTATCACTACACAGAGTTACACACCTTTCTCTCTCTCTCCCTCTCCTGGTGTCTCTCTATCACTACACAGAGTTACACACATTTCTCTCTCTCTCCCTCTCCTGTTGCCTCTCCATCACTGCACAGAGCTACACACGTTTATTTCCCTCTCCCTCTCCTGTTGTCTCTCTATCACAACACAGAGTTACACACCGTTCTCTCTCTCTCCCTCTCCTGGTGTCTCTCTATCACTCCACAGAGTTACACACCTTTCTCTCTCTCTCCCTCTCCTGGTGTCTCTCTATCACTACACAGAGTTACACACGTTTATTTCACTCTCCCTCTCCTGTTGTCTCTCTATCACTACACAGAGTTACACACCGTTCTCTCTCTCTCCCTCTCCTGGTGTCTCTCTATCACTACACAGTGTTACACACCTTTCTCTCTCTCCCTCTACCGGTGTCTCTCTATCACTACACAGAGTTACACACCTTTCAGTTCAGTTCAGTTAAGTTCAAATGCTTTATTGGCATGAAAGTTTACAGAGAACCATATTGCCAAAGCTTACATAGCAAAAAGGTACAGTTTTCCAACACCTTTCTCTCTCTCTCCCTCTACTGGTGTCTCTCTATCACTACACAGAGTTACACACCTTTCTCTCTCTCTCCCTCTCCTGGTGTCTCTCTATCACAACACAGAGTTACACACCTTTCTCTCTCTCTCCCTCTCCTTGTGTCTCTCTATCACTACACAGAGTTACCCACCTTTCTCTCTCTCTCCCACTCCCGGTGTCTCTCTATCACTACACAGAGTTACACACCTTTCTCTCGCTCTCACTCTGCTGGTGTTTCTCTATCACTACACAGAGTTACACACCTTTCTCTCTTACCCTCTCCTGCTGTCTCTCTAACGCTGCACAGAGTTACACACCTTTCTCTCTCTCTCCCTCTCCTGGTGTCTCTCTATCACTGCACAGATTTACACAACTTTTTCTCTCTCTCCCTCTCCTGGTGTCTCTCTATCACTGCACAGAGTTACACACCTTTCTCTCTCTCCCTCTCCTGGAGTCTCTCTGTCACTACACAGAGTTACACACCTTTCTCTCTCTCTCTCTCTCCTGGTGTCTTTCTATCACTACACAGAGTTACACACCTTTCTCTCTCTCCCCATCTCCTGGTATCTCTCTATCACTACACAGAGATGCACACCTTTCTCTCTCTCTCCCTCTCCCGGTGTCTCTCTATCACTACACAGAGTTACACAGCTTTCTCTCTCTCTCCCTCTCCTGGTGTCTCTCTATCACTACACAGAGTAACAGAACTTTATCTCTCTCTCTCTCTCCTGGTGTCTCTCTAACACTACACAGAGTTACACACCTTTCTCTCTCTCTCCCTCTCCTGGTGTCTCTCTATCACTACACAGAGTTACACACCTTTCTCTCTCTCTCCCTCTCCAGGTGTCCCTCTTTCACTACACAGAGTTACACACCTTTCTCTCTCTCTCCCTCGCCCAGTGTCTCTCTATCACTACACAGAGTTACACACCCTTCTCTCTCTCTCCCTCTCCTGGTGTCTCTCTATCACTACACAGAGTTACACACCTTTCTCTCTCTCTTCCTCTCCTGGTGTCTCTCTGTCACTACACAGAGTTACTCACCTTTCTCTCTCTCGCCCTCTCCTGGTGTCTCTATCGCTACACAGAGTTACACTCCTTTCTCTCTCTCCCTCTCCTGGTGTCTCTCTATCACTACACAGAGTTACACACCTTTCTCCCTCTCTCCCTCTCCCGGTGTCTCTCTATCACTACACAGAGTTACACACCTTTCTCTCTCTCTCCCTCTCCTGGTGTCTCTCTATCACAACACAGAGTTACACACCTTTCTCTCTCTCTCCCTCTCCTGGTGTCTCTCTATCACTACACAGAATTACACACCTTTCTCTCTCTCTCCCTCTCCTGGTGTCTCTCTATCACTACACAGAGTTACACACCTTTCTCTATCTCTCTCCGTCTCTTGGTGTCTCTCTATCACTCCACAGTGTTACACACCTTTCAATCTCTCTCTCTCTCTCCTGGTGTCTCTCTATCACTGCATAGAGTTACACACCTTTCTTTCTCTCTCCCTCTCCTGGTATCGTTCGATCACTACACAGAGTTACACACCTTACTCTCTCTCTCCCTCTCCTGGTTTGGTTCTATCACTACACAGTTTTACTCACCTTACTCCCACTCACACTCTCCTGGTGTCTCTCTATCACTGCACAGTGTTACCCACCTCTCTCTCTCTCTCTCTCCCTCTCCTCGTGTCTCTCTATCACAAAACAGAGTTCCACACCTTTCTCTCCCTCTCCTGGTGTCTCTCTCACACTGCATAGAGTTACACACCTTTCTCTCTCCCTCCCTCTGTTGCCATCTCTCTATCACAACACAGCGTTACACTCCTTTCTTTCTCTCTCCCTCTGTTGGTTTCATTCTGTCAGGGCTCTCTCAGTTGCATGCCTAACGCTACCTCCCTCTGATGTTGTGTCTCTCTGATGTCCTGGGTCCAACATTTATCTCTTGACCAAAATCAATGAAACCGTCCATCTGATTATTAACACATTGTGCACAAAATAGCTGCCGCATTTGTTGTAGACCACTCCTGAGGTCGTGAAGTTATAGTCCTCCATGTCAACACGTGCAATGGCTTGTTATTCCAGATTAATGCTGCTGTTTTGGGTGATGCGATGATTTTGTCATTTAAAAGACATGCGTTTCTGAGTGTGCATATATTACTGTCTTTATTTCACACCATCTTGCTCTGTTTCTCACTGCACCTTTCTCTGTTATGTGGCTCGATGTCAAATTATATTTTATAACACTGCTGTGAAGCGCCCTGGGAGGTTTTACTGCACGAAAAGCACTATACAATTAAATGTTTTTGTTGTTGTCTCTCTCCAGATTTCCACCTCCCTCTTTAAACATTTTAACATCAAATTAATGCTGCACACTGCAATGTGAGTCGTCTTTATTTTATATGGTAGACAGAAACATTTTAGGGTACCTTGCAATCAAGATTAAAGCTGAGATAGATTGAAAGAAACAGTGAGAGAGCAGATGAGTGAAAGAAAGAGAAAGAGAGAAAGAGATCCGATCAAAGGTCGGTTGTCAGTAGAGTCTTAAAGATGGAAGGAGTTTACTGGGTCCAACACCCAGGGAGAGGCACAAGCTCTCCAGTGTGTATCACTGCCCAGCTCCCAGCTGTAGTGTACGTACCTTTAAGGGGAGAACTACTTCATACACCTCCTGTATACTGCAGTACCAGCAGTGACCACACCTGTATATAAACCCTGGGTAGGGATTTGTACGGTTAGTTTTAGAGTAACCCTCATCCAGTAAACACCTGTTGATTGTTCCTCTGCAGTCTCTGCCGATTTATTGAAGGACACCATTCATCAAGATTCACAGATTTAACATTGGCGATGAGTGGATTCAAACCTACCTGCAACTCTGCTTCACTCCCAGGGATTCGCTCCTAGAGAGCAGTGAAAGGGGAAGGCCGAGTCCAGAAGTGCGGGCGTCGACCATCCAGAGAGGACTTGAGCATCGCAGAGGAGGTTGTGGAGAGCTGGGCTTCGTTCTCCATTCACGATGATCCAGCGCAGCGGGCTGCCAGCAGGTACGGCGCAGTCCATTCCCAGACGGCGGCGGCTGGAGATGACCGACGGCACAGAAAAAGGCCAAGCAGCATCGATGGGGTAAGAGAGAGGGTAAAGCGCACAGGGCACAGCCGGGGTTGAAGACCGAGCGGCGTCAACGAGAGAGGGTAAAGGACACAGAGTGCAGCCGTGGTAGATGAGCGAGCGGCGATGACGGAAAAAAACATAGAGAGAAAGGGTAAAGCACACAGGTTGCAGCCGGGGTTCAGGACCGAGTGGCGTCAACGAGAGAGGCGCGCAGGAAAACGCGCAGAGCGCGGCCAGTGTTCAAGGGCTGAGCAGCATCCGCGGGGGAAGAAAGGAAAGCGCGGGAGATGCCATTTGGGCTGCAGAAGAGAAGAAGGGATAGCTCGGGAGACGCCATTTTGAGCCACTGTGGAGAAGTAGGGAGAGCGCGGGAAGAAAGGAAAGCGTGGGAGATGCCATTTTGAGCCAGCGGAGAAGAAGGGAGAGTGCGGGAGATGCCATTTTTAGCCAGCCTAACCACACCCAGGGCTGCCGAAGAGTGGCAGTGTCACAGCGTTCGACAATGAAGTCGAAGATTGGGCGACATATGTAGAACGCATAGAAGTGTACTGCAAGGCGAATGAAGTGCCAGATGCCAGGAAAGCACTGGTATTGTTGAATTCCATGGGTGCAAAAACGTATGGCTTCCTGCGAAACCTAGTAACCATAGATAAGCCAGTGGAAAATGATTTTGAAAGCATAGTGGCAATCCTACAGGACCACTTCAACCCCATACCGCTGCTGATAGCAGAAAGGTTTAAGTTTCACAAAAGGAACCAGCATAAAGACGAAAGTAATGCTGAGTTTTTAACGGAACTGCGCAAGCTATCGAAACATTGCCAGTTTGGAACGGGACTAGCAGGTACTTTAAGGGACAAATTTGTGTTTGGGCTTCAAAGTGAAGGAACCCAGAAACGGCTTTTATCAGAAAAGGATCTTAAGCTGGACAAGGCTTTCAGCATGGCAGTATCACACGAAGCAGCCACATGGGGCGCTGCAGAGATACAACGGAGACCGCAAGAATATGGCACAAATGAAATGTCATATGGAGCAGTGAAGTGTTATTGCTGCGGCAGAACAACACATGACCATAAGGATTGTTGGTTCAAGGACCAAGTGTGCAGACAGTGTGGAAAAGTAGGACACATAGCAAGAGTCTGCAGGTCGGGAAAGAAAACCAGCAGCAAGAAATCTCCACAGGAGAAGTACAAGAAGGTACATAAGGTGATGGAGAGTAGTTCAGACGAACAGAAAAGTGATACAGACTCCGGAAGCAAGGAGCTGGGTTGTCTGAAACTACATACTGTAATCAAAATGGAGGATCACCAAACTATCTGGGTCATCTCAAGATAGACGGAGTCCAAGTGAAAATGGAATTGGACACAGGATCAGCCCTAACATTCATAAACCGAAGGGACTACAAGTGGCTATTCTCACATATACCCGTGAGAGATACAGAGATTGTCTTGAAGACGTACACGGGGCTAAAAGTCTACCCCAAAGGAAAAATAAGGGTGAACGTGATATACAACGGCAAGGAAACAGCAAAAATGGACCTATATGTATTGCCAGATGGAGGACCACCACTACCAAGACTTGAAAGGATCGGGAAGATACAGTTAGGTTGGCATGCCATACAAGCACTGACGGTAGATGCCAAAAAGGATGACGACGTCACACGTGGATGACTGTCAAAAATGCTAACTGATGCACAAGAAGTGTTCCAGGAAGTACTCGGAACACTAAAATGCATAACAGCGACGATCAAAATAGAGGAAAATGCTAGCCCAAAGATTTTTAAGGGCAGACCGGTGCCTTATGCGATCTGCGCTACCATCGAAGCAGAGCTGGAAGGTTTGGAACGTTCTGGAGTACTGTCCAAAGTGGACTGGAGCGAGTGGGCTACACCCATCGTTCCTGTAATGAAGAGGTCATTGAGTAATACGCCTGGGGAAACAAAGAAGGTTCGCATCTGTGGGGAATTTAAGGTGACAGTGAACCTAGTCCTTCACATTGTACAATATCCGCTTCCACGGATTGAAGATATTTTTGCCTCGCTATCTGGAGGAAAATGCTTCACTAAGATTGATCTGGCCCAGGCGTACATGCAAATAGAGGTAGCAGAAGCCTCGAAACAGTACCTCACGATCAACACATACAAAGGCATCTACCAATACAACCGGCTGGTGTTCGGGGTAGCATCAGCTCCGGCTATTTGGCAAAGGGCAATGGATCAAGTCCTGCAAGGGATTCCATGGACCCAGTTTTATTTGGACGACATCCTGGTCACGGGCGAAAATGAAAGTGATCACCTCGCCAACCTGGAGCAGGTGCTCACTAGATTGAAGGAACATGGGCTCCGAGCTAATCACCACAAATGCGAGTTGTTCCAGAAGCAGATCTCGTATTGTGGCCACGTTATTGATGAAGATGGTTTACATTAGTCCCCTGAAAAGATTGAGGCAGTAGTCAAGGTTCCAGCACCGGAAAATGTGTCACAACTGAAGTCGTTCCTCGGGCTGGTGAACTACTACCATAAGTTCTTGCCGAATTTGTCTACAGTACTACACCCACTGAACACCCTACTGCAAACGGGGGTACCATGGAAGTGGAATGACGAATGTAAACGAGCTTTCCAGAAGTGCAAAGAATTGATCACATCAAAAGAGGTGTTGGCTCATTTCAACCCAGCACTACAAATTCGGTTGGCGTGTGATGCATCACCCTATGGTATTGGAGCGCTGGTGTCGCACAAACTCCCGGTCGGCTCGGAGAGGCCAGTAGCCTTTGCGCCTCGGTCACTAACCTCAGCCGAGCGTAACTTCACCCAGATTGACAGGGAGGCCCTCAGCCTAGTGTGGGGAGTGAAAAAGTTCAACCACTATCTGCACGGGCAGAAGTTCACCTTGCTTACTGACCACCAACCACTTGGCTCCATCTTTAATCCAAAGAAGGGCGTTCCGGTGATGACTGCGCAACGGCTACAAAGATGGTCCATTTTTCTAGGGGTGAACCAATATGAAATAGAGTATAAGGGCACCAAAGAGCATGGAAACGCTGATGGGCTATCACGCCTGCCACTGCCTACTGCGGAGCAAGCACCAGTAGTGGACCCTGTCGGAATATTTTATTCGACTATAATTGAACGCTTGCCAGTAACTAACGTGGATATATAGGAGACCCGAAATGACCCGACACTGTCTCGGCTATATGATTTGACGGTGAAGGGATGGCCAACACATGGTGACTCACTGTTGCCAGCATTCTCTTCCAGAAGAGAACAGCTGTCAGTATGCCAGGGGACCTTGATGTGTGGATCCCGAGTGGTAATTCCACACAAGTTAAGGGAGAGAGTGCTCAATGAGCTTCACGAAGGCCATCTGGGAGGGGTGAAAATGAAATGCCTAGCTAGGGCTTATGTGTGTTGGCCGGGGATCGATCAGCAAATCGAGGACCTGACAAAGAGCTGCTCAGGATGCCAGAAGTTCCAAAATACACCACCACATGCCCCTCTACACCCATGGGAGTGGCCCTCCTCTCCATTGCAACGGGTGCGTATTGATTTTGCTCGTCCAGTCATGGACTCAATATTCTTAATAGCCGTGGATGCGCACTCGAAATGGCCTGAGGTGATCAAAATGTCCTCCACCACCACGGAGAAAACGATTGCAGTCCTACGGACCATATTTGCCAGGAACGGCTTGCCAGAGCAGATTTGCTCTGATAACGGACCACAGTTTGTGTACGAAGAGTTTCGGAAATTTATGAGAAGGAATGGGGTAAGGCATTACACATCCGCCCCGTATCATCCAGCCACAAATGGATTGGCTGAGAGGTTCGCTCAAACCTTTAAAAAGGCAGTAAGTGCTATGTGCGATGACGACATTCCACTGCAGCATAAGTTGGACAATTTCCTGTTAGCCTACAGAAATGCGACACATGCAGTTACCAACGTGACCCCGGCCATGATGTTCTTTAACCGAAGGTTGAGATCTCATCTGGATTTGCTCAGACCAAATGCACGAAGAAATGTTGAGAATAAGCAATTCCAGCAAATCAGTGAGAAGCCGACAAGGAGCTTCAATACAGGGCACCAGTCTTGGCCCGCAACTACCGAACAGAGAAATGGCAACCAGAAACGATATGCACACGGCAGGCGTCACTAATTTACAAAGTGGATTTACAAAAGGAGAACATTGTGAGACGCCATGTCGATCAGATCCTAGCGTCACAGGAACGAGTCAACCCCATGTCTCGCATACCTGGTGATGAACCCAACATACATGTAGCATCTACCCCAGAAACAGTTGCATCGGAAGCTGATGAACCAACCGACGACAGGGGGGCAGAATCATCTCCGCACCAAGAGCAAGACACTCAGGAAAGGTGCTATCCAGAAAGGATCAGGAAGCCGCCCCAAAGACTGAATTTATAAATGGCATATTTTCAGTTAATTTTGCATGTTAAAAGTGTTAACTGTTAAATGAATGTTATGGTACTGTTAATCTAAAAGGGGAGGAATTGTAGTGTATGTACCTTTAAGGGGAGAACTACTTTTTACAGCTCCTGTATACTGTAGTACCGGCAGTAGACCACAACTGTATATAAACCCTGAGTAGGGATCTGTACTTTTAGTTTTAGAGTCACCCTCATCCAGTAAACACCTGTTGATTGTTCCTCTGCAGTCTCTGTCTAGAAATTGACGGACACCATAGAGCAAGATTCAAGGATTTAACAGTTTTCCTATAGGTCTCCATTTTGAATGGGCAATTCGTCGTGTTGCTTTTTGTGTAATGTCCCGGAAACAATTAGAATCGATAGATTCCTCAATGGAGCTGAGTTTATTCTTAATATACTATTCTTTCTTGGCTCTGAGTGTGCTTTTAAATTGTTTTAATGCCTGACAATAAGCACGGCGTAGTTCCTCGTTTTCTGGTTGTCTGTGTTTTTGGTTTGATATTTTTCTGAGTTATTTCCTCATGTTATGACAGTCTGAATCAAACCATTTTTGGTGGTTTTGTGTTTTGTGTTTACTCTTGCGAGATGTCAAGTTCGATATTGTTGCCAAATTATCAAAAATATTATTTAGGTTATTCACTGCCAGGTTTACGCCTTCTTTATTGTGAGTGTATGTGTTTTCCAGAAAGCTGTCCGAGAGGGATTGAGTTGTTTGGCTGCTAATTGCTTTCCGCTATTTTTCCTTACTGTTTTGGGCCCATCTGTACGATTTTTTAATATTGTACAGCTTAGTGGACTGTGTTTCTGTGTCGGTTGTTTCTGTTCTTTTAAGATAAGCTGTAGTTTGGCTGTGATCTGACAGTGGTGTTAGTGGTTTGACTGTGAATGCTCTGAAAGAGGATGGGTCCGGATCTGTATTCATATAGTCTACGGTGCTAATGCCAAGAGGTGAGGAATAGACCGATCTTCCTAGGGAGTCTCCTATGAACCTACCATTGACAATGTGCTGACCCAGGCTTCGACGGAGCTGCAGTAGCTGCTTTCCGTTTGCATTTATCTGTTTGCCGAAGTTATTCCTGTGTGAATGTAAACTGGTTATGTCCAAATATGTAATTATTCCCCTGAGTACTGATAAAATCTGGGTCTTCACCAGTTCTTGAGTTGAGGTCACCACAGATCAACACGTCCCCATGGGCCTGGTAATCTCCCTCTCAATTTTGGAGAAGGTGTCCTCTTTGAAGTACGGGGATTCTATAGGGGGGATGTAGATTGCGCAAATAAAAACATTTTGCATGCCAGAAATTATGTCTTTCTTATTATTGAGCCATAAGTGGTTTTCGCCCTTTTTTATTAGTTCAATGCAATTCCTAAGCTCTTCTTTAAACAAAATCAGTATGCCTCCGGAGTCTCTGCCCTGGGTTACTGCTGGCAGTTTATTGGATGTGACCACTAGCCCTGTGTACCCAGAGGGACAACCAGTGGGCCATTCTCCTCTACACCAGGTCTCTTGCAGAATGATAATGTCCAGATTTTTGATTTCATCTCGGAACTCTGGGGACCTGCTCTTTAGTCAAAGCACGGAAGAGCGTAGACCTTGGATATTCCAGGTTGAGATGCACAAGGATTTCATGTGTAGATTGGTCTTTTACTATGATAGGTATGTGTGTCTTTGTCGTATTAAATGGGGGAAAGAAGTACATTTCAAGTGTCTATTAATACTGACAGTATATAGCTGCAACTCTTTCTAACAGTCATATCCCTTTATTTTCAGTTGTGAAAAAGTGAAAAGGGCTAGTCCTTTTGCTTCCTAATCCATAAGGCAGGAGCAGATGATGTCTCTCTCCCTCCCTCTCCACTGTCTGCCTGTCTCCACATTCTGCCTCACTCCACAGTCTGCATCTCCCCACTGTCTGTCTCTCTCCCTCTCTTCATGGTCTGTCTATCTCCTTCTCCCTCCACAGTCTTTCTCTCTCCCTCTGTCTCAACTGCCTGCCTCTATCCCTCTGTCTCCAGTCTGTCTCTCTCCCTCTGTCTCCACAGTCTGTCTCTCTCCCTTTCTTTTCACAGTCTGTCTCTCTCCCACTGTCTCCAAAATCTGTCTCTCTCCCTCTCTCTCCACTGTCTGTCTCTCTCCCTCTCTCTCCAGAAATTGTCTCTCTCCCACTCTCCCCACAGAATGTCACTCTCGCTCTGTCTCCACAGTCTGTCTCTGTCACTCTGTCACCACAGTGTGCCTCTCTATCTCTCTCTCCAAAGTCTGTCTCTCTCCCTCCTTCACCACATTCTGTCTCTCTCGCTCTGTCTCCAGTCTGTCTCTCTTCTTCTGTCTCCAGTCTGTCTCTCTCCCACTGTCTCCACACTCTGCCTCTCTCCCTCTCGTTCCACAGTCTGTCTCTCTCCCTCACTCTCCTTAGACATTCTCTCTCCCTCTGTCTCCATAGTCTGTCTCTCTCCCTCTCTCTCTACAGTCTGTCTCATAAGAACATAAGAATTAGGAGCAGGAGTAGGCCAATCGGCACCTCGAGCCCGCTCTTCCTTTCAATAAGATCATGGCTGATCTGATCCTAACCGCCAATCTATAATCACAGAACCATCTCCTGAATCTAACAAAATTAGACACACGAAATAGGAGCAGGATCAGGCTACACGGCCACTGGGCCCGCTCTGCTACCCACAGGGCCATGTCCGATCTGAACCTAGACTCATGTCCAAATTCCTGCCCGCTCCCCTTAACCCTTAATTCCCTTTACTTCTAGGAAACTGTCTATTTCTGTATTAAATTTATGTAATGATGTAGCTTCTACAGCTTTTTGGGGCAGCATATTCCATGGACCTGCCACCCTCTGAGTGAAGTAGTTCCTCCTCATCTCAGTTTTGAAAGAGCAGCCCCTTATCCTAAAATTATGCCCCCTAGTTCTAGTTTCACCCATCATCGGGAACATCCTCCCCACATCCACCCGATCCAACCCCTTCACAATCTTATATATTTCAATAAGATCGCCTTTCCTTGTTCTGAACTCCAATGAGTAGAGTCCCAATCTACTCAACCTCTACTTATATGTCCATCCACTCATCCCCGGGATTAACCAAGTGAACCTTCTTTGTACTGACTCGAGAGCAAGTATGTATTTTAATAAGTATGGACACCAAAACTGTATGCAGTATTCCAGGTGCGGTCTCACCAATAACTTGTACAACTGAAGCAATACCTCCATATTTTAATATTCTATCCCCCTAGCAATGAAAGCCAACATTCCATTGGCCTTCTTAATCACTTGCTGCACCTACATACTAACCTTTTGAGTTTCGTGCACCAGGACCCCAGATCCCTTTGTACTTCAGTACTTTCAAGTTTCTTGCCATTAAGATAATAATTTTCTCTACGATTTTTCCTGCCAAAGTGCATAACCTCACACTTTTCAGTATTGTATTACATAAGAACATAAGAACATAAGAAATAGGAACAGGAGTGGGCCAATCGGCCCCTCGAGCCTGCTCCACCATTCAATAAGATCATGGCTGATCTGATCCTAACCGCCAATCTACTATCACAGAACCATCTCCTGAATCTAACAGAATTAGACACACGAAATAGGAGCAGGATCAGGCTACACCACCCCTGGGCCCGCTCCGCTACCCACAGGGCCATGTCCGATCCGAACCTAGACTCATGTCCAAATTCCTGCACGCTCCCCGTAACCCTTAATTCCCTTTACTTCTGGGAGACTCTCCATTTCTTTTTTAAATTAATGTAATGGTGTAGCTTCTACACCTTTGTGGGGCAGCATATTCTATGGACCTAACACCCTCTGAGTGACGTAGTTCCTCCTCATCTCAGTTTTGAAAGAGCAGCCCATTATTCTAAGACTATGCCCCTAGTTCTAGTTTCACCCATCATCGGTACATCCTCCCCGCATCCACCCGATCCAACCCCTTCACAAACTTATTTATTTCAATAAGATCGCCTCTCATTCTTCTGAACTCTAATGAGTAGAGTCCCAATCAACTCAACCTCTCCTCATATGTCCATCCCCTCATCCCCGGGATTAACCGAGTGAACATTCTTTGTACGGACTCGAGAGCAAGTATGTATTTGCTTAAGTATGGACACCAAAACTGTATGCAGTATTCCAGGTGCGGTCTCACAAATACCTTGTACAACTGACGCAATACCTCCATATTTTTATATTCTGTCCCCCTTGCAATGAAAGCCAACATTCCATAGGCCTTCTTAATCACTTGCTGCACCTGCATACTAATCTTTTGAGTTTCGTGCACCAGGACCCCCAGATCCCTTTGTACTTCAGTACTTTCAAGTTTCTTGCCATGAAGATAATAGCTTGCTCTACGATTTTTCCTGCCAAAGTGCATAACCTCACACTTTCCAGCATTGTATACCATCTGCCAAATCTCTGCCCACTTACTTAGCCAGTTATGTCCTACTCACTCACTTCTTTCCCTCCCATCTTAGTGTCATCTGCAATCTTTGATATGTTACACTCGGTCCCCTCCTCCAAATCGTTAATATAGATTGTAAAGAGTTGGGGACCGAGCACCGACCCCTGCGGAACACCACTAGTTACTGATTGCCATTCTGAGAATGAACCATTTATCCCAACTCTCTGCCTTCTTTTAGATAGCCAATCCTCTATCCATGACAGAATATTACCACCAATCCCGTGATTTTTTATCTTAAGCATTAATCTATTGTGTGGCACCTTATCAAAAGCCTGTTGGAAGTCTAAATACACTACGTCCACTGGTTCCCCTTTATCCACCCTATATGTTACTTCCTCAAAGAACTCCAGCAAATTTGTCAAAACTGACTTCCCCTTCATAAAACCATATTGGGCTTGTCCTATTAAATGAAGATTATCCAAATGTCCTGTTACTGTCTCCTTAATAATGGACTCCAAAATTTTACCTACCACAGATGTTAGGCTAACTGGTCTATAGTTTCCAGCCTTCTGTCTGCTGCCCTTTTTAAGTCATGGTGTTACATTAGCAGTTTTCCAGCCTGCCGGGACCTTTGCTGAGTCCAGGGACTTTTGGAAAATTATTACCAATGCATCCACAATCCCTACCGCCACGTCCCTCAAGACCCTAGGATGTAAGCCATGAGGTCCAGGTGATTTATCCGTCTTGAGTCCCATTACTTTACCGAGTACCACTTCCTTAGTGATTTTGATCGTGTTTAGCTCCTCCCCCCCTACAGCCCCCTGCTTGTCCAGTGTTGGGATATTCTTAGTGTCTTCTATTGTAAAGACTGCTACAAAATATTCATTCAGTGTTATTGCCATCTCCATATTTCCCACCATTAATTTCCCGGTCTCATCCTCTAAGGGACCAACATTTACTTTAGCCACCCTTTTTCTTTTTATATAACTATAAAATCTCTTTCTATCTGTTTTTATATTTTTTGCTAATTTACTTTCATAATCTATCTTCCCTTTCTTAATCAATCTTTTTGTAATTTTTTGCTGTCTTTTAAAGTTTTCCCAATCCTCTATCCTCCCACTAGATTTGGCTACCTTATATGCCCTTGTTTTAATCGAATACTGTCCTTAATTTCTTTACTTAGCCACGGATGGCTGTCTTTTCTTTTGCACCCTTTTCTTCTCAGTGGAATATATATTTTTTGGAAGTTGTAATTTAACCCCTTAAATGTACACCACTGATCATGTATCTTCTTACCCTTTCATCTATTTTCCCAATCCACTCTACTCAATTCCGCTCTCATACCTTCATAGTCTCCTTTATTCAAGCTTAGCACGCTTCTTTGAGATCCAACCTTCTCACCCTCTAATTGAATATGGAATTCAACCATGGTATGGTCATTCATTCCAAGGGGATCCTTTACTAGGACATTTTAATTAATCCTGTCTCGTTACACATGACCAGATCTAAGGTTGCTTGTCCCCTGGTCGGTTCATTTACATACTGCTCAAGAAACCCATCCCTAATACACTCAATGTACTCATCCTCAAGGCAGCCCTGCCCAATTTTATTTGTCCAATTATTATGATAGTTAAACTCCCCCATAATTATAGATGTTCCCTTATTACAAGCCTCAACTATTTCCTGATTGATACTCCGCCCAACATAGTTGCAACTGTTCGGAGCCCTATAGACTAAGCCCACGAGTGTTTTTTCCCCTTATTATTCCTTACCTCCACCCAAACTGTTTCATTATCCTGATCTTTTGACCCAATATAATTTCTCTGTATTACAGTGATTCCTTCTTTTATTGACATAGCCACACCACCTCCCCTTACTTCCTGCATGTCCTTCCTGATCGATAAATAACCTGGTATGTTTAATTCCCAGGCATTGTCAACCTGCAGCCATGTTTCTGTAAAGGCCACAAGACCATACCCATATGCAATTATTTGTGCCATTAACTCATCCATTTTGTTACGAATGCAACGTGCATTCAGATAGAGAACTTTCAAATATGTTTTGTGACAATTAGTTCCTGCTTTTGCCCATTTTATTACTTTACCTTTTACTCCATACCTTCTGCCCCTTCCTGACACGATCTGGTTTTTAATTTCCCCACTGCCACCGAAGTCTATGACCTTCTATGTTGTCATTTTTATTATTTGCTCTCTGGGAACCTCCCCCCCACTAGTTAGTTTAAAGACCAATCTACAGCCCTAGTTATATGATCCGCCAGGACTCTAGTCCCAGCATTGGCCAAGTGAAGCCCGTCCCAACGGAACAGCTCCCTCCTGCCCCAGTACTGGTGCCAGTGTCCCAGGAAGCAATACCCATTTCTCACACACCAGTCTTTAAGCACGCATTTAACCCTCTAATTTAGTTTGTCCTAGCCAAATTCGCTCGTGACTCAGGTAACAATCCAGAGATTATTACCCTTGAGGTTCCATCTGCCAAATCTCTGCCCACTTACTTCGGCTGTCTTTGTCCCCTTGCAGATTTTTTATGTCCTCCTCACTCACTACTTTCCCTCCCATCTTAGTATCATCTGCAAATTTTGATATGTGACACTCGGTCCCCTCCTCCAAATCGTTAATATAGTTTGTAAAGAGTTGGGGTCCCAGCACTGACCCCTGCGGAACACCACTAGTTACTGATTGCCAGTCTGAGAATGAACTATTTATCCCAACTCTCTGCCTTCTGTTAGATAGCCAATCCTCTATCCATGCCAGAATATTACCCCCAATCCCATTATTTTTTATCTTAAGCAATAATCTTTTGTGTGGCACCTTGTCAAATGCCTTTTGGAAGTCTAAATACACTACGTCCACTGGTTCAACTTTATCCACCCTATATGTTACTTCCTCACAGAACTCCAGCAAATTTGTCAAACATGACTTCCCCTTCATAAAACTGTGCTGACTTTCTCCTATTAAATTATGATTATCCAAATGTCCTGTTACTGTCTCCATAATAATTGATTCCAAAATTTTACCAATCAGAGATGTTAGGCTAACCGGCCTATAGTTTCCAGCCTTCTGTCTGCTGCCCTTTTTAAATAAGGTGTTACATTAGCAGTTTCCAGTCTGCCGGGACCTTTGCCGAGTTCAGGGAGTTATGGAAAATTATTACCAACGCATCCACAATCCCTACCGCCACTTCCCTCAAGACCCTAGGATGTAAGCCATCATGTCCAGGTGATTTATCCGCCTTGAGTCCCATTATTTTGCCGAGTACCACTTCCTTAGTGATTTTGATCGTGTTTAGCTCCTTCCCCCCTATAGCCCCCTGTTTGTCCAGTGTTGGGATATTCTTAGTGTCCTCTGCTGTAAAGACTGATACAAAATATTAATTCAGTGTTTTTGCCATCTCCATATTTCCCAACATTAATTTCCCGGTCTCATCCTCTAAGGGACCAACATTTAATTTAGCCACCCTTTTTCTTTTTATCTCTTACTATCTGTTTTTATATTTTTTGCTCATTTAATTTCATAATCTATCTTCCCTTTCTTAATCAATCTTTTTGTTATATTTTGCTGTCTTCTAAAGTTTTCCCAATCCTCTATCCTCCCACTAGATTTGGCTACCTTTTATGCCCTTGTTTTAATCGAATACTGTCCTTAATTTCTTTACCTAGCCACGGATGGCTGTCTTTTCTTTTACACCCTTTTCTTCTCAGTGGAATATATATTTTTTGGAAGTTGTAAAATAACTCCTTAAATGTAAACCACTGATCATGTATCGTCTTACCCTTTAATATATTTTCCCAATTCACTCTACTCAATTCCGCTCTCATACCTTCATAGTCTCCTTTATTAAAGCTCAGCACGTTTGTTTGAGTTCCAACCTTCTCACCCTCTAATTGAATGTGGAATTCAACCATGTTATGGTCACTCATTCCAAGGGGATCCTTTAATAGGACATTTTTGATTAATCCTGTCTCGTTACACAGGACCAGATCTAAGGTTGCTTGCCCCCTGGTCGGTTCAGTTACATACTGCTCAAGAAACCCATCCCTAATACACTCAATGAACTCTTCCTCAAGGCAGCCCTGCACAATTTGATTTGTCCAATTAATATGATAGTTAAACTCCCCCATAATTATAGAAGTTCCCTTATTACAAGCCTCAACTATTTCCTGATTGATACTCCGTCCAACAGAGTTGCAACTGTTCGGAGGCCTATAGACTACACCCACGATTGTTTTTTTTCCCCTTATTATTCCTTATCTCCACCCAAACTGTTTCATTATCCTGATCTTTTGACCCAATATCATTTGTCTGTATTACAGTGATTCCTTCCTTTATTAACATAACCACCCCACCTCCCCTTCCTTCCTGCCTCTCCTTCCTGATCGTTAAATAACCTGGTATGTTTAATTCCCAGACATTGTCACCCTGCAGCCATGTTTCTGTAATGGCCACAAGATCATACCAATATGTAGTTATTTGTGCCATTAACTCATCTATTTTGTTACGAATGCTACGTGCATTCAGATAGAGAACTTTCAAAGATGTTTTATGATACTTAGTTCCTGCTTTTGCACTTTTTATTAATTTACCTTTTACTCCTTATCTTCTGCCCCTTCCTGACACGCTCTGGTTTTTAATTTCCCCACTGCTACCTAATATATGAACTTCTCTGTTGTCATTTTTATTATTTGCTCTCTCGGAACCTCCTCCCCACTAGTTAGTTTAAACCCTCTCTACAGCCCTAGTTATATGAACCGCCAGGACTCTGGACCCAGCACTGGCCAAGTGAAGCCCGTCCCAACGGAACAGCTCCCTCCTGCCCCAGTACTGGTGCCAGTGTCCCAGGAAGCAAAACCCATTTCTCCCACACCAGTCTTTGAGCCACGCAATTAACTCTCTAATTTTATTTTTCCTAGCCAAATTCGCTCGTGGCTCAGGTAATAATCCAGAGATTATTACCGTTGAGGTACTGATTTTTAATTTGACCCCTAGCTGCTCATACTCCTTTAAACGAACCGGCTTCCTAGTCCTATCTACGTCGTTTGTACCAACATGGGCCACGACAACTGGATCCACCCCCTCCCACTGCAAGTTTCTTTCCAGCCCAGAGGAGATGTCCTTAACCCTGGCACCGTGTAGGCAACACAGCCTTCGGGACTCTCGCTCTCGACTGCAGAGAACTCTATCTATCCCCCTAATAATACTAACCCCTTCCACTACAACATTTCAATTTACTCCCCTCTTGAATGGTCCCCCGTCCGTTCCACGTTGCTGTAGCCAGGTTGCTCATCCTCCCTGCTGTCCCTGCTCCTGTCCCCACAGGAAATAAGAACCTCGAACATGTTGGACAAGAGGAAGGGCTGTGGCTCCTCCAGCACTTCCACCTGGAGCCCTGTACCTGCCTCACTCGTAGTCACACCGTCCTGTCCCTGATCATGGGCTACATCTGAATTAATTAACTTCATAGCTGTGGCCACCTCCTGGAACACAGAGTCCAGGTACTTCTCCCCCTCCCTGAAGTGTCGCAGTGTCTGAAGCTCAGACTCCAGCTCATCAACACGGAGCTGGAGTTCCTGTAGCAGCAGACACTTGTCACAGACGTAATCACCATGAGCCTCAATTTGGTCCACTGGCTCCCAAATCTCGCAACAGTAACACATCACCTGCTCCATTCTATGTAATTATTTACATTTTTAAATGTTAGTTATGGACACCCTCTGCCCGGTTTTAGATGCTAGTATCCCCTATAATGAATTGGATTTAAATTAAATCAATCCCTCTAATTGCTCCAGATAAATGGTTTACCAACAGTCACTCTGCACCAGAAAGGCCTTATTAACTACAACCCACAGAGTTAAAGTTTGAAAAGAGCACCTAACACCCCACTTATCCTAACTCACACTTACCCAAACTCACTCCAACTCTCTCCACAGTCTGTCTCTCTCCCTCTCTTTCCACTCTCTGCGCTCTCCCTCACCCTGCTTAGAATTTCTCTCTCCCTCTATCCACAGTCTGTCTCTCTCCCTCTGTCTCCACACACTGTCTCTCTCCCTCTCTCTGCACAGTCTGTCTCTCACCCTCTCTCTCCACAGTCTGTCTCTTATCCTCTCTCTCCAGAGCCTGTCTTTCTCCCTCTCTCTCTCCACAGCATGAACCTCTCCCCCTGTCGCCACTGTCTGCCTCTCTCCCTCTCTCTCCACAGTCTCTCTCTCCCTCTCTCCACAATCTGTCTCTCTCCCCCTCTCTCCACAGCCGTCTCTCTCCCTCTGTTCCCACAGACTGTCTCTCTCTGTCTCCCCACAGTCTGTCATACTCCATCTGTCTCCACTATCTCTCTCTCTCTATTTCCCCTGTCTGTTACCCGTCTGACTGAGAATATCTTTCCGTTTCTTTGCCTCCTGCATGTTTGTCTCTCTCTCTCTCCTTCTTCCCTGTCATTCTCCACCCCCGGTCTTTCGCTCGCTCCCTCTCCCGAATATTTGCCTCTCTTTCTCTCTGTGCAGTCTCTAACCCATGACAGTCAACCTCGACTGTCACCATTTGCTTCCTCACACCTGCCATCTCAGATATGTCTGCACCATCTGTCTCTCACTGCATCACCCGCCATCTGTCTCCCCCAGTCGGGCTCCATCCATCACTCATCCTGCCGCAGTGTTTCCCACGGTTTGTCACTCTCTCTCTATCTCCCACATTACGACTCTCTCTTTATCTCACTCCCTCTGTCTGTCTCCCTACTTTCGGCCTCTCCTCTGTATTCCACGGCTGATCTGTGTCCTGCAACTCCCTCCGCCGGGCTTTCTGTTTCTCTGTCTCGCCTTGTCTGTCTGAGTTTCACCCTGCCCTCCCATCTCTGGCTCAACCCCGTCACCCTCGCCCCAAGTGTCTCTTTCGCCATCACCCACCATCGCTTTCGCCAGCCTGTCATTCCTCAATCTGCGTCACCTGGCTGTGCCACCTGTTTGCTTCTCTCTCTGTCCCCTTCCCCGTCCACCACCCTACTGCGTGTCTTCCACAATATTACTATAACTTATTTTTCCTCCATCTGTCTCTCTCTCTCTCTCACTTTATCTCCCCCCATCTGCCTCCCCTTTCTGTCTCCTTCTCTGTCCCATCCATCCACTCGGTCAGTTTCTCTCCCTCGCATTTCTGCCCGTCTGTCTCTGGCAGTCCGTATCCCCATCAGATTTTCTGTCTGCCTCCAACACCTACACGAGGAAAAAACTTACTTGATCTCGTCCTCACCAAACAACCTGTCGCATATGCATATTACCATGACAGGAGTGGGATAATTGATCACCGCACAATCATTGTGGAGGTGAGCTCCCATCTTCACACTGAAGACACCCTCCATAGTGTTGTGTGGCACTACCACAGAGGTAAATGGAATAGCTTCAGAACAGATCTAGCTGCTCAAAACTGGGCATCCATGAGGTGATGTGGGGCATCGGCACCAGCAGAATTGTATCCCACACAATCTGTAACCTCATGGCCCAGCATATCCCTCGCTCTACCATTATTACCAAGCCAGGGGACAAACCCTGGCTCAATAAGGATTGTAGAAGAGAATGCAAAAGCAGCAATAGGTGGAACTAAAAATGAGGTGCTAACCTGGGGAAGCTGCAACACAGGACTGCATGCATGCTAAAAAGCGGAAGCAGCATTCTACAGGGAGGGCTCAGTGATCCCATAATCAGCGGATCAGATCAAAGCTCTGCAGTCCTACAACATCCAGTCATTAATGGTGAGAGACAATTAAACAACTAGCCGAAGGTGAAGGCTTCAAGAATATCCCCATCCTCAATGATGTTGGAGCCCAGCACCTGAGTTCAAAAGGCAACCCTGAAGCATTTGCAACCATCTTCAGCCAGAAGTGACGAGTGGACGATCCATATCGGCCTGCTCCTGAGTGCCCCACCACCACAGAAGGCATTCTTCAACCAATTCGATTCACTCCACGTGATATCAGAAACGGCTGATCGCACTGGATACAGCAAAGTATATGGGCCGTGACAACATCCCCGGCTATCATGCTGAAGACTTGTCCTCCAGAACTATCCGTGCCTCTAGCCAAGCAGTCCCACTACAACTACAGCACTGGCATCCATCCAACAATGTGAAAAACCGTCCAGATATGTACTGTCCACAAAAAGCAGGATAAATCCAACTGAGCCAATTACCACCCCATCAGACTACTCTCAATCATCACCAGTGTAATGGAAGGTTTCATCGACAGTGTTAGCAAGCGGCACTAACTCACCAATAACGTGCTCACTCATGGCCAGTTTGGGTTCCGCCAAGACCAGTCGGCTCCCGACCTCATTACAGTCTTGGTTCAAACATGGACAAAGGAGCTGAATTCCAGAGCTGAGGTAAGAGTTACTGCCCTCAAGGCAGCATTTGACCGGCAGTGCCATCAAGGAGCCCTAGTAAAACTGAAGTCATTGGGAATCAGGGGGAAAACGCTCCACTGGTTGGAGTCATACCTCGCACAAAAGAAGATGGCTGTGGTGGTTGCAGGTCAATTATCACAGCCCCAGGACATCGCTGCAGGTGTTCCCCAGGGCAGTGTCCTAGGCCCAACCATCTTAAGCTGCTTCATCAATGAACTTCCATCCAAAATAAGGTCTGAAATGGCGATGTTCGCTGATGACCACACAGTGTTCAGCGCCATTCACAGCTCCTCAGTTAATGAATCATTCCAAGCCTGCATGCAACAAGCTCTGGACGGCGTACAGCCTTGGGCTGATAAGCGGCAGGTACCGTTCTCACCACAGAAGTGCCAGGCAATTGACCTTCTACAACAAGCGAGAGTCTAACCACCACCGCTTGACATGCCATGGCATTACCATCGCCGAATCCCCCACCATCAACATCCTGGTCGTCATAATTGACAAGAAACTTAACTGAAACAGCCACATAAATACTGTGGCAACAAGACCAGGTCAGAGGCTATGTATTCTGCGGCGAGTGTCTCAGCTCCTTACTCGTCAAAAAGTTTCCACCATCTACAAGGCACAAGTAAGGAGTGTGATGGAATACCCTCCACTTTCCTGGATGAGTGCAGCTCCAACAAACTCAATAATGTCGACACCATCCAGGACAAAGCAGCCTGCTTGATTGGCAGCCATTCCACCACCTTAAACATTCATTCCCTCCTCCACTGGCGTAGCGTGGCTGCAGTGTGTACCATCTACAAGATGCACTGCAGCAACTTGCCTAGGCTTTTTCGGCACCACCTCTAAAACACGCGAACTCTACCACCTAGAAGGACAAGGGCAGTAGGTGCATTGGTACACCTCCACCTCCAAGTTCCCCTCCAAGTCACACACCATCCTGACTTGGAAATATATCGCTGATCATTCACCGTCGCTGTGTCAAAATCATGGAACACCCTATCCAACAGCACTGTGGCAGTACTTTCACTACACGAACTGCAGCGGTTCAAGGCAGCAGCTCACCACCACCTTCTGAAGGGCAACTAGGGATGGGCAATAAATGCTGGCCTTGCCAGCGATGCCCACATCCCATGATTTAATAATGAAAAAAGTAATTCTAGGCAGCCCTGGGAAATTAATTCGTGGATTTGAGGTGGAAGCAGTGCCATGTAGGCGAGTCCTATTTTTCCATCAGTGGGATCCTGCCATTTAGGAACATTTCTTTATTTTCAATGTCTTTACCCTGATGGCCTTGGATGGATTAAATCAGTGAACATGTTTGGGACAGTTCATTCTTTTCCATCTTTTATTCATTCCTTCTTTCTGTCATTTTGTCGACGTTTGTTATCAGTTTGAGTTCAATACGGGAAGATAAACTATGTTCTCTCTATTCTGTCCACGGTATTTTATGGGTGAATGAAATATTGCATATTCGCTCACTTTTAATTTAAAACTGTGTACAATAAGATGAGCTAGATTATGCTGCATTAATGTGATGTGGTGACAATGGTTCAATTAATCTGTTTGTTCAATGACTGTAATTAGCGCCAGTTACAGTGCGGCCTAATGATGTCACTCGGGAATTTCCCGCTGCTCTTAATAATGTGCTCCCTTCACTGCGTCCCCTCACACAGTCAGCGCGTTGCCCCCAGCACAAGTTCCACCAGTCACTCGCAGAAGGGAACGCATGGGTTTTACAACCAATATGGAAAGTTGGTTATTAGGTTTGCGGATAGAAAGAATAGCACAGAATATACAAACAATTTACTATCCCCTCCTGGCTGCTATTGGTTTTCCACGTAAGTATCTATGCCCAGATATTAATTCTATAACCCATGTTACACGGTAATATTATTCAGCTGTTTACCGTGGGCTACTAAGTTGTCAATGATATTCTGTGTTTAAAATTGTTGCATCTTTGTTAAGGCATGTATTGTTGTTTACAAATAATGACATGTACTCTGTACTCTTGGTGTCCCTGTTAAGTCTCTTTATCAAGTTTTTAAATCTATAGATCATGTTTTACTTAATTACTGTTCTTGTCATTCACTCCCTCCTCGCAGCAGTTGGTGTCCCTGTATACAGATCTTAATTCTGTAGACCATGTATTACTGTTCTTGCCATTCACTCCCTCCTTGCAGCAGTTGGCGCCCCTGGTGTGTCTCTGTATCCAGCTATTAATTCTGTCGACCATGTTTAACTGTGTTTCTCTCCTTGTCATTCACTCCCTCCTCGCAGCAGTTGGTGCCCCTGTATACAGATATTAATTCTGTAGACCATGTTTAACTGTATTATTGTTCTTGTCATTCACTCCCTCCTCGCAGCAGTTGGTGTCCTGGTGAGTCTCTGTATCCAGCTGTTAATTCTGTCGACCGTGTTTAACTGTGTTTCTCTCCATTTCATTCCCCATCCTATGCGCGCTGCTGTCAGCTCTTGATTCTGAAGGTGATATAATGTTACCCAATTTAAATGCTCTATATTCAACTCAAGCAAAATTATTGAAGTTGAATCTTTATTTAACG
The DNA here is from genome assembly GCF_052327205.1 of Somniosus microcephalus. Taxonomy (NCBI): domain Eukaryota; kingdom Metazoa; phylum Chordata; class Chondrichthyes; order Squaliformes; family Somniosidae; genus Somniosus; species Somniosus microcephalus. The sequence continues at coordinate 10,585,119 of NW_028225183.1, read as the reverse complement.
AATTTCAGTCTGCTATCTACACTGAATATTTCTATCAGATCAGAAGAATGCTGTCTTGGTTTAGGAGACTTCTCACGTAATGGCGAAAGTTTATTGACCAGAAACGTTAGCTCTGTTTTTCTCTCTCCTCAGATGCTGCCTGACCTGCTGACACATTTCCACCATTTTCTGTTTTTATTTGAGATTTCCAGTATCCGCAGTATTTTGCTGTTTTCACTTAATGATTGGTATGGTTATTACAGAGTCACAGGAGCAAATCCTGGCAGGTCACATCTATAACTTTAAATGCCTGAAATATCCGCTAATCATTCAGTTCCAGTCAATGTCTGCTTTCCCACCATCTCCAGTTCTGCACTCGTGGCTCTGCGTCTGCTGGTTAGAATAGGATTACAAGGATAATTTATAATCTCACAACATTTTCATTCAACCAGATTTCAATAATTTTATTTCCAATCTTAGTTTTGAATTTACAATATGATCCCATGCCCATCTGGCGCAGTTTAGTGGATCGGTCAGTGAGACATAGCGATATTCTCTATTGCCTCCTGCTGTACGTAAGGATAAACAATCCCAGCTGATTGTAACTGAAGTGCTGAGGATAAGAAAATCGTTTCATATTTTCCCGTCTAATATACACTGCACAAGTTGGAAAGCAACAGGTGAAAAAGTACAAGAATATATCTGTTCCTTGTGTGTTCAGATACTGTATAAAAGCATTCGGTGGCACTTTGTCTGTGGGTGAATTCGCCTGATTTCGATGTTAATAAATGTAATTAGTGGGACATTACCTGCTCAATGATCACTACTTATGATAATCCAGTGTCTATTCTTTGCAATGTTAATTAGAAAATCTCCCTTTCAATGAGATGCAATTTGTGTATTTCAACAAAAATGTAGAAAACTCAATTTGATGACTTCTGACAGCCCAGTATTCTTTATAACTGCAGTGAAATTCTATTTATTATCTTATCATCGTCATATTACACCCTTACATTTCAAATCCAATTGCCTGTAATTATTACATGCCGAGTTTGTAGTTTCTGTGTTTTGCTGTTGCATTTATTTTGAGTTCTCAATATAATGGATATTCTAACCAGGAGCAGGAATCCAAGCGGGATTTCCCCCTCCCTAACACAGGGGCACAGAAGCGAATTGCACCGCTATAAATCCTGACTGATCCCAGGACAAGAAGTCTTCTGGAGAGGTTCTGGTCCTTTGTGTCCCTGGTACCTCGGGCGATGCTCTTTTCTGCTGGGCTAAAGGTTGGTCTTTCATTTAATCTCTCATTGATCAAACATCCGTTACATTCATGTTGTATTTATCCGCATTTCATGTATTGATTCCACAATACATTCCCGATTATTCTTACAATGAACCCTGTATTCAGCTCCACAGGTAATAGAATTAGATTATCATTGAATGGCGCTAGTGAGTTGCAGATTTCATCCCGAATTCCAGCCTGATGTATAATTTCTGTTTACTTCCCTTTCTCACAGTGAACGTAGTGACGATTGTGATCCTGAGTCGGGGAAACTGCGGTCTCTCCAAATGTGTCACTCGCTACCTGGTTGCCATGGCAGCGGCGGATCTACTGGTCGTTATCTTCGATCTAATATTGAGGCAGATTCCCATTGTTTATAGGGAACAGTTTCTTTTCATGCAGTCTCTTCCCATGTGTAATATCCACGCCGTCCTGCTGTTCGCAGCCACAGATTGTTCTGTCTGGTTCACCGTCACTTTCACCTTTGATCGATTTGTGGCCATTTGTCATCAGAAGCTGAAAATTAAATATTGCACCGAGAAAACGGCGGCTGTGGTTCTGGGAACAGTGACTGTGCTGAGCGGTTTAAAGAACATTATGTGGTATTTTATGCTGCAAGATTGGTATGTGCTTATGAACGCCCCCTGGTTTTGTGCTGTCAGAAGCAACGTTTTGTTTTCACGGGTCTGGACAGCAATTGCGCTGCTTCATTATATTCTCACCCCGGGGGTCCCATTTGTGGTGATTCTGCTGCTCAATGCTGTCACCATCAGACACATTTTAGTGTCCAGCAGAGCCCGCAGGAGACTCCGGGGTCCCAGCAGCGGGGTTAGACCCAGAGACCCAGAGATGGAGAGCCGCAGGAAATCCATAATTATCCTGCTTATTATCTCGGGCAATTTCATCCTGTTATGGGTAGTATTTACCGTGATATCGATATTGATGCGACTCTGGTTTGCAGGGCCTGTGACTGTAAATTTTGCTCAACGGGTAATGGGAATTGGATTCATGATGCAGCTGCTGAGTTGCTGCACAAACACTGGGACTTATGCACTGACCCAGACTAAGTTCAGAGTTCAGTTGAAGAATATGGTGAAATATCCCTTTACTTTGATTGTAAAATTCATTAAAGGGTGAAAAGAAGTGGAGACTTTGCTGCCTGAGAGCTCACTGGGTAAGATATTTTGGTGAGCCGCTCGCCCCCGGGCCACGGGGCCGGTGATCGGGGATATTCACACACTCACTCATACAATGTCTACATTGGGCTTCCTGGGCGTGATATTGTGATGTGACGCTCGCCCCCGGGCCGTCCGCGGGGCCGGTGATCGGTGACAATCACACAACACTCACACACTGTCTACAGGTTGACCCTGAGCCTGATATTGTGGTGAGCCGCTCTCCCCCGGGCCGCCCGCGGGGCCAGTGATGGGGATATTAACATACTCACTCACACACTGTCTACACTCGGTTCACTTTGAAGGCCGCAGCCAACTGTCAGGCCACTCTGGAAAGGCACCAGTGCACTAGACAATGATGGCTTCCCCATGTGTGCCACCTAAAGCAGCGCAAAATCTCGCCCACATTAAGCTACCTCTGCACTGTTCGATCAAACACCTGCACGGGAGGTACAGAACGGGTTAGATACAGAAACATAGAAACATAGAAGATAGGAGCAGGAGTAGGCCATTCGGCCCCTCAAGCCTGCTCCGCCATTAAATGAGATCATGGCTGATCATCCAAATTCAGTACCCTGTCTCTGCTTTCTCCCCATTTCCCTAGATCCCTTTTTGCCTTAAAAAATATATCTAACTCCTTCTTGTGTATATTTCAAAAAGGGCCTCAGCTGCGTTCTGTGGTAGGGAATTCCACTGGTTCACCACTCTCTGGGTGAAAAAATACCTCATCCCTGTCGGAAATGGCTTATCCCTTATCCTTAGACTGTGACCCCTGGTTCTGGACTGCCGGGGACATACTTCCTGCATCTAGTCTGCCTAGTCCTGTTAGAATTTTATAAGCTTAAATGAGATCCCCTCTCATTCTTCTAAACTCTAGCGAACATAAGCCCAATCGACCCAATCTCTCATCATACATCATTCCTGCCATCCCAGGTATCAGTCTGGTGAATCTTCGCTGCACTCCCTCCATGGCAAGAACATCCTACCTCAGATAAGGAGCCAAAACTGCACATAATATTCAAGATGTGGTCACACCAATGCCCTGTACAACTGCAGCAAGACATCCTTGTTCCTGTACTCGAATCCTCTCGCTAAGTAGCCCAAGATAACATTTGCCTTCTTAAATACCTGCTGCTTCTGCTTGCTTACCTTCAGCGACTGGTGCACAAGGACACCCAGGTATCGTCGCACTTCCCGTTTTCCCAATCTATTGCATTTCAGATAATAACCTGCCTTCCTGTTTTTGCCATCAAAGTAGATAACCTCACATTTATCCACATTATACTTCATCTGCCATGCATCTGCCCAATCGCCGAACCTGTCCAATTCATACTGGAGATTCTCTGCACCCTCCTCACAGCACACACGGTCACCCAGCTTTGTGTTGTCTGCAAAATTGGAGATATTACATCTAGTTCTCTCGTCTAGATTATTAATATATATTGTGAATAGCTGGGGTCCTAGCATCGATCCATGTGATACTCTACTAGTCACTGCCTGCCACTTGGAAAAAGGCCCGTTTATTCCAACTCTTTCCTTCCTGTCTGCCAACCAGTCCTCTATCCAAGTCAGCACCTTACCCACAAATCCCATGGGCTTTAATGTTGCACGCTAAACTCTTATGCGGGACCTTAACAAAAGCTTTCTGAAAGTCCAAATACACCACATCCACTGATTCTCCCTTATATATTCTACCAGTTACATCCTCCAAAAATTCCAGTAGTTCAGTCAAGCACGATGTACATTTTGTAAATCCATGTTAACTTTGTCCGTTCTTGTCACTGTTTTCCAAGTGCTCTGCTGTTGTACCGTTTATAATGGACTCTAGCATTTCCCCACTACTGATGTCAGACTTAACGGTCTATAATTCCCGGTTTTCTCTCGACCAACTTTTTAAAATAGTGTTTAAATTAGCTACACTCCAATCCATGGGAACTGTGCCAGAGTCGATAGAATTTTGCAAGTTGACTAGCAATGCATCTAATATTTCTAGGGCCACTTCCTGAAGTACACTAGGATGTAACTTATCAGGCCCTGGTGATTTATCGGCCTGCAGTCAAGTCAATTTCCATAACACAAGTACTGATTTCATTCAATTCCTCCCTCTCATTAGATGCTATGTCCCTGACATTTCTGGGAGGTTATTTGTGTCCTTCATTGCGAAGACAGAACTGAAGTATGTATTTAATTGGGCTTCCATTTCTTTGTTCCCCATTATAAATTCCCCTGATTCTGACTGCAAGGGACCTACGCTTGACTTCAATAATATTTTTCTCTTTACATATCTGTAGAAGCTTTTACAATCAGTTTCTATGTTCACTGCAAGCTTACTCTCATATTCTATTTTCCCCCTCTTAATTAATCCCTTACTCCTCCTTTGCTGAATCATAAACAGTGTAGGGGGTGCTGGTAGGTTTGGTGCATGCGGCCAGTCAGTTATGCCCCTGGCTGTTTGTGAGCGGTTTGAATCACTCCCACGCCCCTGGGTTCTACACACTGGACTTAGGTACAGGCGGCGATACAGAAAAGACTCGAGTAGACAGGTGGTTTGGATGGAGGCAAAAACCAAGGTTTTATTGAAATAGAAATTAACACAATCTTATGAGAAGTTACTAATGTAACATTACAGGCAAATACAAATAAGTATACTTATCCAGGGAAGGGGAACGCATGGCACATCGAGGGAAAACAACTATCTTAACAATCCCCTTATCCTTATCCCACCCCCGATACCTAACTAGATTATATATGATGGGGCCAGAATTCATGCTCACCAATCAAAGATCTGCTGAATTCAAAACAGCGGTGGGGATTGGGGTTCGCTCTTTGCGCTCTCTGGAGCCTGCCATCATCACGTGGTCTCGGGGCGCTGCAAGGGCGTCGTCCAGGTACGAGTACCCCAAAGTTAATGTCTCTGTTTGGGTACTTTCCCTTGCAGTGATGATAGTTCTTCATCGGTCAGCAGTTCGACTTTGCATGAAGTTTGTTACAGGTCAGCTGGATTGAAGGCCCGATTATTCGAAACTTTTCTTCAATCATCTTCCCATCCGTCATCCCAATTCGACACGCCTCCTCACCTCATCGCCTCCAGCCTGGCCTGGCCTGGTTGGTCCGTGTCCGCCTGGTGCAATGCCGAGCGTTCCTGATGGAATGGGGAAAGGCACGGGCAGAGGCCAGGGGGTAAGCGAAGGACAGGGGAAGAGCAGCAGCCACGAGGGCGGGGAGGGGAGAGCCAGAGACAAGACAGAAGAGAGGAGAGTGAGATTGCTACCCGGGGCCTTCAGTTTTACTCCTTCGGATGGCCCTGATCTGAGCACCAAATCAGGATAGTTCTTTGTCCCAATCTTGGCGGGCTAATTTATATAATGGTAGCAATCTAAACTAAATGTTTTTCTATGGCCTGTAATTGCATCTACTGGCCTGGTTATCGATTTGTTTTTTTATTAATACATCTTCATGGCCCTGTTCAGCCTCGATGGCTTCCTTAACCTTTTCCCGATTATTTATGCAAACTGCTTGATGGCCTTAAGTATAGGCCTAACGGGTTTTAATCTGTCTCCGATTTGGCTTAATACATATTCAAAGTCCTGTCTGATTGCAAAATACAAAAGTCTCTCTTCACAGAAACTGCAGCTTTGGTTTCGATTTCTCCACAAGCTGCTTGAGCCACAGAGTCCAAGCTTTTAAATCTTACAGGCATTCGGCCACGAGGCGCGGAGGCCATCTTTGGGTATCCTTTTTTATAAAATTCCACGCAGGTCAATTTTATGAATAATAACCTTTGGGGAAATGTAGAAATTATGCGAATCTTACATCTCTCTTCATATTCTGTCTCTCTCCCTCTCTCTCCCTCTTTCTCCACAGTCTGTCTATCAGCCTCTCTCGCCAAAGTCGGTCTCCCTCCCGCACTCTCCACAGTCTGTCTCGCCCCCTCTGCATCCACAGGCTATTTCCCTCCCTCTCTCCACAGTTTGCCGCTCTCCCTCTCGCTCCACATTCTGTCTCTCTCCTTCTACCTCGCTCTGTCTCCACACTCTGTCTCATTCCCTCTGTCTCCACAGTCTGTCTCTCTCCCTCCATCCCAACAATCTGTCTCTCCCTCTCTCTTCAAAGTCTGTCTCTCTCATCCTCTCTCCACAGTCTGTCTCTATCCCTCTGTCTCCACAGTCTGTCTCTCTCCGCCTCTCTCCACAGTCTGTCTCACTCCCACTGTCTCTCACCCGCACCCTCCACTATCTGTCTCGTTCCCTCTGTCTCTAGTCTGTCTCTCTCCCTCCGTCTCAACAATCTGTCTCTCCCTCTCTCTTCAAAGTCTGTCTCTCTCCCTCTCTCTCCACAGTCTGTCTCTCTCCCTATGTCTCCACAGTCTGTTTCTCTCCCTCGCTCTCCACAATCTGTCTCTCTCCCTCTCTCTCCACAGTCTGCCTCTATCCCTCTCTCTCCACAGTCTATCTCTCTCCCTCGCTCTCCACAGATTTCCTCTCTCCCATCCCCTCTGCAGTCTGTCTCTCTCCCTCTCACTGCACAGCCTATCTCTCGCCCACTCTCCACAGTCTGTCTCACTTCCTCTCTCTCTACAGTATGTCAATCTCCCTCTTTCTCCACAGTCTGTCTCTCTCCCTCCAATTTCACAGTGTCTCTCTCTCCCTCTCTCTCACCACAGTCTGTCTCTCCCCCTCTGTCTCCACAGTATATCTCTCTCCCTGTCTCTCCACAGTCTGTCTCTCTCCCGCACTCTCCCCAGTCTGTCTCTCTCCCTCTCTCTCCACCGTCTGTCTCTCTCCCTATGTCCCAACAGTCTGTTTCTCTCCCTCGCTCTCCACAATCTGTCTCTCTCCCTCTCTCTCCACAGTCTGCCTCTATCCCTTTCTCTCCATAGTCTGTCTCTCTCCGCCTCTCTCCACAGTCTGTCTCACTCCCTCTGTGTCTCTCCCGCACCCTCCACTATCTGTTTCGCTCCCTCTGTCTCAAAAGTCTGCCTCTCTCCCTCTCAATCCACAGTCTGTCTCTGTCCCCCTCTCTCCACAGTATGTCTCTCTCCCTCTCTCTCCACATTATGTCTCTCTCCCTCTCTAGCCACAGTGTATCTCTCTCCCTCTCTCTCCACAGTCTATCTGTCTCCCTCTCTCTCCACAGTCTTTCTCTCTCCCTCTCTCTCCACAGTCTTTCTCTCTCCCTCTCTCTCCACAGTCTGCCTCGCTTCCACTCTCTCAACAGTCTGCCTCTATCCCACACTCTCCACAGTGTGTCTCTCGCCCAGACACACCACAGGCTCTCTCTCTCCCTCACTCCACAGTCTGTCTTCCTCCCTCTCTCTCCACAGGCTGTCTCGCTCCCTACTGTCCACAGTCTGCCTCTCTCCCTCTCTCTGCACAGTCTATCTCTATTCAACACTCTGCACAGTTTGTCTCATTCCCTCTCGCTCCACAGGCTTTCTCTCCACCTCTGCCTCCTCAGCCTATCACTCTCCCTCTGCTTCCACAGTCTGTGTCTCTAAACTCTCTCCACAGTCTGTCTCTCTCCGGCTTTCTTCACAGACTGCCTCTCTCCTTCTCTCTCCTGTCTGTCTCTCTCCCTCTCTATCCAGTGTCTTCCACTCTCACTCTGTATCCACCGTCTGTCTCTCTCACACTCCCTAACCGTCTATCTCTCTCCCTCTCCCTGCACAGTCTGTCTCACACACTCTGTCTCCATAGTCTGTCTGTCTAACGCTCTCTCCACAGCCTGTCTCTCTCCCACTCACTTTGCAGTCTGTCACTCTCTGCCATGTCTCCACAGTCTGGCTCACTCCCTCACACCCCACAGTCTGTCCCCTTCCCTCTCTCTCCAAAGTCTGTCTCTTTCCCTCTCTCTCCACAGTCTGTCTCTCTCCCTCTCTCGCCACATGCTATCCCTCTTTCCCTCTCTCCACAGACTGTCTCTCCCCCTCTGCCTCCTCAGTCTGTGTCTCTCCCTCTGTCTCCACAGCCTGCCTCTCTCCCTCTCTCTCCGCAGTCTATCTCTCTCACTCTCTCTCCTCAGACTGTCTCTCTCCCTCTGTCTCCACAATCTGTCTCTCTCCCTCTCACACCAGAGTCTGCCTCTCTCCTTTTCTCTCTAGAGTCTGTTTCTTTCCCGCACTCTCCACAGTCTGTCTCTCTCCCTATCTCCCCACAGTCTGCCCCCTCCCTCTCTCTCCGCAGTCTGTCTCTCTCCCGCAGTCTCTACAGTCTGTCTCTCTCCCTCTCTCTCCACAGTCTGTCTCTCTTCCGATCTCTCCACAGTCTGTTTCTCTCCCTCGCTCTCCACAATCTGTCTCTCTCCCTCTCTCTCCACAGTCTGCCTCTATCCCTCTCTCTCCACAGTCTTTCTCTCTCCCTCTCTCTCCACAGTCTGCCTCTATCACTCTCTCTCCACAGTCTGTCTCTCTCCCTCTCTCTCCACAGTTTGTCTCTCTCCCTCTGTCTCCACAGTCTGCCTCTCTCCCGCACTCTCCACTATCTGTCTCGCTCCCTGTGTCTCAAATGTCTGCCTCTCTCCCTCTCTCTGCACAGTCTGTCTCTATCCCTCTCTCTCCACAGTCTGTCTCTCTCCCTCTCTCTCCACATAATGTCTCTCTCCCTCTCTCTCCACAGTCTATCCCTCTCCCTCTCTCTATACCGTCAGTCTCTCTCCCTCTCTCTCCACAGGCTGTCTCGCTTCCTCTCTCTCAACAGTCTGCCTCTATCCCACACTCTCCACAGCCTGTCTCTCTCCCTCGCTCTCCAAAATCTATCTCTCTTCATCTCTCTCTACATTATGCCTCCCTCCCCCTCTCTTCACAGATATCTCTCTCCCACATTCTCCGAAGTCTGTCTCTCTCCCGCACTCTCCATAGTCTTTCTCCCTCCGTCTCTCTCCACAGGCTATCTCGCTCCCTACTCTCCACAGTCTGCCTCTCTCCCTCTCTCATACAGTCTATCTCTCTCCCGCACTCAGCACAGTTTGTCTCACTCCCTCTCCCTCCACAATCTGTTTCTCTATCCCTCTCTCCACAGGCTTTCTCTCCAATTCTGCCTCCTCAGTCTGTCACTCTCCCTCTCCCTCCACAGTCTGTCTCTCTCCGGCTCTCTCCACAGCCTGCCTCTGTCCTTCTCAATTCAATTTAATTCAATTCCAATCGCTTTATTGGCATGACAAGGTACATCTTATGTTGCCAAAGCATCGAAAAACATTCAGGTTGTACACAAAAATACAGATCTATCCATACAGTGTACAAACAGATATATCCCTGAGTGTATAAATATACATTCATATAATTTTTATATACTCTTTTCTCATATTTAGTGGTTGTCCCTCTGTTTATGGCTAGCTGTAACATAGTGTGCCGCTACTGTTACACAGTTTCTCTCTTCCCCGAGTAGGTATGTGAGTTTTAGGTCGTCATTCAAATTTCTGAATTCCGGGAATATTTTTGTGAATTTTGGTTAGAAATTCTCACTTATGCCCTGATATTTTCTACACGCTGTGAGGAAGTGCATCTCTGTCTCCACCAACCCTGACTGCAGTGAGAGCATATCCTGTCCTCTCTAGGTAGCCGGGTCTTCCTGTGTCTAAATTTTTCGATTGCCAGGCTATGCTCTCTCCTGCCTGTCTCTCTCCCTCTCTATCCAGTGTCTTCCACTCTCACTCTGTATCCACCGTCTGTCTCTCTCACACTCTCTAACCGTCTATCTCTCTCCCTCTCCCTGCACAATCTGTCTCACACCCTCTGTCTCCACAGTCTGTCTGTCTAACACTCTCTCCACAGCCTTTCTCTCTCCCTCTCACTTTACAGTCTGTCACTCTCTCCCATGTATCCACAGTTTGGCTCTCTCCCTTACTCCCGACAGTCTGTCCCCTTCCCTCTCTCTCCACAGTCTGTCTCTTTCCCTTTCTCTCCACAGTCTGTCTCTCTCCCTCTCTCACCACAGTCTATCCCTCTTTCCCCCTCTCCACAGACTGTCTCTCCCCCTCTGCCTCCCCAGTCTGTGTCTCTCCCAATTCCAATTCAATTCCAATTCAAATGCTTTATTGGCATGAAAGTTTACAGAGAACCATATTGCCAAAGCTTACATAGCAAAAAGGTACAGTTTTCCAACTTTCTGTAGGTGTCAATCGATTTGACATTTGTTGGGTACATACAATATTACTTTTAACAATATTAATTTTAAACAGTCTTACTTTTAAACAGTCCTCAGGTTGTGACATGTTGTTACATATTTGGCCCCAAGGTATGGTCTGTCTCCACATGATGTCTCTCTCCCTCTCTCTCCACAGTCTATCCCTCTCTCTCCACAATCTATCCCTCTCCCTCTCTCTATACAGTCTGTCTCTCTCCCTCTCTCTCCACAGTCTGTCTCGCTTCCTCCCACTCAACAGTCTATCTCTCTCCCACATTCTCCACAGTCTGTCTCTCTCCCACACTCTCCACAGTTTTTCTCCCTCCCTCTCTCTCCACAGGCTGTCTCTCTCCCTCACTCCACAGTCTGTTTCCCTCCCTCTCTCTCCACATGCTATCTCGCTCCCTACTCTCCACAGTCTACCTCTCTCCCTCTCTCTCCACAGTCTATCTCTCTCCCGCACTCTGCACAATTTGGCGCACTCCCTCTCTCTCCACAGGCTCTTTCCCTCTCTCCACAGCCTTTCTCTCCACCTCTGCCTCCTCAGCCTGTCACTCTCCCTTTGCCTCCACATTCTGTGTCTCTCCGGCTCTCTCCACAGCCTGCCTCTCTCCTTCTCTCTCCTGTCTGTCTCTCTCCCACTCTATCCAGTGTCTTCCACTCTCACTCTGTATCCAACGTCTGTCTCTCTCACACTCTCTAACCGTCTATCTCTCTCCCTCTCCCTGCACAATCTTTCTCACACCCTCTGTCTCCACAGTCTGTCTGTCTAACGCTCTCTCCTCAGCCTTTCTCTCTCACTCACATTTTACAGTCTGTCACTCTCTCCCATGTCTCCACAGCCTAGCTCTCTCCCTCACTCCCCACAGTCTGTCCAATTCCCTCTCTCTCCACATTCGGTCTCTTTCCCTCTCTCTCCACAGTCTGTCTCTCTCGCTCTCTCGCCACATTCTGTCCCTCTTTCCCTCTCTCCACAGACTGCCTCTCCCCCAATGCCTCCTCAGTCTGTTTCTCTCCCTCTGCCTCCACAGCCTGCCTCTCTCCCTCTCTCTCCACAGTCTATCTCTCCCACTCTCTGTCCTCAGACTGTCTCTCTCCCTCTGTCTCCACAATCTGTTTCTCTTCCTCTCACACCAGAGTCTGTCTGTCTTTCTCTCTCTCACTCAACCGTCTGTCTCTCACCGTCTTTCTCCACAGTCTATCCCTCTCCTTATGTCTCTAGAATGTCTCCAACTCACTCTATCCACAGTCTCTCCCTCTCACAGTCCCTTCTCAATCTGTCTCTCTCCCTCATTCTACAATGTCTTTAAATCCCCCTCTATCTCCACAGCCTTGCTGTCTCCCTCTCTCTCTAAAGACTGTCAATCTCCCCCAGTCTACACAATCTCTCTCTCTCCCTCTGTCTCAACATTCCGTCACTCTCCCTACTTCTGCACTGTCTGCCTCTCTCCATCTCTCCACAGTCTGTCTCTCTCCATCTCTCCGCAGTCTGTCGCTCTCCCTCTGTCTCCACAGTCTGTCACTCTAACTCGGTCTTCACATTCAGTCTCACCCTCTGTCTCCACTCTCTGTATCTCTCCCTCCCTCTCCACAATCTGTCGCTCTCCAAACCTCTCCACATTCTATCGCTCTTCCGCTCTTCCGCAGTCTGTCTCTCTCCCTCTCCCTCCAGAGTCAGCATCTCTGCCTCTCCCTCAACAGTCTGTCTCTCCCTCTCTCTCCACTGTCTGCCACTCTACATCGGTCTCCACAGTCTGTCTCTCTCCCTCTCTCTCCACTGTCTGTCTCTCTCCCTCTCTCTCCAATGTCTGCCTCTCTCCACAGTCTGCCTCTCTCCACTGTCTGTCTCTCCCCCTCTCTCGCCACAGTCTGTCTCTCTCCCAAACTCTCCACAGTCTGCCTCTCTCCCACTCTCTCAACAGTCTGTCTCCCTACCACACTCTCCAGGGTCTGTCTCTCTCCCACACTCTTCACAGTCTGTTTCCCACCCTCTCTCTCCACAGTCCGTCTCTCTCCCTCGCTCTCCACAGTCTGTCTCTCTCCCTCTCTCTCCACAGTCTGCCTCTCTCCCTCTCTCTCCATAGTCTGTCGCCCTCCCTTTTTCTCCAAAGTCTGTCCCTTTCCCTCTCTCTCCTCAGTCTGTCTCTCTCCCTCTCTCCAAAGTCTGTCTCTCTTTCCCTCTCTCCATACTCTGTCTCACCACTTCTCCCTCCTCAGTCTGTCAATCTCCCTCTACCTCCACAGTTTGTGTCTCTCCCTCTCGCTCCACAGTCTATCTCTCTCCCTCTCTCTCCACAGTCTTCCTCTCTCCCTCTCTCTCCACAGTCTGTCTCTCTCTCTCTCCCCACCGGCCATCTCTCTCCCTCTCTCTGCACAGTGTGTCTCTCACCCTCTATCTCCGCAGTCCATTTCTCTCCACAGTCTGCCGCTTTCCCTCTCTCTCCACAGTGTATCTCTCTCCAACTCTCTCCAAAGTCTGGCTGTATCCCGCTCTCCCCACAGTTTCCCTCTCTAAGTCTGTCTCCACAATCTGTCTCATCCCTTCTCTCTCCTCAGCATTTCTCTCTACATCTGTCTCCAGTCTGTCTCCCTCCCTTTTTCCTCACAGTCTTTCTCTCTCCCGCTTTCTCAGCAGATTGTCTCTCTCCATCTCTCCCCAGTCTGTCTCTCTCCCTCTGTCTCCAAAACCTGTCTCTCTCCCTCTCTCTCCGCTGTCTGTCTCTTTCCCTCTCTCTCCGCAGACTGTCAATCTCCCTCTGACTCCACAATCTGTTTCTCACCCTCTCACCCCAGATCCTCTCAGTCTCTCTCTCTCATCCGTCAGTCTCTCACCCTTTTTCGCCATATTCTATCCATTTCTTTATGACTCCACAATGTCTGCAACTCACTCTATCCACAGTCTGTCCCTCATACGACAAATTCTTTAAAGCTCACTCTGTCTCCAGAGCCTTGCTGTCTCCCTCTCTCTCTCTACAGTCTGTCTCTCACTCTTCCCCACAGTATATCTCTCTCCCTCTCTCTCCACAGTCTTATACTCTCCATCTGTCTCCACAGTCTGTCACTCTCACTCTGTCTCCAAAGTCTGTCGCTCTCCATTTCTCTATACAGTCTGGCTCCCTCCCTACTTCTGCACTGTCTGTCTCCCTCCATCTGACTCCACAGTATGTCTCTCTCCATCTGTCTCCAGAGTCAGACTCTCACCCTGTCTCTCCACAGTCCTTCTCTCTGCCTCTCTCTGCAGTCTGTCTCTCTCCTTCTCTCTCTGCATTCTGTCTCCCTCGCTCTCTCACCAAAGTCAATCCGTCTAACTCACTCTCCACGGTCTGTCTCCCTCCCTCTCTCCCCACAGCCTGTCAATCTCCCTCTATCTCCACAGTCTGTCTCTCTACCTCTCTCTCCAGTCTGTCTCTCTCCATTTCTCGACAATCTGTCTCTCTCACTCTCTCTCCACAGTCTGTCATTCTCCCTCTCTCTCCTCAGTCTCTATCCCTCCCTCTTTCCATTGCCTTTCTCAGTCCCTCTCGCTCAGCAGTCTGTCTCTCTCTCTTTCTCCACAGTCTTTCTCTCCCTCTCTCCCCAATCTGTCTCTCTCCCTCACTCTCCACAGTCTGTCTCTCTCCCTATATCTCCACAGTCTGTTTCTCTGCCTCTCTCTCTCCACAGTCCTTCTCTCTCCCTCTCTCTCCAAACACTGTCACTCTCCATCTCTCTACACAGTCTGTCTATCTCCCTCTGTACCCACAGTCTGTCTCTCGCTCCATCACTCGACAGTCTATCTCTCTCCCTTGTCTCCATAGTCTGGCTCGCTCCCTGTCACTTCCCAGTCTGTCTCTCTCTCCCGCTGTCTACATAATCTGTTTCTTTAATTTATTCTCCAGCATCTCTCGCGCCCTCTCTCTGCACAATGTATCTCTCTCACTCTCCCTCCACAGTTTGTCTCTCCCCGTCTCTCTCCACAATTTTCGTCTCTCACTTTGTCACCACTGTCTGTTGGTCTCACTCAGTCTCCACAGTCTGTCTCTCTCCCTCTGTTTCCACATTCTTTCGCACTCCCTCTGTCTCAACAGTCTGTTTCGCTACCACTGTCACCACAGGCTTTCTCTCTACCTCGGTCTCCACAGTCTGTCTCTCTCCATCTCTCTCCACATTCTGTCTCTCTCCCGCTCCCTCTGCAGTCTGTCTCTCTCCCTCCCTCTCCAGAGATTTTTTCTCTCTCTCTCTCTCCAATGTCTGTCTATCTCCCTCAGTCTCCACAGTCTGTCTCTCTCCCTGTCTCTCCACAGTCTGTCATTCTACCTCTCTCTCCAGTGTCAGTCTCTCTGCCTCTCTCTCCACAGTCAGTCTATCTCTCCCTCTCCCTCCACAGTCTTCCTCTCTCATTGTCTCCACTGTCGTCCTCTCCCCCTCTCTCTCCTCAGCCTTTCTCTCTCCCCCTTTCTCCAGCCCGTCTCCCTCCCTCTGCACAGACTGTCACTCTCCCACTATCTCCACAGTCTGTCATTCTCCCTCGCTCGCCACAGTCAGTCTCTCTCCATCTCTCCACGGTCTGTCTCTCTCGCACTTTCTACAAATTCTGTCTCTATTCCTCTCTTTCTTCAGTCTGTCTCTCTCCCTCTCCCTCCAAAGTCAGTCCCTCTCCCTCTGCCTCTGCAGTCTGTCTCTCTCCTTTTCTATCCGCAGTCTGTTTCCCTCTCGCTGTCTATAAAGTCTGTCTCACTCCCTCTGTCTCAACAGTCTATCTCTCTTCCTCTCTCTCCACAGTCTGCCTCTCTCCTTCTCTCATCCACAGCTGGTCTTCCTCCCTCTGTCTCTCGCTCTCTGTCACCACGGTCTGTCTCTCTACATCACTCTCCTCAGTCTGTCTCTCTGCTTCTCTCTCCAATGTCTGTCTGTATCACTCTGTCACCAATGTCTGTCTCTCTCCATTTTTCCCCACAGTCTGTCTCCCACTCTCTGTCTCCACAGTATAAATATCTCCCTCTCGCTGAAAATCTGTCTATCTCCCTCTTTCTCCACATTCTGCATCCCTCCCTCTGTCTCCACAGTCAGACTCTCTAACTCTCGCTCCACAGTCTGCCTCTCTCCCTTTTACTACACAGCCTGTATCTCTCCCTCTCTCTCTATAGCCTGTCTCTCTCCCACTCTCTCCACGGTCTGTCTGTCTCTCTCACTCTCCAGAGCCTGTCACTCTCCCTCTATCTCCACAATCTGTCTCTCTCCCTCTATCTCCACAGTCTGTCTCTATCCCTCGCTCTCCACAGTCTGTCTCTCTCCATCTCTGCACAGTCTGTCTCTCTCCCTCTCTCTCCACTCTCTGTCTCTCTCCATCTCTCCGCAGTCTGTCTCCCTCCCTCAATCTTCGCTGTCTGGCACTCTCCTCCTTTCTCCACAGTCTGTCTCCCTCTCTCTATCTCCACAGTCTGTCTCTATCCACCGTCAGTCTCCCTCCCTCTATCTCCACAGTCTGTCTCTCTCCCTCTATCTCCCCAATCTGTCTCTCTCACTCTCTCCCCACAGTCTGCCTCTCCATCTCTCCACAATCTGTTTTTCTCCCGCTCTCTTCACAGACTGTCTCTCTCCATCTGTCTCCACCGTCTGCCTCTCTCCCTCGCTCTCCTCAGCCTTTCTCACTCACTCTGTCTCCAGTCTATATCGCTCCATTTCTCTCCACAGTCTTTCTCTCCCCCTCTCTCTCAACAGTCTGTCTCTCTCCCTCTGTCTCAACTGTCTGTCTCTCTCCCTCTCTCTCCACAGTCTCTATCTCTCCCTCTCTCTTCACAGACTGTCTCTCTCCATCTGTCTCCACAGTCTGTCACTCTCACTCTGTCTCCAAAGTCTGTCGCTCTCCATTTCTCTATACAGTCTGGCTCTCACCCTACTTCTGCACTGTCTGTCTCCCTCCATCTGACTCCACAGTATGTCTCTCTCCATCTGTCTCCAGAGTCAGACTCTCACCCTGTCTCTCCACAGTCCTTCTCTCTGCCTCTCTCTGCAGTCTGTCTCTCTCCTTCTCTCTCTGCATTCTGTCTCCCTCGCTCTCTCACCAAAGTCAATCCGTCAAACACACTCTCCACAGTCTGTCTCCCTGCCTCTCTCCCCACAGCCTGTCAATCTCCCTATATCTCCACAGTCTGTCTCTCTACCTCTCTCTCCAGTCTGTCTCTCTCCATTTCCGGACAATCTGTCTCTCTCACACTCTCTCCACAGTCTGTCATTCTCCCTCTCTCTCCTCAGTCTGTATCCCTCCCTCTTTCCATTGCCTTTCTCACTCCCTCTCGCTCAGCAGTCTGTCTCTCTCTCTTTCTCCACAGTCTTTCTCTCCCTCTCTCCCCAATCTGTCTCTCTCCCTCTCTCTCCACAGTCTGTCTCTCTCCCTATATCTCCACAGTCTGTTTCTCTGCCTCTCTCTCTCCACAGTCCTTCTCTCTCCCTCTCTCTCCAAACACTGTCACTCTCCATCTCTCTGCACAGTCCGTCTATCTCCCTCTGTACCCACAGTCTGTCTCTCGCTCCATCACTCGACAGTCTATCTCTCTCCCTTGTCTCCATAGTCTGGCTCGCTCCCTGTCACTTCCCAGTCTGTCTCTCTCTCCCGCTGTCTACATAATCTGTTTCTTTAATTTATTCTCCACCATCTCTCGTGCCCTCTCTCTGCACAATGTATCTCTCTCACTCTCCCTCCACAGTTTGTCTCTCCCCGTCTCTCTCCACAATTTTCGTCTCTCACTTTGTCACCACTGTCTGTTGGTCTCACTCAGTCTCCACAGTCTGTCTCTCTCCCTCTGTTTCCACATTCTTTCGCTCTCCCTCTGTCTCAACAGTCTGTTTCGCTACCACTGTCACCACAGGCTTTCTCTCTACCTCGGTCTCCAAAGTCTGTCTCTCTCCATCTCTCTCCACATTCTGTCTCTCTCCCGCTCCCTCTGCAGTCTGTCTCTCTCCCTCCCTCTCCAGAGATTTTTTCTCTCTCTCTCTCTCCAATGTCTGTCTATCTCCCTCAGTCTCCACAGTCTGTCGCTCTCCCTGTCTCTCCACAGTCTGTCATTCTACCTTTCTCTCCAGTGTCAGTCTCTCTGCCTCTCTCTCCACAGTCAGTCTATCTCTCCCTCTCCCTCCACAGTCTTCCTCTCTCATTGTCTCCACTGTCGCCCTCTCCCCCTCTCTCTCCTCAGCCTTTCTCTCTCCCCCTTTCTCCAGTCCGTCTCCCTCCCTCCCTCTGCACAGACTGTCACTCTCCCACTATCTCCACAGTCTGTCATTCTCCCTCGCTCGCCACAGTCAGTCTCTCTCCATATCTCCACGGTCTGTCTCTCTCTCACTTTCTACAAATTCTGTCTCTATTCCTCTCTTTCTTCAGTCTGTCTCTCTCCCTCTCCCTCCAAAGTCAGTCCCTCTCCCTCTGCCTCTGCAGTCTGTCTCTCTCCTTTTCTATCCGCAGTCTGTTTCCCTCTCGCTGTCTATAAAGTCTGTCTCACTCCCTCTGTCTCAACAGTCTATCTCTCTTCCTCTCTCTCCACAGTCTGCCTCTCTCCTTCTCTCATCCACAGCTGGTCTTCCTCCCTCTGTCTCTCGCTCTCTGTCACCACGGTCTGTCTCTCTACATCACTCTCCTCAGTCTGTCTCTCTCCTTCTCTCTCCAAAGTCTGTCTGTATCACTCTGTCACCAATGCCTGTCTCTCTCCATTTTTCCCCACAGTCTGTCTCCCACTCTCCGTCTCCACAGTATAAATATCTCCCTCTCGCTGCAAAGTCTGTCGATCTCCCTCTTTCTCCACATTCTGCATCCCTCCCACTGTCTCCACAGTCAGACTCTCTAACTCTCGCTCCACAGTCTGCCTCTCTCCCTTTTACTACACAGCCTGTATCTCTCCCTCTCTCTCTATAGCCTGTCTCTCTCCCACTCCCTCCACAGTCTGTCTGTCTCTCTCTCTCTCCAGAGCCTGTGACTCTCCCTCTTTCTCCACAGTCTGTCTCTATCCCTCTCTCTCCACCGTCAGTCTCCCTCCCTCTATCTCCACAGTCTGTCTCTCTCCCTCTATCTCCCCAATCTGTCTCTCTCACTCTCTCCCCACAGTCTGCCTCTCCATCTCTCCACAATCTGTTTCTCTCCCACTCTCTCCACAGACTGTCTCTCTCCATCTGTCTCCACCGTCTGCCTCTCTCCCTCGCTCTCCTCAGCCTTTCTCACTCACTCTGTCTCCAGTCTATATCGCTCCATTTCTCTCCACAATCTTTCTCTCCCCCTCTCTCTCAACAGTCTGTCTCTCTCCCTCTGTCTCAACTCTCTGTCTCTCTCCCTCTCTCTCCACAGTCTCTATCTCTCCCTCTCTCTTCACAGTCTGTCTCTCTCCATCTCTCCACAATCTGTCTCTCTCCCGCTCTCTCCACAGCCAGCCTCTCCCACTCTCTCTCCTCAGCCTTTCTCACTCACTCTGTCTCCAGTCTATATCCCTCCATTTCTCTCCACAGTCCTCCTCTCTCCCTCTCTCTCAATAGACTGTCGCTCTCCCAGTCTTTCCACAGTCATTCTCTCTCCATCTCTCTCCACAACCTGCCTCTCTCTCTCTGCATCCACTGTCTGTCTCTCTACCTCAGTCTCCACATTCAGTCTCCCCCCTCTCTGCAGTCTCTCTCTCTCTCTCTCTCTCTCTCTCTCCAGAGCCTGTCCCTCTCCCTCTATATCCACAGTCTGTCTCTCTCCCTCTCTCTCCACAGTCTGTCTCTCTCTCCCTCTCTCTCCACAGTCTGTCTCTCTTCCTCTGTCTCAACAGTCTGTCTCTGTCCTTCTCTCTCCACAGTCTGTCACTCTTCCTCTGTCTCCACAGTCTGTCTCTCTCCTTCTCTCTCCACAGTCTGTCTCCCTCCCTCAGTCTACAAAATATTTCTCTCTCCCTCTTTCAACACGGTTTCTCTCTTGAACACTCTCTCCACAGTCTGTCTCTCTTCCTCTGTCTCCACCGTCTTCTCTCTCCCTCTCCCTCCAGAGTCTGTCACTCTCCTTCTCTCTCCAAAGTCAATTTCTCTTCCTCTCTCTCCACAGTCTGTCTCTCTTGCTCTCGCACCACGTTCTATCTCTCTCCCTGTCTCATCAGTCAGTCACTATAACTCTCTCTCCACAGTCTGTCTCTCTCGCTCTCTCTCCTAAGTCTGTCCCCCTCCCTCTCTCTCCACAGTCTGTCTCTTTCCGTCTCTCTCCACAGTCTGTCTCTCTCCCTCTCTCTCCCCAGTCTGTCCCTCTTTCCCTCTCTCCACTGACTGTCTCTCCCCCTCTGCCTGTGTCTCTCCCTCTCTTTCCACCGTCTATCTCTCTCCGAATCACTCCAGAGCCTGCCTCTCTCCCTCTCTCTGCACAGTCTATCTCTCTCCCACTGTCACCAAAGTCTGTCTCTCTACCACTATATCCACAGCCTGTCTCTCTCCCTCTCTATCCCCAGTCTGTCTCTCTCCCTCTCAATCCACAGTCTTCCTCTCGCTCTGTCTCCACAGTCTGTCTCAACACTCTCTCTCCACCGTCTATCAAACTCCCTCTCTCTGCACAGTCTGTCTCTCACCCTCTGTCTCCGCAGTCTGTCTGTCTCCCGTTCTCTCCACAGCCTGTCTCTCTCCCTCTCGCGTTACTGTCTGTCTCTCTCTCCCTTGTCGCCACAGCCTGTCTCTCTCAATATGTCTCAATATACTCTCTCTCACTCTCTCTCCAGATTCATTCTCTCTTCACTCTATCCGAAGCCTGTCTCTCACCCTCTGCCTCCACAGTCCATCTCTCTCCACAGTCTGTCTCTCTTGCTCTATCTCCACAACCTGTCTCTCTCCCTCTCTCTCCACAATTTGTCTCTCTCCCTCTCTCTCCACAGTCTATCTCTCTACCTCTATCTCCAAAGTCTGTCTCTCTCCCTCTCTCTCTGCAGTCTCTCTGTCCCTCTCTCTCTCTCAACCATCTGTCTCTCCCCTCTTTCTCCACAGTCTATCCCTCTCCTTATGGCTCCACAATGTCTCCAACTCTCTCTATCCACAGTCTCTCCCTCTTAATGTCCCTTCTCAATCTGTATCTCTCCCTCATTCTACAAAGTCTTTAAAGCTCCCTCTATCTCCACAGCCTTGCTGGCTCCCACCTCTCTCTCTACAGACTGTCTCTCTCCCTCAGTCTACACAATCTCTCTCTCTCCCTCTGTCTCATCATTCCGTCTCTCTCCCACTCTCTCCACAGTTTGCCTCTCTCCCTCTTCCTCCACAGTATATCTCTCTCCCTGTCTCACCATAGTCTGTCACTCTCCCTCTGTCTCCACAGTCTATCTCTCTCACTCTGCCTTCAAAGTCTGTCTCTCTCCCTTTCTCTATACAGTATGTGTCTCTCCCTCTGTCTCCGCAGTCTGTTTCTCTGCCTCTCTCCCTCTACAGTCCTTCTCTCTCCCTTCTCTCGCCAAACAATGTCACTATCCCTCTCTCTACACCGTCTGTAACTCTCTCTCTGTACCCACAGTCTGTCTCTCGCCCCATAACCCGACAGTCTGCCTCTGGCCCTTGTCTCCATAGTTTGGCTCGCTCCCTGTCTCTCCACAGTTTGTCTCTGTCTCCCTCTGTCTACAAAACCTGTCTCTCTAATTTTCTCTCCAGCGTCTCTCTCCCTCTCTCCCCACGGTATTTCCCTCTCTCTCTCCCCACAGTCTGTCTCTCTACCGCACTCTCCACAGTCTTTCTCTCTCTCTCTCCGCACAGTCTGTCTCTCTCCCTCTCTCCCCACAGTCTTTTTCTCTCTCGCTCTCCCCACAGTCTGTCTCTCTCCCGCACTCTCCACAGTGTTTCTCTCTCTCTTTCTCCCCACAGTCTGCCTCTCTCCCTCTCTCCCCACAGTCTTTCTCTCTCTCTTTCTCCCTACAGTCTGTCTCTCTCCCTCTCTCCCCACAGTCTTTCTCTCTCTCTCTGCCCACAGTCTGTCTCTCTCCCTCGCTCTCCACAGTCTGCCTCTCACGCTCTTTCTCCACAGTCTGTCTCTCTCCCTCTCTCTCCATAACCTGCCTCTCTCCCTCTCTCTCCACAGTCTGTCTCTCTCCCTCTCTCTCCACAGTCTATCTCTCTCCATATCTCCCCACATTCTGCCCCCTCCCTCTCTCTCCACAGTCTGTCTCTTTCCCTCTCTCTCCACTGTCTTTCTCTCTCCCTCTCGCTTCAAAGTCTGTCTCTCTTTCCCTCTCTCCACAGTCTGTCTCTCCCCATCTGCCCACTCAGTCTGTCAATCTCCCTCTGCCTCTCCAGTCTGTGTCTCTCCCTCTCTCTCCACAATCTGTCTCTCTCCCACTCTGTTTGCAGTCTGTCTCTCTCCCTCTCCCTCTCTCCACAGTCTGTCTCTCTCCCTTTCTCTCCACAGTCTTCTCTCCCCCATACCCTCTACAGTCTGTGTCTCTCCTTCTCTCTCCAAAATATGTGTGTACCACACTGTCTCAAAAGTCTGTCTCTCTCCCTCTTTCTCCACTGTCTGTCTCCCTCCCTCTGTCTCCACAGTCTGTCTCTCTCCCTCTCTCTCCACAGTCTTCCTCTCTCCTTCTCTCTCCATAGTCTGGTTCTCTCCCGCACTCTCCACAGTCTGCCTCTCTCCCTATCTATCCACAGTCTGCCCCTCTCCCTCTCTCTCTACTGTCATTCTCTCTGCCGCACTCTCCACAGGCTGTCTCTCTCCCCTCTCTCCACAGTCTGCCTCTCTCCCTCTCTCTGCACAAGACATCCTTGTTCCTGTACTCGAACCCTCTTGCTATGGAGGCCAACATACCATTTGCCTTCTTAACCACCAGCATGCTTCCCTTCAGCGACTGTTGCACAAGAACACCCAGGTCTCTTTGCACTGCCCCTTCTCACAATGTATTGCCATTCAAATAATTATCTGCCATCCTGTTTTTGCCACCAAAGTGGATAACCTCACATTTATCAAGATTTTAGTGCATTTGCCATGTTTCTGTCCAATCATCCAAACTGTCCAAATCGTACTGGAGTTTCACGACATCCTCCTCACAGCATACCCTCCCCGCCACCCTTGTGTCATCTGCAAATTTGGAGATATTACATCCAATTCCCTCGTCCAGATCATTAATATATATTGTGAACAGCTGGGTTCCTATGACCGATCCTTGCGCTACCCCACTAGTCACTGCCTGCCACTCGGAAAACGACCCATGTATTCGAAATCTTTGCTTTCTGTCCGCTAACCAGTTCTCTATCCAAATCAATACCTTGCCCCCAATCCCATGTGCCTTAATTTTGCACGCTAATCTCTTATTTGGGTCCTTATCGAAAGCCTTCTGTAAGTCCAAATACACCACATCCACTGGCTCTCCTTTATCTATTTTACCAGTTAGATCCTCAAAAAATTCCAGCAGATTAGTCAAGCATGATTTACCTTTTGTAAACCCATGTTGACTTTGTCCGATCCTGTCACTGCTTTCCAAGTGCTCTGTTATTACATCTTTTTTAATGGACTCCAGCATTTTCCCCACTACTGATGTCAGGCTTACCGGTCTATAATTCCCGCTTTTTCTCTACCACCTTTTTTGAATAGTGGGGTAACATTAGCTACCCTCCAATCCATGGGTACCGTTCCAGCGTCTATCCAGTTCTGGAAGATGACCAGCAATGAATATACTATTTCTAGCGCCACTTCCTTAAGTAAACTGGGATGTAGATTATCAAGCCCTCGGGATTTATCGGCCTTCAGTCCCATCAATTTTCCTAACACCATTTGCCTACAAATACTGATTTCTTTCAGTTCCACCCTTTCATCGGACCCTGTGTTCCCCGGCATCTCTGGGAGGTTATTTGTGTCCTACTTTGTGAAGACAGAACCAAAATATGCATTTTGTTGGACTGACATTTATTTGATCCCCATTATAAATCCCTTGATTCTGACTGCAAGGGACCTATGCTTGACTTCACCAATCTTTTTCTCTTCGCATATCTATAAAAGCTTTTACAGTCAGTTTTTATGTTCCCGGAAAGCTTACTCTCATATTCTATTGTCCCTTTCTTAATGTATCCCTTTGTCCTCCTTTGTTGAATCCTAAACTGCTCCCAATCCTCAGGATTATTGCTTTTACTGTCCAATTTATATGTCATCTCCTTGAATCTTATGCTATCCCTAATTTCCCTTGTTAGCCACGGTTGAGTCACCTTTTTCGTTTTATTTTTATGCCAAACTGGGATGAACAAATTCTGTAGCTCATCCATTCGGTCTTTGAATGTTAGCCATTGCCTATCCACCATCAACCCTTTGAGTGACATTCCCCACTCAATCCTACCCAACTCGCTCCTCATACCATCGTAGTTTCCTTTATTTAAATTGAGGACCCTAGTCTCTGAGTCAACTACTTCATTCTCCATCTTATTGAAGAATTCGATCATATTATGATCGCTCCGACCCAAGGGGCCTCGTACAACAAGAATACTAATTAATCCTCTCTGGTTACATAATACCCAGTCTAAGATGGCGTGATTTCTGGTTGGTTTCTCGACATATTGGTCCAGGAAACAATCCCGTAAACCCTCCAGGAATTCCTCCTCCACAGTATTGTTACTAATGTGATTAGCCCAATCTATATGTAGATTAAATTCACCCTGATGACTGCTGTGCCCTTACACGCTTCTTTAATTTCTCTTTCAATGCCATCCCCAACATCTGCCTTACTGTTTGGAGGTCTATATACCACTCCCACTAAAGTTTTTTCAACTTAGTATTTCTCATTCTACCCATACAGATTCCACTTCATCAGAGCTAATATCCTTCATTACAATTGTATTAATCTCTTCTTTAACCAGTAATGCTACTCCACCTCCCTTTCCTATTTGACTATCTTCCCTGAATATCGAATATGCCTGGATGTTGAGTTCCCAGTCTTGGACATCCTTGAGCCACGTTTCCGTAATCCCAACAAAATCATATTCGATTGCCTCTATTTCCGTAGACAATTCATCCACATTTTTACAAATGCTCCTCGCATTAAGCCACAAAGCCTTCAGGCTTGTTTTTTTAACGCTCTTAGACCTATCAGAATGTATTTATTGTGGCCAGGTTTGATTGAACCGTTGATTTCTCTGACTGCCAATTTTGTTTTTCTCCTTCCTATCATTTGCTTTTATCCTTGTTTCCCTTTCCTCTGTCTCCCTGCTCAGGTTCCCAACCACTGTACTTTTAGTTTAAATCCTCCCCCACAGCAATAGCAAACAGTCTGTCTCTCTCCCTCTGTCTCCACAGTCTTTCTCTCTCCCCTCTCTCCACAGTCTGCCTCTCTCCCTCTCGCTCCACAGTCTGTCTCACTCCCTCTCTCTCCACAATCTGTCCCTCTGCATCCCTCTCCTCAGTCTGCCTCTCTCCCTCTCTATCCACTGTCTGCCTCTCTCCCTCTCTCTCCACAGCCTGTCTCTCTCCTGCACTCTCCACAATCTGTCTCGCTCCCTCTGTCTCAACAGTCTGCCCCTCAGCTGCACTCTCCACAGTGTGTCTGTCTCCTGCACTGTCTGCAATCTGTCACTCTCCCTATCTCTCCACAGTCTGCCATTCTCTCTCTCTCTCCACAATGTGTCTCTCTCCCTCTCTCTCCACAGTCTGCCTCTTTTCCATACTCTCCACAGTCTGTCTCTCTCCCAGACTCTCCACAGTCTATCCCTCTCCCTCGCTCTCCACAATCTGTCTCTCTCCCTCTCTCTCCACAGTCTGCCTCTTTTCCATACTCTCCACAGTCTGTCTCTCTCCCGCACTCTCCACAGCCTGTATCCCTCCCTCCCTCGCCACAGGCTGTCACTCTCCCTCTCTCCACAGTCTGTCTCCCTCCTTCTCTCCCCATAGGCTGTCTCTCTCCCTCTCTCTCCACAGTCTGCCTCTCTCTTCCTCTCTCCACAGTCTATCTCTCTCCCGCACTCTCCACAGTCTGTCTCTATCTATCTCTCTCCACAGTCTGTCTCTTTCCCTCACTCTCCATTGTCTGTTACTCTTTCCCTCTCTCCACAGGCTGTCTCTCCACCTCTGCCTCCTCAGTCTGTCATTCTCACTCTGCCTCCACAGTCTGTGTCTCTTCCGCTCTCTCCACAGTCTGTCTCTCTCCGGCTCTCTCCACAGCCTGCCTCTCTCCCATTCTCTGCTGTCTGTCTCTCTCCCTCTCATAGAAACATAGAAATATAGAAGACAGGAGCAGGAGTAGGCCATTCGACCCTTCGAGCCTGCTCCACCATTCAATGAGATCATGGCTGATCATTCAAATCCACTACCCAGTCCCTGCCTACTCCCCATGTCCCTTGGTCCCTTTAGCCTTAAGAAATATATCCAACTCTTTCTTGAATATATTTAATAAACTGGCCACCACCGCACTCTGTGGCAGAGAATTCCACAGGTTCACCACTCTCTGGATGAAGAAATACCTCCTCATTTCAGTACTAAATGGATTACCCCTTATCCTTATACTATGACCACTGGTTGTGGACTCCCCAGCCATCAGAAACATCCTTCCTGCATCTAGTCTGTCCAGGCCTGAAAGAATTTTATAGGCTTCGATGAGATCCCCTCTCAATCTTCTAAACTCCATTGAGTATAAACGCAATCGACACAACCTCTCATCATACGTCATTCCTGCCTTCCCAGGTATCATCCCGGTGAATCTTCGCTGCAATCCTTCCATGGCAAGAACGTCCATTCTCAGATAAGGCGACCAAAACTGCACACAATACTCAAGGTGTGGTCTCACCAAGGCCCTGTACAACTGCAGCAAGACATCCTTGTTCCTGTACTCGAACCCTCTTGCTACGAAGGTCAACATATAATTGGCCTCCTTAACCGCCTGCTGCACCTGCATGCTTATCTTCAGCGACTGTTGCACAAGAACACCCAGGTCTCTTTGCACTCCCCTTTCTCCCAATGTATTGCCATTCAAATAATAATCTGTCTTCCTGTTTTTGCCACCAAAGTGGATAACCTCACATTTATCCAGATTATCGTGCATTTGCCATGTTTCTGTCCAATCGTCCAACCTGTCCAAATCGTACTGGAGTTTCACGACAGCCTCCTCACAGCATACCCTCCCCACCAGCTATGTGTCGTCTGCAAATTTGGAGATATTACATCCAATTCCCTCGTCCAGATCATTAATATATATTGTGAACAGCTGGGGTCCTAGGACCGATCCTTGCGGTACCCCAATAGTCACTGCCTGCCACTCGGAAATCAAGCCGTATATTCCTACTCTTTGCTTTCTGTCCGCCAACCACTTCTCTATCCAAGTCAATACCTTGCCACCAATGCCATGTGGCTTAATTTTGCACGATAATCACTAGTGTGGGACCTTATCCAAATCCTTCTGAAAGTCCAAATACACCACATCCACTGGTTCTCCCTTATCTATTTTACCAGTTAGATCCTCAAAAAATTCCAGTAAATTTGTCAAGCATGATTTACCTTTTGTAAATCCATGTTGACTTTATCCGATCCTGTCACTGCTTTCCAAATGCTCTGCTATTACATCTTTTATAATGGACTCTAGCATTTTCCCCACTACCGATGTCAGGCTTAACAGTGTATATTTCCCCGCTTTTTCTCTACCACCTTTTTTGAACAGTGCGGTAACATTAGCTACCCTCCAATCCATGGGTACTGTTCCAGAGTCTATCAAGTTCTGGAAGATGACCAGCAATGAATCTACTATTTCTACAGCCACTTCGTTAAGTACCCTGGGATGTAGATTATCAGGCCCTGGGGATTTATCGGCCTTCTGTCCCATCAATTTTCCTAACACCATTTCCCTACAAATACTGATTTCATTCAGTTCCACTCTTTCATCAGACCCTATGTTCCCCGGCATCTCTGGGAGGTTATTTGTGTCCCCCTTTGTGAAGACAGGACAAAATATGTATTCAGTTGACCTGACATTTCTTTGTTCCCTATTATAAATTCTCCTGATTGAGACTGCAAGGGACCTACGCTTGACTTCACCAATCTTTGTATCTTCACGTATCTATAAAAGCTTTTACAGTCAGTTATTATGTGGATCAGACTGTGGAGACAGAGTGAGAGAGACAGATTGTGGAGAGAGAGGGAGAGACATGGACTGTGGAGTGAGAGGGAGAGAGACAGACTGGACACTGCGAGAGGGAGACAGATTGTTGAGGCAGAGGGAGAGAGATGGACTGTGGAGACAGATTGTGGAGACAGAGGGTGAGAGACAGACTGTGGAGACAGAGGGAGAGAGGCAGGCTGGAGGAAGAGGGAGAGAGAACGTCAAAGGAGAGAGAGAGAGATAGACTGACTGTGGAAAGAGAGTGAGAGAAACAGACATTGGAGACAGTGGGAGAGAAACAGACAGGAGACAGAGGGAGAGAGAAAGACTGTTGAGACAGAGGGAGAGAGTCAGACAGTGGAGGGAGAGGGAGAGAGACAGACTGTGGACATAGAGGGAGAGAGACAGACATTGGAGAGATGGAGAGAGACACATTGTGGATAGAGAGAGAGAGAGACAGACTGTGGAGAGTGAGGGAGAGAGACAGACTTTGGGAACAGAGGTAGAGAGATGGAATGTTGAGAAAGAGCGAGAGTGACAAACTGTTCAGATAGAGTGAGAGAGACGTACAGTGGAGACAGAGGGAGAGGGACAGACTGTGGAGAGCTAGGGAGAGAGACAGAGAGAGGATGAAGAGTGAGAGAGAGAGAGAGAATGTGGAGAGAGAGGGAGAGAGACATATTGTGGAGACAGAGGGGTGGGATAGACTGTGACGAGAGAGGGAGAGATACAGAGTGTGGAGACAGAAGGTGAGAGAGAGACTGTGGAAAGAGACGGAGAGCAGCAGACTGTTGACGGGAGGGAGAGAAAGACTGTGGAGAGACATAGCCTGGCCATCGAAAAAGGCAGACACAGACATACCCGGCTGCCAAGAGAGGACAGGGTATGCTCTCACTGCAGTCAGGGAGTGGTGGAGACAGGGATGCACTTCCTCACAGCCTGTGGAAAATATCAGGGCATCAGGGAGAATTTCTAACAAAAATTCACACAAATATGCCCTGAATTCAGAAATTTGAATTGGGGAACAGAGAAACTGTGTAACCTTAGCGGCACATTATGTTACAGCTTGCCATAAACAGAGGGACAACTAGTAAACCTAAGAAAAGTGTATATACAAATTATACGAATGTATATTTATACACTCAGCGATATATCTGTTTAAGCACTGTATGAATAGATCTGCGTTTATGTGTTCAACCATAAATGTTTTTCGATGATTTGGCAAAATAAGATGTACCTTATCATGCCAATAATGCGATTTGAAATGAATTGAATTGACAGGAAGAGAGACATACTGTGGAAAGAGCCTTAGAGATATAGACTGTAGAGAGAGAGAGGGAGAGACAGACTGTGGAGACAGTGGGAGAGAGACAGACAGTGGAGAGGGGCAGATTTTGGAGAGAGGCTGACTCTGGAGAGAGAGGGAGAGACAGACTGTGTAGAAAGAGGGAGAGAGACAGAAAGTGAAGAGAGCGGGAGAGACATGCACTGTGGAGAGAGAGGGAGAGTGACATACTGTGGAGAGAGAGGTAGAGAGAAAGGCTGTGCAGATTGAGGGAGGGAGACACATTTAGAGGCAGAGGGAGTGAGACAGACTGTGCAGAGACAGGAAGAGAGATAGACTGTGGAGCGAGAGAGAGAGACCCCTTTAGATGTCACACCAGCCATCGCAAATCGGAACAACCTTGATCGTGAAATAAATAAAAGCGGTAGGGAGGTAGTGCAACTCTGCCGAGCCTTAGGCCTGTACATAGTTAATGGTAGGTTCAGAGGGAACTCCCTAGGGAGACTCACATACTCCTCAACTCTTGGGTCTAGTGTGGTGGACTATACAATCACTGACCTGGACCCCTGCGATATCAACGCATTCACTGTCAGGCAGCAATCCCCCCTCTCAGACCATAACCAAATAAATGTGTACCTTAAACTTTCTGCCCAAACTACAGACACAAAAAAAGAACACAGTAAGCTACATAAAATAAACCAGACATACAGATGGGCCCCAGACAGTGGAGATAAATTCATCACAGCACTAAATTCACCTGATCTCACAAGTAAAATTTCAAAATTTAAAGAAAATCTATATGAGATCACCAGAGATGGTGTAAACACGGCCATAGAGGATATAAATATGATCTTCCATGAGGCAGCTGTAAAAGCCGACCTCGTGAAACAGAAGAGGAAGCATCACAAAAGACAAAATAAAAATATGAAATGGTTTGACCACGAATGCAAAAATGCCAGAAAAGACCTGAGAAAAATATCAAACCAAAAGCATCGGCAACCAAACAACCCGGACCTACGTACTAGATACAACGAAGCCCTCAAAAGATATAAACACACCATTAGGAACAAAACACAAAACTATACCCACAAAATACTCGAAGAAATTGAAAACTCCACCAATCCAAAACAATTTTGGGAAATGTGGAATAACCTGAGTACAACACAATTGCAAGCAATACCAATCCAAGATGGCGACATCTGGAGAACACATTTTGAAAACCTCTACAAAGACATCTCAAAAAACAAAACAAACACAAGTCAACATCAGGTCACAGAAAAACTCCACACATTAGAAGCAACAATTAAAGACAACCAAAACCCTCTAGACTCCCCAATCACATGGAAAGAACTGGCCACAAAAACAAAATCTCTCCACCTAAAGAAAGCCTGTGGCCCAGACAACATCAAAAATGAAATGCTAAAGTTCAGCAATATGGAGATGCAGGGTGCGATACTCAAACTATTCAACATCATATTACGCTCAGGCTGTTTTCCCGATATCTGGTGCCAAGGACTAATCTCCCCCATATATAAAAGTGGAAACAAATCAGACCCAAATAACTACCGCGGCATCTGTGTCAACAGTTGTCTAGGGAAGTTATTCTGCAGTATTCTAAATAGTAGATTACTTGATTTTCTTAACAAACATAATATCCTCAGAAAAAACCAAATAGGCTTTCTTCCAAAACACCGCACCGCCGACCATATCTATACCCTTCACACCCTCATTGAAAAACATAAACACCAAACAAAAAATGGGAAAATATTCGCCTGTTTCATCGACTTCAAGAAAGCCTTTGACTCTATATGGCACGAAGGGCTCTATTATAAACTTCTTCAGTGTGGAATAGGGGGCAAAGTCTATGACCTTATTAAATCAATGTATCTGAAAAACAAATGCGGGGTCAAAATTGGAGACAAACGCACCGATTTCTTCACCCAGAGAAGAGGCGTCCGGCAGGGCTGCAATTTGAGCCCGACCCTGTTCAACATATACATAAATGAATTAGCAGACATGCTGGAGCAAAGCGAGTCACCAGGTCTCCGTCTCCTGGATGGAGAAGTGAAGTCCCTGTTCTATGCGGACGACCTGGTTCTGCTGTCTCCCACAGAACAGGGATTACAGCAACAACTAGACCTACTCGACAAATACTGCCAAAATTGGGCTCTAACAGTAAATCTAAAGAAAACCAACATCATGATTTTTCAGAAAAGACCCAGATGTCAGGAAAACAAATACCAGTTTACCCTCAGTGATACCACTATAGGACACACTATGAGCTACACCTACCTTGGTCTAACTATTACAGCATCAGGGAGCTTCAGCATAGCAGTGAATGCACTAAAAGAAAAAGCCCGAAGAGCCCTATATGCAATAAAAAGAAAATTCTACAACATCCAAATCCCAATCAAAATCTGGCTCAAAATTTTTGACAGCATAATCCTGCCCATTGCACTGTACGGTAGTGAAGTATGGGGCCCGCTAAATCACCAAAGCTACACTAAATGGGAAAAACACACAATAGAAGCCCTACATGCAGAATTCTGCCGAAGCATCCTTCGCACCCAAAGAAAAACGCCAACAAATGCATGCAGAGCCGAACTAGGCAGATACCCACTGATAATAAACATCCAAAAACGAGCACTAAACTTCCTAAATCACCTCAAATCTAGCTCCCCAGACACCCTTCATTTCAAAGCCTTTCAGACCCAAGAGCTAAACCCAGAAAAGAGTCCCCTGAGTCAGCTGCTACTGAAACTAAGTACTCAACCGGACCCTGACCAGCCCCAGACCAACACAGCCGTCCAAACACCAATCCGAGTGAACCAAATCATTAAAAAATGCAAAGAAACCTACCTGGAACATTGGAACAAAATAACCGAAAGCCAAAGCAGATTAGAATGTTACCGGGCCCTAAAAAGAGAATATAAACTGGCAGACTACCTCACGACCATCAGAGACACAAAACAGAGACAGACCCTCACCAGGTACAGACTAAGCGACCACCAACTGGAAATTGAAAAAGGCAGATACAAGAAATCCTGGCAGCCTAGAGAGAATAGAATATGCGATCAATGTCTGGCTGGCGAGGTTGAAACAGAAATGCATTTCCTCCTAAAATGCGAAAAATTCAACACATCAAGAAACATATTATTCAACAAGCTAAGCCAAACAACCCCAGATTTCAAGGAATTGGATGATCTGTCAAAATTGAGATTAGTCCTAGGAGAAGGAGACAGACCATACCTTGGGGCTAAATATGTAACAACATGTCACAACCTGAGGACTGTTTAAAAGTAAGACTGTTTAAAATTAATATTGAACGTACCAAATGAAGTAGAAAGACTGTTTAAAATTAATATTGTTTAAAAGTAATATTGTATATACCCAACAAATGTCAAATCGATTGACACCTACAGAATGTTGGAAAACTGTACCTTTTTGCAATGTAAGCTTTGGCAATATGGTTCTCTGTAAACTTTCATGCCAATAAAGCATTTGAACTGAACTGAACTGAACTGAAAACTGAGAAACTGAGTAGAGAGAGGCAGAGACACTGGCTGTGGAGAGAGAGGGAGAGAGACAGACTGTGGGAGAGAGGTAGAGAGATGGACTGTTGAGAAAGAGCGAGAGTGACAGGCTGTTCAGATAGAGTGAGAGAGACGTACAGTGGTGAGAGAGGGAGAGGGACAGACTGCGAAGAGAGAGGGAGAGAGACAGACAGTGGAGAGACAGGGAGAGAGACAGACTGTGGAGACAGAGGGAGAGCGGCAGACTGTGAAGAGAGAGGGAGAGAGAAAGACAGTGGAGAGAGAGGGAGAGAGACAGACTGTGGAGACAGGGAGAAAGAATGACTGTGGAGAGAGAGGGAGAGAGACAAGCTGTGGAGAGAGAGGGAGAGAGACAGAGTGTGGAGAGAGGGAGAGAGACTGACTGTGCTGAGAGGGAGTGGGACAGAATGTGGAGAGAGAGTGAGAGAGACAGAATGTGGAGACAGAGGGAGAGAGACAGACTGCGGTGACAGAAGGAGAGAGACAGTCTCTGGAGAGAGAGGGAGAGTGACAGACAGTGGAGAGAGAGGGAGACAGACCGTGAAGAGATAGGGAGACAGACAGACAGTGGAGAGAGGCTGAATGTGGAGAGAGGCAGACTATGGAGAGAGAGGGAGAGAAACAGAGATGGAGAGAGAGGGAGAGAGACAGACTGTGGAGACACAGGTTCAGAGACAGTCTGTGGAGAGAGAGGGAGAGAGACAGATGTGGAGAGAGGGAGAGAGACAGACTGTGAAGGGAGAGGGAGGGAGACAGACTGATCAGAGGGAGGGAGATAGACAGACCATGAAGAGAGAGGTAGGGAGACAGACTTTGCAGAGACAGGAAGAGAGACAGACTGTGGAGCGAGCGTTAAAGAGTCAGACTGTGGAGAGAGAGAGAGAGACAAACTGAGTAGAGAGAGGGAGCGAGACTGGCTGTGGAGAGAGAGGGAGACAGACAGACTGAGGAGAAAGAGGGAGAGAGACGGACTGTGGAGACAGAGGGAGCGAGACAGATTGTGGAGACAGAGGGTGAGAGACAGACTGTGGAGACAGTGGGAGAGAGGCAGGCTGGAGGAAGAGGGAGAGAGAACGTCTAATGAGAGAGAGAGAGATAGACAGACTGTGGAAAGAGAGGGAGAGAAATAGACATTGGAGACAGTGGGAGAGAGACAGACAGGAGACAGAGGGAGAGAGAAAGACTGTTGAGACAGAGGGAGAGAGTCAGACAGAGGAGGGAGAGGGAGAGAGACAGACTGTGGACACAGATGGAGAGAGACAGACTGTGGAGAAATGGAGAGAGACACATTGTGGATAGAGAGAGAGAGACAGACTGTGGAGAGTGAAGGAGAGAGACAGACTTTGGGGACAGAGGTAGAGAGATGGAGTGTTGAGAAAGAGCGAGAGTGACCAGGTGTTCAGATAGAGTGAGAGAGAAGTACATTGGAGATAGAGGGAGAGCGACAGACTGTGGAGAGATAGGGAGAGAGACAGAGAGAGGATGAAGAGGGATTGAGAGTGAGAGAATGTGGAGAGAGAGGGACAGAGAAACATTGTGGAGACAGAGGGGGGTGGGATAGGCTCTGAAGAGAGAGGGAGAGATACGGAGTGTGGAGACAGAGGGTGAGAGAGAGACTTTGGAGAGTGAGGGAGAGAGGCACACTGTTGATGGGAGGGAGAGAAAGACAGTGGAGAGACATAGTCTGGCCATCTAAAAAGTCAGACACAGACAGACCCGGCTGCCACGAGAGGACAGGATATGCTCTCACTGCAGTCAGGGAGTGGTGGAGACAGAGATACACTTCCTCACAGCTTGTGGAAAATATCAGGGCATCAGGGAGAATTTCTACCAAAAAGTCACACAAATATGCCCTGAATTCAGAAATTTCAATGACGACCAAAAATTCCCATTCCTACTAGGGGAATAGAGAAACTGTAACCTTAGCGGCACACTATGTTACAGATTGCCATAAACAGAGGGACATCCAGTAAACCTAAGAAAAGAATATGTACAAATTATACGAATGTATATTTATACACTCAGCGATATATCTGTTTATACATTATATGAATAGATCTGCGTTTATGTGTTCAACCATAAATGTTTATCGATGCTTTGGCAACATAAGATATACCTTATCATGCCAATAAAACGATTTGAATTGAATTGAATTGACAGGAAGAGAGACATACTGTGGAAAGAGCCTTAGGGAGATAGACTGTGGAGAGAGAGAGAGTGAGAGACAGACTGTGGAGACAGTGGGAGAGAGATAGACAGTGGAGGGAGTCAGATTTTGGAGAGAGGCTGACTCTGGAGAGAGAGGGAGAGAGACAGACAGTGAAGAGACAGGGAGAGAGACAGACTGTGGAGATAGAGTGAGAGAGACGTACAGTGGAGAGAGAGGGAGACGGACAGACAGTGGAGAGAGAGGGAGACAGAACGTGAAGAGATAGGGAGACAAACAGTGGAGAGAGCCTGACTGTGGAGAGAGGCTGACTGTGGAGAGAGAGGGAGAGAAACAGACAGTGGAGAGAGGGGGAGAGAGACAGACTGTGGAGACACAGGGTCAGAGACAGTCTCTGGAGAGAGAGGGAGAGAGACAGATGTGGAGAGAGTGGGAGAAAGACCGTGAAGCGATAGGGAGACAGACAGACAGTGGAGAGAGGCTGACAGTGGAGAGAGGCAAACTGTGGAGAGAGAGGGAGAGTGACAGACTGTGAAGGAAGAGGGAGAGAGACAGACTGATCAGAGGGATGGAGATAGACAGATCATGAAGAGAGAGGGAGGGAGAGAGACTGTGCAGAGGCAGGACGAGAGGCAGACTGTGGAGAGAGCATTAAAGAGACAGACTGTGGAGAGAGAGAGAGAGACATACTGAGTAGAGAAAGGGAGCGAGACTGGCTGTGGAGAGAGGGGGAGACAGACAGACTGAGGAGAAAGAGGGAGAGAGACGGACTGTGGAGACAGAGGGAGCGAGACAGATTGCAGAGACAGAGGGTGAGAGACTGATTGTGGAGACAGTGGGAGAGAGGCAGGCTGGAGGAAGAGGGAGAGAGAACGTCTAAGGAAAGAGAGAGAGATAGACAGACTGCGGAAAGAGAGGGAGAGAAACAGACATTGGAGACAGAGGGAGAGAGAAAGACTGCTGAGACAGAGGGAGAGAGTCAAGCAGTGGCGGGAGAGGGAGAGAGACAGACTGTGGAAACAGAGGGAGAGAGACAGACTGTGGAGAGATGGAGAGAGACACATTGTGGATAGAGAGAGAGAGACAGACTGTGGAGGGTGAGGGAGAGAGACAGGCTTTGGGGACAGAGGTAGAGAGATGGAATGTTGAGAATGAGCGAGAGTGACAAGCTGTTCAGATATAATGAGAGAGAAGTACAGTGGAGAGAGTGGGAGAGGGACAGACTGTGGAGAGATACGGAGATAGACAGAGAGAGGATGAAGAGGGAGAGAGAGAGAGAGAATGTGGAGAGAGAGGGAGAGAGACACATTGTGGAGACAGAGGGGGTGGGATAGACTGTGACGAGAGAGGGAGAGATACAGAGTTTGGAGATAGAAGGTGAGAGAGACTGTGGAGAGAGAGGGAGAGAGTCAGACTGTTGACGGGAGGGAGAGAAAGACTGTGGAGAGACATAGCCTAGCCATCGAAAAAGGCAGACACAGACAGACCCGGCTGCCAAGAGATGACCATTTTTGCTCTCACTGCAGCATGAGAGTGGTGGAGACAGAGATGCACTTCCTCACAGCTTGTGGAAAATATCAGCGCATCAGGGAGAATTTCTACCAAAAATGCACACAAATATGCCCTGAATTCAGAAATTTGAATGACGACTAAAAACTCCCATACCTTCTTGGGGAACAGAGAAACGGTGTAACCTTAGCGGCACACTATGTTACAGCTCGCCATAAACAGAGGGACAACCAGTAAACCTAAGAAAAGAGTATATACAAATTATACGAATGTATATTTATACACTCAGCGATATATCTGTTTATACACTGTATGAATAGATCTGCGTTTATGTGTTCAACCATAAATGTTTTTCGATGCCTTGGCAACATAAGGTGTATCTTATGATCATGCCAATAAAGCGATTTGAATTGAATTGAATTGACAGGAAGAGAGACATACTATGGAAAGAGCCTTAGAGAGATAGACTGTGGAGAGAGAGAGGGAGAGACAGACTATGGAGACAGTGGGAGAGAGACAGACTGTGGAGAGAGAGGGAGAGAGACAGACAGTGAAGAGACAGGGAGAGAGACAGACTGTGGAGATAGAGGGAGAGAGACAGACTGTGGAGAGAGAGGGAGAGAGAAAGACAACGGAGAGAGAGGGAGATAGACAGACTGTGGAGACAGGGAGAAAGAAAGGCTGTGGAGAGAGAGGGAGAGAGACAGACTGTGGAGAGAGGGAAAAATGGGAAAATATTCGCCTGTTTCATCGACTTCAAGAAAGCCTTTGACTCTATATGGCACGAAGGGCTCTATTATAAACTTCTTCAGTGTGGAATAGGGGGCAAAGTCTATGACCTTATTAAATCAATGTATCTGAAAAACAAATGCGGGGTCAAAATTGGAGACAAACGCACCGATTTCTTCACCCAGAGAAGAGGCGTCCGGCAGGGCTGCAATTTGAGCCCGACCCTGTTCAACATATACATAAATGAATTAGCAGACATGCTGGAGCAAAGCGAGTCACCAGGTCTCCGTCTCCTGGATGGAGAAGTGAAGTCCCTGTTCTATGCGGACGACCTGGTTCTGCTGTCTCCCACAGAACAGGGATTACAGCAACAACTAGACCTACTCGACAAATACTGCCAAAATTGGGCTCTAACAGTAAATCTAAAGAAAACCAACATCATGATTTTTCAGAAAAGACCCAGATGTCAGGAAAACAAATACCAGTTTACCCTCAGTGATACCACTATAGGACACACTATGAGCTACACCTACCTTGGTCTAACTATTACAGCATCAGGGAGCTTCAGCATAGCAGTGAATGCACTAAAAGAAAAAGCCCGAAGAGCCCTATATGCAATAAAAAGAAAATTCTACAACATCCAAATCCCAATCAAAATCTGGCTCAAAATTTTTGACAGCATAATCCTGCCCATTGCACTGTACGGTAGTGAAGTATGGGGCCCGCTAAATCACCAAAGCTACACTAAATGGGAAAAACACACAATAGAAGCCCTACATGCAGAATTCTGCCGAAGCATCCTTCGCACCCAAAGAAAAACGCCAACAAATGCATGCAGAGCCGAACTAGGCAGATACCCACTGATAATAAACATCCAAAAACGAGCACTAAACTTCCTAAATCACCTCAAATCTAGCTCCCCAGACACCCTTCATTTCAAAGCCTTTCAGACCCAAGAGCTAAACCCAGAAAAGAGTCCCCTGAGTCAGCTGCTACTGAAACTAAGTACTCAACCGGACCCTGACCAGCCCCAGACCAACACAGCCGTCCAAACACCAATCCGAGTGAACCAAATCATTAAAAAATGCAAAGAAACCTACCTGGAACATTGGAACAAAATAACCGAAAGCCAAAGCAGATTAGAATGTTACCGGGCCCTAAAAAGAGAATATAAACTGGCAGACTACCTCACGACCATCAGAGACACAAAACAGAGACAGACCCTCACCAGGTACAGACTAAGCGACCACCAACTGGAAATTGAAAAAGGCAGATACAAGAAATCCTGGCAGCCTAGAGAGAATAGAATATGCGATCAATGTCTGGCTGGCGAGGTTGAAACAGAAATGCATTTCCTCCTAAAATGCGAAAAATTCAACACATCAAGAAACATATTATTCAACAAGCTAAGCCAAACAACCCCAGATTTCAAGGAATTGGATGATCTGTCAAAATTGAGATTAGTCCTAGGAGAAGGAGACAGACCATTCCTTGGGGCTAAATATGTAACAACATGTCACAACCTGAGGACTGTTTAAAAGTAAGACTGTTTAA
This sequence comes from Somniosus microcephalus, assembly GCF_052327205.1. Lineage (NCBI taxonomy): Eukaryota > Metazoa > Chordata > Chondrichthyes > Squaliformes > Somniosidae > Somniosus > Somniosus microcephalus. The sequence goes on along the minus strand of NW_028225183.1, from coordinate 10,546,744 downwards.
AATTAATATTGAACGTACCAAATGAAGTAGAAAGACTGCTTAAAATTAATATTGTTTAAAAGTAATATTGTATATACCCAACAAATGTCAAATCGATTGACACCTACAGAATGTTGGAAAACTGTACCTTTTTGCAATGTAAGCTTTGGCAATATTGTTCTCTGTAAACTTTCATGCCAATAAAGCATTTGAACTGAACTGAACTGAGTGGGGCGGACTGTGGAGAGAGTGAGAGAGACAGAATATGGAGAGAGAGGGAGAGAGACAGACTGTGTAGAAAGAGGGAGAGACAGAAAGTGGAGACTGAGGGAGAGACATGCCCTGTGGAGAGAGAGGTAGAGTGGCATAGTGTGGAGAGAGAGGTAGAGAGAAAGGCTGGGCAGATTGAGGGAGGGAGACACACTTTGGAGGCAGAGGGAGTGAGACAGACTGTGGAGGGAGAGCGGTAGAGACAGACCGTGGAGAGGGAGGGGGATAGATAGACCGTGAAGAGAGAGGGAGAATGACAGACTGTGCAGAGACAGGAAGAGAGGCAGACTTTGGAGCGTGAGAGAGACAAACTGAGCAGAGAGAGGCAGAGAGACTGGCTGTGAAGAGAGAGGCAGAGAGACAGACTGTGGGGAGAGAGGTAGAGAGATGGACTGTTGAGGAAGAGCGAGAGTGACAGGCTGTTCAGATAGAGTGAGAGAGACATACAGTGGAGAGAGAGGGAGAGGGACAGACTGTGGAGAGAGAGGGAGAGAGACAGACAGTGGAGAGACAGGGAGAGAGAAAGACAGTGCAGAGAGAGGGAGAGAGACAGACTATGGAGACAGGGAGAAATAATGACTGTGGAGAGAGAGGGAGAGAGGCTGACTGTGGAGAGAGTGAGTGGGACAGACTGTGGAGAGAGAGTGAGAGAGACGTAATTTGGAGAGAGAGGGAGAGAGACATACTGCGGTGACAGAACGAGAGAGACTGTCTCTGGAGAGAGAGGGAGAGAGGGAGAGAGGCAGACAGTGGAGAGAGTGGGAGACAGACCGTGAAGAGATAGGGAGACAGACAGACAGTGGAGAGAGGCTGACAGTGGAGAGAGGCAGACTGTGTAGAGAGAGGGAGAGAGATACATTTTGGAGACACAGGGTCAGAGACAGTCTGTGGAGAGAGAGGGAGAGAGGCAGACTGTGGAGAGAGAGCGAGAGAGACAGACTGTGGAGATAGTGGGAGAGAGACAGATTGTGGAGGCAGAGGGAGAGAGACAGACACCTTTCTCTATCTCTCCCTCTCCTGGTGTCTCTCTATCACTGCACAGAGTTACACACCTTTCTCTCTCTCGCCCTCTCCTGGTGTCTCTATCACTGCACAGAGTTACACAACTTTCTCTCTCTCCCTCTCCTGGTGTCTCTCTATCACTGCACAGAGATACACACCTTTCTCTCTCTCTCCCTCTCCTGGTGTCTCTCTATCAGTACAGAGAGTTACACACCTTTCCCTCTCTCTCCCTCTCCTGGTGTCTCTCTATCACGACACAGAGTTACCCACCTTTCTCTCTCTCTCCCTCTCCCGGTGTCTCTCTATCACTACACAAAGTTACAGACCTTTCTCTCTCTCTCTCTCTGCTGGTGTCTCTCTATCACTGCACAGAGTTACACACCTTTCTCTCTCACCCTCTCCTGGTGTCTCTCTATCACTGCACAGAGTTACACACCTTTCTCTCTCTCCCTCTCCTGGTGTCTCTCTATCACTACACAGAGTTACACACCTTTCTCTATCTCTCCCTCTCCTGGTACCTCTCTATCACTGCACAGAGTTACACACCTTTATCTCTCTCTTCCTCTCCTGGTGTCTCTCTATCACTACACAGAGTTACACACCTTTCTCTCTCTCTCCCTCTCCTGGTGTCTCTCTATCACTACACAGAGTTACACACCTTTCTCTCTCTCTTCCTCTCCCGGAGTCTCTCTATCACAACACAGAGTTACACATCTTTCTCTCTCACGCCCTCTCCTGGTGTCTCTCTATTACTACACAGAGTTACACACCTTTCTCTCTCCCTCTCCTGGTGTCTCTCTATCACGACATTGAGTTACACACCTTTATCTCTCTCCCTCTACCGGTGTCTCTCTATCACTACACAGAGTTACACACCTTTCTCTCTCCCTCCCTCTCCTGGTGTCTCTCTATCACAACGCAGAGTTACACACCTTTCTCTCTCTCTCCCTCTCCTGGTGTCTCTCTATCACTACACAGTGTTACCCACCTTTCTCTCTCTCTCCCTCTCCTGGTGTCTCTCTATCACTACACAGAGTTACACACCTTTCTCTCTCTCTCCCTCTCCTGGTGTCTCTCTATCACTACACAGAGTTACACACCTTTCTCTCTCTCTTCCTCTCCCGGTGTCTCTCTATCACAACACAGAGTTACACATCTTTCTCTCTCACGCCCTCTCCTGGTGTCTCTCTATTACTACACAGAGTTACACACCTTTCTCTCTCCCTCTCCTGGTGTCTCTCTATCACTACACTGAGTTACACACCTTTAGCTCTCTCCCTCTACCGGTGTCTCTCTATCACTACACAGAGTTACACACCTTTCTCTCTCCCTCCCTCTCCTGGTGTCTCTCTATCACAACGCAGAGTTACACACCTTTCTCTCTCTCTCCCTCTCCTGGTGTCTCTCTATCACTACACAGTGTTACCCACCTTTCTCTCTCTCTCCCTCTCCCGGTGTCTCTCTATCACTACACAGATTTACACACCTTTCTCTCTCTCTCTCTCTCCTGGTGTCTCTCTATCACTACACAGAGTTACACACCTTTCTCTCTCACACTCTCCTGGTGTCTCTCTATCACTGCACAGAGTTACACACCTTTCTCTTTCTCCCTCTCCTGGTGTCTCTCTATCACTACACAGAGTTACACACCTTTCCCTCTGTCTTCTTCAGCCTGTGCCTCTCTATCACTAAACAGAGTTACTCACCTTTCTTTCTCTCTCCCTCTCCTGGTGTCTCTCTATCACTACACAGAGTTACACACCTTTCTCTCTCTATTCCACTCCTGGTGTCTCTCTAACACTGCACAGTGTTACACACCTTTCTCTCTCTCTCCCTCTCCTGATGTCTCTCTATCACTACACAGGGTTACACACCTTTCTCTCTCTCTCCCTCTCCCGGTGTCTCTCTATCACTACACAGAATTACCCACCTTTCTCTCTCTCTCCCTCTCCCGGTGCCTCTCTATCACTACACAGAGTTACACACCTTTCTCTCTCTCTCTCTCTGCTGGTGTCTCTCTATCACTACACAGAGTTACACACCTTTCTCTCTCACCCTCTCCTGGTGTCTCTCTATCACTACACAGAGTTACACACCTTTCTCTCTCTCTCCCTCTCCTGGTGTCTCTCTATCACTACACAGAGTTACACACCTTTCTCTCTCTCTTCCTCTCCTGGTGTCTCTCTATCACGACACAGAGTTACACATCTTTCTCTCTCTCGCCCTCTCCTGGTGCCTCTCTATTACTACACAGAGTTACACACCTTTCTCTCTGCCTCTCCTGGTGTCACTGAATCACTACACTGAGTTACACACCTTTATCTCTCTCCCTCTACCGGTGTCTCTCTATCACTACACAGAGTTACACACCTTTCTCTCTCTCTCCCTCTCCTGGTGTCTCTCTATCACAACGCAGAGTTACACACCTTTCTATCTCTCTTCTTCTCCTGGTGTCTCTCTAACACTACACAGTGTTACACATCTTTCTCTCTCTCTCCCTCTCCTGGTGTCTCTCTATCGCAACACAGAGTTACACACCTTTCTCTCTCCCTCTCCTGGTGTCTCTCTATCACTACACTGAGTTACACACCTTTCTCTCTCTCCCTCTACCGGTGTCTCTCTATCACTACACAGAGTTACACACCTTTCTCTCTCTCTCCCTCTCCTGGTGTCTCTCTATCACAACGCAGAGTTACACACCTTTCGATCTCTCTTCTTCTCCTGGTGTCTCTCTAACACTACACAGTGTTACACATCTTTCTCTCTCTCTCCCTCTCCTGGTGTCTCTCTATCGCTACACAGAGTTACACACCTTTCTCTCTCCCTCTCCTGGTGTCTCTCTATCACTACACTGAGTTACACACCTTTCTCTCTCTCCCTCTACCGGTGTCTCTCTATCACTACACAGAGTTACACACCTTTCTCTCTCCCTCCCTCTCCTGGTGTCTCTCTATCACTACACAGAGTTACACACCTTTCTCTCTCTCTCCCTCTCCTGGTGTTTCTCTATCACTACACAGAGTTACACACCTTTCTCTCTCTCTTCCTCTCCTGGTGTCTCTCTAACACTACACAGTGTTACACATCTTTCTCTCTCTCTCCCTCTCCTGGTGTCTCTCTATCACTACACAGAGTTACACACCTTTCTCTCTCTCTCCCTCTCCTGGTGTCTCTGTATCACTACACAGTGTTACCCACTTTTCTCTCTCTCTCCCTCTCCCGGTGTCTCTCTATCACTACACAGAGTTACACACCTTTCTCTCTCACACTCTCCTGGTGTCTCTCTATCATTGCACAGAGTTACACACCTTTCTCTCTCTCCCTCTCCCGGTGTCTCCCTTTCACTACACAGAGTTACACACCTTTCTCTCTCTCTCCCTCTCCTGGTGTCTCTCTATAAAAACAGAGTTACACACCTTTCTCTCTCTCGCCATCTACTGGTGTCTCTCTATCACTACACAGAGTTACCCACCTTTCTCTCTCTCACCCTCTCCTGGTGTCTTTCTATCACTGCACAGAGTTACACACCTTTCTCTCTCTCCCTCTCCTGGTGTCTCTCTATCACTACACAGAGCTACACACCTTTCTCTATCTCTCCCTCTCCTGGTACCTCTCTATCACTGCACAAAGTTACACACCTTTCTCTCTCACACTCTCCTGGTGTCTCTCTATCACTGCACAGAGTTACACACCTTTCTCTCTCTCCCTCTCCTGGTGTCTCTCTATCACTACACAGAGTTACACACCTTTCCCTCTCTCTCCCTCAGACTGTGCCTCTCTATCACTGCACAGACTTACACACCTTTCTTTCTCTTTCCCTCTCCTGGTTCCTCACTATCACTGCACAGAGTTACACACCTTTCTCTATCTCTCCCTCTCCTGGTGTCTCTCTATCACTACACAGAGTTACACACCTTACTCACTCTATCCCTCTCCTGGTGTCTCTCTAACACGACACAGTGTTACACACCTTTCTCTCTCTCTCCCTCTCCTGGTGTCTCTCTATCACTACACAGAGTTACACACCTTTCTCTCTCTCTCCCTCTCCTGGTGTCTCTCTATCACTACACAGAGCTACACACCTTTCTCTCTCTCCCTCTCCTGGTGTCTCTCTATCACTGCACAGAGTTACACACCTTTCTCTCTCTCTCCCTCTCCTGGTGTCTCTCCATCACAGCACAGAGTTACACACCTTTCCCTCTCTCTCCCTCTCCTGGTGTTTCTCTATCACTACACAGAGTTACACACCTTTCTCTCTCTATCCCTCTCCTGGTGTCTCTCTGACACTGCACAGTGTTACACACCTTTCTCTCTCTCTCTCCCTCTCCTGGTGTCTCTCTATCACTACACAGAGTTACACACCTTTCTCTCTCTCTCCCTCTCCTGGTGTCTCTCCATTGCTACACAGAGTTGCACACCTTTCTCTCTCTGTCCCTCTCCTGGTCTCTCTCTATCGCTACACAGAGTTACACACCTTCCTCTCTCTCGCCCTCTCCTGGTGTCTCTCTATCACTGCACAGCGTTACACACCTTTCTCTCTCTCCCTCTCCTGGTGTCTCTCTATCACTACACAGAGTTACACACCTTTCTCTCGCTCGCCCTCTCCTGGTGTCTCTCTATCACTACACAGAGTTACACACCTTTCTCTCTCTCCCTCTCCCGGTGTCTCTCTATCACTACACAGAGTTACTCATCTTTCTTTCTCTCTCCCTCTCCTGGTGTCTCTCTATCACTACACAGAGTTACACACCTTTCTCTCTCTATTCCAATCCTGGTGTCTCTCTAACACTACACAGTGTTACACACCTTTCTCTCTCTCTCTCTCTCCTGGTGTCTCTCTCTCACTACACAGAGTTACACACCTTTCTCTCTCCCTCCCTCTCCTGATGTCTCTCTATCACTACACAGGGTTACACACCTTTCTCTCTCTCTCCCTCTCCCGGTGTCTCTCTATCACTACACAGAGTTACACACCTTTCTCTCTCTCTCTCTCTGCTGGTGTCTCTCTATCACTACACAGAGTTACACACATTTCTCTCTCACCCTCTCCTGGTGTCTCTCTACCACAACACAGAGTTACACACCTTTCTCTATCTCTCCCTCTCCTGGTGTCTCTCTATCACTGCACAGAGTTACACACCTTTCTCTCTCTCTCCCTCACCCGGTGCCTCTCTATCACTACACAGAGTTACACACCTTTTTCTCTCTCCCCCTCCTGGTGTCTCTCTATGACGACACAGAGTTACACACCTTTCTCTCCATCTCCCTCTCCTGGTGTCTCTCTATTACTGCACAGAGTTACACAACTTTCTCTCTCTCCCCCTCTCCCGGTGTCTCTCCAATTCCAATTCCAATTCAAATGCTTTATTGGCATGAAAGTTTACAGAGAACCATATTGCCAAAGCTTACATAGCAAAAAGGTACAGTTTTCCAACATTCTGTAGGTGTCAATCGATTTGACATTTGTTGGGTACATACAATATTACTTTTAAACAATATTAATTTTAAACAGTCTTTTTACTTTATTTGGTACGTTCAATATTAATTTTAAACAGTCTTAATTTTAAACAGTCCTCAGGTTGTGACATGTTGTTACATATTTGGCCCCAAGGTATGGTCTGTCTCCTTCTCCTAGGACTAATCTCAATTTTGACAGGTCATCCAATTCCTTGAAATCTGGGGTTGTTTGGCTTAGCTTGTTGAATAATATGTTTCTTGATGTGTTGAATTTTTCGCATTTTAGGAGGAAATGCATCTCTGTTTCAACCTCGCCGTCCAGACATTGATCGCATATTCTATTCTCTCTAGGCTGCCAGGATTTGTTGTATCTGCCTTTTTCAATTTCCAGTTGGTGGTCGCTTAGTCTGTACCTGGTGAGGGTCTGTCTCTGTTTTGTGTCTCTGATGGTCGTGAGGTAGTCTGCCAGTTTATATTCTCTTTTTAGGCCCCGGTAACATTCTAATCTGCTTTGGCTTTCGGTTATTTTGTTCCAATGTTCCAGGTAGGTTTCTTTGCATTTTTTTACGATTTGGTTCACTGGGATTGGTGTTTGGACGGCTGTGTTGGTCTGGGGCTGGTCAGGGTCCGGCTGAGTACTTAGTTTCAGTAGCAGCTGACTCAGGGGACTCTTTTCTGGGTTTAGCTCTTGGGTCTGAAAGGCTTTGAATGAAGGGTGTCTGGGGAGCTAGATTTGAGGTGATTTAGGAAGTTTAGTGCTCGTCTTTGGATGTTTATTATCAGTGGGTATCTGCCTAGTTCGGCTCTGCATTCATTTGTTGGCGTTTTTCTTTGGGTGCGAAGGATGCTTCGGCAGAATTCTGCATGTAGGGCTTCTATTGTGTGTTTTTCCCATTTAGTGTAGCTTTGGTGATTTAGCGGGCCCCATACTTCACTACCATACAGTGCAATGGGCAGGATTATGCTGTCAAATATTTTGAGCCAGATTTTGATTGGGATTTGGATGTTGTAGAATTTTCTTTTTATTGCATATAGGGCTCTTCGGGCTTTTTCTTTTAGTGCATTCACTGCTATGCTGAAGCTCCCTGATGCTGTAATAGTTAGACCAAGGTAGGTGTAGCTCATAGTGTGTCCTATAGTGGTATCACTGAGGGTAAACTGGTATTTGTTTTCCTGACATCTGGGCCTTTTTTGAAAAATCATGATGTTGGTTTTCTTTAGATTTACTGTTAGAGCCCAATTTTGGCAGTATTTGTCGAGTAGGTCTAGTTGTTGCTGTAATCCCTGTTCTGTGGGAGACAGCAGAACCAGGTCGTCCGCATAGAACAGGGATTTCACTTCTCCATCCAGGAGACGGAGACCTGGTGACTCGGTTTGCTCCAGCATGTCTGCTAATTCATTCATGTATATGTTGAACAGGGTCGGGCTCAAATTGCAGCCCTGCCGGACGCCTCTTCTCTGGGTGAAGAAATCGGTGCGTTTGTCTCCAATTTTGACCCCGCATTTGTTTTTCAGATACATTGATTTAATAAGGTCACAGACTTTGCCCCCTATTCCACACTGAAGAAGTTTATAATAGAGCCCTTCGTGCCATATAGAGTCAAAGGCTTTCTTGAAGTCGATGAAACAGGCGAATATTTTCCCATTTTTTGTTTGTTGTGTATGTTTTTCAATGAGGGTGTGAAGGGTATAGATGTGGTCGGTGGTGCGGTGTTTTGGAAGAAAGCCTATTTGGTTTTTTCTGAGGATATTATGTTTGTTAAGAAAATCAAGTAATCTACTATTTAGAATACTGCAGAATAACTTCCCTAGACAACTGTTGACACAGATGCCGTGGTAGTTATTTGGGTCTGATTTGTTTCCACTTTTATATATGGGGGAGATTAGTCCTTGGGACCAGATATCGGGAAAACAGCCTGAACGTAATATGATGTTGAATAATTTGAGTACCGCACCCTGCATCTCCATATTGCTGAACTTGAGCATTTCATTTTTGATGTTGTCTGGGCCACAGGCTTTCTTTAGGTGGAGAGATTTTGTTTTTGTGGCCAGTTCTTTCCATGTGATTGGGGAGTCTAGAGGGTTTTGGTTGTCTTTAATTGTTGCTTCTAATGTGTGGAGTTTTTCTGTGACCTGATGTTGACTTGGGTTTGTTTCGTTTATTGGGATGTCTTTGTCGAGGTTTTCAAAATGTGTTCTCCAGATGTCGCCATCTTGGATTGGTAATGCTTGCAATTGTGTTGTACTCAGGTTATTCCACATTTCCCAGAATTGTTTTGGATTGGTGGAGTTTTCAATTTCTTCGAGTATTTTGTGGGTATAGTTTTGTGTTTTGTTCCTAATGGTGTGTTTATATCTTTTGAGGGTTTCATTGTATCTAGTACGTAGGTCCGGATTGTTTGGTTGGTGATGCTTTTGGTTTGATATTTTTCTCAGGTCTTTTCTGGCATTTTTGCATTCGTGGTCAAACCATTTCTTATTTTTATTTTGTCTTTTGTGACGCTTCCTCTTCTGTTTCACAATGTCGGCTTTTACAGCTGCCTCATGGAAGATCATATTTATATCCTCCATGGCCATGTTTACACCATCTCTGGTGATCTCGTATGGGTTTTCTTTAAATTTTGATATTTTACTTGTGAGATCAGGTGACTTTAGTGCTGTGATGAATTTTTCTCCACTGTCTGGGTCCCATCTGTATGTCTGGTTTATTTTATGGAGCTTACTGGGTTCTTTTTTTGTGTCTGTAGTTTGGGCAGAAAGTTTAAGGTACATATTTATTTGGTTATGGTCTGAGAGGGGGGATTGCTGCCTGACAGTGAATGAGTTGATATCGCAGGGGCCCAGGTCAGTGATTGTATAGTCCACCACACTAGACCCAAGAGTTGAGGAGTATGTGAGTCTATCACTACACAGAGTTCAACACCTTTCTCTCTCTCTCCCTCTCCTGGTGTCTCTCTATCACTACACAGAGTTACACACCATTCTCTCTCTCTCCCTCTCCTGGTGTCTGTCTATCACTACACAGAGTTACACACCTTTCTCTCTCTCTCCCTCTCCTGTTGTCTCTCCATCACTACACAGAGTTACACACCTTTCTCTCTCTCTCCCTCTCCTGGTGTCTCTCTATCACTACACAGAGTTACACACCTTTCTCTCTCTCTCCCTCTCCTGTTGTCTCTCCATCACGACACAGAGTTACGCACCTTTCTCTCTCTCTCGCTCTCCTGGTGTCTCTCTATCACTACACAGAGTTACACACCTTTCTCTCTCTCTCCCTCTCCTGGTGTCTCTCTATCACTACACAGAGTTACACACCTTTCTCTCTCTCTCCCTCTCCTGGTGTCTCTCTATCAGTACAAAGAGTTACACACCATTCTCTCTCTCTCCCTCTCCTGGTGTCTCTCTATCACTACACAGAGTGACACACCTTTCTCTCTCTCTTCCTCTCCTGGTGTCTCTCTATCACTACACAGAGTTACACACCTTTCTCTCTCTCTCCCTCTTATGGTGTCTCTCTATCACTACACAGAGTTACCCACGTTTCTCTCTCTCTCCCTCTCCCGGTGTCTCTCTATCACTTCACAGAGTTACACATCTTTCTCTCTCTCTCTCTCTCTGCTGGTGTCTCTCCATAACTACACAGAGTTACACACCTTTCTCTCTCACCCTCTCCTGGTGTCTCTCTATCACTGCACAGAGTTACACACCTTTCTTTCTCTCCCTCTCCTGGTGTCTCTCTATCTCTACACAGAGTTACACACCTTTCCCTCTCTCTCCCTCAGCCTGTGCCTCTCTATCACGACACAGAGTTACACACCTTTCTCTCTCTCTCCCTCTCCTGGTACCTCTCTATCACTGCACAGAGTTACACATCTTTGTCTCTCACGCCCTCTCCTGGTGTCTCTCTATTACTACACAGAGTTACACACCTTTCTCTCTCCCTCTCCTGGTGTCTCTCTATCACTACACAGAGTTACACACCTTTCTCTCTCCCTCCCTCTCCTGGTGTCTCTCTATCACAACGCAGAGTTACACACCTTTGTCTCTCTCTCCCTCTCCTGGTGTCTCTCTATCACTACACAGTGTTACCCACCTTTCTCTCTCTCTCCCTCTCCCGGTGTCTCTCTATCACTACACAGATTTACACACCTTTCTCTCTCTCTCTCTCTCCTGGTGTCTCTCTATCACTACACAGAGTTACACACCTTTCTCTCTCACACTCTCCTGGTGTCTCTCTATCACTGCACAGAGTTACTCACCTTTCTCTTTCTCCCTCTCCTGGTGTCTCTCTATCACTACACAGAGTTACATGCCTTTCCCTCTCTCTCCCTCAGCCTGTGCCTCTCTATCACTATACAGAGTTACTCACCGTTCTTTCTCTCTCCCTCTCCTGGTGTCTCTATATCACTACACAGAGTTACACACCTTTCTCTCTCTATTCCACTCCTGGTGTCTCTCTAACACTACACAGTATTACACACCTTTCTCTCTCCCTCCCTCTCCTGATGTCTCTCTATCACTACACAGGGTTACACACCTTTCTCTCTCTCTCCCTCTCCCGGTGTCTCTCTATCACTACACAGAGTTACCCACCTTTTCTCTCTCTCTCCCTCTCCCGGTGCCTCGCTATCACTACAGATAGTTACACACCTTTCTCTCTCTCTCTCTCTGCTGGTGTCTCTCTATCACTACACAGAGTTACACACCTTTCTCTCTCACCCTCTCCTGGTGTCTCTCTATCACTACACAGAGTTACACACCTTTCTCTATCTCTCCCTCTCCTGGTGTCTCTCTATCACTGCACAGAGTTACACACCTTTCTCTCTCTCTCGCTCTCCTGGTGTCTGTCTATCACTACACAGAGTTACACACCTTTCTCTCTCTCTCCCTCTCCTGGTGTCTCTCTATCACTACACAGAGTTACACACCTTTCTCTCTCACACTCTCCTGGTGTCTCTCTATCACTGCACAGAGTTACACACCTTTCTCTCTCTCCCTCTCCTGGTGTCTCTCTATCTCTACACAGAGTTACACACCTTTCCCTCTCTCTTCCTCAGACTGGGCCTCTCTATCACTACACAGACTTACACACCTTTCTTTCTCTTTCCCTCTCCTGGTTCCTCACTATCACTGCACAGAGTTACACACCTTTCTCTATCTCTCCCTCTCCTGGTGTCTCTCTATCACTACACAGAGTTACACACCTTACTCTCTCTATCCCTCTCCTGGTGTCTCTCTAAAACTACACAGTGTTACACACCTTTGTCTCTCTCTCCCTCTCCTGGTGTCTCTCTATCACTGCACAGAGTTACACACCTTTCTCTCTCTCTCCCTCTCCTGGTGTCTCTCTATCACTACACAGAGCTACACACCTTTCTCTCTCTCCCTCTCCTGGTGTCTCTCTATCACTGCACAGAGTTACACACCTTTCTCTCTCTCTCCCTCTCCTGGTGTCTCTCCATCACAGCACAGAGTTACACACCTTTCACTCTCTCTCCCTCTCCTGGTGTTTCTCTATCACTACACAGAGTTACACACCTTTCTCTCTCTATCCCTCTCCTGATGTCTCTCTGACACTACACAGTGTTACACACCTTTCTCTCTCTCTCCCTCTCCTGGTGTCTCTCTATCACTACACAGAGTAACACACCTTTCTCTCTCTCTCCCTCTCCTGGTGTCTCTCCATTGCTACACAGAGTTACACACCTTTCTCTCTCTCTCCCTCTCCTGGTGTCTCTCTATTGCTACACAGAGTTACACACCTTCCTCTCTCTCGCCCTCTCCTGGTGTCTCTCTATCACTGCACAGTGTTACACACCTTTCTCTCTCTCCCTCTCCTGGTGTCTCTCTATCACTACACAGATTTACAAACCTTTCTCTCTCTCGCCCTCTCCTGGTGTCTCTCTATCACTACACAGAGTTACACACCTTTCTCTCTCTCCCTCTCCCGGTGTCTCTCTATCACTACACAGAGTTACACACATTTCTCTCTCTCTCCCTCTCCTGGTGTCTCTCTATCACTACACAGAGTTACACACCTTTCTCTCTCTCTCCCTCTCCTGGTGTCTCTCTATCACTACACAGAGTTACCCACCTTTCTCTCTCTCTCCCTCTCCTGGTGTCTGTCTATCACTACACGGAGTTACACACCTTTTTCTCTCTCCCTCTCCTGGTGTCTCTCTATGACGACACAGAGTTACACACCTTTCTCTCCATCTCCCTCTCCTGGTGTCTCTCTATTACTGCACAGATTTACACAACTTTCTCTCTCTCCCCCTCTCCCGGTGTCTCTCCAATTCCAATTCCAATTCAAATGCTTTATTGGCATGAAAGTTTACAGAGAACCATATAGCCAAAGCTTACATAGCAAAAAGGTACAGTTTTCCAACATTCTGTAGGTGTCAATCGATTTGACATTTGTTGGGTACATACAATATTACTTTTAAACAATATTAATTTTAAACAGTCTTTGTACTTTATTTGGTAGGTTCAATATTAATTTTAAACAGTCTTAATTTTAAACAGTCCTCAGGTTGTGACATGTTGTTACATATTTGGCCCCAAGGTATGGTCTGTCTCCTTCTCCTAGGACTAATCTCAATTTTGACAGGTCATCCAATTCCTTGAAATCTGGGGTTGTTTGGCTTAGCTTGTTGAATAATATGTTTCTTGATGTGTTGAATTTTTCGCATTTTAGGAGGAAATGCATCTCTGTTTCAACCTCGCCGGCCAGACATTGATCGCATATTCTATTCTCTCTAGGCTGCCAGGATTTCTTGTATCTGCCTTTTTCAATTTCCAGTTGGTGGTCGCTTATTCTGTACCTGGTGAGGGTCTGTCTCTGTTTTGTTTCTCTGATGGGCGTGAGGTAGTCTGCCAGTTTATATTCTCTTTTTAGGGCCCGGTAACATTCTAATCTGCTTTGGCTTTCGGTTATTTTGTTCCAATGTTCCAGGTAGGTTTCTTAGCATTTTTTAATGATATGATTCACTGGGATTGGTGTTTGGACGGCTGTGTTGGTCTGGGTCTGGTCAGGGTCCGGCTGAGTACTTAGTTTCAGTAGCAGCTGACTCAGGGGACTCTTTTCTGGGTTTAGCTCTTGGGTCTGAAAGGCTTTGAAATGAAGGGTGTCTGGGGAGCTAGATTTGAGGTGATTTAGGAAGTTTAGTGCTCGTTTTTGGATGTTTATTATCAGTGGGTATCTGCCTAGTTCGGCTCTGCATGCATTTGTTGGCGTTTTTCTTTGGGTGCGAAGGATGCTTCGGCAGAATTCTGCATGTAGGGCTTCTATTGTGTGTTTTTCCCATTTAGTGTAGCTTTGGTGATTTAGCGGACCCCATACTTCACAACCGTACAGTGCAATGGGCAGGATTATGCTGTCAAATATTTTGAGCCAGATTTTGATTGGGATTTGGATGTTGTAGAATTTTCTTTTTATTGCATATAGGGCTCTTCGTGCTTTTTCTTTTAGTGCATTCACTGCTATGCTGAAGCTCCCTGATGCTGTAATAGTTAGACCAAGGTAGGTGTAGCTCATAGTGTGTCCTATAGTGGTATCACTGAGGGTAAACTGGTATTTGTTTTCCTGACATCTGGGCCTTTTTTGAAAAATCATGATGTTGGTTTTCTTTAGATTTACTGTTAGAGCCCAATTGCGGCAGTATTTGTCGAGTAGGTCTAGTTGTTCCTGTAATCCCTGTTCTGTGGGAGACAGCAGAACCAGGTCGTCCGCATAGAACAGGGATTTCACTTCTCCATCCAGGAGACGGAGACCTGGTGACTCGCTTTGCTCCAGCATGTCTGCTAATTCATTTATGTATATGTTGAACAGGGTCGGGCTCAAATTGCAGCCCTGCCGGACGCCTCTTCTCTGGGTGAAGAAATCGGTGCGTTTGTCTCCAATTTTGACCCCGCATTTGTTTTTCAGATACATTGATTTAATAAGGTCATAGACTTTGCCCCCTATTCCACACTGAAGAGGTTTATAATAGAGCCCTTCGTGCCATATAGAGTCAAAGGCTTTCTTGAAGTCGATGAAACAGGCGAATATTTTCCCATTTTTTGTTTGGTGTATATGTTTTTCAATGAGTGTGTGAAGGGTATAGATATGGTCGGTGGTGCGGTGTTTTGGAAGAAAGCCTATTTGGTTTTTTCTGAGGATATTATGTTTGTTGAGAAAATCAAGTAATCTACTATTTAGAATACTGCAGAATAACTTCCCTAGACAACTGTTGACACAGATGCCGCGGTAGTTATTTGGGTCTGATTTGTTTCCACTTTTATATATGGGGGAGATTAGTCCTTGGCACCAGATATCGGGAAAACAGCCTGAACGTAATATGATGTTGAATAATTTGAGTACCGCACCCTGCATCTCCATATTGCTGAACTTGAGCATTTCATTTTTGATGTTGTCTGGGCCACAGGCTTTCTTTAGGTGGAGAGATTTTGTTTTTGTGACCAGTTCTTTCCATGTGATTGGGGAGTCTAGAGGGTTTTGGTTGTCTTTAATTGTTGCTTCTAATGTGTGGAGTTTTTCTGTGACCTGATGTTGACTTGGGTTTGTTTCGTTTATTGGGATGTCTTTGTAGAGGTTTTCAAAATGTGTTCTCCAGATGTCGCCATCTTGGATTGGTAATGCTTGCAATTGTGTTGTACTCAGGTTATTCCACATTTCCCAGAATTGTTTTGGATTGGTGGAGTTTTCAATTTCTTCGAGTATTTTGAGGGTATAGTTTTGTGTTTTGTTCCTAATGGTGTGTTTATATCTTTTGAGGGTTTCATTGTATCTAGTACGTAAGTCCGGATTGTTTGGTTGGCGATGCTTTTGGTTTGATATTTTTCTCAGGTCTTTTCTGGCATTTTTGCATTCGTGGTCAAACCATTTCTTATTTTTATTTTGTCTTTTGTGACGCTTCCTCTTCTGTTTCACAAGTTCGGCTTTTACAGCTGTCTCATGGAAGATCATATTTATATCCTCTATGGCCATGTTTACACCATCTCTTGTGATCTCGTATGGGTTTTCTTTAAATTTTGATATTTTACTTGTGAGATCAGGTGACTTTAGTGCTGTGATGAATTTTTCTCCACTGTCTGGGGCCCATCTGTATGTCTGGTTCATTTTATGGAGCTTACTGGGTTCTTTTTTTGTGTCTGTAGTTTGGGCAGAAAGTTTAAGGTACATATTTATTTGGTTATGGTCTGAGAGGGGGGATTGCTGCCTGACAGTGACAAATCGATTGACACCTACAGAATGTTGGAAAACTGTACCTTTTTGCTATGTAAGCTTTGGCAATATGGTTCTCTGTAAACTTTCATGCCAATAAAGCATTTGAACTGAACTGGAACTGAACTGAATGAGTTGATATCGCAGGGGTCCAGGTCCGTGATTGTATAGTCCACCACACTAGACCCAAGAGTTGAGGAGTATGTGAGTCTATCACTACACAGAGTTAAACACCTTTCTCTCTCTCTCCCTCTCCTGGTGTCTCTCTATCACTACACAGAGTTACACACCATTCTCTCTCTCTCCCTCTCCTGGTGTCTGTCTATCACTACACAGAGTTACACACCTTTCTCTCTCTCTCCCTCTCCTGTTGTCTCTCCATCACTACACAGAGTTACACACCTTTCTCTCTCTCTCCCTCTCCTGGTGTCTCTCTATCACGACACAGAGTTACACACCTTTCTCTCTCTCGCCCTCTCCTGGTGTCTCTCTATTACTACACAGAGCTACACCCCTTTCTCTCTCCCTCTCCTGGTGTCTCTCTATCACTACACTGAGTTACACACCTTTATCTCTCTCCCTCTACCGGTGTCTCTCTATCACTACACAGAGTTACACACCTTTCTCTCTCTCTCCCTTTCCTGGTGTCTCTCTATCACAACGCAGAGTTACACACCTTTCTCTCTCTCTCCCTCTCCCGGTGTCTCTGTATCACTACACAGTGTTACCCACCTTTCTCTCTCTCTCCCTCTCCCGGTGTCTCTCTATCACGACACAGATTTACACACCTTTCTCTCTCTCTCTCTCTCCTGGTGTCTCTCTATCACTACACAGAGTTACACACCTTTCTCTCTCACACTCTCCTGGTGTCTCTCTATCACTGCACAGAGTTACACACCTTTCTCTTTCTCCCTCTCCTGGTGTCTCTCTATCACGACACAGAGTTACACACCTTTCCCTCTCTCTCCCTCAGCCTGTGCCTCTCTATCACTACACAGAGTTACTCACCTTTCTTTCTCTCTCCCTCTCCTGTTGTCTCTCTATCACTACACAGAGTTACACACCTTTCTCTCTCTATTCCACTCCTGGTGTCTCTCCAGCACTACACAGTGTTACACACCTTTCTCTCTCTCTCCCTCTCCTGGTGTTTCTCTATCACTACACAGAGTTACACACCTTTCTCTCTCTCTCCCTCTCCTGATGTCTCTCTATCACTACACATGGTTACACACCTTTCTCTCTCTCACCCTCCCCCGCTGTCTCTCTATCACAACACATAGTTACCCACCTTTCTCTCTCTCTCCCTCTCCCGGTGTCTCTCTATCACTGCACAGAGTTACACACCTTTCTCTCTCACCCTCCCCTGGTGTCTCCCTATCACTGCACAGAGTTACACACCTTTCTCTCTCTTCCTCTCCTGGTGTCTCTCGATCACTACATAGAGTTACACACCTTTTCCTCTCTCTCACTCAGCCTGTGCCTCTCTATCACTACACAGAGTTACACACCTTTCTCTCTCTCTCCCTCTCCTGTTGTCTCTCTATCACTACACAGAGTTACACACCTTTCTCTATCTCTCCCTCTCCTGGTGTCTCTCTATCACTGCAGAGCTACACACCTTTCTCTCTCTCTCCCTCTCCTGGTGTCTCTCTATCACTACACAGAGTTACACACCTTTCTCTATCTCTCCCTCTCCTGTTGTCTCTCTATCACTACACAGAGTTACACTCCTTTCTCTATCTCTCCCTCTCCTGGTGTCTCTCTATCACTGCACAGAGTTACACACCTTTCTCTCTCTCTCCCTCTCCTGGTGTCTCTCTATCACTACACAGAGTTACACACCTTTCTCTCTCTCTTCCTCTCCTGGTGTCTCTCTATCACTGCACAGAGTTACACATCTTTCTCTCTCTCGCCCTCTCCTGGTGTCTCTCTATCGCTGCACAGAGTTACACACCTTTCTCTCTCCCTCTCCTGGTGTCTCTCTATCACTACACTGAGTTACACACCTTTCTCTCTCTCCCTCTACCGGTGTCTCTCTATCACTACACAGAGTTACACACCTTTCTCTCTCCCTCCCTCTCCTGGTGTCTCTCTATCACTACACAGAGTTACACACCTTTCTCTCTCTCTCCCTCTCCTGGTGTTTCTCTATCACTACACAGAGTTACACACCTTTCTCTCTCTCTTCCTCTCTTGGTGTCTCTCTAACACTACACAGTGTTACACATCTTTCTCTCTCTCTCCCTCTCCTGGTGTCTCTCTATCACTACACAGAGTTACACGCCTTTCTCTCTCTCTCCCTCTCCTGATGTCTCTCTATCACTACACAGAGTTGCACACCTTTCTCTCTCTCTCCCTCTCCTGGTGTCTCTCTATCACTACACAGTGTTACCCACTTTTCTCTCTCTCTCCCTCTCCCGGTGTCCCTCTATTGCTACACAGAGTTACACACATTTCTCTCTCTCTGTCTCTCCTGGTGTCTCTCTATCACTACACAGAGTTACACACCTTTCACTCTCATCCTCTCCTGGTGTCTCTCTAACACTGCACACAGTTACACACCTTTCTCACTCTCTCCCTCTCCTGGTGTCTCTCTGTCACAACACAGAGTTGCACACCTTTCTCTCTGTCTCCCTCTCCTGCTGTCACTCTATCACGACACAGAGTTACCCACCTTTCTCTCTCTCTCCCTCTCCCGGTGTCTCTCTATCACTACACAGAGTTACACACCTTTCTCTCTCTCTCTCTCTGCTGGCGTCTCTCTATCACTACACAGAGTTACACACCTTTCTGTCTCCCTCTCCTGGTGTCTCTCTATCACTACACTGAGTTACACACCTTTATCAGTTCAGTTCAGTTCAAATGCTTTATTGGCATGAAAGTTTACAGAGAACCATATTGCCAAAGCTTACATAGCAAAAAGGTACAGTTTTCCAACATTCTGTAGGTGTCAATCGATTTGACATTTGTTGGGTATATACAATATTACTTTTAAACAATATTAATTTTAAACAGTCTTTCTACTTCATTTGGTATGTTCAATATTAATTTTAAACAGTCTTACTTTGAAACAGTCCTCAGGTTGTGACATGTTGTTACATATTTAGCCCCAAGGTATGGTCTGTCTCCTTCTCCTAGGACTAATCTCAATTTTGACAGATCATCCAATTCCTTGAAATCCGAGGTTGTTTGGCTTAGCTTGTTGAATAATATGTTTCTTGATGTGTTGAATTTTTCGCATTTTAGGAGGAAATGCATTTCTGTTTCAACCTCGCCAGCCAGACATTGATCGCATATTCTATTCTCTCTAGGCTGCCAGGATTTCTTGTATCTGCCTTTTTCAATTTCCAGTTGGTGGTCGCTTAGTCTGTACCTGGTGAGGGTCTGTCTCTGTTTTGTGTCTCTGATGGTCGTGAGGTAGTCTGCCAGTTTATATTCTCTTTTTAGGGCCCGGTAACATTCTAATCTGCTTTGGCTTTCGGTTATTTTGTTCCAATGTTCCAGGTAGGTTTCTTTGCATTTTTTAATGATTTGGTTCACTCGGATTGGTGTTTGGACGGCTGTGTTGGTCTGGGGCTGGTCAGGCTCCGGCTGAGTTATTAGTTTCAGCAGCAGCTGACTCATGGGACTCTTTTCTGGGTTTAGCTCTTGGGTGTGTCTCCCTCTACCGGTGTCTCTCTATCACTACACAGAGTTACACACCTTTCTCTCTCCCTCCCTCTCCTGGTGTCTCTCCATCACAACGCAGAGTTTCACAGCTTTCTCTCTCTCTCCCTTTCCTGGTGTCTCTCTATCACTACACAGTGTAACCCACCTTTCTCTCTCTCTCCCTCTCCCGGTGTCTCTCTATCACTACACAGATTTACATACCTTTCTCTCTCTCTCTCTATCCTGGTGTCTCTCTATCACTACAGAGAGTTACACACCTTTCTCTCTCACACTCTCCTGGTGTCTCTCTATCACTGCACAGAGTTACACACCTTTCTCATTCTCCCTCTCCTGGTGTCTCTCTATCACTACACAGAGTTACACACCTTTCTCTCTCTATTCCACTCCTGGTGTCTCTCTAACACTACACAGTGTTACACACCTTTCTCTCTCTCTCCCTCTCCTGGTGTCTCTCTCTCACTACACAGAGTTACACACATTTCTCTCTCCCTCCCTCTCCTGATGTCTCTCTATCACGACACAGGGTTACACACCTTTCTCTCTCTCTCCCTCTCCCGGTGTCTCTCTATCACTACACAGAGTTACCCACCTTTCTCTCTCTCTCCCTCTCCCGGTGCCTCTCTATCACTACACAGAGTTACACACCTTTCTCTCTCTCTCTCTCTGCTGGTGTCTCTTTATCACTACATAGAGTTACACACCTTTCTCTCTCACCCTCTCCTGGTGTCTCTCTATCACTACACAGAGTTACACACCTTTCTCTATCTCTCCCTCTCCTGGTGTCTCTCTATCACTGCACAGAGTTACACACCTTTCTCTCTCTCCCTCTACCGGTGTCTCTCTATCACGACACAGAGTTACACACCTTTGTCTCTCTCTCCCTCTCCTGGTGTCTCTCGATCACAACGCAGAGTTACACACCTTTCTCTCTCTCTCCCTCTCCTGGTGTCTCTCTATCACTACACAGTGTTACCCACCTTTCTCTCTCTCTCCCTCTCCTGGTGTCTCTCTATCACTACACAGAGTTACACACCTTTCTCTCTCACACTCTCCTGGTGTCTCTCGATCACTGCACAGAGTTACACACCTTTCTCTCTCTCCCTCTCCTGGTGTCTCTCTATCACTACACAGAGTTAAACACCTTTCCCTCTCTCTCCCTCAGACTGTGCCTCTCTATCACTACACAGACTTACACACCTTTCTTTCTCTTTCCCTCTCCTGGTTCCTCTCTATCACTGCACAGAGTTACACACCTTTCTCTATCTCTCCCTCTCCTGGTGTCTCTCTATCACTACACAGAGTTACAAACCTTACCCTCTCTATCCATCTCCTGGTGTCTCTCAAAGTCTACACAGTGTTACACACCTTTCTCTCTCTCTCCCTCTCCTGGTGTCTCTCTATCACGACACAGATTTACCCACCTTTCTCTCTCTCTCCCTTTCCCGGTGCCTCTCTATCACTACACAGAGTTACACACCTTTCTCTCTCTCTCTCTCTGCTGGTGTCTCTCTATCACTACACAGAGCTACACACCTTTCTCTCTCAACCTCTCCTGGTGTCTCTCTATCACTACACAGAGTTACACAGCTTTCTCCATCTCTCCCTCTCCTGGTGTCTCTCTATCATTGCACAGAGTTACACACCTTTCTCTCTCTCCCTCTACCGGTGTCTCTCTATCACTACACAGAGTTACATACCTTTCTCTCTCTCTCCCTCTCCTGGTGTCTCTCGATCACAACGCAGAGTTACACACCTTTCTCTCTCTCTCCCTCTCCTGGTGTCTCTCTATCACTACACAGTTTTACCCACCTTTCTCTCTCTCTCCCTCTCCTGGTGTCTCTCTATCACTACACAGAGTTACACACCTTACTCTCTCTATCCCTCCCCTGGTGTCTCTCTAACACTACACAGTGTTACACACCTTTCTCTCTCTCTCCCTCTCCTGGTGTCTCACTATCACTACACAGAGTTACACACCTTTCTCTCTCTCTCCCTCTCCTGGCGTCTCTCTATCACTCCACAGAGCTACACACTTTTCTCTCTCTCCCTCTCCTGGTGTCTCTCTAACACTGCACAGAGTTACACACCTTTCTCTTTCTCTCCCTCTCCTGGTGTCTCTCCATCACAGCACTGAGTTACACACCTTTCTCTCTCTCTCCCTCTCCTGGTGTCTCTCTATCACTGCACAGAGTTACACACCTTTCTCTCTCTCCCTCTACCGGTGTCTCTCTATCACGACACAGAGTTACACACCTTTGTCTCTCTCTCCCTCTCCTGGTGTCTCTCGATCACAACGCAGAGTTACACACCTTTCTCTCTCTCTCCCTCTCCTGGTGTCTCTCTATCACTACACAGTGTTACCCACCTTTCTCTCTCTCTCCCTCTCCTGGTGTCTCTCTATCACTACACAGAGTTACACACCTTTCTCTCTCACACTCTCCTGGTGTCTCTCGATCACTGCACAGAGTTACACACCTTTCTCTCTCTCCCTCTCCTGGTGTCTCTCTATCACTACACAGAGTTACACACCTTTCCCTCTCTCTCCCTCAGACTGTGCCTCTCTATCACTACACAGACTTACACACCTTTCTTTCTCTTTCCCTCTCCTGGTTCCTCTCTATCACTGCACAGAGTTACACACCTTTCTCTATCTCTCCCTCTCCTGGTGTCTCTCTATCACTACACAGAGTTACAAACCTTACCCTCTCTATCCATCTCCTGGTGTCTCTCAAAGTCTACACAGTGTTACACACCTTTCTCTCTCTCTCCCTCTCCTGGTGTCTCTCTATCACGACACAGATTTACCCACCTTTCTCTCTCTCTCCCTTTCCCGGTGCCTCTCTATCACTACACAGAGTTACACACCTTTCTCTCTCTCTCTCTCTGCTGGTGTCTCTCTATCACTACACAGAGTTACACACCTTTCTCTCTCACCCTCTCCTGGTGTCTCTCTATCACTACACAGAGTTACACAGCTTTCTCCATCTCTCCCTCTCCTGGTGTCTCTCTATCATTGCACAGAGTTACACACCTTTCTCTCTCTCCCTCTACCGGTGTCTCTCTATCACTACACAGAGTTACATACCTTTCTCTCTCTCTCCCTCTCCTGGTGTCTCTCGATCACAACGCAGAGTTACACACCTTTCTCTCTCTCTCCCTCTCCTGGTGTCTCTCTATCACTACACAGTTTTACCCACCTTTCTCTCTCTCTCCCTCTCCTGGTGTCTCTCTATCACTACACAGAGTTACACACCTTACTCTCTCTATCCCTCCCCTGGTGTCTCTCTAACACTACACAGTGTTACACACCTTTCTCTCTCTCTCCCTCTCCTGGTGTCTCACTATCACTACACAGAGTTACACACCTTTCTCTCTCTCTCCCTCTCCTGGCGTCTCTCTATCACTCCACAGAGCTACACACTTTTCTCTCTCTCCCTCTCCTGGTGTCTCTCTAACACTGCACAGAGTTACACACCTTTCTCTTTCTCTCCCTCTCCTGGTGTCTCTCCATCACAGCACTGAGTTACACACCTTTCTCTCTCTCTCCCTCTCCTGGTGTTTCTCTATCACTACACAGAGTTACACACCTTTCTCCCTCTATCCCTCTCCTGGTGTCTCTCTGAAACTACACAGTGTTACACACCTTTCTCTCTCTCTCCCTCTCCTGGTGTCTCTCTATCACTACACAGAGTTACACACCTTTCCCTCTCTCACCCTCTCCTGGTGTCTCTCTATCACTACACAGAGTTACACACCTTTCTCTCTCTCTCTCCCTCTCCTCGTGTCTCTCTATCACTGCACAGAGTTACACACATTTCTCTCTCTCCCCCTCTCCCGGTGTCTCTCTATCACTACATAGAGTAACACACCTTTCTCTCTCTTTTCCTCTCCTGGTGTCTCTCTAACACTACACAGTGTTACACACCTTTCTCTCTCTCTCCCTCTTCTGGTGTCTCTCTATCACGACACAGAGTTACACAGCTTTCTCTCTCTCTACCTCTCCTGATGTCTCTCTATCACTACACAGAGTTGCACACCATTCTCTCTCTCTCCCTCTCCCGGTGTCTCTCTATCACTACACAGAGTTACACAACTTTCTCTCTCTCTCTCTCTCTCTGCTGGTGTCTCCCTATCACTGCACATAGTTACACACCTTTCTCTCTCACACTCACCTGGTGTCTCTCTATCACTGCACAGAGTTACACACCTTACTCTCTCTCCCTCTCCCGGTGTCTCTCTATCACTACACAGAGTTACACACCTTTCTCTCTCTCTCCCTCCAATGGTGTCTCTCTATCACTACACAGGGTTACCCACGTTTCTCTCCCTCTCCCTCTCCCGGTGTCTCTCTATCACTACACAGAGTTACACACTTTTTCTCTCTCTCCCTCTCCTAATGTCTCTCTATCACTGCACAGAGTTACACACCTTTCTCTCTCTCCCTCTCCTGGTGTCTCTCTATCACTGCACAGAGTTACACACCTTTCTCTCTCTATTCCACTCCTGGTGTCTCTCCAGCACTACACAGTGTTACACACCTTTCTCTCTCTCTCCCTCTCCTGGTGTTTCTCTATCACTACACAGAGTTACACACCTTTCTCTCTCTCTCCCTCTCCTGATGTCTCTCTATCACTACACATGGTTACACACCTTTCTCTCTCTCACCCTCCCCCGCTGTCTCTCTATCACAACACATAGTTACCCACCTTTCTCTCTCTCTCCCTCTCCCGGTGTCTCTCTATCACTGCACAGAGTTACACACCTTTCTCTCTCACCCTCCCCTGGTGTCTCCCTATCACTGCACAGAGTTACACACCTTTCTCTCTCTTCCTCTCCTGGTGTCTCTCGATCACTACATAGAGTTACACACCTTTTCCTCTCTCTCACTCAGCCTGTGCCTCTCTATCACTACACAGAGTTACACACCTTTCTCTCTCTCTCCCTCTCCTGTTGTCTCTCTATCACTACACAGAGTTACACACCTTTCTCTATCTCTCCCTCTCCTGGTGTCTCTCTATCACTGCAGAGCTACACACCTTTCTCTCTCTCTCCCTCTCCTGGTGTCTCTCTATCACTACACAGAGTTACACACCTTTCTCTATCTCTCCCTCTCCTGTTGTCTCTCTATCACTACACAGAGTTACACTCCTTTCTCTATCTCTCCCTCTCCTGGTGTCTCTCTATCACTGCACAGAGTTACACACCTTTCTCTCTCTCTCCCTCTCCTGGTGTCTCTCTATCACTACACAGAGTTACACACCTTTCTCTCTCTCTTCCTCTCCTGGTGTCTCTCTATCACTGCACAGAGTTACACATCTTTCTCTCTCTCGCCCTCTCCTGGTGTCTCTCTATCGCTGCACAGAGTTACACACCTTTCTCTCTCCCTCTCCTGGTGTCTCTCTATCACTACACTGAGTTACACACCTTTCTCTCTCTCCCTCTACCGGTGTCTCTCTATCACTACACAGAGTTACACACCTTTCTCTCTCCCTCCCTCTCCTGGTGTCTCTCTATCACTACACAGAGTTACACACCTTTCTCTCTCCCTCCCTCTCCTGGTGTCTCTCCATCACAACGCAGAGTTTCACAGCTTTCTCTCTCTCTCCCTTTCCTGGTGTCTCTCTATCACTACACAGTGTAACCCACCTTTCTCTCTCTCTCCCTCTCCCGGTGTCTCTCTATCACTACACAGATTTACATACCTTTCTCTCTCTCTCTCTATCCTGGTGTCTCTCTATCACTACAGAGAGTTACACACCTTTCTCTCTCACACTCTCCTGGTGTCTCTCTATCACTGCACAGAGTTACACACCTTTCTCATTCTCCCTCTCCTGGTGTCTCTCTATCACTACACAGAGTTACACACCTTTCTCTCTCTATTCCACTCCTGGTGTCTCTCTAACACTACACAGTGTTACACACCTTTCTCTCTCTCTCCCTCTCCTGGTGTCTCTCTCTCACTACACAGAGTTACACACATTTCTCTCTCCCTCCCTCTCCTGATGTCTCTCTATCACGACACAGGGTTACACACCTTTCTCTCTCTCTCCCTCTCCCGGTGTCTCTCTATCACTACACAGAGTTACCCACCTTTCTCTCTCTCTCCCTCTCCCGGTGCCTCTCTATCACTACACAGAGTTACACACCTTTCTCTCTCTCTCTCTCTGCTGGTGTCTCTTTATCACTACATAGAGTTACACACCTTTCTCTCTCACCCTCTCCTGGTGTCTCTCTATCACTACACAGAGTTACACACCTTTCTCTATCTCTCCCTCTCCTGGTGTCTCTCTATCACTGCACAGAGTTACACACCTTTCTCTCTCTCCCTCTACCGGTGTCTCTCTATCACGACACAGAGTTACACACCTTTGTCTCTCTCTCCCTCTCCTGGTGTCTCTCGATCACAACGCAGAGTTACACACCTTTCTCTCTCTCTCCCTCTCCTGGTGTCTCTCTATCACTACACAGTGTTACCCACCTTTCTCTCTCTCTCCCTCTCCTGGTGTCTCTCTATCACTACACAGAGTTACACACCTTTCTCTCTCACACTCTCCTGGTGTCTCTCGATCACTGCACAGAGTTACACACCTTTCTCTCTCTCCCTCTCCTGGTGTCTCTCTATCACTACACAGAGTTACACACCTTTCCCTCTCTCTCCCTCAGACTGTGCCTCTCTATCACTACACAGACTTACACACCTTTCTTTCTCTTTCCCTCTCCTGGTTCCTCTCTATCACTGCACAGAGTTACACACCTTTCTCTATCTCTCCCTCTCCTGGTGTCTCTCTATCACTACACAGAGTTACAAACCTTACCCTCTCTATCCATCTCCTGGTGTCTCTCAAAGTCTACACAGTGTTACACACCTTTCTCTCTCTCTCCCTCTCCTGGTGTCTCTCTATCACGACACAGATTTACCCACCTTTCTCTCTCTCTCCCTTTCCCGGTGCCTCTCTATCACTACACAGAGTTACACACCTTTCTCTCTCTCTCTCTCTGCTGGTGTCTCTCTATCACTACACAGAGTTACACACCTTTCTCTCTCAACCTCTCCTGGTGTCTCTCTATCACTACACAGAGTTACACAGCTTTCTCCATCTCTCCCTCTCCTGGTGTCTCTCTATCATTGCACAGAGTTACACACCTTTCTCTCTCTCCCTCTACCGGTGTCTCTCTATCACTACACAGAGTTACATACCTTTCTCTCTCTCTCCCTCTCCTGGTGTCTCTCGATCACAACGCAGAGTTACACACCTTTCTCTCTCTCTCCCTCTCCTGGTGTCTCTCTATCACTACACAGTTTTACCCACCTTTCTCTCTCTCTCCCTCTCCTGGTGTCTCTCTATCACTACACAGAGTTACACACCTTACTCTCTCTATCCCTCCCCTGGTGTCTCTCTAACACTACACAGTGTTACACACCTTTCTCTCTCTCTCCCTCTCCTGGTGTCTCACTATCACTACACAGAGTTACACACCTTTCTCTCTCTCTCCCTCTCCTGGCGTCTCTCTATCACTCCACAGAGCTACACACTTTTCTCTCTCTCCCTCTCCTGGTGTCTCTCTAACACTGCACAGAGTTACACACCTTTCTCTTTCTCTCCCTCTCCTGGTGTCTCTCCATCACAGCACTGAGTTACACACCTTTCTCTCTCTCTCCCTCTCCTGGTGTCTCTCTATCACTGCACAGAGTTACACACCTTTCTCTCTCTCCCTCTACCGGTGTCTCTCTATCACGACACAGAGTTACACACCTTTGTCTCTCTCTCCCTCTCCTGGTGTCTCTCGATCACAACGCAGAGTTACACACCTTTCTCTCTCTCTCCCTCTCCTGGTGTCTCTCTATCACTACACAGTGTTACCCACCTTTCTCTCTCTCTCCCTCTCCTGGTGTCTCTCTATCACTACACAGAGTTACACACCTTTCTCTCTCACACTCTCCTGGTGTCTCTCGATCACTGCACAGAGTTACACACCTTTCTCTCTCTCCCTCTCCTGGTGTCTCTCTATCACTACACAGAGTTACACACCTTTCCCTCTCTCTCCCTCAGACTGTGCCTCTCTATCACTACACAGACTTACACACCTTTCTTTCTCTTTCCCTCTCCTGGTTCCTCTCTATCACTGCACAGAGTTACACACCTTTCTCTATCTCTCCCTCTCCTGGTGTCTCTCTATCACTACACAGAGTTACAAACCTTACCCTCTCTATCCATCTCCTGGTGTCTCTCAAAGTCTACACAGTGTTACACACCTTTCTCTCTCTCTCCCTCTCCTGGTGTCTCTCTATCACGACACAGATTTACCCACCTTTCTCTCTCTCTCCCTTTCCCGGTGCCTCTCTATCACTACACAGAGTTACACACCTTTCTCTCTCTCTCTCTCTGCTGGTGTCTCTCTATCACTACACAGAGTTACACACCTTTCTCTCTCACCCTCTCCTGGTGTCTCTCTATCACTACACAGAGTTACACAGCTTTCTCCATCTCTCCCTCTCCTGGTGTCTCTCTATCATTGCACAGAGTTACACACCTTTCTCTCTCTCCCTCTACCGGTGTCTCTCTATCACTACACAGAGTTACATACCTTTCTCTCTCTCTCCCTCTCCTGGTGTCTCTCGATCACAACGCAGAGTTACACACCTTTCTCTCTCTCTCCCTCTCCTGGTGTCTCTCTATCACTACACAGTTTTACCCACCTTTCTCTCTCTCTCCCTCTCCTGGTGTCTCTCTATCACTACACAGAGTTACACACCTTACTCTCTCTATCCCTCCCCTGGTGTCTCTCTAACACTACACAGTGTTACACACCTTTCTCTCTCTCTCCCTCTCCTGGTGTCTCACTATCACTACACAGAGTTACACATCTTTCTCTCTCTCTCCCTCTCCTGGCGTCTCTCTATCACTCCACAGAGCTACACACTTTTCTCTCTCTCCCTCTCCTGGTGTCTCTCTAACACTGCACAGAGTTACACACCTTTCTCTTTCTCTCCCTCTCCTGGTGTCTCTCCATCACAGCACTGAGTTACACACCTTTCTCTCTCTCTCCCTCTCCTGGTGTTTCTCTATCACTACACAGAGTTACACACCTTTCTCCCTCTATCCCTCTCCTGGTGTCTCTCTGAAACTACACAGTGTTACACACCTTTCTCTCTCTCTCCCTCTCCTGGTGTCTCTCTATCACTACACAGAGTTACACACCTTTCCCTCTCTCACCCTCTCCTGGTGTCTCTCTATCACTACACAGAGTTACACACCTTTCTCTCTCTCTCTCCCTCTCCTCGTGTCTCTCTATCACTGCACAGAGTTACACACATTTCTCTCTCTCCCCCTCTCCCGGTGTCTCTCTATCACTACATAGAGTAACACACCTTTCTCTCTCTTTTCCTCTCCTGGTGTCTCTCTAACACTACACAGTGTTACACACCTTTCTCTCTCTCTCCCTCTTCTGGTGTCTCTCTATCACGACACAGAGTTACACAGCTTTCTCTCTCTCTACCTCTCCTGATGTCTCTCTATCACTACACAGAGTTGCACACCATTCTCTCTCTCTCCCTCTCCCGGTGTCTCTCTATCACTACACAGAGTTACACAACTTTCTCTCTCTCTCTCTCTCTCTGCTGGTGTCTCCCTATCACTGCACATAGTTACACACCTTTCTCTCTCACACTCACCTGGTGTCTCTCTATCACTGCACAGAGTTACACACCTTACTCTCTCTCCCTCTCCCGGTGTCTCTCTATCACTACACAGAGTTACACACCTTTCTCTCTCTCTCCCTCCAATGGTGTCTCTCTATCACTACACAGGGTTACCCACGTTTCTCTCCCTCTCCCTCTCCCGGTGTCTCTCTATCACTACACAGAGTTACACACTTTTTCTCTCTCTCCCTCTCCTAATGTCTCTCTATCACTGCACAGAGTTACACACCTTTCTCTCTCTCCCTCTCCTGGTGTCTCTCTATCACTGCACAGAGTTACACACCTTTCTCTCTCTCCCTCTCCTGGTGTCTCTCTATCGCTACACAGAGTTACACACCTTTCCCTCTCTCTCCCTCAGCCTGTGCCTCTCTATCACTACACAGAGTTACACACCTTTTTCTCTCTCTCCCTCTCCTAATGTCTCTCTATCACTGCACAGAGTTACACACCTTTCTCTCTCTCCCTCTCCTGGTGTCTCTCAATCACTACACAGAGTTACACACCTTTCTCTATCTCTCCCTCTCCTGGTGTCTCTCTATCACTGCACAGAGTTACACACCTTTCTCTCTCTTTCCCTCTCCTGGTGTCTCTTTATCACGACACAGAGTTACACACCTTTCTCTCTCCCTCTCCTGGTGTCTCTGAATCACTACACTGAGTTACACACCTTTATCTCTCTCCCTCTCCCGGTGTCTCTCCATCACAACGCAGAGCTACACACCTTTCTCTCTCTCTCCCTCTCCTGGTGTCTCTCTATCACTACACAGTGTTACCCACCTTTCTCTCTCTCTCCCTCTTCCGGTGTCTCTCTATCACTACACAGATTTACACACCTTTCTCTCTCTCTCTCTCTCCTGGTGTCTCTCTATCACTACACAGAGTTACACACTTTTCTCTCTCACACTCTGCTGGTGTCTCTCTATCACTGCACAGAGTCACACACCTTTCTCTCTCTCCCTCTCCTGGTGTCTCTCTATGACTACACAGAGTTACACACCTTTCCCTCTCTCTCCCTCAGCCTGCGCCTCTCTATCACGACACAGACTTACACACCTTTCTTTCTCTTTCCCTCTCCTGGTTCCTCTCTATCACTGCACAGAGTTACACACCTTTCTCTATCTCTCCCTCTCCTGGTGTCTCTCTATCACTACACAGAGTTACACACCTTTCTCTCTCTATCCCTCTCCTGGTGTCTCTCTAACACTACACAATGTTACACACCTTTCTGTCTCTCACCCTCTCCTGGTGTCTCTCTATCACTGCACAGAGTTACACACCTTTCTCTCTCTCTCCCTCTCCTGATGTCTCTCTATCACTACACAGAGTGACACACCTTTCTCTCTCTCTCCCTCTCCTGGTGTCTCTCTATCACTACACCGAGTTACACACCTTTCTCTCTCTCTCCCTCTACTGGTGTCTCTCCATCACTACACAGAGTTACACACCTTTCTCTCTCTATCCCTCTCCTGGTGTCTCTCTATCACTACACAGAGTTACACACCTTCCTCTCTCTCGCCCTCTCCTGGTGTCTCTCTATCACTACACAGAGTTACACACCTTTCTCTCTCTCCCTCTCCTGGTGTCTCTCTATCACGACACAGAGTTACACACCTTTCTCTCTATCTCCCTCTCCCGGTGTCTCTCTATCACTACACAGAGTAACACACCTTTCTCTCTCTCTCCCTCTCCTGGTGTCTCTCTTTCACTACACAGAGTTACACACCTTTCTCTCTCTCTCCCTCTCCTGATGTCTCTCTATCACTGCATAGAGTTACACACCTTTCTCTCTCTCTCCCTCTCCTGGTGTCTCTCTTTCACTACACAGAGTTACTCGCCTTTCTCTCTCTCTCCCTCTCCTGGTGTCTCTCTCTCACTACACAGAGTTACACACCTTTCTCTATCTCTCCCTCTCCTGGTGTCTCTCTATCACTACACAGAGTTACACACCTTTCTCTCTCTCTTCCTCTCCTGGTGTCTCTCTATCACTCCACAGAGTTACACATCTTTCTCTCTCTCGCCCTCTCCTGGTGTCTCTCTATCACTCCACAGAGTTACACACCTTTCTCTCTATCTCCCTCTCCTGATGTCTCTCTATCACTACACAGAGTGACACACCTTTCTCTCTCTCTCCCTCTCCTGGTGTCTCTCTATCACTACACCGAGTTACACACCTTTCTCTCTCTCTCCCTCTACTGGTGTCTCTCCATCACTACACAGAGTTACACACCTTTCTCTCTCTATCCCTCTCCTGGTGTCTCTCTATCACTACACAGAGTTACACACCTTTCTCTCTCTCTCCCTCTCCTGGTGTCTCTCTTTCACTACACAGAGTTACACACCTTTCTCTCTCTCTCCCTCTCCTGGTGTCTCTCTATCACTACACAGAGTTACCCACCATTCTCTCTCTCTCCCTCTCCTGGTGTCTCTCTATCACTACACAGAGTTACACACCATTCTCTCTCTCTCCCTCTCCTGGTGTCTGTCTATCACTACACAGAGTTACACACCTTTCTCTCTCTCTCCCTCTCCTGTTGTCTCTCTATCACTACACAGAGTTACACACCTTTCTCTCTCTCTCCCTCTCCTGTTGTCTCTCTATCACTACACAGAGTTACACACCTTTCTCTCTCTCTCCCTCTCCTGGTGTCTCTCTATTACGACTCAGAGTTACACACCATTCTCTCTCTCTCCCTCTCCTGGTGTCTGTCTATCACTACACAGAGTTACACACCTTTCTCTCTCTCTCCCTCTCCTGTTGTCTCTCTATCACTACACAGAGTTACACTCCTTTCTCTCTCTCTCCCTCTCCTGGTGTCTCTCGATCACTACACAGAGTTACACACCATTCTCTCTCTCTCCCTCTCCTGGTGTCTCTCTATCACTACACAGAGTTACACACCATTCTCTCTCTCTCCCTCTCCCGGTGTCTCTCTAACACCAAACAGAGTTACACACCTTTCTCTCTCTCTCCCTCTCCTGGTGTCTCTCTATCACTACACAGTGTTACGCACCTTTCTCTCTCTCTTCCTCTCCTGGTGTCTCTCTATCACTGCACAGAGTTACACACCTTTCTCTCTCTCCCCCTCTCCTGGTGTCTCTCTATCACTTCACAGAGTTACACACCTTTCTCTCTCTCTCCCTCTCCTGGTGTCCCTCTATCACTACACAGAGTTACACACCTTTCTCTCTCTCTCCCTCTCCTGGTGTCTCTCTATCACTACACAGAGTTACACACCTTTCTCTCTCTCTCTCCCTCTCCTCGTGTCTCTCTATCACTGCACAGAGTTACACACATTTCTCTCTCTCCCCCTCTCCCGGTGTCTCTCTATCATTACACAGAGTTACACACCTTTCTCTCTCTCTTCCTCTCCCGGTGTCTCTCTATCACTACACAGAGTTACACACCTTTCTCTCTCTCTCCCTCTCCTGGTGTCTGTCTATCACAACACAGAGTTACACACCTTTCTCTCTCTCTCCCTCTCCTGTTGTCTCTCTGTCACTACACAGAGTTACACACCTTTCTCTCTCTCTCCCTCTCCTGGTGTCTCTCTATCACTACACAGAGTTACAACGCTTTCCTCTCTCTCCCTCTCCTGGTGTCTCTCTATCACTACACAGAGTTACACACCTTTCTCTCTCTCTCCCTCTCCTGGTGTCTCTCTATCACTACACAGAGTTACACACCTTTCTCTCTCTCTCTCCCTCTCCTCGTGTCTCTCTATCACTGCACAGAGTTACGCACATTTCTCTCTCTCCCCCTCTCCCGGTGTCTCTCTATCATTACACAGAGTTACACACCTTTCTCTCTCTCTTCCTCTCCCGGTGTCTCTGTATCACTACACAGAGATAAACACCTTTCTCTCTCTCTCCCTCTCCTGGTGTCTCTCTATCACTACACAGAGTTACACACCTTTCTCTCTCTCCCTCTCCCGGTGTCTCTCTATCACTACACAGAGTTACACAACTTTCTCTCTCTCTCCCTCTCCCGGTGACTCTCTATCACTACACAGAGTTACACACCTTTCTCGCTCTCTCCCTCTTCTGGTGTCTCTCTATCACTACACAGAGTTACCCACCTTTCTCTCTCTCTCAAACTCCTGGTGTCTTTCTCTCACTACACAGAGTTACACACCTTTCTCTATCTCGCCCTCTCCTGGTGTCTCTCTAACACTGCACAGTGTTACACAACTTTCTCTGTCTCTCCCTCTCCTGGTGTCTCTATCACTACACAGAGTTACACACCTTTCTCTCTCTCTCCCTCTCCTGGTGTCACTCTATCACTACACAGAGTTACACACATTTCTCTCTCTCTCCCTCTCCTGGTGTCTCTCTATCACTATACAGAGTTACACACCTTTCTCTCTCTCTCCCTCTCCTGGTGTCTCTCTATCACTACACAGAGTTACACACCTTTCTCTCTCTTTCCATCTCCTGGTGTCTCTCTATCACGACACAGAGTTACACACCTTACTCTCTCTCTCCCTCTCCTGGTGTCTCTCTATCACTACACAGAGTTACACACCTTTCCCTCTCTTCCTCTCCTGGTGTCTCTCTATCACTACACAGAGTTACACACCTTTCTCTCTCTCTCCCTCTCCCGGTGTCTCTCTATCACTACACAGATTTACACACCTTCCTCTCTCTCGCCCTCTCCTGGAGTCTCTCTATCACTACACAGAGTTACACACCTTTCTCTCTCTCCCTCTCCTGGTGTCTCTCTATCACTACACAGAGTTACACACCTTTCTCTCTCTCTCCCTCTCCCGGTGTCTCTCTATCACGACACAGAGTTACACACCTTTCTCTCTTTCTCCCTCTCCTGGTGTCTCTCTATCACTACACAGAGTTACCCACCTTTCTCTCTCTCTCCCTCTCCTGGTGTCTCTCTATCACTACACAGAGTTACACACCTTTTTCTCTCGCCCTCTCCTGGTGTCTCTCTATGACTACACAGAGTTACACACCTTTCTCTCTCTCTCCCTCTCCTGGTGTCTCTTTATCACTGCACAGAGTTACACACCTTTCTCTCTCTCCCCCTCTCCCGGTGTCTCTCTATCACTACACAGAGATAAACACCTTTCTCTCTCTCTCCCTCTCCTGGTGTCTCTCTATCACTACACAGAGTTACACACCTTTCTCTCTCTCCCTCTCCCGGTGTCTCTCTATCACTACACAGAGTTACACACCTTTCTCTCTCTCTCCCTCTCCCGGTGACTCTCTATCACTACACAGAGTTACACACCTTTCTCGCTCTCTCCCTCTTCTGGTGTCTCTCTATCACTACACAGAGTTACCCACCTTTCTCTCTCTCTCAATCTCCTGGTGTCTTTCTCTCACTACACAGAGTTACACACCTTTCTCTATCTCGCCCTCTCCTGGTGTCTCTCTAACACTGCACAGAGTTACACAACTTTCTCTGTCTCTCCCTCTGCTGGTGTCTCTATCACTACACAGAGTTACACACCTTTCTCTCTCTCTCCCTCTCCTGGTGTCACTCTATCACTACACAGAGTTACACACATTTCTCTCTCTCTCCCTCTCCTGGTGTCTCTCTATCACTATACAGAGTTACACACCTTTCTCTCTCTCTCCCTCTCCTGGTGTCTCTCTATCACTACACAGAGTTACACACCTTTCTCTCTCTTTCCCTCTCCTGGTGTCTCTTTATCACTGCACAGAGTTACACACCTTTCTCTCTCTCCCCCTCTTCCGTTGTCTCTCTATCACTACACAGAGTTAAACGCCTTTCTCTCTCTCTCCCTCTCCTGGTGTCTCTCTATCACTACACAGAGATACACACCATTCTCTCTCTCTCCCTCTCCTGGTGTCTGTCTATCACTACACAGAGTTACACACCTTTCTCTCTCTCTCCCTCTCCTGTTGTCTCTCTATCACGACACAGAGTTACACACCTTTCTCTCTCTCTCCCTCTCCTGGTGTCTCTCTATCACTACACAGAGTTACACACCATTCTCTCTCTCTCCCTCTCCCGGTGTCTCTCTATCACTACACAGAGTTACACACCTTTCTCTCTCTGTTCCTCTCCTGGTGTCTCTCTAACACTACACAGTGTAACACACCTTTCTCTCTCTCTCCCTCTCCTGGTGTCTCTCTATCACTACACAGAGTTACACACCTTTCTCTCTCTCTCCCTCTCCTGGTGTCTCTCTATCACTACACAGAGTTGCACACCTTTCTCTCTCTCTCCCTCTCCTGGAGTCTCTCTATCACTGCACAGAGTTACACACCTTTCTCTCTCTCCCTCTCCTGGTGTCTCTCTATCACTACACAGAGTTACACACCTTTCTCTCTCTCTCCCTCTCCTGGTGTCTCTCTATCACTACACAGATTTACACACCTTTCTCTCTCTCTCTCCCTCTCCTCGTGTCTCTCTGTCACTGCACAGAGTGACACACATTTCTCTCGCTCCCCCTCTCCCGGTGTCTCTCTATCACTACACAGAGTTACACACCTTTCTCTCTCTCTCCCTCTAATGGTGTCTCTCTATCACTACACAGAGTTACCCACGTTTCTCTATCTCTCCCTCTCCCGGTGTCTCTCTATCACTACACAGAGTTACACACCTTTCTCTCTCTCTCCCTCTCCCGGTGTCTCTCTATCACTACACAGAGTTACACAACTTTCTCTCTCTCTCTCTGCTGGTGTCTCTCTATCACTACACAGAGTTACACACCTTTCTCTCTCTCTCTCTGCTGGTGTCTCTTTATCACGACACAGAGTTACACACATTTCTCTCTCTCTCCCTCTCCTGGTGTCTCTCAATCACTGCACAGAGTTACACAACTTTCTCTCTCTCCCTCTCCTGGTGTCTCTCAATCACGACACAGAGTTACACATCTTTTTCTCTCTCTCCCTCTCCTAATGTCTCTCTATCACTGCACAGAGTTACACACCTTTCTCTCTCTCCCTCTCCTGGTGTCTCTCAATCACGACACAGAGTTACACACCTTTCTCTGTCTCTCCCTCTCCTGGTGTCTCTCTATCACTGCACAGAGTTACACACCATTCTCTCTCTCTCCCTCTCCTGGTGTCTCTCTATCACTACACAGAGTGACACACCATTCTCTCTCTCTCCCTCTCCCGGTGTCTCTCTATCACTACACAGAGTTACACACATTTCTCTCTCTGTTCCTCTCCTGGTGTCTCTCTAACACTACACAGTGTTACACACCTTTCTCTCTCTCTCCCTCTCCTCGTGTCTCTCTATCACTACACAGAGTTACACACCTTTCTCTCTCTCTCCCTCTCCTGGTGTCTCTCTATCACAACACAGAGTTGCACACCTTTCTCTCTCTCTCCCTCTCCTGGTGTCTCTCTATCACTACACAGAGTTACACACCTTTCCTCTCTCTCCCTCTCCTGGTGTCTCTCTATCACTACACAGAGTTACACACCTTTCTCTCTCTCCCTCTCCTGGTGTCTCTCTATCACTACACAGAGTTACACACCTTTCTCTCTCTCTCTCCCTCTCCTCGTGTCTCTCTATCACTGCACAGAGTTACACACATTTCTCTCTCTCCCCCTCTCCCGGTGTCTCTCTGTCACTACACAGAGTTACACACCTTTCTCTCTCTCTCCCTCTAATGGTGTCTCTCTATCATTAAACAGAGCTACCCACGTTTCTCTCTCTCTCCCTCTCCCGGTGTCTCTCTATCACTGCACAGAGTTACACACCTTTCTCTCTCTATTCCTCTCCTGGTGTCTCTCTAACACTACACAGTTTTACACACCTTTCTCTCTCTCTCCCTCTCCTGGTGTCTCTCTATCACTTCACAGAGTTGCACACCTTTCTCTCTCTCTCCCTCTCCCGGTGTCTCTCTATCACTACACAGAGTTACACAACTTTCTCTCTCTCTCTCTGCTGGTGTCTCTCTATCACTACACAGAGTTACACACCTTTCTCTCTCACCCTCTCCTGGTGTCTCTCAATCACTGCACAGAGTTACACACCTTTTTCTCTCTCCCTCTCCTGGTGTCTCTCTATCGCTACACAGAGTTACACACCTTTCCCTCTCTCTCCCTCAGCCTGTGCCTCTCTATCACTACACAGAGTTACACACCTTTTTCGCTCTCTCCCTCTCCTAATGTCTCTCTATCACTGCACAGAGTTACACACCTTTCTCTCTCTCCCTCTCCTGGTGTCTCTCTATCACTGCACAGAGTTACACACCTTTCTCTCTCTCCCTCTCCTGGTGTCTCTCAATCACGACACAGAGTTACACATCTTTCTCTCTCTCTCCCTCTCCTTGTGTCTCTCTATCACTACACAGTGTTACCCACCTTTCTCTCTCTCTCCCTCTCCCGGTGTTTCTCTATCACTACACAGATTTACACACCTTTCTCTCTCTCTCCCTCTCCTTGTGTCTCTCTATCACTACACAGTGTTACCCACCTTTCTCTCTCTCTCCCTCTCCCGGTGTCTCTCTATCACTACACAGATTTACACACCTTTCTCTCTCTCACACTCTCCTGTTGTCTCTCTATCACTGCACAGAGTCACACACCTTTCTCTCTCTCCCTCTCCTGGTGTCTCTCTATGACTGCACAGAGTTACACAGCTTTCCCTCTCTCTCCCTCAGCCTGTGCCTCTCTATCATTTCACAGACTTGCACACCTTTCTTTCTCTTTCCCGCTCCTGGTTCCTCTCTATCACTGCACAGAGTTACACACCATCTATCTCTCCCTCTCCTGGCGTCTCTCTATCACTACACAGAGTTACACACCTTTCAATTCAATTCAATTCAATTTCAATTCAATTCAATTCAATTCAATTCAATTGAAATGCTTTATTGGCATGAAAGTTTACAGAGAACCATATTGCCAAAGCTTACATAGCAAAAAGGTACAGTTTTCCAACATTCTGTAGGTGTCAATCGATTTGACCTTTGTTGGGTACATACAATATTACTTTTAAACAATATTAATTTTAAACAGTCTTTGTACTTCATTTGGTACGTTCAATATTAATTTTAAACAGTCTTAATTTTAAACAGTCCTCAGGTTGTGACATGTTGTTACATATTTGGACCCAAGGTATGGTCTGTCTCCTTCTCCTCGGACTAATCTCAATTTTGACATGTCATCCAATTCCTTGAAATCTGGGGTTGTTTGGCTCAGCTTGTTGAATAATATGTTTCTTGATGTGTTGAATTTTTCGCATTTTAGGAGGAAATGCATCTCTGTTTCAACCTCGCCGGCCAGACATTGATCGCATATTCTATTCTCGCTAGGATGCCAGGATTTCTTGTATCTGCCTTTTTCAATTTCCAGTTGGTGGTCGCTTAGTCTGTACCTGGTGAGGGTCTGTCTCTGTTTTGTGTCTCTGATGGTCGTGAGGTAGTCTGCCAGTTTATATTCTCTTTTTAGGGCCCGGAAACATTCTAATCTGCTTTGGATTTCGGTTATTTTGTTCCAATGTTCCAGGTAGGTTTCTTTGCATTTTTAATGATTTGGTTCACTCTCTCTATCTCTCTTTCTCTCTCTATCCCTCTCCTGGTGTCTCTCTAAAACTACACAGTGTTACACACCTTTCTGTCTCTCACCCTCTCCTGGTGTCTCTCTATCACTACACAGAGTTACACACCTTTCTCTCTCTCTCCCTCTCCTGATGTCTCTCTATCACGAGACAGAGTGACACACCTTTCTCTCTCTCTCCCTCTCCTGGTGTCTCTCTATCACTACACAGAGTTACACACCTTTCTCTCTCTCTCCCTCTCCTGGTGTCTCTCTATCACTACACAGAGTTACACACCTTTCTCTCTCTCTCTCCCTCTCCTCGTGTCTCTCTATCACTGCACAGAGTTACACACATTTCTCTCTCTCCCCCTCTCCCGGTGTCTGTCTATCACTACACAGAGTTACACACCTTTCTCTCTCTCTCCCTCTAATGGTGTCTCTCTATCACTACACAGAGTTACCCACGTTTCTCTGTCTCTCCCTCTCCCGGTGTCTCTCTATCACTACACAGAGTTACACACCTTTCTCTCTCTCTCCCTCTCCTGGTGTCTCTCTATCACTACACAGAGTTACACACCTTTCTCTCTCTCTCCCTCTCCCGGTGTCTCTCTATCACTACACAGAGTTACACAACTTTCTCTCTCTCTCTCTGCTGGTGTCTCTCTATCACGACACAGAGTTGCACACCTTTCTCTCTCACCCTCTCCTGGTGTCTCTCAATCACTGCACAGAGTTACACACCTTTCTCTCTCTCCCTCTCCTGGTGTCTGTCTATCGCTACACAGAGTTACACACCTTTCCCTCTCTCTCCCTCAGCCTGTGCCTCTCTATCACGACACAGAGTTACACATCTTTTTCTCTCTCTCCCTCTCCTAATGTCTCTCTATCACTGCACAGAGTTACACACCTTTCTCTCTCTCCCTCTCCTGGTGTCTCTCAATCACGACACAGAGTTACACACCTTTCTCTATCTCTCCCTCTCCTGGTGTCTCTCTATCACTGCACAGAGTTACACACCATTCTCTCTCTCTCCCTCTCCTGGTGTCTCTCTATCACTACACAGAGTTACACACCATTCTCTCTCTCTCCCTCTCCCGGTGTCTCTCTATCACTACACAGAGTTACACACCTTTCTCTCTCTGTTCCTCTCCTGGTGTCTCTGAATCACTACACTGAGTTACACACCTTTATCTCTCTCCCTAACAACGCAGAGTTACACACCTTTCTCTCTCTCTCCCTCTCCTTGTGTCTCTCTATCACTACAGAGTGTTACCCACCTTTCTCTCTCTCTCCCTCTCCCGGTGTCTCTCTATCACTACACAGATTTACACACCTTTATCTCTCTCTCTCTCTCCTGGTGTCTCTCTATGACGACACAGAGATACACAGCTTTCTCTCTCACACTCTCCTGTTGTCTCTCTATCACTGCACAGAGTCACACACCTTTCTCTCTCTCCCTCTCCTGGTGTCTCTCTATGACTACACAGAGTTACACAGCTTTCCCTCTCTCTCCCTCAGCCTGTGCCTCTCTATCATTACACAGACTTACACACCTTTCTTTCTCTTTCCCGCTCCTGGTTCCTCTCTATCACTGCACAGAGTTACACACCATCTATCTCTCCCTCTCCTGGCGTCTCTCTATCACTACACAGAGTTACATACCTTTCAATTCAATTCAATTCAATTTCAATTCAATTCAATTCAATTCAATTCAATTGAAATGCTTTATTGACATGAAAGTTTACAGAAACCATATTGCCAAAGCTTACATAGCAAAAAGGTACAGTTTTCCAACATTCTGTAGGTGTCAATCGATTTGACCTTTGTTGGGTACATACAATATTACTTTTAAACAATATTAATTTTAAACAGTCTTTGTACTTCATTTGGTACGTTCAATATTAATTTTAAACAGTCTTAATGTTGTGACATGTTGTTACATATTTGGCCCCAAGGTATGGTCTGTCTCCTTCTCCTCGGACTAATCTCAATTTTGACAGGTCATCCAATTCCTTGAAATCTGGGGTTGTTTGGCTTAGCTTGTTGAATAATATGTTTCTTGATGTGTTGAATTTTTCGCATTTTAGGAGGAAATGCATCTCTGTTTCAACCTCGCCGGCCAGACATTGATCGCATATTCTATTCTCTCTAGGATGCCAGGATTTCTTGTATCTGCCTTTTTCAATTTCCAGTTGGTGGTCGCTTTGTCTGTACCTGGTGAGGGTCTGTCTCTGATTTGTGTCTCTGATGGTCGTGAGGTAGTCTGCCAGTTTATATTCTCTTTTTAGGGCCCGGTAACATTCCAATCTGCTTTGGATTTCGGTTATTTTGTTCCAATGTTCCAGGTAGGTTTCTTTGCATTTTTTAATGATTTGGTTCACTCTCTCTATCTCTCTTTCTCTCTCTATCCCTCTCCTGGTGTCTCTCTAAAACTGCACAGTGTTACACACCTTTCTGTCTCTCACCCTCTTCTGGTGTCTCTCTATCACGACACAGAGTTACACACCTTTCTCTCTCTCTCCCTCTCCTGATGTCTCTCTATCACTACACAGAGCTACACACCTTTCTCTCTCTCCCTCACCTGGTGTCTCTCTATCACTGCACAGAGTTACACACCTTTCTCTCTTTCTCCCTCTCCTGGTGTCTCTCTATCACAGCACAGAGTTACACACCTTTCTCTCTCTCTCTCCCTCTCCTGGTGTTTCTCTATCACTACACAGAGTTGCACACCTTTTTCTCTCTCTCCCTCTCCTGTTGTCTCTCTATCACAACACCGAGTTACACACCTTTCTCTCTCTCTCCCTCTCCTGGTTTCTCTCCATCACTACACAGAGTTACACACCTTTCTCTCTCTCTCCCTCTCCTGGTGTCTCTCTATCACTACACAGAGTTACACACCTTCCTCTCTCTCGCCCTCTCCTGGTGTCTCTCTATCACTACACAGAGTTACACACCTTTCTCTCTCTCCCTCTCCTGGTGTCTCTCTATCACTACACAGAGTTACCCACCATTCTCTCTCTCTCCCAATCCTGGTGTCTCTCTATCACTACACAGAGTTACACACCTTTTTCTCTCTCCCTCTCCTGGTGTCTCTCTATGACTACACAGAGTTACACACCTTTCTCTCTCTCTCGCTCTCCTGGTGTCTCTTTATCACTGCACAGAGTTACACACCTTTCGCTCTCTCCCCCTCTCCCGGTGCCTCTCTATCACGACACAGAGTTAAACACCTTTCTCTCTCTCTCCCTCTCCTGGTGTCTCTCTATCACTACACAGAGTTACACACCATTCTCTCTCTCCCTCTCCTGGTGTGTGTCTATCACTACACAGAGTTACACACCTTTCTCTCTCTCTCCCTCTCCTGTTGTCTCTCTGTCACTGCACAGAGTTACACACCTTTCTCTCTCTCTCCCTCTCCTGGTGTCACTCTATCACTACACAGAGTTACGCACCTTTCTCTCTCTCTCCCTCTCCTGGTGTCTCTCTATCACTACACAGAGTTACACACCTTTCTCTCTCTCTCCCTCTCCTGGTGTCTCTCTATCACTACACAGAGTTACACACCTTTCTGTCTCTCTCCCTCTCCTGGTGTCACTCTATCACTACACAGAGCTACACACATTTCTCTCTCTCTCCCTCTCCTGGTGTCTCTCTATCACTACACAGAGTTACACACCTTTCTCTCTCTCTCCCTCTCCTAGTGTCTCTCTATCACTACACAGATTTACACACCTTTCTCTCTCTCTCTCCCTCTCCTGGTGTCTCTCTATCACTGCACAGAGTTACACACCTTTCTCTCTCTCTCCCTCTCCTGGTGTCTCTCTATCATTACACTGAGTTACACACCTTTCTCTCGCTCTCCCTCTCCTGGTGTCTCTCTATCACTACACAGAGTTACGCACCTTTCTCTCTCTTTCCCTCTCCTGGTGTCTCTCTATCACTACACAGAGTTACACACCTTACTCTCTCTATCCCTCTCCTGGTGTCTCTCTATCACTACACCGAGTTACACACCTTTCCCTCTCTCTCCCTCTCCTTGTGTCTCTCTATCACTACACAGAGTTACACACCTTTCTCTCTCTCTCCCTCTCCTGGTGTCTCTCTTTCACTACACAGAGTTACTCACCATTCTCTCTCTCTCCCTCTCCTGGTGTCTCTCTATCACTACACAGAGTTACACACCTTTCTCTCTCTCCCTCTCCTGGTGTCTCTCTATCACTGCACAGATCTACACACGTTTATTTCCCTCTCCCTCTCCTGTTGTCTCTCTCTCACTACACAGAGTTACACACCGTTCTCTCTCCCTCCCTCTCCTGGTGTCTCTCTATCACTACACAGTGTTACACACCTTTCTCTCTCTCTCCCTCTCCTGGTGTCTCTCTATCACTACGCAGATTTACACACCGTTCTCCATCTCTCTCCGTCTCTTGGTGTCTCTCTATCACTCCACAGTGTTACACACCTTTCAATCTCTCTCTCTCTCTCCTGGTGTCTCTCTATCACTGCATAGAGTTACACACCTTTCTCTCTCTCTCCCTCTCCTGGTGTCTCTCTATCACTACACAGAGTTACACACCTTTCTCTATCTCTTCCTCTCCTGGTGTCTCTCTATCACTACACAGAGTTACACACCTTTCTCTCTCTCTTCCTCTCCTGGTGTCTCTCGATCACTGCACAGAGTTACACATCTTTCTCTCTCCCGCCCTCTCCTGGTGTCTCTCTATCACTACACAGAGTTACACACGTTTCTCTCTCCCTCTCCTGGTGTCTCTCTATCACTACACTGAGTTACACAACTTTCTCTCTCTCCCTCTACCGGTGTCCCTCTATCACTACACAGAGTTACACACCTTTTTCTCTCTCTCCCTCTACTAATGTCTCTCTATCACTGCATAGAGTTACACACCTTTCTCTCTCTCCCTCTCCTGGTGTCTCTCAATCACTACACAGAGTTACACAACTTTCTCTCTCTCTCTCTGCTGGTGTCTCTCTATCACTACACAGAGTTACACACCTTTCTCTCTCTCTCTCTCTGCTGGTGTCTCTCTATCACTACACAGAGTTACACACCTTTCTCTCTCACCCTCTCCTGGTGTCTCTCAATCACTGCACAGAGTTACACACCTTTCTCTCTCTCCCTCTCCTGGTGTCTCTCTATCGCTACACAGAGTTACACACCTTTCCCTCTCTCTCCCTCAGCCTGTGCCTCTCCATCACTACACAGAGTTACACACCTTTTTCTCTCTCTCCCTCTCCTAATGTCTCTCTATCACTGCACAGAGTTACACACCTTTCTCAGTTCAGTTCAGTTCAGTTCAAATGCTTTATTGGCATGAAAGTTTACAGAGAACCATATTGCCAAAGCTTACATAGCAAAAAGGTACAGTTTTCCAACATTCTGTAGGTGTCAATCGATTTGACATTTGTTGGGTACATACAATATTACTTTTAAACAATATTAATTTTAAACAGTCTTTCTACTTCATTTGGTACGTTCAATATTAATTTTAAACAGTCTTACTTTTAAGCAGTCCTCAGGTTGTGACATGTTGTTACATATTTGGCCCCAAGGTATGGTCTGTCTCCTTCTCCTAGGACTAATCTCAA
Source organism: Somniosus microcephalus (assembly GCF_052327205.1). Classification (NCBI taxonomy): domain Eukaryota; kingdom Metazoa; phylum Chordata; class Chondrichthyes; order Squaliformes; family Somniosidae; genus Somniosus; species Somniosus microcephalus. The sequence continues at coordinate 10,502,357 of NW_028225183.1, read as the reverse complement.
TTTTGAAAGATCATCCAATTCCTTGAAATCTGGGGTTGTTTGGCTTAGCTTGTTGAATAATATGTTTCTTGATGTGTTGATTTTTTCGCATTTTAGGAGGAAATGCATTTCTGTTTCAACCTCGCCAGCCAGACATTGATCGCATATTCTATTCTCTCTAGGCTGCCAGGATTTCTTGTATCTGCCTTTTTCAATTTCCAGTTGGTGGTCGCTTAGTCTGTACCTGGTGAGGGTCTGTCTCTGTTTTGTGTCTCTGATGGTCGTGAGGTAGTCTGCCAGTTTATATTCTCTTTTTAGGGCCCGGTAACATTCCAATCTGCTTTGGCTTTCGGTTATTTTGTTCCAATATTCCAGGTAGGTTTCTTTGCATTTTTTAATGATTTGGTTCACTCGGATTGGTGTTTGGACGGCTGTGTTGGTCTGGGGCTGGTCAGGGTCCGGCTGAGTACTTAGTTTCAGTAGCAGCTGACTCAGGGGACTCTTTTCTGGGTTTAGCTCTTGCGTCTGAAAGGCTTTGAAATGAAGGGTGTCTGGGGAGCTAGATTTGAGGTGATTTAGGAAGTTTAGTGCTCGTTTTTGGATGTTTATTATAAGTGGGTATCTGCCTAGTTCGGCTCTGCATGCATTTGTTGGCGTTTTTCTTTGGGTGCGAAGGATGCTTCGGCAGAATTCTGCATGTAGGGCTTCTATTGTGTGTTTTTCCCATTTAGTGTAGCTTTGGTGATTTAGCGGGCCCCATAGTTCACTACCGTACAGTGCAATGGGCAGGATTATGCTGTCAAATATTTTGAGCCAGATTTTGATTGGGATTTGGATGTTGTAGAATTTTCTTTTTATTGCATATAGGGCTCTTCGGGCTTTTTCTTTTAGTGCATTCACTGCTATGCTGAAGCTCCCTGATGCTGTAATAGTTAGACCAAGGTAGGTGTAGCTCATAGTGTGTCCTATAGTGGTATCACTGAGGGTAAACTGGTATTTGTTTTCCTGACATCTGGGTCTTTTCTGAAAAATCATGATGTTGGTTTTCTTTAGATTTACTGTTAGAGCCCAATTTTGGCAGTATTTGTCGAGTAGGTCTAGTTGTTGCTGTAATCCCTGTTCTGTGGGAGACAGCAGAACCAGGTCGTCCGCATAGAACAGGGACTTCACTTCTCCATCCAGGAGACGGAGACCTGGTGACTCGCTTTGCTCCAGCATGTCTGCTAATTCATTTATGTATATGTTGAACAGGGTCGGGCTCAAATTGCAGCCCTGCCGGACGCCTCTTCTCTGGGTGAAGAAATCGGTGCGTTTGTCTCCAATTTTGACCCCGCATTTGTTTTTCAGATACATTGATTTAATAAGGTCATAGACTTTGCCCCCTATTCCACACTGAAGAAGTTTATAATAGAGCCCTTCGTGCCATATAGAGTCAAAGGCTTTCTTGAAGTCGATGAAACAGGCGAATATTTTCCCATTTTTTGTTTGGTGTTTATGTTTTTCAATGAGGGTGTGAAGGGTATAGATATGGTCGGCGGTGCGGTGTTTTGGAAGAAAGCCTATTTGGTTTTTTCTGAGGATATTATGTTTGTTAAGAAAATCAAGTAATCTACTATTTAGAATACTGCAGAATAACTTCCCTAGACAACTGTTGACACAGATGCCGCGGTAGTTATTTGGGTCTGATTTGTTTCCACTTTTATATATGGGGGAGATTAGTCCTTGGCACCAGATATCGGGAAAACAGCCTGAGCGTAATATGATGTTGAATAGTTTGAGTATCGCACCCTGCATCTCCATATTGCTGAACTTTAGCATTTCATTTTTGATGTTGTCTGGGCCACAGGCTTTCTTTAGGTGGAGAGATTTTGTTTTTGTGGCCAGTTCTTTCCATGTGATTGGGGAGTCTAGAGGGTTTTGGTTGTCTTTAATTGTTGCTTCTAATGTGTGGAGTTTTTCTGTGACCTGATGTTGACTTGGGTTTGTTTTGTTTATTGGGATGTCTTTGTAGAGGTTTTCAAAATGTGTTCTCCAGATGTCGCCATCTTGGATTGGTAATGCTTGCAATTGTGTTGTACTCAGGTTATTCCACATTTCCCAGAATTGTTTTGGATTGGTGGAGTTTTCAATTTCTTCGAGTATTTTGTGGGTATAGTTTTGTGTTTTGTTCCTAATGGTGTGTTTATATCTTTTGAGGGTTTCATTGTATCTAGTACGTAGGTCCGGATTGTTTGGTTGCCGATGCTTTTGGTTTGATATTTTTCTCAGGTCTTTTCTGGCATTTTTGCATTCGTGGTCAAACCATTTCATATTTTTATTTTGTCTTTTGTGACGCTTCCTCTTCTGTTTCACGAGGTCGGCTTTTACAGCTGCCTCATGGAAGATCATATTTATATCCTCTGTGGCCGGATATAGATTTTCTTTAAATTTTGAAATTTTACTTGTGAGATCAGGTGAATTTAGTGCTGTGATGAATTTATCTCCACTGTCTGGGGCCCATCTGTATGTCTGGTTTATTTTATGTAGCTTACTGTGTTCCTTTTTTGTGTCTGTAGTTTGGCCAGAAAGTTTAAGGTACACATTTATTTGGTTATGGTCTGAGAGGGGGGATTGCTGCCTGACAGTGAATGCGTTTATATCGCAGGGGTCCAGGTCAGTGATTGTATAGTCCACCACACTAGACCCAAGAGTTGAGGAGTATGTGAGTCTCCCTTGGGAGTCCCCTCTGAACCTACCATTAACTATGTACAGGCCTAAGGCTCGGCAGAGTTGCACTACCTCCCTACCGCTTTTATTTATTTCACGATCAAGGTTGTTCCGATTTGCGATGGCTGGTGTGACATCTAAAGGGGTCTGGCCAAACACATGGTTGTTTCCCTGTGGGTCTATGAAGTCAGGTTCACAACTGGTCCTTGCATTTAGGTCCCCACATATTATCAGCTTTCCTTGGGCCTGGAAATGGCTGATTTCCATGTGGAGAGTATCAAATAACTCCTCTTCGAAATATGGCGAATCTATTGGAGGTATGTAGATCGCACATAAGTAAACATCTTTTTTTGCTATTCCTATATTTTTATCTAGTTTTAGCCATACGTGTGATTTCCCCTGTTTTACCGGTGAGATGTGTTTGTCCAGTTCTCCCTTATACCACACCAATATTCCCCCGGAGGTTCTGCCCTTGCGTGTTTTAGTGTTCTTTACTGAGGGCACAATGATTTCATGGTACATTGGAGGACAGTGGGTCGGCATGTCCTTTTGGCACCATGTTCCTGTTAACACAATTATATCAATGTCTTTTATAGCTTTTAGGAATTCAGGGTCTGTACTCTTCATCCCAAAAGTTGAGGAGCGGAGGCCCTGGATATTCCAGCAGCTTATGTGGAAAGAACGCATTTATATAGTTCAATAAAACGAAATAAAATGGACCTATTTTGTGGGATGAGTGTGGAAACACTATTTTCTATAATGCTAAATGATGATTTAGTATAAATTTCATGAGGCATGCACATATATCTATCTAATAATAGTAATAATACTGATAAGATAACAATAATGATAATGATAAATAACAATATTAATAATTTCTCCGGCTTTCTATCAGGCTGTTCAGCATCGTCATGATCTTTCTCAGTTCTTGGTCTACAGTCTGTGGTCTAGAGGGGGGTCTTGGGTCAGGTATAAAAGCACGGTTCTGTTGTAGGTTTTGTAAAGGGGGGTGGGGGACATTGGTGGTCCTGTTTGGGCTCCCAATGGTAGAGGGGGTGGGAGGGCTGCGTCTTTTGGCAGTGTTTATGAGGTTTCTTGCGAAGACCCACATCCGCTGTTTGAGTAGATGTATTTCGTCATAGAGGTCCCTTGTGTTGATGTTTGGATGATGGGCCAGGGAGACGTTGGGGAGGAGAGAACATCTCGTGTCGATCTCCCTGTTGGTGTTGTGGATTATATAGGCTGGGGTGTCCTTTCTGGGCAGTAGTGTGGAGATCACGATCCGCGCCTCGGGGAATTCCCTGCTGGCCTTTTCTGCCATCCTGCTCACCGCCCAAGCCGTGCCTTCCTGTAGGGTGCGTAGGTCGTTCGTGCCTGTGTGGATCACAATCCATTTGGGGCTTCCAAGGGATTCTTTGTTCAGGATCTTCATTGCTTGGCCTGTGTTGCTGCACCATTTTTTCAGGACTTGATGGTCTGGGAACAGCCTCTGGGGGTCCAGAAACTTTCCGTTGGAGTCGGTCAGCAGGACCGCCTGAGGGGCTGGTTTTTCAGACTGGGTAACAGTAGTCTGGGTTGGGCTCGCCTGGTGGCTGGTTGTTTGCTGGGTTTCTGGGATATGTTGTGTGGCAGGAGCGGGGTTTGGGGCTTTCGGTGTGTCATCGTTTGGGGGGGTATCTGTCGGTTTTTGTGTTCCTGTGTGTGAGGACTGGGTAGCAGTAGTCTGGGCATGACTCGACTGAGGGCTGGTTGGAGCGGGGTTTGTAGCTTTCGGTGTGTCTTCGTGTGGGGTGGCATCCGGCGGGTTCTGTGTCTTTGTGTGTGTTGTTTTTGTGTCCTCAGGTTTTTGGACCTTAAGAAGTTTGTGTTGCCTGCTGAGCCTTTCTACGGTCTCCTTCGTTTTGTTTTGTTGAGTGCGGAGTTCTTTGATCTCATTTCTTTGCTCCTCTATGGTCTTTCTCATCTTGTGGATGGTGGACTCGTATTCCGTTTTTAGCTGTTTGAATTCCTCCTTCAAATTCTTGGCCAGTGTTTCTCTGTATTCGTTGAAATCAAGTTCTAGTTTGGCCAGATTCTCTTTCATCATTTTGTTTTCGTTGAGAGGTGTGGGGGGGGTGGAGATGTACAGGGAGGTGTTTTCCTCTGCTGGTCTCTCTTCTTCTTCCTCCACTTGGCTCTCATCATCCTCTGTTCGACTCTCTTTTGCTTCCTGTCCATTGGTCCTCTTTGTGTCTGCCTTAGTTTTCAACTGGGGGAATTCCTTTTCGAAGGAGTCCAGATTTTCCACATTCCCCTGTATCATGATCTTTCTATTTTTGTTGTAGTAGCTTATGGTTAGCAGGGGGTCATCTTTATCTAGGTTTCCATCTTTACATATTTTCAGTCTGCCTCCACTGCCAATACCTTCACTGGAGACGTATGTGTAGTGTTTTTGTAAAGTCTCCTTCCAGGAGGTGACGTATTCGGTGTAGAATATGAGGTTGTTCTTCAGCTTAGTCCCTTTGTGTGTGGTATAGTCGACGTAGAGGATTTCTGGGTTATTTTTTAGTGTTGTGTACTTGTATTTTTCCTTTGCTTTATTTTTTGTGCATTGCTCAGGATATATCATTTCCCTGCTCATTGTAGTCGTTTGTTTTTTGTCTCAGATAGATAACTTTTTTTTTTTCTCTTTTTTGTGTCGTGTTCCACCTTAGCCCACTTTTAGGTCCAAAATTGGGAGTTTTTCAGGGGTTCATCTTTGATATAGTTGCTCTTAAAGGTTTATCTTTCTCTTTTTCTCACAGGCTCTTGGTTCGGGTAGTTTATCGTTTCTCTCGGGTTTCTATTCCTTTTCCTCGCGGGTTTGTTGTTCTTTTTTCAGGTTTTTTTCCGAACTAACTTTAACTAAAATGAAACTTAGGTAGAGTTAGGTAAAACTTATTTCTCCGGCTTTTTCTCTCCAGCTGGTGTTTCCTCTCCTCTCTCTCTCTCACGCTCTCTCGCTCCGTCTCTCTCTCTCTAGGTGCAGTTACCTCTCTTTGCTCCTTTTCTCCTTTCAGCCGTTTCCCTTCATTCAAATTTCGCGCTCTCAGCTCTCAGCTCCCAACGCTCTCTCCGGGCTTCTGCCCTGGCCCCAGCCTCTCGGCTCGGCTGTGCTGTCCCGGCCCGGTGTTTGTCCGAGTTTCTCCGACCCCGGAGTTTCTCCGGTTTCAGGCCTCGGGCTTGCTCGCTCTCCAGGCCCGACCCGATCCGGCACCCCTACCTCTCCACTCGCCTCTTTGACTGGCTCGGGCCGCTCCTCCCGGTCTGGGTCTACTCCTGTTGCTGCTCGCTCTCCTTCTCTCCGGTGCCTCGCTCGGCCCGGTTCCTCAGGCCTTTCTCCGGCTTCAGGCTCCGTGCTCCGGTTGCTGCTCGGGCTCTGCTCTCTCTCTCTCTTCCTCTCTCTCGGGGCCGGGCTCTCTCTCTCTCTGTCTCTGTCTCTGTGTCTCAGTGGGAGCACTCTCTCTCTCTCTCTCTCTCTGTGTCTCAGTGGGAGCACTCTCTCTCTCTCTCTCTCTCTGTGTGTCTCAGTGGGAGCACACTCTCTCTCTCTCTCTCCCTCTGTCTCAGTGGGAGCACTCTCTCGCTCTCTCTCTCTGTGTCTCTCAGTGGGAGCACACTCTCTCTCTCTCTCTCTCTCTCTCTGTGTGTCTCAGTGGGAGCACTCTCTCTCTCTCTCTCTGTGTGTCTCAGTGGGAGCACTCTCTCGCTCTCTCTCTCTGTGTCTCTCAGTGGGAGCACACTCTCTCTCTCCCTCTCCTGGTGTCTCTCAATCACGACACAGAGTTACACACCTTTCTCTATCTCTCCCTCTCCTGGTGTCTCTCTATCACTGCACAGAGTTACACACCTTTCTCTCTCTTTCCCTCTCCTGGTGTCTCTCTATCACTACACAGAGTTACACACCTTTCTCTCTCTCGCCCTTTCCTGGTGTCTCTCTATTACTACACAGAGTTACACACCTTTCTCTCTCCCTCTCCTGGTGTCTCTGAATCACTACACTGAGTTACACACCTTTATCTCTCTCCCTAACAACGCAGAGTTACACACCTTTCTCTCTCTCTCCCTCTCCTTGTGTCTCTCTATCACTACAGAGTGTTACCCACCTTTCTCTCTCTCTCCCTCTCCCGGTGTCTCTCTATCACTGCACAGATTTACACACCTTTCTCTCTCTCTCTCTCTCCTGGTGTCTCTCTATGACGACACAGAGATACACACCTTTCTCTCTCACACTCTCCTGTTGTCTCTCTATCACTGCACAGAGTCACACACCTTTCTCTCTCTCCCTCTCCTGGTGTCTCTCTATGACTACACAGAGTTACACAGCTTTCCCTCTCTCTCCCTCAGCCTGTGCCTCTCTATCATTACACAGACTTACACACCTTTCTTTCTCTTTCCCGCTCCTGGTTCCTCTCTATCACTGCACAGAGTTACACACCATCTATCTCTCCCTCTCCTGGCGTCTCTCTATCACTACACAGAGTTACACACCTTTCAATTCAATTCAATTCAATTTCAATTCAATTCAATTCAATTCAATTCAATTCAATTCAATTCAATTGAAATGCTTTATTGGCATGAAAGTTTACAGAGAACCATATTGCCAAAGCTTACAAAGCAAAAAGGTACAGTTTTCCAACATTCTGTAGGTGTCAATCGATTTGACCTTTGTTGGGTACATACAATATTACTTTTAAACAATATTAATTTTAAACAGTCTTTGTACTTCATTTGGTACGTTCAATATTAATTTTAAACAGTCTTAATGTTGTGACATGTTGTTACATATTTGGCCCCAAGGTATGGTCTGTCTCCTTCTCCTCGGACTAATCTCAATTTTGACAGGTCATCCAATTCCTTGAAATCTGGGGTTGTTTGGCTTAGCTTGTTGAATAATATGTTTCTTGATGTGTTGAATTTTTCGCATTTTAGGAGGAAATGCATCTCTGTTTCATCCTCGCCGGCCAGACATTGATCGCATATTCTATTCTCTCTAGGATGCCAGGATTTCTTGTATCTGCCTTTTTCAATTTCCAGTTGGTGGTCGCTTTGTCTGTACCTGGTGAGGGTCTGTCTCTGTTTTGTGTCTCTGATGGTCGTGAGGTAGTCTGCCAGTTTATATTCTCTTTTTAGGGCCCGGTAACATTCTAATCTGCTTTGGATTTTGGTTATTTTGTTCCAATGTTCCAGGTAGGTTTCTTTGCATTTTTTAATGATTTGGTTCACTCTCTCTATCTCTCTTTCTCTCTCTATCCCTCTCCTGGTGTCTCTCTAAAACTGCACAGTGTTACACACCTTTCTGTCTCTCACCCTCTTCTGGTGTCTCTCTATCACGACACAGAGTTACACACCTTTCTCTCTCTCTCCCTCTCCTGATGTCTCTCTATCACTACACAGAGTGACACACCTTTCTCTCTCTCTCCCTCTCCTGGTGTCTCTCTATCACTACACAGAGCTACACACCTTTCTCTCTCTCCCTCTCCTGGTGTCTCTCTATCACTGCACAGAGTTACACACCTTTCTCTCTTTCTCCCTCACCTGGTGTCTCTCTATCACAGCACAGAGTTACACACCTTTCTCTCTCTCTCTCCCTCTCCTGGTGTTTCTCTATCACTACACAGAGTTGCACACCTTTTTCTCTCTCTCCCTCTCCTGGTGTCTCTCTATCACGACACCGAGTTACACACCTTTCTCTCTCTCTCCCTCTCCTGGTGTCTCTCCATCACTACACAGAGTTACACAACTTTCTCTCTCTCTCCCTCTCCTGGTGTCTCTCTATCACTACACAGAGTTACACACCTTCCTCTCTCTCGCCCTCTCCTGGTGTCTCTCTATCACTACACAGAGTTACACACCTTTCTCTCTCTCCCTCTCCTGGTGTCTCTCTATCACTACACAGAGTTACACACCTTTCTCTCTCTCTCCCTCTCCCGGTGTCTCTCTATCACTACACAGAGTTACACACCTTTCTCTCTCTCTCCCTCTCCTGGTCTCTCTCTATCACTACACAGAGTTACACACCTTTCTCTCTCTCTCCCTCTCCTGGAGTCTCTCTATCACTACACAGAGTTACCCACCATTCTCTCTCTCTCCCTCTCCTGGTGTCTCTCTATCACTACACAGAGTTACACACCTTTTTCTCCCTCTCCTGGTGTCTCTCTATGACTACACAGAGTTACACACCTTTCTCTCTCTCTCCCTCTCCTGGTGTCTCTTTATCACTGCACAGAGTTACACACCTTTCGCTCTCTCCCCCTCTCCCGGTGCCTCTCTATCACGACACAGAGTTAAACACCTTTCTCTCTCTCTCCCTCTCCTGGTGTCTCTCTATCACTACACAGAGTTACACACCATTCTCTCTCTCCCTCTCCTGGTGTGTGTCTATCACTACACAGAGTTACACACCTTTCTCTCTCTCTCCCTCTCCTGTTGTCTCTCTGTCACTGCACAGAGTTACACACCTTTCTCTCTCTCTCCCTCTCCTGGTGTCTCTCTATCACTACACAGAGTTACGCACCTTTCTCTCTCTCTCCCTCTCCTGGTGTCTCTCTATCACTACACAGAGTTACACACCTTTCTCTCTCTCTCCCTCTCCTGGTGTCTCTCTATCACTACACAGAGTTACACACCTTTCTGTCTCTCTCCCTCTCCTGGTGTCACTCTATCACTACACAGAGCTACACACATTTCTCTCTCTCTCCCTCTCCTGGTGTCTCTCTATCAATACACAGAGTTACACACCTTTCTCTCTCTCTCCCTCTCCTGGTGTCTCTCTATCACTACACAGATTTACACACCTTTCTCTCTCTCTCTCCCTCTCCTGGTGTCTCTCTATCACTGCACAGAGTTACACACCTTTCTCTCTCTCTCCCTCTCCTGGTGTCTCTCTATCACTACACAGAATTACACACCTTTCTCTCTCTCTCCCTCTCCTGGTGTCTCTCTATCACTACACTGAGTTACACACCTTTCTCTCGCTCTCCCTCTCCTGGTGTCTCTCTATCACTACACAGAGTTACGCACCTTTCTCTCTCTTTCCCTCTCCTGGTGTCTCTCTGTCACTACACAGAGTTACACACCTTACTCTCTCTCTCCCTCTCCTGGTGTCTCTCTATCACTACACCGAGTTACACACCTTTCCCTCTCTCTCCCTCTCCTTGTGTCTCTCTATCACGACAAAGAGTTACACTCCTTTCTCTCTCTCTCCCTCTCCTGTTGTCTCTCTTTCACTGCACAGAGTTACTCACCATTCTCTCTCTCTCCCTCTCCTGGTGTCTCTCTATCACTACACAGAGTTACACACCTTTCTCTCTCTCCCTCTCCTGGTGTCTCTCTATCACTGCACAGATCTACACACGTTTATTTCCCTCTCCCTCTCCTGTTGTCTCTCTAACACTACACAGATTTACACACCGTTCTCTCTCTCTCCCTCTCCTGGTGTCTCTCTATCACTACACAGTGTTACACACCTTTCTCTCTCTCTCCCTCTCCTGGTGTCTCTCTATCACTACGCAGATTTACACACCGTTCTCTATCTCTCTCCGTCTCTTGGTGTCTCTCTATCACTCCACAGTGTTACACACCTTTCAATCTCTCTCTCTCTCTCCTGGTGTCTCTCTATCACTGCATAGAGTTACACACCTTTCTCTCTCTCTCCCTCTCCTGGTGTCTCTCTTTCACTACACAGAGTTACTCACCTTTCTCTCCCTCTCCTGGTGTCTCTCTATCACTGCATAGAGTTACACACCTTTCTCTCTCTCCCTCTCCTGGTGTCTCTCTATCACTACACAGAGTTACACACCTTTCTCTCTCTCTCCCTCTCCTGGTGTCTCTCTATCACTACACAGATTTACACACCTTTCTCTATCTCTTCCTCTCCTGGTGTCTCTCTATCACTACACAGAGTTACACACCTTTCTCTCTCTCTTCCTCTCCTGGTGTCTCTCTATCACTACACAGAGTTACACATCTTTCTCTCTCTCGCACTCTCCTGGTGTCTCTCTATCACTACACAGAGTTACACACCTTTCTCTCTCCCTCTCCTGGTGTCTCTCTATCACTACACTGAGTTACACAACTTTCTCTCTCTCCCTCTACCGGTGTCTCTCTATCACTACACAGAGTTACACACCTTTTTCTCTCTCTCCCTCGACTAATGTCTCTCTATCACTGCATAGAGTTACACACCTTTCTCTCTCTCCCTCTCCTGGTGTCTCTCAAACGCTACACAGAGTTACACACCTTTCTCTATCTCTCCCTCTCCTGGTGTCTCTCTATCACTGCACAGAGTTACACAACTTTCTCTCTTTCCCTCTCCTGGTGTCTCCCTATCACGACACAGAGTTACACACCTTTCTCTCTCTCGCCCTCTCCTGGTGTCCCTCTATTACTACACTGAGTTACACACCTTTCTCTCTCCCTCTCCTGGTGTCTCTGAATCACTACACTGAGTTACACACCTTTATCTCTCTCCCTCTACCGGTGTCTCTCCATCACAACGCAGAGTTACACACCTTTCTCTATCTCTCCCTCTCCTGGTGTCTCTCTATCACTACACAGTGTTACCCACCTTTCTCTCTCTCTCCCTCTCCCGGTGTCTCTCTATCACTACACAGATTTACACACCTTTCTCTCTCTCTCTCTCTCCTGGTGTCTCTCCATGACTACACAGAGTTACCCACCTTTCCCTCTCTCTCCCTCAGCCTGTGCCTCTCTATCACTACACAGACTTACACACCTTTCATTCTCTTTCCCTCTCCTGGTTCCTCTCTATCACTGCACAGAGTTACACACCTTTCTCTATCTCTCCCTCTCCTGGTGTCTCTCTGTCACTGCACAGAGTTACGCACCTTTCTCTCTCTCTCCCTCTCCTGTTGTCTCTCTATCACTACACAGAGTTTCACACCTTTCTCTCTCTCTCCCTCTCCTGGTGTCTCTCTATCACTACACAGAGTTACACACCTTTCTCTCTCTCTCCCTCTCCTGGTGTCTCTCTATCACGACACAGAGTTACACAACATTCTCTCTCTCTCCCTCTCCCGGTGTCTCTCTAACACCAAACAGAGTTACACACCTCTCTCTCTCTCTCCCTCTCCTGGTGTCTCTCTATCACTACCCAGTGTTACGCACCTTTCTCTCTCTCTTCCTCTCCTGGTGTCTCTCTATCTCGACACAGAGTTACACACCTTTCTCTCTCTCGCCCTCTCCTGGTATCTCTCTATCACTACACAGAGTTACACACCTTTCTCTCTCTCTCCCTCTCCTGGTGTCTCTCTATCACTACACAGAGTTACACACCTTTCTCTCTCTCTCCCTCTCCTGGTGTCTCTCTCTCACGACACAGAGTTAAAAACCTTTCCTCTCTCTCCCTCTCCTGGTGTCTCTCTATCACTACACAGAGTTACACACCTTTCTCTCTCTCTCCCTCTCCTCGTGTCTCTCTATCACTACACAGAGTTACACACCTTTCTCTCTCTCTCTCCCTCTCCTCGTTTCTCTCTATCACTGCACCGAGTTACACACATTTCTCTCTCTCCCCCTCTCCCGGTGTCTCTCTCTCATTACACAGAGTGACACACCTTTCTCTCTCTCTTCCTCTCCCGGTGTCTCTCTATCACGACACAGAGTTACACACCTTACTCAGTTCAGTTCAGTTCAGTTCAAATGCTTTATTGGCATGAAAGTTTACAGAGAACCATATTGCCAAAGCTTACATTGCAAAAAGGTACAGTTTTCCAACATTCTGTAGGTGTCAATCGATTTGACATTTGTTGGGTATATACAATATTACTTTTAAACAATATTAATTTTAAACAGTCTTTCTACTTCATTTGGTACGTTCAATATTAATTTTAAACAGTCTTACTTTTAAACAGTCCTCAGGTTGTGACATGTTGTTACATATTTAGCCCCAAGGTATGGTCTGTCTCCTTCTCCTAGGACTAATCTCAATTTTGACAGATCATCCAATTCCTTGAAATCTGGGGTTGTTTGGCTTAGCTTGTTGAATAATATGTTTCTTGATGTGTTGAATTTTTCGCATTTTAGGAGGAAATGCATTTCTGTTTCAACCTCGCCAGCCAGACATTGATCGCATATTCTATTCTCTCTAGGCTGCCAGGATTTCTTGTATCTGCCTTTTTCAATTTCCAGTTGGTGGTCGCTTAGTCTGTACCTGGTGAGGGTCTGTCTCTGTTTTGTGTCTCTGATGGTCGTGAGGTAGTCTGCCAGTTTATATTCTCTTTTTAGGGCCCGGTAACATTCTAATCTGCTTTGGCTTTCGGTTATTTTGTTCCAATGTTCCAGGTAGGTTTCTTTGCATTTTTTAATGATTTGGTTCACTCGGATTGGTGTTTGGACGGCTGTGTTGGTCTGGGGCTGGTCAGGGTCCGGCTGAGTACTTAGTTTCAGTAGCAGCTGACTCAGGGGACTCTTTTCTGGGTTTAGCTCTTGGGTCTGAAAGGCTTTGAAATGAAGGGTGTCTGGGGAGCTAGATTTGAGGTGATTTAGGAAGTTTAGTGCTCGTTTTTGGATGTTTATTATCAGTGGGTATCTGCCTAGTTCGGCTCTGCATGCATTTGTTGGCGTTTTTCTTTGGGTGCGAAGGATGCTTCGGCAGAATTCTGCATGTAGGGCTTCTATTGTGTGTTTTTCCCATTTAGTGTAGCTTTGGTGATTTAGCGGGCCCCATACTTCACTACCGTACAGTGCAATGGGCAGGATTATGCTGTCAAAAATTTTGAGCCAGATTTTGATTGGGATTTGGATGTTGTAGAATTTTCTTTTTATTGCATATAGGGCTCTTCGGGCTTTTTCTTTTAGTGCATTCACTGCTATGCTGAAGCTCCCTGATGCTGTAATAGTTAGACCAAGGTAGGTGTAGCTCATAGTGTGTCCTATAGTGGTATCACTGAGGGTAAACTGGTATTTGTTTTCCTGACATCTGGGTCTTTTCTGAAAAATCATGATGTTGGTTTTCTTTAGATTTACTGTTAGAGCCCAATTTTGGCAGTATTTGTCGAGTAGGTCTAGTTGTTGCTGTAATCCCTGTTCTGTGGGAGACAGCAGAACCAGGTCGTCCGCATAGAACAGGGACTTCACTTCTCCATCTAGGAGACGGAGACCTGGTGACTCGCTTTGCTCCAGCATGTCTGCTAATTCATTTATGTATATGTTGAACAGGGTCGGGCTCAAATTGCAGCCCTGCCGGACGCCTCTTCTCTGGGTGAAGAAATCGGTGCGTTTGTCTCCAATTTTGACCCCGCATTTGTTTTTCAGATACATTGATTTAATAAGGTCATAGACTTTGCCCCCTATTCCACACTGAAGAAGTTTATAATAGAGCCCTTCGTGCCATATAGAGTCAAAGGCTTTCTTGAAGTCGATGAAACAGGCGAATATTTTCCCATTTTTTGTTTGGTGTTTATGTTTTTCAATGAGGGTGTGAAGGGTATAGATATGGTCGGCGGTGCGGTGTTTTGGAAGAAAGCCTATTTGGTTTTTTCTGAGGATATTATGTTTGTTAAGAAAATCAAGTAATCTACTATTTAGAATACTGCAGAATAACTTCCCTAGACAACTGTTGACACAGATGCCGCGGTAGTTATTTGGGTCTGATTTGTTTCCACTTTTATATATGGGGGAGATTAGTCCTTGGCACCAGATATCGGGAAAACAGCCTGAGCGTAATATGATGTTGAATAGTTTGAGTATCGCACCCTGCATCTCCATATTGCTGAACTTTAGCATTTCATTTTTGATGTTGTCTGGGCCACAGGCTTTCTTTAGGTGGAGAGATTTTGTTTTTGTGGCCAGTTCTTTCCATGTGATTGGGGAGTCTAGAGGGTTTTGGTTGTCTTTAATTGTTGCTTCTAATGTGTGGAGTTTTTCTGTGACCTGATGTTGACTTGTGTTTGTTTTGTTTTTTGGGATGTCTTTGTAGAGGTTTTCAAAATGTGTTCTCCAGATGTCGCCATCTTGGATTGGTAATGCTTGCAATTGTGTTGTACTCAGGTTATTCCACATTTCTCTCTCCCTCACCTGGTGTCTCTCTATCACTACACATAGATACACACCTTTCTCTCTCTCTCCCTCTCCCGGTGTCTCTCTATAACTACACAGAGTTACACACCTTTCTCTCTCTCTCCCTCTCCTGTTGTCACTCTATCACTACACAGAGTTACACACCTTTCTCTCTCTCTCCCTCTCCTGGTGTCTCTCTATCACTACACAGAGTTACACACCTTTCTCACTCTCCCTCTCCTGGTGTCTCTCTATCACTACACAGAGTTACACACCTTTCTCTCTCTCTCCCTCTCCCGGTGTCTCTCTATAACTACACAGAGTTACACACCTTCTCTCTCTCTCCCTCTCCTGGTGTCTCTCTATCATTACACAGAGATAAACACCTTTCTCTCTCTCTCCCTCTCCTGGTATCTCTCTATCACTACACAGAGTTACACACCTTTCTCTCTCTCTCCCGGTGACTCTCTATCACTACACAGAGTTACACACCTTTCTCGCTCTCTCCCTCTCCTGGTGTCTCTCTATCACTACACAGAGTTACACACCTTTCTCTCTCTCTCCCTCTCCTGGTGTCTTTCTCTCACTACACAGAGTTACGCACCGTTCTCTATCTCTCCCTCTCCTGGTGTCTCTCTAACACTGCACAGAGTTACACAACTTTCTCTCTCTCTCCCTCTCCTGGTGTCTCTCTATCACTACACAGAGTTACACACCTTTCTCTCTCTCTCCCTCTCCTGGTGTCACTCTATCACTATACAGAGTTACACACATTTCTCTCTCTCTCCCTCTCCTGGTGTCTCTCTCTCACTACACAGAGTTACACACATTTCTCTCTCCCTCCCTCTCCTGATGTCTCTCTATCACTACACAGGGTTACACACCTTTCTCTCTCTCTCCCTCTCCCGGTGTCTCTCTATCACTACACAGAGTTACCCACCTTTCTCTCTCTCTCCCTCTCCCGGTGCCTCTCTATCACTACACAGAGTTACACACCTTTCTCTCTCTCTCTCTCTGCTGGTGTCTCTCTATCACGACACAGAGTTACACACCGTTCTCTCTCACCCTCTCCTGGTGTCTTTCTATCATGACACAGAGTTACACACATTTCTCTATCTCTCCCTCTCCTGGTGTCTCTCTATCACTGCACAGAGTTACACACCTTTCTCTCTCTCTCGCTCTCCTGGTGTCTCTCTATCACTACACAGCGTCACATACCTTTCTCTCTCTCGCCCTCTCCTGGTGTCTCTCTATCACTACACAGAGTTACACACCTTTCTCTCTCCCTCTCCTGGTGTCTCTCTATCACTACACTGAGTTACACAACTTTCTCTCTCTCCCTCTACCGGTGTCTCTCTATCACTACACAGAGTTACACACCTTTCTCTCTCTCTTCCTCTCCTGGTGTCTCTCTATCACTACACAGAGTTACACACCTTTCTCTCTCTCTCCCTCTCCCGGTGTCTCTCTATCACTACACAGAGTTACACACCTTTCTCTCTCTCTCCCTCTCCTGGTGTCTCTCTATCACTGCACAGATTTACACACCTTTCTCTCTCCCTCTCCTGGTGTCTCTCTATCACTACACTGAGTTACACAACTTTCTCTCTCTCCCTCTACCGGTGTCTCTCTATCACTACACAGAGTTACACACCTTTCTCTCTCTCTTCCTCTCCTGGTGTCTCTCTATCACTACACAGAGTTACACACCTTTCTCTCTCTCTCCCTCTAATGGTGACTCTCTATCACTACACAGAGTTACCCACGTTTCTCTCCCTCTCCCTCTCCCGGTGTCTCTCTATCACTACACAGATTTACACACCTTTCTCTCTCTCTCTCTCTGCTGGTGTCTCTCAATCACTACACAGAGTTACACACCTTTCTCTCTCACCCTCTCCTGGTGTCTCTCTGTCACTGCACAGAGTTACACACCTTTCTCTCTCTCCCTCTCCTGGTGTCTCTCTATCGCTACACAGAGTTACACACCTTTCCCTCTCTCTCCCTCAGCCTGTGCCTCTCTATCACTACACAGAGTTACACACCTTTTTCTCTCTCTCCCTCTCCTAATGTCTCTCTATCACTGCATAGAGTTACACACCTTTCTCTCTCTCCCTCTCCTGGTGTCTCTCAATCACTACACAGAGTTACACACCTTTCTCTCTCTCTCCCTCTCCTGGTGTCTCTCTATCACTACACAGAGTTACACACCTTTCTCTCTCTCTCCCTCTCCTGGTGTCTCTCTATCACTACACAGAGTTACACAACATTCTCTCTCTCTCCCTCTCCCGGTGTCTCTCTAACACCAAACAGAGTTACACACCTCTCTCTCTCTCTCCCTCTCCTGGTGTCTCTCTATCACTACCCAGTGTTACGCACCTTTCTCTCTCTCTGCCTCTCCTGGTGTCTCTCTATCTCGACACAGAGTTACACACCTTTCTCTCTCTCGCCCTCTCCTGGTGTCTCTCTATCACTACACAGAGTTACACACCTTTCTCTCTCTCTCCCTCTCCTGGTGTCTCTCTATCACTACACAGAGTTACACACCTTTCTCTCTCTCTCCCTCTCCTGGTGTCTCTCTCTCACGACACAGAGTTAAAAACCTTTCCTCTCTCTCCCTCTCCTGGTGTCTCTCTATCACTACACAGAGTTACACACCTTTCTCTCTCTCTCCCTCTCCTGGTGTCTCTCTATCACTACACAGAGTTACACACCTTTCTCTCTCTCTCTCCCTCTCCTCGTTTCTCTCTATCACTGCACCGAGTTACACACATTTCTCTCTCTCCCCCTCTCCCGGTGTCTCTCTCTCATTACACAGAGTGACACACCTTTCTCTCTCTCTTCCTCTCCCGGTGTCTCTCTATCACTACACAGAGTTACACACCTTACTCTCTCTCTCTCCCTCACCTGGTGTCTCTCTATCACTACACATAGATACACACCTTTCTCTCTCTCTCCCTCTCCCGGTGTCTCTCTATAACTACACAGAGTTACACACCTTTCTCTCTCTCTCCCTCTCCTGTTGTCACTCTATCACTACACAGAGTTACACACCTTTCTCTCTCTCTCCCTCTCCTGGTGTCTCTCTATCACTACACAGAGTTACACACCTTTCTCACTCTCCCTCTCCTGGTGTCTCTCTATCACTACACAGAGTTACACACCTTTCTCTCTCTCTCCCTCTCCCGGTGTCACTCTATAACTACACAGAGTTACACACCTTCTCTCTCTCTCCCTCTCCTGGTGTCTCTCTATCATTACACAGAGATAAACACCTTTCTCTCTCTCTCCCTCTCCTGGTATCTCTCTATCACTACACAGAGTTACACACCTTTCTCTCTCTCTCCCGGTGACTCTCTATCACTACACAGAGTTACACACCTTTCTCGCTCTCTCCCTCTCCTGGTGTCTCTCTATCACTACACAGAGTTACACACCTTTCTCTCTCTCTCCCTCTCCTGGTGTCTTTCTCTCACTACACAGAGTTACGCACCTTTCTCTATCTCTCCCTCTCCTGGTGTCTCTCTAACACTGCACAGAGTTACACAACTTTCTCTCTCTCTCCCTCTCCTGGTGTCTCTCTATCACTACACAGAGTTACACACCTTTCTCTCTCTCTCCCTCTCCTGGTGTCACTCTATCACTACACAGAGTTACACACATTTCTCTCTCTCTCCCTCTCCTGGTGTCTCTCTCTCACTACACAGAGTTACACACATTTCTCTCTCCCTCCCTCTCCTGATGTCTCTCTATCACTACACAGGGTTACACACCTTTCTCTCTCTCTCCCTCTCCCGGTGTCTCTCTATCACTACACAGAGTTACCCACCTTTCTCTCTCTCTCCCTCTCCCGGTGCCTCTCTATCACTACACAGAGTTACACACCTTTCTCTCTCTCTCTCTCTGCTGGTGTCTCTCTATCACGACACAGAGTTACACACCTTTCTCTCTCACCCTCTCCTGGTGTCTCTCTATCACTACACAGAGTTACACACCTTTCTCTATCTCTCCCTCTCCTGGTGTCTCTCTATCACTGCACAGAGTTACACACCTTTCTCTCTCTCTCGCTCTCCTGGTGTCTCTCTATCACTACACAGCGTTACATACCTTTCTCTCTCTCGCCCTCTCCTGGTGTCTCTCTATCACTACACAGAGTTACACACCTTTCTCTCTCCCTCTCCTGGTGTCTCTCTATCACTACACTGAGTTACACAACTTTCTCTCTCTCCCTCTACCGGTGTCTCTCTATCACTACACAGAGTTACACACCTTTCTCTCTCTCTTCCTCTCCTGGTGTCTCTCCATCACTACACTGAGTTACACACCTTTCTCTCTCTCTCCCTCTCCCGGTGTCTCTCTATCACTACACAGAGTTACACACCTTTCTCTCTCTCTCCCTCTCCTGGTGTCTCTCTATCACTGCACAGATTTACACACCTTTCTCTCTCCCTCTCCTGGTGTCTCTCTATCACTACACTGAGTTACACAACTTTCTCTCTCTCCCTCTACCGGCGTCTCTCTATCACTACACAGAGTTACACACCTTTCTCTCTCTCTTCCTCTCCTGGTGTCTCTCTATCACTACACAGAGTTACACACCTTTCTCTCTCTCTCCCTCTAATGGTGTCTCTCTATCACTACACAGAGTTACCCACGTTTCTCTCCCTCTCCCTCTCCCGGTGTCTCTCTATCACTACACAGATTTACACACCTTTCTCTCTCTCTCTCTCTGCTGGTGTCTCTCAATCACTACACAGAGTTACACACCTTTCTCTCTCACCCTCTCCTGGTGTCTCTCTGTCACTGCACAGAGTTACACACCTTTCTCTCTCTCCCTCTCCTGGTGTCTCTCTATCGCTACACAGAGTTACACACCTTTCCCTCTCTCTCCCTCAGCCTGTGCCTCTCTATCACTACACAGAGTTACACACCTTTTTCTCTCTCTCCCTCTCCTAATGTCTCTCTATCACTGCATAGAGTTACACACCTTTCTCTCTCTCCCTCTCCTGGTGTCTCTCAATCACTACACAGAGTTACACACCTTTCTCTATCTCTCCCTCTCCTGGTGTCTCTCTATCACTGCACAGAGTTACACAACTTTCTCTCTCTTTCCCTCTCCTGGTGTCTCTCTGTCACTACACAGAGTTACACACCTTTCTCTCTCTCGCCCTCTCCTGGTGTCTCTCTATTACTACACTGAGTTACACAGCTTTCTCTCTCCCTCTCCTGGTGTCACTGAATCACTACACTGAGTTACACACCTTTATCTCTCTCCCTCTACCGGTGTCTCTCCATCACAACGCAGAGTTACACACCTTTCTCTCTCTCTCCCTCTCCTGGTGTCCCTCTATCACTACACAGTGTTACCCACCTTTCTCTCTCTCTCCCTCTCCCGGTGTCTCTCTATCACTACACAGATTTACACACCTTTCTCTCTCTCTCTCTCTCCTGGTGTCTCTCCATGACTACACAGAGTTACCCACCTTTCCCTCTCTCTCCCTCAGCCTGTGCCTCTCTATCACTACACAGACTTACACACCTTTCTTTCTCTTTCACTCTCCTGGTTCCTCTCTATCACTGCACAGAGTTACACACCTTTCTCTATCTCTCCCTCTCCTGGTGTCTCTCTATCACTACACAGAGTTATGCACCTTTCTCTCCCTCTCCCTCTCCCGGTGTCTCTCTAACACCAAACAGAGTTACACACCTCTCTCTCTCTCTCCCTCTCCTGGTGTCTCTCTATCACTACACAGTGTTACGCACCTTTCTCTCTCTCTTCCTCTCCTGGTGTCTCTCTATCACTACACAGAGTTACACACCTTTCTCTCTCTCTCCCTCTCCTGGTGTCTCTCTATCACTACACAGAGTTACAAACCATTCTCTCTCTCTCCCTCTCCCGGTGTCTCTCTAACACCAAACAGAGTTACACACCTCTCTCTCTCTCTCCCTCTCCTGGTGTCTCTCTATCACTACACAGTGTTACGCACCTTTCTCTCTCTCTTCCTCTCCTGGTGTCTCTCTTTCTCGACACAGAGTTACACACCTTTCTCTCTCTCGCCCTCTCCTGGTGTCTCTCTATCACTACACAGAGTTACACACCTTTCTCTCTCTCTCCCTCTCCTGGTGTCTCTCTATCACTACACAGAGTTACACACCTTTCTCTCTCTCTCCCTCTCCTGGTGTCTCTCTCTCACAACACAGAGTTAAAAACCTTTCCTCTCTCTCCCTCTCCTGGTTTCTCTCTATCACTACACAGAGTTACACACCTTTCTCTCTCTCTCCCTCTCCTGGTGTCTCTCTATCACTACACAGAGTTACACACCTTTCTCTCTCTCTCTCCCTCTCCTCGTGTCTCTCTATCACTGCACCGAGTTACACACATTTCTCTCAATCCCCCTCTCCCGGTGTCTCTCTGTCATTACACAGAGTTACACACCTTTCTCTCTCTCTTCCTCTCCCGGTGTCTCTCTATCACTACACAGAGTTACACACCTTTCTCTCTCTCTCCCTCACCTGGTGTCTCTCTATCACTACACATAGATACACACCTTTCTCACTCTCTCCCTCTCCCGGTGTCTCTCTATAACTACACAGAGTTACACACCTTTCTCTCTCTCTCCCTCTCCTGTTGTCACTCTATCACTACACAGAGTTACACACCTTTCTCTCTCTCTCCCTCTCCCGGTGTCTCGCTATCACTACACAGAGTTACACAACTTTCTCTCTCTCTCTCTCTCTCTGCTGGTGTCTCTCTATCACTGCACAGATTTACAAACCTTTCTCTCTCTCTCTCTCTGCTGGTGTCTCTCTATCACTACACAGAGTTACACACCTTTCTCTCTCACCCTCTCCTGGTGTCTCTCAATCACTGCACAGAGTTACACACCTTTCTCTCTCTCCCTCTCCTGGTGTCTCTCTATCGCTCGACAGAGTTACATACCTTTCCCTCTCTCTCCCTCAGCCTGTGCCTCTCTATTACTACACAGATTTACACACCTTTTTCTCTCTCTCCCTCTCCTAATGTCTCTCTGTCACTGCACAGAGTTACACACCTTTCTCTCTCTCCCTCTCCTGGTGTCTCTCAATCACTACACAGAGTTACACACCTTTCTCTATCTCTCCCTCTCCTGGTGTCTCTCTATCACTGCACAGAATTACACACCTTTCTCTCTCTTTCCCTCTCCTGGTGTCTCTCTATCACTACACAGAGTTACACACCTTTCTCTCGCTCGCCCTCTCCTGGTGTCTCTCTATCACTACACAGAGTTACACACCTTTCTCTCACTCTCCCTCTCCTGGTGTCTCTCTATCACTACACAGAGTTACACACCTTTCTCTCTCTCTCCCTCTCCTGGTGTCTCTCTATCACTACACAGAGTTACACACCTTTCCTCTCTCTCCCTCTCCTGGTGTCTCTCTATCACTACACAGAGTTACACACCTTTCTCTCTCTCTCCCTCTCCTGGTGTCTCTCTATCACTATACAGAGTTACACACCTTTCTCTCTCTCTCCCTCTCCTGGTGTCTCTCTATCACTACACAGAGTTACACACCTTTCTCTCTCTCTCTCTCTCCTGGTGTCTCTCTATCACTACACAGAGTTACACACCTTTCCTCTCACTCCCTCTCCTGGTGTCTCTCTATCACTACACAGAGTTACACACCTTTCTCTCTCTCTCCCTCTCCTGGTGTCTCTCTATCACTACACAGAGTTACACACCTTTCTCTCTCTCTCTCCCTCTCCTCGTGTCTCTCTATCACTGCACAGAGTTACACACATTTCTCTCTCTCCCCCTCTCCCGGTGTCTCTCTATCACTACACAGAGTTACACACCTTTCTCTCTCTCTCCCTCTAATGGTGTCTCTCTATCACTACACAGAGTTACCCACGTTTCTCTCTCTCTCCCTCTCCCGGTGTCTCTCTATCACTACACAGAGTTACACACCTTTCTCTCTCTGTTCCTCTCCTGGTGTCTCTCTAACACTGCACAGTGTTACACACCTTTCTCTCTCTCTCCCTCTCCTGGTGTCTCTCTATCACTACACAGAGTTACACACCTTTCTCTCTCTCTCCCTCTCCTGATGTCTCTCTATCACTTCACAGAGTTGCACACCTTTCTCTCTCTCTCCCTCTCCCGGTGTCTCTCTATCACTACACAGAGTTACACAACTTTCTCTCTCTCTCTCTCTCTCTGCTGGTGTCTCTCTATCACGACACAGAGTTACAAACCTTTCTCTCTCTCTCTCTCTGCTGGTGTCTCTCTGTCACTACACAGAGTTACACACCTTTCTCTCTCACCCTCTCCTGGTGTCTCTCAATCACTGCACAGAGTTATACACCTTTCTCTCTCTCCCTCTCCTGGTGTCTCTCTATCGCGAGACAGAGTTACACACCTTTCCCTCTCTCTCCCTCAGGCTGTGCCTCTCTATCACTACACAGATTTACACACCTTTTTCTCTCTCTCCCTCTCCTAATGTCTCTCTATCACTGCACAGAGTTACACACCTTTCTCTCTCTCCCTCTCCTGGTGTCTCTCAATCACTACACAGAGTTACACACCTTTCTCTATCTCTCCCTCGACCGGTGTCTCTCCATCACAACGCAGAGTTACACACCTTTCTCTCTCTCTCCCTCTCCTGGTGTCTCTCTATCACTACACAGTGTTACCCACCTTTCTCATTCTCTCCCTCTCCCGGTGTCTCTCTATCACTACACAGATTTACACACCTTTCTCTCTCTCTCTCTCTCCTGATGTCTCTCTATCACTACACAGAGTTACACACCTTTCTCTCTCACACTCTCCTGGTGTCTCTCTATCACTGAACAGAGTCACACACCTTTCTCTCTCTCCCTCTCCTGGTGTCTCTCTATGACTACACAGAGTTACACACCTTTCCCTCTCTCTCCCTCAGCCTGTGCCTCTCTATCACTTCACAGACTTACACACCTTTCTTTCTCTTTCCCTCTCCTGGTTCCTCTCTATCACTGCACAGAGTTACACACCTTTCTCTATGTCTCCCTCTCCTGGTGTCTCTCTATCACTACACAGAGTTACGCACCTTTCTCTCTCTCTCCCTCTCCTGGTGTCTCTCTATCACTACACAGAGTTACACACCTTTCTCTCTCTCTCCCTCTCCTGGTGTCTCTCTATCTCTACACAGAGTTACACACCTTTCTCTCTCTCTCCCTCTCCTGGTGTCTCTCTATCACTACACAGATTTACACACCATTCTCTCTCTCTCCCTCTCCCGGTGTCTCTCTAACACCAAACAGTGTGACACACCTCTCTCTCTCTCTCCCTCTCCTGGTGTCTCTCTATCACTACACAGTGTTACGCACCTTTCTCTCTCTCTTCCTCTCCTGGTGTCTCTCTATCTCTACACAGAGTTACACACCTTTCTCTTTCTCGCCCTCTCCTGGTGTCTCTCTATCACGACACAGAGTTACACACCTTTCTCTCTCTCTCCCTCTCCTGGTGTCTCTCTATCACTGCACAGAGTTACACACATTTCTCTCTCTCCCCCTCTCCCGGTGTCTCTCTATCATTACACAGAGTTACACACCTTTCTCTCTCTCTTCCTCTCCCGGTGTCTCTCTATCACTTCACAGAGGTACACACCTTTCTCTCTCTCTCCCTCACCTGGTGTCTCTCTATCACTACACATAGATACACACCTTTCTCTCTCTCTCCCTCTCCCGGTGTCTCTCTATAACTACACAGAGTTACACACCTTTCTCTCTCTCTCCCTCTCCTGGTGTCACTCTAACACTCCACAGAGTTACACACCTTTCTCTCTCTCTTCCTCTCCTGGTGTCTCTCTATCACTACACAGAGTTACACACCTTTCTGTCTCTCTCCCTCTCCTGGTGTCTCTCTATAACGACACAGAGTTACACACCTTTCTCTCTCTCTCCCTCTCCTGGTGTCACTCTATCACTACACAGAGTTACACACCTTTCTCTCTCTCTCCCTCTCCCGGTGTCTCTCTATAACGACACAGAGTTACACACCTTTTTCTCTCTCTCCCTCTCCTGGTGTCTCTCTATCACTACACAGAGATAAACACCTTTCTCTCTCTCTCCCTCTCCTGGTGTCTCTCTATCACTACACAGAGTTACACACCTTTCTCTCTCTCTCCCGGTGACTCTCAATCACTACACAGAGTTACACACCTTTCTCGCTCTCTCCCTCTCCTGGTGTCTCTCTATCACTACACAGAGTTACACACCTTTCTCTCTCTCTCCCTCTCCTGGTGTCTTTCTCTCACGACACAGAGTTACACACCTTTCTCTATCTCTCCCTCTCCTGGTGTCTCTCTAACACTGCACAGAGTTACACAACTTTCTCTCTCTCTCCCTCTCCTGGTGTCTCTCTATCACTACAAAGAGTTACACACCTTTCTCTCTCTCTCCCTCTCCTGGTGTCACTCTATCACTACACAGAGTTACACACATTTCTCTCCCTCTCCCTCTCCAGTTGTCTCTCTATCACTACACAGAGTTACACACCTTTCTCTCTCTCTCCCTCTCCTGGTGTCTCTCTATCACTACACAGAGTTACACACCTTTATCTCTCTCTCTCCCTCTCCTGGTGTCTCTCTATCACTGCACAGAGTAACACACCTTTCTCTCTCTCGCCCTCTTCTGGTGTCTCTCTATCACTACACAGAGTTACACACCTTTCTCTCTCTCTCTCCCTCTCCTGGTGTCTCTCTATCACTACACAGAGTTACACACCTTTCTCTCTCTCTCTCCCTCTCCTGGTGTCTCTCTATCACTACACAGAGTTACACACCTTTCCTCTCTCTCCCTCTCCCGGTGTCTCTCTATCACTACACAGAGCTACACACCTTTCTCTCTCTATTCCTCTCCTGGTGTCTCTCTAAATCTACACAGTTTTACACACCTTTCTCTCTCTCTCCCTCTCCTGGTGTCTCTCTATCACTACACAGAGTTACACACCTTTCTCTCTCTCTCCCTCTCCTGATGTCTCTCTATCACTTCACAGAGTTGCACACCTTTCTCTCTCTCTCCCTCTCCCGGTGTCTCTCTATCACTACACAGAGTTACACAACTTTTTCTCTCTCTCTCTCTCTCTGCTGGTGTCTCTCTATCATTACACAGAGTTGCAAACCTTTCTCTCTCTCTCTCTCTGCTGGTGTCTCTCTATCACTACACAGAGTTACACACCTTTCTCTCTCACCCTCTCCTGGTGTCTCTCAATAACTGCACAGAGTTACACACCTTTCTCTCTCACCCTCTCCTGGTGTCTCTCTATCGCTAGACAGAGTTACACACCTTTCCCTCTCTCTCCCTCAGCCTGTGCCTCTCTATCACTACACAGATTTACACACCTTTTTATCTCTCTCCCTCTCCTAATGTCTCTCTATCACTGCACAGAGTTACACACCTTTCTCTCTCTCCCTCTCCTGGTGTCTCTCAATCACTACACAGAGTTACACACCTTACTCTCTCTCTCCCTCTCCTGGTGTCACTCTATCACTACACAGAGTTACACACATTTCTCTCTCGCTCCCTCTCCTGGTGTCAGTTCAGTTCAGTTCAGTTCAAATGCTTTATTGGCATGAAAGTTTACAGAGAACCATATTGCCAAAGCTTACATTGCAAAAAGGTACAGTTTTCCAACATTCTGTAGGTGTCAATCGATTTGACCTTTGTTGGGTATATACAATATTACTTTTAAACAATATTAATTTTAAACAGTCTTTCTACTTCATTTGGTACGTTCAATATTAATTTTAAACAGTCTTACTTTTAAACAGTCCTCAGGTTGTGACATGTTGTTACATATTTATCCCCAAGGTATGGTCTGTCTCCTTCTCCTAGGACTAATCTCAATTTTGACAGATCATCCAATTCCTTGAAATCTGGGGTTGTTTGGCTTAGCTTGTTGAATAATATGTTTCTTGATGTGTTGAATTTTTCGCATTTTAGGAGGAAATGCATTTCTGTTTCAACCTCGCCAGCCAGACATTGATCGCATATTCTATTCTCTCTAGGCTGCCAGGATTTCTTGTATCTGCCTTTTTCAATTTCCAGTTGGTGGTCGCTTAGTCTGTACCTGGTGAGGGTCTGTCTCTGTTTTGTGTCTCTGATGGTCGTGAGGTAGTCTGCCAGTTTATATTCTCTTTTTAGGGCCCGGTAACATTCTAATCTGCTTTGGCTTTCGGTTATTTTGTTCCAATGTTCCAGGTAGGTTTCTTTGCATTTTTTAATGATTTGGTTCACTCGGATTGGTGTTTGGACGGCTGTGTTGGTCTGGGGCTGGTCAGAGTCCGGCTGAGTACTTAGTTTCAGTAGCAGCTGACTCAGGGGACTCTTTTCTGGGTTTAGCTCTTGGGTCTGAAAGGCTTTGAAATGAAGGGTGTCTGGGGAGCTAGATTTGAGGTGATTTAGGAAGTTTAGTGCTCGTTTTTGGATGTTTATTATCAGTGGGTATCTGCCTAGTTCGGCTCTGCATGCATTTGTTGGCGTTTTTCTTTGGGTGCGAAGGATGCTTCGGCAGAATTCTGCATGTAGGGCTTCTATTGTGTGTTTTTCCCATTTAGTGTAGCTTTGGTGATTTAGCGGGCCCCATACTTCACTACCGTACAGTGCAATGGGCAGGATTATGCTGTCAAAAATTTTGAGCCAGATTTTGATTGGGATTTGGATGTTGTAGAATTTTCTTTTTATTGCATATAGGGCTCTTCGGGCTTTTTCTTTTAGTGCATTCACTGCTATGCTGAAGCTCCCTGATGCTGTAATAGTTAGACCAAGGTAGGTGTAGCTCATAGTGTGTCCTATAGTGGTATCACTGAGGGTAAACTGGTATTTGTTTTCCTGACATCTGGGTCTTTTCTGAAAAATCATGATGTTGGTTTTCTTTAGATTTACTGTTAGAGCCCAATTTTGGCAGTATTTGTCGAGTAGGTCTAGTTGTTGCTGTAATCCCTGTTCTGTGGGAGACAGCAGAACCAGGTCGTCCGCATAGAACAGGGACTTCACTTCTCCATCCAGGAGACGGAGACCTGGTGACTCGCTTTGCTCCAGCATGTCTGCTAATTCATTTATGTATATGTTGAACAGGGTCGGGCTCAAATTGCAGCCCTGCCGGACGCCTCTTCTCTGGGTGAAGAAATCGGTGCGTTTGTCTCCAATTTTGACCCCGCATTTGTTTTTCAGATACATTGATTTAATAAGGTCATAGACTTTGCCCCCTATTCCACACTGAAGAAGTTTATAATAGAGCCCTTCGTGCCATATAGAGTCAAAGGCTTTCTTGAAGTCGATGAAACAGGCGAATATTTTCCCATTTTTTGTTTGGTGTTTATGTTTTTCAATGAGGGTGTGAAGGGTATAGATATGGTCGGCGGTGCGGTGTTTTGGAAGAAAGCCTATTTGGTTTTTTCTGAGGATATTTTGTTTGTTAAGAAAATCAAGTAATCTACTATTTAGAATACTGCAGAATAACTTCCCTAGACAACTGTTGACACAGATGCCGCGGTAGTTATTTGGGTCTGATTTGTTTCCACTTTTATATATGGGGGAGATTAGTCCTTGGCACCAGATATCGGGAAAACAGCCTGAGCGTAATATGATGTTGAATAGTTTGAGTATCGCACCCTGCATCTCCATATTGCTGAACTTTAGCATTTCATTTTTGATGTTGTCTGGGCCACAGGCTTTCTTTAGGTGGAGAGATTTTGTTTTTGTGGCCAATTCTTTCCATGTGATTGGGGAGTCTAGAGGGTTTTGGTTGTCTTTAATTGTTGCTTCTAATGTGTGGAGTTTTTCTGTGACCTGATGTTGACTTGGGTTTGTTTTGTTTTTTGGGATGTCTTTGTAGAGGTTTTCAAAATGTGTTCTCCAGATGTCGCCATCTTGGATTGGTAATGCTTGCAATTGTGTTGTACTCAGGTTATTCCACATTTCCAAGAATTGTTTTGGATTGGTGGAGTTTTCAATTTCTTCGAGTATTTTGTGGGTATAGTTTTGTGCCTTGTTCCTAATGGTGTGTTTATATCTTTTGAGGGTGTCATTGTATCTAGTACGTAGCTCCGGATTGTTTGGTTGCCGATGCTTTTGGTTTGATATTTTTCTCAGGTCTTTTCTGGCATTTTTGCATTCGTGGTCAAACCATTTCATATTTTTATTTTGTCTTTTGTGATGCTTCCTCTTCTGTTTCACGAGGTCGGCTTTTACAGCTGCCTCATGGAAGATCATATTTATATCCTCTATGGCCGTGTTTACACCATCTCTGGTGATCTCATATAGATTTTCTTTAAATTTTGAAATTTTACTTGTGAGATCAGGTGAATTTAGTGCTGTGATGAATTTATCTCCACTGTCTGGGGCCCATCTGTATGTCTGGTTTATTTTATGTAGCTTACTGTGTTCGTTTTTTGTGTCTGTAGTTTGGGCAGAAAGTTTAAGGTACACATTTATTTGGTTATGGTCTGAGAGGGGGGATTGCTGCCTGACAGTGAATGCGTTGATATCGCAGGGGTCCAGGTCAGTGATTGTATAGTCCACCACACTAGACCCAAGAGTTGAGGAGTATGTGAGTCTCCCTAGGGAGTCCCCTCTGAACCTACCATTAACTATGTACAGGCCTAAGGCTCGGCAGAGTTGCACTACCTCCCTACCGCTTTTATTTATTTCACGATCAAGGTTGTTCCGATTTGCGATGGCTGGTGTGACATCTAAAGGGGTCTGGCCAAACACATGGTTGTTTCCCTGTGGGTCTATGAAGTCAGGTTCACAACCGGTCCTTGCATTTAGGTCCCCACATATTATCACCTTTCCTTGGGCCTGGAAATGGCTGATTTCCATGTGGAGAGTATCAAATAACTCCTCTTCGAAATATGGCGAATCTATTGGAGGTATGTAGATCGCACATAAGTAAACATCTTTTTTTGCTATTCCTATATTTTTATCTAGTTTTAGCCATACGTGTGATTTCCCCTGTTTTACCGGTGAGATGTGTTTGTCCAATTCTCCCTTATACCACACCAATATTCCCCCGGAGGTTCTGCCCTTGCGTGTTTTAGTGTTCTTTACTGAGGGCACAATGATTTCATGGTACATTGGAGGACAGTGGGTCGGCATGTCCTTTTGGCACCATGTTTCTGTTAACACAATTATATCAATGTCTTTTATAGCTTTTAGGAATTCAGGGTCTGTACTCTTCATCCCAAAAGTTGAGGAGCGGAGGCCCTGGATATTCCAGCAGCTTATGTGGAAAGAACGCATTTATATTGTTCAATAAAACGAAATAAAATGGACCTATTTTGTGGGATGAGTGTGGAAACACTATTTTCTATAATGCTAAGTGATGATTTAGTATAAATTTCATGAGGCATGCACATATATCTATCTAATAATAGTAATAATACTGATAAGATAACAATAATGATAATGATAAATAACAATATTAATAATTTCTCCGGCTTTCTATCAGGCTGTTCAGCATCGTCATGATCTTTCTCAGTTCTTGGTCTACAGTCTGTGGTCTAGAGGGGGGTCTTGGGTCAGGTATAAAAGCACGGTTCTGTTGTCGGTTATGGAAAGGGGGGTGGGGGACATTGGTGGTCCTGTTTGGGCTCCCAATGGTAGGGGGGGGTGGGAGGGCTGCGTCTTTTGGCAGTGTTTATGAGGTTTCTTGCGAAGACCCACATCCGCTGTTTGAGTAGATGTATTTCGTCATAGAGGTCCCTTGTGTTGATGTTTGGATGATGGGCCAGGGAGACGTTGGGGAGGACAGAACATCTCGTGTCGATCTCCCTGTTGGTGTTGTGGATTATATAGGCTGGGGTGTCCTTTCTGGGCAGTAGTGTGGAGATCACGATCCGCGCCTCGGGGAATTCCCTGCTGGCCTTTTCTGCCATCCTGCTCACCGCCCAAGCCGTGCCTTCCTGTAGGGTGCGTAGGTCGTTCGTGCCTGTGTGGATCACAATCCATTTGGGGCTTCCAAGGGATTCTTTGTTCAGGATCTTCATTGCTTGGCCTGTGTTGCTGCACCATTTTTTCAGGACTTGATGGTCTGGGAACAGCCTCTGGGGGTCCAGAAACTTTCCGTTGGAGTCGGTCAGCAGGACCGCCTGAGGGGCTGGTTTATCAGACTGGGTAACAGTAGTCTGGGTAGGACTCGCCTGGTGGCTGGTTGTTGGCTGGGTTTCTGGGATATGTTGTGTGGCAGGAGCGGGGTTTGGGGCTTTCGGTGTGTCCTCGTTTGGGGGGGTATCTGTCGGTTTTTTGTTCCTGTGTGTGAGGACTGGGTAGCAGTAGTCTGGGCATGACTCGACTGAGGGCTGGTTGGAGCGGGGTTTGTGGCTTTCGGTGTGTCTTCGTGTGGGGTGGCATCCGGCGGGTTCTGTGTCCTTGTGTGTGTTGTTTTTGTGTCCTCAGGTTTTTGGACCTTAAGAGGTTTGTGTTGCCTGCTGAGCCTTTCTACGGTCTCCTTCATTTTGTTTAGTTGAGTACGGAGTTCTTTGATCTCATTTCTTTGCTCCTCTATGGTCTTTCTCAGCTTGTGGATGGTGGACTCGTGTTCCGTTTTTAGCTGTTTGAATTCCTCCTTCAAATTCTTGGCCAGTGTTTCTCTGTATTCGTTGAAATCAAGTTCTAGTTTGGCCAGATTCTCTTTCATCATTTTGTTTTCGTTGAGAGGTGTGGGGGGGGGGTGGAGATGTACAGGGAGGTGTTTTCCTCTGCTGGTCTCTCTTCTTCTTCCTCCACTTGGCTCTCCTCATCCTCTGTTCGACTCTCTTTTGCTTCCTGTCCATTGGTCCTCTTTGTGTCTGCCTTAGTTTTCAACTGGGGGAATTCCTTTTCGAAGGTGTCCAGATTTTCCGCATTCCCCTGTATCATGATCTTTCTATTTTTGTTGTAGTAGCTTATGGTTAGCAGGGGGTCATCTTTATCTAGGTTTCCATCTTTACATATTTTCAGTCTGCCTCCACTGCCAATACCTTCACTGGAGACGTATGTGTAGTGTTTTTGTAAAGTCTCCTTCCAGGAGGTGACGTACTCGGTGTAGGATATGAGGTTGTTCTTCAGCTTAGTCCCTTTGTGTGTGGTATAGTCCACGTAGAGGATTTCTGGGTTATTTTTTAGTGTTGTGTACTTGTATTTTTCCTTTGCTTTATTTTTTGTGCATTGCTCAGGATACATCACTTCCCTGCTCATTGTAGTCGTTTGTTTTTTGTCTCAGATAGATAACTTTTTTTTTTCTCTTTTTTGTGTCGTGTTCCACCTTAGCCCACTTTTAGGTCCAAAATTGGGAGTTTTTCAGGGGTTCATCTTTGATATAGCTGCTCTTAAAGGTTTATCTTTCTCTTTTTCTCACAGGCTCTTGGTTCGGGTAGTTTATCGTTTCTCTCGGGTTTCTATTCCTTTTCCTCGCGGGTTTGTTGTTCTTTTTACAGGTTTTTTTTTTTTTTTTTTTCGAGCTAAATTTAAATAAAATTAAACTTTTTCCGAACTAACTTTAACTAAAATGAAACTTAGGTAGAGTTAGGTAAAACTTATTTCTCCGGCTTTTTCTCTCCAGCTGGTGTTTCCTCTCCTCTCTCTCACGCTCTCTCGCTCCGTCTCTCTCTCTCTAGGTGCAGTTACCTCTCTTTGCTCCTTTTCTCCTTTCAACCGTTTCCCTTCGTTCAGATTTCGCGCTCTCAGCTCTCAGCTCCCAACGCTCTCTCCGGGCTTCTGCCCTGTCCCCAGCCTCTCGGCTCGGCTGTTTGTCCGAGTTTCTCCGACCCCGGAGTTTCTCGGGTTTCAGGCCTCGGGCTTTCTCGCTCTCCAGGCCCGACCCGATCCGGCACCCCTACCTCTCCACTCGCCTCTTTGACTGGCTCGGGCCGCTCCTCCTGGACTGGGTCTACTCCTGTTGCTGCTCGCTCTCCTTCTCTCCGGTGCCTCGCTCGGCCCGGTTCCTCGGGCCTTTCTCCGGCTTCAGGCTCCGTGCTCCGGTTGCTGCTCGGGCTCTGCTCTCTCTCTCTCCCTGTTTTGGAGTTCTCTCTCTCTGTTCCCGGTTTCTCTCTCTCTGTTCCCGGGTTTTCCTGCGCCCGGTGTCTCTCTATCACTACACAGAGTTACAAACCTTTCTGTCTCTCTCTCTCTGCTGGTGTCTCTCTATCACTACACAGAGTTACACACCTTTCTCTCTCACCCTCTCCTGGTGTCTCTCAATCACTGCACAGATTTACACACCTTTCTCTCTCTCCCTCTCCTGGTGTCTCTCTATCGCTAGACAGAGTTACACACCTTTCCCTCTCTCTCCCTCAGCCTGTGCCTCTCTATCACTGCACAGAGTTACACACCTTTCTCTCTCTCCCTCTCCTGGTGTCTCTCAATCACTACACAGAGTTACACACCTTTCTCTATCTCTCCCTCTCCTGGTGTCTCTCTATCACTGCACAGAGTTACACACCTTTCTCTCTCTTTCCCTCTCCTGGTGTCTCTCGATCACGACACAGAGTTACACACCTTTCTCTCTCTCGCCCTCTCCTGGTGTCTCTCTATCACTACACAGAGTTACCCACGTTTCTCTCTCTCTCCCTCTCCCGGTGTCTCTCTATCACTACACAGAGTTACACACCTTTCTCTCTCTATTCCTCTCCTGGTGTCTCTCTAACACTACACAGTGTTACACACCTTTCTCTCTCTCTCCCTCTCCTGGTGTCTCTCTATCACTACACAGAGTTACACACCTTTCTCTCTCTCTCCCTCTCCTGATGTCTCTCTATCACTTCACAGAGTTGCACACCTTTCTCTCTCTCTCCCTCTCCCGGTGTCTCTCTATCACTACACAGAGTTACACAACTTTCTCTCTCTCTCTCTCTCTCTGCTGGTGTCTCTCTATCATTACACAGAGTTACAAACCTTTCTCTCTCTCTCTCTCTGCTGGTGTCTCTCTATCACTACACAGAGTTACACACCTTTCTCTCTCACCCTCTCCTGGTGTCTCTCAATCACTGCACAGTGTTACACACCTTTCTCTCTCTCCCTCTCCTGGTGTCTCTCTATCGCTAGACAGAGTTACACACCTTTCCCTCTCTCTCCCTCAGCCTGTGCCTCTCTATCACTACACAGATTTACACACCTTTTTATCTCTCTCCCTCTCCTAATGTCTCTCTATCACTGCACAGAGTTACACACCTTTCTCTCTCTCCCTCTCCTGGTGTCTCTCTGTCACTGCACAGAGTTACACACCTTTCTCTCTCTTTCCCCCTCCTGGTGTCTCTCTATCACTACACAGAGTTACACACCTTTCTCTCTCTCGCCCTCTCCTGGTGTCTCTCTATCACTACACAGAGTTACACACCTTTCTCTCTCTCTCCCTCTCCTGGTGTCTCTCTATCACTACACAGAGTTGCACACCTTTCTCTCTCTCTCTCCCTCTCCTCGTGTCTCTCTATCACTGCACAGAGTTACACACATTTCTCTCTCTCCCCCTCTCCCGGTGTCTCTCTATCACTACACAGAGTTACACACCTTTCTCTCTCTCTCCCTCTAATGGTGTCTCTCTATTACTACACAGAGTTACCCACGTTTCTCTCTCTCTCCCTCTCCCGGTGTCTCTCTATCACGACACAGAGTTACACACCTTTCTCTCTCCATTCCTCTCCTGGTGTCTCTCTAACACTACACAGTGTTACACACCTTTCTCTCTCTCTCCCTCTCCTGGTGTCTCTCTATCACTACACAGAGTTGCACACCTTTCTCTCTCTCTCTCTCTCCTGGTGTCTCTCTATCACTACACAGAGTTACACACCTTTTCTCTCTCTCCCTCTCCTGGTGTCTCTCTATCACTACACAGAGTTACACACCTTTCTCTCTCTCTCTCCCTCTCCTCGTGTCTCTCTATCACTGCACAGAGTTACACACATTTCTCTCTCTCCCCCTCTCCCGGTGTCTCTCTATCACTACACAGAGTTACACACCTTTCTCTCTCTCTCCCTCTAATGGTGTCTCTCTATCACTACACAGAGTTACCCACGTTTCTCTCTCTCTCCCTCTCCCGGTGTCTCTCTATCACTACACAGAGTTACACACC
Source organism: Somniosus microcephalus (assembly GCF_052327205.1). Classification (NCBI taxonomy): domain Eukaryota; kingdom Metazoa; phylum Chordata; class Chondrichthyes; order Squaliformes; family Somniosidae; genus Somniosus; species Somniosus microcephalus. Next base: position 10,467,576 of record NW_028225183.1, on the reverse strand, counting down.
TTTCTCTCTCTATTCCTCTCCTGGTGTCTCTCTAACACTACACAGTGTTACACACCTTTCTCTCTCTCTCCCTCTCCTGGTGTCTCTCTATCACTACACAGAGTTACACACCTTTCTCTCTCTCTCCCTCTCCTGATGTCTCTCTATCACTTCACAGAGTTGCACACCTTTCTCTCTCTCTCCCTCTCCCGGTATCTCTCTATCACTACACAGAGTTACACAACTTTCTCTCTCTCTCTCTCTCTCTGCTGGTGTCTCTCTATCATTGCACAGATTTACAAACCTTCCTCTCTCTCTCTCTCTGCTGGTGTCTCTCTATCACGACACAGAGTTACACACCTTTCTATCTCACCCTCTCCTGGTGTCTCTCAATCACTGCACAGAGTTACACACCTTTCTCTCTCTCCCTCTCCTGGTGTCTCTCTGTCGCTAGACAGAGTTACACACCTTTCCCTCTCTCTCCCTCAGCCTGTGCCTCTCTATCACTACACAGATTTACACAACTTTTTCTCTCTCTCCCTCTCCTAGTGTCTCTCTATCACTGCACAGAGTTACACACCTTTCTCTCTCTTTCCCTCTCCTGGTGTCTCTCCATCACTACACAGAGTTACACACCTTTCTCTCTCTCGCCCTCTCCTGGTGTCTCTCTATCACTACACAGAGTTACACACCTTCCTCTCTCTCTCCCTCTCCTGGTGTCTCTCTATCACTACACAGAGTTACACACCTTTCTCTCTCTCTCCCTCTCCTGGTGTCTCTCTATCACTACACAGAGTTACACACCTTTCTCTCTCTCTCTCCCTCTCCTCGTGTCTCTCTATCACTGCACAGAGTTACACACATTTCTCTCTCTCCCCCTCTCCCGGTGTCTCTCTATCATTACACAGAGTTACACACCTTTCTCTCTCTCTCCCTCTAATGGTGTCTCTCTATCACTGCACAGAGTTACCCACCTTTCTCTCTCTATTCCTCTCCTGGTGTCTCTCTAATACTACACAGTGTTACACACCTTTCTCTCTCTCTCCCTCTCCTGGTGTCTCTCTATCACTACACAGAGTTACACACCTTTCCCTCTCTCTCCCTCTCCTGATGTCTCTCTATCACTTCACAGAGTTGCACACCTTTCTCTCTCTCTCCCTCTCCCGGTGTCTCTCTATCACTCCACAGTGTTACACACCTTTCAATCTCTCTCTCGCTCTACTGGTGTCTCTCTATCACTGCATAGAGTTACACACCTTTCTCTCTCTCTACCTCTCCTGGTGTCTCTCTTTCACTACACAGTGTTACTCACCTTTCTCTCTCTCTCCCTCTCCTGGTGTCTCTCTATCACTACACAGAGTTACACACATTTCTCTCTCTCCCTCTCCTGGTGTCTCTCTATCACTACACAGAGTTACACACCTTTCTCTCTCTCTCCCTCTCCTGGTGTCTCTCTATCACTGTACAGAGTTACACACCTTTCTCTATCTCTCCCTCTCCTGGTGTCTCTCTATCATTACACAGAGTTACACACCTTTCTCTCTCTCTTCCTCTCCTGGTGTCTCTCTATCACTACACAGAGTTACACATCTTTCTCTCTCTCGCCCTCTCCTGGTGTCTCTCTATCAAATCAAATTCAAATTCAAATTCAAATGCTTTATTGGCATGAAAGTTTACAGAGAACCATATTGCCAAAGCTTACATATCAAAAAGGTACATTTTCAAACATTCTGTAGGTGTCAATCGATTTGACATTTGTTGGGTACATACAATATTACTTTTAAACAATATTAATTTTAAACAGTCTTTGTACTTCATTTGGTACGTTCAATATTAATTTTAAACAGTCTTAATTTAAAACAGCTCTCTCTCTCTCGGTCGGTGTGTAGCTCTCTCTCCCGGTCGGTGTGTAGCTCTCTCTGTCCCGGTCGGTGTGTAGCTCTCTCTCTCTCGGTCGGTGTGTAGCTCTCTCTCTCTCGGTCGGTGTGTAGCTCTCTCTCTCTCGGTCGGTGTGTAGCTCTCTCTCTCGGTCGGTGTGTAGCTCTCTCTCTCTCGGTCGATGTGTAGCTCTCTCTCCCGGTCAGTGTGTAGCTCTCTCTCCCGGTCGGTGTGTAGCTCTCTCTCCCGGTCTGTGTGCAGCTCTCTCTCCCGGTCAGTATGTAGCTCTCTCTCTCTCGGTTTGTGTGTAGCTCTCTCTCTCGGTCGGTGTGTAGCTCTCTCTCTCGGTCGGTGTGTAGCTCTCTCTCGGTCGGTGTATAGCTCTCTCTCTCGGTCGGTGTGTAGTTCTCTCTCCCTGTCGGTATGTAGCTCTCTCTCTCGGTCGGTGTGTAGCTCTCTCTCCTGGTCGGTGTGTAGCTCTCTCTCTCGGTCGGTGTATAGCTCTCTCTCTCGGTCGGTGTCTAGCTCTCTCTCTCGGTCGGTGTGTAGCTCTCTCTCTCTCGGTCAGTGTGTAGCTCTCTCTCTCCCGGTCGGTGTGTGGCTCTCTCTCCCGGTCAGTGTGTAGCTCTCTCTCTCGGTCGGTGTGTAGCTCTCTCTCCCGGTCGGTGTGTAGCTCTCTCTCTCGGCCGGTGTGTAGCTCTCTCTCTCGGTCGGTGTGTAGCTCTCTCTCCTGGTCGGTGTGTAGCTCCCTCTCTCGGTCGGTGTGTAGCTCTCTCTCTCTCGATCGGTGTGTAGCTCTCTCTCTCGCTCGGTGTGTAGCTCTCTCTCCCGGTCGGTGTGTAGCTCTCCCTCTCGGTCGGTGTGTAGCTCTCTCTCTCTCGGTCGGTGTGTAGCTCTCTCTGGCGGTCGGTGTGTAGCTCTCTCTCTCTCGGTCGGTGTGTAGCTCTCTCTCTCGGTCGGTGTGTAGCTCTCTCTCCCGGTCGGTGTGTAGCTCTCTCTCTCTCGGTCGGTGTGTAGCTCTCTCTCTCTCGGTCGGTGTGTAGCTCTCTCTGCCGGTCGGTGTGTAGCTCTCTCTCTCTCGGTCGGTGTGTAGCTCTCTCTCTCGGTCGGTGTGTAGCTCTCTCTCTCGGGCGGTGTGTAGCTCTCTCTCCCGGTCGGTGTGTAGCTCTCTCTCTCCCGGTCGGTGTGTTGCTCTCAGTTCAGTTCAGTTCAGTTCAAATGCTTTATCACTCTTTGTCCCTCTCCTGGTGTCTCTCTATCACTGCACAGAGTTACACACCTGTCTCTCTCCCTCTCCTGGTGTCTCTCTATCACAACACTGAGTTACACACCTTTCTCTCTCTCCCTCTACCGGTGTCTCTCTATCACTACACTGAGTTACACACCTTTCTCTCTCTCTTCCTCTCCTGGTGTCTCTCTATCACTACACAGAGTTACACACCTTTCTCTTTCTCTCCCTCTCCCGGAGTCTCCCTATCAATACACAGAGTTACACACCTTTCTCTCTCACCCTCTCCTGGTGTCTCTCTATCACTGCACAGAGTTACACACCTTTCTCTCTCTTCCTCTCCTGGTGTCTCTCTATCACTACACAGAGTTACACACCTTTTCCTCGCTCTCCCTCAGCCTGTGCCTCTCTATCACTACACAGAGTAGCACACCTTTCTCTCTCTCCCTCTCCTGGCGTCTCTCTATCACTGCACAGAGTTACACACCTTTCTCTATCTCTCCCTCTCCTGGTGTCTCTCTATCACTACACAGAGTTACACACCTTTATCTCTCTCTTCCTCTCCTGGTGTCTCTCTATCACGACACAGAGTTACACAACTTTTTCTCTCTCGCCCTCTCCTGGTGTCTCTCTATCACTACACAGAGTTACACACTTTTCCCTCTCCCTCTCCTGGTGACTCTCTATCACTACACAGAGTGACACACATTTCTCTCCCTCTCCCTCTCCTGTTGCCTCTCCATCACTGCACAGAGCTACACACGTTTATTTCCCTCTCCCTCTCCTGTTGTCTCTCTATCACTACACAGAGTTACACACCGTTCTCTCTCTCTCCCTCTCCTGGTGTCTCTCTATCACTACACAGAGTTACACACCTTTCTCTCTCTCTCCCTCTCCTGGTGTCTCTCTATCACTACACAGAGTTACACACCTTTCTCTCTCTCTCCCTCTCCTGGTGTCTCTCTATCACTACACAGAGTTACACAGCTTTCTCTCTCTCCCTCTCCAGGTATCTCTCTATCACTACACAGAGTTACACACCTTTCTCTCTCTCTCCGTCTCCCGGTGACTCTCTATCACTACACAGAGTTACACACCTTTCTCGCTCTCTCCCTCTCCTGGTGTCTCTCTATCACGATACAGAGTTACCCACCTTTCTCTCTCTCTCCCTCTCCTGGTGTCTTTCTCTCACGACATAGAGTTACACACCTTTCTCTCTCTCTCCCTCTCCTGGTGTCTCTCTATCACTACACAGAGTTACCCACCTTTCTCTCTTACCCTCTCCTGGTGTCTCTCTATCACTACACAGAGTTACACACCTTTTCCTCGCTCTCCCTCAGCCTGTGCCTCTCTATCACTACACAGAGTAACACACCTTTCTCTCTCTCTCCCTCTCCTGGTGTCTCTCTATCACTGCACAGAGTTACACACCTTTCTCTATCTCTCCCTCTCCTGGTGTCTCTCTATCACTACACAGAGTTACACATCTTTCTCTCTCTCGCCCTCTCCTGGTGTCTCTCTATCACTACACAGAGTTACACATCTTTCTCTCTCTCTCCCTCTCCTGTTGCCTCTCCATCACTGCACAGAGCTACACACGTTTATTTCCATCTCCCTCTCCTGTTGTCTCTCTATCACTACACAGAGTTACACACCGTTCTCTCTCTCTCCCTCTCCTGGTGTCTCTCTATGACTACACAGAGTTACATACCTTTCTCTCTCTCTCCCTCTCCTGGTATCTCTCTATCACTACACAGAGTTACACACCTTTCTCTCTCTCTCCCTCTCCTGGTGTCTCCCTATCACTACACAGAGTTACACACCTTTCTCTCTCTCCCTCTCCCGGTGTCTCTCTATCACTACATAGAGTTACACACCTTTCTCTCTCTCTCCCTCTCCTGGTGTCTCTCTATCACTACACAGAGTTACCCACCTTTCTCTCTCTCTCCCTCTCCCGGTGTCTCTCTATCACTGCACAGAGTTACAGACCTTTCTCTCTCTCTCTCTCTCTGCTGGTGTCTCTCTATTACTACACAGAGTTACACACCTTTCTCTCTCACCCTCTCCTGGTGTCTCTCTATCACTACACAGAGTTACACACCTTTCCCACGCTCTCCCTCAGCCTGTGCCTCTCTATCACGACACAGATATACACACCTTTCTCTATCTCTCCCTCTCCTGGTGTCTCTCTATCACGACACAGAGTTACACACCTTTCTCTCTCTCTTCCTCTCCTGGTGTCTCTCTTTCACGACACAGAGTTGCACATCTTTCTCTCTCTCGCCCTCTCCTGGTGTCTCTCTATCACTACACAGAGTTACACACTTTTCTCTCTCCCTCTCCTGGTGTCTCTCTATCACTACACTGAGTTACACACCTTTCTCTCTCTCCCTCTACCGGTGTCTCTCTATTACTACACAGAGTTACACACCTTTCTCTCTCTCTCCCTCTCCTGGTGCCTCTCTATCACTACACAGAGTTACACACATTTCTCTCTCTCTCCCTCTCCTGGTGTCTCTCTATCACTACACAGAGTTACACACATTTCTCTCTCTCTCCCAATCCTGTTGCCTCTCCATCACTGCACTGAGCTACACACGTTTATTTCCCTCTCCCTCTCCTGTTGTCTCTCTGTCACGACACAGAGTTACACACCGTTCTCTCTCTCTCCCTCTCCTGGCGTCTCTCTATCACTACACAGAGTTACACACCTTTCTCTCTCTCTCCCTCTCCTGGTGTCTCTCTAATAAATACACAGAGTTACACAGCTTTCTCTCTCTCCCTCTCCCGGTGTCTCTCTATCAATACTCAGAGTTACACACCTTTCTCGCTCTCTCCCTCTCCTGGTGTCTCTCTATCACTACACAGAGTTACCCACCTTTCTCTCTCTCTCCCTCTCCTGGTGTCTTTCTCTCACTACACAGAGTTACACACCTTTCTCTATCTCTCCCTTTCCTGGTGTCTCTCTAACACTGCACAGAGTTACACAACTTTCTCTCTCTCTCCCTCTCCTGGTGTCTCTCTATCACTACACAGAGTTACACACCTTTCTCTCTCTCTCCCTCTCCTGGTGTCACTCTATCACGACACAGAGTTACACAACTTTCTCTCTCTCTCCCTCTCCTGGTGTCTCTCTATCACTACACAGAGTTACGCACCTTTCTCTCTCTCTCCCTCTCCTGGTGTCTCTCTATCACTACACAGAGTTACACAGCTTTCTCTCTCTCCCTCTCCAGGTATCTCTCTATCACTACACAGAGTTACACACCTTTCTCTCTCTCTCCGTCTCCCGGTGACTCTCTATCACTACACAGAGTTACACACCTTTCTCGCTCTCTCCCTCTCCTGGTGCCTCTCTATCACGATACAGAGTTACCCACCTTTCTCTCTCTCTCCCTCTCCTGGTGTCTTTCTCTCACGACATAAAGTTACACACCTTTCTCTCTCTCTCCCTCTCCTGGTGTCTCTCTATCACTACACAGAGTTACCCACCTTTCTCTCTCTCGATCTCCTGGTGTCTCTCTATCACTACACAGAGTTACACACGTTTTCCTCGCTCTCCCTCAGCCTGTGCCTCTCTATCACTACACAGAGTAACACACCTTTCTCTCTCTCTCCCTCTCCTGGTGTCTCTCTATCACTGCACAGAGTTACACAACTTTCTCTATCTCTCCCTCTCCTGGTGTCTCTCTATCACTACACAGAGTTGCACACCTTTCTCTCTCTCTTCCTCTCCTGGTGTCTCTCTATCACTACACAGAGTTACACATCTTTCTCTCTCTCGCCCTCTCCTGGTGTCTCTCTATCACTACACAGAGTTACACATCTTTCTCTCTCTCTCCCTCTCCTGTTGCCTCTCCATCACTGCACAGAGCTACACACGTTTATTTCCATCTCCCTCTCCTGTTGTCTCTCTATCACTGCACAGAGTTACACACCGTTCTCTCTCTCTCCCTCTCCTGGTGTCTCTCTATCACTACACAGAGTTACGCACCTTTCTCTCTCTCTCCCTCTCCTGGTATCTCTCTATCACTACACAGAGTTACACACCTTTCTCTCTCTCTCCCTCTCCTGGTGTCTCCCTATCACTACACAGAGTTACACTCCTTTCTCTCTCTCCCTCTCCCGGTGTCTCTCTATCACTACATAGAGTTACACACCTTTCTCTCTCTCTCCCTCTCCTGGTGTCTCTCTATCACTACACAGAGTTACCCACCTTTCTCTCTCTCTCCCTCTCCCGGTGTCTCTCTATCACTGCACAGAGTTACAGACCTTTCTCTCTCTCTCTCTCTCTGCTGGTGTCTCTCTATTACTACACAGAGTTACACACCTTTCTCTCTCACCCTCTCCTGGTGTCTCTCTATCACTGCACAGAGTTACACACCTTTCTCTCTCTCCCTCTCCTGCTGTCTCTCTATCACTACACAGAGTTACACACCTTTCCCTCGCTCTCCCTCAGCCTGTGCCTCTCTATCACTACACAGATATACACACCTTTCTCTATCTCTCCCTCTCCTGGTGTCTCTCTATCACTACACAGAGTTACACACCTTTCTCTCTCTCTTCCTCTCCTGGTGTCTCTCTTTCACTACACAGAGTTACACATCTTTCTCTCTCTCGCCCTCTCCTGGTGTCTCTCTATCACTACACAGAGTTACACACTTTCCCCTCTCCCTCTCCTGGTGTCTCTCTTTCACTACACTGAGTTACACACCTTTCTCTCTCTCCCTCTACCGGTGTCTCTCTATTACTACACAGAGTTACACACCTTTCTCTCTCTCTCCCTCTCCTGGTGCCTCTCTATCACTACACAGAGTTACACACATTTCTCTCTCTCTCCCTCTCCTGGTGTCTCTCTATCACTACACAGAGTTACACACATTTCTCTCTCTCTCCCAATCCTGTTGCCTCTCCATCACTGCACTGAGCTACACACGTTTATTTCCCTCTCCCTCTCCTGTTGTCTCTCTATCACGACACAGAGTTACACACCGTTCTCTCTCTCTCCCTCTCCTGGCGTCTCTCTATCACTACACAGAGTTACACACCTTTCTCTCTCTCTCCCTCTCCTGGTGTCTCTCTATCAATACACAGAGTTACACAGCTTTCTCTCTCTCCCTCTCCCGGTGTCTCTCTATCAATACTCAGAGTTACACACCTTTCTCGCTCTCTCCCTCTCCTGGTGTCTCTCTATCACGACACAGAGTTACCCACCTTTCTCTCTCTCTCCCTCTCCTGGTGTCTTTCTCTCACTACACAGTTACACACCTTTCTCTTTCTCTCCCTTTCCTGGTGTCTCTCTAACACTGCACAGAGTTACACAACTTTCTCTCTCTCTCCCTCTCCTGGTGTCTCTCTATCACTACACAGAGTTACACACCTTTCTCTCTCTCTCCCTCTCCTGGTGTCACTCTATCACTACACAGAGTTACACACCTTTCTCTCTCTCTCCCTCTCCTGGTGTCTCTCTATCACTACACAGAGTTACGCACCTTTCTCTCTCTCTCCCTCTCCTTGTGTCACTCTGTCACTACACAGAATTACACACCTTTCTCTCTCTCTCCCTCTCCTGGTGTCTCTCTATCACTACACTAAGTTACACACCTTTCTCCCTCTCTCCCTCTCCTGGTGTCTCTCTATCACGACACAGAGTTACACACCATTCTCTCTCCCTCCCTCTCCCGGTGTCTCTCTAACACCAAACAGAGTTACACACCTTTCTCTCTCTCTCCCTCTCCTGGTGTCTCTCTATCAGTACACAGAGATAAACACCTTTCTCTCTCTCTCCCTCGCCTGGTGTCTCTCTATCACTACACAGAGTTACACACCTTTCTCTCTCTCCCTCTCCCGGTGTCTCTCTATCACTACACAGAGTTACACACCTTTCTCTCTCTCTCCCTCTCCCGGTGACTCTCTATCACTACACAGAGTTACACACCTTTCTCGCTCTCTCCCTCTCCTGGTGTCTCTCTATCACTGCACAGAGTTACCCACCTTTCTCTCTCTCTCCCTCCCCTGGTGTCTTTCTCTCACTACACAGAGTTACGCACCTTTCTCTCTCTCTCCCTCTCCTGGTGTCTCTCTATCACTACACAGAGTTACACACCTTTCTCTCTCTCTCCCTCTCCTGGTGTCTCTCTATCACTACACAGAGTTACACACCTTTCTCTCTCTCTCCCTCTCCTGGTGTCTCTCTATCACTACACAGAGTTACACACCATTCTCTCTCTCTCCCTCTCCCGGTGTCTCTCTAACACCAAACAGATTTACACACCTTTCTCTCTCTCTCCCTCTCCTGGTGTCTCTCTATCAGTACACAGAGATAAACACCTTTCTCTCTCTCTCCCTCTCCTGGTGTCTCTCTATCACTGCACAGAGTTAAACACCTTTCTCTCTCTCCCTCTCCCGGTGTCTCTCTATCACTACACAGAGTTACACACCTTTCTCTCTCTCTCCCTCTCCCGGTGACTCTCTATCACTACACAGAGTTACACACCTTTCTCGCTCTCTCCCTCTCCTGGTGTCTCTCTATCACTACACAGAGTTACCCACCTTTCTCTCTCTCTCCCTCCCCTGGTGTCTTTCTCTCACTACACAGAGTTGCACACCTTTCTCTATCTCTCCCTCTCCTGGTGTCTCTCTAACACTGCACAGTTACACAACATTCTCTCTCTCTCCCTCTCCTGGTGTCTCTCTATCACTACACAGAGTTACACACCTTTCTCTCTCTCTCCCTCTCCTGGTGTCACTCTATCACTACACAGAGTTACACACATTTCTCTCTCTATCCCTCTCCTGGTGTCTCTCTTTCACTACACAGAGTTACACACCTTACCCTCTCTCTCCCTCTCCTGGTGTCTCTCTATCACTACACAGAGTTACACACCTTTCCCTCTCTCCCCCTCTCCTTGTGTCTATCTATCACTACACAGAGTTACACAACTTTCTCTCTCTATCCCTCTCCTGGTGTCTCTCTTTCACTCCACAGAGTTACTCACCTTTCTCTCTCTGTCCCTCTTCTGGTGTCTCTCTATCACTGCACGGAGCTACACACGTTTATTTCCCTCTCCCTCTCCTGTTGTCTCTCTATCACTACACAGAGTTACACACCGTTCTCTCTCTCTCCCTCTCCTGGTGTCTCTCTATCACGACACAGTGTAACACACCTTTCTCTCTCTCTCCCTCTCCTGGTGTCTCTCTATCACTACACAGAGTTACACACCTTTCTCTCTCTCCCTCTCCCGGTGTCTCTCTATCACTACACAGAGTTACACACCTTTCTCTCTCTCTCCCTCTCCCGGTGACTCTCTATCACTCCACAGAGTTACACACCTTTCTCGCTCTCTCCCTCTCCTGGTGTCTCTCTATCACTACACAGAGTTACCCACCTTTCTCTCTCTCTCCCTCCCCTGGTGTCTTTCTCTCACTACGCAGAGTTGCACACCTTTCTCTATCTCTCCCTCTCCTGGTGTCTCTCTAACACTGCACAGTTACACAACTTTCTCTCTCTCTCCCTCTCCTGGTGTCTCTCTATCACTACACAGAGTTACACACCTTTCTCTCTCTCTCCCTCTCCTGGTGTCACTCTATCACTACACAGAGTTACACACATTTCTCTCTCTCTCCCTCTCCTGGTGTCACTCTATCACTACACAGAGTTACACACCTTTCTCTCTCTCTCCCTCTCCTGGTGTCTCTCTATCACTACACAGAGTTACGCACCTTTCTCTCTCTCTCCCTCTCCTTGTGTCACTCTGTCACTACACAGAATTACACACCTTTCTCTCTCTCTCCCTCTCCTGGTGTCTCTCTATCACTACACTAAGTTACACACCTTTCTCCCTCTCTCCCTCTCCTGGTGTCTCTCTATCACGACACAGAGTTACACACCATTCTCTCTCTCTCCCTCTCCCGGTGTCTCTCTAACACCAAACAGAGTTACACACCTTTCTCTCTCTCTCCCTCTCCTGGTGTCTCTCTATCAGTACACAGAGATAAACACCTTTCTCTCTCTCTCCCTCGCCTGGTGTCTCTCTATCACTACACAGAGTTACACACCTTTCTCTCTCTCCCTCTCCCGGTGTCTCTCTATCACTACACAGAGTTACACACCTTTCTCTCTCTCTCCCTCTCCCGGTGACTCTCTATCACTACACAGAGTTACACACCTTTCTCGCTCTCTCCCTCTCCTGGTGTCTCTCTATCACTACACAGAGTTACCCACCTTTCTCTCTCTCTCCCTCCCCTGGTGTCTTTCTCTCACTACACAGAGTTACGCACCTTTCTCTCTCTCTCCCTCTCCTGGTGTCTCTCTATCACTACACAGAGTTACACACCTTTCTCTCTCTCTCCCTCTCCTGGTGTCTCTCTATCACTACACAGAGTTACACACCTTTCTCTCTCTCTCCCTCTCCTGGTGTCTCTCTATCACTACACAGAGTTACACACCATTCTCTCTCTCTCCCTCTCCCGGTGTCTCTCTAACACCAAACAGATTTACACACCTTTCTCTCTCTCTCCCTCTCCTGGTGTCTCTCTATCAGTACACAGAGATAAACACCTTTCTCTCTCTCTCCCTCTCCTGGTGTCTCTCTATCACTGCACAGAGTTAAACACCTTTCTCTCTCTCCCTCTCCCGGTGTCTCTCTATCACTACACAGAGTTACACACCTTTCTCTCTCTCTCCCTCTCCCGGTGACTCTCTATCACTACACAGAGTTACACACCTTTCTCGCTCTCTCCCTCTCCTGGTGTCTCTCTATCACTACACAGAGTTACCCACCTTTCTCTCTCTCTCCCTCCCCTGGTGTCTTTCTCTCACTACACAGAGTTACACACCTTTCTCTCTCTCTCCCTCTCCTGGTGTCTCTCTATCACTACACAGAGTTACACACCTTTCTCTCTCTCTCCCTCTCCTGGTGTCTCTCTATCACTACACAGAGTTACACACCATTCTCTCTCTCTCCCTCTCCCGGTGTCTCTCTAACACCAAACAGATTTACACACCTTTCTCTCTCTCTCCCTCTCCTGGTGTCTCTCTATCAGTACACAGAGATAAACACCTTTCTCTCTCTCTCCCTCTCCTGGTGTCTCTCTATCACTGCACAGAGTTAAACACCTTTCTCTCTCTCCCTCTCCCGGTGTCTCTCTATCACTACACAGAGTTACACACCTTTCTCTCTCTCTCCCTCTCCCGGTGACTCTCTATCACTACACAGAGTTACACACCTTTCTCGCTCTCTCCCTCTCCTGGTGTCTCTCTATCACTACACAGAGTTACCCACCTTTCTCTCTCTCTCCCTCCCCTGGTGTCTTTCTCTCACTACACAGAGTTGCACACCTTTCTCTATCTCTCCCTCTCCTGGTGTCTCTCTAACACTGCACAGTTACACAACATTCTCTCTCTCTCCCTCTCCTGGTGTCTCTCTATCACTACACAGAGTTACACACCTTTCTCTCTCTCTCCCTCTCCTGGTGTCACTCTATCACTACACAGAGTTACACACATTTCTCTCTCTATCCCTCTCCTGGTGTCTCTCTTTCACTACACAGAGTTACACACCTTACCCTCTCTCTCCCTCTCCTGGTGTCTCTCTATCACTACACAGAGTTACACACCTTTCCCTCTCTCCCCCTCTCCTTGTGTCTATCTATCACTACACAGAGTTACACAACTTTCTCTCTCTATCCCTCTCCTGGTGTCTCTCTTTCACTCCACAGAGTTACTCACCTTTCTCTCTCTGTCCCTCTTCTGGTGTCTCTCTATCACTGCACGGAGCTACACACGTTTATTTCCCTCTCCCTCTCCTGTTGTCTCTCTATCACTACACAGAGTTACACACCGTTCTCTCTCTCTCCCTCTCCTGGTGTCTCTCTATCACGACACAGTGTAACACACCTTTCTCTCTCTCTCCCTCTCCTGGTGTCTCTCTATCACTACACAGAGTTACACACCTTTCTCTCTCTCCCTCTCCCGGTGTCTCTCTATCACTACACAGAGTTACACACCTTTCTCTCTCTCTCCCTCTCCCGGTGACTCTCTATCACTCCACAGAGTTACACACCTTTCTCGCTCTCTCCCTCTCCTGGTGTCTCTCTATCACTACACAGAGTTACCCACCTTTCTCTCTCTCTCCCTCCCCTGGTGTCTTTCTCTCACTACGCAGAGTTGCACACCTTTCTCTATCTCTCCCTCTCCTGGTGTCTCTCTAACACTGCACAGTTACACAACTTTCTCTCTCTCTCCCTCTCCTGGTGTCTCTCTATCACTACACAGAGTTACACACCTTTCTCTCTCTCTCCCTCTCCTGGTGTCACTCTATCACTACACAGAGTTACACACATTTCTCTCTCTCTCCCTCTCCTGGTGTCACTCTATCACTACACAGAGTTACACACCTTTCTCTCTCTCTCCCTCTCCTGGTGTCTCTCTATCACTACACAGAGTTACGCACCTTTCTCTCTCTCTCCCTCTCCTTGTGTCACTCTGTCACTACACAGAATTACACACCTTTCTCTCTCTCTCCCTCTCCTGGTGTCTCTCTATCACTACACTAAGTTACACACCTTTCTCCCTCTCTCCCTCTCCTGGTGTCTCTCTATCACGACACAGAGTTACACACCATTCTCTCTCTCTCCCTCTCCCGGTGTCTCTCTAACACCAAACAGAGTTACACACCTTTCTCTCTCTCTCCCTCTCCTGGTGTCTCTCTATCAGTACACAGAGATAAACACCTTTCTCTCTCTCTCCCTCGCCTGGTGTCTCTCTATCACTACACAGAGTTACACACCTTTCTCTCTCTCCCTCTCCCGGTGTCTCTCTATCACTACACAGAGTTACACACCTTTCTCTCTCTCTCCCTCTCCCGGTGACTCTCTATCACTACACAGAGTTACACACCTTTCTCGCTCTCTCCCTCTCCTGGTGTCTCTCTATCACTACACAGAGTTACCCACCTTTCTCTCTCTCTCCCTCCCCTGGTGTCTTTCTCTCACTACACAGAGTTACGCACCTTTCTCTCTCTCTCCCTCTCCTGGTGTCTCTCTATCACTACACAGAGTTACACACCTTTCTCTCTCTCTCCCTCTCCTGGTGTCTCTCTATCACTACACAGAGTTACACACCTTTCTCTCTCTCTCCCTCTCCTGGTGTCTCTCTATCACTACACAGAGTTACACACCATTCTCTCTCTCTCCCTCTCCCGGTGTCTCTCTAACACCAAACAGATTTACACACCTTTCTCTCTCTCTCCCTCTCCTGGTGTCTCTCTATCAGTACACAGAGATAAACACCTTTCTCTCTCTCTCCCTCTCCTGGTGTCTCTCTATCACTGCACAGAGTTAAACACCTTTCTCTCTCTCCCTCTCCCGGTGTCTCTCTATCACTACACAGAGTTACACACCTTTCTCTCTCTCTCCCTCTCCCGGTGACTCTCTATCACTACACAGAGTTACACACCTTTCTCGCTCTCTCCCTCTCCTGGTGTCTCTCTATCACTACACAGAGTTACCCACCTTTCTCTCTCTCTCCCTCCCCTGGTGTCTTTCTCTCACTACACAGAGTTGCACACCTTTCTCTATCTCTCCCTCTCCTGGTGTCTCTCTAACACTGCACAGTTACACAACATTCTCTCTCTCTCCCTCTCCTGGTGTCTCTCTATCACTACACAGAGTTACACACCTTTCTCTCTCTCTCCCTCTCCTGGTGTCACTCTATCACTACACAGAGTTACACACATTTCTCTCTCTATCCCTCTCCTGGTGTCTCTCTTTCACTACACAGAGTTACACACCTTACCCTCTCTCTCCCTCTCCTGGTGTCTCTCTATCACTACACAGAGTTACACACCTTTCCCTCTCTCCCCCTCTCCTTGTGTCTATCTATCACTACACAGAGTTACACAACTTTCTCTCTCTATCCCTCTCCTGGTGTCTCTCTTTCACTCAACAGAGTTACTCACCTTTCTCTCTCTGTCCCTCTTCTGGTGTCTCTCTTTCACTGCACGGAGCTACACACGTTTAGTTCCCTCTCCCTCTCCTGTTGTCTCTCTATCACTACACAGAGTTACACACCGTTCTCTCTCTCTCCCTCTCCTGGTGTCTCTCTATCACGACACAGTGTAACACACCTTTCTCTCTCTCTCCCTCTCCTGGTGTCTCTCTATCACTACACAGAGTTACACACCTTTCTCTCTCTCCCTCTCCCGGTGTCTCTCTATCACTACACAGAGTTACACACCTTTCTCTCTCTCTCCCTCTCCCGGTGACTCTCTATCACTCCACAGAGTTACACACCTTTCTCGCTCTCTCCCTCTCCTGGTGTCTCTCTATCACTACACAGAGTTACCCACCTTTCTCTCTCTCTCCCTCCCCTGGTGTCTTCCTCTCACTACACAGAGTTGCACACCTTTCTCTATCTCTCCCTCTCCTGGTGTCTCTCTAACACTGCACAGTTACACAACTTTCTCTCTCTCTCCCTCTCCTGGTGTCTCTCTATCACTACACAGAGTTACACACCTTTCTCTCTCTCTCCCTCTCCTGGTGTCACTCTATCACTACACAGAGTTACACACATTTCTCTCTCTCTCCCTCTCCTGGTGTCTCTCTATCACTACACAGAGTTACACACCTTACCCTCTCTCTCCCTCTCCTGGTGTCTCTCTATCACTACACAGAGTTACACACCTTTCCCTCTCTCCCCCTCTCCTTGTGTCTATCTATCACTACACAGAGTTACACAACTTTCTCTCTCCATCCCTCTCCTGGTGTCTCTCTTTCACTCCACAGAGTTACTCACCTTTCTCTCTCTGTCCCTCTTCTGGTGTCTCTCTATCACTGCACGGAGCTACACACGTTTATTTCCCTCTCCCTCTCCTGTTGTCTCTCTATCACTACACAGAGTTACACACCGTTCTCTCTCTCTCCCTCTCCTGGTGTCTCTCTATCACGACACAGTGTTACACACCTTTCTCTCTCTCTCCCTCTCCTGGTGTCTCTCTATCACTACTCAGATTTACACACCGTTCTCTATCTCTCTCCGTCTCTTGGTGTCTCTCTATCACTCCACAGTGTTACACACCTTTCAATCTCTCTCTCTCTCTCCTGGTGTCTCTCTATCACTGCATAGAGTTACACACCTTTCTCTCTCTCCACCTCTCCTGGTGTCTCTCTTTCACTGCACAGAGTTCCTCACCTTTCTCTCTCTCTCCCTCTCCTGGTGTCTCTCTATCACTACACAGAGTTGCACACATTTCTCTCTCTCCCTCTCCTGGTGTCTCTCTATCACTACACAGAGTTACACACCTTTCTCTCTCTCTCCCTCTCCTGGTGTCTCTCTATCACTACACAGAGTTACACACCTTTCTCTCTCTCTCCCTCTCCTGATGTCTCTCTATCACTTCACAGAGTTACACATCTTTCTCAGTTCAGTTCAGTTCAGTTCAAATGCTTTATTGGCATGAAAGTTTACAGAGAACCATATTGCCAAAGCTTACATAGCAAAAAGGTACAGTTTTCCAACATTCTGTAGGTGTCAATCGATTTGACATTTGTTGGGTATATACAATATTACTTTTAAACAATATTAATTTTAAACAGTCTTTCTACTTCATTTGGTACGTTCAATTTTAATTTTAAACAGTCTTACTTTTAAACAGTCCTCAGGTTGTGACATGTTGTTACATATTTAGCCCCAAGGTATGGTCTGTCTCCTTCTCCTAGGACTAATCTCAATTTTGACAGATCATCCAATTCCTTGAAATCTGGGGTTGTTTGGCTTAGCTTGTTGAATAATATGTTTCTTGATTTGTTGAATTTTTCGCATTTTAGGAGGAAATGCATTTCTGTTTCAACCTCGCCAGCCAGACATTGATCGCATATTCTATTCTCTCTAGACTGCCAGGATTTCTTGTATCTGCCTTTTTCAATTTCCAGTTGGTGGTCGCTTAGTCTGTACCTGGTGAGGGTCTGTCTCTGTTTTGTGTCTCTAATGGTCGTGAGGTAGTCTGCCAGTTTATATTCTATTTTTAGGGCCCGGTAACATTCTAATCTGCTTTGGCTTTCGGTTATTTTGTTCCAATGTTCCAGGTAGGTTTCTTTGCATTTTTTAATGATTTGGTTCACTCGGATTGGTGTTTGGACGGCTGTGTTGGTCTGGGGCTGGTCAGGGTCCGCCTGAGTACTTAGTTTCAGTAGCAGCTGACTCAGGGGACTCTTTTCTGGGTTTAGCTCTTGGGTCTGAAAGGCTTTGAAATGAAGGGTGTCTGGGGAGCTAGATTTGAGGTGATTTAGGAAGTTTAGTGCTCGTTTTTGGATGTTTATTATCAGTGGGTATCTGCCTAGTTCGGCTCTGCATGCATTTGTTGGCGTTTTCCTTTGGGTGCGAAGGATGCTTCGGCAGAATTCTGCATGTAGGGCTTCTATTGTGTGTTTTTCCCATTTAGTGTAGCTTTGGTGATTTAGCGGGCCCCATACTTCACTACCGTACAGTGCAATGGGCAGGATTATGCTGTCAAAAATTTTGAGCCAGATTTTGATTGGGATTTGGATGTTGTAGAATTTTCTTTTTATTGCATATAGGGCTCTTCGGGCTTTTTCTTTTAGTGCATTCACTGCTATGCTGAAGCTCCCTGATGCTGTAATAGTTAGACCAAGGTAGGTGTAGCTCATAGTGTGTCCTATAGTGGTATCACTGAGGGTAAACTGGTATTTGTTTTCCTGACATCTGGGTCTTTTCTGAAAAATCATCATGTTGGTTTTCTTTAGATTTACTGTTAGAGCCCAATTTTGGCAGTATTTGTCGAGTAGGTCTAGTTGTTGCTGTAATCCCTGTTCTGTGGGAGACAGCAGAACCAGGTCGTCCGCATAGAACAGGGACTTCACTTCTCCATCCAGGAGACGGAGACCTGGTGACTCGCTTTGCTCCAGCATGTCTGCTAATTCATTTATGTATATGTTGAACAGGGTCGGGCTCAAATTGCAGCCCTGCCGGACGCCTCTTCTCTGGGTGAAGAAATCGGTGCGTTTGTCTCCAATTTTGACCCCGCATTTGTTTTTCAGATACATTGATTTAATAAGGTCATAGACTTTGCCCCCTATTCCACACTGAAGAAGTTTATAATAGAGCCCTTCGTGCCATATAGAGTCAAAGGCTTTCTTGAAGTCGATGAAACAGGCGAATATTTTCCCATTTTTTGTTTGGTGTTTATGTTTTTCAATGAGGGTGTGAAGGGTATAGATATGGTCGGCGGTGCGGTGTTTTGGAAGAAAGCCTATTTGGTTTTTTCTGAGGATATTATGTTTGTTAAGAAAATCAAGTAATCTACTATTTAGAATACTGCAGAATAACTTCCCTAGACAACTGTTGACACAGATGCCACGGTAGTTATTTGGGTCTGATTTGTTTCCACTTTTATATATGGGGGAGATTAGACCTTGGCACCAGATAGCGGGAAAACAGCCTGAGCGTTATATGATGTTGAATAGTTTGAGTATCGCACCCTGCATCTCCATATTACTGAAGTTTAGCATTTCATTTTTGATGTTGTCTGGGCCACAGGCTTTCTTTAGGTGGAGAGATTTTGTTTTTGTGGCCAGTTCTTTCCATGTGATTGGGGAGTCTAGAGGGTTTTGGTTGTCTTTAATTGTTGCTTCTAATGTGTGGAGTTTTTCTGTGACCTGATGTTGACTTGGGTTTGTTTTGTTTTTTGGGATGTCTTTGTAGAGGTTTTCAAAATGTGTTCTCCAGATGTCGCCATCTTGGATTGGTAATGCTTGCAATTGTGTTGTACTCAGGTTATTCCACATTTCCCAGAATTGTTTTGGATTGGTGGAGTTTTCAATTTCTTCGAGTATTTTGTGGGTATAGTTTTGTGTTTTGTTCCTAATGGTGTGTTTATATCTTTTGAGGGTTTCATTGTATCTAGTACGTAGGTCCGGATTGTTTGGTTGCCGATGCTTTTGGTTTGATATTTTTCTCAGGTCTTTTCTGGCATTTTTGCATTCGTGGTCAAACCATTTCATATTTTTATTTTGTCTTTTGTGATGCTTCCTCTTCTGTTTCACGAGGTCGGCTTTTACAGCTGCCTCATGGAAGATCATATTTATATCCTCTATGGCCGTGTTTACACCATCTCTGGTGATCTCATATAGATTTTCTTTAAATTTTGAAATTTTACTTGTGAGATCAGGTGAATTTAGTGCTGTGATGAATTTATCTCCACTGTCTGGGGCCCATCTGTATGTCTGGTTTATTTTATGTAGCTTACTGTGTTCCTTTTTTGTGTCTGTAGTTTGGGCAGAAAGTTTAAGGTACACATTTATTTGGTTATGGTCTGAGAGGGGGGATTGCTGCCTGACAGTGAATGCGTTGATATCGCAGGGGTCCAGGTCAGTGATTGTATAGTCCACCACACTAGACCCAAGAGTTGAGGAGTATGTGAGTCTCCCTAGGGAGTCCCCTCTGAACCTACCATTAACTATGTACAGGCCTAAGGCTCGGCAGAGTTGCACTACCTCCCTACCGCTTTTATTTATTTCACGATCAAGGTTGTTCCGATTTGCGATGGCTGGTGTGACATCTAAAGGGGTCTGGCCAAACACATGGTTGTTTCCCTGTGGGTCTATGAAGTCAGGTTCACAACCGGTCCTTGCATTTAGGTCCCCACATATTATCACCTTTCCTTGGGCCTGGAAATGGCTGATTTCCATGTGGAGAGTATCAAATAACTCCTCTTCGAAATATGGCGAATCTATTGGAGGTATGTAGATCGCACATAAGTAAACATCTTTTTTTGCTATTCCTATATTTTTATCTAGTTTTAGCCATACGTGTGATTTCCCCTGTTTTACCGGTGAGATGTGTTTGTCCAGTTCTCCCTTATACCACACCAATATTCCCCCGGAGGTTCTGCCCTTGCGTGTTTTAGTGTTCTTTACTGAGGGCACAATGATTTCATGGTACATTGGAGGACAGTGGGTCGGCATGTCCTTTTGGCACCATGTTTCTGTTAACACAATTATATCAATGTCTTTTATAGCTTTTAGGAATTCAGGGTCTGTACTCTTCATCCCAAAGGTTGAGGAGCAGAGGCCCTGGATATTCCAGCAGCTTATGTGGAAAGAACGCATTTATATAGTTCAATAAAACGAAATAAAATGGACCTATTTTGTGGGATGAGTGTGGAAACACTATTTTCTATAATGCTAAGTGATGATTTAGTATAAATTTCATGAGGCATGCACATATATCTATCTAATAATAGTAATAATACTTATAAGATAACAATAATGATAATGATAAATAACAATATTAATAATTTCTCCGGCTTTCTATCAGGCTGTTCAGCATCGTCATGATCTTTCTCAGTTCTTGGTCTACAGTCTGTGGTCTAGAGGGGGGTCTTGGGTCAGGTATAAAAGCACGGTTCTGTTGTCGGTTTTGTAAAGGGGGGTGGGGGACATTGGTGGTCCTGTTTGGGCTCCCAATGGTAGGGGGGGTGGGAGGGCTGCGTCTTTTGGCAGTGTTTATGAGGTTTCTTGCGAAGACCCACATCCGCTGTTTGAGTAGATGTATTTCGTCATAGAGGTCCTTTGTGTTGATGTTTGGATGATGGGCCAGGGAGACGTTGGGGAGGACAGAACATCTCGTGTCGATCTCCCTGTTGGTGTTGTGGATTATATAGGCTGGGGTGTCCTTTCTGGGCAGTAGTTTGGAGATCACGATCCGCGCCTCGGGGAATTCCCTGCTGGCCTTTTCTGCCATCCTGCTCACCGCCCAAGCCGTGCCTTCCTGTAGGGTGCGTAGGTCGTTCGTGCCTGTGTGGATCACAATCCATTTGGGGCTTCCAAGGGATTCTTTGTTCAGGATCTTCATTGCTTGGCCTGTGTTGCTGCACCATTTTTTCAGGACTTGATGGTCTGGGAACAGTCTCTGGGGGTCCAGAAACTTTCCGTTGGAGTCGGTCAGCAGGACCGCCTGAGGGGCTGGTTTTTCAGACTGAGTAACAGTAGTCTGGGGAGGACTCGCCTGGTGGCTGGTTGTTGGCTGGGTTTCTGGGATATGTTGTGTGGCAGGAGCGGGGTTTGGGGCTTTCGGTGTGTCCTCGTTTGGGGGGGTATCTGTCGGTTTTTGTGTTCCTGTGTGTGAGGACTGGGTAGCAGTAGTCTGGGCATGACTCGACTGAGGGCTGGTTGGAGCGGGGTTTGTGGCTTTCGGTGTGTCTTCGTGTGGGGTGGCATCCGGCGGGTTCTGTGTCCTTGTGTGTGTTGTTTTTGTGTCCTCAGGTTTTTGGACCTGAAGAGGTTTGTGTTGCCTGCTGAGCCTTTCTACGGTCTCCTTCGTTTTGTTTAGTTGAGTACGGAGTTCTTTGATCTCATTTCTTTGCTCCTCTCTCTCCCTCTCCTGGTGTCTCTCTATCACTACACAGAGTTACACACCGTTCCCTCTCTCCCCCTCTCCTTGTGTCTATCTATCACTACACAGAGTTACACACCTTTCTCTCTCTCTCCCTCTCCTGGTGTCTCTCTTTCACTCCACAGAGTTACTCACCTTTCTCTCTCTGTCCCTCTTCTGGTGTCTCTCTATCACTGCACGGAGCTACACACGTTTATTTCCCTCTCCCTCTCCTGTTGTCTCTCTATCACTACACAGAGTTACACACCGTTCTCTCTCTCTCCCTCTCCTGGTGTCTCTCTATCACTACACAGTGTTACACACCTTTCTCTCTCTCTCCCTCTCCTGGTGTCTCTCTATCACAACTCAGATTTACACACCGTTCTCTATCTCTCTCCGTCTCTTGGTGTCTCTCTATCACTCCACAGTGTTACACACCTTTCAATCTCTCTCTCGCTCTCCTGGTGTCTCTCTATCACTGCATAGAGTTACACACCTTTCTCTCTCTCTACCTCTCCTGGTGTCTCTCTTTCACGACACAGAGTTACTCACCTTTCTCTCCCTCTCCCTCTCCTGGTGTCTCTCTATCACTACACAGAGTTACACACATTTCTCTCTCTCCCTCTCCTGGTGTCTCTCTATCACTGCACAGAGTTACACACCTTTCTCTCTCTCTCCCTCTCCTGGTGTCTCTCTATCACTATACAGAGTTACACACCTTTCTCTATCTCTCCCTCTCCTGGTGTCTCTCTATCATTACACAGAGTTACACACCTTTCTCTCTCTCTTCCTCTCCTGGTGTCTCTCTATCACTACACAGAGTTACACATCTTTCTCTCTCTCGCCCTCTCCTGGTGTCTCTCTATCAAATCAAATTCAAATTCAAATTCAAATGCTTTATTGGCATGAAAGTTTACAGAGAACCATATTGCCAAAGCTTACATATCAAAAAGGTACATTTTCAAACAATCTGTAGGTGTCAATCGATTTGACATTTGTTGGGTACATACAATATTACTTTTAAACAATATTAATTTTAAACAGTCTTTGTACTTCATTTGGTACGTTCAATATTAATTTTAAACAGTCTTAATTTAAAACAGCTCTCTCTCTCTCGGTCGGTGTGTAGCTCTCTCTCCCGGTCGGTGTGTAGCTCTCTCTGTCCCGGTCGGTGTGTAGCTCTCTCTCTCTCGGTCGGTGTGTAGCTCTCTCTCTCTCGGTCGGTGTGTAGCTCTCTCTCTCTCGGTCGGTGTGTAGCTCTCTCTCTCGGTCGGTGTGTAGCTCTCTCTCTCTCGGTCGATGTGTAGCTCTCTCTCCCGGTCAGTGTGTAGCTCTCTCTCCCGGTCGGTGTGTAGCTCTCTCTCCCGGTCTGTGTGCAGCTCTCTCTCCCGGTCAGTGTGTAGCTCTCTCTCTCTCGGTTTGTGTGTAGCTCTCTCTCTCGGTCGGTGTGTAGCTCTCTCTCTCGGTCGGTGTGTAGCTCTCTCTCGGTCGGTGTGTAGCTCTCTCTCTCGGTCGGTGTGTAGCTCTCTCTCCCTGTCGGTATGTAGCTCTCTCTCTCGGTCGGTGTGTAGCTCTCTCTCCTGGTCGGTGTGTAGCTCTCTCTCTCGGTCGGTGTATAGCTCTCTCTCTCGGTCGGTGTCTAGCTCTCTCTCTCGGTCGGTGTTTAGCTCTCTCTCTCTCGGTCAGTGTGTAGCTCTCTCTCTCCCGGTCGGTGTGTAGCTCTCTCTCCCGGTCAGTGTGTAGCTCTCTCTCTCGGTCGGTGTGTAGCTCTCTCTCCCGGTCGGTGTGTAGCTCTCTCTCTCGGTCGGTGTGTAGCTCTCTCTCTCGGTCGGTGTGTAGCTCACTCTCCTGGTCGGTGTGTAGCTCTCTCTCTCGGTCGGTGTGTAGCTCTCTCTCTCTCGATCGGTGTGTAGCTCTCTCTCTCGGTCGGTGTGTAGCTCTCTCTCCCGGTCGGTGTGTAGCTCTCTCTCTCGGTCGGTGTGTAGCTCTCTCTCTCTCGGTCGGTGTGTAGCTCTCTCTGCCGGTCGGTGTGTAGCTCTCTCTCTCTCGGTCGGTGTGTAGCTCTCTCTCTCGGTCGGTGTGTAGCTCTCTCTCCCGGTCGGTGTGTAGCTCTCTCTCTCTCGGTCGGTGTGTAGCTCTCTCTCTCTCGGTCGGTGTGTAGCTCTCTCTGCCGGTCGGTGTGTAGCTCTCTCTCTCTCGGTCGGTGTGTAGCTCTCTCTCTCGGTCGGTGTGTAGATCTCTCTCTCGGGCGGTGTGTAGCTCTCTCTCCTGGTCGGTGTGTAGCTCTCTCTCTCCCGGTCGGTGTGTTGCTCTCAGTTCAGTTCAGTTCAGTTCAAATGCTTTATCACTCTTTGTCCCTCTCCTGGTGTCTCTCTATCACTACACAGAGTTGCACACCTTTCTCTCTCCCTCTCCTGGTGTCTCTCTATCACAACACTGAGTTACACACCGTTCTCTCTCTCCCTCTACCGGTGTCTCTCTATCACTACACAGAGTTACACACCTTTCTCTCTCTCTTCCTCTCCTGGTGTCTCTCTATCACTACACAGAGTTACACACCTTTCTCTTTCTCTCCCTCTCCCGGAGTCTCCCTATCAATACACAGAGTTACACACCTTTCTCTCTCACCCTCTCCTGGTGTCTCTCTATCACTGCACAGAGTTACACACCTTTCTCTCTCTTCCTCTCCTGGTGTCTCTCTATCACTACACAGAGTTACACACCTTTTCCTCGCTCTCCCTCAGCCTGTGCCTCTCTATCACTACACAGAGTAGCACACCTTTCTCTCTCTCCCTCTCCTGGTGTCTCTCTATCACTGCAGAGTTACACACCTTTCTCTATCTCTCCCTCTCCTGGTGTCTCTCTATCACTACACAGAGTTACACACCTTTATCTCTCTCTTCCTCTCCTGGTGTCTCTCTATCACGACACAGAGTTACACAACTTTTTCTCTCTCGCCCTCTCCTGGTGTCTCTCTATCACTACACAGAGTTACACACTTTTCCCTCTCCCTCTCCTGGTGACTCTCTATCACTACACTGAGTTACACACCTTTCTCTCTCTCCCTCTACCGGTGTCTCTCTATTACTACACAGAGTTACACACCTTTCTCTCTCTCTCCCTCTCCTGGTGTCTCTCTATCACTACACAGAGTTACACACCTTTCTCTCTCTCTCACTCTCCTGGTGTCTCTCTATCACTACACAGAGTTACACACATTTCTCTCTCTCTCCCTCTCCTGTTGCCTCTCCATCACTGCACAGAGCTACACACGTTTATTTCCCTCTCCCTCTCCTGTTGTCTCTCTATCACTACACAGAGTTACACACCGTTCTCTCTCTCTCCCTCTCCTGGTGTCTCTCTATCACTACACAGAGTTACACACCTTTCTCTCTCTCTCCCTCTCCTGGTGTCTCTCTATCACTACACAGAGTTACACACTTTTCTCTCTCTCTCCCTCTCCTGGTGTCTCTCTATCACTACACAGAGTTACACAGCTTTCTCTCTCTCCCTCTCCAGGTATCTCTCTATCACTACACAGAGTTACACACCTTTCTCTCTCTCTCCGTCTCCCGGTGACTCTCTATCACTACACAGAGTTACACACCTTTCTCGCTCTCTCCCTCTCCTGGTGTCTCTCTATCACGATACAGAGTTACCCACCTTTCTCTCTCTCTCCCTCTCCTGGTGTCTTTCTCTCACGACATAGAGTTACACACCTTTCTCTCTCTCTCCCTCTCCTGGTGTCTCTCTATCACTACACAGAGTTACCCACCTTTCTCTCTCTCCCTCTCCTGGTGTCTCTCTATCACTACACAGAGTTACACACCTTTTCCTCGCTCTCCCTCAGCCTGTGCCTCTCTATCACTACACAGAGTAACACACCTTTCTCTCTCTCTCCCTCTCCTGGTGTCTCTCTATCACTGCACAGAGTTACACACCTTTCTCTATCTCTCCCTCTCCTGGTGTCTCTCTATCACTAAACAGAGTTGCACACCTTTCTCTCTCTCTCCCTCTCCTGGTATCTCTCTATCACTACACAGAGTTACACACCTTTCTCTCTCTCTCCCTCTCCTGGTGTCTCCCTATCACTACACAGAGTTACACACCTTTCTCTCTCTCCCTCTCCCGGTGTCTCTCTATCACTACATAGAGTTACACACCTTTCTCTCTCTCTCCCTCTCCTGGTGTCTCTCTATCACTACACAGAGTTACCCACCTTTCTCTCTCTCTCCCTCTCCCGGTGTCTCTCTATCACTGCACAGAGTTACAGACCTTTCTCTCTCTCTCTCTCTCTCTGCTGGTGTCTCTCTATTACTACACAGAGTTACACACCTTTCTCTCTCACCCTCTCCTGGTGTCTCTCTATCACTGCACAGAGTTACACACCTTTCTCTCTCTCCCTCTCCTGCTGTCTCTCTATCACTACACAGAGTTACACACCTTTCCCTCGCTCTCCCTCAGCCTGTGCCTCTCTATCACTACACAGATATACACACCTTTCTCTATCTCTCCCTCTCCTGGTGTCTCTCTATCACTACACAGAGTTACACACCTTTCTCTCTCTCTTCCTCTCCTGGTGTCTCTCTTTCACTACACAGAGTTACACATCTTTCTCTCTCTCGCCCTCTCCTGGTGTCTCTCTATCACTACACAGAGTTACACACTTTTCTCTCTCCCTCTCCTGGTGTCTCTCTATCACTACACTGAGTTACACACCTTTCTCTCTCTCCCTCTACCGGTGTCTCTCTATTACTACACAGAGTTACACACCTTTCTTTCTCTCCCTCTCCTGGTGCCTCTCTATCACTACACAGATTTACACACATTTCTCTCTCTCTCCCTCTCCTGGTGTCTCTCTATCACTACACAGAGTTACACACATTTCTCTCTCTCTCCCAATCCTGTTGCCTCTCCATCACTGCACTGAGCTACACACGTTTATTTCCCTCTCCCTCTCCTGTTGTCTCTCTATCACGACACAGAGTTACACACCGTTCTCTCTCCCTCCCTCTCCTGGCGTCTCTCTATCACTACACAGAGTTACACACCTTTCTCTCTCTCTCCCTCTCCTGGTGTCTCTCTATCAATACACAGAGTTACACAGCTTTCTCTCTCTCCCTCTCCCGGTGTCTCTCTATCAATACTCAGAGTTACACACCTTTCTCGCTCTCTCCCTCTCCTGGTGTCTCTCTATCACTACACAGAGTTACCCACCTTTCTCTCTCTCTCCCTCTCCTGGTGTCTTTCTCTCACTACACAGAGTTACACACCTTTCTCTATCTCTCCCTTTCCTGGTGTCTCTCTAACACTGCACAGAGTTACACAACTTTCTCTCTCTCTCCCTCTCCTGGTGTCTCTCTATCACTACACAGAGTTACACACCTTTCTCTCTCTCTCCCTCTCCTGGTGTCACTCTATCACTACACAGAGTTACACACCTTTCTCTCTCTCTCCCTCTCCTGGTGTCTCTCGATCACTACACAGAGTTACGCACCTTTCTCTCTCTCTCCCTCTCCTTGTGTCACTCTGTCACTACACAGAGTTACACACCTTTCTCTCTCTCTCCCTCTCCTGGTGTCTCTCTATCACTACACTGAGTTACACACCTTTCTCCCTCTCTCCCTCTCCTGGTGTCTCTCTATCACTACACAGAGTTACACACCATTCTCTCTCTCTCCCTCTCCCGGTGTCTCTCTAACACCAAACAGAGTTACACACCTTTCTCTCTCTCTCCCTCTCCTGGTGTCTCTCTATCAGTACACAGAGATAAACACCTTTCTCTCTCTCTCCCTCGCCTGGTGTCTCTCTATCACTACACAGAGTTACACACCTTTCTCTCTCTCCCTCTCCCGGTGTCTCTCTATCACTACACAGAGTTACACACCTTTCTCTCTCTCTCCCTCTCCCGGTGACTCTCTATCACTACACAGAGTTACACACCTTTCTCGCTCTCTCCCTCTCCTGGTGTCTCTCTATCACTACACAGAGTTACCCACCTTTCTCTCTCTCTCCCTCCCCTGGTGTCTTTCTCTCACTACACAGAGTTACGCACCTTTCTCTCTCTCTCCCTCTCCTGGTGTCTCTCTATCACTACACAGAGTTACACACCTTTCTCTCTCTCTCCCTCTCCTGGTGTCTCTCTATCACTACACAGAGTTACACACCTTTCTCTCTCTCTCCCTCTCCTGGTGTCTCTCTATCACTACACAGAGTTACACACCATTCTCTCTCTCTCCATCTCCCGGTGTCTCTCTAACACCAAACAGAGTTACACACCTTTCTCTCTCTCTCCCTCTCCTGGTGTCTCTCTATCAGTACACAGAAATAAACACCTTTCTCTCTCTCTCCCTCTCCTGGTGTCTCTCTATCACTACACAGAGTTACACACCTTTCTCTCTCTCCCTCTCCCGGTGTCTCTCTATCACTACACAGAGTTACACACCTTTCTCTCTCTCTCCCTCTCCCGGTGACTCTCTATCACTACACAGAGTTACACACCTTTCTCGCTCTCTCCCTCTCCTGGTGTCTCTCTATCACTACACAGAGTTACCCACCTTTCTCTCTCTCTCCCTCCCCTGGTGTCTTTCTCTCACTACACAGAGTTGCACACCTTTCTCTATCTCTCCCTCTCCTGGTGTCTCTCTAACACTGCACAGTTACACAACTTTCTCTCTCTCTCCCTCTCCTGGTGTCCCTCTATCACTACACAGAGTTACACACCTTTCTCTCTCTCTCCCTCTCCTGGTGTCACTCTATCACTACACAGAGTTACACACATTTCTCTCTCTCTCCCTCTCCTGGTGTCTCTCTATCACTACACAGAGTTACACACCTTACCCTCTCTCTCCCTCTCCTGGTGTCTCTCTATCACTACACAGAGTTACACACCTTTCCCTCTCTCCCCCTCTCCTTGTGTCTATCTATCACTACACAGAGTTACACAACTTTCTCTCTCTATCCCTCTCCTGGTGTCTCTCTTTCACTCCACAGAGTTACTCACCTTTCTCTCTCTGTCCCTCTTCTGGTGTCTCTCTATCACTGCACGGAGCTACACACGTTTATTTCCCTCTCCCTCTCCTGTTGTCTCTCTATCACTACACAGAGTTACACACCGTTCTCTCTCTCTCCCTCTCCTGGTGTCTCTCTATCACGACACAGTGTTACACACCTTTCTCTCTCTCTCCCTCTCCTGGTGTCTCTCTATCACTACTCAGATTTACACACCGTTCTCTATCTCTCTCCGTCTCTTGGTGTCTCTCTATCACTCCACAGTGTTACACACCTTTCAATCTCTCTCTCTCTCTCCTGGTGTCTCTCTATCACTGCATAGAGTTACACACCTTTCTCTCTCTCCATCTCTCCTGGTGTTTCTCTTTCACTACACAGAGTTCCTCACCTTTCTCTCTCTCTCCCTCTCCTGGTGTCTCTCTATCACTACACAGAGTTACACACATTTCTCTCTCTCCCTCTCCTGGTGTCTCTCTATCACTACACAGAGTTACACACCTTTCTCTCTCTCTCCCTCTCCTGGTGTCTCTCTATCACTACACAGAGTTACACATCTTTCTCTCTCTCGCCCTCTCCTGGTGTCTCTCTATCAAATCAAATTCAAATTCAAATGCTTTATTGGCATGAAAGTTTACAGAGAACCATATTGCCAAAGCTTACATATCAAAAAGGTACATTTTCAAACATTCTGTAGGTGTCAATCGATTTGACATTTGTTGGGTACATACAATATTACTTTTATACAATATTAATTTTAAACAGTCTTTGTACTTCATTTGGTACGTTCAATATTAATTTTAAACAGTCTTAATTTTAAACAGCTCTCTCTCTCTCGGTCGGTGTGTAGCTCTCTCTCCCGGTCGGTGTGTAGCTCTCTCTGTCCCGGTCGGTGTGTAGCTCTCTCTCTCTCGGTCGGTGTGTAGCTCTCTCTCTCTCGGTTGGTGTGCAGCTCTCTCTCTCGGTCGGTGTGTAGCTCTCTCTCTCTCGGTCGATGTGTAGCTCTCTCTCCCGGTCAGTGTGTAGCTCTCTCTCCCGGTCGGTGTGTAGCTCTCTCTCCAGGTCTGTGTGCAGCTCTCTCTCCCGGTCAGTGTGTAGCTCTCTCTCTCTCGGTTTGTGTGTAGCTCTCTCTCTCGGTCGGTGTGTAGCTCTCTCTCGGTCGGTGTGTAGCTCTCTCTCTCTCGGTCGGTGTGTAGCTCTCTCTCTCTCGGTCGATGTGTAGCTCTCTCTCCCGGTCAGTGTGTAGCTCTCTCTCCCGGTCGGTGTGTAGCTCTCTCTCCAGGTCTGTGTGCAGCTCTCTCTCCCGGTCAGTGTGTAGCTCTCTCTCTCTCGGTTTGTGTGTAGCTCTCTCTCTCGGTCGGTGTGTAGCTCTCTCTCGGTCGGTGTGTAGCTCTCTCTCTCGGTCGGTGTGTAGCTCTCTCTCCCTGTCGGTATGTAGCTCTCTCTCTCGGTCGGTGTGTAGCTCTCTCTCCTGGTCGGTGTGTAGCTCTCTCTCTCGGTCGGTGTATAGCTCTCTCTCTCGGTCGGTGTCTAGCTCTCTCTCTCGGTCGGTGTGTAGCTCTCTCTCTCTCGGTCAGTGTGTAGCTCTCTCTCTCCCGGTCGGTGTGTAGCTCTCTCCCCCGGTCAGTGTGTAGCTCTCTCTCTCGGTCGGTGTGTAGCTCTCTCTCCCGGTCGGTGTGTAGCTCTCTCTCTCGGTCGGTGTGTAGCTCTCTCCCTCGGTCGGTGTGTAGCTCTCTCTCCTGGTCGGTGTGTAGCTCCAATTCCAATTCCAATTCCAATTAAAATGCTTTATTGGCATGAAAGTTTACAGAGAACCATATTGCCAAAGCTTACATAGATACATAGAAGATAGGAGCAGGAGTAGGCCATTCGGCCCTTCGTGCCTGCTCCGCCATTCGATGAGATCATGGCTGATCTTTTAATTCAGTATCCCGTCCCCGCCTTCTCTCCGTAACCCTTAACCCCTTTTGCCCGTAGAAATATATCTAATTCCCTCTTAAATATATTTAATGAGCTGGCGTACACTGCCCTCTGTGGCAATGAGTTCCACAGGTTCACCACATAGCAAAAAGGTACAGTTTTCCAACATTCTGTAGGTGTCAATCGATTTGACATTTGTTGGGTACATACAATATTACTTTTAAACAATATTAATTTTAAACAGTCTTTGTACTTCATTTGGTACGTTCAATATTAATTTTAAACAGTCTTAATTTTAAACAGTCCTCAGGTTGTGACATGTTGTTACATATTTGGCCCCAAGGTATGGTCTGTCTCCTTCTCCTAGGACTAATCTCAATTTTGACAGATCATCCAATTCCTTCAATTTTGGGGTTGTTTGGCTTAGCTTGTTGAATAATATGTTTCTTGATGTGTTGAATTTTTCGCATTTTAGGAGGAAATGCATTTCTGTTTCAACCTCGCCAGCCAGACATTGATCGCATATTCTATTCTCTCTAGGCTGCCAGGATTTCTTATATCTGCCTTTTTCAATTTCCAGTTGGTGGTCGCTTAGTCTGTACCTGGTGAGGGTCTGTCTCTGTTTTGTGTCTCTGATGGTCGTGAGGTAGTCTGCCAGTTTATATTCTCTTTTTAGGGCCCGGTAACATTCTAATCTGCTTTGGCTTTCGGTTATTTTGTTCCAATGTTCCAGGTAGGTTTCTTTGCATTTTTTAATGATTTGGTTCACTCGGATTGGTGTTTGGACGGCTGTGTTGGTCTGGGGCTGGTCAGGGTCCGGCTGAGTACTTAGTTTCCGTAGCAGCTGACTCAGGGGACTCTTTTCTGGGTTTAGCTCTTGGGTCTGAAAGGCTTTGAAATGAAGGGTGTCTGGGGAGCTAGATTTGAGGTGATTTAGGAAGTTTAGTGCTCGTTTTTGGATGTTTATTATCAGTGGGTATCTGCCTAGTTCGGCTCTGCATGCAATTGTTGGCGTTTTTCTTTGGGTGCGAAGGATGCTTCGGCAGAATTCTGCATGTAGGGCTTCTATTGTATGTTTTTCCCATTTAGTGTAGCTTTGGTGATTTAGCGGGCCCCATACTTCACTACCGTACAGTGCAATGGGCAGGATTATGCTGTCAAATATTTTGAGCCAGATTTTGATTGGGATTTGGATGTTGTAGAATTTTCTTTTTATTGCATATAGGGCTCTTCGGGCTTTTTCTTTTAGTGCATTCACTGCTATGCTGAAGCTCCCTGATGCTGTAATAGTTAGACCAAGGTAGGTGTAGCTCATAGTGTGTCCTATAGTGATATCACTGAGGGTAAACTGGTATTTGTTTTCCTGACATCTGGGCCTTTTTTGAAAAATCATGATGTTGGTTTTCTTTAGATTTACTGTTAGAGCCCAATTTTGGCAGTATTTGTCGAGTAGGTCTAGTTGTTGCTGTAATCCCTGTTCTGTGGGAGACAGCAGAACCAGGTCGTCCGCATAGAACAGGGACTTCACTTCTCCATCCAGGAGACGGAGACCTGGTGACTCGCTTTGCTCCAGCATGTCTGCTAATTCATTTATGTATATGTTGAACAGGGTCGGGCTCAAATTGCAGCCCTGCCGGACGCCTCTTCTCTGGGTGAAGAAATCGGTGCGTTTGTCTCCAATTTTGACCCCGCATTTGTTTTTCAGATACATTGATTTAATAAGGTCATAGACTTTGCCCCCTATTCCACATTGAAGAAGTTTATAATAGAGCCCTTCGTGCCATATAGAGTCAAAGGCTTTCTTGAAGTCGATGAAACAGGCGAATATTTTCCCATTTTTTGTTTGGTGTATATGTTTTTCAATGAGTGTGTGAAGGGTATAGATATGGTCGGCGGTGCAGTGTTTTGGAAGAAAGCCTATTTGGTTTTTTCTGAGGATATTATGTTTGTTAAGAAAATCAAGTAATCTACTATTTAGAATACTGCAGAATAACTTCCCTAGACAACTGTTGACACAGATGCCGCGGTAGTTATTTGGGTCTGATTTGTTTCCGCTTTTATATATGGGGGAGATTAGCCCTTGGCACCAGATATCGGGAAAACAGCCTGAACGTAATATGATGTTGAATAATTTGAGTACCGCACCCTGCATCTCCATATTGCTGAACTTGAGCATTTCATTTTTGATGTTGTCTGGGCCACAGGCTTTCTTTAGGTGGAGAGATTTTGTTTTTGTGGCCATTTCTTTCCATGTGATTGGGGAGTCCAGAGGGTTTTGGTTGTCTTTGATTGTTGCTTCTAATGTGTGGAGTTTTTCTGTGACCTGATGTTGACTTGGGTTTGTTTCGTTTATTGGGATGTCTTTGTAGAGGTTTTCAAAATGTGTTCTCCAGATGTCGCCATCTTGGATTGGTAATGCTTGCAATTGTGTTGTACTGAGGTTATTCCACATTTCCCAGAATTGTTTTGGGTTGGTGGAGTTTTCAATTTCTTCTAGTATTTTGTGGGTAAAATTTTGTGTTTTGTTCCTAATGGTGTGTTTATATCTTTTGAGGGTTTCATTGTATCTAGTACGTAGGTCCGGATTGTTTGGTTGGCGATGCTTTTGGTTTGATATTTTTCTCAGGTCTTTTCTGGCATTTTTGCATTCGTGGTCAAACCATTTCTTATTTTTATTTTGTCTTTTGTGACTCTTCCTCTTCTGTTTCACGAGGTCGGCTTTTACAGCTGCCTCATGAAAGATCATATTTATATCCTCTATGGCCATGTTTACCCCATCTCTGGTGATCTCATATAGATTTTCTTTAAATTTTGAAATTTTACTTGTGAGATCAGGTGAATTTAGTGCTGTGATGAATTTATCTCCACTGTCTGGGGCCCATCTGTATGTCTGGTTTATTTTATGTAGCTTACTGGGTTCCTTTTTTGTGTCTGTAGTTTGGGCAGAAAGTTTAAGGTACACATTTATTTGGTTATGGTCTGAGAGGGGGGATTGCTGCCTGACAGTGAATGCGTTGATATCGCAGGGGTCCAGGTCAGTGATTGTATAATCCACCACACTAGACCCAAGAGTTGAGGAATATGTGAGTCTCCCTAAGGAGTCCCCTCTGAACCTACCGTTAACTATGTACAGGCCTAAGGCTCGGCAGAGTTGCACTACCTCCCTACCGGAGCACTAGCTCTCTCTCTCGGTCGGTGTGTAGCTCTCTCTCTCTCGATCGGTGTGTAGCTCTCTCTCTCGGTCGGTGTGTAGCTCTCTCTCCCGGTCGGTGTGTAGCTCTCTCTCTCGGTCGGTGTGTAGCTCTCTCTCTCTCGGTCGGTGTGTAGCTCTCTCTGCCGGTCGGTGTGTAGCTCTCTCTCTCTCGGTCGGTGTGTAGCTCTCTCTCTCGGTCGGTGTGTAGCTCTCTCTCCCGGTCGGTGTGTAGCTCTCTCTCTCTCGGTCGGTGTGTAGCTCTCTCTCTCTCGGTCGGTGTGTAGCTCTCTCTGCCGGTCGGTGTGTAGCTCTCTCTCTCTCGGTCGGTGTGTAGCTCTCTCTCTCGGTCGGTGTGTAGCTCTCTCTCTCGGGCGGTGTGTAGCTCTCTCTCCCGGTCGGTGTGTAGCTCTCTCTCTCCCGGTCGGTGTGTTGCTCTCAGTTCAGTTCAGTTCAGTTCAAATGCTTTATCACTCTTTGTCCCTCTCCTGGTGTCTCTCTATCACTACACAGAGTTACACACCTTTCTCTCTCCCTCTCCTGGTGTCTCTCTATCACTACACTGAGTTACACACCTTTCTCTCTCTCCCTCTACCGGTGTCTCTCTATCACTACACAGAGTTACACACGTTTCTCTCTCTCTTCCTCTCCTGGTGTCTGTCTATCACTACACAGAGTTACACACCTTTCTCTCTCTCTCCCTCTCCCGGTGTCTCTCTATCACTGCACAGAGTTACACACCTTCCTCTCTCTTCCTCTCCTGGTGTCTCTCTATCACTACACAGAGTTACACACCTTTTCCTCGCTCTCCCTCAGCCTGTGCCTCTCTATCACTACACAGAGTAGCACACCTTTCTCTCTCTCCCTCTCCTGGTGTCTCTCTATCACTGCACAGAGTGACACACCTTTCTCTATCTCTCCCTCTCCTGGTGTCTCTCTATCACTACACAGAGTTACACACCTTTATCTCTCTCTTCCTCTCCTGGTGTCTCTCCATCACGACACAGAGTGACACATCTTTTTCTCTCTCGCCCTCTCCTGGTGTCTCTCTATCACTACACAGAGTTCCACACTTTTCCCTCTCCCTCTCCTGGTGACTATCTATCACTACACTGAGTTACACACCTTTCTCTCTCTCCCTCTACCGGTGTCTCTCTATTACTACACAGAGTTACACACCTTTCTCTCTCTCTCCCTCTCCTGGTGTCTCTCTAACACTACACAGAGTTACACACCTTTCTCTCTCTCTCACTCTCCTGGTGTCTCTCTATCACAACACAGAGTGACACACATTTCTCTCTCTCTCCCTCTCCTGTTGCCTCTCCATCACTGCACAGAGCTACACACGTTTATTTCCCTCTCCCTCTCCTGTTGTCTCTCTATCACTACACAGTTACACACCGTTCTCTCTCTCTCCCTCTCCTGGTGTCTCTCTATCACTACACAGAGTTACCCACCTTTCTCTCTCTCTCCCTCTCCTGGTGTCTCTCTATCACTACACAGAGTTACACACCTTTCTCTCTCTCTCCCTCTCCTGGTGTCTCTCTATCACTACACAGAGTTACACAGCTTTCTCTCTCTCCCTCTCCAGGTATCTCTCTATCACTACACAGAGTTACACACCTTTCTCTCTCTCTCCCTCTCCCGGTGACTCTCTATCACTACACAGATTTACACACCTTTCTCGCTCTCTCCCTCTCCTGGTGTCTCTCTATCACGATACAGAGTTACCCATCTTTCTCTCTCTCTCCCTCTCCTGTTGCCTCTCCATCACTGCACAGAGCTACACACGTTTATTTCCCTCTCCCTCTCCTGTTGTCTCTCTATCACTACACAGAGTTACACACCTTTCTCTATCTCTCCCTCTCCTGGTGTCTCTCTATCACTACACAGAGTTACACACCTTTCTCTCTCTCTTCCTCTCCTGGTGTCTCTCTATCACTACACAGAGTTACACATCTTTCTCTCTCTCACCCTCTCCTGGTGTCTCTCTATCACTACACAGAGTTACACATCTTTCTCTCTCTCTCCCTCTCCTGTTGCCTCTCCATCACTGCACAGAGCTACACACGTTTATTTCCCTCTCCCTCTCCTGTTGTCTCTCTATCACTACACAGAGTTACACACCGTTCTCTCTCTCTCCCTCTCCTGGTGTCTCTCTATCACTACACAGAGTTACACACCTTTCTCTCTCTCTCCCTCTCCTGGTGTCTCTCTATCACTACACAGAGTTACACACCTTTCTCTCTCGCTCCCTCTCCTGGTGTCTCTCTATCACTACACAGAGTTACACACCTTTCTCTCTCTCCCTCTCCCGGTGTCTCTCTATCACTACATAGAGTTACACACCTTTCTCTCTCTCTCCCTCTCCTGGTGTCTCTCTATCACTACACAGAGTTACCCACCTTTCTCTCTCTCTCCCTCTCCCGGTGTCTCTCTATCATTGCACAGAGTTACAGACCTTTCTCTCTCTCTCTCTCTCTGCTGGTGTCTCTCTATTACTACACAGAGTTACACACCTTTCTCACTCACCCTCTCCTGGTGTCTCTCTATCACTGCACAGAGTTACACACCTTTCTCTCTCTCCCTCTCCTGGTGTCTCTCTATCACTACACAGAGTTACACACCTTTCCCTCACTCTCCCTCAGCCTGTGCCTCTCTATCACTACACAGATATACACACCTTTCTCTATCTCTCCCTCTCCTGGTGTCTCTCTATCAATACACAGAGTTACACACCTTTCTCTCTCTCTTCCTCTCCTGGTGTCTCTCTTTCACTACACAGAGTTACACATCTTTCTCTCTCTCGCCCTCTCCTGGTGTCTCTCTATCACTACACAGAGTTACACACTTTTCTCTCTCCCTCTCCTGGTGTCTCTCCATCACTACACTGAGTTACACACCTTTCTCTCTCTCCCTCTACCGGTGTCTCTCTATTACTACACAGAGTTACACACCTTTCTCTCTCTCTCCCTCTCCTGGTGCCTCTCTATCACTACACAGAGTTACACACCTTTCTCTCTCTCTCCCTCTCCTGGTGCCTCTCCATCACTGCACTGAGCTACACACGTTTATTTCCCTCTCCCTCTCCTGTTGTCTCTCTATCACTACACAGAGTTACACACCGTTCTCTCTCTCTCCCTCTCCTGGTGTCTCTCTATCACTACACAGAGTTACACACCTTTCTCTCTCTCTCCCTCTCCTGGTGTCTCTCTATCAATACACAGAGTTACACAGCTTTCTCTCTCTCCCTCTCCCGGTGTCTCTCTATCAATACTCAGAGTTACACACCTTTCTCGCTCTCTCCCTCTCCTGGTGTCTCTCTATCACTACACAGAGTTACCCACCTTTCTCTCTCTCTCCCTCTCCTGGTGTCTTTCTCTCACTACACAGAGTTACACACCTTTCTCTATCTCTCCCTTTCCTGGTGTCTCTCTAACACTGCACAGAGTTACACCACTTTCTCTCTCTCTCCCTCTCTTGGTGTCTCTCTATCACTACACAGAGTTACACCACTTTCTCTCTCTCTCCCTCTCTTGGTGTCTCTCTATCACTACACAGAGTTACACACCTTTCTCTCGCTCTCCCTCTCCTGGTGTCTCTCTATCACTACACAGAGTTACGCACCTTTCTCTCACTTTCCCTCTCCTGGTGTCTCTCTATCACTACACAGAGTTACACACCTTACTCTCTCTCTCCCTCTCCTGGTGTCTCTCTATCACTACACAGAGTTACACACCTTTCCCTCTCTCTCCCTCTCCTTGTGTCTCTCTATCACTACACAGAGTTACACACCTTTCTCCTTCTCTCCCTCTCCTGGTGTCTCTCTTTCACTCCACAGAGTTACTCACCTTTCTCTCTCTGTCCCTCTTCTGGTGTCTCTCTATCACTACACAGAGTGACACACCTTTCTCTCTCTCCCTCTCCTGGTGTCTCTCTATGACTGCACGGAGCTACACACGTTTATTTCCCTCTCCCTCTCCTGTTGTCTCTCTATCACTACACAGAGTTACACACCGTTCTCTCTCTCTTCCTCTCCTGGTGTCTCTCTATCACTACACAGAGTTACACATGTTTCTCTCTCTCGCCCTCTCCTTTTGTCTCTCTATCCCTACACAGAGTTACACACCTTTCTCTCTCTCCCTCTACCGGTGTCTCTCTATGACTACACAGTGTTACACACCTTTCTCTCTCTCTCCCTCTCCTGGTGCCTCTCTATCCCTACACAGAGTTACACACCTTTCTCTCTCTCTCCCTCTCCTGGTGTCTCTCTATCACTACACAGAGTTACACACATTACTCTCTCTCTCCCAATCCTGTTGCCTCTCCATCACTGCACAGAGCTACACACGTTTATTTCCCTCTCCCTCTCCTGTTGTCTCTCTATCACTACACAGAGTTACACACCTGTGGTAAACCACTGTATTGTATATTGCCACCTCTGAGTGGCGCTGTGTATGGAGGCATGCCTCAGCTGACTCCACCCACCACTGTGTGGGTTTCGTTCAGACTTGTTCAGTCACTCACGAAGAAGCATGGTCTCTTCTTAGCTAATAAAAGCCTTATTCATCTCTTCTTTCGACTCATCATCTCTTCTTCGACTCATCACCTTTTATGAAGTAATTGATAAGCGTATCAATTTTATTAGCTAAAAGTTAAATGGCGACACCTGAGGAGCAACAACAGCAACGGATACAGCAGACATTGCTGAGAGCCCTCAGACCACCACGCCTGGACCTCGACCCTCAAGATGTGGGTGCATCAGCCAAGTTTGAACACTGGCTGAGCTGCTTTGAATCCTTCCTCGCAATCTCACAGGTTACAGAGGAGGATCACAAACTGAAAATTTTGACCGCCCAGGTGAGCCATCAAGTATATATGCTAATCCGGGACTCTAATACGTACGTGGCGGCCCTCGAGCTACTAAAAGGGCAATATACGCGCCCAGTGAACACAATTTACGCCCGACACCTCTTGGGATCCCGCAGGCAGCAACCGGGAGAATCGGTAGGGGCATTTGCACGGGCGCTACTGGCACTCTGCAGAGACTGCGATTGTAAAGCGGTAACGGCTGTGGAGCACGCGCAGGGACTCGCCTGTGATGCCTTTGTCAGGGGCCTCCAGTCAGACCACACTCGGCAGAGACTGCTAGAAAGCAAGGAACCCGACCTGAAGACGGCCATTGCCCTTGCGCTCTCGTTAGAGGAGGCCCACCGAAACCTCGAGGCATACCCCCGTAACGGCGCCGAGACATGGCAATCGAAACCGTGGGACACGGGACCGCCGCCCCCGGCATCAACCGCTGCAGCGACCCAACCGAGACAGCAGCCTCCGGTAAGAACTGCTTCGATGCCCAGTAACCAGGCCCAAAAATGCTATTTCTGTGGCCAGTTAAAACATCCCAGAGCGCACTGCCCAGCTAAGACAGCTACCTGCTCGGGCTGCGGGAAGAAAGGCCATTACGCTAACGCCTGCAAGGGGAAGCCAGCCAGCAGCGCAGCGTGCGGGCCGTGGGAGCAGCCATCTTATCCGCCATTTTGTGTACCCCCGGCCGCATGGCATCCGCCGCCATCGTATCCAACGCACTCAACCGCCATTTCGTCACCGGAACCGACCACCGTCTCGGCGGATGACTATAGTGACTCACTAAGCCACATACTGGCCTCCGTGACGCTGGATCAAGGCCACCCTCACCATCTATCCAGCTCCATGATGGATATCGCGGTAAACGGCCGCGCCACCAGTTGCCTGATCGACAGCGGGAGCACAGAGAGTTTCGTCCACCCTGACACGGTATGTAGCCACTCCCTCACGATTCTGCCAACGCACCATCGCATTTCTATGGCGTCCAAGTCCCAGTCAATGGACATCAGCGGCTACTGTGTGGTGACCCTGTCAGTAGGGGGCACTGAATATCAAAAATTTAAACTGCTAGTCCTGCCCCGTCTTTGCGCTGCCGTCCTGCTAGGGTTGGATTTTCAGTGCCACCTTAAGAGTGTCACACTAGCATACGGTGGACCCCTCCCCCCACTCACAGTCTGCAACCAACAACTTTTAAATCGCCCGCTGCAAACCACCTGCAGCCTTTCCACATTAAAAGTCCCCCCCCCTCCCCTGTTCGCTAACCTCACCCGCGACTGTAAACCCATCGCTACCAAAAGCAGGCGGTACAGTGCCGGGGACAGAGCTTTTATCAGCTCTGAGGTGGAGCGGCTCTTGAAGGAGGGCATTATCGAAGGTAGCACTAGCCCCTGGCGAGCCCAGGTTGTAGTCGTTAAAACCACTGCAAAACGCCGCATGGTAATCGACTACAGCCAAACCATAAACCGGTACACCCAGCTGGACGCGTACCCCCTCCCTCGCATATCTGATATGGTCAATCAGATTGCGCAATACAAAGTATTCTCCACCATCGACCTTAAGTCAGCGTACCACCAGCTGCCCATCCGCCATGAGGACCGCCAGTATACTGCCTTCGAGGCAAACGGCCGCCTCCACCACTTCCTTAGGGTTCCCTTCGGCGTCACCAACGGGGTTTCGGTCTTCCAAAGGGAGATGGACCGAATGGTTGACCAGAACACGCTGCGGGCAACCTTCCCCTATTTGGATAACGTCACCATCTGCGGCCACGACCAGCAGGACCACGACGTAAATCTAGCAAATTTCCTCCGTACGGCCCAACGGCTGAACCTAACGTACAATAAGGAAAAATGTATGTTTCACACCAAGCGCCTGGCCATCCTCGGCTGCGTGGTGCAGAACGGAGTCATCGGGCCCGACAGAATGCGCCCCCTAATGGAGCTACCCCTTCCCCACTGCCAAAAAGCACTGAAGAGATGCCTGGGGTTTTTCTCCTACTACGCCCAGTGGGTGCCCCTCTATGCAGACAAAGCCAGGCCCCTCATCAAAGCCACCTCCTTCCCCCTGACACCAGAGGCGTGTGCAGCCTTCACTCTTATCAAGAACAATATCGCGAAGGCCGCAATGCACGCGGTGGATGAGTCCATCCCCTTCCAAGTGGAGAGCGATGCCTCCGACTTCGCCCTAGCCGCGACCCTTAACCAGGCGGGCAGACCCGTGGCCTTTTTCTCAAGGACCCTCCAGGGCCCCGAGACGAGACACTCCTCCGTCGAAAAGGAGGCCCAGGCTATTGTAGAAGCGGTGCGTCACTGGAGGCATTACCTGGCCGGGAAACGATTTACCCTGCTCACTGACCAGCGTTCAGTAGCTTTTATGTTTAATAATAAGCAGAGGGGTAAAATCAAGAACGACAAGATCTTGAGGTGGAGAAACTAACTCTCCACCTACAATTATGATATCTTGTATCGGCCAGGGAAACTCAATGAGCCCCCAGATGCCCTATCATGTGGTACATGGGCCAACGCGCAGAGTGATAGGCTGCAGTCCCTCCACAATGACCTCTGCCACCCGGGGGTCACCAGGTTTTTCCATTTTATCAAATCCCGTAACCTGCCCTACTCCATCGAGGAGGTCAGGACCATGACCAAGAGCTGCCAAATCTGCGCCGAGTGCAAACCGCACTTCTATAGGCCGGACAGAGCAAGCCTGATCAAGGCCACCCGCCCCTTCGAACGCCTGAGCGTCGGTTTTAAAGGGCCCCTCCCCTCCGCTGACCGCAATGTGTACTTCCTCAACATAGTTGATGAGTACTCCCGTTTCCCCTTTACCATCCCTTGCCCAGACATGACCAGTACCACGGTCATCAAGTTTCTGAATGACATCTTCGCTCTGTTCGGGTTCCCCAGCTATATACATAGCGACAGGGGCTCATCGTTCATGAGCGACGAACTTCGGCAGTACCTGCTAACAAGAGGTATCGCCACGAGCAGGACCACCAGTTACAACCCCCGGGGGAACGGCCAGGTGGAAAGGGAGAACGCGACGGTTTGGAAGGCAGTCCTCTTAGCACTAAAATCTAAGGGCCTTCCGACCTCCCGCTGGCAGGAGGTCCTCCCTGCAGCGCTTCACTCCATTCGGTCACTGCTTTGTACTGCCACTAATGCGACCCCTCATGAGAAAATGTTCGTTTTCCCCCGGAAATCTACATCGGGAACCTCGCTACCGGCATGGTTGACTTCTCCTGGGCCCGTCCGACTGCGGAGGCACGTGAGGACGCATAAAACGGACCCCCTGGTCGAGCGGGTGCACCTCCTACACGCCAACCCCCAGTATGCCTGGGTGACATACCCAGACGGGCGGGAGGACACGGTCTCCATACGAGATCTCGCACCCTCGGGTACCCCTGAATTACCACCGTTATCCCCCTTACCACCGTTATCCCCCTTACCACTGTTATCCCCCACCACCCCTCCCAACCCAACCCCTGCAGACGGCATGCCAAAGCCCCAGGAATCTTCGCCAACCACTCGGACACCAGACCCGACGTCGGATACTGCAACACCACCGCCGCCACCACGACGATCAGGACGTCAGACAAGGCCTCCTGATAGACTTAACTTGTAGTACCCTTCACCCCGCCGGACTTCACATTAAACAAGGGGTGAATGTGGTAAACCACTGTATTGTATATTGCCACCTCTGGGTGGCGCTGTGTATGGAGGCATGCCTCAGCTGACTCCACCCACCACTGTGTGGGTTTCGTTCAGACTTGTTCAGTCACTCACGAAGAAGCATGGTCTCTTCTTAGCTAATAAAAGCCTTATTCATCTCTTCTTTCGACTCATCATCTCTTCTTCGACTCATCACCTTTTATGAAGTAATTGATAAGCGTATCAACACCGTTCTCTCTCTCTCCCTCTCCTGGTGTCTCTCTAACACTACACAGAGTTACACACCATTCTCTCTCTCTCCCTCTCCCGGTGTCTCTCTAACACCAAACAGAGTTACACACCTTTCTCTCTCTCTCCCTCTCCTGGTGTCTCTCTATCACTACACAGAGTTACACACCTTTCTCTCTCTCCCTCTCCCGGTGTCTCTCTATCACTACACAGAGTTACACACCTTTCTCTCTCTCTCCTTCTCCCGGTGACTCTCTATCACTACACAGAGTTACACACCTCTCTCGCTCTCTCCCTCTCCTGGTGTCTCTCTATCACTACACAGAGTTACCCACCTTTCTCTCTCTCTCCCTCCCCTGGTGTCTTTCTCTCACTACACAGAGTTGCACACCTTTCTCTATCTCTCCCTCTCCTGGTGTCTCTCTAACACTGCACAGTTACACAACTTTCTCTCTCTCTCCCTCTCCTGGTGTCTCTCTATCACTACACAGAGTTACACACCTTTCTCTCTCTCTCCCTCTCCTGGCGTCACTCTATCACTACACTGAGTTACACACATTTCTCTCTCTCTCCCTCTCCTGGTGTCTCTCTATCACTACACAGAGTTACACACCTTACTCTCTCTCTCCCTCTCCTGGTGTCTCTCTATCACTACACAGAGTTACACACCTTTCCCTCTCTCCCCCTCTCCTTGTGCCTATCTATCACTACACAGAGTTACACACCTTTCTCTCTCTCTCCCTCTCCTGGTGTCTCTCTTTCACTCCACAGAGTTACTCACCTTTCTCTCTCTG
This sequence comes from Somniosus microcephalus, assembly GCF_052327205.1. Lineage (NCBI taxonomy): Eukaryota > Metazoa > Chordata > Chondrichthyes > Squaliformes > Somniosidae > Somniosus > Somniosus microcephalus. Next base: position 10,424,429 of record NW_028225183.1, on the reverse strand, counting down.
TCCCTCTTCTGGTGTCTCTCTATCACTGCACGGAGCTACACACGTTTATTTCCCTCTCCCTCTCCTGTTGTCTCTCTATCACGACACAGAGTTACACACCGTTCTCTCTCTCTCCCTCTCCTGGTGTCTCTCTATCACTACACAGTGTTACACACCTTTCTCTCTCTCTCCCTCTCCTGGTGTCTCTCTATCACTACTCAGATTTACACACCGTTCTCTATCTCTCTCCGTCTCTTGGTGTCTCTCTATCACTCCACAGTGTTACACACCTTTCAATCTCTCTCTCTCTCTCCTGGTGTCTCTCTATCACTGCATAGAGTTACACACCTTTCTCTCTCTCGACCTCTCCTGGTGTCTCTCTTTCACGACACAGAGTTACTCACCTTTCTCTCTCTCTCCCTCTCCTGGTGTCTCTCTATCACTACACAGAGTTACACACATTTCTCTCTCTCCCTCTCCTGGTGTCTCTCTATCACTACACAGAGTTACACACCTTTCTCTCTCTCTCACTCTCCTGGTGTCTCTCTATCACTACACAGAGTTACACACCTTTATCTCTCTCTTCCTCTCCTGGTGTCTCTCTATCACTACACAGAGTTACACATCTTTTTCTCTCTCGCCCTCTCCTGGTGTCTCTCTTTCACGACACAGAGTTACACACTTTTCCCTCTCCCTCTCCTGGTGACTCTCTATCACTACACTGAGTTACACACCTTTCTCTCTCTCCCTCTACCGGTGTCTCTCTATTACTACACAGAGTTACACACCTTTCTCTCTCACTCACTCTCCTGGTGTCTCTCTATCACTACACAGAGTTACACACATTTCTCTCTCTCTCCCTCTCCTGTTGCCTCTCCATCACTGCACAGAGCTACACACGTTTATTTCCCTCTCCCTCTCCTGTTGTCTCTCTATCACTACACAGAGTTACACACCGTTCTCTCTCTCTCCCTTTCCTGGTGTCTCTCTATCACTACACAGAGTTACACACCTTTCTCTCTCTCTCCCTCTCCTGGTGTCTCTCTATCACTACACAGAGTTACACACCTTTCTCTCTCTCCCTCTCCAGGTATCTCTCTATCACGACACAGAGTTACACACCTTTCTCTCTCTCTCCCTCTCCCGGCGACTCTCTATCACTACACAGAGTTACACACCTTTCTCGCTCTCTCCCTCTCCTGGGGTCTCTCTATCACGACACAGAGTTACCCACCTTTCCCTCTCTCTCCCTCTCCTGGTGTCTTTCTCTCACGACACAGAGTTACACACCTTTCTCTATCTCTCCCTCTCCTGGTGTCTCTCTAATACTGCACAGAGTTACACAACTTTCTCTCTCTCTCCCTCTCCTGGTGACTCTCTATCACTACACAGAGTTACACACCTTTCTCTCTCTCTCCCTCTCCTGGTGTCACTCTATCACTACACAGAGTTACACACATTTCTCTCTCTCTCCCTCTCCTGGTGTCTCTCTATCACTACACAGAGTTACACACCTTTCTCTCTCTCTCCCTCTCCTGGTGTCTCTCTATCACTACACAGAGTGACACACCTTTCTCTCTCTCTCCCTCTCCTGGTGTCTCTCTATCACTACACAGAGTTACACACATTTCTCTCTCTCTCCCTCTCCTGTTGCCTCTCCATCACTGCACAGAGCTACACACGTTTATTTCCCTCTCCCTCTCCTGTTGTCTCTCTATCACTACACAGAGTTACACACCGTTCTCTATCTCTCCCTCTCCTGGTGTCTCTCTATCACTACACAGTGTTACACACCTTTCTCTCTCTCTCCCTCTCCTGGTGTCTCTCTATCACTACGCAGATTTACACACCGTTCTCTATCTCTCTCCGTCTCCTGGTGTCTCTCTATCACTCCACAGTGTTGCACACCTTTCAATCTCTCTCTCTCTCTCCTGGTGTCTCTCTATCACTGCATAGAGTTACACACCTTTCTCTCTCTCTCCCTCTCCTGGTGTCTCTCTTTCACTACACAGTGTTACTCACCTTTCTCTCCCTCTCCCTCTCCTGTTGTCTCTCTATCACTACACAGAGTTACACACTTTTCTCTCTCTCCCTCTCCTGGTGTCTCTCTATCACTACACAGAGTTACACACCTTTCTCTCTCTCTCCCTCTCCTGGTGTCTCTCTATCACTACACAGAGTTACACACGTTTCTCTATCTCTCCCTCTCCTGGTGTCTCTCTATCACTACACAGAGTTACACACCTTTCTCTCTCTCTTCCTCTCCTGCTGTCCCTCTATCACTACACAGAGTTACACATCTTTCTCTCTCTCGCCCTCTCCTGGTGTCTCTCTATCACTACACAGAGTTACACACCTTTCTCTCTCACCCTCTCCTGGTGTCTCTCTATCACTACACAGAGTTACACACCTTTCTCTCTCTCTTCCTCTCCTGGTGTCTCTCTATCACAACACAGAGCTACACACCTTTCTCTCTCTCTCCCTCTCCCGGTGTCTCCCTATCACTACACAGAGTTACACACCTTTCTCTCTCACCCTCTCCTGGTGTCTCTCTATCACTGCACAGATTTACACACCTTTCTCTCTCTCCCTCTCCTGGTGTCTCTCTATCACTGCACAGAGTTACACACCTTTCTCTATCTCTCCCTCTCCTGGTGTCTCTCTATCACTACACAGAGTTACACACCTTTATCTCTCTCTTCCTCTCCTGGTGTCTCTCTATCACTACACAGAGTTACACATCTTTTTCTCTCTCGCCCTCTCCTGGTGTCTCTCTTTCACGACACAAAGTTACACACTTTTCCCTCTCCCTCTCCTGGTGACTCTCTATCACTACACTGAGTTACACACCTTTCTCCCTCTCCCTCTACCGGTGTCTCTCTATTACTACACAGAGTTACACACCTTTCTCTCTCTCTCCCTCTCCTGGTGTCTCTCTATCACTACACAGAGTTACACACCTTTCTCTCTCTCTCACTCTCCTGGTGTCTCTCTATCACTACACAGAGTTACACACCTTTATCTCTCTCTTCCTCTCCTGGTGTCTCTCTATCACTACACAGAGTTACACAGCTTTCTCTCTCTCCCTCTCCAGGTATCTCTCTATCACGACACAGAGTTACACACCTTTCTCTCTCTCTCCCTCTCCCGGTGACTCTCTATCAGGACACAGAGTTACACACCTTTCTCGCTCTCTCCCTCTCCTGGGGTCTCTCTATCACGACACAGAGTTACCCACCTTTCTCTCTCTCTCCCTCTCCTGGTGTCTTTCTCTCACGACACAGAGTTACACACCTTTCTCTATCTCTCCCTCTCCTGGTGTCTCTCTAACACTGCACAGAGTTACACAACTTTCTCTCTCTCTCCCTCTCCTGGTGACTCTCTATCACTACACAGAGTTACACACCTTTCTCTCTCTCTCCCTCTCCTGGTGTCACTCTATCACTACACAGAGTTACACACATTTCTCTCTCTCTCCCTCTCCTGGTGTCTCTCTATCACTACACAGAGTTACACACCTTTCTCTCTCTCTCCCTCTCCTGGTGTCTCTCTATCACTATACAGAGTTACACATATTTCTCACTCTCTCCCTCTCCTGTTGCCTCTCCATCACTGCACAGAGCGACACACGTTTATTTCCCTCTCCCTCTCCTGTTGTCTCTCTATCACTACACAGAGTTACACACCGTTCTCTATCTCTCACTCTCCTGGTGTCTCTCTATCACTGCACAGTGTTACACACCTTTCTCTCTCTCTCCCTCTCCTGGTGTCTCTCTATCACTACGCAGATTTACACACCGTTCTCTATCTCTCTCCGTCTCCTGGTGTCTCTCTATCACTCCACAGTGTTGCACACCTTTCAATCTCTCTCTCTCTCTCCTGGTGTCTCTCTATCACTGCATAGAGTTACACACCTTTCTCTCTCTCTCCCTCTCCTGGTGTCTCTCTTTCACTACACAGTGTTACTCACCTTTCTCTCCCTCTCCCTCTCCTGGTGTCTCTCTATCACTACACAGAGTTACACACCTTTCTCTCTCTCCCTCTCCTGGTGTCTCTCTATCACGACACAGAGTTACACACCTTTCTCTATCTCTCCCTCTCCTGGTGTCTCTCTATCACTACACAGAGTTACACACCTTTCTCTCTCTCTTCCTCTCCTGCTGTCTCTCTATCACTACACAGAGTTACACAACTTTCTCTGTCTCGCCCTCTCCTGGTGTCTCTCTTTCACTACACAGAGTTACACACCTTTCTCTCACCCTCTCCTGGTGTCTCTCTATCACTACACTGAGTTACACACCTTTCTCTCTCTCCCTCTACCGGTGTCTCTCTATCACTACACAGAGTTACACACCTTTCTCTCTCTCTTCCTCTCCTGGTGTCTCTCTATCACAACACAGAGTTACACATCTTTCTCTCTCTCGCCCTCTGCTGGTGTCTCTCTATCACTACACAGAGTTACACACCTTTCTCTCTCCCTCTCCTGGTGTCTCTCTATCACTACACTGACTTACACACATTTCTCTCTCTCCCTCTACCGGTGTCTCTCTATCACTACACAGAGTTACACACCTTTCTCTCTCTCTCCCTCTCCCGGTGTCTCCCTATCACTACACAGAGTTACACACCTTTCTCTCTCACCCTCTCCTGGTGTCTCTCTATCACTGCACAGAGTTACACACCTTTCTATCTCACCCTCTCCTGGTGTCTCTCTATCACTACACAGAGTTACACACCTTTTCCTCGCTCTCCCTCAGCCTGTGCCTCTCTATCACGACACAGAGTAGCACACCTTTCTCTCTCTCCCTCTCCTGGTGTCTCTCTATCACTGCACAGAGTTACACACCTTTCTCTATCTCTCCCTCTCCTGGTGTCTCTCGATCACTACACAGAGTTACACACCTTTATCTCTCTCTTCCTCTCCTGGTGTCTCTCTATCACTACACAGAGTTACACATCTTTTTCTCTCTCGCCCTCTCCTGGTGTTACACACTTTTCCCTCTCCCTCTCCTGGTGACTCTCTATCACTACACTGAGTTACACACTTTTCTCTCTCTCCCTCTACTGGTGTCTCTCTATTACTACACAGATTTACACACCTTTATCTCTCTCTCTCCCTCTCCTGGTGTCTCTCTATCACTGCACAGAGTTACACAACTTTCTATCTCTCCCCCTCTCCCGGTGTCTCTCTATCACTTCACAGAGTTACACACCTATCTCTCTCTCTCCCTCTCCTGGTGTCTCTCTATCACTACACAGAGTTACACACCTTTCTCTCTCTCTCCCTCTCCTGGTGTCTCTCTATCACTACACAGAGTTACACACCTTTCTCTCTCTCTCCCTCTCCTGGTGTCTCTCCATCACTACACAGAATTACACACCTTTCTCTCTCTCTCCCTCTCCTGGTGTCTCTCTATCACTACACAGTGTTACACACCTTTCTCTCGCTCTCCCTCTCCTGGTGTCTCTCTATCACTACACAGAGTTACACACCTTTCTCTCTCTCTCCCTCTCCTGGTGTCTCTCCATCACTACACAGAATTACACACCTTTCTCTCTCTCTCCCTCTCCTGGTGTCTCTCTATCACTACACAGTGTTACACACCTTTCTCTCGCCCTCCCTCTCCTGGTGTCTCTCTATCACTACACAGAGTTACACACCTTTCTCTCTCTCTCCCTCTCCTGGTGTCTCTCCATCACTACACAGAATTACACACCTTTCTCTCTCTCTCCCTCTCCTGGTGTCTCTCTATCACTACACAGTGTTACACACCTTTCTCTCGCTCTCCCTCTCCTGGTGTCTCTCTATCACTACACAGAGTTATGCACCTTTCTCTCTCTTTCCCTCTCCTGGTGTCTCTCTATCACTACACAGAGCTACACACCTTACTCTCTCTCTCCCTCTCCAGGTGTCTCTCTATCACTACACAGAGTTACACACCTTTCCCTCTCTCTCCCTCTCCTTGTGTCTCTCTATCACTACACAGAGTTACACACATTTCTCTCTCTCTCCCTCTCCTGGTGTCTCTCTTTCACTACACAGAGTTACTCACCTTTCTCTCTCTCTCCCTCTCCTGGTGTCTCTCTATCACTACACAGAGTTACACACCTTTCTCTCACTCCCTCTCCTGGTGTCTCTCTATCACTGCACAGAGCTACACACGTTTATTTCCCTCTCCCTCTCCTGTTGTCTCTCTATCACGACACAGAGTTACACACCGTTCTCTCTCTCTCCCTCTCCTGGTGTCTCTCTATCACTACACAGTGTGACACACCTTTCTCTCTCTCTCCCTCTCCTGGTGTCTCTCTATCACTACGCAGATTTACACACCGTTCTCTATCTCTCTCCGTCTCTTGGTGTCCCTCTATCACTCCACAGTGTTACACACCTTTCAATCTCTCTCTCTCTCTCCTGGTGTCTCTCTATCACTGCATAGAGTTACACACCTTTCTCTCTCTCTCCCTCTCCTGGTGTCTCTCTGTCACTACACAGAGTTACTCAACTTTCTCTCTCTCTCCCTCTCCTGGTGTCTCTCTGTCACTACACAGAGTTACACACATTTCTCTCTCTCTCCCTCTCCTGTTGCCTCTCCATCACTGCACAGAGCTACACACGTTTATTTCCCTCTCCCTCTCCTGTTGTCTCTCTATCACTACACAGAATTACCCACCTTTCTCTCTCTCTCCCTCTCCTGGTGTCTCTCTATCACTACGCAGATTAACACACCGTTCTCTATCTCTCTCCGTCTCTTGGTGTCTCTCTATCACTACACAGAGTTACACACCTTTCTCTCTCTCTCTCTCTCCTGGTGTCTCGCTATCACTGCATCGAGTTACACACCTTTCTCTCTCTCTCCCTCTCCTGGTGTCTCTCTTTCACTACACAGAGTTACTCACCTTTCTCTCTCTCTCCCTCTCCTGGTGTCTCTCTATCACTACACAGAGTTACACACCTTTCTCTCTCTCCCTCTCCTGGTGTCTCTCTATCACTACACAGAGTTACACACCTTTCTCTCTCTCTCCCTCTCCTGGTGTCTCTCTATCACTACACAGAGTTACACACCTTTCTCTATCTCTCCCTCTCCTGGTGTCTCTCTATCACGACACAGAGTTACACACCTTTCTCTCTCTCCTCCTCTCCTGGTGTCTCTCCATCACTACACAGAGTTACACATCTTTCTCTCTCTCGCCCTCTCCTGGTGTCTCTCTATCACTACACAGAGTTACACACCTTTCTCTCTCCCTCTCCTGGTGTCTCTCTATCACTACACTGAGTTCCACACCTTTCTCTCTCTCCCTCTACCGGTGTCTCTCTATCACTACACAGAGTTACACACCTTTCTCTCTCTCTTCCTCTCCTGGTGTCTCTCTATCACTACACAGAGTTACACACCTTTCTCTCTCTCTCCCTCTCCCGGTGTCTCCCTATCACTACACAGAGTTACACACCTTTCTCTCTCACCCTCTCCTGGTGTCTCTCTATCACTGCACAGAGTTACACACCTTTCTCTCTCTCCCTCTCCTGGTGTCTCTCTATCACTACACAGAGTTACACACTTTTCCTCGCTCTCCCTCAGCCTGTGCCTCTCTATCACTACACAGAGTAACACACCTTTCTCTCTCTCTCCCTCTCCTGGTGTCTCTCTATCACTGCACAGAGTTACACACCTTTCTCTATCTCTCCCTCTCCTGGTGTCTCTCTATCACTACACAGAGTTACACACCTTTCTCTCTCTCTCCCTCTCCCGGTGTCTCCCTATCACTACACAGAGTTACACACCTTTCTCTCTCACCCTCTCCTGGTGTCTCTCTATCACTGCACAGAGTTACACACCTTTCTCTCTCTCCCTCTCCTGGTGTCTCTCTATCACTACACAGAGTTACACACATTTCTCTCTCTCTCCCTCTCCTGTTGCCTCTCCATCACTGCACAGAGCTACACACGTTTATTTCCCTCTCCCTCTCCTGTTGTCTCTCTATCACTGCACAGAGTTACACACTGTTCTCTCTCTCTCTCCCTCTCCTGGTGTCTCTCTATCGCTACACAGAGTTACACACCTTTCTCTCTCTCTCCCTCTCCTGGTGTCTCTCTATCACTACACAGAGTTACACACCTTTCTCTCTCTCTCCCTCTCCTGGTGTCTCTCTATCACTACACAGAGTTACACAGCTTTCTCTCTCTCCCTCTCCAGGTGTCTCTCTATCACGACAGAGATTTACACACCTTTCTCTCTCTCTCCCTCTCCCGGTGACTCTCTATCACTACACAGAGTTACACACCTTTCTCGCTCTCTCCCTCTCCTGGTGTCTCTCTATCACTACACAGAGCTCCCACCTTTCTCTCTCTCTCCCTCTCCTGGTGTCTTTCTCTCACGACACAGAGTTACACACCTTTCTCTATCTCTCCCTCTCCTTGTGTCTCTCTAAAACTGCACAGAGTCACACAACTTTCTCTCTCTCTCCCTCTCCTGGTGTCTCTCTATCACGACACAGAGTTACACACCTTTCTCTCTCTCTCCCTTTCCTGGTGTCTCTCTATCACTACACAGATTTACACACCTTTATCTCTCTCTCTCCCTCTCCTGGTGTCTCTCTATCACTGCACAGAGTTACACAACTTTCTATCTCTCCCCCTCTCCCGGTGTCTCTCTGTCACTTCACAGAGTTACACACCTATCTCTCTCTCTCCCTCTCCTGGTGTTTCTCTATCACTACACAGAGTTACACACCTTTCTCTCTCTCTCCCTCTCCTGGTGTCTCTCTATCACTACACAGAGTTACACACCTTTCTCTCTCTCTCCCTCTCCTGGTGTCTCTCCATCACTACACAGAATTACACACCTTTCTCTCTCTCTCCCTCTCCTGGTGTCTCTCTATCACTACACAGTGTTACACACCTTTCTCTCGCTCTCCCTCTCCTGGTGTCTCTCTATCACTACACAGAGTTACACACCTTTCTCTCTCTCTCCCTCTCCTGGTGTCTCTCCATCACTACACAGAATTACACACCTTTCTCTCTCTCTCCCTCTCCTGGTGTCTCTCTATCACTACACAGTGTTACACACCTTTCTCTCGCTCTCCCTCTCCTGGTGTCTCTCTATCACTACACAGAGTTACACACCTTTCTCTCTCTCTCCCTCTCCTGGTGTCTCTCCATCACTACACAGAATTACACACCTTTCTCTCTCTCTCCCTCTCCTGGTGTCTCTCTATCACTACACAGTGTTACACACCTTTCTCTCGCTCTCCCTCTCCTGGTGTCTCTCTATCACTACACAGAGTTATGCACCTTTCTCTCTCTTTCCCTCTCCTGGTGTCTCTCTATCACTACACAGAGCTACACACCTTACTCTCTCTCTCCCTCTCCAGGTGTCTCTCTATCACTACACAGAGTTACACACCTTTCCCTCTCTCTCCCTCTCCTTGTGTCTCTCTATCACTACACAGAGTTACACACATTTCTCTCTCTCTCCCTCTCCTGGTGTCTCTCTTTCACTACACAGAGTTACTCACCTTTCTCTCTCTCTCCCTCTCCTGGTGTCTCTCTATCACTACACAGAGTTACACACCTTTCTCTCACTCCCTCTCCTGGTGTCTCTCTATCACTGCACAGAGCTACACACGTTTATTTCCCTCTCCCTCTCCTGTTGTCTCTCTATCACGACACAGAGTTACACACCGTTCTCTCTCTCTCCCTCTCCTGGTGTCTCTCTATCACTACACAGTGTGACACACCTTTCTCTCTCTCTCCCTCTCCTGGTGTCTCTCTATCACTACGCAGATTTACACACCGTTCTCTATCTCTCTCCGTCTCTTGGTGTCTCTCTATCACTCCACAGTGTTACATACCTTTCAATCTCTCTCTCTCTCTCCTGGTGTCTCTCTATCACTGCATAGAGTTACACACCTTTCTCTCTCTCTCCCTCTCCTGGTGTCTCTCTGTCACTACACAGAGTTACTCAACTTTCTCTCTCTCTCCCTCTCCTGGTGTCTCTCTGTCACTACACAGAGTTACACACATTTCTCTCTCTCTCCCTCTCCTGTTGCCTCTCCATCACTGCACAGAGCTACACACGTTTATTTCCCTCTCCCTCTCCTGTTGTCTCTCTATCACTACACAGAGTTACACACCGTTCTCTCTCTCTCCCTCTCCTGGTGTCTCTCTATCACTACACAGAGTTACACACCTTTCTCTCTCTCTCCCTCTCCTGGTGTCTCTCTATCACTACACAGAGTTACACACCTTTCTCTCTCTCTCCCTCTCCTGGTGTCTCTCTATCACTAAACAGAGTTACACAGCTTTCTCTCTCTCCCTCTCCCGGTGACTCTCTATCACTACTCAGAGTTACACACCTTTCTCGCTCTCTCCCTCTCCTGGTGTCTCTCTATCACGACACAGAGTTACCCACCTTTCTCTATCTCTCCCTCTCCTGGTGTCTCTCTAACACTGCACAGAGTTACACAGCTTTCTCTCTCTCCCTCTCCTGGTTTCTCTCTATCACTACACAGAGTTACACACCTTTCTCTCTCTCTCCCTCTCCTGGTGTCACTCTATCACTACACAGAGTTACACACCTTTCTCTCTCTCCCTCTCCTGGTGTCTCTCTATCACTACACAGAGTTACGCACCTTTCTCTCTCTCTCCCTCTCCTGGTGTCTCTCTATCACGACACAGAGTTACACACCTTTCTCTCTCTAACCCACTCCTGGTGTCTCTCTATCACTACACAGAGTTACACACCTTTCTCTCTCTCTCCCTCTCCTGGTGTCTCCCTATCACTACACAGAGTTACACACCATTCTCTCTCTCTCCCTCTCCCGGTGTCTCTCTAACACCAAACAGAGTTACACACCTTTCTCTCTCTCTCCCTCTCCTGGTGTCTCTCTATCAGTACACAGAGATAAACACCTTTCTCTCTCTCTCCCTCTCCTGGTGTCTCTCTATCACTACACAGAATTACACACCTTTCTCTCTCTCCCTCTCCCGGTGTCTCTCTATCACTACACAGTGTTACACACCTTTCTCTCTCTCCCTCTCCCGGTGACTCTCTATCACTACACAGAGTTACACACCTTTCTCGCTCTCTCCCTCTCCTGGTGTCTCTCTATCACTACACAGAGTTCCCCACCTTTCTCTCTCTCTCCCTCCCCTGGTGTCTTTCTCTCACTACACAGAGTTACAGACCTTTCTCTATCTCTCCCTCTCCTGGTGTCTCTCTAACACTGCACAGAGTTACACAACTTTCTCTCTCTCTCCCTCTCCTGGTGTCTCTCTATCACTACACAGAGTTACACACCTTTCTCTCTCTCTCCCTCTCCTGGTGTCTCTCTATCACTACACAGAATTACACACCTTTCTCTCTCTCTCCCTCTCCTGGTGTCTCTCTATCACTACACAGAGTTACACGCCTTTCTCTCGCTCTCCCTCTCCTGGTGTCTCTCTATCACTACACAGAGTTACGCACCTTTCTCTCTCTTTCCCTCTCCTGGTGTCTCTCTGTCACTACACAGAGTTACACACCTTACTCTCTCTCTCCCTCTCCTGGTGTCTCACTATCACTACACAGAGTTACACACCTTTCCCTCTCTCTCCCTCTCCTTGTGTCTCTCTATCACTACACAGAGTTACACACCTTTCTCTCTCTCTCCCTCTCCTGGTGTCTCTCTTTCACTACACAGAGTTACTCACCTTTCTCTCTCTCTCCCTCTCCTGGTGTGTCTCTATCACTACACAGTGTTACACACCTTTCTCTCTCTCTCCCTCTCCTGGTGTCTCTCTATCACTACGCAGATTTACACACCGTTCTCTATCTCTCTCCGTCTCTTGGTGTCTCTCTATCACTCCACAGTGTTACACACCTTTCAATCTCTCTCTCTCTCTCCTGGTGTCTCTCTATCACTGCATAGAGTTACACACCTTTCTCTCTCTCTCCCTCTCCTGGTGTCTCTCTTTCACTACACAGAGTTACTCACCTTTCTCTCTCTCTCCCTCTCCTGGTGTCTCTCTATCACTACACAGAGTTACACACCTTTCTGTCTCTCCCTCTCCTGGTGTCTCTCTATCACTACACAGAGTTACACACCTTTCTCTCTCTCTCCCTCTCCTGGTGTCACTCTATCACTACACAGAGTTACACACCTTTCTCTCTCTCCCTCTCCTGGTGTCTCTCTGTCACTACACAGAGTTACGCACCTTTCTCTCTCTCTCCCTCTCCTGGTGTCTCTCTATCACGACACAGAGTTACACACCTTTCTCTCTCTAACCCACTCCTGGTGTCTCTCTATCACTACACAGAGTTACACACCTTTCTCTCTCTCTCCCTCTCCTGGTGTCTCCCTATCACTACACAGAGTTACACACCATTCTCTCTCTCTCCCTCTCCCGGTGTCTCTCTAATACCAAACAGAGTTACACACCTTTCTCTCTCTCTCCCTCTCCTGGTGTCTCTCTATCAGTACACAGAGATAAACACCTTTCTCTCTCTCTCCCTCTCCTGGTGTCTCTCTATCACTACACAGAATTACACACCTTTCTCTCTCTCCCTCTCCCGGTGTCTCTCTATCACTACACAGTGTTACACACCTTTCTCTCTCTCCCTCTCCCGGTGACTCTCTATCACTACACAGAGTTACACACCTTTCTCGCTCTCTCCCTCTCCTGGTGTCTCTCTATCACTACACAGAGTTCCCCACCTTTCTCTCTCTCTCCCTCCCCTGGTGTCTTTCTCTCACTACACAGAGTTACAGACCTTTCTCTATCTCTCCCTCTCCTGGTGTCTCTCTAACACTGCACAGAGTTACACAACTTTCTCTCTCTCTCCCTCTCCTGGTGTCTCTCTATCACTACACAGAGTTACACACCTTTCTCTCTCTCTCCCTCTCCTGGTGTCTCTCTATCACTACACAGAATTACACACCTTTCTCTCTCTCTCCCTCTCCTGGTGTCTCCCAATCACTACACAGAGTTACACACCTTTCTCTCGCTCTCCCTCTCCTGGTGTCTCTCTATCACTACACAGAGTTAAGAACCTTTCTCTCTCTTTCCCTCTCCTGGTGTCTCTCTGTCACTACACAGAGTTACACACCTTACTCTCTCTCTCCCTCTCCTGGTGTCTCACTATCACTACACAGAGTTACACACCTTTCCCTCTCTCTCCCTCTCCTTGTGTCTCTCTATCACTACACAGAGTTACACACCTTTCTCTCTCTCTCCCTCTCCTGGTGTCTCTCTTTCACTACACAGAGTTACTCACCTTTCTCTCTCTCTCCCTCTCCTGGTGTGTCTCTATCACTACACAGTGTTACACACCTTTCTCTCTCTCTCCCTCTCCTGGTGTCTCTCTATCACTACGCAGATTTACACACCGTTCTCTATCTCTCTCCGTCTCTTGGTGTCTCTCTATCACTCCACAGTGTTACACACCTTTCAATCTCTCTCCAATTCCAATTTCCAATTAAAATGCTTTATTGGCATGAAAGTTTACAGAGAACCATATTGCCAAAGCTTACATAGCAAAAAGGTACAGTTTTCCAACATTCTGTAGGTGTCAATCGATTTGACATTTGTTGGGTACATACAATATTACTTTTAAACAATATTAATTTTAAACAGTCTTTGTACTTCATTTGGTACGTTCAATATTAATTTTAAACAGTCTTAATTTTAAACAGTCCTCAGGTTGTGACATGTTGTTACATATTTGGCCCCAAGGTATGGTCTGTCTCCTTCTCCTAGGACTAATCTCAATTTTGACAGATCATCCAATTCCTTGAAATCTGGGGTTGTTTGGCTTAGCTTGTTGAATAATATGTTTCTTGATGTGTTGAATTTTTCGCATTTTAGGAGGAAATGCATTTCTGTTTCAACCTCGCCAGCCAGACATTGATCGCATATTCTATTCTCTCTAGGCTGCCAGGATTTCTTGTATCTGCCTTTTTCAATTTCCAGTTGGTGGTCGCTTAGTCTGTACCTGGTGAGGGTCTGTCTCTGTTTTGTGTCTCTGATGGTCGTGAGGTAGTCTGCCAGTTTATATTCTCTTTTTAGGGCCCGGTAACATTCTAATCTGCTTTGGCTTTCGGTTATTTTGTTCCAATGTTCCAGGTAGGTTTCTTTGCATTTTTTAATGATTTGGTTCACTCGGATTGGTGTTTGGGCGGCTGTGTTGGTCTGGGGCTGGTCAGGGTCCGGCTGAGTACTTAGTTTCCGTAGCAGCTGACTCAGGGGACTCTTTTCTGGGTTTAGCTCTTGGGTCTGAAAGGCTTTGAAATGAAGGGTGTCTGGGGAGCTAGATTTGAGGTGATTTAGGAAGTTTAGTGCTCGTTTTTGGATGTTTATTATCAGTGGGTATCTGCCTAGTTCGGCTCTGCATGCATTTGTTGGCGTTTTCCTTTGGGTGCGAAGGATGCTTCGGCAGAATTCTGCATGTAGGGCTTCTATTGTATGTTTTTCCCATTTAGTGTAGCTTTGGTGATTTAGCGGGCCCCATACTTCACTACCGTACAGTGCAATGGGCAGGATTATGCTGTCAAATATTTTGAGCCAGATTTTGATTGGGATTTGGATGTTGTAGAATTTTCTTTTTATTGCATATAGGGCTCTTCGGGCTTTTTCTTTTAGTGCATTCACTGCTATGCTGAAGCTCCCTGATGCTGTAATAGTTAGACCAAGGTAGGTGTAGCTCATAGTGTGTCCTATAGTGGTATCACTGAGGGTAAACTGGTATTTGTTTTCCTGACATCTGGGCCTTTTTTGAAAAATCATGATGTTGGTTTTCTTTAGATTTACTGTTAGAGCCCAATTTTGGCAGTATTTGTCGAGTAGGTCTAGTTGTTGCTGTAATCCCTGTTCTGTGGGAGACAGCAGAACCAGGTCGTCCGCATAGAACAGGGATTTCACTTCTCCATCTAGGAGACGGAGACCTGGTGACTCGCTTTGCTCCAGCATGTCTGCTAATTCATTTATGTATATGTTGAACAGGGTCTCTCTCTCTCTCTCCTGGTGTCTCTCTATCACTGCATAGAGTAACACACCTTTCTCTCTCTCTCCCTCTCCTGGTGTCTCTCTTTCACTACACAGAGTTACTCACCTTTCTGTCTCTCTCCCTCTCCTGGTGTCTCTCTATCACTACACAGAGTTACACACCTTTCTCTCACTCCCTCTCCTGGTGTCTCTCTATCACTACACAGAGTTACACACCTTTCTCTCTCTCTCCCTCTCCTGGTGTCTCTCTATCACTACACAGAGTTACACAGCTTTCTCTATTTCTCCCTCTCCTGGTGTCTCTCTATCACTACACAGAGTTACACACCTTTCTCTCTCTCTTCCTCTCCTGGTGTCTCTCCATCACTACACAGAGTTACACATCTTTCTCTCTCTCGCCCTCTCCTGGTGTCTCTCTATCACTACACAGAGTTACACACCTTTCTCTCTCCCTCTCCTGGTGTCTCTCTATCACTACACTGAGTTACACACCTTTCTCTCTCTCCCTCTACCGGTGTCTCTCTATCACTACACAGAGTTACACACCTTTCTCTCTCTCTTCCTCTCCTGGTGTCGCTCTATCACTACACAGAGTTACACACCTTTCTCTCTCTCTCCCTCTCCCGGTGTCTCCCTATCACTACACAGAGTTACACACCTTTCTCTCTCACCCTCTCCTGGTGTCTCTCTATCACTGCACAGAGTTACACACCTTTCTCTCTCTCCCTCTCCTGGTGTCTCTCTATCACTACACAGAGTTACACACTTTTCCTCGCTCTCCCTCAGCCTGTGCCTCTCTATCACTACTCAGAGTAACACACCTTTCTCTCTCTCTCCCTCTCCTGGTGTCTCTCTATCACTGCACAGAGTTACACACCTTTCTCTATCTCTCCCTCTCCTGGTGTCTCTCTATCACTACACAGAGTTACACACCTTTATCTCTCTCTTCCTCTCCTGGTGTCTCTCGATCACGACACAGAGTTACACATCTTTCTCCCTCTCGCCCTCTCCTGGTGTCTCTCTATCACTACACAGAGTTACACACTTTTCTCTCTCCCTCTCCTGGTGTCTCTCTATCACTGCACTGAGTTACACACCTTTCTCTCTCTCCCTCTACCGGTGTCTCTCTATTACTACACAGAGTTACACACCTTTCTCTCTCTCTCCCTCTCCTGGTGTCTCTCTATCAATACACAAAGTTACACACCTTTCTCTCTCTCTCCCTCTCCTGGTGTCTCTCTATCAGTACACAGAGTTACACACATTTCTCTCTCTCTCCCTCTCCTGTTGCCTCTCCATCACTGCACAGAGCTACACACGTTTATTTCCCTCTCCCTCTCCTGTTGTCTCTCTATCACTACACAGAGTTACACACCGTTCTCTCTCTCTCCCTCTCCTGGTGTCTCTCTATCACTACACAGAGTTACACACCTTTCTCTCTCTCTCCCTCTCCTGGTGTCTCTCTATCACTAAACAGAGTTACACACCTTTCTCTCTCTCTCCCTCTCCTGGTGTCTCTCTATCACTACACAGAGTTACACACCTTTCTCTCTCTCTCCCTCTCCTGGTGTCTCTCTATCACTACACAGAATTACACACCTTTCTCTCTCTCTCCCTCTCCTGGTGTCTCTCTATCACTACACAGAGTTACACACCTTTCTCTCCCTCTCCCTCTCCTGGTGTCTCTCTATCACGACACAGAGTTACGCACCTTTCTCTCTCTTTCCCTCTCCTGGTGTCTCTCTATCACTACACAGAGTTACACACCTTACTCTCTCTCTCCCTCTCCTGGTGTCTCTCTATCACTACACAGAGTTACACACCTTTCTCTCTCTCTCCCTCTCCTGGTGTCTCTCTATCACTGCACAGAGTTACACACATTTCTCTCTCTCTCCCTCTCCTGTTGCCACTCCATCACTGCACAGAGCTACACACGTTTATTTACCTCTCCCTCTCCTGTTGTCTCTCTATCACTACACAGAGTTACACACCGTTCTCTCTCTGTCCCTCTCATGGTGTCTCTCTCTCACTACACAGTGTTACACACCTTTCTCTCTCTCTCCCTCTCCTGGTGTCTCTCTATCACTACGCAGATTTACACACCGTTCTCTATCACTCTCCGTCTCTTGGTGTCTCTCTATCACTCCACAGTGTTACACACCTTTCAATCTCTCTCCCTCTCTCCTGGTGTCTCTCTATCACTGCATCGAGTTACACACCTTTCTCTCTCTCTCCCTCTCCTGGTGTCTCTCTTTCAGTGCACAGAGTTACTCACCTTTCTCTCTCTCTCCCTCTCCTGGTGTCTCTCTTTCACTACACAGAGTTACACACCTTTCTCTCTCTCCCTTTCCTGGTGTCTCTCTATCACTCCACAGAGTTACACACCTTTCTCTCTCTCTCCCTCTCCTGGTGTCTCTCTATCACTACACAGAGTTACACACCTTTCTCTATCTCTCCCTCTCCTGGTGTCTCTCTATCACTACACAGAGTTACACACCTTCCTCTCTCTCTTCCTCTCCTGGTGTCTCTCTATCACGACACAGAGTCACACATCTTTCTCTCTCTCGCCCTCTCCTGGTGTCTCTCTATCACTACACAGAGTTACACACCTTTCTCTCTCCCTCTCCTGGTGTCTCTCTATCACTAGACTGAGTTACACACCTTTCTCTCTCTCCCTCTACCGGTGTCTCTCTATCATTACACAGAGTTACACACCTTTCTCTCTCTCTTCCTCTCCTGGTGTCTCTCTATCACTGCACAGAGTTACACACCTTTCTCTCTCTCTCCCTCTCCCGGTGTCTCCCTATCACTACACAGTGTTACACACCTTTCTCTCTCTCGCCCTCTCCTGGTGTCTCTCTATCACTACACAGAGTTACACACCTTTCTCTCTCTCCCTCTCCTGGAGTCTCTCTATCACTACATAGAGTTACACACCTTTCTCTCTCTCTCCCTCTCCTGGCGTCTCTCTATCACTGCACAGAGTTACAGACCTTTCTCTCTCTCTCTCTCTCTGCTGGTGTCTCTCTATTACTACACAGAGTTACACACCTTTCCCTCGCTCTCCCTCAGCCTGTGCCTCTCTATCACTACACAGAGTAACACACCTTTCTCTCTCTCTCCCTCTCCTGGTGTCTCTCTATCACTGCACAGAGTTACACACCTTTCTCTATCTCTCCCTCTCCTGGTGTCTCTCTATCACTACACAGAGTTACACACCTTTCTTTCTCTCTTCCTCTCCTGGTGTCTCTCGATCACGACACAGAGTTACACATCTTTCTCTCTCTCGCCCTCTCCTGGTGTCTCTCTATCACTGCACAGAGTTACACATCTTTCTCTCTCTCGCCCTCTCCTGGTGTCTCTCTATCACTGCACAGAGTTACACACATTTCTCTCTCCCTCTCCTGGTGTCTCTCTATCACTACACTGAGTTACACACCTTTCCCTCACTCCCTCTACCGGTGTCTCTCTATTACTACACAGAGTTACACACCTTTCTCTCTCTCTCCCTCTCCTGGTGTCTCTCTATCACTACACAGAGTTACACAACTTTCTCTCTCTTCCCTCTCCTGGTGTCTCTCTATCACTACACAGAGTGACACACATTTCTCTCTCTCTCCCTCTCCTGTTGCCTCTCCATCACTGCACAGAGCTACACACGTTTATTTCCCTCTCCCTCTCCTGTTGTCTCTCTATCACTACACAGAGTTACACACCGTTCTCTCTCTCTCCCTCTCCTGGTGTCTCTCTATCACTACACAGAGTTACACACCTTTCTCTCTCTCTCCCTCTCCTGGTGTCTCTCTATCACAACACAGAGTTACACACCTTTCTCTCTCTCTCCCTCTCCTGGTGTCTCTCTATCACTACACAGAGTTACCCACCTTTCTCTCTTTCTCCCTCTCCCGGTGTCTCTCTATCACTACACAGAGTTACACACCTTTCTCTCGCTCTCTCTCTGCTGCTTTTTCTCTATCACGACACAGAGTTACACACCTTTCTCTCTCACCCTCTCCTGGTGTCTCTCTAACGCTGCACAGAGTGACACACCTTTCTCTCTCTCTCCCTCTCCTGGTGTCTCTCTATCACTACACAGAGTTGCACAACTTTCTCTCTCTCTCCCTCTCCTGGTGTCTCTCTATCACTACACAGATTCACACACCTTTTTCTCTCTCTCCCTCTCCTGGTGTCTCTCTATCACTGCACAGAGTTACACACCTTTCTCTCTCTCTCCCTCTTCTGGAGTCTCTCTATCACCACACAGAGTTACACACCTTTCTCTCTCTCGCTCTCTCCTGGTGTCTCTCTATCACTACACAGAGTTACACACCTTTCTCTCTCTCCCCATCTCCTGGTATCTCTCTTTCACTACACAGAGATACACACCTTTCTCTCTCTCTCCCTCTCCCGGTGTCTCTCTATCACTACACAGAGTTACACACCTTTCTCTCTCTCTCCCTCTCCTGGTGTCTCTCTATCATTACACAGAGTTACACACCTTTCTCTCTCTCTCCCTCTCCAGGTGTCTCTCTATCACTACACAGAGTTACACACCTTTCTCTCTCCCTCGCCCGCTGTCTCTCTATCACTACACAGAGTTACACACCTTTCTCTCTCTCTTCCTCTCCTGGTGTCTCTCTATCACTACACAGAGTTACTCACCTTTCTCTCTCTCGCCCTCTCCTGGTGTCTCTATCACGACACAGAGTTACACTCCTTTCTCTCTCTCTTCCTCTCCTGGTGTCTCTCTATCACTACACAGAGTTACTCACCTTTCTCTCTCTCGCCCTCTCCTGGTGTCTCTATCACGACACAGAGTTACACACCTTTCTCTAGCTCTCTCTCTGCTGGTGTTTCTCTATGACTACACAGAGTTACACACCTTTCTCTCTCACCCTCTCCTGGTGTCTCTCTAACGCTGCACAGAGTTACACACCTTTCTCTCTCTCTCCCTCTCCTGGTGTCTCTCTATCACTACACAGAGTTGCACAACTTTCTCTCTCTCTCCCTCTCCTGGTGTCTCTCTATCACTACACAGATTCACACACATTTTTCTCTCTCTCCCTCTCCTGGTGTCTCTCTATCACTGCACAGAGTTACACACCTTTCTCTCTCTCTCCCTCTCCTGGAGTCTCTCTATCACCACACAGAGTTACACACCTTTCTCTCTCTCGCTCTCTCCTGGTGTCTCTCTATCACTACACAGAGTTACACACCTTTCTCTCTCTCCCCATCTCCTGGTATCTCTCTTTCACTGCACAGAGAGACACACCTTTCTCTCTCTCTCCCTCTCCCGGTGTCTCTCTATCACTACACAGATTTACACAGCTTTCTCTCTCTCTCCCTCTCCTGGTGTCTCTCTATCACTACACAGAGTAACTCAACTTTATCTCTCTCTCTCTCTCCTGGTGTCTCTCTAACACTACACAGAGTTACACACCTTTCTCTCTCTCTCCCTGTCCTGGTGTCTCTCTATCATTACACAGAGTTACACACCTTTCTCTCTCTCTCCCTCTCCAGGTGTCTCTCTATCACTACACAGAGTTACACACCTTTCTCTCTCTCTCCCTCGCCCGGTGTCTCTATCACTACACAGAGTTACACACCTTTCTCTCTCTCCCTCTCCTGGTGTCTCTCTATCACTACACAGAGTTACACACCTTTCTCACTCTCTCCCTCTTCCGGTGTCTCTCTATCACTACACAGAGTTACACACCTTTCTCTCTCTCTCCCTCTCCTGGTGTCTCTCTATCACAATACAGAGTTACACACCTTTCTCTCTCTCTCCCTCTCCTGGTGTCTCTCTATCACTACACAGAATTGCACACCTTTTTCTCTCACTCCCTCTCCTGGTGTCTCTCAGCACTACACAGAGTTACACACCTTTCTCTCGCTCTCCCTCTCCTGGTGTCTCTCTATCACTACACAGAGTTACGCACCTTTCTCTCTCATCCCTCTCCTGGTGTCTCTCTATCACTACACAGAGTTACACACCTTACTCTCTCTCTCCCTCTCCTGGTGTCTCTCTATTACTACACAGTGTTACACACCTTTCCTTCTCTCTCCTTCTCCTTGTGTCTCTCTATCACTACACAGAGATACACACCTTTCTCTCTCTCTCCCTCTCCTGGTGCCTCTCTATCACTACACAGAGTTACACACATTTCTCTCTCTCTCCCTCTCCTGTTGCCTCTCCATCACTGCACAGAGCTACACACGTTTATTTCCCTCTCCCTCTCCTGTTGTCTCTCTATCACTACACAGAGTTACACACCGTTCTCTCTCTCTCCCTCTCCTGGTGTCTCTCTATCACTACACAGTGTTACACACATTTCTCTCTCTCTCCCTCTCCTGGTGTCTCTCTATCACTACACTGTGTTACACACCTTTCTCTCTCTCCCTCTACTGGTGTCTCTCTATCACTACACAGAGTTACACACCTTTCTCTCTCTCTCCCTCTACTGGTGTCTCTCTATCACTACACAGAGTTACACACCTTTCTCTCTCTCTCCCTCTCCTGGTGCATCTCTGTCACAACACAGAGTTACACACCTTTCTCTCTCTGTCCCTCTCCTGGTGTCTCTCTATCACTACACAGAGTTCCCCACCATTCTCTCTCTCTCCCTCTCCCGGTGTCTCTCTATCACGACACAGAGTTACACACCTTTCT
This sequence comes from Somniosus microcephalus, assembly GCF_052327205.1. Lineage (NCBI taxonomy): Eukaryota > Metazoa > Chordata > Chondrichthyes > Squaliformes > Somniosidae > Somniosus > Somniosus microcephalus. The sequence continues at coordinate 10,402,800 of NW_028225183.1, read as the reverse complement.
CTCGCTCTCCCTCTCCAGGTGTCTCTCTATCACTACACAGAGTTACACACCTTTCTCTCTCTCTCCCTCGCCCGGTGTCTCTCTATCACTGCACAGAGTTACACACATTTCTCTCTCTCTCCCTCTCCTGGTGTCTCTCTATCACTACACAGCGTTACACACCTTTCTCTCTCTCTTCCTCTCCTGGTGTCTCTCTATCACTACACAGAGTTACTCACCTTTCTCTCTCTCGCCCTCTCCTGGCGTCTCTATCACTACACAGAGTTACACACCTTTCTCTCTCTCCCTCTCCTGGTGTCTCTCTATCACTACACAGAGTTACACACCTTTCTCCCTCTCTCCCTCTCCCGGTGTCTCTCTATCACTACACAGAGTTACACACCTTTCTCTCTCTCTCCCTCTCCTGGTGTCTCTCTATCACAACACAGTGTTACACACCTTTCTCTCCCTCTCCCTCTCCTGGTGTCTCTCTATCACTACACAGAATTACACACCTTTTGCTCTCTCTCCCTCTCCTGGTGTCTCTCTATCACTACACAGAGTTACACACCTTTCTCTCGCTCTCCCTCTCCTGGTGTCTCTCTATCACTACACAGAGTTACGCACCTTTCTCTCTCATCCCTCTCCTGGTGTCTCTCTATCACTACACAGATTTACACACCTTACTCTCTCTCTCCCTCTCCTGGTGTCTCTCTATCACTACACAGAGTTACATACCTTTCCCTCTCTCTCCTTCTCCTTGTGTCTCTCTATCACTGCACAGAGTTACACACCTTTCTCTCTCTCTCGCTCCCCTGGAGCCTCTCTATCACTACACAGAGTTACACACATTTCTCTCTCTCTCCCTCTCCTGTTGCCTCTCCATCACTGCACAGAGCTACACACGTATATTTCCCTCTCCCTCTTCTGTTGTCTCTCTATCACTACACAGAGTTACACACCGTTCTCTCTCTCTCCCTCTCCTGGTGTCTCTCTATCACTACACTGTGTTACACACCTTTCTCTCTCTCTCCCTCTCCTGGTGTCTCTCTATCACTACACTGAGTTACACACCTTTCTCTCTCTCCCTCCACCGGTGTCTCTCCATCACTACACAGAGTTACACACCTTTCTCTCTCTCTCCCTGTACTGGTGTCTCTCTATCACTACACAGAGTTACACACCTTTCTCTCTCTCTCCCTCTCCTGGTGTCTCTCTATCACAACACAGAGTTACACACCTTTCTCTCTCTCTCCCTCTCCTGGTGTCTCTCTATCACTACACAGAGTTACCCACCTTTCTCTCTCTCTCCCTCTCCCGGTGTCTCTCCATCACTACACAGAGTTACACACCTTTCTCTCCCTCTCTCTCTGCTGGTGTTTCTCTATCACTACACAGAGTTACACACCTTTCTCTCTCACCCTCTCCTGCTGTCTCTCTAACGCTGCACAGAGTTACGCACCTTTCTGTCTCTCTCCCTCTCCTGGTGTCTCTCTATCACTACACAGAGTTACACAACTTTCTCTCTCTCTCCCTCTCCTGGTGTCTCTCTATCACTGCACAGATTTACACAACTTTTTCTCTCTCTCCCTCTCCTGGTGTCTCTCTATCACTGCACAGAGTTCCACACCTTTCTCTCTCTCTCCCTCTCCTGGAGTCTCTCTATCACTACACAGAGTTACAGACCTTTCTCTCTCTCTCTCTCTCTCCTGGTGTCTCTCTATCACTACACAGAGTTACACACCTTTCTCTCTCTCCCCATCTCCTGGTATCTCTCTATCACTACACAGAGATACACACCTTTCTCTCTCTCTCCCTCTCCCGGTGTCTCTCTATCACTACACAGAGTTACACAGCTTTCTCTCTCTCTCCCTCTCCTGGTGTCTCTCTATCACTACACAGAGTAACACAACTTTATCTCTCTCTCTCTCTCCTGGTGTCTCTCTAACACTACACAGAGTTACACACCTTTCTCTCTCTCTCCCTCTCCTGGTGTCTCTCTATCACTACACAGAGTTACACACCTTTCTCTCTCTCTCCCTCTCCAGGTGTCTCTCTATCACTACACAGGGTTACACACCTTTCTCTCTCTCTCCCTCGCCCGGTGTCTCTCTATCACTACACAGAGTTACACACCTTTCTCTCTCTCCCCCTCTCCTGGTGTCTCTCTATCACTACACAGAGTTACACACCTTTCTCTCTCTCTTCCTCTCCTGGTGTCTCTCTATCACTACACAGAGTTACACACCTTTCTCTCTCTCTCCCTCTCCTGGTGTCTCTCTATCACTATACAGAGTTACACACCTTTCTCTATCTCTCTCCGTCTCTTGGTGTCTCTCTATCACTCCACTGTGTTACACACCTTTCAATCTCTCTCTCTCTCTCCTGGTGTCTCTCTATCACTGCATAGAGTTACACACCTTTCTCTCTCTCTCCCTCTCCTGGTATCTTTCGATCACGACACAGAGTTGCACAACTTACTCTCTCTCTCCCTCTCCTGGTTTCGTTCTATCACTACACAGTTTTACTCACCTTACTCCCACTCACACTCTCCTGGTGTCTCTCTATCACTGCACAGTGTTACCCACCTCTCTCTCTCTCTCTCTCTCTCTCCTCGTGTCTCTCTATCACAAAACAGAGTTACACACCTTTCTCTCCCTCTCCTGGTGTCTCTCTCACACTGCGTAGAGTTACACACCTTTCTCTCTCCCTCCCTCTGTTGCCTTCTCTCTATCACAACACAGCGTTACACACCTTTCTTTCTCTCTCCCTCTGTTGGTTTCATTCTGTCAGGGCTATCTCAGTTGCATGCCTAACGCTACCTCCCTCTGCTGTTGTGTCTCTCTGATGTCCTGGGTCCAACATTTATCTGTTGACCAAAATCAATGAAACCGTCCATCTGGTTATTAACACATTGTGCACAAAATAGCTGCCGCATTTGTTGTAGAGCACTCCTGAGGTCGTGAAGTTATAGTCCTCCATGTCAACACGTGCAATGGCTTGTTATTCCAGATTAATGCTGCTGTTTTGGGTGATGCGATGATTTTGTCATTTAAAAGACATGCGGTTCTGAGTGTGCACATATTACTGTCTTTATTTCACACCATCTTGCTCTGTTTCTCACTGCACCTTTCTCTGTTATGTGGCTCGATGTCAAATTATATTTTATAACACTGCTGTGAAGCGCCCTGGGAGGTTTTACTGCACGAAAAGCACTATACAATTAAATGTTTTTGTTGTTGTCTCTCTCCAGATTTCCGCCTCCCTCTTTAAACATTTTAACATCAAATTAATGCTGCACACTGCAATGTGAGTCGTCTTTATTTTATATGGTAGACAGAAACATTTTAGGGTACCTTGCAATCAAGATTAAAGCTGAGATAGATTGAAAGAAACAGCGAGAGAGCAGATGAGTGAAAGAAAGAGAAAGAGAGAAAGAGATCCGATCAAAGGTCGGTTGTCAGTAGAGTCTTAAAGATGGAAGGAGTTTACTGGGTCCAACACCCAGGGAGAGGCACAAGCTCTCCAGTGTGTATCACTGCCCAGCTCCCAGCTGCAGTGTACGTACCTTTAAGGGGAGAACTACTTCTTACACCTCCTGTATACTGCAGTACCAGCAGTGACCACACCTGTATATAAACCCTGGGTAGGGATTTGTACTGTTAGTTTTAGAGTAACCCTCATCCAGTAAACACCTGTTGATTGTTCCTCTGCAGTCTCTGCCGATTTATTGAAGGACACCATGCATCAAGATTCACAGATTTAACGTTGGCGATGAGTGGATTCAAACCTACCTGCAACTCTGCTTCACTCCCAGGGATTCGCTCCTAGAGAGCAGTGAAAGGGGAAGGCCGAGTCCAGAAGTGCGGGCGTCGACCATCCAGAGAGGACTTGAGCATCGCAGAGGAGGTTGTGGAGAGCTGGGCTTGGTTCTCCATTCACGATGATCCAGTGCAGCGGGCTGCCAGCAGGTACGGCGCAGTCCATTCCCAGACGGCGGCGGCTGGAGACGACCGACGGCACAGAAAAAGGCCAAGCAGCATCGATGGGGTAAGAGAGAGGGTAAAGCGCACAGGGCACAGCCTGGGTTGAAGACCGAGCGGCGTCAACTAGAGAGGGTAAAGGACACAGAGTGCAGCCGTGGTAGATGAGCGAGCGGCGATGACGGAAAAAAACATAGAGAGAAAGGGTAAAGCACACAGGTTGCAGCCGGGGTTCAGGACCGAGTGGCGTCAACGAGAGAGGCGCACAGGAAAACGCGCAGAGCGCGGCCAGTGTTCAAGGGCTGAGCAGCATCCGCGGGGGAAGAAAGGAAACCGCGGGAGATGCCATTTGGGCTGCAGAAGAGAAGAAGGGAGAGCACGGGAGACGCCATTTTGAGCCACTGTGGAGAAGTAGGGAGAGCGCGGGAAGAAAGGAAAGCGTGGGAGACGCCATTTTGAGCCAGCGGAGAAGAAGGGAGAGTGTGGGAGATGCCATTTTTAGCCAGTCTAACCACACCCAGGGCTGCCGAAGAGTGGCAGTGTCACAGCGTTCGACAATGAAGTCGAAGATTGGGCGACATATGTAGAACGCATAGAAGTGTACTGCAAGGCGAATGAAGTGCCAGATGCCAGGAAAGCACTGGTATTGTTGAATTCCATGGGTGCAAAAACGTATGGCTTCCTGCGAAACCTAGTAATCATAGATAAGCCAGTGGAAAATGATTTTGAAAGCATAGTGGCAATCCTACAGGACCACTTCAACCCCATACCGCTGCTGATAGCAGAAAGGTTTAAGTTTCACAAAAGGAACCAGCATAAAGACGAAAGTAATGCTGAGTTTTTAACGGAACTGCGCAAGCTATCGAAATATTGCCAGTTTGGAACGGGACTAGCAGGTACTTTAAGGGACAAGTTTGTGTTTGGGCTTCAAAGTGAAGGAACCCAGAAACGGCTTTTATCAGAAAAGGATCTTAAGCTGGACAAGGCTTTCAGCATGGCAGTATCACATGAAGCAGCCACATGGGGCGCTGCAGAGATACAACGGAGACCGCAAGAATATGGCACAAATGAAATGTCATATGGAGCAGTGAAGTGTTATTGCTGCGGCAGAACAACACATGACCATAAGGATTGTTGGTTCAAGGACCAAGTGTGCAGACAGTGTGGAAAAGTAGGACACATAGCAAGAGTCTGCAGGTCGGGAAAGAAAACCAGCAGCAAGAAATCTCCACAGCAGAAGTACAAGAAGGTACATAAGGTGATGGAGAGTAGTTCAGACGAACAGAAAAGTGATACAGACTCCGGAAGCAAGGAGCTGGGTTGTCTGAAACTACATACTATAATCAAAATGGAGGATCACCAAACTATCTGGGTCATCTCAAGATAGACGGAGTCCAAGTGAAAATGGAATTGGACACAGGATCAGCCCTAACATTCATAAACCGAAGGGACTACAAGTGGCTATTCTCACATATACCCGTGAGAGATACAGAGATTGTCTTGAAGACGTACACGGGGCAAAAAGTCTACCCCAAAGGAAAAATAAGGGTGAACGTGATATACAACGGCAAGGAAACAGCAAAAATGGACCTATATGTATTGCCAGATGGAGGACCACCACTACCAAGACTTGAAAGGATCGGGAAGATACAGTTAGGTTGGCATGCCATACAAGCACTGACGGTAGATGCCAAAAAGGATGACGACGTCACACGTGGATGACTGTCAAAAATGCTAACTGATGCACAAGAAGTGTTCCAGGAAGTACTCGGAACACTAAAATGCATAACAGCGACGATCAAAATAGAGGAAAATGCTAGCCCAAAGATTTTTAAGGCCAGACCGGTGCCTTATGCGATCTGCGCTACCATCGAAGCAGAGCTGGAAGGTTTGGAACGTTCTGGAGTACTGTCCAAAGTGGACTGGAGCGAGTGGGCTACACCCATCGTTCCTGTAATGAAGAGGTCATTGAGTAATACGCCTGGGGAAACAAAGAAGGTTCGCATCTGTGGGGAATTTAAGGTGACAGTGAACCTAGTCCTTCACATTGTACAATATCCGCTTCCGCGGATTGAAGATATTTTTGCCTCGCTATCTGGAGGAAAATGCTTCACTAAGATTGATCTGGCCCAGGCGTACATGCAAATAGAGGTAGCAGAAGCCTCGAAACAGTACCTCACGATCAACACTTACAAAGGCATCTACCAATACAACCGGCTGGTGTTCGGGGTAGCATCAGCTCCGGCTATTTGGCAAAGGGCAATGGATCAAGTCCTGCAAGGGATTCCATGGACCCAGTGTCATTTGGACGACATCCTGGTCACGGGCGAAAATGAAAGTGATCAGCTCGCCAACCTGGAGCAGGTGCTCACTAGATTGAAGGAACATGGGCTCCGAGCTAATCACCACAAATGCGAGTTGTTCCAGAAGCAGATCTCGTATTGTGGCCACGTTATTGATGAAGATGGTTTACATTAGTCCCCTGAAAAGATTGAGGCAGTAGTCAAGGTTCCAGCACCGGAAAATGTGTCACAACTGAAGTCGTTCCTCGGGCTGGTGAACTACTACCATAAGTTCTTGCCGAATTTGTCTACAGTACTACACCCACTGAACACCCTACTGCAAACGGGGGTACCATGGAAGTGGAATGACGAATGTAAACGAGCTTTCCAGAAGTGCAAAGAATTGATCACATCAAAAGAGGTGTTGGCTCATTTCAACCCAGCACTACAAATTCGGTTGGCGTGTGATGCATCACCCTATGGTATTGGAGCGCTGGTGTCGCACAAACTCCCGGTCGGCTCGGAGAGGCCAGTAGCCTTTGCGCCTCGGTCACTAAACTCAGCCGAGCGTAACTTCACCCAGATTGACAGGGAGGCCCTCAGCCTAGTGTGGGGAGTGAAAAAGTTCAACCACTATCTGCACGGGCAGAAGTTCACCTTGCTTACTGACCACCAACCACTTGTCTCCATCTTTAATCCAAAGAAGGGCGTTCCGGTGATGACTGCGCAACGGCTACAAAGATGGTCCATTTTTCTAGGGGTGAACCAATATGAAATAGAGCATAAGGGCACCAAAGAGCATGGAAACGCTGATGGGCTATCACGCCTGCCATTGCCTACTGCGGAGCAAGCACCAGCAGTGGACCCTGTCGGAATATTTTATTCGACTATAATTGAACGCTTGCCAGTAACTAACGTGGATATATAGAAGGAGACCCGAAATGACCCGACACTGTCTCGGCTATATGATTTGACGGTGAAGGGATGGCCAACACATGGTGACTCACTGTTGCCAGCATTCTCTTCCAGAAGAGAACAGCTGTCAGTATGCCAGGGGACCTTGATGTGTGGATCCCGAGTGGTAATTCCACACAAGTTAAGGGAGAGAGTGCTCAATGAGCTTCACGAAGGCCATCTGGGAGGGGTGAAAATGAAATGCCTAGCTAGGGCTTATGTGTGTTGGCCGGGGATCGATCAGCAAATCGAGGACCTGACAAAGAGCTGCTCAGGATGCCAGAAGTTCCAAAATACACCACCACATGCCCCTCTACACCCATGGGAGTGGCCCTCCTCTCCATTGCAACGGGTGCGTATTGATTTTGCTCGTCCAGTCATGGACTCAATATTCTTAATAGCCGTGGATGCGCACTCGAAATGGCCTGAGGTGATCAAAATGTCCTCCACCACCACGAAGAAAACGATTGCAGTCCTACGGACCATATTTGCCAGGAACGGCTTGCCAGAGCGGATTTGCTCTGATAACGGACCACAGTTTGTGTACGAAGAGTTTCGGAAATTTATGAGAAGGAATGGGGTAAGGCATTACACATCCGCCCCGTATCATCCAGCCACAAATGGATTGGCTGAGAGGTTCGCTCAAACCTTTAAAAAGGCAGTAAGTGCTATGTGCGATGACGACATTCCACTGCAGCATAAGGTGGACAATTTCCTGTTAGCCTACAGAAATGCGACACATGCAGTTACCAACGTGACCCCGGCCATGATGTTCTTTAACGGAAGGTTGAGATCTCATCTGGATTTGCTCAGACCAAATGTACGAAGAAATGTTGAGAATAAGCAATTCCAGCAAATCAATGAGAAGCCGACAAGGAGCTTCAATACAGGGCACCAGTCTTGGCCCGCAACTACCGAACAGAGAAATGGCAACCAGAAACGATAAGCACACGGCAGGCGTCACTAATTTACAAAGTGGATTTACAAAAGGAGAACATTGTGAGACGCCATGTCGACCAGATCCTAGCGTCACAGGAACGAGTCAACCCCATGTCTCGCATACCTGGTGATGAACCCAACATACATGTAGCATCTACCCCAGAAACAGTTGCATCGGAAGCTGATGAACCAACCGACGACAGGGGGGCAGAATCATCTCCGCACCAAGAGCAAGACACTCAGGAAAGGTGCTATCCAGAAAGGATCAGGAAGCCGCCCCAAATACTGAATTTATAAATGGACTATTTTCAGTTAATGTTGCATGTTAAAAGTGTTAACTGTTAAATGAATGTTATGGTACTGTTAATCTAAAAGGGGAGGAATTGTAGTGTATGTACCTTTAAGGGGAGAACTACTTTTTACAGCTCCTGTATACTGTAGTACCGGCAGTAGACCACAACTGTATATAAACCCTGAGTAGGGATCTGTACTTTTAGTTTTAGAGTCACCCTCATCCAGTAAACACCTGTTGATTGTTCCTCTGCAGTCTCTGTCTAGAAATTGACGGACACCATACAGCAAGATTCAAGGATTTAACAGTTTTCCTATAGGTCTCCATTTTGAATGGGCAATTCGTCGTGTTGCTTTTTGTGTAATGTCCCGGAAACAATTAGAATCGATAGATTCCTCAATGGAGCTGAGTTTATTCTTAATATACTATTCTTTCTTGGCTCTGAGTGTGCTTTTAAATTGTTTTAATGCCTGACAATAAGCACGGCGTAGTTCCTCGTTTTCTGGTTGTCTGTGTTTTTGGTTTGATATTTTTCTGTGTTATTTCCTCATGTTATGACAGTCTGAATCAAACCATTTTTGGTCGTTTTGTGTTTTGTGTTTACTCTTGCGAGATGTCAAGTTCGACATTGTTGCCAAATTATCAAAAATATTATTTAGGTTATTCACTGCCAGGTTTACGCCTTCTTTATTGTGAGTGTATGTGTTTTCCAGAAAGCTGTCCGAGAGGGATTGAGTTGTTTGGCTGCTAATTGCTTTCCGCTATTTTTCCTTACTGTTTGGGGCCATCTGTACGATTTTTTAATATTGTACAGCTTAGTGGGCTGTGTTTCTGTGTCGGTTGTTTCTGTTCTTTTAAGATACGCTGTAATTTGGCTGTGATCTGACAGTGGTGTTAGTGGTTTGACTGTGAATGCTCTGAAAGAGGATGGGTCCGGATCTGTATTCATATAGTCTACGGTGCTAATGCCAAGAGGTGAGGAATAGGCCGATCTTCCTAGGGAGTCTCCTATGAACCTACCATTGACAATATGCTGACCCAGGCTTCGACGGAGCTGCAGTAGCTGCTTTCCGTTTGCATTTATCTGTTTGCCGAAGTTATTCCTGTGTGAATGTAAACTGGTTATGTCCAAATATGTAATTATTCCCCTGAGTACTGATAAAATCTGGGTCTTCACCAGTTCTTGAGTTGAGGTCACCACAGATCAACACGTCCCCATGGGCCTGGTAATCTCCCTCTCAATTTTGGAGAAGGTGTCCTCTTTGAAGTACGGGGATTCTATAGGGGGGATGTAGATTGCGCAAATAAAAACATTTTGCATTCCAGAAATTATGTCTTTCTTAATATTGAGCCATAAGTGGTTTTCGCCCTTTTTTATCAATTCAATGCAATTCCTAAGCTCTTCTTTAAACCAAATCAGTATGCCTCCGGAGTCTCTGCCCTGGGTTACTGCTGGCAGTTTATTGGATGTGACCACTAGCTCTGTGTACCCAGAGGGACAACCAGTGGGCCATTCTCCTCTACACCAGGTCTCTTGCAGAATGATAATGTCCAGATTTTTGATGTCATCTCGGAACTCTGGGGACCTGCTCTTTAGTCAAAGCACGGAAGAGCGTAGACCTTGGATATTCCAGGTTGAGATGCACAAGGATTTCATGTGTAGATTGGTCTTTTACTATGATAGGTATGTGTGTCTTTGTCGTATTAAATGGGGGAAAGAAGTACATTTCAAGTGTCTATTAATACTGACAGTATATAGCTGCAACTCTTTCTAACAGTCATATCCCTTTATTTTCAGTTGTGAAAAAGTGAAAAGGGCTAGTCATTTTGCTTCCTAATCCATAAGGCAGGAGCAGATGATGTCTCTCTCCCTCCCTCTCCACTGTCTGCCTGTCTCCACATTCTGCCTCACTCCACAGTCTGCATCTCCCCACTGTCTGTCTCTCTCCCTCTCTTCATGGTCTGTCTATCTCCTTCTCCCTCCACAGTCTTTCTCTCTCCCTCTGTCTCAACTGCCTGCCTCTATCCCTCTGTCTCCAGTCTGTCTCTCTCCCTCTGTCTCCACAGTCTGTCTCTCTCCCTTTCTTTTCACAGTCTGTCTCTCTCCCACTGTCTCCAAAATCTGTCTCTCTCCCTCTCTCTCCACTGTCTGTCTCTCTCCCTCTCTCTCCAGAAATTGTCTCTCTCCCACTCTCCCCACAGAATGTCACTCTCGCTCTGTCTCCACAGTCTGTCTCTCTCACTCTGTCACCACAGTGTGCCTCTCTATCTCTCTCTCCAAAGTCTGTCTCTCTCCCTCCTTCACCACATTCTGTCTCTCTCGCTCTGTCTCCAGTCTGTCTCTCTTCTTCTGTCTCCAGTCTGTCTCTCTCCCATTGTATCCACACTCTGCCTCTCTCCCTCTCGTTCCACAGTCTGTCTCTCTCCCTCACTCTCCTTAGACATTCTCTCTCCCTCTGTCTCCATAGTCTGTCTCTCTCCCTCTCTCTCGACAGTCTGTCTCATAAGAACATAAGAATTAGGAGCAGGAGTAGGCCAATCGGCACCTCGAGCCCGCTCTTCCTTTCAATAAGATCATGGCTGATCTGATCCTAACCGCCAATCTATAATCACAGAACCATCTCCTGAATCTAACAAAATTAGACACACGAAATAGGAGCAGGATCAGGCTACCCGGCCACTGGGCCCGCTCTGCTACCCACAGGGCCATGTCCGATCTGAACCTAGACTCATGTCCAAATTCCTGCCCGCTCCCCTTAACCCTTAATTCCCTTTACTTCTAGGAAACTGTCTATTTCTGTATTAAATTTATGTAATGATGTAGCTTCTACAGCTTTTTGGGGCAGCATATTCCATGGACCTGCCACCCTCTGAGTGAAGTAGTTCCTCCTCATCTCAGTTTTGAAAGAGCAGCCCCTTATCCTAAAATTATGCCCCCTAATTCTAGTTTCACCCATCATCGGGAACATCCTCCCCACATCCACCCGATCCAACCCCTTCACAATCTTATATATTTCAATAAGATCGCCTTTCCTTGTTCTGAACTCCAATGAGTCGAGTCCCAATCAACTCAACCTCTCCTTATATGTCCATCCACTCATCCCCGGGATTAACCAAGTGAACCTTCTTTGTACTGACTCGAGAGCAAGTATGTATTTTAATAAGTATGGACACCAAAACTGTATGCAGTATTCCAGGTGCGGTCTCACCAATAACTTGTACAACTGAAGCAATACCTCCATATTTTAATATTATATCCCCCTAGCAATGAAAGCCAACATTCCATTGGCCTTCTTAATCACTTGCTGCACCTACATACTAACCTTTTGAGTTTCGTGCACCAGGACCCCAGATCCCTTTGTACTTCAGTACTTTCAAGTTTCTTGCCATTAAGATAATAATTTTCTCTACGATTTTTCCTGCCAAAGTGCATAACCTCACACTTTCCAGTATTGTATTACATAAGAACATAAGAAATAGGAACAGGAGTGGGCCAATCGGCCCTTCGAGCCTGCTCCACCATTCAATAAGATCATGGCTGATCTGATCCTAACCGCCAATCTACTATCACAGAACCATCTCCTGAATCTAACAGAATTAGACACACGAAATAGGAGCAGGATCAGGCTACACCACCCCTGGGCCCGCTCCGCTACCCACAGGGCCATGTCCGATCCGAACCTAGACTCATGTCCAAATTCCTGCACGCTCCCCGTAACCCTTAATTCCCTTTACTTCTGGGAGACTCTCCATTTCTTTTTTAAATTAATGTAATGGTGTAGCTTCTACACCTTTTTGGGGCAGCATATTCCATGGACCTAACACCCTCTGAGTGAAGTAGTTCCTCCTCATCTCTGTTTTGAAAGAGCAGCCCATTATTCTAAGACTATGCCCCTAGTTCTAGTTTCACCCATCATCGGTACATCCTCCCCGCATCCACCCGATCCAACCCCTTCACAATCTTATTTATTTCAATAAGATCGCCTCTCATTCTTCTGAACTCCAATGAGTAGAGTCCCAATCAACTCAACCTCTCCTCATATGTCCATCCCCTCATCCCCGGGATTAACCGAGTGAACATTCTTTGTACGGACTCGAGAGCAAGTATGTATTTTCTTAAGTATGGACACCAAAACTGTATGCAGTATTCCAGGTGCGGTCTCACAAATACCTTGTACAACTGACGCAATACCTCCATATTTTTATATTCTGTCCCCCTAGCAATGAAAGCCAACATTCCATAGGCCTTCTTAATCACTTGCTGCACCTGCATACTAATCTTTTGAGTTTCGTGCACCAGGACCCCCAGATCCCTTTGTACTTCAGTACTTTCAAGTTTCTTGCCATGAAGATAATAGCTTGCTCTACGATTTTTCCTGCCAAAGTGCATAACCTCACACTTTCCAGTATTGTATTCCATCTGCCAAATCTCTGCCCACTTACTTAGCCAGTTATGTCCTACTCACTCACTTCTTTCCCTCCCATCTTAGTATCATCTGCAATCTTTGATATGTTACACTCGGTCCCCTCCTCCAAATCGTTAATATAGATTGTAAAGAGTTGGGGACCGAGCACCGACCCCTGCGGAACACCACCAGTTACTGATTGCCATTCTGAGAATGAATCATTTATCCCAACTCTCTGCCTTCTGTTAGATAGCCAATCCTCTATCCATGACAGAATATTACCACCAATCCCGTGATTTTTTATCTTAAGCATTAATCTTTTGTGTGGCACCTTATCCAAAGCCTGTTGGAAGTCTAAATACACTACATCCACTGGTTCCCCTTTATCCACCCTATATGTTACTTCCTCAAAGAACTCCAGCAAATTTGTCAAACCTGACTTCCCCTTCATAAAACCATACTGGGCTTGTCCTATTAAATGAAAATTATCCAAATGTCCTGTTACTGTCTCCTTAATAATGGACTCCAAAATTTTACCTACCACAGATGTTAGGCTAACTGGTTTATAGTTTCCAGCCTTCTGTCTGCTGCCCTTTTTAAGTCATGGTGTTACATTAGCAGTTTTCCAGCCTGCCGGGACCTTTGCTGAGTCCAGGGAGTTTTGGAAAATTATTACCAATGCATCCACAATCCCTACCGCCACGTCCCTCAAGACCCTAGGATGTAAGCCATGACGTCCAGGTGATTTATCCGCCTTGAGTCCCATTACTTTACCGAGTACCACTTCCACAGTGATTTTGATCGTGTTTAGCTCCTCCCCCCCTATAGCCCCCTGCTTGTCCAGTGTTGGGATATTCTTAGTGTCTTCTATTGTAAAGACTGCTACAAAATATTCATTCAGTGTTATTGCCATCTCCATATTTCCCACCATTAATTTCCCGGTCTCATCCTCTAAGGGACCAACATTTACTTTAGCCACCCTTTTTCTTTTTATATAACTATAAAATCTCTTTCTATCTGTTTTTATATTTTTTGCTAATTTACTTTCATAATCTATCTTCCCTTTCTTAATCAATCTTTTTGTAATTTTTTGCTGTCTTTTAAAGTTTTCCCAATCCTCTATCCTCCCACTAGATTTGGTTACCTTATATGCCCTTGTTTTAATCGAATACTGTCCTTAATTTCTTTACTTAGCCACGGATGGCTGTCTTTTCTTTTGCACCCTTTTCTTCTCAGTGGAATATATATTTTTTGGAAGTTGTAATTTAACCCCTTAAATGTACACCACTGATCATGTATCTTCTTACCCTTTAATCTATTTTCCCAATCCACTCTACTCAATTCCGCTCTCATACCTTCATAGTCTCCTTTATTCAAGCTTAGCACGCTTCTTTGAGATCCAACCTTCTCACCCTCTAATTGAATATGGAATTCAACCATGGTATGGTCATTCATTCCAAGGGGATCCTTTACTAGGACGTTTTAATTAATCCTGTCTCGTTACACATGACCAGATCTAAGGTTGCTTGTCCCCTGGTCGGTTCATTTACATACTGCTCAAGAAACCCATCCCTAATACACTCAATGTACTCATCCTCAAGGCAGCCCTGCCCAATTTTATTTGTCCAATTATTATGATAGTTAAAATCCCCCATAATTATAGATGTTCCCTTATTCCAAGCCTCAACTATTTCCTGATTGATACTCCGCCCAACATAGTTGCAACTGTTCGGAGCCCTATAGACTAAGCCCACGAGTGTTTTTTCCCCTTATTATTCCTTCCCTCCACCCAAACTGTTTCATTATTCTGATCTTTTGACCCAATATAATTTCTCTGTATTACAGTGATTCCTTCTTTTATTAACATAGCCACACCACCTCCCCTTACTTCCTGCATGTCCTTCCTGATCGATAAATAACCTGGTATGTTTAATTCCCAGGCATTGTCAACCTGCAGCCATGTTTCTGTAAAGGCCACAAGACCATACCCATATGCAAAAATCGACCTGTGAACAGAGGGACAGAGGCAGAAGGGACAGAAATAAGAATAAGAACAGAAGGAATAGGAGCAGGAGTGGGCCATTCGGCCTCTCGAGCCGGCCCCGCCATTCAATAAGATCATGGCTGATCAGATCTTCTACTCAACGCCACTTTCCTGCCCGCTCCCCATAACCCTTGACTCCACTGCAGCTCAAATATATGTCTATCTCCACCTTGAATATATTCAGTGACTCCGCCTCCACAGCTCTCTGGGGTAGAGGATTCCAAAGATTCACGACATTCTGAGAGAAGAAATTCCTCCTCATCTCCGTTTTAAATGGGCGACCGGATATCCTGGAGCTTTGCCCCCTAGTTGTAGATTCCCCCAGGAGGGGAAACATCCTCCCTGCATCTATCCTGTCAAGCACCCTCAGAATCCTATACAGAGAGAGACAGGGACAAAGAGGGTGACAAAAACAGACATACAGAGCGAGACAGTCAGTTTGACGTCTTGCAGAGTGGTCCGAGGGATAAGGAACTTCAGTTATGTTGAGAGTTTGTGATTGTTTTCCTCAGACGGTTAAGAGGAAATTTAATAAGAGGCTTTCAAAATTACAAGGGGATTTGATTGAGGTACGCTTGCCAGTGGCAGGTATGACGGTAACCAGAGGAGACCAATTGAAGATAACAGAATCAGTATGGGGAGAATTGTATTACGCAGCAAGGGCTCAGGCCTACTGAATATCTTACTGCTTAGAAATGTTATCACGGCCCAACTCTCTCTCACTAAAGTCTTGCACACGTTGCTAACTTTCAAATGTTGCATTCTTCACACTGGCGTTGAGTTGATTGATAGCCGTGCTGTGATAAGCTAAGTTTGTTAGGGGGGTGCAGCCTTCAAGAAAATACATGGAAGTTTGATAATAACCGTGACTGTTCTGACACTGTCAGCTGCAGTTAAATGTGGGCATGTACACGTTTAAATTGTCTCGCTCCAAATGTAATTTCCTGCTGACTTTGAAACAGCAGGCATTTTACAGAAGGCGAGGAAGTGCATTGTGTACCTGTTGAGGCAGCAGCAGTGTTGAAATTGCAAAAGTTGATCAGGAGCAGGCATTGCTTCGCGCGGGTGCATTGATTGGAGGCATTTCAAACAGCCTCAAAACGCACTGTTCCTTAACCGGGAATCGAACCCGGGCCGCGGCGTTGAAAGCGCCGAATCTTACCCACTAGACCACCAGAAAAGCTGCAAGAAGCTGCCTGCCAGCAAGCAGAGCAACGCAGACTTTCCTCCTTGCTGCTTTGAAATTCAGATCACTTTCACGCCAGGCAAACTTTTCGTACAAGATGACATCTTTTAGACGAGAACACAAAGGACACGTTCACTAAGCCACAGCATCAAGTGCGGGAAGGCGTCCATTTGCCATATATTTCCTTCTATGCTTTTCTCAGAGACAGAGGCATAAAGTCAGAGAGAAGCCGTCGGGGAAGTGAAAACTGAACATCATAATATCCACGACATTGTAGAGGAAATGGTTATGCAGCGCTTGAGACAAAGCAGCAAACACACACAAAATACCCGTATGTGCTCTCTTTGTGTGGGTATGTCTCAGATATCCATCTCAGTGTCATGCATTCATGGAGGCTGGCAGCACGGTGGGAGGCCATTCGGCCAATCGTGCCTGTGCTGTCTCTTTGAAAGAGCAGTCGTGCTTTCTCCCGCTGTTATCTCATTTTCTCTCTCCCTCCTCAGTGCCCCACACAACAGGCAAACAGAAGGAGAACACTCTACTAACGAGGAACTGGTGCAGGGAGTTGTTATAAATTTCGTCATGTACATATTTTAAAATTATTTTCGTTCATTTGGTTCTATTCAACTTTTCCCAGGGTCTTTTTAAGGAGCTGCCCAAAGGTTTAAAATTGGGGATGTTAAAAATCCTCCCCGTCGGGGAATTGAACCCCGGTCTACCGCGTGACAGGCGGGGATACTCACCACTATACTAACGAGGAACTGAAAGGTGCCGAATCTGTCAGAGCAAAAATCGACCTGTGAACAGAGGGACAGAGGCAGAAGGGACAGAAATAAGAATAAGAACAGAAGGAATAGGAGCAGGAGTGGGCCATTCTGCCTCTCGAGCCAGCCCCGCCATTCAATAAGATCATGGCTGATCAGATCTTCTACTCAACGCCACTTTCCTGCCCGCTCCCCATAACCCTTGACTCCACTGCAGCTCAAATATATGTCTATCTCCACCTTGAATATATTCAGTGACTCCGCCTCCACAGCTCTCTGGGGTAGAGGATTCCAAAGATTCACGACATTCTGAGAGAAGAAATTCCTCCTCATCTCCGTTTTAAATGGGCGACCGGATATCCTGGAGCTTTGCCCCCTAGTTGTAGATTCCCCCAGGAGGGGAAACATCCTCCCTGCATCTATCCTGTCAAGCACCCTCAGAATCCTATACAGAGAGAGACAGGGACAAAGAGGGAGACAAAGATAGACATACAGAGCGAGACACTCAGTTTGACGTCTTGCAGAGTGGTCCGAGGGATAAGGAACTTCAGTTATGTTGAGAGTTTGTGATTGTTTTCCTCAGACGGTTAAGAGGAAATTTAATAAGAGGCTTTCAAAATTACAAGGGGATTTGATTGAGGTAATAAGGAGAAACGCTTGCCAGTGGCAGGTATGATGGTAACCAAAGGAGACCAATTGAAGATAACAGAATCAGTATGGGGAGAATTGTATTACGCAGCAAGGGCTCAGGCCTACTGAATATCTTACTGCTTAGAAATGTTATCACGGCCCAACTCTCTCTCACTAAAGTCTTGCACACGTTGCTAACTTTCATATGTTGCATTCTTCACACTGGCGTTGAGTTGATTGATAGCCGTGCTGTGATAAGCTAAGTTTGTTAGGGGGGTGCAGCCTGCAAGAAAATACATGGAAGTTGGATAATAACCGTGACTGTTCTGACACTGTCAGCTGCAGTTAAATGTGGGCATGTACACGTTTAAATTGTCCCGTTCCAAATGTAATTTCCTGCTGACTTTGAAACAGCAGGCATTTTACAGAAGGCAAGGAAGTGCATTGTGTACCCGTTGAGGCAGCAGCAGTGTTGAAATTGCAAAGGTTGATCAGGAGCAGGCATTGCTTCGCGCGGGTGCATTGATTGGAGGCATTTCAAACAGCCTCAAAACGCACTGTTCCTTAACCGGGAATCGAACCCGGGCCGCGGCGTTGAAAGCGCCGAATCTTAACCACTAGACCACCAGAAAAGCTGCAAGAAGCTGCCTGCCAGCAAGCAGAGCAACGCAGACTTTCCTCCTTGCTGCTTTGAAATTCAGATCACTTTCACGCCAGGCAAACTTTTCGTACAAGATGACATCTTTTAGACGAGAACACAAAGGACATGTTCACTAAGCCACAGCATCAAGTGCGGGAAGGCGTCCATTTGCCATATATTTCCTTCTATGCTTCTCTCAGAGACAGAGGCATAAAGTCAGAGAGAAGCCGTCGGGGAAGTGAAAACTGAACATCATAATATCCACGATATTGTCGAGGAAATGGTTATGCAGTGCCTGAGACAAAGCAGCAAACACACACAAAATACACGTATGTGCTCTCTTTGTGTGGGTATGTCTCAGATATCCATCTCAGTGTCATGCATTCATGGAGGCTGGCAGCACGGTGGGAGTCCATTCGGCCAATCGTGCCTGTGCTGTCTCTTTGAAAGAGCAGTCGTGCTTTCTCCCGCTGTTATCTCATTTTCTCTCTCCCTCCTCAGTACCCCACACAACAGGCAAACAGAAGGAGAACACTCTACTAACGAGGAACTGGTGCAGGGAGTTGTTATAAATTTCGTCATGTACATATTTTAAAATTATTTTCGTTCATTTTGTTCTATTCAACTTTTCACAGGGTCTTTTTAAGGAGCTGCCCAAAGGTTTAAAATTGGCGATGTTAAAAATCCTCCCCGTCGGGGAATTGAACCCCGGTCTCCCGCATAACAGGCGGGTTACTCACCACTATACTAACGAAGAACTGAAAGGTGCCGTATCTGTCAGAGCAAAAATCGACCTGTGAACAGAGGGACAGAGGCAAAAGGGACAGAAATAAGAATAAGAACAGAAGGAATAGGAGCAGGAGTGGGCCATTCGGCCCCTCGAGCCTGCCCCGCCATTGAATAAGATCATGGCTGATCAGTTATTCTACTCAACGCCACTTTCCTGCCCGCTCCCCATAACCCTTGACTCCACTGTAGCTCAAATATATGTCTATCTCCACCTTGAATATATTCAGTGACTCCGCCTCCACAGCTCTCTGGGGTAGAGGATTCCGAAGATTCACGACATTCTGAGAGAAGAAATTCCTCCTCATCTCCGATTTAAATGGGCGACCGGATATCCTGGAGCTTTGGCCCCGAGTTGTAGATTCCCCCAGGAGGGGAAACATCCTCCCTGCATCTATCCTGTCAAGCACCCTCAGAATCCTATACAGAGAGAGACAGGGTCAAAGAGGGAGACAAAGATAGACATACAGAGCGAGACACTCAGTTTGACGCCTTGCAGAGTGGTCCGAGGGACAAGGAACTTCAGTTATGTTGAGAGTTTGTGATTGTTTTCCTCAGACGGTTAAGAGGAAATTTAATAAGAGGCTTTCAAAATTACAAGGTGATTTGTTTGAGGTAATAAGGAGAAACACAAAGGAAATGTTCACTGAGCCACAGGCGTCCATTTGCCATTTATTTCCTTCTATGCTTTTCTCAGAGACAGAGGCATAAAGTCAGAGAGAAGCCGTCGGGGAATTGAAAACTGAACATGATAATATCCACGACATTGTAGAGGAAATGGTTGTGCAGTGCTTGAAACAAAGCAGCAAACACACACAAAATACCCGTATGTGCTCTCTTTGTGTGGGTATGTCTCAGATATCCATCTCAGTGTCATGCATTCATGGAGGCTGGCAGCACGGTGGGAGGCCATTCGGCCAATCGTGCCTGTGCTGTCTCTTTGAAAGAGCAGTCGTGCTTTCTCCCGCTGTTATCTCATTTTCAGTCTCCCTCCTCAGTGCCCCACACAAAAGCCAATCATAAGGAGGACACGCTACTAACGAGGAACTGGTGCTGGGAGTTGTTATACAGTTCTTCATATGCCAGTATATATTTTAAAATTATTGTACTTCACTTTGTTCTGTTCAACTTTTCCCAGGGTCATTTTAAGGAGCTGCCTAAAGGTTTAAAATTGGGGATGTTAAAAATCCTCCCCGTCGGGGAATTGAACCCCGTTCCCCCGCGTGACAGGCGGGGTTACATCACCACTATATTAACGAGGAACTGAAAGACGCCGAATCTGTCGGAGCAAAAATCGACCTGTGATCAGAGAGACAAAGAGGCAGAAGGGACAGAAATAAGAATAAGAGCAGCAGAAATCAGAGCTGGAGTGGGCCATTCACCCCTCCTGCCTGCCCCGCCATTCAATAAGATCATGGCTGATCAGATCTTCGACTCAACGCCACTTTCCTGCCCGCTCCCCATAACCCTTGACTCCACTGTAGCTCAAATATATGTCTGTCTCCACCTTGAATATATTCAGTGACTCCGCCTCCACAGCTCTCTGGGGTAGAGGATTCCAAAGATTCACGACATTCTGAGAGAAGAAATTCCTCCTCATCTCCGTTTTAAATGGGCGACCGGATATCCTGAAGCTTTGCCCCCTCGTTGTAGATTCCCCCAGGAGGGGAAACATCCTCCCTGCATCTATCCTGTCAAGCACCCTCGGAATCCTACACAGTGAGAGACAGGGACAAAGAGGGTGACAAAGATAGACATACAGAGCGAGACACTCAGTTTGACGTCTTGCAGAGTGGTCCGAGGGATAAGGAACTTCAGTTATGTTGAGAGTCTGGGATTGTTTTCCTCCGACGGTTAGGAGGAAATTTAATATGGGGGAATTGTTATACAGTTCTTCTTATGCCAGTACATATTTTAATTTATTTTAGTTCATTTTGTCCTGTTCAACTTCTCCCAGGAGCATTTTAAGGAGCTGCCCAAAGGATTAAATTTGGGGGATGAACCCCTGTCTCCACATTACAGGCAGGGATACTCACCGCTATACTAACGAGGATCTAAAACATACCGAATCTGTCAGAGCAAAAATCGACCTGTGAACAGAGGGACAAAGAGGCAGAAGGGACAGAGATAAGAATAAGAACAGAAGAAATTGTAGCAGGGGTGTGCCATTCGTCTCGTCGCGCCTGCCACGCCATTCAATAATGTCATGGCTGATCAGATCTTCGAATCAACGCCACTTTTCCGCCCACTCCACATAACCCGTGACTCCACTGTATCTCAAGCATATGTCTGTCTCCGCCTTGATTATATTCAATGACTCCGCCTGCACAGCTCTCTGGGGTAGAGGATTCCAAAGTTTCACTACACTCTGAGAGAAGATATTCCTCCTCATCTCTGTTTTAATTGGGCGACCACTGATTCTGAGCTCTGCCCCCAAGTTATCGATTCCCCCAGGAGGAGAAATACCCTCCCTGCATCTATCCTGTCAAGCATCCTCAGAATCCTATACAGAGAGAGACAGGGACAAAGAGGTAGACAGAAATAGACATACAGAGCGAGACCCTCAGTTTGACGTCTTGCTGATTGGCCCGAGATTTAAGGGACTTTAGTTATGTTGCGAGTCTGGGATTGTTTTCCTCAGAAGTTAAGAGGAAATTTAATAAGAGGCCTTCAAAATTACAAGGGGATTAGATGGAGGCAATAAGGAGAAAGGCTTGCCAGTGGCAGGAGTGACGGTAACCAGAGGACACCGATTGAAGATAACCAGCAAAATAATCAGTATGGGGAGAATTGGCTTACGCAGCAAGGGCTCAGGCGTAATGTTTTTCTTACTGCTCAGGATAAGTTATCATGACAGGCGGGGATACTCACCACTATGCTAACGAGGAACTGAAAGATGCAGAATCTGTCAGAGCAATAATCGACCTGGGAACAGAGGGACAAAGTGGCAGAAGGGACAGAAATAAAAATAAGTACAGAAGAAATTGGAGCAGGAGTATGCCATTCGGACACTCCAGCATGCCCCGCCATTCAATAAGATCATGGCTGATCAGATCTTCGGCTCAACGTCCGCACCCCATAACCCTTGACTCCCTCAACATTGGCTAACAAGGGAAATTAATGATAGCATAAGTTCCAAGGAGAGGACATATCAATTGGACAGATAAAGCAGCAAACAAAAGAACATAAGAAATAGGAGCAGGAGTAGGCTAATCGGCCCCTCGAGCCTGCTCCAGCATTCAATAGATCATGGCTGATCTGATCCTCACCTCAAATCTAGTATTACTCTACATCCCTCCCGAACCCATGTGATCTCCTGGGAGAGGCGAAAAACCTGATAAAAAACCCAATGGCCAATTTGGGAGATAAAAATCAGGGAAATTCCTCTCCGACCCATCTAGGCGATCGCAAATCGTCCAGGAGATCACTGTCCCTATATTTTCTACAGTACTTACATTCTGTAAAAGTTGATTTCCACCCCAGCCAGGAACAGGAATAGAACCATCTCCTGCAATCTAACACATAATTAGAACATAAGAAGTAGGAGCAGAACCAGGCTACATGGCCACTGAGCCCGCTCCTTTACCCACAGGGCCATGACCATTCCGAACATAGACTCATGTTCAATTTCCTGCCGGCTCCCCGTAACACCTAATTCCCGTTAATTCTAAGAAACTGTCTATTTCTGTTTTAAATTTATTTAAATATGTAGCTTCCACAGCTTTCTGGGGCAGCAAATTCCACAGACCTACTACCCTCTGATTGA
The DNA here is from genome assembly GCF_052327205.1 of Somniosus microcephalus. Taxonomy (NCBI): domain Eukaryota; kingdom Metazoa; phylum Chordata; class Chondrichthyes; order Squaliformes; family Somniosidae; genus Somniosus; species Somniosus microcephalus. The sequence goes on along the minus strand of NW_028225183.1, from coordinate 10,380,149 downwards.
AGAAGTTTCTCCTCATCTCAGTTTGAAAGAGCAGCCCCTTAGTCTAAGATTATGCCCCCTAGTTCTAGTTTCAGCCATCATTGGGAACATCCTCACCACATCCACCCGATCAAGCCCCTTCACAATCTTATATATTTCAATAAGATCGCCTCTCATTCTTCTGAACTCCATTGAGTAGTGTCCCAATCTACTCAACCTCTCTCATATGACCAGCCCCTGATCCCTGGAATTAACCGAGTGAACCTTCTTTGTACTGACTCGAGAGCAAGTATGTATTTTCTTAAGTATGGACAACAAAACAGTATGCAGTATTCCAGGTGCGGGCTCACCAATACCTTGTACAACTGCAACAATACCTCCCTGTTTTTATATTCTGTCCCCCAAGCAATAAAAGCCAACATTCCATTGGCCTTCTTGATCACTTGCTACACCTGCATACTAACTTTTTGTGTTTCGTGCACCAGGACCCCCAGATCCCTTTGTATTACAGTACTTTCCAGTTTCTTGCCATTAAGATAATAACTTGCTCTATGATTTTTTTCTGCCAAAGTGCATAACCTCACACTTTCCAGGATTGTATTCCATCTGGCAAATCGCTGCCCACTCATTCACTACTTTCCTTCCCATCTTTGTATCATCTGCAAACTTTGATATGTTACACTCGGTCCCCTCCTCCAAATCATTAATATAGATTGCAAAGTGTTGGGGACCCAGCACTGGCCCCTGCGGGACACCAATAGTTACTGATTGCCAGTCTGAGAACGAACCATTTATCCTAACTCTCTGCTTTCTGTTAGATAGCCAATCCTGCACCCATGCCAGAATATTACCCCTAATCCCATGATTTTTTATCTTGAGTAATAATCTTTTGTGTGGCACCTTGTCAAATGCCTTTTGGAAGTCTAAATACAATACATCCACTGGTCCCCCTTTATCCACCCTGTATGTTAGTTCCTCAAAGTACACAAGCAAATTTGTCAAACATGACTTCCCCTTCATAAAACCATGCTGACTTTGTCCTATTAAATTATGTTTATCCAAATGTCCCGTTACTGTCTCCTTAATAATGGACTCTAAAATTTTACAAACCACAGATGTTAGGCTAACAGGTCTGTAGTTTTCAGCCTTCTGCCTACTACCTTTTTTAAATAAGGGTGTTGCATTAGCAGTTTTCCAATCTGCTGGGACCTTTGCTGAGTCCAGGGAGTTTTGGAAAATTATTACCAATGCATCCACAATCCCTACCGCCACTTCCCTCAAGACCCTAGGATGTAAGCCATCAGGTCCAGGGGATTTATCCGCCTTGAGTCCCATTATTTTACCAAGTACCACTTCCTTAGTGATTTTAATCGTATTTAGCTTCTCCTCCCCCCCCCTAGAGCCCACTGTTTGTCCAGTGTTGGGATATTCTTAGTGTCCTCCGCCGTAAAGACTGATACAAAATAATTGTTCAGCTTTTTTGCCATATCCATGTTTCCCAGCATTAATTTCCCAGTCTCATTCTCTAAGGGACCAACATTTACTTTAGCCACCCTTTTTCTTTTTATATAACTATAGAAAATTTTGCTATCTGACGATTGGGAGCAGTTTCCCAGACTGATACCTGGGATGGCAGGAATGATGTATGAGGAGAGGTTGTGTCGACTGGGCTTTTACTCGCTGGAGTTTAGAAGAATGAGAGGGGGTCTCATTGAAACTTATAATATTCTAACAGGACTAGACAGACTAGATGCAGGAAGGATGTTCCAGATGGCCAGCGAGTCCAGACCCAGGTGTCAGAGTTTAAGGATAAGGGGTAAGCCACAGTATGGTGAACCTGAGGAATTCTCTACACCAGAAGGCAGTGGAGGCAAATTCATTAAATATGTTCAAGTAGGAGTTAGATCTATTTCTTCAGGCCAATGGGATCAAGGGATATGGGGAGAAGGCAGGGACAGGGTACTGAATTTGGATGATCAGCCATGATTTCATTGAATGGTGGAGCAGGCTCGAGGGGCTGAATGGCCGACTCCTGCTCCTATCTTCTATGTTTCTATCTTTCTATGTTTAGGATCCAGCAAAGGAGGACAAAGATATTAATTAAGAGGGGGAATATAGAGTATGAGAGTAAGCTATCAGGGAACATAAAAACTGACAGTAAAAGCATCTATAGATATGTGAATAGAAAGAGATTGTTAAAGTGAAGCGCAGGTCCCTTGCATTCAGAAACAGGGGAATTTATAATGGGGAACAAAGACATGGCAGACAAATTAAATCCATACTTTGGTTCTGTCTTCACAAAGGAGGACACGAATAAACTCCCAGAGATGTCGGGGAACATAAGGTTTAATGAAAGGGAGGAACTGAATGAAATCAGTATTTGTAGGGAAATGGTGTTAGGGAAATTGACGGGATTGAGGGCCGATAAATCCTCAGCGCCTGATAATCTACATCCTAGGGTACTTAAGGAAGTGGCCCTAGAAATAATAGATGCAATGCTGGTCATCTTCCAAAATTCTATAAATTCTGGAACAATTCCCATGGATTGGAGGGAAGGTAATGTAACACCACTATTTAAAAAAGGTGGTAGAGCAAAAACGGGGCATTATAGGCCGGTAAGCATGACATCGGTAGTGGGGAAAATGCTATTGTCCATTATAAAAGATGTAATAGCACAGCACTTGGAAAACAATGACAGGATCGGACAAAGTCAAAAGCAAAATGCTGCAGATGCTGGAAATCCGAAATAACAACAGGAAATGCTGGAAAAGCTCAGCAGGCCAGGCAACATCCGTGGAGAGAAAATAGAGTCAACGTTTCGGGTCTATTTTCAACGTAGACTCTATTTTCTCTCCAAGGATGTTGCCTGGCCTGCTGATTTTTCCAGCATTTTCTGTTGTTATGTTGGACAAAGTCAAAATGGATTTACACAAGGTAAATCGTGCTTGACTAATCTACTGGAATTATTTGAAGATGTAACTGGTAGAATAGAAAAGGGAGAACAAGTGGATGTGGTGTATTTGGAATTTCAGAAGGCCTTCGAAAAGGTCCTGCATAAGAGACTAGCATGCAAAGTTAAAGCACATGGGATTGGGGGTAATGTACTGACTTGGATAGAAAACTGGTTGGCAGACAGGAAGCAAAGATTTAGAATAAATGGGTCTTTTTCCGAGTTGACGGCACTGACTAGTGGGGTAGCAGAGGGATCGGGGCTAGGACCCCAGTTATTCACAATATATACTAATGATCTAGACGGGGGAACTAGATGTAATATCAGCAAGTTTGCAGACGACACAAAGCTGGGTGGGCGTGTACGATTTGGATAGGTTGGGCGATTGGGCAGATGCATGGGAGATGCAGTATAATGTAAATAAATGCGAGGTTATCCACTTTGGTGGCAAAAACAGGAAGGCAGATTATTAACTGAACGGCAATAGATTGGGAAAAGGGGAAGTGCAACGAGACGTGGGTGTCCTTGTGCACCAGTCGCTGGAGGCAAGCATGCAGGTGCAGCGGGCGGTTAAGAAGGCAAATGGTATGCTGTCCTTCACAGCGAGAACATTCGTGTACAGGAACAAGAATGTGTTGATGGAATTCTACAGGGCCTTGGTGAAACCATACCTTGAGTATTGTGTGCAGCTTTGGTCGCCTTATCTGACGAAGGATGATCTTGCCCTGGAGGGAGTGCAGCGAAGATTCACCAGATTGATACCTGGAATGGCAGGAATGACGTATGAAGAGAGATTGGATTGATTAGTCTTATATTCGCTAGAGTTTATAAGAATGAGAGGGGATCTCATTGAAACTTATAAAATTCTAACAGGACTAGACATATTAGATGCAGGAAGGCTGTTCCCGATGGTGCGGGAGTCCAGAACCAGGGGTCACTGTCTAAGGATAAGGGGTAAGCCATTTAGGGCTGAGATTAGGAGGAATTGCTTCACCCAGAGTGGTGAACCTGTGGAATTCTCTACCACAGAAGACAGTTGAGGCCAATTCATTAAATACATTCAAGAAGGCGTTAGAAATATTTCTTAAGGATAAGGGGATCAAGGGATATGGGGAGAAAGCAGGGACAGAATGCTGAATCTGGATGATCAGCCATGACCGCATTGATCGGAGGAGCAGGCTCGAGGGGCCGAATGGACTTCTCCTGATCCTATCTTCTACGTTTCTATGCAGCTCAAATATTTGTCAATCTCCGACTTGATTATATCCAATGACTCCGCCTCCACAGCTCTCTGGGTTAGAGATTACAAAAGATTCACGACCCTCTGAGAGAAGAAATTCCTCCGTTTGAAATGGACGACCCCTTAGCCTGAATCTTTGCCCCCTAGTTCTAGATTCCCCCAAGAGGGGAAGCATCCTTCGTGCATCTACCCTGTCAATCCCCCTCAGAAATGTATACAGAGACAAAGAGAGAGACAGAGACAAAGATAGAGAGAGACACACAGAGAGCGAGAGCCTTGGTTTCACGTCTCACAGAGTGGTCCGAGGGGTGAAGGACTTCAGTTATGTTGAGAGACTGGAGAAGCTGAGATTGCTTTCCTCAGAAGTTTAAGAGGAAATTTAATAGAGTTTTTCATAATTGCAAGGTGCATTCAAAGAATAAATAAGGAGAAACCGTTTGCAGTGGCAGGAGGGTCGGTAACCGAAGGACATAACTGGCAAAAGGCCCAGAGGGGAGATGAGGAGAATTTTCTTACGCAGCAAGGGCTCAGGCCTAATGAATATCTTGATGCTCAGGATAAGCTATCACTGACCACGGCCCAGGCACTCTCTCATTCCAGTCTTGCACACGTTGCTAAGTATCAAGAGTTGCATTTTTCACACTGGCAATGAATTGATTGATAGCCATGCTGTGATCAGCTAAATTTGTTAGGGAGATGCCGTTCAACAAGCATCAAAATCCAGCAATTTTCTGATGGCAAAGCACTTTACTCCTTGTCAATATTTCTTGTCGATTTCCTGGTGTTTCCCAACTCTGTCTGCCTCTCTGGTTGTTTATTTGTGCGTGGTCATCTGCGGGTTCATTTTGATCAAATACCTGTGTTTTTGTCTGCTTATTACTTTAAACAAATGAGGGCATGAGTCGCTTCCTACATAAGCACAGTATTTTCCTTCAATACATTCCTCCCACCCACGCCCCCTCCCCCGTCCATGCACCTGCTTAATATCTGTTACATCTCCAGCTTTCTCCAGTTCTGATGAAGGGTCCAAGACCTGAAACATTAACTCTGTTCGGCTCTCCACATATTCTGCCTGGCCTGCTGAGTATTTCCAGCGTTTTTTGTTGTTATGTAAGATGTCCAATATCCGAAGTATTTTTCTATTATATTCACTATAAGCCCACGGACTCCCACAGATGTCTGGACTGCACTTCCTCCCACTCTGCTTCCTGTAAGGATTTTATTCCATTCTCCCAGTTGCTCCATCTCCGCCGCTTCTGGCCTGACGATGCCTCATTCCATTCCAGTGCTTCAGACATGTCTTCCTCTTTCCTCAACCTAGGATTCCCCTCTACCGTGGCTGACACGGCTCTTGACTGTGTCCATTCTATTTCCCGCACTTCTGCTCTCACCTTTTCCCCTCCCTCGCGGAACCACAATAGGGTTCCCCTTGTCATCAGCTTTCACCCCACCAGTCTCCACATTCAAAGAAATAATGGGGCAGTCTGTGCTAGGATTGAAGGCAGGAGAGATGAAATGTTGCAAATGGGGATTGCAGAAGGATCAACAGCTGCCACCTGCAAAAATCTTCCGCCATTTCTGCCACTTCCAGCGTGATACCACCGCCAAGCACATCTTGCCCTCACCTCCACTTTCAGCATTCTGAAGGGGCCGCTCCCTCCACAACACCCTGGTCCAATCCTCTATCACCCCAACACTCCTTCCCGTTCGCCCGGCACCTTCCCGTGTAAGTGCAGGAGTAGCAATACATGCCCTTTTACTTCCTACCTTCCCACTGTCCAGGGCTTCAAGCAACCCTTCCAGGTGAAACAGCGATTTACTTGTACTTCTTCCAATTTAGTATACTGTATTCACTGCTCATGATGCGGTCTCCTCTTCATTGGGGAGACCAAAGCCAGATTGGGAATACCACTTTGCAGAACACGTCCATTTCGTCCGTAATGGTGACCTCGAGCATCTGGTCGCCTGTCACTTTAATTCGCCGCTCCACTCCAACACAGGCCAGTCTGTCCTAGGCCTGTTACACTGATCCAATGAAGCTCAATGCAAGCTGGAGGAACAGCACCTCCTCTTTCGATTAGGCACTTTACAGCCTTCTGGACTCAACACTGAGTTCATCAATTTCAGACTATAACCCCTGAACTTATTTTTGCAGGTCGCAGCTGTTGATCATTCTGCCATCCCCATTTGCAACATTTCATCTCTCCTGCCTTCAATCCTAGCACAGACTGTCCCTTTATTTCCTTCCTCCGCTCCCCCACTTTCCCTGCCTTTACACCTGCTTAAAACCTGTTGCATCTCCAACTGTTTCCAGCTCTGACGATGGTTCACGATGGTACTGGGGAAAGATAACCTCACCGCCTTCTTAGGAAGTTTAACCACTTTATTCACTTTCTTATTTGAGCTCCGTTTGTAATTAGAGTTTATTTTATATTATTGCAGCATGTTTAAAGACAGCTTTCAAGAGGGAAAGAGAAACTTGGAGCAACTTCTTCTGTCATAGCTGCGATGTGACTAGAAAGAATTTAAAGATTTTTAAGTAAATGTTCTCAAAAAATAAATGTTATAAACACTTCTTTACCCCTACGTTTCGAATATGATTTTGGAAGAAACAAGCAAACATCAGTGTTCCCCGCATCTAAACAAGTTTCAAGCGCGTCTTGAAGTCGGAATTATTTTAAGCAGGCGCTAAATTGCTTAAAACTTTTTAAATTGGAAATTGCTCAAAATTTGATTTTCAACAATGGAATGAAGTGAGTAGCTTCACAGAAACATGCAGTTGAATTCGGGGAGAGTAGTGGAGGTTTTGGAGGAGTAACTTATTACTTTTTATTGATTTTATAATAATATAATTAAGACGTTTAGGAAGAGAACCAAAAATGGGGAAAAACACAATCAATTTTATTTTACATAATATAAAAAGAGAAAATGCTGGATATACTCAGCAGGCCAGGCAGCATCGGTGGAGAGAGAGAAAAACAGATTGAACGTTTCAGGTCTGTGACCTTTCTTCAGAAATGAAAAATGTTAGAGTTGTTACAGATTTTAACCAGGTGCAGAGTCAGCGAAATGCGGGCGGGCGGAAGGAACAAAGGGGATGGTCTGTGATATGGTGGAAGGCAGCAGTGGTTAAATCCGGCCTCTGCATCTGGTTAAATCTCTAACTTTATCCAGTTGCGACAACAGGCCACAGACCTGAAGCCTTAACTTTGTTCATCTCTCGCTCTCCACAGATGCTGCCGGGCCTGCTGCGTATTCCCAGCTTTTTCTGTGTATATTTCAGATTCCAGCATCCGCTGTATTTTGCTATTGTGAACGATTTTATTTTGTCTGTCGTTCTATAGTCTGAACAATCCCAGAGATAACGTAACTATAGATTCCTTCTTAAATGATTAGTGGAGTGTTAATAGAAACAAGAACTCTGTATTGATGTATGAAAAATGGAGGCAGCTACTTTAGAAGAAACCATTACTTGTTTATTGAGAAAGAAACGCAAAATACTTTGATTAAACAGCTAATCTGTCATTTTGATTAGGTATACATTTTTGATTTAGGAGATTGAAAATTGAGACAACAATAAAGTTTGTTTCCTGCTGTTTACTTGGGAAGTACGTAAAATAATTCAACACTTTTCGTGATAAGAGCAGGGATTAATATTGTGGAGAATGTTTGAGAGAAAAAACATTGGAAGCAAAATTTGTAAATTAACATCTTTACATCAACATATTAGTAAATATTTCGAAGTCATTCTGAATGGTTCTCTTGTCCAGGAGGAGTGATGAATATTTATTTGTGTTAAATCATAGCTTTCCCTGCATTTTATTTTTAATTCAGCGACGCAAAATGTGTATATGTTTTTCTGCACTTGTGAATAAGTTCTGCATTTCTGTCATGTTACATGTGGGGTGTGTCGGTTCAACAAGACCATGTTTATTAATGGGATTGATTGAATTTGGAAATATGGATACCAGTTTTTGTTCAATTATTTTTAATATTGTGTACTAAAGAACTACAGCACTTCATATTTGTTGGTTGCCTGGTTGCATTGTAATTATTATTCTGATTACATATCAGGACGTACAGCACGTCAGCGCCATGGGAAAGTCACTGCGCCTGCTGCTTGTGCAGCCTTTACTATAGTGACAAGAGGGATGGGCTAATAAGTTGAAAACCTTAAAATTAATACAAATTGCACGAATGGATTTGCCTCATTCAGCTCAAGTTGAGCTTTTGGATTGTTTGTCGATGTGTAACTGAGTGACGTTGCTGAAGTGTTAATTTATTATTCTGCAGTTCTTTTATATCCCAGTCATTTCTGACAAGTTTTTATTTAAATAGAATTTGTACATGACGAACTAAAAGCTTTCAATTAATTCTACCGTAAACAAAATAGCAGAATGGGCATGTAAATTACAAATGAATTTCAATATCCGTAAGTGTGAGGTGGAGCATTGTGGTAGCAGGTTTAAGGAGCCGAGCTACTCCTTGGAAAATAAGAGTCTAAATAGAGTAGAGGTGCAAAGGTATCTCGGGGTATAGATTCACAAATCATCAGAAGTAGCAACGCAGGTTAAAACTCCATGAAATTGCAAATAAAGCACGGGCTCATTTCTAGAGGAATAGATTTCAAAAGCAGGGAAGTTATGTTTAACTTGCAGAAACTTATCTGATTGCCTCATGATTTGAGGTGGTGGGGTGGCAATATCTCATTACTGTATATATGATTTTAACTGGTTGTTGCTGCTGTCGTTGTTGGGTAAGTTGCTTTTCTAAAAGTTGCTCTAATATTTGTTGTTTTAAAATTTGCCCGTGGAAGAAAAGGTCGAGCTCAAAAGAGATTGCAGCCGCTGAGTACAAAAAGATTCGATGGAACATTAGTGGGGAGGAGCTGAGGTTATTAGTTGGGGTGGAGAGGAGCTGAGGATACTAGTTGGGGTGGGGAGGAGCTGAGGATATTAGCTGGGTTGGGGAGGAGCTGAGAATATTAGTTGGGATGGGGAGGAGCTGAGGATATTAAGTGGGTTCAGGAGTAGCTAAGGATACTAGCTGGGTTGGGGAGGAGCTGAGGATATTAGTTGGGATGGGGAGGAGCTGAGGATATTAGGTCTGTGGAGGATGAGCTGAGGATTTTAGGTAGGGTGGGGAGGAGCTAAGGATAATAGGTTGGGTGGGGATGAGCTGAGGATATTAGGTAGGGCGGGGAGGAGCTGAGCATATTAGGTGGTGTGGGGAGGTGTTCAGGATATTAGATGGGTTCAGGAGGAGCTGAAGATATTAGGTGGGGTGGAGAGGAGCTGAGGATATTAGGTGGGTGCAGGAGCTGCTGAGGATATTAGGTGCGTTGGGGAGGAGCTAAGGATGTTAGGTGGGGTTGGGAGGAGCTGAGGATATTGGTGTGGTAGGGCGGAGCTGAGGATATTCGGTGGGGTGTGGAGGAGCTGAGGATATTTCGTGGCGTGTGGAGGAGCTGTGGATGGTGGTGGGGTGGGAAGGATCTGAGGATATTAGGTGGGGTGAGGAGGAGCTGAGGATATTAGACGGGGTGGGGAGGAGCTGAGTATATTAAGTGGCGTGGGGATGAGCTGAGGACATTAGGTGGCGTGGGGAGGAGCTGAAGATATGAGCTGAAGTTGGGCGGAGCAGAGGATATTAGGTGGGGTGGGGAGGAGCTGAGGATATTAGGTGGAGTGGGGAGGAGCTGCGGATATTAGGCGGGCTGGGGAGGAGCAGAGGGTATTAGATGGGGTGGGGAGGAGCTGATTATATTAGATGGCGTGGGGATGAGCTGAGGACATTAGCTGGAGTGGGGAGGAGCTGACGATATGAGCTGAGGTTGGGCAGAGCTGAGGATATTAGGTGGGGTCGGGAGGCGCTGAGGATATTAGTTGGGGTGGGGAGGAGCTGAGGATATTAGATGGGGTGGGGAGGCGCTGAGGATATTAGGTGTGGTGGGGCAGAGCTGAGGATATTAGATGGGGTGGGGAGGAGCTGAGGATATTAGGTGTGGTGGGGCAGAGCTGAGGATATTAGATGGGGTGGGGAGGAGCTGACGATATGAGCTGAGGTTGGGCGGAGCTGAGGATATTAGGTGGGGTCGGGAGGAGCTGAGGATATTAGGTGGAGTGGGGAGGAGCTGCGGATATTAGGTGGGGTGGGGAGGAGCTGAGGATATTAGGTGGGGTGGGGAGGTGTTGATGATATTAGTTGGGGTGGGGAGGAGCTGAGGACATTAGGTGGGGTGGGGCAGAGCTGAGTATATTTGATGGGGTGAGGAGGAGCTGAGGATATTAGGTGTAGTGGGGCAGAGCTGAGGATATTGGTGGGGTGGGGAGGCGCTGAGGATATTAGATGGGGTGGGGAGGTGCTGAGGATATTAGTTGTGGTGGGGCAGAGCTGAGGATATTAGGTGGGGTGGGGAGGCGCTGATGATATTAGGTGGGGTGGGGAGGCGCTGAAGATATTAGGTGTGGTGGGCAGAGCTGAGGATATTAGATGGGGTGGGGAGGCGCTGAGGATATTAGGTGTGGTGGGTCAGAGCTGAGGATATTTGGTGGGGTGTGGCAGAGCTGAGGATATTAGGTGTGGTGGGGCAGAGCTGAGGATATTAGTTGGGGTGGGGAGGAGCTGAGGATATTAGTTGGGGTGGGGCAGAGCTGAGGATATTAGATGGGGTGGGGAGGAGCTGAGGATATTAGGTGTGGTGGGGCAGAGCTGAGGATATTAGATGGGGTGGGGAGGAGCTGAGGATATTAGGTGTGGTGGGGAGGCGCTGAGGATATTAGGTGTGGTGGGGCAGAGCTGAGGATATTAGGTGTGGTGGGGCAGAGCTGAGGATATTAGATGGGGTGGGGAGGAGCTGAGGATATTAGGTGTGGTGGGGCAGAGCTGAGCATATTAGATGGGGTGGGGAGGAGCTGAGGATATTCGGTGGGGTGGGGAGGCGCTGAGGATATTAGATGGGGTGGGGAGGCGCTGAGGTTATTGATGTGGTGGGGCAGAGCTGAGGATATTAGATGGGGTGGGGAGGCGCTGAGGATATTAGGTGTGGCGGGGCAGAGCTGAGGATATTATTTGGGGTGAGGAGGCACTGAGGATATTAGGTGTGGTGGGACAGAGCTGAGGATATTAGGTGTGGTGGGGCAGAGATGAGGATATTAGTTGGGGTGGGGAGGAGCTGAGGATATTAGTTGGGGTGGGGAGGAGCTGAGGATATTACGTGGGGTGGGGCAGAGATGAGGATATTAGATGGGTTGGAGAGGCGCTGAGGATATTAGGTGTGGTGGGGCACAGCTGAGGATATTAGATGGGTTGGGGAGGCACTGAGGATATTAGGTGTGGTGGGGCAGAGCTGAGGATATTAGGTGTGGTGGGGAGGAGCTGAGGATATTAGGTGTGGTGGGGCAGAGCTGAGGATATTAGATGGGTGGGGAGGAGCTGCGGATATTAGATGGGGTGGGGCAGAGCTGAGGATATTAGGTGGGGTGGGGAGGCGCTGAGGATATTAGGTGGGGTGGGGAGGAGCTGCGGATATTAGATGGGGTGGGGCAGAGCTGAGGATATTAGATGGGGTGGGGAGGCGCTGAGGATATTAGGTGTGGTGGGGCAGAGCTGAGGATATTTGGTGGGGTGGGGAGGAGCTGCGGATATTAGCTGGGGTGGGAAGGAGTTTAGTATGTTCGATGCATACATAGATTTCGAAAGTCACAAAGTGAGGCTGAAGCATACAGGAGGGCAATTCTGTTATTTGATATAAATAATATCTTCACCAACTTCTTCGAAATGCAGTGGTACAAAGTGAGAAGCCATGAGGTTTCTCTGCAATAAATCCTCAGATTTTTGGATAAAATTCCAAAACCACACATTGTTTTAGATGGCAACCTTTATTAATTACTAGCTGGAGTGCCCGGCGGTGCCTGTGCAAAGTCTGCCCCTGTGCCTTGTTGATTGACATTGCGGGGAAGGAGAGAGAGGGAGTGCTAAGAAGAGAGAGAGAGAGAGAGGGAAGGGGAGAGAGAGAGAGGGAAGGAGAGAGAGAGAGAGGGGGAAAGAGAGAGAGACAGAGAGAGAGAGGGAAGGAGAGAGAGAGAGGGAGGGAGAGAGAGAGAGAGAGAGGGAAGGAGAGAGAGAGAGAGAGGGAAGGAGAGAGAGAGAGAGGGAAGGTGCGAGAGACAGAGAGAGAGAGAGCAGGAGAGAGTGAGGGAAGGAGATAGACCAGAGCACCCGTGCACGACGTAGCACCTCAGGCCCGGCCTGAGTCACCGCAGCTAAGCTCCCACTGTGGCCCGCTGCCAGGGAGCCCCAGTGGGCAGCGTAGCGCCTGAGTCCAGGCCCGAGTCACCCGAGCTGAGCTCGCGCTGCAGTCCGCTGCCCCAGAGCCCCCATGGGCGGCGTAGCACCTGAGGCCCGGCCAGAGTCACCTGAGCTGAGCTCCCACTTCGGCCCGCCACCTAACGTGAATAACAAACACCCTCCTCACCTGTCACCGAGTTGAAGTCTCCGAAAGCGGCCATGGTTCCCCGGGACCCCGACCCGACGAGCTCGGCAGTGACATCCTGCAGAGCGGAGAGGCCGGGGTCACAGGAGAGAGGGGAGAAAGCGGCGAGAAGGAGGAGGAGGAGACAGAGGGTGGGACTGGGGCCCATGGTCGGACAGAGGCAGAGTTTATCCATAACAAACACCCCACCGCCGCTGCTCCCCCACACACTGTCTCTCGGGCCGCATCAAAACAGATAAAGAGAGACGCCACTGAGTGAATCTAATTTAAAGCAGCCTCTCCCCCGGTAAAAGGTGAGAGCCGGAGGCAGATTTTGTGGGTGAAGATGGGTGGCTGCCATTTTGTGAGGCACTAACGGCAGTTTGAAGCATTAGACCACGCCCACACACACCATGAAACGCCCCCCGTGACGCAGCGCGCTCCCCCCGTAGGATTGGTCAACCTTCACGTCAGTCAACGCTAATGAGCAGATTCCCCCGTAGGATTGGTCAACAGCTAATGAGTGGATTTTGTCCGTTTTGTGAAAGTTTTTTGTATACTGTCCGAACAACGTTTGTCTGGCCAAAAAGTAAATACGTCTATGACACTCCCCTAATCATAAGCTTTCTTTTGTTATAGCATATGTGTAGGTAGGCTCTATAACTTTTGAGTTATGCCCGGACATACACACAGACAGACAGACACACAGACACGCAGACAGACACCACAATCCTTTTATATATATGGATTATTGTTTTATATTCAATACACTGATGCTTTGCTTCAAATATTGAAAAGTCATTTCTCTACATGACTTCTCACAATAGACATTAGAAAACGTACAGACTGCGCAGTTATGTGGCAAGTGAAGTTTAACATCGATTAATGCAAGGCGATGCACTTTGGTAGGAAAATAGAAGCATCATGAGGGTAGTGTGGTTGGTGTTGTGTATATGGACTTTGAAAAGGCGTTTGACAAAGTACCACATGACATACCTGGTCACAAAATTATAGCCCATGGGATTAATGGGACAGGGCAGCATGGATACCAAATTGGCTAAGGGTCAGAAAGCAGAGAGTCGTGGTGACGGGTTCTTTTTCATACTGGAGGGAAGTATATAGGGCATCGAAACTCAGAAAAGCAGCACACAACGAGGAGGATAGTAACATACTTCAAGGGGATGCAGACTGACTGGTCAACAAGAGTGCATAAGAAATAGGAGCAGGAGTACGCCATTCAGCACTTCGAGCCTGCTCCACCATTCAATATGATCATGGCTGACCTTCGGTTAAAATGTCATTCATGCAACACCTTCTAACTGACCCTCATTCATGCATATAAAGTTATCTCGTTACTCAGTTTACTGACATATTTTGCATTAACAGAATAAAATATAATTGGAGCCGAAAGCAAGAATCTAAAGGCCAAGAAAAGTTTGCTGTGTCTTTACCCTTATAAACTGTACTTCAGGCTGGAGGTTTTGAGTGCTTCAGATACGTCTTTGACATGATCCTGCTCTTCTCTGATGGCGTTTCTTTCCGAATCCAATCACTTTGCATGCAGCATAATCCGAAATCTGATTCAATTAGGCAGGCACTTGGCAGATTCTATTTAACAGAGAGAATTGTGAAGTGAAAAATGAGAAGAAACAATGTGATCTCAATGGCACATCTTTAAAGGGAGTGCAGGAACAGAGGGACCTAGGCATGTATGTGAACTAATTTTTGAAGGCGGCCGGACAATTTGATAAGTATGTTAATAAAGCATATGGGATCCTTCGCTTTATTAATAAGCAGTAAAGTACAAAAGCACAGTAGTTATGAGAACATTTTATAAAGTGCTGATTAGGCTTCAGGTGGAGCATTGTGTCCCATTCTGGGCACCAAACTTTAGGAAAATTTTAAGGCCTTTGAGCGTGTGCAGAAGAGATTTACTAGAATGGTACCAGGGATAAGGGACTTCAGTTATGTGAAGAGAGTGGAGTAGCTGGGGTTGTTCAGGTTAGTGCTGAGAAGGTTAAGAGGAGATTTGCTAGAATGGTACCAGGGATAAGGGAATTCAGTTATGTGGAGAGACTGCAGAAGCTGGGGTTGTTCAGATTAGAGCAGAGAAGGTTAAGATGAGATTTACTGGAATTGTTCCAGGGATAAGGGACTTCAGTTATGTGGAGAGAATGGAAAAGCTGGGGTTGTTCTGATTAGAGCTGGGAAGGTTAAGAGGAGATTTACTTGAATGGTACCAGGGATAAGGGACTTCAGTTATTTGGAGAGACTGGAGAAGCTGGGGTTATTCTGATCAGAGCAGAGAAGGTTAAGAGGAGGTTTACGAGAATGGTATCAGGGATAAGGGACTTCAGTTATGTGGAGAGACTGGAGAAGCTGGGTTTGTTCTGATTAGAGCAGAGAAGGTTAAGAGGAAATTTAGGAGAATGGTACCAGGGATAAGGGACTTCAGTTATGTGAAGAGACTGGAGTAGCTGGGGTTGTTCAGATTAAAGCTGAGAATGTTAAGAGGAGATTTGATGGAGCTGTTCAAAAGCCTAAATAGGTTTAATAGGGTAATTAAGGAGCAACTGTTCCCAGTGGCAGAAATGAGTTGCCGGCTGGTGTTGTGCCGACTGAGTCTCTGATCGTTCGTGCTCTCTGGAAAAGTAACAACGCCTAAAATCGAATCCATTCCTCTCTCTGTGTCAGGCTGAAAATGTATTATTGTCATATTGATACACTTTAAAATACTTCATTCGCTGTAAAGAGCGTTGGGATGCCCTGAGGTGGTGAAAGCCGCTAAGGAAGTGCAATTTTGAGCGGAGAATGTGAACCTGATGGGAAACAGTGCAAGAGGACAACAAATAAAACGGGAGAACCGGCGGCAGAGAGTCAGTGAGAGTGGAGAGAACGAGCCTGAGGGAAGAAAAAAACAACGGTAGAAAGAACGACAACCATTTCCATAGAGAAATATTTGAGAATTGTGCCAATTGTGGTAATAACATTCTGAGCATAGGTGGCTCATTGTGACCTTCCTTCTAAAGCTCTCTGAACTGAACTATTCCTGACGCATTGAGCGTGAAAGTTACCACAATTATAAGAGGAGACAATAAAAGGGAATATTTGCCCTCCTAATCAAACATTCCTCAGATTAATGGAATGAAAAACACATCTGACCCGCATCCTGAACACAGACTCCTGCTCACCACCTACTTATAGAGAACGGATCTTCGCTTATCCTTGTCTTAATGTATTTTCACTGTCTGGATAGGTTAGATTGGAAAAAAAATATTCATGTTATATTAATCGGATTGGAGCACAGGAGCAGATGGCAGGTGCGGTTCAAACGGCAAGTTTGGAAGGGTGAACGGCTTAACGGCGGATAGATGGTGGGTGCGAGAGTGGCAGCAATGGGGGGGGCAGTCGATAGATTGTAAAAAATGGAAGAAACAACAATGTAAAAGTGGTGGCTATCTGAATAAGCGAGACGCAGAAGGTGTGGAGACGATTGAGTGCACGGTCTGTTCATAAGCCTAAATAGAGTTAATAGAGTAATTAAGGAGCAACTGTTTCCAGTGGCAGTGGGGTCGCCAGAGGACACATACTTAATGCAAAAGAACCCGAGACAACATGAGGAAGTTTTTGTTATATACAGCGAGTTGTTGTGATCTGGAATGCGCTGCCTGAAAGGGCGGTGGAAGCAGATTCAATAGTAACTTTCAATGTGGATTTGGAAAAAATATTTGAGATAAAAAAAATACAGGGGTAAGAGCAGAGGAGTGGGATTAATTGGACAGTGCTTCCAAAGAGCCGGAACAGGTATGGTGGGCCGAATGGCCTCCTTTTGTGCTGTATCATTCCATGATTCTATAATCACAGATACGTTAGAAAATAAGAAACTGAACCTGGCAGAAGTGCAAAGGGCTGTAGGGCTACAGGTGAACAAAAAATCAAAAGCAGTATCACTGGACAGCAAAGCAATTAAAATGCTAACAATGATTTGGGGTTTATTTCTAAGGTGATAGAATTCGAAAGAAGCGAAGTTGGCCAATGGTGGGAAGTGATGATTCACAAGCATCGGTGCTGGGAACACATTTGTTCACCATTTACTTAAACAATTCGGACTCAGGAATCGGAAGTGCAATTGCAAACATTGTGGATGCCACCTAAAATGACATTCAGCCAAGGACATTCAGCCTCCGATCTTCGGGTAAGCATTCTCCAAGGTGGCCTTCGAGACACACGACAACGCAAAATCGTCGAGCAGAAACTGATAGCCAAGTTCCGCACCCATGAGGACGGCCTTAACCGAGATCTTGGGTTCATGTCACGCTACATGTAACCCCACCTGATGCAGGGTCATCCAGACTCGAGTCGACATTGGCTTGTTCTCTCTACACAGATGCGGCTGGACCTGCTGTGATTTCCAGCCAAAAAAAATGTTTTTTGTCTGTTTTTTTGTTTTTCATACAGACCCCAGCATCTGCAATATTTGACCCCTTGTGACCCCACCTCATTGTTCTTTGATGTAATGTTTCCCTGACTGACCTGTTTGGACACCATTCACACCTTTGACTGCTGTGATTATCTCTCTGCCGAGGTGCAATAAATGGCAGTTGGAAAGGTTACCTGTAAACATCTGACATGATTCTCTGACTATATAAGCTGTGTCTTTATGCATTTCTCCACTTCACCTGAAGAAGGAGCAGCGCTCCGAAAGCTTGTGATTTCAAATAAAGCTGTTGGACTATAGCCTGGTGTTGTGTGATTTCTTACCTAAAATGAGGGTTCACAGTTAATACAGAGGACTGCGACAAAATCCAGGAAGACTTTATTCAACTGGCAGAATGGGTAAATGAACCCCATATAGAAAAATGTGAGGTAGTGCATTTTAATAGGAATTATACAGAGGTCACATACTCCTTCGAAAATAAGTTCTAAACGGGGTTGAGGGACAGAGGGATGAGAGGGTACAGTTATATAAATCAGTATAATTTGCAATGCAGGTTGATAAGGCCATAAAAACAAAGAAAGCACTGGGGTTCATTACTAGAGGCATAGATTTGTAAATAAATAGAAGTTATTTTAAACTTGTATGGAACCTTGGTTAGACCACACCTGGTGTACTGTGAGCATAGTCTCCATCTTATAAAAAGTGCACAGAGGCACTGGCGAAGGCGAAGTATTTACTAGAATTATACCAGAACTGAGAGGTTATACCTGTCAGGAAAGACTCAACAGGCTGGGGCTCTTTTCTTTAGGGAAGTGAAGACTGAGGGATAATCAGATAATGTAATACAGAGAAATGATATTGAGTCAAAAGATCTGGATAATGAAACAGTTTGGGTGGAGGTAAGGAATAATAAGGGCAAAAAACACTAGTGGGCGTAGTCTATAGGCCGCCGAACAGTGGCAACTCTGTTGGACGGAGTATCAATCATTGAGGCTTGTAATAAGGGAACATCTATAATTATGGGGGATTTTAACTATCATATTAATTGGACAAATCAAATTGGGCAGGGCTGCCTTGAGATGAGTTCATTGATTGTATTAGGGATGGGTTTCTTGAGCAGTATGTAACTGAACCGACCAGGGGGCAAGCATCTTAGATCTGGTCCTGTGTAACGAGGCAGGATTAATTAAAAATGTCCTAGTAAAGGATCCCCTTGGAATGAGTGACCATAACATGGCTGAATTCCATATTCAATTAGAGGGTGAGACGGTTGGATCTCAAACAAGCATGCTAAGCTTGAATAAAGGAGACTATGAAGGTATGAGAGCGGAATTGAGTAGAGTGGATTGGGAAAATAGATTAAAGGGTAAGATGATACATGATCAGTGGTGTACATTTAATGAGTTATTTTACAACTTCAAAAAAAAATATATTCCACTGAGAAGAAAAGTGTGTAAAAGCAAAGACAGCCATCTATGGCTAAGTAAAGAAATTAAGGATAGTATTCGACTAAAAACAAGGGCATATAAGGTAGCCAAATCAAGTGGGAAGATAGAGCATTGGGAAAACTTTAAAAGACAGCAAAAAATAACAAAAAGATTGATTAAGAAAGGGAAGATAGATTATGAAAGTAAATCAGCAAAAAATATAAAAACAGATAGTAAGAGTTTTTATAGTTATATAAAAAGAAAAAGGGTGGCTAAAGTAAATGTTGGTCCCTTAGAGGATGAGACCGGGAAATTAATGGTGGGAAATATGGAGATGGCAAAAACACTGAATGAATATTTTACATCAGTCTTTACAGTAGAAGACACTAAGAATACCCCAACACTGGACAAACAGGGGGCTAAAGGGGGGGAGGAGCTAAACACGATCAAAATCACTAAGGAAGTGGTACTCGGTAAAATAATGGGACTCAAGGCGGATAAATCACCTGGACCTGATGGCTTACATCTTAGGATCTTGAGGGAAGTGGCGGTAGGGATTGTGGATGTTGGTAATCATTTTCCAAAACTCCCTGGACTCGGCAAAGGTCCTGGCAGACTGGAAAACTGCAAATGTAACACCCTTATTTAAAAAGGGCAGTAGACAGAAGGCTGGAAACTATAGACCGGTTAGCCTACCATCTGTGGTAGGCAAAATTTTGGAGTCCATTATTAAGGAGACAGTAACAGGACATTTGGATAATCATAATTTATTAGGACAAAGTCAGCATGGTTTTATGAAGGGGAAGTCATGTTTGACAAATTTGCTGGAGTTCTTTGAGGTAGTAACGTATAGGGTGGATAAAGGGGAACCAGTGGACGTAGTGTATTTAGACTTCAAAAAGGCATTTGACAAGGTGCCACACAAAAGATTATTGCTTAAGATAAAAAATCACGGGATTGGGGGTAATATTCTGGCATGGATAGAGGATTGGCTATCTAACAGAAGGCAGAGAGTTGGGATAAATGGTTCATTCTCAGACTGGCAATCAGTAACTAGTGGTGTTCCGCAGGGGTCAGTGCTGGGTCCCCAACTCTTTACAATCTATATAAACGATTTGGAGGAGGGGACCGAGTGTAACATATCAAAGTTTGCAGATGATACTAAGATGGGAGGGAAATTAGTGAGTGAGGAGGACATAAAAAAACTGCAAGGGGACATAGACAGGCTAAGTAAGTGGGCAGAGATTTGGCAGATGGAATACAATACTGGAAAGTGCGAGGTTATGCACTTTGGCAGGAAAAATAGTAGAGCAAGTTATTATCTTAATGGCAAGAAACTGGAAAGCACTGAAGTACAAAGGGATCTGGGGGTCCTGGTGCACGAAACTCAAAAGATTAGTATGCAGGTGCAGCAAGTGATTAAGAAGGCCAATGGAATGTTGGCTTTCATTGCTAGGGGGATAGAATATAAAAATAGGGAGGTATTGCTTCAGTTGTACAATGTATTGGTGAGACCGCACCTGGAATACTGCGTACAGTTTTGGTGTCCATACTTAAGAAAGGACATACTTGCTATCGAGTCAGTACAAAGAAGGTTCACTCGGTTAATCCCGGGGATGAGGGGATGGACATATGAGGAGAGGTTGAGTAGATTGGGACACTACTCATTGGAGTTCAGAAGTATGAGAGGCGATCTTATTGAAACATATAAGATTGTGAAGGGGTTGGGTCGGGTGGATGCGGGGAATATGTTCCCGATGATGGGTGAAACTAGAACTAGGGGGCATAGTCTTAGAATAAGGGGCTGCTCTTTCAAAACTGGGATGAGGAGGAACTACTTCACTCAGAGGGTGGTAGGTCCATGGAATATGCTGCCCCAAAAAGCTGTAGAAGCTACATCATTACATAAATTTAAAAGAGAAATAGACAGTTTCCTACAAGTAAAGGGAATTAAGGGTTACAGGGAGCGGGCAGGAATTTGGTTCGGATCGGTCATGGCCCTGTGGGTAGTGGAGCGGGCCCAGGGGCCGTGTAGCCTGATCCTGCTACTATTTCGTGTGTCTGATTCTGTTAGATTCAGGAGATGGTTCTGGGATAGTGGATTGGCCGTTAGGATCAGATCAGCCATGATCTTATTGAATGGCGGAGCAGGCTCGAGGGGCCGATTGGCCGACTCCTGCTCCTATTTCATATGTTCTTATGTTCTTATGTTCTTTGAGATTACGAAAGGGTTTCATAGGGTAGATTGATGAAGGTGTTTGCACTTGCAGGGGAGACCAGAACTTGGGGTCATAGATTTAAGATAATCATTAATAAACCTAATAGGGAATTGAGGAGAACCCTGTTTAAGAAATGACTGGTCAGAATGTGCAACTTGCTAACACAAGGAACAGTTGATGCGAATAGCAGAGACATATTTAAAGGGGAGTGAGACAAGCACATGAGGGGGAATGGAATGGAACGATATTTTTACTGGGTTAGATGAAGGAGGGTCCTGTGGAGCATGGACACCACGTGGAATTTTGAGTCGACTGGCCTGTCTCTGTGCTGTAAATACTTTGTCAATAGTGTTAAACATGTCTAGGACCCGGGTCAGGTCACACTTAGAGAACTGTGCATAGTTATGCTCACCATGACATAAAAATGGAATAGAACAAATGGAGAACGTGCAAAAAAAGACTTACAACAAGAACAATTTCATTTATATAGCGCCTTTAACATAGCAAAATTGCCCAAGCGATTCATGCGAGCGTTATTGAGCAAAACCTTACCCTGAGCCACATAAGCAAGATATTAGGAAAGATGACCAAAAGCTTAGTCAAAGTGGTATGTTTTAAGCAGTATCTTAAAGAGGGAGGGCGATTTAGAGAAGCAGAGAGGTTTAGGGAGGGGATTCCTGAGTTGAGGGCCCAGCCAACTGAAAGCACAGCCGCCAATGGTGGAGCAGTTAAAATCAATGATGTGCAATAGGCCAGAATTAGAGGAGCACAGAGATCTCGGGAGTTTTGAGGGGCTGATAGAGCTTGCAGATGTAGGGAGGGCGAGGCCATGCAGGGATTTGAAAACAAGAATGATCATTTTAAAATGGAGGAATTGCCGGAACGGGAGCCAATGT
Organism: Somniosus microcephalus; assembly: GCF_052327205.1. Lineage (NCBI taxonomy): Eukaryota > Metazoa > Chordata > Chondrichthyes > Squaliformes > Somniosidae > Somniosus > Somniosus microcephalus. Next base: position 10,358,527 of record NW_028225183.1, on the reverse strand, counting down.
AATTCAGCGGAGCACAGGGGTGGTGGTTTACCGGGATTTGGTGTGGTTTAGGTGACAGGAAGCACAGGTTTGGAGGAGCTCAAGTTAGGGAGGGTGGGAGATGGGAAACTGGCCAGGAGAGAGTTTGTGTTATCAAGACTAGAGCTACCAAAAGCATGGATGATGGTATGAGCAGCAGATGAGCTGAGGCAGGGGCGAATTTCGGCGATATTACGGAGTTGGAAGTATGCCGTCCTGGTGATGGAGTGAATATCTGGTCGGAAGATCATCCCGTGCTCAAATAAGACACCAATGTTGCAAACAGCAAACTGGTGCTAAGGAGAGGGATGGAGTCGTTGCCTAGGCAACGGAGTTTGTGAACGGGAAGAATAGCTTCGGTCTTACAAATATTTATTTGGATGGCACCAGAACTGAAAGATTGCAGCTATCGGGAACGATTAAACAGGTTGGGCCTTTCTGCTATAGAAGAGAGACGACTTTGATGAGGCCTGATAAAGATCTTGAAAATTATGAATGGGTTGGACAGGGTGGATGTGGAGAGACTCTTTACACTTGTGGGAGAATGCAAGACTTGGGGTCATAAATACAAGACAGTTACTAATAAATTCTATAGGTAAATAAGGAGCAATTTCTGTACTCAGAGAGTGTTGAGAATGTGGAACATATTAGCACAGGAAGTGCTTGAGGAAAATACTTTAGATTTTTTCAGAAGGAAACTAGACGTGTAAATGCTAGAAAGGGGTATATAAAGATATTCTGAGAGGCTGAGGTGAGGTAGATTCAATGAGAGGAGACTGGTGTGGAGCATAAACACCAGCACAGATTGATTGGGCCGAATGGCCTGTTTGTTTGCTGTATGTTCCATGTAATATAATCCTCTGAACTGCAGCTCAGCTCTGTCTGCCTACTTATTGACCAGGCTGTTGCTCTGGAAGCTGCAAATGAATTGCTGCCCTCAGTCGCTGAAGGGACTCTTTACAGAAGAGCTCAGAGTGAAAGCAGCAAACTCGTGTTCCTGCCCGAAAGACAACGTGGGAAATGTCAGTTAGAAACAGCGCCGAGTCCTAAATACAGTGCTCGCCCCGCCGCTGGCCGTATCTTCAGATCTCCAGCGATTGCTGGTGTAAGTCAGTGGATGGCAGTCTGGGGCTAAATATTACATTCCTGGGCTGGAAACAGTGGGAGCCGCCTCTGGGCTGCATTCAGTTATTTCTGATTATTAATGTATTCAATAATTGAGGTAAGTGGATATTTCACGGCGCTCTTCAGCTGCTCTCTGAACTTGGACTGGGTCACCCCATAAATAAATGTGTTTGTGCAGCAACTTAAAATCTGCAGCATAACTCCGACTTGTCTGAAGATAATTAAAGAGCCATTGTAATAATGGGGACTTCTTCCTGCAATGTTGTAATATAAGAAATTTATAACATAGACCAGCCAGAGCAGTATGAAGCTGGCAGATATGGTGAAGAGCAAAATTACAGACTTCTTTCTACTCTCTCTCTCTGGGTCTCTGGCTTTCTCTCCCTTGTTCTCACCCTTCAGCCCCTTACGGATCAGACTGGCCACTAAAATGTGTCTGACTGTCAGAGCGTTGAGCGACAGAATTAAAGCGAATGGGAGCAATGGGGTTAAAGCCCGATCAAACCAGGTAAATCCCACCCACCCGGGTTCAGTATAATAGCTCAGGATTGAGCCACAGAACCACGGCACGTTGTCAATTGTACACCTGGGTTGAATTGCAAAGTAGAAGGGAACGTTTTTAAAACAGAGCAGAATGCCGGTTGTTGCTAGAACCACAGCCGCAGTTTTCTCGGTGCAATATTTAGATTTCAGCTTCTGGCAACAAATGGCCGCAAATGGATCAAAGTTGAAAGTGACGGTGAACCAGACAGAAAAGTCTGTGGCTGCAGCGGTCAGGACAGTGTTTACACTACACACAGGGGTGATGGACTGGAAAGACCATGGGAAATAATACATGCTGATCCTCCGCAGTTTGACCTCAGTGACAATGACCAGGAGATCGGCCGCTGCCATGGCCACCAGGTAGCGAGTGGTGCAGGTGGAGAGCCCGCACTTTCCCCAGGACAGGATCACAATCGCCAGCAAATTCACTGTAAAACACAGAAGGGAAAAGAGACTGGTAATTACTGATCACACATTCTCCGTGTATGAGCCCAGACAGTAAGGGCTGGATTTTAACGCACCAAAAACAGTTGGGTTCGGGTCGGGTCTGAGGTGAAAATTGAACAACATCCTCCCGAACCAACCCACCTCCAACCCGCCCGCTTCCGAGTTTAAAGGAGACGGAAGCTGGGGGTGGGTGGGGCAATGAAGCGCGCCCAAGAGGCGGGTACACAATATACATTTTTTAATGAGGCGGGCAGCTTCGGATTTAACCTGTTTTACCTGTTTAACTACGGCTGGCCGGGCTTGCTGGGCTTCTGGAATGCTTTCACCACGCACCCCCAAGTTCTACCCATCGCCCGACTCCCATGGATAGAACCCCGGGTTCCCACATCCCCAAGACTGGGAATTGGACACACCACCGGGAATGATCTAACCCCTGTGACCGGTCAAAACCCCGGGTCCAACCAAACCCCAGGGCCGGTCAAACACCCGGGACATGTCCATTCCTCCAAACCTGTCAAACCCTCGGGTCCAATCAAACCCCCAGGACCAGTCAAACCCCCGGGACCAGTCAAACCCATGGGACCAGTCAATCCCTCCGAACCTGTCAAACCCCCAGGACTGTTCAAACCCCTGGGACCGGTCAAACCCCCAGGACCAGTCAAACCCCCAGGACCGGTCAAACCACTGGGAACAGTAAAACCACCGGGACCAGTCAACCCCCCGGGTGCATTCAAACCCCCGGGACCGGTCAAACCCCTGGGACCAGTCAAACCCCCGGGACCAGTCAAAACCCTGGACCAGTCAAACCCCCGGGACTGGTCAAACCCCCGGTCTCAGTCTAACACCTGGGACCAGTGAAACCCCCTGGTCTGTGATCGGACACACCAGCGGATTGGAGGCTCCATGCCCCTCCAGATTTGTGCATCAGACCGACCTGGTCCTGCTCCGGCGTCCCCCACCTTGCTGATATTACATATCCACCCCAAACCATGCGTGTCATCGCCTATGTAACCCACCCCTCTTATTAACTATGCATAAGTATTTGATCAAAAGCAAAGCACTGCGACTGCTGTAAGTCTGATAAAAAACACATTGCTGAAAATACTCAGTAGCTAAGGCAGCATCTGTGCAGAGAGAGACAGCCTGATCATTTCAGGTCGATGACGTTTCATCAGAAGTGGAAGATATCAGAGATGAACAGTATTAAAGCAATGCTAGATTCAGAGACATGTGCGGTAGCATCAAGAAAGAACAACGATGAAGGATTGAGATCAGTGGAGGGCAGGAGTGATTGAATGACAAAATGACTGATGGTGCAAAGCGAATGGGACAATTAAAGAAACAGAAGATGGTTCTAGAGGAGGTGTAAATGGTTACAGCAGAATAACAAGGGGGAGGGGTAGCACACGTGGAAGAGAAATTTGGGTAGACCGCAGGTATTTGGACTAACCCGATGGCCATGTATCAAAATCGCCACCCCAAGGCCCAGCCCACACCTCCTCCACTCCCACTGGCCATGTACCGGGATCACCACCCCAAGCCCCAGCCCACACATCCTCCACTCGCAGTGGCCGTGTACCGGGATCGCCACCCAAGCCTCAGCCTACACCTCCTCCACTCTCAGTGGTTCTGGTGGAGCCGTCCTCCATTATCTGCGCGTGTCGTCCGAGAAAACTGAAGCGGAGGTTATGATCTGAAGTTTGTAAACTTAGTGTTGAGTCTGGAAGGCAATAAAATGCCTAATCGAAAAATACAGTGCTGTTCCTCAATGAGTTTAAAAGGGGAACAGTGCAGAAGGCCGAGAACAGAGAATTCAGATTGTGAGTGCGATGTAGAATTAAAGTGTCAATTGACCTGAAGCTCAGGGTCACACTTGTGGACTGAATGGAGGCGTTCAGCAAAGCAATTATTCAATCTACATTTAGTCCACCCAATGTACAGGAGGCTGGATCGTGGGCAGCGAATATGATGTGTTAAATTGGATGAAGTACAAGTACGTTAGTCTTTCACGTGGTTGGAATGTTTGGGGTCCTGGATGGTGGGAACGAACGAGGGGAAAGGGCAGCTGTTCCATCTCCTGCGCTTGCATAGGAAGGTGCTGGAGAAGGCAGATGTTAGGGGTGAAGGAAGAGTGAGCCAGGGTGTTGCGAAGGCCGGGGCGACGGAAGGGCCGGGGAAGATATGTTTGTTGGTGGACTAAGCTAGACATGGCGGAAATGGCAGAGGATGATCCGTTGAATGTGAAGGCTGTTGCAGAGGAAGCTGAGGACAAGTGGAACCCTGACTAGGTTCTAGCAGGGAGGGCAAGTGGTGATAGCAGCAACAGAGGATTGACATGGTCGAGGGCCCTGTCAATCACAATGCAGGTGATTACTCGGCAGAGGAAATACGAAGACATTTCAGAAGCACGGGTGTGGAAGGTGGCATCGTCAGAACATATGCAACCGAGGTGGAAAACTGTGAGAATAGAATAGTGCCCTTCCAGGAAGCCGGGTGGGAGGAAGTCTACTCAAGATTCCTGCGAGAGTCGGTGGGCTTATAGTAGATATTGATGGACGGCCTAGTCCTTGAAATGAAGATCGAGAATTCGAGGAAGGGAAGGGAAGGCCTCTGTGGTTCACCATTTACACGTTATTCCTGTGTTTAAAATGGAAGATAGAACAATTCCAAGGATCTACAGACCAGTTAGCATAACGTCGATGGTAGGAAAGGTAATTGAATCCCTACTCAAAGGTGTAACAGAAAAATATGTAGAAACACAAAATATAATAACAAGTAGTCAGTAGATTTTCCAAAATGGAACCATAGAATGGTTACAGCACAGAAGGAGGCCATTCGGCCCGTCGAGCCCGTGCTCACTCTCTGCACATGCACTTCAGCTAGTCCCAACCCCCCACCCTTTCTCCGAAGCCCTGCAATGATTTTCCTTCAGTTACTTATCCCATTTCCTTTTGAAAGCCACGATTGAATCTGCCTCCACCACGCGTTAAGGCAGTGCATTCCAGATCGTAACCATTCGCTGCCTGTGGTAAACCACTGTTATTGTTGTTCACCGTTGTTGTTGTTGTTGTTGCACACTGTTGTACCTATGCATGCCTCAGCATGTCTCTGCTGGCTCCGCCCCTGGCTCCACCCACAGGCCCAGGTATAAAGGTGACTGCTCTGCAGCCCCTGCCTTCTTGGAACCCAGTCAACCACGAGAGGCATGCTCTGTTCTTTGCTAATAAAAGCCATTTAGTTACTCTCCTAACTCTCCGTCTTTTAAGAGTAATTGATAGCGCATCAATTTTATTAGCAAAAACAAAATGTCGGCAACAAACGCTGAGCAGCAGGCTGCTGCACCAAACGCTGAGCAGCAGGAGCTGCTGCGAGCCCTCAGACCAACATGCCTGGACCTAGACCCCCAAGAAGCGGGTTCGGCTACCTAATTCGCGCATTGGCTGCGTTGCTTCGAGGCTTACCTGCAAGCCTCAACTGTGACCCTGGACGAAAACAAGCTGGAAATCCAGGCCTCAAAGGTGAGCTACCAAGTTTATACAATAATCCAGGACGCGACGACCTACGCAGCGGCTATCGATCTGCTCAAAGGGCAATACGCACGCCTGGTAAATACGGTCTATGCCAGGCACCTCTTAAGATCCCGCAGACAGCAGCCCGGGGAATTGGTGGAGGCCTTCCTACGGGCACTACGGATACTCGGCTGAGGCTGCGATTGCAAAGAAGTATCAGCCACAGCACACACGGAGGGACTGATCCGAGATGCTTTCGTTGTGGGTCTAAGGTCCGACTACTCCCGGCAGAGACTGTTGGAAAAGGGAGAAATGGACCTGAGAAAGGCAGTGTCCCTCGCGCTCTCGCTCGACGCGGCCCACAGGAATATGGACGCCTTCTCCCCTAACCGCTCCACAACGTGGACGCCACAACCTTGGGTCATGGGACCGCCACCTTCAACTGCTGCTGTGATCTCCAAGGCACAGAAATGTTATTTCTGTGGCCAGGCAAAACACCCCAGAGCACGCTGCCCTGCGAGAAACGCTACCTGCTCTGGCTGCGGGAAGAAAGGACACTATGTCAGCGCCTGCAAAGGTAAAACCGCTAACGCCAGCAGCGCCACGTGCGAACCGTGGGGGCAGCCAACTTGTCCACCATCTTGGGCTCCCCCAGCCGCGTGGGGATCGGGATCATGGGCGCCGCCATTTTGTCCGCCATCTTGGACGTCTCCAACTTCAACCACGGGGGACCCGGACTCAACCACCGCCTCATCTGACGACCACATCGACTCGCTCGACCATACACTGGCCTCCGTGATGCTGGACCAATCTCTCCCTCATCAACTGTCCAGGTCCATGATGGACATTACGGTAAACGGCTGCGCCACTACCTGCCTTTTTGACAGCGGGAGCACGGAGAGCTTTATCCACCCCGACACGGTGCGCAGTTACTCTCTCCCCGTCCTGCCGACGCGCCATCGGATCTCTTTGGCTTCCAAAGCCCAGTCAGCGGACATCGGTGGCTACTGTGTAGTGACCCTTTCAGTACGGGGCACAGAATACAATAATTTTAAACTTCTGGTCATGCCACATCTCTGCGCTGCCATTCTACTGGGGTTGGATTTTCAGTGCCACCTTAAGAGTGTCACATTAGCGTACGACGGACCCCTCCCCCCACACACAGTCTGCAGCCAGCAGATTTTAAATCGCCCACTGCGCACCATTTGCAGCCTCTCCACCCTTAAAGTCCCCCCCTCCTTGTTCGCTAACCTCACCCGTGACTGTAAGCCCATCGCTACCAAAAGCAGGCGTTACAGTGCCGGGGATAGGAGCTTCATTAAATCTGAGGTAGCGAGACTCCTGAAGGAAGTGATTATTGAAAGTAGCACCAGCCCATGGCGAGCACAAGTGGTGGTAGTGAAGACTGGCGAAAAACAACGCCTAGTTATTGACTACAGACAGACGATCAATCGCTACACCCAGCTAGATGCATACCCACTCCCCTGCATATCTGACATGGTCAATCAGATAGCACAATACCGGGAGTTCTCGACGATTGATCTGAAGTCGGCATACCACCAGCTCCTCATCAGGGGTGAGGACCGCCAGTACACAGCTTTTGAAGCTGACGGTTGTCTCGACCACTTCCTCAGAGTTCCCTTCGGCGTCATCAACGGGGTTTCAGTCTTCCAACGGGAGATGGACCGGATGGTTGACCAGAACGCACTCCAGGCCACTTTCCCCTATCTAGACAACGTCACCATCTGTGGCCACGACCAGCAGGACCATGATGTTAATCTAGAGAAATTCCTCCGTACGGCCCAGCGGCTGAACCTAACATACAACAAGGACAAATGTATGTTTCGTACCACGCGCCTTGCCATTCTTGGCTGTGTAGTGGAGAACGGAGTCATCGGCCCCGACCCCGACAGGATGCACCCCCTTATGGAGCTCCCCCTCCCCCACTGCCAAAAAGCACTGAAGAAATGCCTAGGGTTTTTCTCGTACTATGCTCAGTGGGTGCCCAACTATGCGGACAAAGCCAGACCCCTCATCAAGTCCACCTCCTTCCCCCTGACAGCAGAGGCCTGTGCAGTCTTCACTCTCATAAAAAGAGATATTGCGAGGGCCACGATCCACGCAGTGGATGAGTCCATCACTTTCCAAGTGGAGGGCGACGCATCCGACTTTGCCCTAGCAGCAACCCTTAACCAGGCGGGGAGTCCCGTGGCCTTTTTCTCAAGGACCCTCCAGGGCCCCGAGATTCGACACTGCTCTGTCGAAAAGGAGGCCCAGGCCATTGTGGAAGCTGTGCGACATTGTAGGCATTACCTGGCCGGAAAACGATTTATCCTGCTCACTGACCAGCGTTCAGTAGCTTTTATGTATAATAATAAGCAGAGGGGCAAAATCAAAAATGACAAGATCTTGAGGTGGAGAATCGAACTCTCCACCTACAATTACGATATCTTGTACCGGCCCGGGAAACTCAATGAGCCCCCAGATGCCCTATCACGTGGAGCATGCGCCAACGCGTAGGTTGATAGACTGAAGACCCTCCACAATGACCTCTGCCACCCGGGGGTCACCAGGTTTTTTCACTTCATCAAATCCCGTAACGTGCCCTACACCATCGAGGAGGTCAGGACCATGACCAGGAACTGCCAAATCTGTGCCGAGTGCAAACCGCATTTTTATAGGCCAGACAGAGCAAGCCTGATCAAAGCCACGCGCCCCTTTGAACGGCTGAGCGTCGATTTTAAAGGGCCCCTCCCCTCCTCTGACCGCAATGTGTACTTCCTCAACATAATTGACGAGTACTCCCGTTTCCCGTTTGCCATCCCTTGCTCAGACATGAGCAGTACCGCCGTCATTAAATGTCTGAATGACCTCTTCGCCTTGTTCGGTTTCCCTAGCTATATTCATAGCGACAGGGGCTCATCCTTTATGAGCGACGAATTTCGTCAGTACCTGCTCGCGAGAGGTATTGCTACAAGCAGGACCACCAGCTACAACACCCGGGGGAATGGCCAGGTGGAAAGGGAGAATGCGACGGTCTGGAAGGCAGTCCTTTTAAACTTGAAATCTAAGGGCCTTGCAACCTCTCGCTGGCAGGAGGTCCTCCCTGCGGCGTTCCATTCCATTCGGTCACTGCTCTGTACAGCCACCAATGCCACCCCTCATGAGAGAATGTTCTCCTTCCCCAGGAAGTCCACATCGGGGATCTCGTTACCGACATGGCTGACTTCTCCAGGACCCGTCCTACTGCGGAAGCACGTGAGGTCCCATAAGACAGACCCCCTGGTCGAGAGGGTGAGCCTCCTCCATGCCAACCCTCAGTATGCTTACATGGTGTACCCGGACGGGCGGGAGGACACAGTCTCCATACGAGACCTCGCACCTTCAGGTGCTCCCGAAACACCTCCTTCGCCACCCACCACTACCCACGCCTAACCCCAGTATGCTTATGTAGCGTACCCGGACGGGCGGGAGGACACAGCCTCCACACGAGATCTCGCACCTTCGGGTGCCCCTGAAACACTACCATTGCCATCCACCACTACCCACAACCCAACCCCGCTAGACGGCATGCCGCAGCCCCAGGACCCGTCATTGACCACCCAACCACTCAATGAGACGCCTGATTCAACGTTGGATGCTACACCATCACCGCCGCCACCACGACGATCAGGACGGCATAAAAGGCCACCTGATAGACTTACTTACACGAACCTTTAGTACACTTCACCCCACCGGACTCAATTTTATACAAGGGGTGAATGTGGTAAACCACTTTTATTGTTGTTCACCGTTGTTGTTGTTGTTGCACACTGTTGTACCTATGCATGCCTCAGCATGTCTCTGCTGGCTCCGCCCCTGGCTCCACCCACAGGCCCAGGTATAAAGGTGACTGCTCTGCAGCCCCCTGCCTTCTTGGAACCCAGTCAACCACGAGAGGCATGCTCTGTTCTTTGCTAATAAAAGCCTTTTAGTTACTCTCCTAACTCTCTGTCTTTTATGAGTAATTGATAGCGCATCACTGCCTTAAAAAGTTTTTCCTCATGTCGCCTTTGGATGTTCTGTACATCACCTAAAACCTGTGTCCTCTGGTTTTCGAACGTTCTGCCAATTGGAACAGCTTCTCTCAATCTACTCTGTCTAGACCCCTCATGATTTTGATCATATCTAGCAAATCTCCTGTCAATCATCTCTGCTTTAAGAAGAACAACCCCAGCTTCTCTAGTATATCTACGTAACTGAAGTTCGTTACCCCTGGAACCATTCTTGTAAATCTTTTCTGCACCCTCTCTAAAGCCGCCATGCACTTCCTAAAGTGCGGTGCCCAGAATTGGACACAATACTCCAGTTGTGGCCGATCCAATGTTTTATAGATGTTCCTCATAACTTCCTTGCTTTTTTACTCTATGCCTCTATTTAGAAAGGCCAGATTCCCGTCAGGTTTTTTAACCGCTTTCTCAACCTGCCCTGCCACCTTCAACGATTTGTGTACATGTACCCCCAGGTCCCTCTGTTCCTGCACCCGCTTTAGAATGTCTTGTTTGAGTAAACTTAGTGAATACTTTGAATACATATCAGAAAGAGTTGATAACGGTAATGCAGTCGATGTAATATAAATTGATTTTTTAAAGCCATTCGATAAAGTACCACATAGCAGACTGAATCACAGCGCAAATGGAGTTGGGGACAAGCAGCAGAATGGATAGAAAGATGGCTGCAAGAACAGACAATAGGGAGAAGTGCATGAAGCTATTTACTCAGATCGGTGGATGGTGAGAAATGATGTTCCACAAGGATCGGTGTTGCGACCACTGTTGTTCACCATTTACATAAACGATGTTGATTCGGAAAGCAGAAGCACAAAGTCAAAACTTGCAGAAGAATCCAAATTACGAGTACAGTTAATACAGAGGAAGAATGCAACACAATACCTGAAGACAGTAATAAACTTACAGAAAGGGCGTTTAAATGGAAAATTAATTTCAATATAGCTAAGTGAGAGGCACTGCGTTTTGGTAGAAAGAATAATGTTTCCAAATCCTCCTTGGAAAATCAGAGTGGAAATGGGGTAGAGGGGTGCTGATTACCAAATCATTTAAAGTAGCAATGCATGTACCAAATCATTTAAAGTAGCAATGCATGTTTACAAAGCCATAAACATGCAATCAAAGCACTGGGGTTCATTTCCAGATGAATAGAATCGTAAAGCAAAGAGGTTAGCTTAAACTTATATAGAACCTAGTTTATACCACACTGAGCGTACTGTGTGCAGTACTGATCTCCATATTACATAAAGGATATTAAGGCTCAGGAGAAAGTGCAATTTTTTACAAGGATGGCACCAGAATTGAGACATTATAACCATCAGGAAAGGTTGAACACACTGGGGCTCCTTTCTTTACAAAAGAGAAGGTGGACAGGTGGCCTAATAGATGGCTTTAAATTTTGAAAGGATAACACAGGGTAGATGTTTATACTTGTGGCGTGAGTGCAACACTGGAGATTATCAGTAAAAGATAATAACTAATAAATCCCATATGGAATTGAGGAGATGGTTCTTTATTCAGAGGTTGGTTAGAATGTGGAAATCGCTGCAACTTGGAGTACTTGCGGCGAGTAGCAGAGATTCATTTAAGGGGAAGCTGGAGAAGTACACGAGGGTGAAAGCAAATTCCAAGGAGTTCTCCGTAACTTGATTACAAATTAATCACATTCATCAGTTCAGTTAATCATTGCAGATATTGAAGTGTGCTATTTATTGAAGCACTGCACTATTTATTTCATTATTATCCATTTTAATGCTATAATTCACTGGCCCCGAACTGATCTCTGTATTATGAAAACCTGATATGCATGTTCTTCAGTTATATGTCACTCTTCTTGCAGGGTCTCACCTCACTGAGATCGGTGCAGGTTACCGGTGTAGAGACTGAATCAGAGATAAGAACTGGTTCGTCAAAACATAATCCGGTACAGAAGTGGAATAATCAATAACCACAGCACAATATGCATCCTGTCTAACGGAAACTTTCAGGACTCAAGACACACAGATTCTCAGGAACATGTGGGGGGGAAGGGGATTAATCAGCACCAAAACAATTAAAGTGTTTATAATAATTCTACATAGAGTAAGAATGACTCATTATACAGAGGATTTGAATACTGTAACACTGCTATCCTGCTGCTTACCTGTCAGTAATTAGTTAACATCTGTTTCTGTTGGTGCAGTTCAATGGGCAAAAATGCAATATCAATAGATTTCAACTTACGTATGTACATAAGAACATAAGAAATAGGAGCAGGAGTAGGCCATACGGCCCCTGGAGCCAGCTCCGCCATTCAATTAGATCATGGCTGATCATCGACCTCAAGAGCCCTTTCCTGCCCAGTCTCCATATCCCTTGATTCCCCCAGGGTCCAAAAATCCATCTATCACAGTCTTGAATATACTCAAAGACTCAATATTCACAGGCCTCTGGGGCAGAGAATTCCAAAGATTCACAGCAAAAAGAGTGAAGAATATCCTTCACATCTCGGTCTTAAATGACCTATCCTTTATCCTGAGACTATGCCCCTAGTTCTAGACACTTCAAACAGGGGGAAACAACCTGTCAGCATCCAAATCTGGCAATCCCCTTAAGAATCCTGTATGTTTCAATGAGATCACCTCTCATTCCTCTGAACTTCAGTGAGTATAGGCCCATTCTACACAATGTCTCATAATGGGATAGCCCTCTCATCCCAGGAATCAATGTCGTGAACCTTCACTGCAGCGCCACATATGCTTATAACCAAACTTCTTCAACCAACAGCAAAAATCTTCCACTTAGCCATTGATTATAATCGGAAAACACAAATGCAGCTCCATGAAGGGGAGCGATCAGTCATCTAATAAAAGTAAAATTGGAACTGAGTTGTTCGACTCCAGTTAGTGACCCACACCAGTACAGTTCCACAGTGACAGATACTCCCAGTAATACATGGCACTGGGATGAGGTGTTCCACTCCGGTTAGTGACCCACACTCTGTACAGTTCTACAGTGACAGGTACTCCCACTAATGCATGACCACTCGGGTCAGGTGTGCTACTCCGGTTAGTGACCCACACTCAGTACGGTTCTACAGTGACAGATACTCCCAGTAATACATGGCCACAGGGGTGAGGTGTTTCACTCCGGTTAGTAATCCAGACTCAGTAACATTCTACAGTGCGAGATACTCCCATTAATACTTGGCCAGGGGCCAGGTGTTCCATTCCGGTTGGCAACTCAAACTCAGTACAGTTCTACAGTGCAAGGTACTCCCAGTAATACAGGACCACTGGGGTTTGATGTTCAACTTCGGTTAGTGACCCACACTCAGTACAATTCTACAGTGACAGATACTCCCAGCAATACATGGCCACTGGGGTCAGGCGTTGCACTCCAGTTAGTGACCCACACTCAGTACAATTCTACAGTGACAGATATTCCCATTAATACATGGATACTGGGATCAGTTGTTCCGCTCTGGTTAGTGACCCACACTCAATACAATTCTAAAATGGCAGATACTCCCAGTAACACCTGGCCACAAGGGTCAGGTGTTCCACACTTGTTAGTGACCCACACTCAGTAGTTCTACAGTGACAGATACACCCAGTAATTCATGGCCACTGTGATAAGGTGTTCCACACCGGTTAGTGACCCACACTCAGTACAATTCTACAATGAGAGATATTCCCAGTAATACGTGGCTTCTGGTCTGCGGTGTTCCACTCTGCATCATGACCTACACCCACTACAATTCTACAGTGAAAGATAATCGCAATGGTATATGGCCACTGGGATGAAGTGTTCCTCTTCGGTTAGTGATCCTCACTCTGTATAATTCGATAGTGACAGATACCCCCAATAATACATGGCCACTGGGGTCAGGAGTTCCAGTCCGGTTAGTGACCCACACTCAATACAATTTTAAAATGACAGATACTCCCAGTATTGTTTGGCCACTAGGGTCAGGTGTTCCACTCTGGTTAGTGCCCCACGCTCAGTGCATTTCTACAGTGACAGATACTCCCAGTAATACCTAGCCACTGGGATGAGCTGTTCCACTCCAATTAGTGAACCACACTCAGTAGTTCTACAGTGACAGATACTCCCAGTAATACTGAGCCACTAGGAAGAGGTGTTCCACTCCAGTTAGTGAACCACACTCAGTTGTTCTACAGTGACAGATACTCCCAGTAATACATGACCACTGGGATGAGGTGTTCCACTCCGGTTATTGATCCACACTCAACATAATTATACAGTGACAGATACTCCCAATAATACATGGCCACTGGGGTCAAGTGTTCCACTCCTGTTAGTGAGACACACTCAGTGCAATTCTACAGTGACTGATACTCCCAATAATACATGGACACTGGGGTCAGGTGTTCCACTTCAATTAGCGACCCACACTGCGTAGTTCTACAGTGACAGTCCCTTCCGCTGATACCTTCACTCAGAGAGTTGCTTACATTGAGGTCTGTTTCAACAGTACACAATATTACACTAAAGGCAATAACTTCATAACACAGCGAGCCCATGTGATACAAACGGAGCTTAACCTTTCTTCGAGGTAATTGAATAAAACTTCAGAGGTGATTCTGGACATTTGACTAAACGAAATGCTATAATTGATCGGGTGTTTGTATAACGGTGACCACTAGTTCAGGATGTAACAATATCAGTCACAAAGCAAAACCAGAGACCAGCTCACACAAAGATTCACACAACTTCAATAGTTATACTCACTTACCAGGAACACCAATGACGGCAATGATCACGTAGAATTATTTTTCCACATGTTGAATTGGCTGATGCATTTTCTGATTGAAGCGATGTGTTCTTTCGTGGTGCAGGCAATCTCTCTGAATTAAACTCTGAGGTGGGACATTCCCAGAGCCTTTCATTTATACGCTGCCGGATCTCCACGGGGACATTGAGGTTTCAACATCGCTGAAAATATTATTTTTAAAAAACAATTGAACAAACAGATGACGACAGCCGAGTTAATTCCCTGATGTGATGGAATATATTTAGTGCTGAGATTGAAATTGAAAACCACAAAGACCGGAGAATTCTGATCACATGAATAAACTAATGAAAATAGCCAGCTGTATTCTCCCAGCAATGGCGTTGTTGTTGCAAACACCACCAGGCCCATCTCTAGACCTCATATTGTTTCAGTGATGTCCTTCACTCTGCTGTGGCCATTCAGTAATTAAATTTCAAATGTTAGAGTGTCCTCTCAGGGCTGCTCTGCTCCACTCTGGAATGGGGATGTCCACATTAAATATGGCCATTTAGTTAAACAATTAAAGTGGGAAATGTGTGTCGATGGATCCTCAAAGCTAATACAGCACCTCAAACTAATAAAGTACATCAAACTAATACAGCTCCTCAAACGAATACAGCACCTCAAACGAATACATACCCTTAAACTAATACAATACCTCAACCTAATAGAGACCTTCAAACAATACAGCACCTCAAGCTAATACTGTACCTCAAATAAAACGGTCTGCCAAACTAATACACTCCTTCAAACTAATACAGCCCCTGAAACTAATACACCCCATCAAGCTAATATAGTTCCTCGAAATAATACACCCCTCAAACTAATACATTACCTCAAACTAATACAGCCCCTTAAACGAAGAAAGTACCTCAAACTAAAACAGACCCTCAAATTAATACAGACCCAATAACTAATACAGAACCTCAAACTAATGCAGCACCTCAAACAACTACAGCGCCTCAAACTAATACAGCCTATCAAATTAATTCATTACCTCAATCTAATACAGCCCCTAAAACTAATACAGTACGTCAATCTAATACAAACCCTCCAACTAATACACCCCTCAAACTGATAAAGACACTCAAACAAAGACACCGCCTCAAGGGCCGCACGGTGGCATACTGGTTAGCACTGTTGCCTCACAGCGCCAAGGACCCAGGTTTGAATTCGGCCTCGAGCGACTGTCTGTGTGGAGTTTGCACATTCTCCATGGGTTTGCTTCGATTTCTTCCCACAGTCCAAAGATGTGCGGGTTAGGTTGATTGGCTATGATAAATTGACCCTTAGTGTTAGGGGGATTAAATACGTGGGGTTACGGGGATAGGGTGGGATATGTGTTGGTGCAGGCCTGATGGGCCAAAATGGCCTCTATCTGCACTGTGGGGTTTCTGTGATTCTGTGAAACTAATACAGAAACTCAATCTAATGCACCCCTTCAAACGAATAAAGCCGGTAAAATTAATACAGCCCCTCAAATTAATAGCGTACTTCAATCTAATACAGCCCCTCAAACTAATAAACCCAATCAAAATAATACAGATACTCGAACTAATACAGCCCACCAAACTAACACAGTACCTCCAACTATAATAATAATAATCAAATTTATTGTCATTGTTAGTGTACAAGTGCAGTACAACGAAATGTAGGCTTGCGGCTCCCGAGAGTGTATACTAAGGTTATACATTTCAACATTCATTTGTCTTGTAATACATTAACATAAACATAACCATAATTAAAGTGCATTGGCAGATGTGCAGACTTTAGAGTTTATTTGTGGAGTTCAGTAGGATGACAGCCCTGGGAAAGAAGTTGTTCCTAAATCTGGTCATTCGGGTGCGAAAGCATCTGCAGCATCTCCCAGATGGCAGGAGGGCGAACAGACTGTGGCTGGGATGGGTAGGGTCTTTGATGATGTTCCGTGACCTCCGTAAACAGCGTTTCTGGTATATGTGCTCTATGGTCGGTAGCCGGGTGCCTTTAATGCGTTGTGCAGTTTTGACTACCCGCTGCAGGGCTTTCCGGTCATAGTAGCTACAGCTGCCATACCACACTGTGATACAGTTCATCAGATGCTCTCTATTGTGCAGCGGTAAAAGTTAGAGAGGATCAGGGGTGACAGGTTACATCCCTTCAGCCTCCTTAGGAAATATAGGCGCTGCTGGGAGAGGTCTTCCATGATGTGGACTCCGAGGAACTTAAAGCTGTCCTCAAACCAAAGTACCGCAAACTGATACAGATCCTCAAACTAATACAGCCCCTCAAACTAATACAGTAGCTCAAACTAATACTGCCCCTGAAACTAATACAGCCCATCAATCTATTACAGCCCCTCAAACTAATACAATTCCTTCAACTCATACTTCCCCTCAAATTAATACAGCTCATCAAACTTATACAGTACCTCAAACTAATACAGCCCCTCAAACTAATACAGCTCTTCAAACTAATACAGCCCCTTTAACTAATACAGACCCTCAAACTAATACAGTGCCTGAAATTAATACTTCCCATTAAATTAATACAGCTCATCAAACTAATACAGTACCTCAAACTAATACAGCCCCTCAAACTAATACAGCTCCTCAAACTAATACAGCCCCTCAAACTAACACAGCACCTCAATCGATTACAGCCGCTCAAATTAATACATTACCTAAAATAATGCAGCACGTTATATTAATACATAGAAACATAGACACATAGAAGATTCGAGCAGGAGTAGGCCATTCGGCCCTTCGAGCCTGCTCCGCCATTCAATGAGATCATGGCTGATCATCCAAATTCAGTACCCTGCCCCTGCCTTCTCCCCATATCCCTTGAACCCCTTAGCCTTAAGAAATATATCCAACTCTTTCTTGAATATATTTAATGAACTGGCCTTCACTGCCCTCTGTGGCAGAGAATTCCACAGGTTCACCACTCTCTGGGTGAAGAAATGAATCCTCAGTTCAGTCCTAAATGGCTGACCCCTGATCCTTAGACTATGACCCCTGGTTCTGGGCTCCCCGGCCATCAAAAACATCCTTCCTGCATCTAGTCTGTCCAGGCCTGACAGAATATTATAGGTTTCGATGAGATCCCCTCTCAATCTTCTAAACTCCAGTGAGTATAAGCCCAATCGGCACAATCTCTCCTCATACGTCATTCCTGCCATCCCAGGTATCAGCCTGGTGAATCTTCGTTGCACTCCTTCCATGGCAAGAACTTCCTTCCTCAGGTAAGGCGACAAAAACTGCACAAAATACTCAAGGTGCGGCCTCACAAAGGCCCTGTACAACTATAGCAAGACACCCTTGTTCCTGTACTCGAACCCTCTTGCTACGAAGGCCAACATACCATTTGCCTTCTTAACCGCCTGCTGCACCTGCATGCTTACCTTCAGCGACTGGTGCACAAGAACACCCAGGTCTCTTTGCACTTCCCCTTCTCCCAATCTATTGCCGTTCAAATAATAGTCTGCCTTCCTGTTTTTGCCACCAAAGTGGTTAACCTCACATTTATCCACATTATAGTGCATTTGCCATGCTCGTGCCCAATCACCCAACCTGTCCAGTTCGTACTGGAGTTTCACGACATCCTCCTCACAGCTTACCCTCCCACCCGGCTTTGTGTCGTCTGCAAATTTGGGGATATTACATCCAATTCCCTCGTCCAGATCAATAATATATATTGTGAACAGCTGGGGTCCTAGGACCGATCCTTGCGGTACACCACTAGTCACTGCCTGCCACTTGGAAAACGACCCGTTTATTCCAACTCTTTGCTTTCTGTCCGCCAACCAGTTCTCTATCCAAGTCAATACCTGCCCCCAATCCCATGTGCCTTAATTTTGCACACTAATCTCTTATGTGGGACCTTATCGAAAGCCTTCTGAAAGTCCAAATACACCACATCCACTGGTTCTCCCTTATCTATTTTACCAGTTACATCCTCAAAAAATTCCAGTAGATTATTCAAGCTTGATTTACCTTTTGTAAATCCATGTTGACTTGGTCCGATTTTGTCACTGCTTTCCAAATGCTCTGCTATTACATCTTTTATAATAGACTCTATCATTTTCCCCACTACCAATGTCAGGCTTACCGGTCTATAATTCCCCGCTTTTTCTCTACCACCTATTTTGAATAGTGGGGTAACATTAGCTACCCTCCAATCCACGGGTACTGTTCCAGAGTCTGCCACACCCTAATGCAGCACCTCAACCTAATACAACATTTCAACCTAATAGAGTATCTCAAGTGAATGCGAACCCAAAAGTAATACAGCACCTCAAACTATTACAGCTCCTCAAACTACTAGCCAGACCCGCCCACTACCTCTCTGGTCCAAAGTCCTGTAATGTCGTGTTCCCACAAACTCACAGTTCACGGGATCTCACTTGGCAGACAGCATGAGATGATTACGCGGCAAACAAGAACTGATTGTACAGATTATTTGAACAGTTTAACAAAGGAAATTCTAAAAATATTTTTGAAAGTCCTGAGTTTTAGCCTGGTAAGTTAATAATGGCCTATTAAATAAAGACGAGGCAGGGCACCTCATTCCCGTGGAGTGCGCATCTTGTGCCATGTGGTAACACCAGTAATCTTCCGTCTCCTGGACAACCACATGTGCAGGAGATGTCATCAGCTGGAGGAGCTGGAAGTCCGGGTTTTGGACACTGAGCAGCAACTGGCGCCACTGCGGTGTATCCGTGAACTGACAGCTACGTGGATAGCACGTTTCAGGAGGTGGCCACACCGCAGCTTAATAGTGTGCCGGCAGAGAGGGAATGGGTGAGCGCCAGACAGACAAGCAGGACCAGGCAGGTAGTGCAGGAGTCCCCTGAGTGCATCACACTCTCTAACCGGTATTCAGTTCTAAATATTGGATGGACTAAGAGTGTTAAAAAAGCAAGCCTGAAGGCTTTGTGTCTTAATGCGAGGAGCATTCGTAATAAGGTGGAAGAATTAGTTGTGCAAATAGATGATAACGGATATGATATAATTGAGATAACGGAGACATGGCTCCAGGGTGACCAAGGCTGGGAATTAAACATGCAGTGCTATTCAATATTCTGGAAATACAGGCAAAATAGAATAGCACGTGGGGTACCATTGCTGGTTAAAGAGCAGATTAACACCATAGTAAGGAAGGATATTAGCTCTGATGATGTGGAATCTGTATGGGTAGAGTTGAGAAATACCAAATGTCACAAAACGTTAGTGGGAGTTGTATACAGACCCCGAAAAAATAATGCTGAGGTTGGGGGTGGCAAGAAATGGGAAATTATTGACACTTGCAATAAGGGCACAGCAGTTATCATGGGTGACTTTAATCTCTATGTAGATTGGGCTAACCAAATTAGTAACAGTACTGTGGAAGAGGAATTCCTAGAGTGGACACGGCATGGTTTCCTTGACCAACATGTCGAGGAACCAACGAGAGATCAGGCCATCTTAGACTGGATGTCATGTAATGAGAAAGGAGTAATTAGCAATCTTGTTGTGTGTAGCCCCTTGTGGAGGAACGCTCACAATATGATAGAATTCCTCATTAAGAAGGAGAGCGAAGTAGTTGACTCAGAGACTGCGGTCCTGAATTTAAATAAAGGACACTACGATGGTATGAGGTGCGAGTTGGCTAGGATGGATTGGGGAACGTTACTTAAAGGGTTGAAGGTGAATAATCATGGCAAACCTTTAAAGATCGCATGGATGAAAGACATGATTTGTTCATCCCTGTTTGGCATAGAAATAAAACAAAAAACGTGACACAACCGTGGCTAACAAGAGAAATTATGTATAGCATAAGATCCAAGGAGAGAATATATAAATTGGCCAGAAAAGCAGCAAACCTGTGGATTGGGAGTAGTTTATTATTCAGCAAAGGAGGACAAACGGATTAATTAAGAGGGGGACAATAGAGTATGAGAGAGAGCTTGCAGGGAACATAAAAAACTGACTGTAAACGATTCTATAGATATGTGAAGAGAAAAAGATTGGTGAAGTCAAGCGTGGGTAGGTCCCTTGCAGTCAGAATCAGGGGAATTTATAAGGGGGAACAAAGCAATGGCTGACCAATTAAATACATACTTTGGTTCTGTCTTCACAAAGGAGAAGACAAATAACCTCCCAGAGATGTCGGGCAACATAGGATCTAATGATGAGGGAGAATCTGATTGAAATCAGTATTTGTAGGGAAATGGTGTTAGGAAAATTGACGGGATTGAAGGCCAATAAATCCCCAGGGCCTGATAATGCACATCATAGGGTACTTAAGGAAGTGGCGCTAGAAATAGTAGATGCATTGATGGTCATCTTCCAAAATTGTATAGACCCTGGAACAGTTCCCATGGATTGGAGGGTAGCTAATGTAACCCCACTATTTAAGAAAGATTGTAGAGAGATAAGGGGGAATTATAGACCAGTAAGCCTGGCATCGGTAGTGGGGAAAATGATATGGTCCATTGTAAAAGATGTAATAGCAGAGCACTTGGAAAACAGTGACAGGATCGGAAAAAGTCAACATGGATTTACAAAAGGTAAATCATGCTTGACTAACCTAATGAAATTTATTGAGGGTGTAACTGATAGAATAGATAAGGGAGAACCAGTGGATGGGGTATATTTGGACTTTCAATAAGGTCCCGCATAAGGGATTAGCATACAAAGTTAAAGCACATGGGATGGGGGTAAGGTACTGACTTGGATAGAGAACTGTTTGGCAGACAGGAAGCAAAGATTTGGAATAAACGAGTCTTTTTCTGAGTGGCAGGCAGTGAATAGTGTGGTACCGCAGGGATCGGTGCTATGGCACCAGTTATTCGAAATATATATTAATGATCTAGACGAAGGAACTACATGTAATATCTCCAAGTTTGCAGACGACACAACGCTGGGTGGGCGTGTGTGCTCTGAGGATGATGCAGCGAAACTCCAGTATGATTTAGACCGGTTGGGTGACTGGGCAGATGCATGGCAGATGCAGTATAATGCGGATAAAGGCGAGTTTATGCACTTTGGTGACAAAAACAGGAAGGCAGATTATTATTTCAACGGCAATAGATTGGGCAAAGGGGAAGTGCAACAAGAACTGGGTGTCCTTGTGCAGCAGTTGCGGAAGTTAAACATGCATGTGTGGCAGGCATTTAAGAAGGCAAGTGGTGTATTGGCCTTCATAGCGGGACGGTTTCAGTACAGGAGCAGGGATGTCTTGATGCAGTTGCACCGGGCCTTGGTGAGGCCACACCTTGAGTATTGTGTGCAGTTTTTGGTCGCCTTATCTGAGGAAGGGTATTCTTGCGATGGAGGGCGTGCAGCGAAGATTCACTGGACTGATACCTGGGATGGCAGGAATGACGTATCAGGAGAGAATGGGTCGATTGGGATACAATCGCTGGAGTTTAGAAGAAAGAGAGTGAATCTCATTGAATCTTATAAAATTATAACAGGACTAGACAGACTAGATGCAGGAAGGCTGTTCCCGATGGCAGGGGTGTCCAGAGGCAGGGGTCATAATCTAAAGGTAAGGGGTAAGCCATTTTAGACTGAGATGAGGAGGAATTTATTCACACAGAGAGTGGTGGACCTTTGGAATTATCTACCACAGAAGACAGTTGAGGCCAATTCATTAAATATATTCAAGAAGGTGTTAGGTATATTTCTTAAGTCTAAGGGGATCAAGGGATATGGGGAGAAAGCAGGGACAGAGTACTGAATTTGGATGATCAGCCATAATCGCATTGAATGGCGGAGCAGGCTCGAGGGGCCGAATGGCCAACTCCTGCTCCTATTATCTGTGAGGTGATGGGGCAGTATTGATTAAGGGGAATATTACAGTACAGGAGAGAGAGGATATCCTGGAAGTGACAAGGACAGAATCTATTTTGTTAGAGTTAAGAAATAATAGCGGTGCCATTACACTACTAGGTGTATCTTATTGGCCACAAACAAGTAGGAAAGTTATAGTGGAGTAAACATGCTAACCAGCGGAAACGGTGTGCTATAGACAGGCCTAAGCGATCCCACAATCAACGGATCAGAACAAAGCTCTGCAGTCCTGCCACACAGAAGCCAGTCTTCAGCCAATTCGATTCAGTCCACGTGATAACAAGAACAGGCTGAGCGCACTGGATGCAGCAAAGTGTATGGGCCCTTGCAACATCCCGGCTGTCGTGCTGAAGACTTGTGCTCCAAAACTAGCCAAGACTCTAGCCTAGCTACTCCAGTACAGCTACAACACTGGCATCAATCGTAAAATGTGGAAAACAGCCCCGATATGTCATGTCCACAAAAAGCAGGACAAATCCAATCCGGACAATTACCGCCCCATCATTCTACTCTCAACCATCGGCAAAGTGATGGAAGGTGTCATCGACAGTGCTATCAAGTGGCACTTACTCAGCAATAAGCTGCTCACCAATGCTCAGTTCAGGCTCCACCAGGACCACTCGGCTCCAGAACTCATTACTGCCTTGCTCCAAACATACACGAAGTAGCTGAATTCCAGAGGTGAGGTGAGACTGACAGAATTTGACCGAGTTTGGCATCAAGGAGCCCTAGCAAAATTGAAATTAATGGGAATTAGTGGAAAGCTATTCACTGGCTGGATTCATAATTAGCACAAATGAAGATGGTTGTGGTTGATGGAGGCCAATCATCTCAGGCCAAGACATCACTGCAGGAGTTCCTCTGGGCAGTGTCCTAGGCTCAACCATCTTCAGCTGCTCCATCAATGACCTTCCCTCCAACATAAGATAAAAATGGAGATGTTCGATGATGATTGCAGATGATGAGTTCAGAGCCTTTCTTAACACCTCAGATAATGCAACAGTCCGTGCCCACATGCAACAAGACCTCGATGAATTTCAAGCTTCGGCTGATAAGTGGCAGGCAATATTCACGCCACAGAAGTGCAAGGCAATGACTATCTCCAGCAACCGAGAGTCTACCCGCCTCATCTTGACAGTCAGCAGCATTGCCATCACCGAATCCCCCACCACCAACATCCTGGGGGGTCACCACTGACCAAAAATTGAACTGGACCAGCCACATAAATATTGTGGCAAGAAGAGCAGGTCAGTGGCTGCATATTGTGTGGCGAGTGTCTCACCTGCTGACTTCCCAAAGCCTTTCCACCAACTACAAGGCACAAATAAGGAGTGTGATGGAATACTCTTCACTTGCCTGGATGAGTGCAGCTCCAAAAACACTCAAGAAGCTCGACACCATCCAGGACAAAGCAGTCCGCTTGAATGGCACCCCATCCACCACTTTAAACATTCACTCTCTACACCATCGGCATACCGTGGCTGCAGTGTGTCCCATCTACAAGATGCACTACAGCAACTCGCCAAGGCATCTTCGGCAGCACCTCCCAAACCTGCGACCTCTTCCATCTAGAAGGACAAGAGCAGCAGGCGCAAGGGAACACCCGACTTCCAAGTTCCCTTCCAAGTCACACACCATCCTGACTTAGAAGTATATCGCACATCCTTCATCGTCGCTGGGTCAAAATCCTTCCACTCCCTCCGGGACAGCACTGTGAGGGTAATTTCACAACACGGACTGCAGCGGTTCAAGAAGGCGGCTCACCACCAGCTACTTAAGCAATAAATGCTGGCCTTGCCAGCGACGCCCGCATCTCATAAATGAATTAAAAAAGAGAGACAGAGAGCTAGAGGCAGACAGAGCCAAACAAAGAGACAGAGACAGACAGGCAGTGACAGACAGACTAAGATAGTCAGACCGACAAGGACAGAGACAGATATATGCATCGAGCCCGGCAGACAGAGACACAGAAAGGCAGAGATAGCGAAGCAAAAAGTGAAATAGACTCAGACAGACAGAGCCAGACAGTGGTAGACACAGAGAAACAGACAGACAGAGAATCAGTGAAATGGACGGAAGGTCAGTGACACATTCAGCAGCAGAAATTGACAGAGAGAGAGAGAGTGACAAAGATAGACAGAGCTGGAGAGAGATAAACAGAGACAGTCAGAAAGATAGATAGTCAGAGACAGACAGACTGAGACAGAAAATGACAGAGTGAAAGACAAAGACAGACAAAGCCAGAGAGAGAGACAGAGAAAAACAGATCCACATAGAGGCAGAGACAGACAGACATAGACAGAGAAACAAACACAGAGACACAGACAGAGACATGAATTCAGATGGACAGACTGACAGACAGCTATAGATAGGCGGCAGAGAAACATTAAGACAGGGACATAGACAGACAGAGACAGACAGCAGAAGAGACAAACAGATAGAGACAAAAAGACAGACAGAGCCAGGTAGAGAGGAGCAGCGAGAGACAGACAGTGGGAGATAGACAGGCAGAGACACAGATGTACAGTGGCAGAGCAACAGAAACAGGCACACAGACATGGACAGACAGCCAGGGACAGTTATGCAGAGGCAGAGAGATAGGCATGGACCGACTCAGACAGACAGAGACAACAGAGGGAGAGAACCAGGGAGAGAGACTGAGACAGAGACAGAGACATAGTCGAATAGATAAAGACAGACAGAGAGTAACAGAGAGACAGACAGAGAGACACAGACGGAGAGGCAGACGGATACAGACAGACAAACAGCGACAGACAGACAAACAGAGTGACAAAGAAACTGACAGAGGTAGGTAGAGAATGAAACAGGCAGATGGAGACAGAATGATATAGACAGGGACACAGACAGACAGAGGCACACACAGCGACAGAAACTGACAGAGAAAGAGAGAGGGACACACAGAGACAGAGGCACATAGACATAATGAGAGTGCTGGACAGAGAAAGAGACACTGATGGACAGAAAGAGACCGTCAAGCAGCCCGAAATATATGGTCAGACAAAGAGAAAGACAGAGACAAAGACAGACAGGGGCACACCCAGACTGAGACAGAGAGACAGCAACAAGGACAGACAGAGGGAGACAGATAGGCAAACAGAGCCAGAGAGAGAGAGACAGAGACAGAGACAGACAGAGGCAGACAGATGGAAATAAACATACAGAGACAGACAGAGACTGAACAAAAAACGCAGACAGAGAGAGACACACACATACATGGACATGCACACATAGTATCATAGAAATAGAATCATCGAAATTTACAGCATGGAAGGAAACCATTCCTCGCTCTATCCCTTTCTCCACATTTAAACAAAGGTACAACGTTAGCAGTCCTCCAATGCTCCGGCACCGCAACTGTAGCCAGAAAGGATTGGAAAGTGATGGTCAGAGCCTCTGCTATTGCCTCTTTTGCTTCTCTTAAGAGCCTGGGATTTCATCCGGGCCTGTGGTATATCCACTTTCAAAGCTTCCAAGCCCCTTAATACTTCCTCTCTCAGTCTGCCTCTGTCAGGCACAGTCGGTCTACTTCTCTCTGTTGGTCTCTTTCTGAGTGTCTGTCTCTGGCTATGTGTCCGGTACAGTCTGTCTGTTTCTATGCCTTTCTCTGTCTGCCTGCCTCTGTCTGCCTCACATACATGCACGCACACACACACACAAGTATGCACACACGCAGAAACACAAAGGAGATGGACAGACAGACAGGCAGTGCCAGACAGACATAGAAACATAGAACATAGGAGCAGGAGTCGGCCATTCGGCCCCTCGAGCATTCTCTGCCATTCAATGCGATCATGGCTGATCATCCAAATTCAGTACCCGGTCCCTGTTTGCTCCACATAACCCTTGATGCCTTTAGCCTTACGAAATTTATCCAACTCTTCTTGAATATATTTAATGTATTGGCCTCTACTGCCTTCTGTGCTAGAGAATTCCACAGGTTCACCACTCTCTGGCTGAAGAAATTCCTCCTAATTTCTGTCCTAAATGGCCTACCCCTTATCCTTAGAATGTGACCCCTGGTTCTGGACTCCCCGACCATCGGGAACAACCTTCCTGCATCTGGTCTGTCGAGTCCTATCAGAATTTTAAAAGTATCAATGAGATCCCCTCTCACTCTTCTAAACTCCAGCGAGTACAAGCCCAATCGACCAAATATCTCCTCATACATCATTCCTGCCATCCCAGGTATCAGCCTGGTGATCCTTCGCTGAACTCCTTCCATGGCAAGAACATCCTTCCTCAGATATGGCGACCAAAACTGCCCACAATACTCAAGATGTGGTCTCACCAATGCCCTCTACAACTGCAGCAAGACATCCTTGTTCCTGTACTCAAACCCTCTCGCTACGAAGGCCAACATACCATTTGCCTTCTTAACCGCCTGCTGCACCTGAATGCTTACCTTCAGCGACTGGTGCACTAGGACACCCAGGTCTCGCTGCACTTCCCCTTCTCCCAATCCATTGCCATTCAGATAATCATTTGTCTTTCTGTTTTTGCCACCAAAGCAGATAACCGCACATTTATCCACGTTATATTGCATCTGCCATGCTTCTGTCCAATCATCCAACCTGTCCAAGTCATCCTATAGTTTCTCAGCATCCTCCTCACAGCACACTCGCCCACCCAGACAGAGGCAGGCAGGCAGAGAATGACATTAAACAGACAGAAAGTGCCGAGCGGAGAGACAGAGACACACATGCAGAAACAGACCGACAACGTGAAACAGACAGACTGTGCAAGACAGAGGCAGACTGAAACAGACAGAAGAGACAGGCAGCGGAAGACTGTTGAAGTGACTGAATGAGACTGATGGAGACCGACGCAGAATGAGACAGACAATCAGAAAGTGACAGATAAACAGAAGGAGACATAGAGACATAAAAACCAGAGACACAGGCAGTGATACAGACAGACAGATGCAGAGAGATATATAGATATAGAGGGACAGAGGAGAGAGGCCAAGACAGAGACACCGACAGACAGGCAGACACATAGAGGAACAGAAAAAGACAGACAAAGACAGGCAGAGATATACACAGACAGATGGAGGGGCACAGACAGACAGACACAGACAGCGAGATAGAGTTAGACAGACAGCTAGAGAGATAGAGACAGGCAGAGACAAACAAAGCGACAGAGACAAAAAAGAGACATAAGCAGGCAGGCAGTAACAGACAGACTGAGATAGTCAGACGTACATGGAAACAGAGACAGATATATATAAAGAAGTGACAGACAGAGATAGAGAGGCAGACAAATAAGCAGACTCAGACTGACGAGCCAGACACAGGTAGACTCTTCTCTTCTTAGGCAATCCCTCGGACTGAGGATGACTTGATTCCACACTAAAGATGAGTTCTAAGGTGAACGCTAAGTCCAATGCGGGACCTACAGTCTCTGTCACAGGGGAGGCAGACGGTTGTTGTAGGGGCAGGTGGGTGGGGTGCTTGGGTTGATGTGCACTCCTTCCGATGTTTGTGCTTGGCTTCCGCATGCTCCCAGCGAAGAGACTCGAGGTATTTTGTGCTTTCCGGGATGCTTCTCCTCCACTTTGATCGGTCTTGGGCCAGGGATTCCCAGGTGTTGAATGTAATGCCGCACTTTTTCAATGAGGCTTTGAGTGTGTCCTTGATGGGTATCCTCTGTCCACATGGGGCTCACTTGCCATGTCGGAGCTCCGAGTAGACTGCTTGTTTAGGGAGTCTCGTATCGGGCATGCGGACGATATGGCCTGTCCATCGGAGCTGATCGCGCGTGGTCAAAGCTTCGATGCGGGAGAGGTTGGCCTCAGTGATAACACTGACGTTGGTGCGCCTATCCTGCCAACGGGTTTGCAGGATCTTGCGGAAGCAGTGTTGCTGGTACGTCTCCAGTGCTTTGAGGTGCCTGCTGTACATGGTCCATGTCTCTGAGGCATACAGCAGTGCGCGTATCCCTGCTGCTCTGTAGACCATGAGCTTGTTGCCGGGTTTGAGATCCTGGTCTGCAAACACTCTCTTCCTCAAGAGATCGACGGCTGCACTGGCAGACTGAAGGCAGCGTTGGACTTCGTCATCGACGGCTGCCCTTGTTGAGAGTAGGCTCCCGAGAAATGGAAAGTGGTCCACGTTGTCCAAGGCCTCGTCGTGGATTTTGATAACTGGGGGGCAGTACTGTGTGGTGGGGGCAGTTTGGTGGAGGACCTATGTCTTATGGATGTTTAGTGTAAGGCCCAGTCTCTCGTCCTTTTCGGTGAAGGAGTTGACGGTGGATTGGAGTTCGACCTCAGAGTGTGTACAGACACAAGCGTCGTCTGCATACTGTAATTTGACGACAGTGGATGGAACGACTGTGGATCTGGACTGGAGGCAACGGAGTTTGAAGAGATTACCATTTGTTCTGTAAATTAGCTGCACTCGAGTGGGGAGCTTACTGAGGGTCAGATGGAGTATTGCAGCGAGGAAGATCCAGAAGAGCATTGGTGCGATGACACAGCCTTTTTTTGACGCGGGTCCGTAGTTGAATTGGGTCTGTGGTAGAACCGTTGTTCAGGATCACGGCTTGCATGTCGTCTTGAAGCAGGCAGAGGATGGTGAAAAAATGTTGAGAGCCGCAGAATTTGAGGAGGACATTCAATAAGCCCTCACAGTTGACAGTGTAGAAGGCCTTTGTGAGATCAAAGAAGGCCATGTCCCGCGGTTGGTGCTGTTCCCTGCATTTCCCTTGTAGTTGATGTGTGGTGAAGATCATGCCCATTGAGCCCCTCAGTGGGCAGAATCCGCATTGTGACTCTAGGAGGAGCTCTTCAGCCACTGGGAGAAGGCGATTGGGGAGGATTCTTGCAATTACTTTCCCTGTGGCAGACAGCAGGGAGACTCCTCTGTAATTATCGCAATCGGACTTGTCACCTTTCTTGAAGATGTTTACGATTATGGAACCTTAGAGATCCACTGGCATGATTTCCTCCTTCCAGATAAGAGATATTAGTTCATGAATTCATGCCAGCAGTGCTTCTCCACCATGCCTTAGTGCCTCGGCAGGGATTCCATTTGCTCCTGAGACTTTGTTGTTCTTCAGTTGTCGGATGGCTTTTTCAAACTCCTGCTGGGCTGGGGTTGTGCTGAGGTGGTGGCGGGTAGCATGCTTTGAGATGGAGTTGAGGACACTCACATCGAAGACAGAGTCTTGGTTAAGGAGATCTTCAAAGTGCTCCTTCCAGCGGGCACTGACTGCCTCTCTGTCCTTGATGAGTACTTCTCCATTCTTGGCCCGCAGTGAGGTAGGACCTTGCATTCTTGGGCTGTAGGTAGCTAAAACATCCACTCACGTCATGGTTGTCGGCTAGCTGCTGGATCTCCTGCGCTTTCTCCACGCACCATCTGTTCTTTAGGTTGTGTTCAGGCGTCTGTCGAGCTGCTTTCTTGCTCTCGAGTTGTGCTGCTGTTTCCAGATCATGAATGACTTGTGCTTTCCGCTTATTAGTGCCTGGATCTCCTGGGTGTTCTCATCGAACCAGTCTTGATGTTTCCTAGTAGAGTGACCGAGCGCCTCTTCACAGGTGCTGATTATGGAGGGCTTGAGTGCAGACCAGGTGCTGTGGACACTCTGTTCTCTGAATCACTGGGAGTCGCCCGGTTGGATGTGGGACTGAGGCTGATTCGGGCTTTCTTAGCAGGGTGTTTGAGTGCTCCAGCTTCGATTTTCCTGCGGAATTTTTTCTGCTGCCGCCATATTTTGGGTCTATATTGATGGAGATGACAGAGCGGATTAAGTGGTGGTCCGTTCAGCAGTCGTCAGCTGCTGTCATGGCACGAGTGATGTGGACATCCTTGCGGACAATGGCATAGTCCAGCAGATGCCAGTGTTTGGAGCGAGAATGTAGCCATGAAGTCTTGTACTTGTCCCTCTGATGGAACACAGTGTTGGTTATGACAAGGCCATAGGTAGACACATAGAAAGAGACAGGCAGACAGACAAACAGACATGGCAGAGGTACGCAGACGGACAGAGACACAGACAGCAACACAAACCGACAGAGAGAGCGAGAGAGACAGAAAGATAGAGCCGGAGGGAGGGAGAAAGCGACAGACAGAAAAATAGACAATCAGAGACAGACTCACTGAGACAGGCAGTCAGACAGAGACAGACACGCAGCAAGAGGCAGACAGAGACAAGCAGACAGGTTGGGACAGACAGACAGAGAGAGACAGCCAAGCAGAAAGAGACAGACTGAGAGACAGAGAGGACAGACAAAGAAAGACTGAGACAGTGGCAAACTGAATCTGACAGAAACTGATAGAGAATGAGGCAGAATGAGACTGGCAGACTGTGAAAGGCAATCAGACAGAGACTTAAAATCAGAGAGAGACAGAGAGACAGAAAAAGCCAGAGACACAGGCAGCGAGACAGAGGCAGAGACATACAGAGATATACAGAAAGAGAAAAAGAGGACACACCAGGGACACAGACAGGCACACAGATAGACAGATTAACAGACAATGACAGGCAGACACAGACAGACAGCGATGGAGACAGACAGAGAATTGGAGACTCAGACAGACAGAGATAGAGAATCAGACAGAAGCAGAAAGACAGACAGAGACACAAATGGAACATAATAGACAGTAGGGACCGACGAACAAAATCAGACAGACAGTGATGCGCCATCAATTACTCAAAAGACTGAGGTTAAGCGAGTAACAACAAGGCTTTTATTAACTAAAGAATGAAGGTCTTGTCTCGAGTGGTCGACCCGTCCAGAATACTAAGGGACTGGGAGGTAGTCACTTATATACCTGGAATAGTGGGTGGAGTCAGCCTGTACCTAGTGGAATACACATACACATACAGACAGGTATAACAGTGGTTTACCACATTCACCCCTTGTTTAAAAATGAGTCCGGCGGGGTGAAGTGTATTTAAAAGTTCGTGTATTGGAGTCTCTCCGGAGGTCTTGTCTGCTGCTGTGATCGACGTGGCGACGGCAGGGGTGGTTGAGCTTCCGGCGTCGCGTCCAGTGTCGCGTCCCGTGTAGGCTGGGGCCCTGGAGTGTAATCCTCGTGGGTGACGGTCCAAGGCGAGACGGCTGCTGGGGTTGGATATGGGGTCATGGGGAGGGGTGGTAATGGGTAGTGGGTTACAGCGGTCCCCGAGGGTGCGAGGTCTCGTATGGAGACTGTGTCGTAGTGGGTTACAGTGGTCCCCGAGGGTGCGAGGTCTCGTATGGAGACTGTGTCCTCCCGCCCGTCCGGGTATGCAATGTAAGCGTACTGGGGGTTGGCGTGGAGGAGGTCGACCCTCTCGACCAGGGGGTCCGTTTTATTGGCCCTCACGTGTCTTCTCAGTAGTACCGGCCCTGGGGACGTCAGCCATGGCGGTAACGATGTCCCCGATGTGGACTTCCTTGGGAAGACAAACATTTTCTCGTGAGGGGTAGCATTGGTGGCAGTGTAGAGCAGTGACCGAATCGAGTGGAGCGCATCGGGGAGCACCTCCTGCTAGCGGGAGGTCGGAAGGCCCCTAGACTTTAAGGCTAGTAAGGCGGCCTTACAAACTGTTGCATTCTCTCTTTCCACCTGTCCGTTCCCCCTTGGGTTGTAACTTGTGGTCCTGCTTGTGGCTATACCCCTAGCGAGCAGGTACTGGCGGAGTTCGTCGCTCATAAACGATGAGCCCCGGTCGCTATGAATATAGCTGGGGAAACCGAACAGGGTGAAGAGGCTGTTCAGAGATTTAATGACCGTGGCACTGGTCATGTCCGGTCAGGGGATAGCGAACGGGAAACGGGAGTACTCGTCAATGATGTTGAGGAAGTACACATTGCGGTCGGAGGAAGGGAGAGGCCCTTTAAAATCGATGCTCAGGCGTTCGAAAGGGCGAGTGGCTTTTATCAGGTGGGCTCTGTCTGGTCTATAAAAGTGCAGTTTGCACTCAGCACAGACTTGGCAGCTCTTGGTCATGGTCCTGACCTCCTCGATGGAGTAAGGCAGGTTGCGGGCCTTGATGAAGTGGAAGAACCTGGTGACCCCCGGGTGGCAGAGGTCATTGTGGAGGGCCCTCAGCCTATCGATCTGTGCCCTGGCGCAGGTGCCACGAGATAGAGCATCCGGGGGTTCATTGAGCTTCCCGGGCCGGTACAAGATCTCGTAATTGTAGGTGGAAAGTTCGATTCTCCACCTCAAGATCTTGTCATGTTTGATTTTGCCCCTCTGCTTGTTGTTGAACATAAAAGCAACTGAACGCTGGTCAGTGAGCAGGGTAAATTGTTTTCCGGCCAGGTAGTGCCTCCAATGACGCACAGCCTCCACAATAGCCTGGGCCTCCTTCTCGACCACGGAGTGTCTGGTCTCCGGGCCCTAGAGGGTTCATGAGAAGAATGCCACAGGTCTCCCCGCCTGATTAAGGGTGGCGGCCAGAGCGAAGTCGGACGCATCGCTTTCCACCTGGAAGGGGATGGATTCGTCCACTGCATGCATGGTGGCTTTGGCAATGTCCTCCTTGATACGGTGGAAGGCCAAGCGGGCCTCTGCCATCAGGGGAAAAGAGGTGGTTTTGATCAGCGGACGGGCTTTGTCTGCATAGTAGGGGACCCACTGAGCGTAGTAGGAAAAAAACCCTAGGCACCTCTTCAGAGCTTTTAGGCAGTGGGGCAGTGGGAGTTCCATAAGGGGATGCATCCGCTCCGGGTCAGGACCGATGACCCCGTGTTCCTCAACACAGCCAAG
The DNA here is from genome assembly GCF_052327205.1 of Somniosus microcephalus. Taxonomy (NCBI): domain Eukaryota; kingdom Metazoa; phylum Chordata; class Chondrichthyes; order Squaliformes; family Somniosidae; genus Somniosus; species Somniosus microcephalus. The sequence continues at coordinate 10,325,515 of NW_028225183.1, read as the reverse complement.
GATGGCGAGGCGGTCTGTGCGGAATATACACTTCTCCTTTTTATATGTCAGGTTCAGGAGTTGGGCGGTGCGGAAGAATTTCTTGAGGTTTGCGTCATGGTCCTGCAAGTCATGGAAGCAGATGGTCACATTGTCCAGGTAAGGGAAAGTGGACTGCAGCGCGTTTTGATCGACCATCCGGTCCATCTCCCTTTGGAAGATGGAGACCCCATTGGTAACGCCAAAGGGAACCCTAAGGAAGTGATAGAGGCGGCCGTTTGCCTCAAAAGCAGTATACTGGCGGTCTTCAGGGCGGATGGGGAGCTGGTGGTACGCTGATTTCAGGTCAATGGTCGAAAAGACGCGGTACTGCGCGGTCTGGTTGACCATGTCAGCTATGCGGGGGAGTGGGTAGGTGTCCAGCAGGGTGTAGCGGTTTATTGTTTGGCTGTAGTCGATGACCAGGCGTTGTTTCTCGCCGGTCTTAACGACCACAACCTGGGCTCGCCAGGGGCTGGAGCTGCCCTCAATGATCCCCTCCTTCAGGAGCCGCTCCACTTCGGTTTTGATGAAAACCCTGTCCTCGGCGCTGTATCGCCTGCTCTTTGTGGCGATGGGCTTACAGTCGGGGGTGAGGTTAGCAAACAGTGGGGGGGGGCGACTCTGAGTGTGGAGAGGTTGCACCTGGTGCACGGCGGGCAATTTGGAGGCTGCTGGCTGCGGACTATGAGTGGGGGGAGGGGGCCACCGTACGCCATCGTAACGCTTCTGAGGTGGCACTGGAAATCCAACCCCAGTAGGACGGCAGCGCAGAGGTCGGGCAGGCTCAGGAGTTTAAAATTATTGAACACAGTCCCGTCTACTACTAGTGTCACCACACAGTAGCCGCCAATGTCCGCTGACTGGGACTCGGAGGCCATAGAATTCCGCTGGTGCGCAGGCAGGACTGGGAGAGAGCAACGCCGCACCGTGTCGGGGTGGATGAAGCTCTCTGTGCTCCCGGAGTCAAAAAGGCAGTTTATTGCATGGCCATTTATCTTAACGTCCATTTTGGACCAAGCTAGTTGGTGCGGTCTCATTTGGTCCAGCGTAACAGAGGCCAGCGTAGGGGTCGGTGTGTCGCTGCGGGTATCAGATGGGGGGGGGTTGGCGTCTGCTGCGTCCCGGCTGGTGTCCAAGGTGGCGGCGTCCATGATTCCCATGTGGCTGGAGTCGTCCAAGATGGCTGCTGCTGCGGTGGTTCGCACATGGCTGGGGAGGCCCAAGATGGCGGCCTGCACGGCCCACAAGTGGCGCTGTTGGGGGCCCAAGATGGCGGCTCACACAGCCCACACGTGGCGCTGCTGGCATTCGGGGTGGCTTTGGCCTTGCAGACGCTGGCGTAGTGTCCCTTTTCCCCGCAGCCCGAGCAGGTCGCATTCTTCGCCGGGCAGCGCGCTCTGGGGATTTTGGCCTGGCCACAGAAGCAGCATTTCTGGCCTTGGGATACTGCTGTCTGGCTTTGGGACACTGCTGCGGTAGTTGGGCCGTTGTTGGGCTGTGGCTGGGGTGGCACGGTGCTATGGGGCTGTCCTACCGTGTCCCAGGTTGTTGTTTCCCGCGGCATCCACGGTGCAGAGGAGTAGGCTTCCATGCCCTGGTAGGCTGCATCCAGCATTAGTGCGATTTCGGAGGCTTTGTCGAGGGTGAGGTCACTCTGCTCCAGCAGTCGCTGTCGGGTGTAGTTGGACCTGTGGCCCGCTACGAAGGCATCCCGGATCAGTTCCTCCGTGTACTTAGCGGGCGTTACCGCCTTACACCCACAGGCCCGGCCAAGCACGGACAGTGCTTGGAGGTATTCCTCAGTCGATTCCCCAGGTTGTTGCTTGCGACTCCCCAGAAGGTGCCTGGCGTATACTTCGTTCACAGGGCGCGTGTACTGGGTCTTGAGGAGCTGGAGGGCGGCTGTGTACGAGGTCGCGTCCCGGATGACTGAGTACACTCGGTGGTTCACCTTGGAGATCAGGACAGACAGTTTGTCCGCATCCGTTATGACCGCCGTGGAGGCAGTCAGGAATGTCTCGAAGCACATGAGCCAGTGAGCAAACTTAGTGGAAGCGTCCGCTTCCCGACTGTCCAGGTCCAGGCATGCTGGTGTGAGGATCTTCTCCATTATAAAAAATTTAGTTAATAAAATTGATGCGCCATCAATTACTCAAAAGACTGAGGTTAAGCGAGTAACAACCAAACTTTTATTAACTAAAGAATGAAGGTCTTGTCTCGAGTGGTGGACCCATCCAGAATACTTAGGGACTGGGAGGTAGTCACTTATATACCGGGAATAGTGGGAGGAGTCAGCCTGTACCTAGTGGAATACACATACACATGCAGACAGGTATAACAGTGGTTTACCACAGACAGAAAGGGAGAAAGATAGACATACAGAAACAGCGATAGAGAGAGATATGCAGAGACAGAGGGAGAGACACAAACAGAGACCCGGACAGACATAAAGAGAGAGTTAAAAAGTAACAGACAGAGACTGGTAGAGAGATAGAGACAGACAGAGACAAACAAAGTGAGAGATACAGACAGACAGTGACAGACAGACTGAGATAGCCAGATGGACATAGGCAGAGAGACAGATACATAGAGAGAGACAGGAACACAGAGACACAGAAAGACAGAGACAGACAGAGTTAGAGAGGCAGAAAGAGGAATATACTCGGACTGACAGAGCCAGACAGAGTTAAACACAGAGAAAGAGACAGTCAGACAGAGAGAGGGACGCAGATGGACGGAAAACAGACAGTAACCCCAAATTTCAGAAAGAGAGAGAGAGAGAGAAAGACAGAGAAAACGGGAGAGAGGAAGACAGATACAAACAGAAATAGAGACAGTCAGAGACAGACATAATGTGACAGGCAGGCTGCAGACAAACGCACTGACATAAACTGCCAGCGTGAAAGACAAAGGCAGAAAGAGCCAGAAAGACAGCAACAGCAAGAAACAGACAGAGGGAGATAGACAAACAGAGACAACGATGTACAGTGACAGACCAGGGACAGATATGCAGAGATAGAAGGACAAGCAGGGACAGACTCAGACTAACAGACACAACAGAGGGAGAAACACCACAGAGAGAGAGAGAGAGAGAGATTAAGAGAGAGAGAGATGGGCGAAAAGATACAGACAGACAGAGAGAAACAGAGGGACAGACAGAGACAGAGAAAGAGACAGAACGAGAAAAAGAAACAGACAGAGGTAGGCAGGGGAAAGAAACAGGCAGGTAGAGACAGAATGACAGAGCTAGGGACACAGACAGGCAGAGACAGAGACTGCGACAGAAACTGACAGAGAGAGAGAGGGAGAGAACAGACAGAGACAGAGAAACATAGCCAGAATGTGACAGACAGACAGAAAAAGAGACACAGATGGACAGAGAGAGAACGATAGTCAGAGAGAAGTATGTGGACAGAGAAACAGGCAGACAGAGAAAGAGTCAGACAGGGATATAGATAGACTGAGACAGAGAGACAACAACAAGGAGAGACAGAGAGAGACAGAAAGACAGGCAGAGCCAGACAGAGAGAGAGACATAGGCAGAGATATGTAAATTGACATACCAAGACAGACCAATAGACAGAGACAGACAGAAACAGACAGGCAGAGCACAGACAGACAGACAGAGGAATAGACTCAGGTTGACAGGCCCAGACAGAGGTAGACACAGAGAATGAAATAGATGGAGAAAGACAGGCAGAAAGAGAAATGGATGCAGACGTACTGAAACACAGACAGCAACATCAACTGACAGAAATAGAAGTGAGACAAAGAATGACAGGGCCGGACAGAGAGACAGAGAGACAAGCAAACAGACTGAGACAGGCAGACAGCAGACAAAGACAGCAGCTGAAACTGACATAGTGAATGGCAAAGACAGACACAGCCAGAGAGAGGGACAGAGACAGACAGACACAGACAGAGAATCAAACACAAAGACACACACAGGCAGACAGATACACATTCAGACAAGAACATAGACAGACAGTGACAGAGACACAGATGGACATCGACAGTCCAACAGAAACAGACACACAGACATGGACATACAGACAGGGACAGATATGCAGAGACAATCAGACAGGCAGTGCCAGACACGGACTGAGAGGGACAACAGAGCGTGAGAACCAGAGATAGAGAGACAGAAAGATAGATAAACCAGACAGTGAGAGAGATATCCATAGAAACCGAGAGCCAGAGACCCAGGCAATCAGAGAGAGATTGATCGACATACACAGAGAAAGAGACAGTCAAAGTGACAGATGCAGACAAAGAGGCATACAGACAGGGAGATAGACAGAGTCAGACAGACAAGCCTCAGTCTGACAGACAGATGCAGATAGCGAAACACATACAGACAGAGACAGAGAGACAGAGAACGAGACAGGTAGACAGATACAGACAGACAGAGACATTGTTCGATATGGAGAGAGACACCGATAGCGACAGAAACAGACAAAGAGAGGTAAAGACAGAGAAAGACAGATATAGTTCAAATTTATTTGCTACCTGATACCATCCTGCAATCCAACGCCATAATCATAACCTTCTTCAAGAAAGGTGACAAGTCCGATTGCGGTAATAACATAGGAGTTTGGCTGCTGTCTGCCACAGGGAAAATCATCACAAGAATCCTCCTCAATCAAAATGACCTCTTAAAATATTCTTTCAAATAAAAGTGATTTGCAATGCAATAGCACATTGAAATGGAATATAACTTTGCAATTTAATCGTCATTTGCAATACAATAGCACATTGCAATGGAATATCACATTGCAATATAAAAGTGCTTTGTTGCAGAAACTTCCTTTGCAAAGGAATCAGACTTTGCAATGTAATAGTCATTTCCAATTCAATTGCTCATTGCAATGGAATATCACTTTGTAATATAATAGTCCTTTGAGGTGCAATAGCTCATTGCAATGTAATATCATTTTGTAATGTAATAGTCGCTTGCAATGCAATGGAACATTGCAATGGAATATCACTTTGCAATATAATAGTTATTTGCAATGCAATGGAACATTGCAGTTGAATATCACTTTGAAATATAATCAACATTTGCAATGCAATAGAACGTTGCAATGAAATATCAATTAACAATATCGCAGTCATTTGCAATGCAATAGAATATTGCAATGGAATATCACTTTGCAATATAATAGTCATTTGCAATGCAATACCACATTGCAATGGAATATCACTTTGCAATATAATAGTCAGTTGCAATGCAATAGAATATTGCAATGGAATATCTCTTGGCAATAGAATAATCATTTGAAATTCAATAGCACATTGCAATGGAATATCATTTTGGAATATAATCATCATTTGCAATGCAATAGAACATTGCAATGTAATCTCATTTTAATATAACAGTCATTTTCAATGTACTAGAAAATTGCAATGCAATATCACTTTGCAAGATAATAGTCATGCAATGCAATACGACATTGCAATGGAATATCTCTTTGCAATATAATAGTCATTTGCAATTCAATAGAACATTGCAATTGAATATTCATTTGCAATATAATGGTGTTTTGGAGTGGAATCTGCACTTGCAATCGAATCTGACTTCGCAATACAATAGTCATTTGCAAATTAATAGCACATAGCAATGGCATATCGCTTTGCAATTTAATCGTCATTTGTAATGAAATAGAATATTGCAATGGAGTATCACTTAACAATATAAACCTCATTTGCAATGCAATGGAACATTGCAATGGAATATCAATTTGCAATATTATCGTCATTTGCAATGCAATAGCACATTGCAATTGAATATTAATTTGAAATATAATCGTCATTTGCAATGCAATTGCACATTGCAATGTAATATCACTTTGCAATGTAATCGTCATTTGCAATGCAATAAAACATTGCAATGGAATCTCACTTTAAAATATAATATTAATTTGCAATGCAATAGCAGATTGCAATGGAATATCACTTTGCAATACAATAGTCATTTGCAGTGCAATAGAACACTGCAATGGAATATAATTTTGTAATATAACTGTCATTAGAAATGCAATAGAATAATTCAATGGAATATCGCTTAGCAATAGCATAGTCATTGGCAATGCAATAGAACATTGCACTGGAATTTTGCTTTGAAATATAATCGTCATTAGCAATGCAAAAGAACAATTGGACATTACAAGGAAACTTCACTTTTTAATATAACAGTGGTTTTCAATGTAATAGAAAATTGCAATGTCAAATAACTTTGCAAGATAATAGTCATGCCATGCAATAGGAAATTGAAATGGAAAATCTCTTTGCAATATAATAGTAATTTGCAATTGAATAGAACATTTGAATTGAATATCCATTTGCAATATAATTGTGCTTTGCAGTGGATTCTGCACTTGCAATGGAATCTGCCTGCAATATAATAGTCATGTGCAATACAATAGCCATTGCAATGGAATCTCACTAAACAATATTGTAGCCATATCTAATAAAATAAAGCATTGTAATGGAATATCACTGCAATATAATAGTCATTTGCTATGCAATAGCACAAAGCAATGTAATTTTGCTTTGCAATTTAATCGCCATTTGCAATATGACAGAACATTGCAATGGAATATCACTTAACAATATCGTAGTCATTTGTAATGCAATAGAACATTGCAATGGAATATTACTTAGCAATATCAACGTCATTTGCAATGCAATGGAACTTTGCAATGGAAAATCACTTGGCAATATAATCGCTATTTGCAATGCAATAGCACATTGCACTTGAATATCGCTTTGCACTATAACCGTCATTTGCAATGCAATAGAATATTGTAACGGAATATCAATTGGCAATACAATATTAATTTACAATTCAATCACACATGGCAATGGAATATTGCTTTGCAATATTATCATCATTAGCAATGCAATAGCACATTGCAATGGAATATCACTTTGCAATACAATCATCATTTGCAATGAAATAGCACATTGCAATGGAATATCGCTTTGCAATATAAGCGTCATTTGAAATGCAACAGCACCTTTCAATGGGATATCACTTTGCAATATAATAGTCAATTGCAATACAATAGCAAATAGCAATGGACTATTGCTTTGAAATATAATCATCATTTGCCATGCAAAAGAACAATGCAATCTAATATCACGCAGCAATATAATAGTCAACATGCAATTCAATAGAAGGTTGCAATGGAACATCACTTTGCAATATAATTGTCATTTGCAATGCATTAGCAAATTGCAATGAAATATCACATTGCTATATAATAGTCATTTCCAATGCAATAGCACATTGTAATGGAATATCACTCTGCAACATAATCGCCATTTGCAATGCAATGGAATATGGCAATGGAATATCTGTTTGCAATATAAAAGTCATTTGCAATGCAATGGTACATTTTAATGCAATATCACTTTGCAATATAATCATCATTTGCAATGCAATAGCACATTCCAATGGAAAATCACATTGCGAATAAGGTGGGTGAACTGAAGCTGTTGATGAACACATGGGAGTATGATATTGTTGCTATTACGGAGACATGGTTGAGAGAGGGGCAAGACTGGCAGCTCAATATTCCGGGGTATAGAATCTTCAGGCGAGACAGAGGGGGGTGGGGTAAAAGAGGAGGGGGTGTCGCAATATTAATTAAGGAGTCAATTAATGCTGTAAGGAGGGATGATATATTAACAGGTTCATCTAATGAGGCCACATGGGTAGAAATTAAAAACAAAAAGGGGGGAAGCACTTTGCTGGGAGTGTACTATAGGCCCCCGAACAGTCAGGGGGAGATAGAGGAACAGATATGTAGGTAAATCTCAGACAAATTTGCAAATAATAGGGTAATAGTAGTGGGGGTTTTCAACTTCCCCAATATTAACTGGGATAGTCAGAGTGCGAAAGGCTTAGAGCGTGCAGAATTTTTAAAGTGCATCCAGGAGAGCTTTTTGAGCCAGAATGTAGAAAGTCCTACAAGAGAGCTGGCGGTACTGGATCTAATTCTAGGGAATGTGGCCGGGCAAGTGGTAGAAGTGTTAGTAGGTGAGCACTTTGGTGACAGTGACCATAATTTGGTGAGATTTAAGGTAGTCATGGAAAAGAACAGAGATGGAACAGAAATAAAGGTTCTAAATTGGGGGAAGGCCGATTTTAATATATAAGGCAGGATCTGGCCAAAGTGGACTGGGATCAGCTACTTGTAGGAAAATCCACATCGGAGCAATGGGAGTCTTTCAGAAAGGAAATTGAGAGAGTACAATGGCAACATGTTCCCGTAAAGGTCAAGGGTGGGTCAAGCAAGCCCAGGGAACCTTGGATGTCAAGGGATGTACGAGAATGGATTAGGAAAAAAAGGGGGGCTTTTGGCAGATACAAAGGACTAAAGACAGAGCAAGCCCTAGAGGAGTATAAAAAGTGCAGGAGTATAATTAAAAAAGAAATTACGAGAGCGAGGAGGTGCCATGGAATAACGCCGCCGAGCAAAATAATGGAAAATCCTAAAGTGTTTTAATAGTATATTAAGGGCAAGAGGATAACTAGGGAAAGAGTAGGGCCCATTAGGGACCAAAGTGGCAATCTGTGTGTGGAGCCAGAAGATGTAGGTGGGGTTATAAATGAATTTTTTGCATCTGTGTTCACTATGGAGAAGGACGATGTAGATATAGAAATCAGGCAGGGGGACTGTGATATACTTGAACATATTAGCATCGAGAGGGAGGAGGTACTAGCAGTTTTAGCTGGCTTAAAAGTGGATAAATCCAAAGGCCCGGACGAAATGTATCCCAGGCTGCTGTGTGAGGCAAAGGAGGAGATTGCAGGGGCTCTGACACAAATTTTCAAAACCTCTCTGGCCACAGGGGATATGCCAGAGGACTGGAGAACAGCTAACGTAGTACCATTATTCAAGAAGGTAGTAGGGATAAACCAGGGAATTACAGGCCAGTGAGCCTAACATCAGTGGTAGGGAAATTATTGGAAAACATTCTGAGGGACAGAATTAGTCTCCACTTGGAGAGGCGAGGATTAATCAGGGATAGTCAGCATGGCTTTGTCAAGGGAAGATCATGTCTGACCAATTTGATTGAATTTTTCGAGGGGGTGACTAGGTGTGTGGATGAGTGTAGTGCAGTGGATGTGTTATACATGGATTTTGGTAAGGCTTTCAATAAAGTCCCGCACAGGAGACTGGTCAGGAAGGTAAGGGCCCATGGGATCCAGGGTGCCTTGGCACATTGGATCCAAAACTGGCTTGGTGGCAGAAGGCAGAGGGTGATGGTCGAAGTTTGTTTTTGTGACTGGAAGCCTGTGTCCAGTGGGGTACCGCAGGGATCGGTGCTGGGTCCCTTGCTGTTTGTGGTCTACATTAATGGTTTGGATGTGAATGTAAAAGTTATGATCAGTAAGTTCGCAGATGACACGAAAATTGGTGGGGTGGTAAATAGCAAGGAGGGGAGCCTCAGTCTGCTGGATGATATAGATGTGTTTGTCAGATGGGCGGAACAGTGGCTAATGGAATGTAAACCTGAAAAGTGTGAGGTGATGCATTTTGGAGGGAGTAACAAGGCAATGGAATACACAATGAATGGTAAGACCCTAGGAAAGACAGAGGATCAGAGGGAACTTGGTGTGCATGTACATAGATCCCTGAAGGCAGCAGAACAGGTGGATAAGATGGTTAAAAAGGCATATGGGATACTTGCCTTCATTAGCCGAGGCATAGAATATAAGAGCAGGGAGGTTATGATGGAGCTGTACAATATGCTAGTTAGGCCACAGCTGGAATGCTGTGTGCAGTTCTGATCATCACGCTATAGGAAGGATGTGATTGCTTTGGAGAGGGTGCAGTGGAGATTCACCAGGATGTTACCTGGGCTGGAGCGCTTCAGCTATGAAGAAAGACTGGACAGGCTGGGGTTGTTTTCCTTGGAGCAGAGAAGGCTGAGGGGGGGACCTGATTGAGGTGTACAAAATTATGAGGGGCATAGATAGGGTAGATAGAAAGGAACTTTTTACCTTAGTAGAGGGTTCAATAACGAGGGGGCATAGATTCAATGTAAGGGCAGGAGGTTTAGAGGGAATTTGAGGAAGAACTTTTTCACCCAGAGGGAGGTTGGAATATGGATCTCACTGCCTGAAGGTGTGGTAGAGGCAGGAACCCTCACAACATACAAGAAGCATTAGGATGAGCACTTGAAATGCCATAGCATAGCAAGGCTATGGACCAAATGCTGGAAAATGTGATTAGATTAGACAGGGCTTGATGGCGCAGACATGTTGGGTCGAAGGGTCTCTTTCTGTGCTTTATAACTCTATGACTATGACTCTATGACATAGCAATATAATCGTCATTTGCAATGCAATAGAATATTGCAATGGAATATCTGTTTGGAATATAATAGTCATTTGCAATGCAATAGAACATTAAAACGGAATATAATAGTCATTTTCTATGCAATAGCACCTTGCAATCTAATATCACATTGCAATATAATAGTCAATATTCAATGCAATAGAAGAAAGCAATGGAAAATCACTTTGCAATATAATCGTCATTTGCATTTGCACATTTCAATGAAATGTCACTTTGGAATGTAAACGTCATTTGCAATGCAATAGGACATTGCAATGGAATATCAGTTCACAATATAATAGTCATTTGCAATGCAATAGCACATTGCGATGGAATATCACTTTGCAATATAATTTTGCTTTGGAGTGGAATCTGCATTTGCAATATAATAGTCATTTGCATTGCAATTGTACAATGCAATGAAATATGAATTCCCATTATAATAGTCATTTGTAATGCAACAAACCATTGCAATGGAATATCAATTTGCAATAAACTAGTCTTTTGCAATGCAATAGCACATTGTAATGTAATCTCGCTTTGCAATATAATCGTCATTTGCAATGCAATAGCACATTGCAATGGAATTTAACTTTGCAATATAATCGTGATTTACAATGCAGTAGAGTATTGCAATGGAGTATCTCTGCTATATAATAGCCATTTCAAATGCAATAGCACGTTGAAATTTAAATTAATTTGCAATATAATAGTCATTTGCAGTGCAATATAACATTGCAATGGAATATCATTTTGCAATATAATAGGCATTCACAATGCATTAGGACATTACAATGGAATATCATTTAACAATATCATACTCAATTGCAATCTAATAGAACATTGCAATGTGATATCACTTAACAATATCGTAGTCATTTGCATTGAAATAGATCATTGCACTGGAATACCACTTAACAATATAGCAGTCATTTGCAATGCATTGTAACATTGCAATAGAATATGACTTTGTAATGTAATAGTCATGTGCAATGCAATAGAGCATTGCAATGGAATATTACTTTTCAATATAATAGATATTTGCAATGCAATAGCACATTGCAATGGAATATCACTTTGCAATATAATAGTGCATTGGATTGGAATCTGCCTTCACAATGGAATCAAAATTTGCAATATAATATTCATTTGCAATGCAATTGCACATTGCAATGGAATATCATTTTGAATATAATAATGCTTTGGATTGGAATCTGTCTTTGTAATGGAATCAGATTTTGCACTATAATAGTAATTTGCAAGGCAATTGCACATTGCAATAGAATGTCATTTTTAATATAATAGTCAATTGCAAATCAATAGCACATTGCAATCTAATATCACATTGCAATATACTAGTCGTTTGCAATGAAATGCAACATTGCAATAGAATATCATTTTGCAATATAATAGTCATATTTAATAGAACATTCCAATGGAATATCTCTTTACAGTATAAAATAATTTGCAGTGCAATAGAACATTGCAATTGAATATCCCTTTGCAAATGAATAGTGCTTTGGAGTTTGCAATATAATCAACCTTGCAATGCAATATAATATTGCAATGGAATATAACTTTGCAATATAATAGTTATTCCAATGCAATGGAACATTGCAATGGAATATCAGTTTGCAATAAAATAATCATTTGCAATGCCATAGAACATTGCAATGTAATATCACTTTGCAATATGATCATCATTTGCAATGCAATAGAGCAATGAAGTGGTATATCACTCAGTAATATAATCGACACTTGCAATTCAATAGCACACTGCAATGGAATATCAACTGGCAATAGTATGTTCATTGGCAATACAATATCCCATTGCAATGCATTGCAATGACTACTTTATTGCAAAGGGTTATTCCACTGCCATGTTCCATTGCATTGCAAATGACATAGAATTGTAGAAACAAAGAAGATGGGAACAGGAGTAGGCCATTCGGCCCCTTGAGCCTGCTCCGCCATTCAATGAGATCATGGCTAATTATTCAAACTCAGTACCCTGTCTCTGCCTTCTCCCCATATCCATGAGCCCTTTAGCCTTAAGAAATATATCTAACTCCTTCTTGAATACATATTATGCATTGGCCTCAACTGCCTTCTCATGTAGAGAATTCCACAAGTTCACCACCATCTGGGTGAAGAAATTCCTCTTCGTCTCTGTCCTAAATGGCATACCACTTATCTTTAGACTGTGACCCCTGGTTATGGACTCCCCCGATATCAGTAACATCCTTCCTGCATCTAGTTTGTCTAGTCCTGTTAACATGTTATATGTTTCAATGAGATCCATTCTCATTTTCTGAACTCCCGCTAGTATAAGCCCAATCTACCCAATCTCTCCTCATACATCATTCCTTCCATCACAGGTCTCATTCTGGTTAATCTTTGCTGCAATCCCTCCATGGCAAGAACATCCTTCCTCAGATAAGGCAAACAAAACTGCACACAATACACAAGGTGTGGTCTCACCAAGGCCCTGTACAACTGCAGCAAGAAATCTTTGTTCCTGTGCTGAAATCCTCTTGCTAAGAAAGCCAACCTACCATTTGCCTTCATAACCAGCTGCTGCACCTGCATGCTTACCTTCAGCGACTGGGGCTCAAGATCACCCATGTCTCATTGTACTTCCCCTTCTCCCAATCTATTGTTGTTCAGATACTAACCTGCCTTCCTGTTTTTGCCACCAAAGTGGATAACCTCGCATTGATCCACATTATACTGCATCTGCCATATATCTGCCCAATCACAATGATATTGCAGTGATATTCCATTGCAGTGTTGTATAGCATTGCAAATGACTATTATATTGCAAACTGATATCGCGATATTCTATTGCATTGCAAATGACGAATAAACTGCAGTGACATTCTATTGCAATATTGTATTGCATTGCAAATGACGATTAAACTGCAGTGATATTCCATTAAAATGTGCAATTGCATTGCAAATGACTATTATATTGCAAGGTGATATTCTATTACCATGTGCTATTGCATTGCAAATGAATATAATATTGCAAGTTAGTACTCCATTGCAATGTTCTTTTGCATTCCAAATGACTATTATATTGCCAATTGATATTCCATTGCAATGTTCTACTGCAATGTAAATGACGATCTCATTGGAAAGATATATTCCATTGCAATATGCTATTGTATTGCAAATGACTATTATACCTCAAAATGATATTCAATTGCAATGTTCTATTGCATTGCAAATGACAAACACATAGCAAGGCAATATGCCTTTGCTACGTGCTATTGCATTGCAAATGACTATTTTATTGCAAAGCTCTATTCCATTGCAATTTTCTACCGCATTGCATATGACCATCATATTGCAAGGCAATATTCCCTTGCAATATGCTATTGCATTGCAACTGACTATTATACTGCAAGGTTAAAATTCCTTTGTGTTGTTCTACTGTATTGCAAATGACGATTATGTTGCAGTGATGTTCGATAATGCAATGTGCTATTGCATTGCAACTGACTATTGTATTGCAAGGTGATATTCCATTGCAATGTACTATTGCATTGCAAATGATGTTGATATTGTAGCGATATACAATTGCAATGTGCCATTGCATTGCAAATGAAAATAATATTGTCAGTTGATATTCCATTGCAATATTCCATTGCATTGCAAATGACTATTATTTTGAAAAGTGATATTCCATTGCAATATCCTATTGCCTTGCAAATGACTATTATATTGCAAAGCGATATTCCATTGCAATGTTCTATTGCATTGCAAATGACGAATATATTGCAGTAATATTTCATTGCAATGTTCTATTGCATTGCAAGTGACTAGTATATTGCCAAGTGATATTCCATTGCAAATCGATATTCCATTGCAATATGCTGCTGCATTGCAAATGACTATTATATTGCAAAGTGATATTCCATTGCTATCATAGAATCACAGAATCAAAGAATGTTACAGCATGGAAGGAGGTCATTTCGGCTCATTGTGTCCATGCCGGCCAACTAAGAACTATCCGGCCTAATCCCACTTCCCACCTCTTGGGCCATAGCCCTGCATCTTAGAGCTTCCCAAGTGTAAATCCAAGTACTTTTGGAATGTGGTTAGGGTGCCTGCCTATATCACCCTTTCAGGCAGTGAGTTTTAGAATTCCACGCCACTCTGGGTGAAGACATTTCCCCTCAAAGCCCCTCTAAAACTACCCACAATTACTTTAAATCTATGCCCTATGGTTTTTCACCACTCTGCTATGGGAAATAGGCCCTTTTTATCCACTTTATCGATGCCTTTCAGAATTTTATACACCTCAATAAGGTGTCCCCTCAGCCTCCGCTGTTTCAAGGAAAACAGACCCAGCCTATGCAGTCTTTCCTCACAGCTAAGGTTCTCTACTCCCAGCAACATCATGGTAAATCTCCTCTGTACCCTCTCTAGAGCAATCACATCTTTTCATAATGTGGTGACCAGAACTGCACGCAGTACTCTAGCTGTGTCCTAACTAGTGTTTTATACAATTGAAGCATAATCTGTTCTTTCATTCTATGCCATGGCTAATAAAGTCAAGCACTCCATATGACTTCTTAACCACCTTATCTACTTGGCCTGTTACCTTCAGCGATCTGTGGACATGCACTTCAAGGTCCCTTTGTTCTGCTACACTACTCCGTGTCCTACCATTTAATTTGTTTTTCCTTTCCTTGTTAGCACTGCAAATGACATTTATATTGCAGTGATCTTCTATTGCAATGTGCCGAATGGCCTACTCCTGCTCCTATCTTCTATGTCTGTATGATACTATGGCCTAGAAATTGGGTATAGCCTGGCTTGAGGCATTAGAACTGGCGCTGTGCAAAGTTTATAGCCAGATGAAATTTATCGCCGCCTGGCGTGATATTGGGTTGCATCGCCCCTAAAGATGATTGAGGCGCGAATTCAGGCATTACACAGGACTCCTAAGGTGCTAAACTTCCGGCGCAACCCAATATTGGAGTGGACGGGCTCAGCGCAACTGCACTCAATTACCAATGACCACGAGACTTCCAGGCGCCGGCTAGCTCTTAAATGGGTGGGGCAGTCAGCTTCAGCATCCACACTCTGCGCCTTGCAGGCCTCAGAATCGGCGCAGGCCCTTCTCTGGTGATAAAAACTTGGACCAGATGGAGAAGGTGAGACAGAGAGCAGAGCGCTTCATCAATGAGGCTCTGGAGCAATTGGTGGCCGCAGTGGAGCGCCGGCAAGATGTTCTCTACCCAGGCAATGGCAGGAGGCCGAATCATAAGGACTACCGATGAGCTTGGAGGGATGTATGCCAGAGGGTCTACTCCAGCAGCATGGTGACCAGGAGCCCTGTCCAATGCAGAAAGAAATTCAACGACCTCACATGTGTTGTGAGGGTAGGTGTTGTTCCTGCAAACTTCTGCATCCCTTCATTTGCACCTGACTTTATGGCTACAGGGTGGCCTGTGCCCCATTGGCCATCTGCCAGCAAGCACCCATGGCCCTTTATGGGCAAACACATGCACATTTGACTCAGGGCATCATGTAAGAGCTCTTGCACCATGGGGGGCATGTGATGATCATTGAGGGCATCATGTAACATAAATTCCCCTCTTTTCCCATGCAGTCCATGCTGGCGAGGATTGGCAAATTCCACCTTAGCACCAGTGGAGGGCATCCACAAGTGGTCACTCTCATGGATCTCGAGGAGAGAGTCCACCAGATTCTTGGAGGATGTCTGAGTGATCCTGTAACCAATGCAGCTACCGACCCCATTGTTGAAAGCGATGGTAAGGTTCTCACCTCTTACAACTGTCTCCTTCTACTTGTTCCCCCCGCCAGCATGCTTTCTCACTGTGGACCCATGTCATAGCCTTGCCACAATCTGGCATCCCTTGCTGTGAACCTGTCCTTTTGCTAAATCCACTCTTCCACCTCCCTGCTTTCAGATGCTGCATCACCAGCTCAGGAGCCGGGCCTTCAAGCTGCCAGTGCCAGTGCCTCCGAAGGCTCAATGAGAAAATGACTGTCCAACAGAAGGTCAGCAACTCACTCCAGCAACGATTAGGATGGCCAGCCCAAATGGCTGCAGCTTTTATACTCGTGCTGTCCCCTTTAAATAGCGGCCCCGAGTCCGAGCATGGCCTGGGAATGCTCCATCCAACTGTCATTAATAGCGCCAGGCGGAAAGGTTGCAGGCGCCACCGAATATCCGGTCCAGGGTGCAAAAATGGTGTTGCACAAAGAAATGACGTCATGATCTGCCTGCACCCGCGGGCGCGCGCAAAGAGTTAGCGCCAGTGCTAAAATCATACTCAATATGGGAGGTGGCGCTGTATTCACAGCGCCTGCCCAAAAATTGGGTAACGCCCCAATTCTCAGGCTCTTTAGGCGCTAATCGCTGGCACTACCAAGCGAATTTCTAGGCCTATGTCATTTGCAATGCAATAGAACATGGCAGTGGAATATCCCTTTGCAATATAATAGTCATTGCAATGCAATGGAACAGTTCAATGGAATATTAGTTTGCAATATAATAGTCATTTGCAATGCAACATGACATTGCAGTGGAATATCGCTTTGCAATATGAAAGTTATTTTCAATGCAATAGCACATTGCAATGGAATATGGCCTTGTAACGTGATCATCATTTGTACTGCAATAGAACATTGTAATGGAATATCACTTTGCAATATAATATTCATTTGCAATGCAACAGAACGTTGCAATGGAATATTAACTTGCAATATTATATTCATTTGTAATGCAATAGCACATTGCAAAGGAATATCGCTTTGCAGTACCATCACCATTTGCAATGCAATAGGATATTCCAATGGTATATCACTTTGCAATATAATATTATTTTGCAATCCAATACCACAGTGCAATGGAATATCACTTTGCACTATAATATTATTTTGCAATGCAATAGAATATTGCAATGGAGTATCAATTTGCAATACAATATTTATTTGCAATGCAATAGGACATTGCAATGGAATATTAACTTGCAATATTATATTCATTTGCAATGCAATAGCACATTGCAGTGGATTTTCACTTTGCAGTACCATTGCAATTTGCAATGCAATAGGATATTACAATGGTATATCACTTTGCAATATAATATTTTCTTGCAATCCAATACCACATTGCAATGGAATATCACTTTGCAATATAATATTATTAACCAATGCAATAGAATATTGCATTGGGGTAACACTTTGCATTGCAACATTGATTTGCAATGCAATAGGATGTTGCAATGGAATTTTGACTTGAAGTAATATATACATTTACAATGCCACAAGACATTGCAATGAAATATCACTTTGCAATATAATAGTCATTTGCAATGCAATTGCACATTGCAAGGGAATAATACTGCACCATTGTCGTCAGTTGCAGTGCAATAGAACATTGCAATGGCATATCAATTTGCAATATTAAAGTCATTCGCAATGCAATAGCACATTGCAGTGGAATATCACTTTGCAATATAATTTTATTTGACAATGCAATAGAACTTTGCAATGGAATATCACCATGCAATATAATATTCATTTGCAATGCAATAGAATACTGGAATGGAATTTTAACTTGCAGTATTATTTTCATTTGCAATGGAAAATGACATGCAATGTAATATTACTTTGCAATATGAAAAACATTTGCACTGCAACAGAACATTGCAATCGAATATCGCATTGCAATATGACCGTCATTGCAATGCAAATCAACCTTGCAGTGGAATATAAGTTTGCAATATAATCGTCATTTGCAATTCAATAGAACATTGCAATGGTATGCCGCTTTGCATTATAATAGTCATTTGCAAGGCAATAGCACATTTCAATGAAATATGACATTGCAATATAATAGTCGTTTGCAATGCAATAGAATATTGCAATGGAATATCAACTGGCAATAATATTTTCATTTGCAGTGCAATGGTACATTGCAATAGAAGATCGCTGCAATAGAAACGTCATTTGCAATGCAATAGAACATTGCAATGCAACATCATTTTGCAATATAATAGCCATTTGCAATGCAATTGCACATTGCAATGGAATGTCACTGCAATATAATCATCATTTGCAATGCAATAGAACATTGCAGTGGAATATCACTTACCAATATAATAGTCATTGCAATCCAATGGAACATTGCAATGGAATATCAGTTTGCAATATAATACTAATTTGCAATGCCGTACAACATTGCAATGCAAAGAAATCTTGCAATAAAATATCAGTTTGCCATATAATCGTCATTTGCAATGCAATAGTAGATTGCAATGGAATACTGCTTTGCTATTTAATATTCAATTGCAATGCAATAGCAAATTTTAATGAAATGTTAAATTGCAATATAATAGTCGTTTGCAATGCAATACAACATTACAATGGAATATCAACCGGTGATATTATTTTCATTTGCAATACATTGGCACATTGCAATAGAATATCACTGCAATATAGACGTCATTTTCAATGCAATAGAGCATTGCAATGGAATATAAACTTGCAATATTATTGGCAGTTGCAATGCAATAGCACATTGGAAGGGAACATCACTTTGCAATATATACAACATTGCAATGAAATATCACTTTGCAATATTAACTTGCAATATTTTATTCATTTTCAATGCAATAACATATTACAATGGACTATCGCTTTGCAATATGATCACCATTTGCAATGCAATAGGAGAGTGCAATGAAGTATCACTTTGCAATAGAAATTAATTTGCAATGCAATTGAACATTGCAATGGAATATCATATTACGATATAATAATAATTTGCAATGCAACAGAACATTGCAATGGAACATCGCTTAGCAATACAGTAGTCATTTGTAATGCAATTGCACATTGCAATGGAATATTTATTTGCAATATAATAGTCAATGCAATGCAATGGAACATTACAATGGAAATTAAGCTTGCAATATAATACAATATTGCAATGGAATATCGCTTTGCAATATGAAAGTCATTTGCAATGCTACAGAACATTGCAATGGAATATCACTGCAAAACAATTGCAATTTGCCATGCAATAGCATATTATGATAGAATAATTCTTTGCAACAGCATAGTCATTGCTACGCAATGCAACATTGCAATGGGATATCAGTTTGCAATATGAATGTCATTTGCCATGCAATGGGACATTTCAATGGAATATCACTTTGCAATATAATAGTCATTAGCAATGCAATAGAACATTGCAATGGAATATTAACTTGCAATATTATATTCATTTTCAATGCAATAGCACATTGCAATGGAATAATGCTTTGCAATATGAACAACATTTGCAATGCAATACGATATTGCAATGGAATATCACTTTTCAAAATAAATTAATTTGCAATGCAATTGAACATTGCAATGGAATAGCAGATTGCAATATAATATTCATTTGCAAAGCAATTACACATTGCAATGGAATATCGCTTTGTAATATGATCATCATTTGCAATGCAATAAAACATTGCACTCAAATATCACTTTGCATTATAATAGTCATTGCAATGCAATAGAACATTGCAATAGAATGTTTCTTTGCAATATAATAGACTTTGCAATGCAATGCAATATTACAATGGAAATTAAGCTTGCAATATAATAGCCATCTGCAATGCAATATAACATTGCAATGAAATATCACTTTGCAATATACTAGTCATTTGCAATGAAATAGATTATTGCAGTGGAATATCACTTTGCAACATAATCATAGTTTGCAATGCAAAAGAACATCGCAAAGGAATATCACTGCAATATTATCATCATTTACAATGCAATAGAACATTGCAAGGAATATGAATTGGCAATTTATTAGTCATTGCAATGCAATGGAACATTGCAATCGAATAACAGTTTGGAATATAATAGTCATTTGCAATGCAGTAGAGCATTGCAATGGAAGATCACTTTGCAATATGATCGTTATTTGGAATGCAATATGACTTTGCAGTGGAACAGCACTTTGCAATAGAGTAGTCGTTTGCAAAGCAATAGAACATTGCATGGAATATCACTATGCACTCTAATAGTAATTTGCAAAGCAATTGCTCGTTGTAATGGAATATCACTTTGCTATATAATTCCTTTGCAATGCAATAGCACTTTGCAATGGGGTATTACTTTGCAATAGCAAATTCATTGCAATTCAAAGGAACATTGCAATGAAATATCACTTTGCAACGTAATATATGTGCAATATAATTGCACATTGCAATGGAACATCACTGCAAAATAATCGTCATTTGCAATGCAATAGAATATTGCAATGGAATATCACCTTTCTATAAAATATTCAGTAGCAGTACAATAGCACATTGCATTGGAATATTGCCTTGCAATGTGATCGTCCTTTGCAATGCAATGGAACATTGCAAGGGAATATCACTTTGCAATGTATTAGTAATTTGCAATGCAATTGAACATTGCAATGAGATTTTGCGTTGTAATATGTTCTGCCTTTGCAAAGCAATAGAACATTGCAGTGCAATATCCCTTTTCAGTATAATTCCTTTGCAATGCAATAGCACATTGCTATGGAACAGCAATTTGCAATGTAATAGTCATTTGCAATGCTATATGACGTTGCAATGTAATATCTCTTTGCAATATGATTGTCATTTGCAATGCAGTAGCACATTGCAACGGAATACCGCTTTGATATATAATAGTCATTTGCAATGCAATAGCACATGGCAATGGAATATCAGTTCGCAATATGATCATCATTTGCAATGAAATAGGACTTTGCAATGGAACATCACTTTGCAATATAATAGTAATTTGCAAGAGAGCATTGCAATGCAATATCACTGCAATATTATCATCATTTGCAATGCAATGGAACATTGCAATGGAATAGCAATTTGCAATATAAAAGTAATTACATTGAAATGGAAATTGCAATAGAATATCAGTTTACAATGTTATTGCCATTTGCAATGCAATGCAGCATTGCAATGGAATGTAACTTTACAATGTAATAGTCATTGACATGCAATGGAATATTTGAATGGAAAATCAGTTTGCAATATATTAGTCCCTTGCAATGCAACAGAATATTGCAATGGAATATCACTTTGCAATATAATCGTCGTTTGCAATGCAATATCACTTAGCAATATAGTAGTCACTTGCAGTGCAATTGCACATTACAATTGAATATCACTGCAATACAGTCGTCATTTGCAAAGCAATAGAAGATAGTAATGGTGTATCGCTTTGCAATATACTGGTCATTGCAACGCAATGGAACATTGCAAAGAAATATCAGCTTGCAATATAATCGTCATTTGCAATGCAATAGAACATTGCAATGGAATATATGATAGTCATTTGCAAGGCAATAGCATAATGCAATGGAATAGAACTAATAAATAGAATTCATTTGCAATGCAATATAACATTTCAATTGGGTATCATATTGCAGTGTAATTCTTTTGCAATGCAATGCCACATTGCAATGGAATATTGCTGCAATGTAATCGTCATTTGCAATGCAATAGAAAATTGCAGTGGAATATCACCTTGAAATATAATACTCATTTGCAATGTAATAGCACATTGCAATGAAATCTCACTTTCCAATATAATTCATTTGGAATTGCATACAACTTTGCAATATAGTAGTCATGTGCAATGCAATAGAACATTGCAATGGAGTATCACTTTCAATATAATTCATTTGCAATGCAATACCACGTTGCAATGGAATATCACCTTGCAATGTAATAGTCATTTGCAAAGCAATAGCGCATTGAATGGAATATCACTTTAAGTATAATTAATTTGCAATGCAATAGCACATTGCAATGGAATATCACCTTGCAATATAATTTACATTTGCAATGCAATAGAACATTGCAATGGAGTATCCCTTTGCCATATAATTATCATTTGCAATGCAATAGAATTTTGGAGTGAAATATCATTCAGCAATATAATCCTCATTGCAAAGCAATGGAACATTGCAATGGACTATTACTGTGTAATATAATAGTCATTGCAATGCAATGGAACATTGCACTGGAATATCGGTTTGCAATATAATAGTAACATGCAATGCAATAGAACATTGCAATGGAATATCGCTTTGTAATATGATCATCATTTGCAATGCAATAGAACATTGCAATGCAAAATTACTTTGCAATATAATCGTCATTTGCAATGCAATAACACATTGCAATGGAATATCACTGCAATATAATAGTCATTTGCAATGCAATATGACATTGCAATGGACTATTAACATGTAATATAATAGTAATTTGCAAAACAATAACACATTGCAATGGAATATCGCTTTGCAATATGATCATCATGTGCAATGCAATGGAATATTGCAACGGATTAGCGTGTTGCAAAATAATTGTCATTTGAAATGCAATAGAACATTGTAATGGATAATCACTGCAATATAATCGTCATTTGCAATGCAATAGCACGTTGCAATAGAATATCACTTTGCAATATAATAGTCATTGCAATGCAATGGAATTTTGCAATGTAATATCAGTTTGCAATATAATCGTCATTTGCAATGCAATAGAGCTTTGCAATGGAATATCAGATTACAAAGAAATAGTGATTTGCAATGACAAAGAACATTGCAATGGAATAGGACATTGCAATCGAATAACACTTAGCAACATAGTAGTCATTGGCAATGCAACTGCACATTGCAATGGAATAGCACTGCAATATAATCATCATTTGCAATTCAATAGAGCATTGGAATGGAATTTCACTTTGCAATATAATTGTCATTGCAATGCATTGGAACATTGCAATGGAATATCACTTTGCAATATGATTGCCATTTGCAATGCAATAGAATATTGCAATGGAATATCACTGCAATATAATCGTCACATGCAATTCAGTAGAATACTGCAGTGGAATATCACTTTGCAATATCATTGTCATTGCAATGCAATGGAACATTGCAATGTAATATCAGCTTGCAATATAATCATTATTTGCAATGCAAAGAACCTTGCAATGAAATATCAGTTGGCACTAAAGTAATTATTTGCAATGCAATAGCACATTTCAATGGAATTTCGCTTTGCTATATAATAGTCATTTGCAGTGCAATAGAACATTGCAATGGATTATCACTGCAACATATTTGTCACTTGTAATGCAGTAGCACATTGCAATGGAATATCGCTTCGCAATATAATAGTCATTTCAAATGAAATAGCACATAGCTATGGAATATCGCTTTGCAAAATGATCATCATTTGCATTGCATTGCAATATTACATTGAAATGTAATATCAATTTGCAATATAGTATCCATTTGCAATGCAATAGAACATTGCAGTGATACATCAGTTTGCAATATAATAATGATTTGCAATGCAATAGAACATTGCAATGAAATATCGTATTGCAACATGATCATCATTTGCAAAGCAGTAGGACTTTGCAATGGAATATCGGTTTGCAATAAAGTAGTCATTTGCTATGCAATAGAACATTGCAATATAATATCACCTTGCAATATAATAATCAGTGGCAATGCAATAGCACATTGCAACGGCATATTGCCTTGCAGTTTGATCGTCATTTGCAATGCAAGGGAACATTGCAATGGAGTATCACTTTGCATTTTAATAGCAACTTGCAATGCAATAACACTTAAAAATGGAATATCCATCCAGTATAATCATCAATTGCAAAGCAATAGCACATTGCAATGGAATATCACTTTGCAATATAATTGATATTTGCAATGCAATAGAACATGGCAATGGAGTATCCCTTTGCCATACAATCATCATTTGCAATGCAATAGAATTTTGGAATGAAATATCATTTAGCAACATAATAGTCATTGCAAAGCAATGGAACATTGCAATGGGCTATTACTGTGTAATATAATAGTCATTGCAATGCAATAGAGCATTGCAATGGAATATTGGTTTGTAATATGATCATCATTGGCAATGCAATAGCACATTGCAATGGAATATCACTGCAATATAATAGTAATTTGCAATGCAATATGACATTGCAATGGACTATTGACTTGCAATATAATAGTAATTTTCAAAGCAATAACGCATTGCAAAGGAATATCGCTTTGCAATATGATCATCGTGTGCAATGCAGTAGAACATTGCAATGGATTAGCGTGTTGCAAAATAATTGTCATTTGAACATAAGAACATAAGAAATAGGAGCAGGAGGAGGCCAATCGGCCCCTCGAGCTTGCTCCGCCATTCAATAAGTTCATGGCTGATCTGATCCTAACCGCCAATCCACTATTACAGAACCATCTCCTGAATCTAACAGAATTAGACACACAAAATAGGAGCAGGATCAGGGTACACGGCACCTGGGCCTGCTCCACTACCCAAAGGGCCATGACCGATCCGAATCTAGACTCATGTCCAAATTCCTGCCCGCTCCCCGTAACCCTTAATTCTCTTTGCTTCTAGGAAACTGTCTATTTCTGTTTTAAATTTATGTAATAATGTAGCTTCTACAGCTTTTTGGGGCAGCATATTTCATGGACCTACCACTCTCTGAGTGAAGTAGTTCCTCCTCATCTCAGTTTTGAAAGAGCAGCCCCTTATTCTAAGTCTATGCCCCCTAGTTCTAGTTTCACCCATCATCGGTAACATCTTCCCTGCATCCACCCGATCCAACCCCTTCACAATCTTATATGTTTCAATATGATCGCCTCTCATTCTTCTGAACTCCAATGTGTAGAGTCCCAATCCACTCAACCTCTCCTCATATGTCCATCACCTCATCCGCGGGATTAAGTGAGTGAACCTGCTTTGTACTGACTCGACAGCAAGTATGTCCTTTCTTAATATGGACACCAAAACTGTATGCAGTATTCCAGGTGCGGTCTCACCAATACCTTGTACAACTGAAGCAATACCTCCCTATTTTTATATTCTATCCCCCTAGCAATGAAAGCCAACATTCCATTGGCCTTCTTAATCACTTGCTGCACCTGCATGCTAAACTTTTGAGTTTCATGCACCAGGACCCCCAGACCCCTTTGTACTTCAGTACTTTCCAGTTTCTTGCCATTAAGATAATAACTTGCTCTACGATTTTTCCTGCCAAAGTGCATAACCTCACACTTTCCAGTATTGTATTCCATCTGCCAAACCTCTGCCTCCTTATTTAGCCTGTCTATGTCCCCTTGCAGGTTTTTTATGTCCTCCTCAATCTCTACTTTCCCTCCCATCTTAGTATCATCTGCTAACTTTGATATGTTACACTCGGTCCCCTCCTCCAATTCGTTAATATAGATTGTAAAGAGTTGGGGATCCAGCACTGACCCCTGTGGAACACCACCAGTTACTGATTGCCAGCCTGAGAATGAACCATTTATCCCAACTCTCTGCCTTCTGTTAGATAGCCAATCCTCTATCCATGCCAGAATATTACCCCCAATCCCATGATTTTTTATCTTAAGCAATAATATTTTGTGTGGCACCTTGTCAAATGCCTTTTGGAAGTCTAAATTCACTACGTTCACTGGTTCCCATTTACCCACCCTATAAGTTACTGCCTCAAAGAACTCCAGCAAATTTGTCAAACATGACTTCCCCTTCATAAAACCATGCTGACTTTGTCCTATTAAATTATGATTATCCAAATGACCTGTTATTGTCTCCTTAATGATGGACTCCAAAATTTTACCTACAACTGATGTTAGGCTAACCGCTCTATAGTTTCCAGCCTTCTGTCTACTGCCCTTTTTAAATAAGGGTGTTACATTAGCAGTTTTCCAGTCTGCCGGGACCTTTGCCAAGTCCAGGGAGTTTTGGAAAATTATTACCAATGCATCCACAATCCCTACCGCCACTTCCCTCAAGACCCTAGGATGTAAGCCATCAGGTCCAGGTGATTTATCCACCTTGAGTCCCATTATTTTACCGAGTACCACTTCCTTAGCGATTTTGATCGTGTTTAGCTCCTCCCCCCCTTTAGCCCCCTCTTTGTCCAGTGTTGGGATATTCTTAGTGTCTTCTACTATAAAGACTGATACAAATTATTCATTCAGTATTTTTGCCATCTCCATATTTCCCACCATTAATTTCCCGGTCTCACCCTCTAAGGGACCAACATTTACTTTAGCCACCCTTTTTCTTTTTATATAACTATAAAAATTCATACTATCTGTTTTTATATTTTTTGCTAATTTACTTTCATAATCTATATTCCCTTTCTTAATCCATCTTTTTGTTATTTTTTCTGTCTTTCAAAGTTTTCCCAATCCTCTATCCTACCACTAGATTTGGCTACCTTATATGCCCTTGTTTTTAGTTGAATACTATCCTTAATGTCTTTACTTAGCCACGGAAGGCTGTCTTTTCTTTTACACCCTTTTCTTCTCAGTGGAATATGTTTTTTATTGGAAGTTGAAAAATAACTCCTTAAATGTACACCACTGATCATGTATCGTCTTACCCTTTAATCTATTTTCCCAATCCACTCTACTCAATTCCGCTCTCATACCTTCAGAGTCTCCTTTATCCAAGCTTAGCATGCTTGTTTGAGATCCAATCTTCTCACCCTCTAATTGAATATGGAATTCAAACATGTTATGGTCACTCATTCCAAGGGGATCATTTACAGGGACATTTTTAATTAATCCTGTCTCATTACACAGGACCAGATCTAAGGTTGCTTGCCCCCTGGTCGGTTCAGTTACATACTGCTCCAGAAACCCATCCCTAATACACTCAATGAACTCATCCTCAAGGCAGCCCTGCCCAATTTGATTTGTCCAATTAATATGATAGTTAAAACCCCCCATAATTGTAGATGTCCCCTTATTACAAGCCTCAAATGCAATAGATCATTGCAATGGAATTTTACCTTGCAATATTATATTTTTTTGCAATGCAATAGGAGGTTGCAATGGACTGTCAGTTTGCAAAATAGTAGTCTTTTGCAATGCAACAGAACATTGTAATGGATTATCACTGCAATATAATCGTCATTTGCAATGCAATAGCACATTGCAATAGAATATCACTTTGCAATATAATAGTCATTGCATTGCAATGGAATTTTGCAAATTAATATCATTTTGCCATATAATTGTCATTTGCAATGCAATAGAGCTTTGCAATGGAATATCAGATTGCAATGAAATAGTGATTTGTAATGTGAAAGAACATTGCAATGGAATAGGACATTGCAATGGAATAACACTTAGCAACATTGTAGTCATTGGCATTGCAACTGCACATTGCAATGGAATGGCACTGCAATATCATCGTCATTTGCAATTCAATAGAGCATTGGAATGGAATTTCACTTTGCAATATAATTGTCATTGCAATGCATTGGAACATTGCAATGGAATATCAATTTGCAATATGATCGCCATTTGCAATGCAATAGAATATTGCAATGGAATATCACTTTTCTTATCAAATTCACTGCAATGCAATGAATCATTGCATTGGAATATCAGTTTGCAATAAATAGTCATTTTCAATGCAATAGAACATTGCAATGGAATATCACTGCAAAATAATATCACTTTGCAATATCATTGTCATTGCAATGCAATGGAACATTGAAATGTAATATCAGCTTGCAATATAATCGTTATTTGCAATGCAATGAACAATGCAATGAAATATCAGTTGGCACTTAAATAATTATTTGCATTGCAATAGCACATTTCAATGGAATTTCACTTTGCAATGTAATAGTCATTTGCAGCGCAATAGAACATTGCAATCGATTATCACTGCAACATATTCATCACTTGTAATGCAATAGCAGATTGCAATGGAATATTGCTTTGCAATATGATCATCATTTGCAATGCAACAGTGCTTTGCAAAGGAAAATCACTTTGCGATATAATAGTCATTTGCAGTGCAGTAGCACATTGCAATGGAATATCACTTCGCAATATAATAGTCATTTGAAATTAAATAGCACATAGCAATGGAATATCGCTTTGCAAAATGATCATCATTTGCATTGCAATATTACATTGCAATGTAATATCACTTTGCAATATGGTACCCATTTGCAATGCAATAGAACATTGCAATGGTATATCAGTTTGCAATATAATAATGATTTGCAATGCAATAGAACATTGCAATGAAATATCGCATTGCAAATGATCATCATTTGCAAAGCAGTAGGACTTTGCAATGGAACATCGCTTTGCAATAGAGTAGTCATTTGCAATGCAATAGAATATTGCAATATAATATCACCTTGCAATATAATAATCAGTGGCAATGCAATAGCACATTTCAATGGCATATTGCCTTGCAGTTTGATCGTCATTTTCAATGCAAGGGAACATTGCAATGGAGTATCACTTTGCATTTTAATAGCAACTTGCAATGCAATAACACTTAAAAATGGAATATCCATGCAGCATAATCATCAATTGCAATGCAATAGAACATTGCAATGGAATATCACCTTGCGATATAACAGGCAATTGCAACGCAATAGCACATTGCAATGGAATATCACTTTGCAATATAATTGATATTTGCAATGCAATAGAACATGGCAATGGAATATCCCTTTGCCATATAATCATCATTTGCAATGCAATAGAATTTTGGAATGAAATATCATTTAGCAATATAATAGTCATTGCAAAGCAATGGATCATTGCAATGGGCTATTACTGTGTAATATAATAGTCATTGCAATGCAATAGAGCATTGCAATGGAATATTGGTTTGAAATATGATCATCATTTGCAATGCAATAGAACATTGCAATGCAATATCACTTTGCAATATAATCATCATTTGCAATGCAATAGCACATTGCAATGGAATATCACTGCAATATAATAGTAATTTGCAATGCAATATGACATTGCAATGGACTATTGACTTGCAATATAATAGTAATTTTCAAAGCAATAATGCATTGCAAAGGAATATCGCTTTGCAATATGATCATCGTGTGCAATGCAGTAGAACATTGCAATGGATTAGCGTGTTGCAAAATAATTGTCATTTGAACATAAGAACATAAGAAATAGGAGCAGGAGTAGGCCAATCGGCCCCTCGAGCTTGCTCCGCCATTCAATAAGTTCATGGCTGATCTGATCCTAACCGCCAATCCACTATCACAGAACCATCTCCTGAATCTAACAGAATTAGACACACAAAATAGGAGCAGGATCAGGGTACATGGCCCCTGGGCCCGCTCCGCTACCCAAAGGGCCATGACCGATCCGAATCCAGACTCATGTCCAAATTCCTGCCCGCTCCCCGAAACCCTTAATTCCCTTTACTTCTAGGAAACTGTCTATTTCTGTTTTAAATTTATGTAATGATGTAGCTTCTACAGCTTTTTGGGGCAGCATATTTCATGGACCTACCACTCTCTGAGTGAAGTAGTTCCTCCTCATCTCAGTTTTGAAAGAGCAGCCACTTATTCTAAGTCTATGCCCCCTAGTTCTAGTTTCACACATCCTCGGGAACATCTTCCCCGCATCCACCCGATCCAACCCCTTCACAATCTTATATGTTTCAATAAGATCACCTCTCATTCTTCTGAACTCCAATGTGTAGAGTCCCAATCTACTCAACCTCTCCACATATGTCCATCACCTCATCTGCGGGATTAAGCGAGTGAACCTGCTTTGTACTGACTCAACAGCAAGTATGTCCTTTCTTAATATGGACACCAAAACTGTACGCAGTATTCCAGGTGCGGTCTCACCAATACCTTGTACAACTGAAGCAATACCTCTCTATTTTTATATTCTATCCCCCTAGCAATGAAAGCCAACATTCCATTGGCCTTCTTAATCACTTGGTGCACCTGCATGCTAACCTTTTGAGTTTCGTGCACCAGGACCCCCAGATCCCTTTGTACTTCAGTACTTTCCAGTTTCTTGCCATTAAGATAATAACTTGCTCTACGATTTTTCCTGCCAAAGTGCATAACCTCACACTTTCCAGTATTGTATTCCATCTGCCAAACCTCTGCCCACTTATTTAGCCTGTCTATGTCCCCTTGCAGGTTTTTTATGTCCTCCTCAATCTCTACTTTCCCTCCCATCTTAGTATCATCTGCTAACTTTGATATGTTACACTCGGTCCCCCCCGCCAATTCATTAATATAGATTGTAAAGAGTTGGGGACCCAGCACTGACCCCTGTGGAACACCACTAGTTACTGATTGCCAGTCTGAGAATGAACAATTTATCCCAACTCTCAGCCTTCTGTTCGATAGCCAATCCGCTATCCATGCCAGAATATTACCCCCAATCCCATGATTTTTTATCTTAAGCAATAATATTTTGTGTGGCACCTTGTCAAATGCCTTTTGGAAGTTTAAATTCACTACGTCCACTGGTTCCCATTTATCCACCCTATATGTTACTGCCTCAAAGAACTCCAGCAATTTTGTCAAACATGACTTCCCCTTCATAAAACCATGCTGACTTTGTCCTATTAAATTATGATTATCCAAATATCCTGTTAATGTCTCCTTAATGATGGACTCCAAAACTTTACCTACCACAGATTTTAGGCTAACCGGTCTATAGTTTCCAGTCTTCTGTCTACTGCCCTTTTTAAATAAGGGTGTTACATTAGCAGTTTTCCATTCTGCCGGGACCTTTGCCAAGTCCAGGGAGTTTTGGAAAATTATTACCAATGCAGCCACAATCCCTACCGCCACTTCCCTCAAGACCCTAGGATGTAAGCCACCAGGTCCAGGTGATTTATCCGCCTTGAGTCCCATTATTTTACCGAGTACCACTTCCTTAGTGATTTTGATCGTGTTTAGCTCCTCCCCCCCTATAGCCCCCTGTTTCTCCAGTGTTGGGATATTCTTAGTGTCTTCTTCTATAAAGACTGATACAAAGTATTCATTCAGTATTTTTGCTATCTCCATATTTCCCACCATTAATTTCCCGGTCTCATCCTCTAAGGGACCAACATTTACTTTAGCCACCCTTTTTCTTTTTATATAACTATTAAAGTTCATTCTATCTGTTTTTATATTTTTTGCTAACTTACTTTCATAATCTATATTCCCTTTCTTAATCCACCTTTTTGTTATTTTTTCTGTCTTTCAAAGTTTTCCCAATCCTCTATCCTCCCGCTAGATTTGGCTACCTTATATGCCCTTGTTTTTAGTTGAATACTATCGTTAATGTCTTTACTTAGCCATGGATGGCTGTCTTTTCTTTTACACCCTTTTCTTCTCAGTGGAATATGTTTTTTTTTGGAAGTTGTAAAATAACTCCTTAAATGAACACCAGTGATCATGTATCGTCTTACCCTTTAATCTATTTTCCCAATCCACTCTACTCAATTCTGCTCTCATACCTTCATCGTCTCATTTATTCAAGCTTAGCATGCTTGTTTGAGATCCAACCTTCTCACCCTCTAATTTAATGTGGAATTCAACCATGTTATGATCACTCATTCCAAGGGGATCCTTTACTGGGACATTTTTAATTAATCCTGTCTCGTTACACAGGACCAGAGCTAAGGTTGCTTGCCCCCTGGTCGATTCAGTTACATACTGCTCAAGAAACCCATCCTTAATACACTCAATGAACTCATCCTCAAGGCAGCCCTGCCCAATTTGATTTGTCCAATTAATATGATAGTTAAAATCCCCCATAATTGTAGATGTCCCCTTATTACAAGCCTCAAATGCAATAGAACATTGCAATGGAATTTCAACTTGTAATATTATATTTTTTTGCAATGCAATAGGAGGTTGCAATGGACTATCAGTTTGCAACATTGTAGTCATTTGCAATGCAACAGAACATTGTAATGGATTATCACTGCAATATAATCGTCATTTGCAATGCAATAGCGCATTGCAATAAAATATCACTTTGCAATATAATAGTCATTGCAATGCAATGAAATTTTGCAAATTAATATCATTTTGCCATATAATTGTCATTTGCAATGCAATAGAGCTTTGCAATGGAATATCAGATTGCAATGAAATAGTGATTTGTAATGCGAAAGAACATTGCAATGGAATAGGACATTGCAATGGAATAACACTTAGCAACATAGTAGTCATTGGCAATGCAACTGCACATTGCAATGGAATAGCACTGCAATATCATCGTCATTTGCAATTCAATAGAGCATTGGAATGGAATTTCACTTTACAATATAATTGTCATTGCAATGCATTGGAACATTGCAATGGGATATCAGTTTGCAATATGATCGCCATTTGCAATGCAATAGAATATTGCAATGGAATATCACTTTTCTTATCAAATTCACTGCAATGCACTGAATCATTGCATTGGAGTATCAGTTTGCAATAAATAGTCATTTTCAATGCAATGGAATATCACTGCAATATAATCGTCACTTGCAATTCAGTAGAATACTGCAGTGGAATATCACTTTGCAATATCATTGTCATTGCAATGCAATGGAACATTGAAATGTCATATCAGCTTGCAATATAATTGTTATTTGCAATGCAAAGAACAATGCAATGAAATATCAGTTGGCACTTAAATAATTATTTGCAATGCAATAGCACATTTCAATGGAATTTCACCTTGCAATGTAATAGTCATTTGCAGTGCAATAGAACATTGCAATGGATTATCACTGCAACATATTCGTCACTTGTAATGCAATAGCAGATTGCAATGGAATATTGCTTTGCAATATGATCATCATTTGCAATGCAACAGAGCTTTGCAAAGGAAAATCAATTTGCGATATAATAGTCATTTGCAGTGCAGTAGCACATTGCAATGAAATATCACTTCGCAATATAATAGTCATTTGAAATTAAATAGCACATAGCAATGGAATATCGCTTTGCAAAATGATCATTTGCATTGCAATATTACATTGCAATGAAATATCACTTTGCAATATGGTACCCATTTGCAATGCAATAGAACATTGCAATGGTATATCAGTTTGCAATATAATAATGATTTGCAATGCAATAGAACATTGCAATGAAATATCGCATTGCAAATGATCATAATTTGCAAAGCAGTAGGACTTTGCAATGGAACATCGCTTTGCAATAGAGTAGTCATTTGCAATGCAATAGAATATTGCAATGTAATATCACCTTGCAATATACTAATCAGTGGCAATGCAATAGCACATTTCAATGGCATATTGCCTTGCAGTTTGATCGTCATTTGCAATGCAATGGAACATTGCAATGGAGTATCACTTTGCATTTTAATAGCAACTTGCAATGCAATAACACTTAAAAATGGAATATCCATGCAGCATAATCATCAATTGCAATGCAATAGAACATTGCAATGGAATATCACCTTGCAATATAAAAGTCATTTGCAATGCAATAGCACATTGCAATGGAATATCACTTTGCAGTATAAAAGTCATTGCAATGCAATGGAAAATTGCTTTGGAATATCAGTTTGCATCATAATCATCATTTGCCCTGCAAAAAACATTGCAATGAAATATCACTCTGCGGTATAAAAGTCAGTTGCAATGCAATAGCACATTGCAATGGACTATTTCCTTGCAATCTGATCATCATTTGCAATGCAACTGAACATTGCAAAGGATTATCACTGCAATATATTCGGCATCTGTAATGTAATAGCACATTGCAATGGAATATTGCTTTGGAATATGATCATCATTTGCAATGCAAAAGATATTGCAATGGAGTATAACTTTGCAACATAGTAGTCATTTTCAATGCAACAGAACATTGCAATGAATATCACTTTGCAATATTATAGTCATTTGTAATGCAGTAGAACATTGCATTGCAATAGAACGTTGCAATGGAATATCACTTCACAATATAAAAGTCATTTGAATTGCAATAGCGAACTGCAATGGAATATCGCTTTGCAAATGATCATCATTTGCATTGCAATAGGATATTGCAATGGAATATCACTTTGCAATATAGTACTCATTTGCAATGCGAGAGAACATTGCAATGGAATATCACTCCAATATAATCTTCCTTCATTTGCAATGCAATAGGATATTGCAATGGTATATGATTTTGCAGTATAATAGTCATTGCAATGCAATTGCACATTGCAATACAATATCACTTTGCAATTTGATATGCATTTGCAATGCAGTAGCACATTGCACCGTACTATTAACTTCCAAAATAATAGATATTTCAAATACAGTAGAAGATTGCAGTGGAATATCATTTTGATATATAATAGTCACTTCCAATGCAATAGTACATTGCAATTGAATACCGTTTTTCAATATAGTACAATTTGCAATGAAGTAGAGCATTGCAATGGAATATTAATGCAATAAAATTGTGATTTGCAAAGCAATAGAATATTGCAATGGAATATCGCTTTGTAATATGATCGTCATTTGCACTGCAATAGAATATTGAAGTGGAATATCACATTGCAATATAATAGTCATTTGCAATGCAATAGCACATTGCATTGTAATATCACTCTGCAATATGATAGTCATTTGCAATGCAATAGCCCATGGAAATGAAATATCACCTTGCGATATGATCGACATTTGCAATGCAATGCAAACGATTGTGTGGCTGTTCATGGTTCCAACACCATCATCAAGTTTGTGGATGATACCACGGTAGTAGGACAGATCTCCAACAATGATGAGTCAGCCTACAGGGAGGAGGTCCAGCATCTCGTGAAGTGGTGTGCCGATAACAACCTGGCCCTTAACATCAAGAGAACCAAACAAAGCATTGTGGACTTCAGGATGTCTAAAGGTGGAAGTCACACCCCCATCCACATCAATGGGGCTGTGGTGGAAAGGGTGGCCAGCTTTAAGTTCCTGGGAGTCTACATCACGGAAGACCTCTCCTGGTCCCTCAATATCTCCTCTCTGGTGAAGAAGGCCCAGCAGTGCCTATATTTCCTAAGGAGGCTGAAGGGATGTAACCTGTCACCCCGATCCTCTCTAACTTTTACCGCTACACAATAGAGAGCATCCTGACGAACTGTATCACAGTATGGTATGGCAGCTGTAGCTACTATGACCGGAAAGCCCTGCAGCGGGTAGTCAAAACTGCCCAATGCATTAACGGCACCCAGCTACCGACCATAGAGCACATATACCAGAAACGCTGTTTACCGAGGTCACGGTCCATCATCAAAGACCCTACCCACCCCAGCCACAGTCTGTTTGCCCTCCTGCCATCTGGGAGATGCTACAGATGCATTCGCACCCATACGACCAGATTTAGGAACAACTTCTTTCCCAGGGCTGTCATCCTACTGAACTCCACAAATAAACTCTAAAGCCTGCACATCTGCCAATGCACTTTATTATGGTTATGTTTATGTTAATGTATTTCAAGCCAAATGTATGTTGAATGTTTAAATGCCTTAATCTAAATGTACACTCTCAGGAGCCGCAAGCCTAAATTTCGTTGTGCTGCACTTGTGCACTAACAATGACAATAAGTTGATTTGATTTGATTTGATAAAATTGCATTGGAATATAACTTCACAATATAATAGTCATTTGCAATGCAATAGCACATTGCAATGGAATATCACTTTGCAATATGATACTCATTTGCAATGCAATAGCACATTGAAATTGAATAGCACCTTGCAACAAGATCGTCATTTGCAATGCAATAGCACATTGCATTGTAACATCACTCTGCAATATTATAGTCATTTGCAATGCACTAGCTCATGGAAATGGAATATCACCTTGCAATATGATCAACATTTGCAATGCAATATAAAATTGCATTGGAATATATCTTTGCAATATAATAGTCATTTGCAATTTAATAGCACATTGCAATAGAATATCACTTTGCAATATCATAGAATTTTCCAATGCAATAGCACATTGAAATGGAATATCACCTTGCAATACGGTCACCATTTGCAATGCAATATAAAATTGCATTGGCATATAAATTTGCAATATAATAGTCATTTGAAATACAATAGCACAACGCAATCGAATATCACTTTGCAATATAATAGTCATTTGCAATGCAATAGCAGATTGCAATGGAATATCACTTTGCAATTTAATGTTCACTTGCAATGCAATAGATCATTGCAATGGAATAATAATTGGCAATTTTATAATTGCAAAATACTGTGGATGCTGGAAATCTGAAATAACAACAGAAAATGCTGGAAATACTCAGCAGGCCAGGCAGCATCCGTGGAGAGAGAAACAGAGATAACATTTCAGGTCTGGGACGCTTCATCAGAGCTGGAAAAAGCTGGAGATGTAACAGATATTAAGCAGGTACAGAGACAGGGGGGAGGGTTAGCAGGGGAGGAAGAAATAGAAAGAACATCCTGTACTTGTGTAAGAGGCAGGAAAGATAAAATGTTGCAAATGGAAATGGCAAAAATCATACTGCATGAAAAATGGGGGCAGGGTTAATTATCTGAAATTGTTGAACTCAATGTTGAGTCCGGCAGGCTGTAAAGTGCCCAATCGAAAGATGAGGTGCTGTTCCTCGAGCTTACGTTGAGCTTCATTGGAACAATGCAATAGCCTGAGGACAGAGAGATCAGAGTGGGAGTGAAGCGGTGAATTGAATTAACAGGCAACCGGAAGCTCAGGTCACCCATATGGACTGAACGGAGGTGTTCTGCAAAGCGCTCGCCCAATCTGCATTTGGTCTCCCGAATGTAGAGGACAAATGTAAAAAGTCACACACACCAGGTTATAGTCCAACAGCTTTATTTGAAATCACAAGCTTTCGGAGCGCTGCTCCTTCTTCAGGTGAAGTGGAGAAATGCATAAAGACACAGCTTATATAGTCAGAGAATCATGTCAGATGTTGACAGGTAACCTTTCCAACTGCCATTAATCACACCTCGGCAGAGAGATAATCACAGCAGTCAAAGGTGTGAATGTTGTCCAAACAGGTCAGTCAGGGAAACATTACATCAAAGAACAATGAGGTGGGGTCACAAGGGGTCAAATATTGCAGATGCTAGGGTCTGTATGAAAAACAAAAAAACAGACAAAAAACATTTTTTTTTTGGCTGGTAATCACAGCAGGTCCGGCCGCATCCGTGTAGAGAGAACAAGCCAATGTCGACTCGAGTCTGGATGACCCTGCATCAGGTGGGGTTACATGTAGCGTGACATGAACCCAAGATCTCTGTTGAGGCCGTCCTCATGGGTGCGGAACTTGGCTATCAGTTTCTGCTCAACGATTTTGCATTGTCGTGTGTCTCGAAGGCCACCTTGGAGAATGCTTACCCGAAGATCGGAGGTTGAATGTCCTTGACTGCTGAAGTGTTCCACGACTGGGAGGGAACACTCCTGCCTGGTGATTGTTGCGCGGTGTCCGTTCATCCGTTGTCGCAGTGTCTGCATGGTCTCGCCGATGCACCATGCTCCGGGGCACCCTTTCCTTCAACATATGAGGTAGACAACGTTGGCCGAGTCACATGAATATGTACCATGTACCTGGTGGGTGGTGTCCTCACGTGTGATGATGGTATCGGTGTTGATGATCTGGCATGTCTTGCAGAGGTTGCTGTGGCAGGGTTGTGCGGTGTCGTGGTCATTGTTCTCCTGAAAGCTGGGTAATTTGCTGCGAACGATGGTCTGTTTGAGGTTAGGCGGCTGTTTGAAAGCGGGTAGTGGAGGCGTGGGGATGGCCTTAGTGAGGTGTTCGTCGTCATCGATGACATGTTGAAGGCTGTGAGGAACATGGCGTAGTTTCTCCGCTCCGGGGAAGTACTGGAGGACGAAGGGTACTCTGTTGGTTGTGTCCCGTGTTTGTCTTCTGAGGAGGTCTCTGCGATTTTTCGCTGTGGCCCGTCGGAACTGTCGATCGACGAGTCGAGCGTCATATCCCATTCTTACAAGGGCGTCTTTCAGTGTCTGTAGGTGTCCATCGCGTTCCTCCTCGTCTGAGCAGATCCTGTGTATTCGCAGGGCTTGTCCATAGGGGATGGCTTCTTTAACGTGGTTGGGGTGGAAGCTGGAGAAGTGAAGCATCGTGAGGTTGTCCGTGGGCTTGCGGTAGAGTAAA
This sequence comes from Somniosus microcephalus, assembly GCF_052327205.1. NCBI lineage: Eukaryota > Metazoa > Chordata > Chondrichthyes > Squaliformes > Somniosidae > Somniosus > Somniosus microcephalus. The sequence goes on along the minus strand of NW_028225183.1, from coordinate 10,287,110 downwards.
GTGCTGAGGTGTCCGCTTTGATGGAGATTCGTGTGCCCAGGAATGAGATTGATTCTGAGGAGTAGTCCATGGTGAGTTTGATGGTGGGATGGAACTTGTTGATGTTATCGTGTAGTCTTTTCAGTGATTCTTCGCCGTGGGTCCATAGGAAGAAAATGTCGTCGATGTATCTGGTGTATAGCGTTGGTTGGAGATCCTGTGCAGCGAAGAAGTCTTGCTCGAACTTGTGCATGAAGATGTATGCGTATTGGGGTGCGAATTTGGTCCCCATGGCTGTTTGGGACCAAATTCGCACCCCAATACGCAAACATCTTCATGCACAAGTTCGAGCAAGACTTCTTCGCTGCACAGGATCTCCAACCAACGCTATACACCAGATACATCGACGACATTTACTTCCTATGGACCCACGGCGAAGAACCACTGAAAAGACTACACGATAACATCAACAAGTTCCATCCCACCATCAAACTCACCATGGACTACTCCTCAGAATCAATCTCATTCCTGGACACACGAATCTCCATCAAAGACGGACACCTCAGCACTTCACTCTACCGCAAGCCCATGGACAACCTCACGATGCTTCACTTCTCCAGCTTCCACCCTAACCACGTTAAAGAAGCCATCCCCTATGGACAAGCCCTGTGAATACACAGGATCTGCTCAGGCGAGGAGGAACGCGATGGACACCTACAGACTCTGAAAGATGCCCTTGTAAGAACGGGATATGACGCTCGACTCGTCGATCGACAGTTCCGACGGGCCACAGCGAAAAATCGCATAGACCTTCTCAGAAGACAAACACGGGACACAACCAACAGAGTACCCTCCGTCGTCCAGTACTTCCCCGGAGCGGAGAAACTACGCCATGTTCTTCGCAGCCTTCAACATGTCATCGATGATGATGAACTCCTCGCTAAGGCCATCCCCATGCCTCCACTACTCGCTTTCAAACAGCCGCCTAACCTCAAACAGACCATCGTTCGCAGCAAATTACCCAGCTTTCAGGAGAACAACGACCACGACACCACACAACCCTGCCACAGCAACCTCTGCAAGACATGCCAGATCATCAACACAGATACCATCATCACACGTGAGGACACCACCCATCAGGTACATGGTACATACTCATGTGACTCGGCCAACGTTGTCTACCTCATACGTTGCAGGAAAGGATGCCCCGGAGCATGGTACATCGGCGAGACCATGCAGACACTGCGACAACGGATGAATGGACACCGCGCAACAATCACCAGGCAGGAGTGTTCCCTCCCAGTCGGGGAACACTTCAGCAGTCAGGGACATTCAGCCTCCGATCTTCGGGTAAGCATTCTCCAAGGTGGCCTTCGAGACACACGATAACGCAAAATCGTCGAGCAGAAACTGATAGCCAAGTTCCGCACCCATGAGGATGGCCTCAACAGAGATCTTGGGTTCATGTCATGCTACATGTAACCCCACCTGATGCAGGGTCATCCAGACTCGAGTCGACGTTGGCTTGTTCTCTCTACACGGATGCGGCCGGACCTGCTGTGATTTCCAGCCAAAAAAAAAAAATGTTTTTTGTCTGTTTTTTTGTTTTTCATACAGACCCTAGCATCTGCAATATTTGACCCCTTGTGACCCCACCTCATTGTTCTTTGATGTAATGTTTCCCTGACTGACCTGTTTGGACACCATTCACACCTTTGACTGCTGTGATTATCTCTCTGCCGTGGTGTGATTAATGGCAGTTGGAAAGGTTACCTGTAAACATCTGACATGATTCTCTGACTATATAAGCTGTGTCTTTATGCATTTCTCCACTTCACCTGAAGAAGGAGCAGCGCTCCGAAAGCTTGTGATTTCAAATAAAGCTGTTGGACTTTCACCTGGTGTTGTGTGACTTTTTACGTTTGTCCACCCCAGTCGAACTCCGGCATCTCCACACCAATGTAGAGGAGACCGCATCATGAACAGCGAATACAGTATGTTGCAAGAAGTACAAGTAAATCGCTGTTTCACCTGGAAGGGGTGTGTGGGGCCCTGGACAGTGGGAAGGGAGGCGGTAAAAGGGCATGTGCTGCAGCTCCTGCGCTTGCACGGGAAGGTGCCAGGTGATGGAGCAGGGCTGTTGGGTGTGATTGAGGAGTGTACCAGGGTGTCACGGAGGGAGTGGTCCCTTCGGAATGCTGAAAGGGGAGGTGAGGGGAAGAGGTGCTTGGTGGTGGGATCACGTTGGAGGTGGCGGAAATGGCGGAGGATGATCGGTTGAATGTGGAGGCTGGTGGGGTGAAAGCTAAGGCAAGGGGAACCCTACCGTGGTTCTGGGAGGGAGGTGCAGGGCTGAGAGCAGAAGTGCGGGAAATAGAACGGACATGGTCAAGGGCCATATAAACCATGGTAGAGGGGAACCCTCGGTTGAGGAAAAAGTAAGACATGTCAGAAGCACTAGTATGGAAGGTGGCATCGTCAGAACAGATGCGGCGGAGACAGAGAAAGTGGGAGAATGGAATAGAGTACTTACAGGAAGCGGGGTGGGAGGAAGTGTAGTCCAGGTAGCTGTGGGAGTCGGTGGGCTGTTAGTGGATGTTTGTTGAAAGCCGATCGCCGGAAATGGAGAGAGAGAAGTCAAGGAAGGGAAGGGAAGAGTCAGGGATGGACCATGTGAAGGTGAGGGTAGGGTGGAAATTGGAAGTAAAGTGAATGAACTTATCTAGTTCAGGGCGAGAGCAGGAAACGGCACCAATGCAGTCATCGATGTATCAGAAAAAGAGGGGAGGGAGGGGACCTGAGTAGGACTGGAACAAATTTTATACTCATTTGCAATCGAAAAGCTCATAGCAATGGAATAATGGTTTGCAACATGATCGCCATTTGCAATGCAATATGACATTGCAATGGAATAGAACATTGCAGTGAAATATTACCTCGAAATTTAATACACATTTGCAATGCAATAGCGCATTGAAATGCATAATCGACTTGAAATAACATCGTCATTTGCAGTGTACTTTAAAATTGCATTGGAATATAACTTTTGAATATACAAGTCATTTCCAATGCAATAGAACATTGCAATGGAATGTCGCTTTGCAATATGATATTCTTTTAAAATGCAATAGGACTTTGCAATGGAACATGACTTTGCAATATTGTTGTCATTTGCAATGCAATTGCACATTGCAATGGAATAGCACTGCAATATAATCGTCATTTGCAATGCAATAGAACATTGCAATGGACTATTAGCTTGCAATATAATAGTCATTTGCAATACAATAGCACATTGCAATGGAATACTAAACTGCAACATGATTGCCATTTGAAATGCAATAGGCCATTCCAATGGAAGATCACTTTGCAACTTAGTAGTCCTTTGTAATGCAACAGAAAATTGCAATGGAATATCGCTTGGCAATATAATATTCAGATGCAATACAATAGCACATTGCAAGGGAATCTTGCCTTGCAAAGTGATTGTAATTTGCAATGCAATAGAACATTGCAATGGAGTATCAATTTACAATATAATAGTCATTTGCAATGCAATAGAACATTGCAATAGCATAGTAGTTTGCAATGTAATAGTCATTTGCAATGCAATAGAAAGTTGCAATGGAAAATTAACCTGCAATATTATATTCATCTGCAATGAAATAGCACATTGCAATGGAATATCCCTTAGCAATATGATTGTCATTTGCAATGCAATAGTCATTTGCAACATAATAGAACATTGCACTGGAATATTACCTCGCAATATAATAGTTACTTGCAATGCATTAGCACATTGACATGGAATATCGCCTTGCACTTGATCATCATTTGCAATGGACAAATCATTGCAATGGAAAAGCACTTTGCAATATAATAGGAATTTGCAATGCAATAGAACATTGCAATGGAATTTGACTGCAATGTTATTGTCAATTGCAGTGTGATAGAACATTGGTATGGATTTTTAATTTGCGATACAATAGTCATTGCAATGTCATGGAACATTGCAACAGAATATCACTTTGCAATATAATCGTCATGTGCAAAGCAATATTACATTGCAATGGAATATATCTTCGCAATATAATAGTTATTGCAATGCAATGCAAAATTGCAATATCAGTTTGCAATATGATTGTAATTTGCAATGCAATAGTATTTTGCAATGGAACATCGCTTGGCAATATAGTAGATATTTGCAGTGCAGTAGAATTTTGCAATGGAATATCACTTTGCAATATAATAATAATCTGCAATGTAATACATCATTGCAGTGTAATATCACTTTGCAATATAACAGTCATTTGCAAGGCAATTCCACATTGCAATGGAATATTACTTAGGCAATATAATAGTCATTTTCAATGCAATAGGACATTGTAGTGGACGATTAACTTGCAATATAATAGTCATTTGCAATGCAAGGGAACATTGCAATGGACTATCAACTTACAATATTTTCATTTGCAATGCAATAGCACAATGGAATAGACTATCACTGCAACATAAACATTATCTGCAATGCAACAGAACATTGCCATGGAATATCACCTTGCAATATTTTAATCAGTTGCAATGCCACAGCACATTGCAATGGAATATTGCGTTGCAATGTGAACGTCATTTACAAAGCAATAGAACATTGCAATGGAATATCAGTTTGCAATATATTAGTAATTTGCAATGCAATAGAATATTGCAATGGAATATCGCTCTGCAATTTAATAGTAATTTGCAAAGCAATGTAACATTGCAATGGAATATCACTGCAACATAATCGTCAATTTCAATGTAGTAGAACATTGCAATGGAATATCGCTTTGCAACATAATAAGTCATTTGCAATGCAATAGCACATTGCAAGATCACTTCGCAATATAATTCAATTCCAATGCAATAGCACATTGCAATAGAATATCACTTTGCAATATAATTGACATTTGCAATGCAATAGAACATTGCAATGGAATAGCACTTTCCAATATAATATTCATTTGTAATGCAAAAAGTTATTGCAAATGGAATATCACTTTGCAATATAATAGTATTTAATGTAAAATAACATTGAAATGCAATATAGTTTTGAAATATAATAGTCATTTGCAATGCAATAGCATATTGCAATGGAATATCGCTTTGCAATATAATAGTTATTTGCAATGCAATAGAACATTGCAATGGAATACTGCTTTGTACTTTGATCGTCATTGGCAATGCAATACAACATTGCAATGGAATAGCACTTTCCAATATAATATTCATTTGCAATGCAATAGACATTGCAATGGAATGTTAACTTGCAATATTATATTCATTTGCAATGCAATAGCACATTGCAATGGAAGTGCAGTTGGCAACACAGTAGTCATTTGCAAAACAACAGAACGTTGCAATGAAATATCACTGCAAAACAATCGTCATTTTCAATGCAATAGAACATTGCAATAGAATATTTCTTTGTAACAGAATAGTCATTGCAGTGCAATGGTATATTGCAATGGAATTTTAGTTTGCAATATTAATGTATTTTGCAATTCAATAGAACATTGTAATGAAATGTCACTTTGCAGTATAACAATCATTTTCAATGCAACTGCACATTGCAATGGAATATCACTTTCCAATAAAATAGACATTTGCAATACAATTGCACATAGCAATTGAATATCACTTTGCAATATGATCGTCATTTGCAATGCAAAAGCACATTGCAATGGAATATTGCTTGGCAATATCATCGTCATTTGCAATGCAATAGGACTTTGCAATGGAGCATCACTTAGCTATACAATAGTCATTTGCAATATAATCGAATATTGAAATGGAATATCGCCTTGAATATCGATCCGTGCATTGTTTCAATACCTGTGTTAGAAGGCGCTGGTATAACTGTTGAGTTTGTAGTGAACACGAAGCAGGCAGGATGGTGTTGGCCAGCTTCAGCACCACTGACACTAATTCAGGACGCACGTTATCATACAATATATCCCCAGGTCGGGTGAACACCAGCCCACTAGCAGGTCCCTTTGTCATGGGGGGGCATGTCAGTGGTTGGCGCTCCGGGGAGGATGGTGTCACGGAAGCCAGTGGGGGTGGGGGTGTGGGTGGGGCACCCCAGTAGCATTCAATCACAGGAGGTTTCCCGGGATCCTCGTATTGTTCTGTAATTCTGAAAGTTTCACATCTCTAGGGTGTACGTACATAAGGGGTCCCAACGCCCGGCATTATTCTGGCAGCATATCATGTCCTTCCTTCCTGTGATTTTACTGGTACAGACCCCTTTGTGTGTTTTGTTTGGACCAGTAGTCATCTCACAGAAAAAGGGGGCTCCCGGCCGGTCGACGCTGAACCCCAGCACCATGGAGGGTGTTGTTTGTTGGCTGAACAGTAACCCTATCATTCCCAAGATAAGCCACCCCATCGTTATTCTATACCACCGCCATGCATAAGGAGTCCAGTTCATTTAGCATTCTCGGCACTAGCTTGTGGTAACTAACAGGCTCTCCCTCTCTCACCCTCTGTCTGCCTCCAAGCCCCTTTCGGTCTGTCCTGCTATTAGCCGTGGGCGCAAGGCTCAGAGCGGTGTTAAGGCTACTGCATACCTGGCATTGCGGCAGAGGCGGTGGCGTTGTGACAGTGGCTCAATATAACTTACTTGACTTTTCGTAATTCGGTGAGGGTTAGCAGCCATCAGACGGGAATGTGTGAAGACAGGTTGCACTGCCCTCCTTCGGAGGCAGGAGGGCCTATAAAATGGAGTGGATATCCCCTCGGGAACGTCCTCCAGTCCCGACACCAGCAGTTCCCAAAGAGCAGCTGTGTGTCGGAACCGGTCTATCTCCTCTGAGTTCTGTTGGGATGTATAACGAGGGGTCCGGTAGTGCTACGAAAAAAGGGAGATAATCGGAACTCTAGAGTGAAGGGGTGAGTTCAGAGGAAGGTTAGAGTCGTATACTAGTGAGAGTTCGCAGGATCTCTGGTTAAGTCAAAAAACTGGACTGCAGAAAGGTCGACATCCCCGGAAGTGGTGGCAGTACTGAGGTCGGGCCCGCTCATCTGTAAGAAAGAGACAGGTAAAATAGCGACCCGAAGAATCGAATTAGTTCTTCGAAATCCGGCCCTGATCAAATATAGGGGAGAAAAGAGAGGTCAATACTCGTTATTATTTCCTTTTAATCATAGGGTCCCCAAGAGATGAGGAAATCTCTTCCCCGGGCTCCATCACTGGCTTGCTCTGGCTCCAGTGTCTCCATTTTTCATCCAATTTTTCCTGTAGGCAAACGGTGGATCCTGTACTTAGGAGGCTCTGGAAGGGCCGATCCCACCGTGGCTCAAAGGTACCTGGAACCGGTCGCTGAACTATCACCCACTGTCCTACACGAGGGGGCGCTTCCCAAATTCCCCTTTGTCTTTTGGCATCATGTGCCTCCTGTAAGTGTTGAACCCGAAAGTGGGTGGCATGATTTGCCTCACTGATCACGCATAGATATGTCAGGAGAGTTGTCTGGAATTGGGAAGTGTCCCCGTACCCTGACGAGGCGCGTCATGTGGTGACACCATAGCTCGTCCTGTCATTAGTCCAAACGCGGTTAAGCCAGTGCCTTTGGCTGGCGTGGCTCGTAAGCCACAAAAAATGGCGGGGAGGACTGCGTGCCACCCCTTTCTGGTCTGTAAATTGGCCTTAGTCACAGACTGAATTAAAGTGCGGCTCATCCGTTCCACCATTCCTGAGGATTGTGGATGGGATGTTGACCAGTTGTCAAACACCCAGGAGGGCTAAAGCCTGTTTCATGGCCTTGCCGGTGAAGTGGGTTCCCTCGTCGGAATCTATCTGGTAAGGCACCCCCCCATCGGGGAATGTCTTCCATCGCTAGGATTTTCGCAGCTGCTTCGGCTATATTACTCCTAGTGGGGAAAGCCTCGGCCCAACGGTTAAAAAGATCGATGACTACAAGGACATGGTTATACCCGCCGCTGGGGGGTAGGGGTCCTTTGAAATCCATTTGTAACTGCGTCCAGGGTCCCCTGGGACACCGGGCGTGCCCCCTACGTATACATATGTGACTCCCGATTCCCGTTTGGAGGCAAGGTAGACATAGGCGCCCATACTCGTGGAACTTTCTGGCCATGCTGGGCCACCACCAGGTGTCAGCTATAATCTAATATAACTTATACCCTCCGAAATGCACGGGCTCGTGGTAAGATTGTATCAGGGCATGTTGAATCGAGGTAGGAACCACGTACTGGGCCTCGTGACGCCAAAACCCACTAGTGTCCGTTGAGCTTCTGATCGGAGCGAGGATTGTCGGTGGGCCTCGTGTTAGGGACCGTGGAGCCTCACTGGATCCATCACTGCTCTACCACAGTCTAATTTGTGAGTGGCCCATGTAAGTGTGTAAGCCTCGCAAACTCTCCCCAATGGTCCTTCCTCCGCCCATGTGCACTTAACCGGGTGGAGGGCTTGGACTCTGCCTTGACCCACCAGGTATGAACTCATAGCGACAGTTGCCGGGGAAGTGGAACACTCCGATGGAAGATCACCCTTTCTCCACTAGCCCCAGTTATCTGAATGGTTTGAGCTAAGGTGGGAAATTCTGTGTCAGTTATCGACACCGATGCCCCCGTGCCTAAAATGGCGCAGTACTGCCGGCCTCCTAACAGTACATTTAGACACGGCGTTTGGACTTCGATTCCCCGGCCGTGGAGACCGTCACGTCCTAGTAGCTGGCGAGGAGGGCTCGGAACGCCTCCATCTCTTGGTGAGACAAGCCTCTCTTGGGTATTCCCTGGGGGGCCTAAAGCGGGCCGGTTCGATCTCTGCCCCTCTCTCCCTCCACTCTGTCGGTAACAGTCGGCCTGTTGAAGCACTGTCCGCCCGCAATTAGTAAACCATCTCTCGGCTGGTGCATTCCTTAGCCAGGTGGCCCGGTGCATTATAATTGTAACAGAGTCGAGCCTCTTGTATGACTGCTACAGGTTCTGTTTTAATGCCCGGGGCTGCTATGGTGGACCATAGTACTGATTTATACTGGTCCAACCTCCCCCAGAACCGATTCCCATGTCCCAGGAATTTGCAACCCTCCCCCTTGCACCATTCCTCCAGCAACGTATTCATCTGAAATATCCTTCTATTTCTACTCTGACTAGCACGTGGCACTGGTAGCAATCCTGAGATTACTAACTTTGAGGTTCAATTTTTATTTACCTCCTCACTCCCTATATTCAGCTTTTTGGACCTCGTCGCGTTTTTACCTATAAAATTGTTACCGAAATGCTCCACGACAATTGGCTGTTCATCCTCCCCTTCCAAAATGTTCCGCAGTCAATCTGAGACATCTTTGACCCTTGCACCAGGGAGGCAACATACCATCCCGGAGTCACGTTTGCGGCCACAGAAACGCCTCTCTATTCGCCTTAAATTAGAATCCCCCATTAATATAGCTCTACCCCTCTTTTTGCTCCCGTCCTGTGCAGCAGAACCATCTGTGCCAGGAAATTGGCTGCTGCTTCCTTCCCCTAATAAGCCATCCTCCCCAACAATATCCAAAGCGGTATATCTCTTTGAGAAGGAGTTGGTCACAGGGGACATCTGCACTAACTGCATGCGCCTACTACTCTGCCTGGAAGTCACCCATTCTCTTCCTGCCTGTGCAGCCTTTACCCGCGGTGTGATCAACTCCCTAAACGCTGAACTGTGGAACGCTGCACTTGGAATATTGGTATAAGGGAAGTAAAAAATCTCGGCTGCCTGGCAGGAGACTGATCGCTGAAGCGATTGTTCCCATTGGAAGCAGGAAGGCAGCAGTAGTATGCTCACCACCGTTCATTTCACGGAATCAAAGGCTCTATTTTTATACAATAGATAATAGAGTATATTTGCACTCCTAATCGCAAGTTCATCAGATAAATGGAATGAAAAACAAATCTGACCCTCATCCTGAACACAGGTTCCAGCTCACCACCTGATATAGTGAATGGATCTTCTCTTATCGTTGTCTTATTGTAACGTTCACTGTCTGGATCGGACAGGTTGAGAATATATTCTTGTTATACTAATCAGATTGGGCCGGAGCAGCAGGTGAGCTCCGCTGTTCAACAGGGAAGTTTGGAAGGGCGAACGAGGAAGCGGCTGTGAGATGTTGGGTGCAAGAGTGGCAAGCAAGCGTGGCGCGGTCGATAGATTATAAGGACTGGAAAAAAGGTTTAACCTGGGCCTCAGATTCTGGAACGCCTAAAACAACATTTTGCCGAAAAGGAAGCTGTGAGAAACAACATTTGGAAATGCTGGGAATTGAACCCAGGACCTCATACATGCGAAGCATGCGCTCAACCACTGAACTACATCCAGAACTGATGCTTTGTTGTAATCACAGAATCACAGAATCTACAGTGCAGATAAAGGCCATTTCGGCCCATCGAGCCTGCACCGACACATATCCCACCCTATCCCTGTAACCCCGTAACCCCACGTATTTAATCCCCTAACACTAAGGGTCAATTTATCATAGCCAAATCAACCTAACCTGCACATCTTTGGACTGTAGTAGAGAAGACCTGGCTGCCTTTTCTTTCTAATCTTCCTTTGTTTTCTATGTCTGTGCTGAAGAAGGAGCACCTGATGCAACTGTGGGTGAAGAGAAGAATTCTGGCCTCGTCACTCCAGGAAAAATGGAATGTGAAACGAGATGGAAGTCTTTGGTAATTATTTGGCCTATTGCTTCTCGGAAAAATGTAGACTGAGAGTAGAGCTCATGTAGGCATTTGACATTAAGGAGAGGTTAAAATCATAGACTGTCATGCCTTTGAAAGTGATGTCCAATTTCATCTCACACCCCAGCGTTTTTCCAACGAGCCTGCAGATTAATTCCATTCAAAAACATGTCCAATTTCCTTTTGAAGTTGCTTCGAATCTGACTCCACTACCTTTTTAGGTAATATGTTCCTGCACTTAACAAGCGTCTGTGCGCCAAAATATATTACATCTATGACCTCTGGTTACCATTCCACTTGTCAGAGGAAATAGTTTTCCTACTTTTCTATCAAATCACCTCAAGTTTTTGAATATCTCTATTAAGCCTCCCCTTTACCGTATCTGCTTTAAGGAGAACAATCCAAGGTTCCCCAATCACTCCACATAACTAAAACCGTTAACCTTGGTACCATTCTAGGAATCTCCTCTGCATCCTCTCCAAGGCCTTGCCATCCTTCCCAAAATATATGCCGATAATTCAGCAAATTACTCCCGCTGAGTGTAACCAGTGTTTAAGGAAGATTTAGCGTAACTTCTTTACTTTTTTCACTATTCCTCTATTGATAAAGCCAACATCCCATAAGCTTTCATTCACATTGCCTCTCCTCATTCGTCCTAACAAATTATACTACGCCACACCTTTCCGCCTTAACTTCCATCTGCCATGTGTTTTCCCAACATTCTTGAAGGCGATCAGAGAGTAAGCACCTATAACACCAGAGTGCAACGCATTACTGCTCTCTGGAACAGTAACACCGCTAAAATCCAGTCTATTACTCCCTCTGTGTCAGTTTGAGAATACATTCTTGATATATTAATCGGAATGGGGCGCAGGAGCAGATGGGAGGTGCTGTTCAACCGGTAAGTTTGGAAGGGGGAGCAGGGAAGCGGTGGTGAGATGGTGGCAGCAAGGAGCAGCAAAATGATAAAAGTGGTGGAATCTGAGTAAGTGAGATGCAGCAGGCGTGGAGACGTGAGAGTGAACAGAAATGATGGCATCGAAAGTTTAAGAAGTGAAATAGATATTGGTAAAACTAGCCAGTCTGCACAATATAACGCTTTTTGTGAACCAACACAATTTAAAAATGCCGCAATAACTGGCAGCGGTGGGATTCGAAGCCTCGCCTCAGAAAAAAACAGAGTTTAAAATCCATTTCGTTACACCATTCGGCCACGCTATCAGAGAGACAGCATTAGCGTCTGAAACTAGTGACTGGTGATTCAAAAGTGGCATTGTGTTTCAAAGGGTAACAAAGGAAATTCAAGTAGTCGACGGCAAACTCTCTTCTGATATTGCAACACACTAGACGAAACTACTTGTTCACAGGGCAACACCCATAAATAGATGGATGTTTGAACACACCAATTGCAAATTTAATTCAAAATTGATCCCGAAAGCAACAGTACGAACAAAACTAGAGATATCTGGTCATTATCACGTTGTTGCCTTTCGGAGCTTGCTGTGCGCAAAATGGCTGCGGCTTTTCCTGCATTACAACAGGAATTACACTTTAAAGTACTTCTTTGGCTGTACAGCGCTTTGGGCCGTGTTCAGGTCGTGAGAAGACACTAAAGTAATACAAGTTTGAGCAGAGCGTTCGAGCCTGAGGGGAAACAGTGAAAGAGGACAAAAAATGAAAGTGGGAGAACCGGCGGCAGAGAGTCAGCGAGAGCGGACAGAACGAGCCTGAGGGAAGAAAGAACCAACGGTAGAAAGCAAGAAAAATAATCAATTCCATATGGAAATATTTGAGAATTTTGCCAATTGTGGGAATAACTTTCCGAGTAAAGGCGTCATCTTCTCATCTTTGCTCAAATGCTCTCTCTGAACTGAACTATTCCGGCCGCATTGAGCCTGAAATTTACCATAATTGGAAGAGGAGAGAATAATATGGGATATTTGACCTCCTAATCACAATTTCCGCAGACTAATGGAATTTAATCCGGCAGTTGCGAGGCCCGACCACTCGGAGCAGCAGAGAGCAGCGAGGAGGAGCCCGGCTTAAAAACCGGCGGCAGTTGCGAGGCCCGACCACTCGGAGCAGCAGAGAGCAGCGAGGAGGAGCCCGGCTTAAAAACCGGCGGCAGTTGCGAGGCGTACCAAATCAACAGCAGAGGAGAGGGGTAAATAGTAATCAGTGTGTGACGTCACCAGGGAGCAGCTGGTGCAGTCGGGAGAGCAGGAGGCCAGTAACTCTTATATAGGTGGAGCTGTTGCTAAACCCGAAACACTACAGTGTAGTGTCTCCCACCCTTCCACCTCCTCTAACCTTTTAGGGGTTAGGGGAAGTTGAAAAGGTAGGTTCAATTTATTTTATTTCAGGAGCCTAACCTAGGTGGAAAAGGTTCCAGGACAGGAGGCGGCAGTGAAAATACAACACCAGAAAACAGGTAGGTGACTGGTTGGTGAGTACTTTCACAAACTTATTCTAAGTAGAATTCAATAATTAAGCTAAATCGTAGTAAATAAAAAGGTATTGTAAGGGTTAAGTCATGGAAGGGCAGCTCAGACCCGTGTCATGCTCCTCCTGTGCCATGTGGGAAATCAGGGACACTGTCCCTGACAACTATGTGTGCAGGAAGTGTGTCCAGCTGCAGCTCCTAGCGGACCGCATGGCGGCGCTGAAGCTGCGAATGGACTCACTCTGGAGCATACGCGATGCTGAGGATGTTGTGGATAGCACATTCAGTGAGTTGGTCACACCGCAGGTAAAGGCTAGCTCAGACAGTAAATGGGTGACCAAAAGGCAGGGTAAAGGCAGGAAGGTAGTGCAGGAGTCACCTGCGGTCATCTCCCTCCAAAACAGGTTTACCGTTTTGGGTACTGTTGGGGGAGATGACTTATCAGGGGAAGGCACCAGCAGCCAGGTTCAGGGCACCATGACTGGCTCTGCTGCACAGACGGGCGGGAAAAAGAGGGATAGGGCTATAGTGATAGGGGATTCAATTGTAAGGGGGATAGATAGGAGTTTCTGTGGCCGAGACCGAGACTCCAAGATGGTATGTTGCCTCCCTGGTGCAAGGGTCAAGGATGTCTCGGAGCGGGTGCAGAGCATTCTGAAGGGGGAGGGGGATCAGCCAGTTGTCGTGGTACATGTAGGTACCAACGATGTAGGTAAAAAGAGGGAGGAGGTCCTACAAGCTGAATTTAGGGAGTTAGGAGCTAAATTGAAAAGTAGGACCTCAAAGGTAGTAATCTCTGGATTGCTACCAGTGCCACGAGCTAATAAGTTTAGAGAGAGTAAGATAGATAAGCTAAATACGTGGCTTGAGCATTGGTGCAAGAGAGAGGGATTTAAATTCTTGAGGCATTGGAACCAGTTCTTGGGGAGGAGTGACCTGTACCAAGGGGACGGTCTACACCTGAACTGTGAGGGAGCCGATGTCCTCGGGGTAATATTTTCTAGGGCGGTTCGGGAGGATTTAAACTAATTTGGCAGGGGGATGGGAACCTAGGTAGTGGAAAAGAGGGAAGTCATATGAAGTCAGAAATAGATGGTAGAAAGGTGAGAAGCAATAAGCAAAGGAGAGAAACACAAAGGGCCAAACTAATTCATAATGAGAGTGTGAAAAAAGCAAGCCTGAAGGCTTTGTATCTTAATGCTAGAAGCATTAGGAACAAGGTGGATGAATTAGTTGTGGAAATAGAGGTAAACAAGTATGATTTGATTGAGATTACAGAAACGTGGCTGCAGGGTGGGCAAGGCTGGGAACTTAACATCCAGGGATATACAATATTTAGGAAGGATCGGCAAAAAGGTAGGGGAGGTGGGGTAGCATTGCTGGTAAAGGAGGGGATTAATGCAATGGAAAGGAAGGATATTAACTCGGATGAAACGGAATCTGTATGGGTAGAAATGAGAAATAGCAAGGGGAGGAAAACGTTAGTGGGTGTGATATATAGGCCTCCAAATAGTAATATGGAGGTGAGGGAAGGCATAAAAAGGGAAATTAGAGAAGCGTGCGATAAGAGCACAGCTGTCATCATGGGTGACTTTAATTTACATATTGATTGGACTACCCAAATTAGTAAAAATTCTGAGGAGGAGGAATTCCTGGAATGTTTTCGGGACGGTTATCTGGACCAATATGTCGAGGAGCCGACTCGAGATCAGGCCGTTTTAGACTGGGTATTGTGCAATGAGAAGGGACTTATCAGCAATCTTCTTGTACGAGGCCCCTTGGGTCAGAGCGATCATAATATGATCGAGCTCTCAGTCGAGATGGAGAGTGAGGAAATTGAATCAGAGACTAAGGTCCAGAACTTAAATAAAGGGAATTACGAGGGTATGAGATGGGAATTGGGTAAGATTGATTGGGTGGTGTTTCTGGGGGGATTGACAGTGGATAGACAATGGCAAGCATTCAAAGATAGAATGGAAGAATTCCAGAACATGTTTATACCGGTTTGGCATAAAAATAAACCTAAAAAGGTGACTCAACCGTGGATAACGAGGGAAATTAGGGACAGCATAAAATCAAAAAAAAGGGCATATCAACTGGCAAAAAAAAGCACCAGACCGGAAGATTGGGGGCAGTACAGGATACAGCAAAAGAGGACAAAGGGATTAATCAGGAAGGGGAAAATAGAATACGAAAGTAAACTTGCAGCAAACATAAAGACAGACTGCAAAAGCTTTTATCGGTATATCAGGAGGAAAAGACTGGTAAAATCCCAAGTCGGTCCCTTGCAGTCCGATTCGGGAGAGTATATAATGGAGAATAAGGAAATGGCAGACCAATTAAACTCATACTTTGGTTCTGTATTCACAAAGGAGGACACAAATAACCTCCCAGGAATATCGGCAAACATAGGGACTAATGAGAGGGAGGAGCTGACAGAAATTAGTATCTCTAGGGATATGGTGTTGGGTAATTTGAGGGGACTGAAGGCCGACAAATCCCCGGGGCCTGATAAACTACATCCTAGGGTACTTAAGGAGGTGGCCCTGGAGATAGCAGATGCTCTAAGGATCATCTTCCGGAACTCCATTGACTCGGCAACAGTACCCGTGGATTGGAGGGTAGCTAATGTTACCCCAATATTTAAAAAGGGGGGTAGAGAGAAAGCAGGGAATTATAGACCAGTAAGCCTTACATCGGTTGTGGGCAAAATGCTAGAGTCCATTATTAAGGATAAAATAGCGGAGCACTTGACAAATGGGGAAAGGATCGGACAGAGTCAACATGGATTTACAAAGGGTAAATCGTGTTTGACTAATCTGCTGGAATTTTTTGAGGAAGTAACTGGTAAAATAGATGGGGGAGAGCCAGTGGATGTGGTGTACCTTGACTTCCAGAAAGCCTTCGATAAGGTTCCACACAAAAGATTATCATGCAAAATTAAGGCTCATGGAATTGGGGGCAAAGTATTAACGTGGATAGAGAACTGGCTGGCGGATAGAAAACAGAGAGTTGGAATAAACGGCTCGTTTTCGGAGTGGCAGGCAGTGACCAGCGGGGTGCCGCAAGGATCTGTCCTGGGACCCCAGCTGTTCACAATATATATAAATGATCTGGATCAGGGAATTGGATGCAATATTTCCAAATTCGCTGACGACACTAAACTAGGAGGAGGGGTGGGCTCTGATGAGGATGTCAGGAGGCTACAGTGCGATTTGGACAGGTTGGGGGAATGGGCGGATACGTGGCAGATGCACTATAATGTGGATAAATGCGAGGTTATCCACTTTGGGGGTAAAAACAGGAGGGTAGATTATTATCTAAATGGCAATAGATTGGGAGATGGGGAAGTGCAGAGGGACCTGGGTGTTCTTGTGCACCAGTCACTGAAGGAGAGCATGCAGGTGCAACAGGCGATTAAGAAGGCAAATGGTATGTTGGCCTTCATATCAAGGGGGTTCGAGTATAGGAATAGGGATACCTTACTACAGCTGTACAAGGTGCTGGTGAGACCGCATCTGGAGTATTGTGTACAGTTTTGGTCGCCCCATCTGCGGAAGGATGTTCTTGCCATGGAAAGAGTGCAACGGCGATTCACCAGGCTGATACCTGGAATGGCGGGAATGACCTACGAAGAGAGATTAAATAGTTTGGGCTTGTACTCACTGGAGTTTAGAAGATTGAGAGGGGATCTCATCGAAACATATAAAATTATGGCAGGCCTGGACAGGCTGAATTCAGAGAGAATGTTTCCAATGGCCGGGGAGCACAGAACCAGGGGCCACAGTCTAAAAATAGCGGGCAAATCATTTAAAACAGAGATGAGGAAGAATTTCTTCACTCAAAGAGTGGTGAGCCTGTGGAATTCCCTGCCACAGAGGGCTGTGAAGGCTAATTCAATAAATATTTTCAAGAGAGAATTGGATATATTTCTGAAGGCTAAGGGGATTAAGGGTTACGGAGAAAAGGCGGGGACGGGGTACTGAACTGGTAAGATCAGCTATGATCTCAGACGAAGATCAGCCATGATCTCATTGAATGGCGGAGCAGGCTCGAAGGGCCGAATGGCCTACTCCTGTTCCTATCTCTATGTTTTCTATGATCCACTGCGCCACTCTGCTAGCGGTTGGTGCAGGAGCCTGGCTGGTGTTTAGGGTCCGATGCTCCACAGTGCTGTGTGTTAGCGAGACAAATTACAGTATCCAGGCTGTGTTGAAAGGTATAGCCTGGCCCGCAAACAGCCCAGAGACCCGGATCCCGCAGCAACTGTGTTGGCAGCCTCACATGGCTGCACAATATCAAAAGGACATTCAGAATTACACCATCCACAATGGGACAGACACAGACAACCAGCAAGGGTCTTGTTAGCCACACAGAGGGAGCGACAGAGAAAGACATCGAAGAAACCAGAAGGAGAGAGAGACAAACAGACTGAATAACATGAGGGGGAGACGAGACTGAGGGAAAGACCGAGACTGCGAGAGAAACAGAGAGGGATGTAGACAGACAGGGAAACGGAGACTGAGATGAAGAGGAAGTCTTGCATGAAGGTGCTTTCTGCTGTGTAAAGAAATTCCCTGTTGTGTAAAGATGTCCCCTGTTATATAAACGTGTTCTCTGTTGTGTAAAAATGTTCGCTGTTGTGTAACGGTTTTCCCTGTTGTTTAGAGATGTTGTCTGCTTTGTAAAGATGTCCGCTATTGAGTAATATGTTTCCTGTTGTGTAAAGGTTCTCCGTGTTGTGTAACGGTGTTCCCTCTTGTATGAAGCTATTCCCTGTTGTGTAAAGGACAAGACCACCATCTGGTGCTGGAGAGGCGGCGCTGCAGGAATGAGTGGAGAGAAAGAGGAAGAGCAAGGCTGCTGCAAGCATGCAGCATTTGCAACTTATGTTGGTGCATATAAATTGATTCGAAATTTGGGTTGTAGGTTATTGTGTTTATTGCAAGAAGGAAGTTGCTGTAAGTAAAGCGTAAAGTGCGATAAAAATATCTGCCGCACTGAACCTGAAATTTACCATAATTATAAGAGGAGAGAGCAATAGGGAATATTTGCCCTGCTAATCACAAGTGTTTCAGACTAATGGTACGAAAAACACATCTGGCTAACATGCTGAACACAGAGTCCTGATCCCCCCAAGTTTTTTTACATTGAAGAATGGATCATCTTTTTACAATTTCTTAATGTAATGTCTGGATAGGTTAGATTGAAAGAATATATTCGTGTTATATTAAGCGGATTGGAGCACAGGAGCAAATGGGAGGTGCTGCTGAACGTTTTGAAGGGCGAACGAGGAAATGACAGAGAGATGGTGGGTGTGAGAGTGACAGCAATGGGGACGCGGTCGATTGATTGCAAGAAATGGAAGAAACACAAATGTAAAAGTGCTGTATATCTGAATAAGTGAGGTGTGGAGAAGAGTGAGAAAACTGTCTGAATTCAGTTTCTTGGGTGACGGTGTATCGAGTGTTCGCTGCTGGGCTCAGGCCAATTATGGACCAGAGGAAATTCTTCAAATCGCATCTGCCTTCTAACAACCACTAAAAGACAGTCATGAAGAAATGACATGATACGAACAAGCCTCCCTGTCTGCATGGTTAACTGTTCTGGATGAAGCAGCGAAATTTATAAAAGCCACAATATCGAGCAGCGGTGGGATTTGAACCCATGTTTCCGCAGGAACGAAAACCTGAATCCAGTTCCTTCAACCGCTCGCCTAGGCTACCACAGAAACTAACCGCGGTTTTGAAACTAGTAACTGATGATTGAACTGTGTCTTTGTCTTGATAAATAAAGGGGAAATAAAAGGAATTTAAATTAGTAGACGGCAAAATCTCTTCTGATGCAACCCACTAGATCAGAAGAAGCAACGTCTTCACCGGGCAACACTAATACATAGATGTTTGTTGGAGCACAAAGATTGTAAATTTAATTCATAACTTATCCCAAAATCAACAGCACGAATAAAACAGTTGAGCTGATCATTATCACATTGCTGCTTGTGGGAGATTTTTTGTGCAAATTGGCTGCGGCGTTTCCAACATTGCAAAATAAAAACACTTCAAAATACTTCATTGGTTGTAAAGCGCTGTGGGTCGTCCTGAGGTGGAGAAAGGCACTAAGGCAGTACAAGTCTGAGAAAAGCGTGCGAGCCTGAGGAAAACAGTGCAAGAGGACAAAAAATAAACTGTGGAGAACCGACGGTAGAAAGTCAGTGAGAGCAGAGAAAGAGAGCCTGAGGGAAGAAAGAAACAACGGTAGAAAAAATGAAAAATTATCATTTCCATATGGAAATATTTGAGAAATTAGCCAATTGTGGTATTAAAATTCTGAGGATAGGCGGCACATTTTGAGCTTCCTGCTAGCTCTCTCTCAACTGACTTATTCCTGCCGCATTGAGCCTGAAATTTGGCATAATTATAAGAGCAGAGAATAATAGGGAATATTTGCCCTACAAATCACACGTTCTCAGACTAATGGAATAGAAACACATATGACACTCATCCTGAACACAGAGCCCATCTCAACACCTAATTATACAGAAGGGATCTTCTCTGATCCTTGCCTGAATATAACTTTCACTGTCTGGATAGGTTAATTTGAAATAAAGTATTATTGTTATATTGTATCAGGGCGTCCAGAGGCGCTGAGGGCGAGGGTCTACCAATGAGAATGTCATCTACTTATTGAAGACAGGCAGGATCTTGCATTTGGGTATCTGCCAATGCTGGCTGGAGAGCCTTTTCCAGGCTCTCGTGAAAAATAGTAGGGGCATTGTGAAATCCCTGAGGCAAACAGGTCCATGTATATTGAATGGACCGTACAGTGAAAGTGAAACACTCTTGGGATCCAGGAGCCAACGGACATGTCCTAAATCCGTTTCGGATGTCCAGCGCCGAATATGGACAGGGCTGGGTGGAGGCCGTTATAAAAAAGTGGCGGGATTCCCCACTAAGGCATGGAGCTTGGGAGTGACCCGATTTAGAGCCGTATAATCAATGGTCATTCTCCGGGATCCATCTGGTTTCTGCACTGGCCATACCGGGGAGCTGGTCTTTGTCACCATACCGGTTTGTAATAAGTCTGCTATTATTGGCTCAACTGCCTGTTAAGTTTCTGATCGGAGGGGGTCCCTAACTTCACTCTGCCACAGTCGAATTTGTGGTTGGCCCATATGAGATGAGAAGTCTAGCAAACTCTCCCACATGGCCTTATCTCCACCCATGTGAGAGGAGAAGTCGCACAGACTCTCCCATCATGGCCCTTTCTCTGCTTATGGTGAGAAGGTAAGTCGGCGAGATTTCGAACATGCGCGGTGAAGTATCCAAGCGGATTTATGAGTCAATCGCCTGAACCACTCGGCCACGACAGCCCCGACGATCGATTAGAGCCACACAGCTTCACATTTGCTGCAAAATGGGTGCCTCTGCTGTGAAGGATATGGTATATAATCAGTGGGTTCCTGTGGAATAATTCCAATTGCAAAGTATTGCGCGTTTGTCTCTGTGGCGGAATGGGCTAGCACGTTCGGCTGCTAACTTAAAAGTTGTTGGTTCGAACCCACCCAGAGACGTGAGCAGCTTTTAATTTTCGCAAACATATCTAATGTATAAAAATGGAATCTTTGATTCCGTGAAAGGAACAGTGGTGAGCTTGCTGCTGCTGCCTTCCTGCTGAGAATGGGAACAATCGCTTCATCGATCAGTCTTCTGCCAGGCAGCCTGGATATTCTACTTCCCTTATACCAATATTACTAGTGCAGCGTTCTTGCCATGAAAATCAAGTTGGAAAATCGGCCACAGTAGATAATCCATTCTGAAAAACCTTTTCTACACTTTCCTCAGTTTTACACTTACATGGATTAGAACGGAAAGCTTGAAACAATAACAATTGCCAGGCAACTTCAGCTCCCTTGCATCGCTCCACACCCTGATCACGTGACAACAACCAACCAATCACATACAGCGGCTCGAGAACTCCTCCATTTGAATGTGTCCAATCAGGGCCTGAAGATTGACTTGCTCCGTCACAATCAGCTCCAGTAGGTTGGAGGACTCGGTTGTGAGCAGATGACTTGTTCCTGTCACTGGCGCTGCGGCCGAGAAGCGAGCAGCCCCTGCAATCTCTTGTTTTCAGCCGAATTCTAGAAGTATGAATTTCTAATCACAAAATCTTTGAAGCGAGCTGATTTGGTTGCTACGTTCGAATGCGGTTTAGTGACTCTCACGGGCCTTGTGCTTTTCTTTTTGCGTGCGGTTTGCAGTGTGTGATCGCTTAACGTTTTGAGACTGAAACGAAGTGCAACGCCTGATTCAAATTGCTGCTTCATATGGCGTTCGGCAAAATTGAGGCAATTCGACACCAGGAACTGGATTCAACTCGCCTTTTCTCTCATGTGCTGCTTTTGTCCCTTTATACGGCCGCGTGTGTGTCAGAGAATGTGGTTGGAGAATAAATCTGAGGCTGCATTCTATTTCCTGCTGGTTGTCCATCCACTTAAACATTGTTTTCTGTGGTGAAATGAAATCAGCAAACTGTTCGAAGGAAGAACATATTAATTATTTCAGTGCTTGACTGAGCGGATGCTGAGACGCTATTTACCCTGGCTGTGGAGCCTGATCTAGGGGACAAAGTTTCAGAATAAGGGGCCGGATATTTAGGATTGAGTTGAGGAGAAATTGCTTAATTTTAATGATTGTGTATCTTTGGGATTCTCTACAGCAGAGAGCTGTGGCTGTTCATTCGTAGAGTACATTCCTAACCTAGATGGATTTTTACATTACGGAAATCATTCTATATGGGACTAGGTCGGTAATTTTCAGTTGAGGTAGAGGATCAGCCATGATCTTATTGAATGGCGGAGCAGGATCGAGTGCCGCATGGCCAAATCCTGCTCCTATTTCTTATGATCTAATGTACCGATCTTGGCCGGCGGGGTTGAGAACAGTGGCTCGTCTGGCTTAGTTCATTAAATAAACATCGCAGTAGGAAGCAGCTTCAACTGGAAGATGGCTGCGCGGACGACGTGCATTTTCTTCAATGGGTTGCAAAATAAATATTTTCGATGGTTAAAATTGCTTTCACGGTTTCAAGAGCATTAAACAACATAGTATTCGCCTGCGGCCGAGGTCTCTATTGATGCCGTGATGTGCTTGTCATACTTTCTGCTGGAATTGTTCTTTGATTATAGCTTTGAATCTCGGCACAGAATTAAGTAAACACGGATCATTTGGGACGACGTCCACGGTGCTGTTGTCGGCAGAATTTGAACCTGCGCGGGGAAACCCCAACTGGATTTTTAGTTCATCGCCTTAACCACTCGGGCATGAGAACGCTGACGGTGGATTGGACCCACGCAGCTTCTCATTTGCTGCAAAATAGGTGCCTCTGCTGTGAGCGCTCTGCCATATAATCACTTGGGAGGCTGTGGAATAATTCCAATTGCAAAGAATTTTTCGTCTGTTCCTGTGGCGCAATGGGCCAGCGCGTTCGCCTGTTAACTAGTAAAGGTTGGTGGGTGGAGCCCACCCAGGAACGAAAGCGTCTTTTAATTTTTGCAAACATATCTATTGTAGAAAAATGGAGTCTTTGATTCCGTGAAATTGACAGTGGTGAGCATACTGCTGCTGCCTTCCTGCTCCCAATGGGAACAATCGCTTCAGCGTTCAGTCTTCTGCCAGGCAGACTGGATATTCTACTTCGGTTACACCAATATTCCAAGTGCAGCGTTCTTGCCATGAAAATCAAGTTGGAAATTCGGCCACAGTAGATCATCCATTCTGAAAACACTTCTATACACTTTCCACAGTTTTACACTTACATGGACAAGAATGGAAAGCTTGAAGCAATAACAATTGCCAGACAACTTCAGCTTCCTTGCATCGCCCCACACCCTGATCATGTGTCAACAACCATTCAATCTCTTACAGTGGCGAGAGAACACCCCCATTTGAGTGTGTCCAATCAGGGCATGAGGATTGAGCTGCTCCGTCACAATCAGCTCCAGTACGTTGGAGGACTCGGTTGTGAGCGGATGACTTCTTCCTGTCGCTGGGGCCGCGACCGAGAAGCGAGCAGCCCCTGCAATCTCTTGTTTTCAGCCAAATGCTAGAGGTATGAATTTGTAATCACAAAATCTTTGACAACTGATTTGGCTGCTGCATTTGAATGTGTTTTAGTGACTCACACCGGCCTTGTGCTTTTCTTTTTGCGTACGGTTTGCATTGTGTGATCGCTTAACGTTTGGAAACTGAAATTTAATGCAATGTCTGATTCAAATTGTTGCTCCATATGGCGTTCGGTCAAATGAAGGCAATTCGACACTACGAACGGGATTTAAATCGCGTTTCCTCTGGTGTGCTGCTTTTGCTCTTTACAGGGCCGCGTGCGTGTCAGGGAATGTGGTTGGAGAAAAGATCTGCGGCTGCATTGTATTTCCTGCTGGTTGTCCATCCAGTTAAACATTGTTTTCTGTGGTGAAATGAAATCGGCAGACTCGACGAAGGAAGAACATGTAAATTCTTTCCAGGCTTGACTTAGCCGATGCTTAGAGGTTGTTTACCCTTGCTGTGGAGTCCTGAACTAGGGGTCAAAGTTTCAGAATAAGGGGCCAGCCATTTAGGATTGAGATGAGGAGAAATTGCTTCATTCTAAGGGTTGAGTGTCTTTGGAATCTTCTACCGCAGTGGGCTGTGGAAGTCTGAGTACATTCCTAACAGAGATGGATTTTTCATTACGGAAATCAAGGTATATGGGGCTAGGTCGGTAATTTTCAGTTGAGGTAGAGGATCAGCCATAATCTTATTGAATGGCGGAGCAGGATCGAGTGCCGCATGGCCAAATCCTGCTCCTCTTTCTTATGTTGTAAAGAACCGATTTTGGCCGGCGGGGTTGAGAACTGTGGTTGGTCTGGCTTAGTTCATTAATAATCATCGCAGTAGGTACTAGGATGAACTGGATAATGGCTGCGCGGACGACGTGCATTTTCTTCAATGGGTTGCAAAATAAATATTTTCGACGGTTAAAATTGCTTTCACGGTTTCAAGAGAATTAAACAATGTAGTATTTCTCTTGTGGCCCAGGCCTCTCATGATGCATTTATGTAATAATGGGGTGAAGTGCTTGTTTAACTGTCTGCTTGAATCGTTGTTTGATTGTAGCTTTGAATGTGTCTCAGGAACCGAAAGGCAGCGGTTAAAATGCAGTAAAAACGGGTCACTTGGGAAGAGGTCCTCATTTCCGTAGTCGGTAGGATTCGAATCTGCAGCGGGAAACCCCAATGGATTTTAAATCCATCGCATTAACCACTCGGCCTCGACTACCCCGATAGTCGATTGGACCCAAGCACCTTCTCATTTGCTGCAAAATCGGTGCCTCTGCTGTGAATGCTCTGTTACATAAGCACTTGGGTTCCTGTGAAGTAATTCCAATTCCAATTGCAAAGCGCTTTTGATCTGTCTCTGTTGCGCAATAAGCCAGTGCGTTCGGCCGTTAATTAAAAGATTGGTGGCTCGAGCCCATCCAGAGACGTGACCAGGTTTTACTTTTTACAAATATATCTATTGTATAAAAATGGAGTCTTTGATTCCGTGAAAGGAACAGTGGTGAGCATACTGCTGCTGCCTTCCTGCTTCCAATGGGAACAATCGCTTCATCGATCCGTCTTCTGCCAGGCAGCCTGGATATTCTACTTCCCTTATACCAATATTCCAAGTGCAGATTTCTTGCCATGAAAATCCAGCAGGAATATCGGCCACAGTAGATAATCCATTCTGAAAACCCTTTTGTATACTTTCCTCAGTTTTACACTGACATGGATTAGAACGGAAACCTTGACACAATAACAATTGCCAGACAACTTCAGCTTCCTTGCATCGCTCCGCACCCTGATCACGTGGCAACAACCAACCAATCACATACAGCGGCGCAAGAACGCCCCCATTTGAATGTGTCCAATCAGGTCCTGAGGACTGAGCGCTCGGTTAGCGTCAGCTCCAGCAGGTTGAAGGACTCGGTTTTGAGCGGATGATTTGTTCCTATCGCCGGCGCTGCGGCCGAGAAGCGAGCAACCCCTGCAATCTCTTCTTTTCAGCCAAATTCTAGAGGTATGAATTTCTGATCACAAAATCTTCGAAGCGAGCTGATTTGGTTGCTATGTTTGAATGCAGTTTAGTGACTGTCACGGGCCTTGTCCTTTTCCTTTTGCGTGCGGTTTTCAGTGTGTGATCGCTTAACGTTTTGAGACTGAAATGAAGTGCAGGTTTGATTCAAATTGTTGCTTCATATGGCGTTCGGCCAAATTGAGGCAATTAGACACTACGGACGGGAGTCTAATCGCCTTTTCTCTCGTGTGCTGCTTTTGTCCCTTTATACGGCCGCGTGCGTGTCAGAGAATGTGGGAGGAGAAGAAATCTGTGGCAGCTTGTCCATCCAGTTAAACATTGTTTTCTGTGGTGACATGAAATCAGCAGACTGTACGAAGGAAGAACATATATATTCTTTCAGGGCTTGACTGTGCGGATGCTGACAGGCTGTTTACCCTTTTTTTTATTTATTTCATTGATGGGATGTGGGCGTCGCTGGCCGGCTAGGCCTGCATTTAGTGCCAATCCCTAATTGCCCTTGAGAAGATGGTGGTGAGCCGCCTTCTTGAACAGCTGCAGTCCTTATGGTGTAGGTACAACCAAAATGCTGTTAGGAAGGGAGTTCCAGGATTTTGCCCAGCGACAGTGAAGGAACGGTGATACAGGTCCAAGTCAGGATGGTGTGTGGCTTGGAGGGGAGCTTGTAGGTGGTGATCTTTCCATGTGTCTGCTGCCCTTGTCCTTCTAAGTGGTAGAGGTCGCGGGTTTGGAAGGTGCTGTTGAAGGAGCTTTGGCGTGTTGCTGCAGTGCATCTTGTAGATGGTACACACTGCAGCCACAGTGCGCCGGTGGTGGAGGGGATGAATTTTGAAGGTGGTGGATGGAGTGCCAATCAAGCGGGCTGCTTTATCCTGAATGGTGTCGAGCTTCTTGAGTGTTGTTGGAGCTGCAATCATCCAGGCAAGTGGAGAGTATTCCATCATACTCCTGACTTGTGCCTTGCAGATGGTGGAAAGGCTTTGGGGAGTCAGAAGGTGAGACATCGACGCAGAATTCCCAGCCTCTAGCCTGCTCTTGCAGCCACAGTATTTATATGGCTGGTCCACTTCAGCTTCTGATCAATGGTAACCCCCAGGATGTTGATAGGGGGGGGGGATTCAGCAATGGTAATGCCATTGAACGTCAAGGGGAGATGGTTAGAGTCTCACTTTTTGGAGATGGTCATTGCCTGGCACTTGTGTGGTGCGAATGTTACTTGCCACTTGTCAGCCCAAGTCTGAATTTTGTCCAGGTCTTGCTGCATATGGACACGGACTGCGTCAGTATCTGACGAGTCTCGAATGGTGCTGAACAGTGTGCAATCATCAGCGAACATCCCCACTTCTGACCTTATGATGGAGGGAAGGTCATTGATGAAAAAGCTGAAGTTGGTTGGGCCTAGGACACTGCCCGGAGGAACACCTGCAGTGATGTCATGTGATTGAGATGAATGACCTCCAACAACCATAGCCAACTTCCTTTGTGCTAGGTATGATTCCAACCAATGGAGAGTTTTCCCCATGATTCCCATTGACTTCAGTTTAGCTAGGGCTCCTTGATGCTACACTTGATCAAATGCTGCCTTGATGTCAAGGGCAGTCACTCTCATCTTACCTCTTAAGTTCAGCTCTTTGGTCCATGTTTGGAACAAGGCTGTAATGAGGTCAGGAGCTGAGTGGCCCTGGCGGAACCCAAACTGGGCGTCAGTTAGCAGGTTATTGCTGAGTAAGTGCCGCTTGATAGCACTTTCGACGACACCTTCCATCACTTTGCTGATGATTGAGAGTAGACTGATGGGATGATAATTGGCCGGGTCGGATTTGTCCTGCTTTTTGTAGACAGGACATACTTGGGCAATTTTCCACATTGCCGGGTAGATGCCAGTGTTGTAGCTGTACTGGAACAGATTGGCTAGGGGCGGAGCTAGTTCTGGAGCACAAGTCTTCAGTACTATTGCCGGAATGTTGTCAGGGCCCATAGCCTTTGCAGTATCCAGTGTCTTCAGCCGTTTCTTGACATCACGTGGAGTGGATTGAATGGGCTGAAGACTGGCATCTGTGATGCTGGGGACCTAAGTAGGAGGCCGAGTTGGATCATCCACTCAGCACTTCTGGCTGAAGATAGTTGCAAATGCTTCAGCCTTGTCTTTTGCACTCACGTGCTGTGCTCCACCATCATTGAGGATGGGGATATTTTTGGAGCCTCCTCCTCCTGTTAACTGTTTAATTGTCCACCACCACTCACGACTGGATGTGGTAAGACTGTGGAGCTTTGACTTGTTCCGAAGGTTGTGAGATCGCTTCGCTCTGTCTATCGCATGTTGCTTCCGTTGTTGGGCATGCAGGTAGTCCAGTGTTGTCGCCTCACCAGGTTGCAACCTCATTTTTCGGTGTGCCTGGTGAGTTTCCCGGCATGCTCTCCTGGACTCTTCGTTAAACCAGGGTTGATCTCCCGGCTTGATGGTAATGGTAGAGTGAGGGATATTCCGGGCCATGAGGTTACAGATTGTGGTTGACTACAATTCTGCTGCTGCTGATGGCCAACAGCGCCTCATGGATGCCCAGCTTTGAGTTGCCAGATCTGTTCGAAATCTGCCCCATTTAGCACGGTGGTAGTGCCACACAACACGGTGGAGGGTATCTTCAACATGATGACGGGTCTTCGTCTCCACAAGGAGTGTGCGGTGGTCACTTCCACCAATGTTGTCATGGACAGATGCATCTGCAACAGGTTGATTGTTGAGGACGAGATCAAGTAGCTTTTTCCCTCTTGTTGGTTCCCTCACCACCTGTCGCAGATCCAGTCTGGCAGCTATATCCATTAGGATTCGGCCAGCTCAGTCAGTTGAGGTGCTACCGAGCCACTCTTGGTGATGGACTTTGAAGTCCCCCACGCAGAGGATATTTTGTGCCCTTGCCACTCTCAAAGCTTCTTCCAATTGGTGTTCAACATGAAGGAGTACTGATTCATCAGCTGAGGGAGGGTGTTAGGTGGTAATTAGCAGGAGGTTTCCTTGCCCATGTTTGACTTGATGCCATGAGACCTCATGGGGTCCTGAGTCAATGTTACGGTCTCCCAGGGCTACTCCCTCCCGACTGTATACCACTGTGCCACCACCTCTGGTGGGTCTGTCCTGCCAGTGGGACAGGGCATACCCAGCGATGGCGATGGTGGTGTCTGGGACATTGGTTTTAAGGTAAAATTCGGTAATTATGACTATGTCAGGCTGTTGCTTGATTAGTCTGTGGGACAGCTCTTCCAATTTTGGCACAAGCCCCCAGATGTTGGTAAGGAGGACTTTGCAGGGTCGACAGGGCTGGGTTTGCCGTTGTTATTGTCGTTTCCGGTGCCGAAGTCGATGCCGGGTGGTCCAACCGGTTTTATTCTTATTCTTTTCTTGTAGCAGTTGTTTACAGCTGAGTGGCTTGCTAGGCCATTTCAGAGGGCATTAAGAGTCAACCACATTGCTGTGGGTCTGGAGTCACATGTGGACCAGACCAGGTAAGGACGGCAGATTTCTTTCCCTAAAGGGCATTACTGAACCAGATGGGTTTTTGCAACAATCGACAATGGTATCATGGTCGCCATTACTAAGTCTAACATTTTAATTCCAGAATTAAATTTAAGTTCCTCCAGCTGCCGTGGTGGGATTTGAACCCATATGCCTCAAAGCATTTGATCGAGTTTCATAGCTTACAAATCTAGTGACATAACCACGACGCCACCGATATTTCATCGCAATCCTATATATTTCATTGCAAATTACTACGATATTGTTTAGTGCTATTCCATTCTAATGTCCTATTGCAATGCTAATGACTGTTATATTGAAAAATGATATTCCACTGAAATTTTCTATTGCATTGCAAATGACTGCGATATTATTAATTGGCATTCCATTGCCATGTCCTATTGCACTGCAAATGAATATTATATTGCAAATTGATATTCCATCGCAATGCTCTATTTCATTACAAATGACTACGGTATTGTTAAGTGGTATTCCATTCTAATGTCCTATTGCATTGCTGATGACTGTTATATTGCAAAATGATATCCCATTGCAATGTTCTATTGCACTGCAAATGACTATTATATTGCTAAGTGATATTCCATTACAATGTGCTGTTGAATTGCAATGCTGATTTTATTGAAAAATCGATATTGCATTGTAATGTTCTCTTGCACTGCAAATGACTATTATGTTGCAAAGTGATATTCCACTGCTATGTTCTATTGCATTACAAATGACTACGATATTTTTAAGTGGTATTCCATTGTAATGTGCTATTTCATTGCTAATGACTGCTATACTTCAAAATGATATTCCATTGCAATGTTCTATTGCATTGCAAATGACTATATTATTCCAAAATGATATTCCATTGCAATGTGCTACTGCATTTTAAATGACAATTATATTGCTAAGTGATATTCCATTGCAATATGCTACTGCATTGCAAATGACTACGATATATTAAGTTGTATTCCATTGTAATGTCCCATTCCATTGCTAATGACTGTTATATTGCAAAATGATATTCCATTGCAATGTTCTACTGCACTACAAATGACTTTATATTCAAAATTAATATTCCATTGCATTGTGCCATTGCTTTTCAAATGATTATTACATTGCTAAGTGATATTCCATTGCAATATGCTTTTGCATTGCAAATGACATTTAAATTGCAAAGAGATATACCATTGCAATGTTCTATTGCATTTCAAATGACGGTTAAATTGCAAAGCGATATTCCATTGCAGTAGTCTATTGCATTGCAAATTACTATGGTATTGCAAAGTGATATTCCATTGCTATGTCCTATTGCTTTTAAAATGACAGTTGTATTGCAAAATCTTATTACATTCCAATGTGCTGTTGCATTGCAAATGACTATTATATAGCAAAGATATATTCCATCATAATATACTATTGCATTGCAAATGACGTTTATATTGCAAAGCAATATTCCATTACAATGTTCAATTGCATTGCAAATGACTACGATATATTAATGGCCCAGAAATTCGGGTCAGAGGCTTCCCGCGGGTGCAAGCCCCCGATGTGCACTCTACCTTGTGTGCCGGCTGTTGAGCTGCGGGTCCCCATGGAATTCCGATCCTGGGCCTGGTCCAGCAGCCGGTGCGCAGGGCTTGCGTAGTTCGATGCATCCCCTGGGATCACGTGGGCCATGGGCAGCCAATCGGAGCAGGTAATGCTTCATTCATAATCTGAGAGGAAGAACTGTCAAGACTTATAAATACTATGCCGCCAAAATAGCACTAAACATTCAAATACATTTTTAAAAAACATCTCATTTTTAAATAAACTATAAATTACATGAAATAACTATTTTAAACAATAATTTAAATTTTTGAAAAAAGTAATTTTATATTCTAACGGAGCTAAATATAAACTTACCTTCCGTTAAAGTATTTAAAAATAATAAACCTGTGGAAAAAGGTTTAATTATAATTTTTCATCACTTACCTTTTAAAAAGCAGGCCTTATGCCACTTTTTACATTTTTAAATCCTGCAGGTTTTCGATCCAGGGAAAACGTGTAAAAAAACGTAAGTTTGATGCGCACGCGCAGCCTCCCCCGCGCACGCATTCGACCTCTGAACCCCTTCCTTCAGAGGAATGGAAGTACCGGTTTCCCGTGCATGCTCAGTGCATGCAGGAAACTGGCACTTCCATCGGGCCTACGGGTGAGTACCCCCTGCGTACTCACTCGTGGAGACCCGAATTTCTGGGCCATTAAGTGGTATTCCATTGTAATGTCCTATTGCATTGCTAATGACTGTTATATTTCAAAATGATATTCCATTGCAATGGTCTATTGCATTGCAAATGACTATGATATTCCATTGCAATTTGCAATTGCATTTCAAATCACTATTACATTGCTAAGTGATATTCCATTGCAATGTGCTTTTACATTGCAAATGACTATTATATTGCAAAGAGAGATTCCATTGCAATGTTCTATTGCATTGCAAATGACGATTATATTACAAAGCGATATTCCATTGCAATGTGCTATTGCATTGCACATGACGATTATATTGCAAAGAGATATCCCATTACATTCTTCTATTGCATTGCATATGACTATCATAATGCAAAGAGATATTCTATTGCAATATTCTATTGCATTGCAAATGACTATTATATTGCAAAATGATATTCCATTGCTATATGCTATAGCATTGCAAATGATTACGATATTTTAAAGTGGTATTCCATTGTAATATTCTATTGCTTTGCTAATGATTGTTATATTGCAGTGTGATATTCAATTGCATTGTGCTTTAGCATTGTAAATGACTATTATATTGCAATGTGATATTCCATTGCAAGGTTCTACTGCATTGCAAATTACTATTATATTCCAAAATGATATTCCATTGCAATGTGACTATTATAAGAACATAAGAAGAACATAAGAAAAAGGAGCAGGAGTAGGCCAATCGGCCCCTCGAGCCTGCTCCGCCTTTCAATAAGATCATGGCTGATCTGATCCTAACCGCCAATCCACTATCACAGAAACATCTCCTGAATCTAACAGGATTAGACACACGAATTAGGATCCAGATCAGGCTACACGGCCCATGGGCCCACTACCCACAGGGCCATGACCGATCCGAACCTAGACTCATGTCCAAATTCCTGCCCGCTTCCCGTAACCCTTAATTCCCTTTACTTCTAGGAAACTGTCTATTTCTGTTTTAAATTTATGTAATGATGTAGCTTCTACAGCTTTTTGGGGCAGCAAATTCCATGGACTTACCGCCCTCTGAGTGAAGTAGTTCCTCCTCATCTCAGTTTTGAAAGAGCAGCCCCTTATTCTAAGACTATGCCCCCTAGTTCTTGTTTCACCCATCATCGGGAACATCCTCCCCGCATCCACCTGATCATACCCCGTCACAATCTTATATGTTTCAATAAGATCGCTTCTCATTCTTCTGAACTCCAATGAGTAGAGTCCCAATCTACTCAACCTCTCCTCATATGTCCATCCCCTCATCCCCGGGATTAACCGAGTGAACCTTCTTTGTACTGACTCGAGTGCAAGTATGTCCTTTCTTAAGTATGGACACCAAAACTGTACGCAGTATTCCAGGTGCGGTCTCACCAATACCTTGTACAACTGAAGCAATACCTCCCTATTTTTATATTCTATCCCCCTAGCAATGAAAGCCAACATTCCATTGGCCTTCTTAATCACTTGCTGTACCTGCATACTAACCTTTTGAGTTTCGTGCACCAGGACCCCCAGATCCCTTTGTACTTCAGTACTTTCCAGTTTCTTGCCATTAAGATAATAACTTGCTCTATGATTTTTCCTGCCAAAGTGCAAAACCTCACACTTTCCAGTATTGCATTCCATCTGCCAAATCTCTTCCCACTTACTTAGCCTGTCTATGTCCCCTTGCAGGTTTTTTATGTCCTCCTGACTCACAACTTTCCCTCCCATCTTAGTATCATCTGCAAATTTTATGTGTTACACTCGGTCCCCTCCACCAAATCGTTAACATTGATTGTAAAGAGTTGGGGACCCAGCACTGGCCCCTGCAGAACACCACTAGTTACTGATTGCCAGTCTGAGAATGAACCATTTATCCCAACTCTCTGCCTTCTGTTAGATAGCCAATCCTCTATCCATGGCAGAATATTACCCCCAACCGGTGATTTTTTATCCTAAGCAATAATCTTTTGTGTGGCACCTTGTCAAATACCTTTTGGAAGACTAAATACACTACGTCCACTGGTTCCCCTTTATCCACCCTATATGTTACTTCCTCAAAGAACTCCAGCAAATTTGTCAAACATGACTTCCCCTTCATAAAACCATGCTGACTTTGTCCAATTAAATTATGATTATCCAAATGTCCTGTTACTGTCTCCTTAGTAATGGACTCCAAAATTTTACCTACCACAGATGTTAGGCTAACCGGTCTATAGATTCCAGCCTTCTGTCTACTGCCCTTTTTAAATAAGGGTGTTACATTAGCAGTTTTCCAGTCTGCCGGGACCTTTGCCGAGTCCAGGGAGTTTTGGAAAATTATTACCAATGCATCCACAATCCCTACTGCCACTTCCCTCAAGACCCTAGGATGTAAGCCATCAGGTCCAGGTGATTTATCCGCCTTGAGTCCCATTATTTTACCGAGTACCACTTCCTTAGTGATTTTGATCGTGTTTAGCTCCTCCACCCTTTAGTCCCCTGTTTGTCCAGTGTTGGGATAGTCTTAGTGTCTTCTACTGTAAAGACTGATATAAAATATTCATTCAGTGTTTTTGCCATCTCCATATTTCCCACCATTAATTTCCCAGTCTCATCCTCTAAGGGACCAACATTTACTTTAGCCACCCTTTTTCTTTTTATATAACTATAAAAACTCTTACTATCTGTTATTATATTTTTTGCTAATTTACTTTCATAATCTATCTTCCTTTTCTTAATCAATCTTTTTGTTATTTTTTGCTGTCTTTTAAAGTTTTCCCAATACTCTATCCTCCCACTAGATTTGGCTACCTTATATGCCCTTGTTTTTAGTCGAATACTATCTTTAATTTCTTTACTTAGCCACGGATGGCTGTCTTTTCTTTTACTCCCTTTTCTTCTCAGTGGAATATATATTTTTTGGAAGTTGTAAAATAACTCCTTAAATGTACACCACTGATCATGTAGCGTCTTACCCTTTAATCTATTTTCCCAATCCACTCTACTCTACTTCGCTCTCATACCTTCATAATCTCCTTTATTCAAGCTTAGCACGCTTGTTTGAGAACCAACCTTTTCACCCTCTAATTGAATATGGAATTCAACCATGTTATGGTCACTCATTCCAAGGGGATCCTTTACTAGGACATTTTTATTTAATCCTGTCTCGTTACACAGGACCAGTTCTAAGGTTGTCTGCCCCCTGGTCGGTTCAGTTACATACTGCTCAAGAAACCCATCCCTAATACACTCAATGAACTCATCCTCAAGGCAGCCCTGCCCAATTTGATTTGTCCAATTAATATGACAGTTAAAATACCCCATAATTATAAATGCTCCCTTATTACAAGCCTCAAGTATTTCCTGATTGATACTCCATCCAACACAGTTGCAAATGTTCGGAGGCCTATAGACTACGCCCACTAGTGTTTTTTTTCCCTTATTATTCCTTATCTCCACCCAAACTGTTTCATTATCCTTATCTTTTGACCCAATATCATTTCTCTGTATTACAGTGATTCCTTCCTTTATTAACATAGCCACCCCACCTCCCCTCCCTTCCTGCCTGTCCTTCCTGATCGTTAAATAACCTGGTATGTTTAGTTCCCAGGCATTGTCACCTGCAGCCATTTTTCTGTAATGGCCACAAGATCATACCCTTATGTAGTTATTTTTGCCATTAACTCGTCTATTTTGTTACGAATGCTACGTGCATTCAGATAGAGAACTTTCGAATATGTTTTGTGACACTTAGTTTCTGCTTTTGCCCTTTTTATTACCTTACCTTTTACTCCATACCTTCTGCCCCTTCCTGACACGCTCTGGTTTTTAATTTCCCCACTGCTACCTAAGTCTATGACCTTCTCTGTTGTCATTTTTATTATTTGCTCTCTAGGAACCTCCCCCCCACTAGTTAGTTTGAAGCCCTCTCGACAGCCGTAGTTATATGATCCGCCAGGACTCTAGTCCCAGCATTGGCCAAGTGAAGCCCATCCCAATGGAACAGTTCCCTCCTGCCCCAGTACTAGTGCCAGTGTCCCAGGAAGCAAAACCCATTTCTCCCACACCAGTCTTTGAGCCACGCATTTAAATCTCTAATTTTATTTGTCCTAGCCAAATTCGCTCGTGGCTCAGGTCATAAGAGATTATTACCCTTGTGGTTCTGCTTTTTAATTTGGCCTCTAGCTGCTCAAACTCCCTCAGCAGAACCTCCTTCCTTTTCCTATCTATGTCGTTGGTATCAACATGGACCACGACAACTGGATCCTCCCCCTCCCACTCCTAGTTTCTCTCCAGTCCAGAGGAGATGTCCTTAACCCTGGCGCCGGGCATTCAACACAGCCTTTGGGACTCTCGCTCTCGGCTGCAAAGAAATCAATATACAGCAAAGATATATTACATCCTAATATTCTATTGCATTGCAACTTATGATTATATTGCAAAGTGATATTCCATTACAATGTGCTATTGCATTGCAAATGGGGGTTATATTGCAAAGCGATATTACATTACAATGTGATATTGCATTGCAAATGACTATTACATTATAACGGGATTTTCCATTGCAATATTCTATTGCATTGAAATAGACTATTATATTCCGAAATGATATTCCATTTCAACGTTCTATTGCTTTTCAAATGACAATTATATTGCTAAGTGGTATTCCATTGCAATATTCTATTGCATTGCATATGACGGTTATATTGCAAAGCGATATTCCATTGCAATGTGCTATTGCATTGCAAATGATGATCATATTGTGTAGCGATAATCCATTACAATGTGCTATTGCATTGCAGATGACTATGATATTGCCAACAGATATTCCGTTCCAATATTTTTTGCATTGCAAATGACTATTGTATTGCAAAATGAAATTCCATTGCAATGTGCTATTGCATTGCAAATGATTACGATATCTTAAAATGGTATTGCATTGTAATCACAGAAACCCCACAATGCAAATAGAGGCCATTTCGGCCCATCAAGCCATATCCCACCCGATTCCCGTAACCCCTCCACCAACACATATCCCACCCTATCCCCGTATATTTTAATCTCCCTAACACTAATGGTCAATTTATCATGGCCAATCAACACATCTTTGGACTGTGGGAAGAAACCGGAGCACCCACAGAAAACCCCACACAAACATGGGGAGAATGTGCAAACCCCACACAGACAGTCACCCGAGGCAGGATTCGAACCCGGGTCCCTGGCGCTGTGAGGCAACAGTGCTAACGACTATGCCACTTTGCTGTCCGATTGCATTGCTAATGATTCTTATATTGCAGTGTGATATTTCATTGCAAGGTTCTATTGCATTGCAAATGACTATTATATACTGGGGATACTCTCAGGACTCTCGGGAGCCGCAAGCCTACATTTCGTTGTACTGCACTTGTGCACTCACAATGACAATAAAATGACAATAAAAGTTGATTTGATTTTGATTTGATTTGATTTGAAAATGATATTCCATTGTAACGTGGTATTGCATTGCAAATGACTTTTATGTAGCAAATATATATTCCGTCCTAATAATCTATTGCCTTGCAAATTAGGATTATATTGCAAAGTGATATTCCATTACAATGTGCTATTGCATTGCAAATGATTATTATTTTATAACGGGATTTTCCATTGCAATGTTCTACTGCTTGCCAATGACTTTATTTTCAAAAATGATATTCCATTGCAATGTGCCATTGCATTTCAAATGAAAATTATATTGCTAAGTGATATTCCATTGCAATGTGCTATTGCATTGCAAATGACTATCATTTTGTTAAGTGGTATTCCATTGTAATGTCCTATTGCATTGCAAATGATTGTTATATTGCAAAATGATAGTCCATTGCAATGTACTACTGCATTGAAAATGACTAGTGTATTGCAAAGTGATAAACTATCGCAATGAAATATTGCATTACAAATGACTACGATATTTTTATGTGGTGTTGTGCATGTACCTTTAAGAGAAGAACTGATTTATACTGCAATACCGGCAGTGACCACACCTGTATAAAAAGCCATAGCGGGCTTCTGTACGTCAGTCTTAAGTTTACCCTCTGTTCAGTAAATACCTGTTTCATTGTTCTCCTGCAGTCCGTGTATTATTGATACTCGGACACTACAAGTGGTGTTCCATTGTAATGTCCTATTTCATTGCAAATGATTGTTATATTGCAAAATGATAGTCCATTCTAATGTCCTGTTGCATTGATAATGACAGTTATGGTAAATTGATTTTCCATTTCAATGTTCTATTGCATTACAAATGACTACGATATTGTTAAGTGGTGTTCCATTGTAATGTGCTATTTCATTGCTAATGATTGTTATATTGCAAAATGATTTTCCATTGCAATGTTCCATTGCACGGCAAATGACTATTATATTCCATTGCAAAGTGCTGTTGCATCGCAAATGATGATTTTATTGCAAAGCGATATTCCATTGCAATGTTCTATTGCATTGCAAATGACTACAATATTTTTGAGTGGTATTCCATTGTAATATCCTGCTGCATTCCTAATGATTGTTGTATTGTAAAATGAGATTCCATTACAAGGTTCTGTTGCATGGCAAATTACAATTATATTGCAAAGTGATATGCCAGTGCAATGTGCTATTGCATTGCAAATGTCTATCATATTGCAAAGTGATATTCCATCTCTATGTTCTATTGCATTGCAAATGTCTATTACAATAAAATTGATGTTCCATTGTAATGTCTTGCTGCATTGCAAAGGAATACGTGATTGTTATGTGACGAACATAGAGCAAAGTCAGATTCCATTGCAAAGGCAGACTCCACTCCAAAGCACTATTATATTGCCAAGGGATATTCAATTGCATTGTTCTGTTGCATCGCAAATATCAATTGTATTCAAAATGATGTTTCATTGCAATGTTCTGTTGCATTGCAAGCGACTATTATATTGCAAGGTGATATTACATTGCTTTCTGCTATTGCACCTCAAATGAATAATATATTACGAAGGAATATTCCATTGCAAAGTGCAATTTCATTGCAAATGACTATTGTAATGCAAAGCCTGCTTCCATTGCAAAGGAAGTTTCCACTACAAAGCACTATTATATTGCAAAATGATATTCCATTGCAATGTTCTATTGCATTGCAAATGACTACGATATTGTTACGTGTTATTGCATTGTAATGTCCTATTGCATTGCGAATGACTGTCATATTGCAAAATGATATTCCATTGCAATGTTCTGTACCACTGCAAATGACTTTTATATTGCAAAGTGATATTCCATTGCAATGTGCTATTGCGTTGCAAATAATGATTCTATGGCTGAAATAAAGAATAGATTTGCCTTTCTAATCTAGGCTTTATTAACTTAAAAATCTGGTAGCACATCTTCAACACCCAGTCCCAACTAAAGGCTGGAAAGAACTGAATTTAAGATGGCCACCACAAATCACATGACATCAACTACCAATGAGATTACAGCATATATCCCAAGGCAGGAAACAAATAACCAATCACTATACTTCTTACTAAACATAAAGAATAATCATCACATTCACCCCCCTTTTAAAAAATACTCCAACCTAAATAACCTTTACAATTTATAATTAATTATTTACAACTAAAACTATGCACAGACAAAATAAAACTATTCAACATGACATAATACTAAGTGAGCAACAACAAATAATAACATTGCACATAAGTATTAAGTATCTCTCAACTAAAACAATATAATATAATATTTCAACAATTTTAAAACATTACTATCTATTTAAAAGTCCATTTTCAATCGGTCGACCGGATATCTTGTTCGTGTCGACCTTTTTAACCTTGGTGAAATTCCTTGCCCTCCCACACCAGGAGACACAGAAGTATCTCCTGCAGGAAGGCTATCCATATCCCGATTTTCAACGGTTTCCGGATTAGAAATCCCATCAGGAGGTAAACTGGGACGGTCATGAACATCCATCGAGGGCTGACTAATAGAAGTATAATTATCTGCAGTCGGATTGG
The DNA here is from genome assembly GCF_052327205.1 of Somniosus microcephalus. Taxonomy (NCBI): domain Eukaryota; kingdom Metazoa; phylum Chordata; class Chondrichthyes; order Squaliformes; family Somniosidae; genus Somniosus; species Somniosus microcephalus. The sequence continues at coordinate 10,248,095 of NW_028225183.1, read as the reverse complement.
AAATATTCGTAGTACCTGTAACAGCATCCACATTATCTGAATCATGACTATTGTTAATATCCTCAGAAGAGTGCTGGCCACCACAAGGAGCCAAGTCTTTAATTGAAACGGTACTTTCTTTCCCATCTTGGAATCGAATATGAGCATATTGGGAATTTGCCTCCAACAGCTCCACCTCCTCCACTAAAGGATCATATTTTGACAATCTAACATGGCGTCGAAGCAGCACAGGTCCCTGCATAGTAAGCCATGAAGGTACCGAATATCCTGTAGTAGATCTCCGCGGATAGTTAAAGAGCCTTTCATGGGGGTTCACATTAGTAGCCGTTGAAAGCAATGATCTAATGGAATGCAGGGCGTCAGGCAGCACCATTTCCCACTGTGTATTCTTAAGGTTCCGGGATGTCAAAGCCAACATAACTGCCTTCCAGATCACTCCATTGTATCATTCGCACTGTCCATTACCCTGAGGATTAAACGGGGTAGTTCTGCTAGTAGAAATTCCCCGACTCTGGAGGAATTCCTTCAACTGGGAAGACATAAAAGAACCTCCCTGATCCGAATGGATATACGCAGGCATCCCAAAGATGACAAAAAGTTGAGTCAGACATTTGATAACTGTAGCAGCTGATACATCTGCGCAAGGAAAAGCAAAAGGGAACCTTGAAAACTCATCCACAACAGTAAATATATATCGGTTTTGAGTAGTTGAAGGAAGAGGCCCCTTGAAATCGACGCTCAAACGTTCAAAAGGAGAAGTAGCATTTATAAGATGAGCTCGTTGAGGCTCAAAGAAATTCGGTTTACACTGAGCACAGATAGAACATGATGAAGTCATCCGCTTGACGTCTTCAACTGAATAGGGCAAATTATTACTGCGTACGAAGTGTATCATCCTCGTAACCCCAGGATGGCATAAGGCATTGTGAAGATTAATAAGCGTATCTCCGTGAATCACAGAACAATAAGCCCTCGACAGCGCATCAGCAGCAACATTATCCTTCCCCGGACGATAAACTATGTCAAAATGGTAACATGCCAACTCAATCCTCCACCTCATTATTTTATCATTCTTAATCTTTCCAAAATGTTTGACATCAAACATAAAGGACACAGACTTTTGATCAGTTACCAACGTAAAATGTCGCCCCGATAAATAATGTCTCCATTTACGCAGTGCTTCTACTATTGCATACGCCTCTTTCTCTATTGAAGAATGCCTTTTTTCACTATTGTTCAAGGTACGTGAGAAAAAGGCCACAGGTCTTCCATTTTGGTTCAGAGTGTGGTAAACCACTGTTTGTATTCCACTGTGTACATGCCTGGACATGCCCCGGCTGACTCCTCCCAAAAGTCCTAGTATAAAGGTGACTGCTCCCCAGCCCTTTGTATTCTGGACCGGTCGACCACTCGAGGCAGACCTTCATTCTTTTGTTAATAAAAGCCTTTAGTTACTCTCTTAACTCTCAGTCTTTCATGAGTAATTGACAGCGCATCAATTTTATTAACAAAATTTTTATAATGGAGAAGATCCTCACACCAGCATGCCTGGACTTAGATCACCAGGAGGCGGACTCATCCACCAAGTTTACTCACTGGCTTAAGTGTTTCAAAAAATTCCTGACCGCCTCCGCAGCAATCAAATCGGACGAGGACAAACTGGATGTCCTGACCTCCAAAGTGAACCACCGAGTGCACTTGGTCATCCAAGACGCGACCTCGTACGTGGACGCTATCAAGCTCCTCAAGGACCAGTACACGCGCCCAGTGAACGAAGTGTACGCCAGGCACCTTCTGGGGAGTCGTAAACAACAACCTGGGGAATCGACCGTGGAATACCTTCAGGCACTGTCTGTGCTTGGCCGGGCCTGTGGTTGTAAGGATGTTAAGGCCGCCGTGTACACAGAGGAACTTATCCGGGATGCTTTTGTAGCGGGCCACAGATCCAATTACACCCGACAGCGACTGTTGGAGCAGAGTGACCTCGACCTCAACAAGGCCTCTGAACTCGCACTATCATTGGATGCAGCCTACCGGGGCATGGATGCCTAATCCTCAGTACCGTGGACGCCGCGGGGAATGACAGCCTGGGACACGGTAGGACCGCCTCATAGCGCCGTGCCACCCCAGCCACACCCCAGCAACGGCCCAACTACCGCAGCAGTGTCCCAAAGCCAGACAGCAGTGCCCCAAGGCCAGAAATGCTACTTCTGTGGCCAGGCAAAACACCCCAGAGCGCGCTGCCCGGCGAAAAATGCGATCTGCTCGGGCTGCGGGAAGAAGGGACACTACGCTAGCGTCTGGAGGGCCAAAGCCACCCCGAACCCCAGCAGAGCCGTGTGTGGGCCATGCGGGCCGCCATCTTGGGCCTCCCCGGCCATGTGCGAACCACCGGTACAGCAGCCATTTTGGACGCCTCCAGCCACATGGGGATCATGGACGCCGCCATCGTGGACGACAGCCGGAATGCAGCAGGCCCCCAACACCGCCTCATCTGATACACCGATCCCTACGCTGGCATCCGTTACACTGGACCAAGCGAGACCGCACCAGCTGGCCAGTTCCACAATGGACATTAAGGTAAATGGTCACGATACAATCTGCCTTTTTGACTCTGGGAGCACGGAGAGCTTCATCCACCCCAACACGGTGCGGCATTGCTCTCTCCCAGTCCTGCCTGTGCACCAGCAGATTTCTATGGCCTCCGAGTCCCAGTCGGCGGACATCGGCGGCTACTGCGTGGTGACACTCGTAGTAGACGGGACTGTGTACGATCATTTTAAACTTCTGGTCCTGCCCGACCTCTGCGCTGCCTTCCTGCTGGGGTTAGATTTTCAGTGCCACCTTAAAAGTGTTACGATGGCGTACGGCGGACCCCTACCCCCACTCACAGTCCGCAGCCAGCAGCTTCCAAATTGCCCGCCGCGCACCAGGTGCAACCTCTCCACACTCAGAGTCACCCCCCCCCCACTGTTTGCTAACCTCACCCCCGACTGTAAGCCCATCACCACAAAGAGCAGGCGATACAGTGCCGGGGACAGGGTTTTCATTAAAACCGAAGTGGAGCGGCTCCTGAAGGAAGGGATTATTGAGGGCAGCACCAGCCCCTCGCGAGCCCAGGTCGTGGTCGTTAAGACCGGCGAGAAGCAGCGCCTGGCCATCGACTACAGCCAGACAATAAATCGCTACACCCTGCTGGACGCCTACCCACTCCCCCGCATAGCTGATATGGTCAACCAGATTGCGCAGTATCGCGTCTTCTCGACCATTGACCTGAAATCAGCGTACCACCAGCTCCCTATCCGCCCTGAGGACCGCCAGTATACTGCCTTTGAGGCAAACGGCCGCCTCTATCACTTCCTTAGGGTTCCCTTTGGCGTCACCAACGGGGTCTCCGTCTTCCAAAGGGAGATGGACCGGATGGTAGATCAAAATGCGTTGCAGGCCACTTTCCCATATCTGGACAATGTGACCATCTGCGGCTGTGACTTGCAGAACCATGACGCAAACCTCGAAAAATTCCTCCGCACCGCCCAACTCCAGAACCTGACATATAACAAGGAGAAGTGCATATTCCGCACAAACCACCTCGCCATCCTTGGCTGTGTTGTGGAACACGGAGTCATCGGCCCCGACCCCGACTGGATGCGTCCCCTTATGGAACTCCCACTGCCCCACTGCCTCAAGGCCCTGAAGAGGTGCCTAGGGTTTTTCTCCTATTACGCCCAGTGGGTCCCCTACTATGCGGACAAGTCCCGTCCGCTGGTCAAGTCCACCTCTTTTCCCTTGACGGCAGAGGCCCGCTTAGCCTTCCACCGTATCAAGGAGTACATTGCCAAAGCCACCATGCACGCAGTGGACGAATCCATCCCCTTCCAGGTGGAAAGCGACGCGTCCGACTTTGCCCTGGCCGCTACCCTCAATCAGGCGGGGAGACCCGTGGCCTTCTTTTCATGAACCCTCCAAGGCCCGGAGACCAGGCACTCCGCTGTTGAGAAGGAGGCCCAGGCGATTGTGGAGGCTGCACGTCATTGGAGGCACTACCTGGCCGGAAAACGATTTACCCTGCTCACTGACCAACGTTCAGTTGCTTTCATGTTTAACAACAAGCAGAGTGGCAAAATCAAAAATGACAAGATCTTGAGGTGGAGAATCGAACTTTCCACCGACAATTACGAGATCTTGTACCGGCCCGGGAAGCTCAATGAACCCCCGGATGCGCTATCGCGTGGCACCTGCGCCAGCGCGCAGATCGATAGACTGCGGGCCCTTCACAATGACCTCTGCCACCCGGGGGTCACCAGGTTCTTCCACTTCATCAAGGCCCGCAAACTGCCTTAATCTATTGAGGAGGTCAGGACCATGACCAGGAACTGCCAAGTCTCCGCTGAGTGCAAACCGCACTTTTATAGACCAGACAGGGCCCACCTGATAAAAGCCACTCGCCCCTTCGAGCGCCTGAGCGTTGATTTTAAAGGGCCTCTCCCCTCCTCCGACCGCAATGTGTACTTCCTCAATATTATTGATGAGTACTCCCGTTTCCCGTTCGCCATCCCCTGCCCGGACATGACCAGTGCCACGGTCATTAAATGTCTGAACGACCTCTTCACCCTGTTCGGTTTCCCCAGCTATATCCATAGCGACCGGGGCTCATTGTTTATGAGCGATGAACTCCGTCAGTACCTGCTAACTAGGGGTATTGCCACAAGCAGGACCACCAGTTACAACCCCCGGGGGAACGGACAGGTGGAAAGAGAAAATGCGACAGTTTGGAAGGCCGCCCTGCTAGCCTTAAAGTCTAGGGGCCTTCCAACCTCCCGCTGGCAGGATGTGCTCCCCGATGCGCTCCACTCTATTCGGTCACTGCTCTGCACTGCCACTAACGCCACCCCTCATGAGAAAATGTTTGTCTTCCCAAGGAAGTCCACATTGGGGACATCGCCACCGCCATGGCTGACGTCCCCAGGGCCGGTCCTACTGAGAAGACACGTGAGGACCCATAAAACGGAACCCCTGGTCGAGAGGGTCGACCTCCTCCACGCCAACCCCCAGTATGCTTACATTGCATACCCGGACGGGCGGGAGGACACAGTCTCCATAAGAGACCTTGCACCCTCGGGGGCCGCAGTAACCCACTACTCACTACCACCAGCCCCCCCACGATCCGATATCCAGCCCCAGCAGACGGCAGGCCTGGGCCCCGTGACCCACTCGACATCTACGAGGACGACACGCCGGTGCCACAGCCTACGCAGGACTCGACGCCGGAAGCTCCACTACCCCTGCCGTCGCCATGCCGATCACAGCGGCAGACAAGACCTCCGGAGAGACTCCAATACACTAACTTTAATACACTTCACCCCGCCGGACTCAATTTTAAACAAGGGGTGAATGTGGTAAACCACTGTTTGTATTCCACTGTGTACATGCCTGGACATGCCTTGGCTGACTCCTCCCACGAGTCCTAGTATAAAGGTGACTGCTCCCCAGCCCTTTGATTTCTGGACCGGTCGACCACTCGAGGCAGACCTTCATTCTTTTGTTAATAAAAGCCTTTAGTTACTCTCTTAACTCTCAGTCTTTTATGAATAATTGATAGCGCATGACAGAGTAGCCCCAATTGCAAAATCAGAAGCGTCTGTCTCAATCACAAAAGGAACCTGCTCATCAATAGAATGCACAACTGCTCCAAGGATATCCTTTTTAAAATTATCAAAACACGTCCTGGCCTCCCATGATAGAGGATATGTCGTAACCCGAATAAGAGGCCGGATGTTCTGTGAAAAATTTGCAATCCAATTAGAATAGTAAGAAAACAGTCCAACAACTCGTTGCAAAGCCTTAGAATTAGTAGGACAAGGTAAATCAATCAATGGTCGCAGACGTTCTGGGTCTGGTTTAATCTTGTTTCCCGAGATAATGTACCCCAGTAGATTTACCTCAGTGGTCGAAAAGGTACACTTCTCTTTATTGAAAGTTAAACCAACTTTTTCCGCAGCTTGAAGGAATCTTTCTAAATTAGAATCATGCTCCATCCTTCATTTGCCACACACCGTGATGTCATCTAAATATGAAAAGGTGTCAGAGAGAGAGTTATCACTTATAAAAGCATCCATTGCCCGTTGAAAACAAGCAACACCATTAGTAACACCAAATGATATTCGGCAAAACTGATACAGCTTTCCACCAGCCTCAAAGGCCGGATATGGTTGATCCTTCTTAACAATAGGAATCTGATGATAAGCACTCTTTAGGTCAATAGTGCTAAAAACCTTATACTGAGATACTTTATTGATAAGCTCATCAAACTTAGGCAAAGGGTACGCATCTAATTGAGTATGCCTATTAATAGTTTGGGAATAGTCTATCACCATTCGTTTCTTATGTCTCTCGTTAGTCGTGACAACTACCTGTGCCCGCCAAGGCGAACAACTAGGTTCAATGATTCCTTCCAATAAGAGACGTTGAACTTCAGAATTAATAAATTCTCTATCCTGACTGCTATACCTTCTTGACTTGGTAGCAATTGGCTTACAATCCGGCATCAAATTGGAAAAAAGTGATAATGGAGAAATGGATAAAGAGGTTAATCCACAAATAGATAAAGGTGGCTTAGTCCCTCCAAATGAAAGACTGAGACTCTCGTGTAACTGAAGCACATCATGACCAATCAAAATATCTGCACAGAGATTAGGCAAAACAGATAGGCGTACATCAGTATACGTATTACCTAGAAGAATCAATTTCACAAGGCAACAACCAGCTACTTGTGAAGTGAGAGTCGTCTGAGCCATACACACCTGATAGGAAACAGGCGAAATTTTCAAATGCTTCTCCTTTGCAAACTGAAGACTTATAAAACTCTCGGTACTGCCCGTATCTATAAGGGCCTTCACTTCCAACCCATTAACTTGGGCCGTAACTATAGCTTTGTTTAGGCCATGAGCAAATGCAGCAGAAATTGATGCAATAAACGCCCTATCTAAAGGCTGAATAGTCACAGAGGAGGTAATTGAACCTGATGATATACACACACTTGCGTAATGACCTCTCTTGCTGCATTTACTACACACAGCCTCCCGAGCAGGACAATTCAGACGCGGGTGCCGGACGTTCCCACAAAAATAACACTTCTGAATCCTAGAGGCAACAGCCGCTGAAGTAGAAACTGTTTCAGAATCTAGTAAACCACTCCTATTAAGTTCACATAATTCCTTTACATCCGGAACTGCCGAAACCACAGTCACAGGCTGATTAAAAAGAGCAAAAGAATCCGAACTTCTCTGAGCCACATCCAATGTAGAAGCTTGCTCAAAAGCACTCTTAAGATCCAAAGTCTTATTTTCTAACAACCGCTGACGAATTGATCTAGACAGTAATCCATTAATAAAAGCATCCCGTACCGATTCTTCCTTATATTCTTCAGCCGTCACGGCCTTATAATTACAGTTAACACTAAGGCACCGAAGTGCTTGTAAATAAGTATCCAAAGATTCTCCCACCTGCTGTCTACGGGCAGATAGAAGGTGACGTGCAAATACCTCATTCTTTGGTTTAACAAAAATCTTTTCCAATGTAGAAATAGCCACTTCGTAAGTTTTACAGTCCAAAATATACTTATACACATCCGGAGCAATGTAGTTGATCAGCATATTCAGCTTATTTAGAGACTCTTGATCCAACAGGCCCAAAAAGTTTTTAAATGTACAATACCAATGTTTCCATTTATCATCCACTCCTGCAGAATTAGGGTCAGCATTGAATCGTTCTGTTTGAAGATATCGCTCCATTCTGACATAAAGTTAATAAATTGAAATAAAGAATAGATTTGCCTATCTAATCTAGGCTTTATTAACTTAAAAATCCGGTAGCGTAGCACATCTTCAACACCCAGTCCCAACTAAAGGCTGGAAAGAACTGAATTTAAGATGGCCACCACAAATCACATGACATCAACTACCAATGAGATTACAGCATATATCCCAAGGCAGGAAACAAACAACCAATCACAATACTTCTTACTAAACATAAAGAATAATCACCACAAAGGCAAAGCGATATTCCATTGCAATGTTCTATTGCATTGCAAATGACGACGATATTTTAAAGGGGTATTCCATTGTAAGGTCGTATTGCATTGCTAATGATTGTATATTGCAAAATGATATTCCATTGCAATGTTCTATTGCACTGCAAAAGATTATTATATTAGAAAGTGATATTCCAGTTTAACGTGCTATTGAACTGCAAATGTCTATTACATTGCAAAGTGATATACCATCTCAATGTACTAATGCATTGCAGAAAAGATACAAAAAGCTAATTGAAAAGTGATACTTATATCTGTAGGATTACAATATAAGAGGGTGAAATGATACCAAAGCGATACAAAGCACTGGTTAGACCACAGCTGCGGTACTGTGTTCAATTCTTGGCATCACAGCTTAGGAATGTAGTATTAGGCTTAAAAAGTGAAGCGTAGATTTACCAGAAGGAGACAGAGAGTCCAAGGGACAAATTACAACGTGGATATTGCACAAACTCGGGTTTTTTTCCCTGGAATTTAGAAGCTTAAGTGGTGATTTGATTGAAGTATTCACGATATTAAGTGGAAATGCTAGTGTAGATAGCGAGAAGATATTTCTGATGATTGACCCATCTGGGAGTCGGGGCCATCGCCTCAACATTAGATCCAAGCCTTTCAGGAGAGAAGTTTGCGTTACAGAAATTTGTAACACACTTCCGCAAACAGCAATTAAAGCTGGGCCAATTGTCAATTTTAAACTTGAGATTGAGAGATGTTTGTTAACCTAAAGGTATTAAGGGATCTGGAGCAAAGGAATGCAAACGGATATCGATCGATGATTTAATTAAATGGCAGAAATGTTCCAGGCAGTAAAGGACCTGTTCCTGTTGTTATAGGATCAAAGCACGACTGTAAAGTTCAGTATCGCGATTTGAAACAGCACCCGAACAGGGATTTGAATACTGGACTCTCAGATTAAAAGTCTGAAGCTCTACCGACTGAGCTATCCGGGCTCCTGCAATCCAAAGCTCAAAAAATACTTTCATTGGCTGCAGTGCATCGTTGCATCTCCGACAAATTCAATTTACTTGTCTATAATCCAGCCTGCACAGCACAGTACTGCCACAAATCCAGACTGACTGCCTCAGAACACCATCACTTCAGAAATATTAACCCACCCACAAAAGACATGCTCGTTAGCAGCGGCGTCAGATGTGACAAGTGCCGTCCCTCAGATATCTGTATTAGATCATCAAATTTTCTCCGTATTTATGATTGACTTGGGTGGAGCAATGCAGCGCTGCAGATCGTATTTTGAAGATCGCACGAAGTCAGACGGTCCGCTCGTAGTGCAGTTGGGAAATGGAGGTAACCAAATGGACAGAGACAGACACAGTCAGCTGGCAAAACAAAGGCAAATCGAGTTCACTGTACGCAAGTGTGACACCACCCACTTTGGAACAAAGTAAGATAGTTCTGATTATTTTCTAAATAATGGGAAGCTATTAACTGTTGAGGAGCAATGAGGTTTATGAGTCCCAGTTCACAAATTATTATTTGCTTGTTGACATGGAGCAAAAGACATTTGATAAAGTCCCGCAGATGGGACATTGGGCTAAATTTGAAACGCATGTAATTGAAGGCAAATTATTAACCTGGTTAGGAAATTGGTGGCACGACAGGTGACAAAGTTTACAGATGATGATCAGGTACATTAAATGGCAGAATATGACGAGTGGTGTCTCTGATTGATCACTTTTGGGAACTCAACTAATCACCGATTTCATTAACGACTTAGTGGATGTGATTGAGAGCCACACATCCAAGTTTGAGGATGACAAAAAAGATAGGCGGCATTATAATCAGTTGAGATGGAAACAAGATATTTGACCAGATATTCATAGATTAAGTGAATGTGTAATTTTCTGGCAAATTGATTTAAATATTAGCAAGTGTGACGTGATCCACTACCGATCTTTATAGGAGTATTTAGAATACACTCCTTATAATGTTAAGCTGGAAACAGTTGATATCCAAATAGACTTGTGTCCCTGTACATATATCATTAAATGGTCATGGACAGGTACAGAAATGAATCAAAAAGCTAATTGAAAAGTGATACTTATATCTGTAGGATTACAATATAAGAGGGTGAAATGATGCCACAGCTATACAAAGCACTGGTTAGGCCACAGCTGCGGTACTGTGTTCAATTCTCGGCATCACAGCTTGGGAATGTATTTTTAGGCTTAAAAAGTGAAGGAGACATAGAGTCCAAGGGACAAATTACAACGGGATATTGCACAAACTCGGTTTTTTTTCCTGGAATTTAAAGCTTAAGTGGTGATTTGATTGAAGTATTCACGATATTAAGAGGAAATGCTGGTGCAGATAGCGAGAAGCTATTTCTGATGATTGACCCATCTGGGAGAAGGGGCCATAGCCTCAACATTAGATCCAAGCGTTTCAGGATAGAAGTTTGTGTGACAGAAATTTGTAACACACTTCCGCAAACAGCAATTATAGCTGGGCCAATTGTCAATTTTAAACTTGTGATTGAGAGATGTTTGTTAACCAAAGGTATTAAGGGATCTGGAGCAAAGGATTGCACATGGATATCGATCGATGATTTAATTAAATGGCAGAAAGGCTCCAGGCATGAAATGGCCTGCTGCTGTTGTTATTTTCTTTGTTAAATCATCAAAGTGCGAATGTAAAGTTGAGTCTCGCGATTTAAAAGCAGCGCCCGAACAGGGACTTGAACTCTGGAACCTCAGATTAAAAGTCTGATGCTCTACCGATTGAGCTATCCGGGCTCTTGCAAAGCCAACTTCACAAAAGTACTTTCATTGGCTGCAGTGCATCATTGCATCTCCGACAAATTCAATTTACTTGTCCATAATACAACCTGTACAGCACATTTCCCCCACAAATCCGGATTGACTGCCTCAGACCACCATCACTTCAGAAATATTAAGCCACCCACAAAAGACACGCTCGTTAGCAGCGGAGTCAGATGTGACAAGTGCCGTCCCCCAGATATCTGTATTAGATCATCAACTGTTCACCGTATTTATGACTGAGTTTGATGGAGCACTGGAGCACTGTACATCATATTTTGAAGATCGCACTAAGTTAGACGGTCCGCTTGTATTGCAGTTGGGAAATGGAGGTAACCAAAGGGACAGAGACAGACACAGTAAGCCGGCAAAACAAAGGCAAATCGAGTTCAATGTACGCAAGTGTGACACCAGCCACTTTGGAACAAAGTAATACAGTTCTGAGTATTTTCTAAATAATGGGAAGCTATTAACTGTTGAGGAGCAAAGAGGTTTATGAGTCCCAGTTCACAAATTATTATTTGCTTGTAGACATGAAGCAAAGACATTTGAAATAGTCCCGCATATGGGACATTGGGCCAAATTTGAAACGCATGTAATTGAAGGCAAATTATTAACCTGGTTAGGAAATTGGTGGCACGGCAGGAGACAAAGTTTGCAGATGATGATCAGGTACACTAATTGGCAGATTATGACGAGTGGTGTCTCTGATTGATCACTTTTGGGAACTCAACTAATCACCGATTTCATTAACGACTTAGTGGATGTGATTGAGAGCCACACATCCAAGTTTGAGGATGACAAAAAAGATAGGCGGCATTATAATCAGTTGAGATGGAAACAAGATATTTGACCAGATATTCATAGATTAAGTGAATGTGTAATTTTCTGGCAAATTGATTTAAATATTAGCAAGTGTGACGTGATCCACTACCGATCTTTATAGGAGTATTTAGAATACACTCCTTATAATGTTAAGCTGGAAACAGTTGATATCCAAATAGACTTGTGTCCCTGTACATATATCATTAAATGGTCATGGACAGGTACAGAAATGAATCAAAAAGTTAATTGAAAAGTGATACTTATATCTGTAGGATTACAATATAAGAGGGTGAAATGATGCCACAGCTATACAAAGCACTGGTTAGGCCACAGCTGCGGTACTGTGTTCAATTCTCGGCATCACAGCTTGGGAATGTATTATTAGGCTTAAAAAGTGAAGGAGACATAGAGTCCAAGGGACAAATTACAACGGGATATTGCACAAACTCGGTTTTTTTTCCTGGAATTTAAAGCTTAAGTGGTGATTTGATTGAAGTATTCACGATATTAAGAGGAAATGCTGGTGCAGATAGCGAGAAGCTATTTCTGATGATTGACCCATCTGGGAGAAGGGGCCATAGCCTCAACATTAGATCCAAGCGTTTCAGGATAGAAGTTTGTGTGACAGAAATTTGTAACACACTTCCGCAAACAGCAATTATAGCTGGGCCAATTGTCAATTTTAAACTTGTGATTGAGAGATGTTTGTTAACCAAAGGTATTAAGGGATCTGGAGCAAAGGATTGCACACGGATATCGATCGATGATTTAATTAAATGGCAGAAAGGCTCCAGGAATGAAATGGCCTGCTGCTGTTGTTATTTTCTTTGTTAAATCATCAAAGTGCGAATGTAAAGTTGAGTCTCGCGATTTAAAAGCAGCGCCCGAACAGGGACTTGAACCCTGGACCCTCAGATTAAAAGTCTGATGCTCTACCGATTGAGCTATCCGGGCTCTTGCAAAGCTAATCTCACAAAAGTACTTTCATTGGCTGCAGTGCATCATTGCATCTCCGACAAATTCAATTTACTTGTCCATAATACAACCTGTACAGCACATTTCCCCCACAAATCCGGATTGACTGCCTCAGACCACCATCACTTCAGAAATATTAAGCCACCCACAAAAGACACGCTCGTTAGCAGCGGAGTCAGATGTGACAAGTGCCGTCCCCCAGATATCTGTATTAGATCATCAACTGTTCACCGTATTTATGACTGAGTTGGATGGAGCAATGGAGCACTGTACATCATATTTTGAAGATCGCACTAAGTTAGACGGTCCGCTTGTAGTGCAGTTGGGAAATGGAGGTAACCAAAGGGACAGAGACAGACACAGTAAGCCGGCAAAACAAAGGCAAATCGAGTTCAATGTACGCAAGTGTGACACCAGCCACTTTGGAACAAAGTAATACAGTTCTGAGTATTTTCTAAATAATGGGAAGCTATTAACTGTTGAGGAGCAAAGAGGTTTATGAGTCCCAGTTCACAAATTATTATTTGCTTGTAGACATGAAGCAAAGACATTTGAAATAGTCCCGCATATGGGACATTGGGCCAAATTTGAAACGCATGTAATTGAAGGCAAATTATTAACCTGGTTAGGAAATTGGTGGCACGGCAGGAGACAAAGTTTGCAGATGATGATCAGTTACACTAATTGGCAGATTATGACGAGTGGTGTCTCTGATTGATCACTTTTGGGAACTCAACTAATCACCGATTTCATTAACGACTTAGTGGATGTGATTGAGAGCCACACATCCAAGTTTGAGGATGACAAAAAAGATAGGCGGCATTATAATCAGTTGAGATGGAAACAAGATATTTGACCAGATATTCATAGATTAAGTGAATGTGTAATTTTCTGGCAAATTGATTTAAATATTAGCAAGTGTGACGTGATCCACTACCGATCTTTATAGGAGTATTTAGAATACACTCCTTATAATGTTAAGCTGGAAACAGTTGATATCCAAATAGACTTGTGTCCCTGTACATATATCATTAAATGGTCATGGACAGGTACAGAAATGAATCAAAAAGCTAATTGAAAAGTGATACTTATATCTGTAGGATTACAATATAAGAGGGTGAAATGATGCCACAGCTATACAAAGCACTGGTTAGGCCACAGCTGCGGTACTGTGTTCAATTCTCGGCATCACAGCTTGGGAATGTATTTTTAGGCTTAAAAAGTGAAGGAGACATAGAGTCCAAGGGACAAATTACAACGGGATATTGCACAAACTCGGTTTTTTTTCCTGGAATTTAAAGCTTAAGTGGTGATTTGATTGAAGTATTCACGATATTAAGAGGAAATGCTGGTGCAGATAGCGAGAAGCTATTTCTGATGATTGACCCATCTGGGAGAAGGGGCCATAGCCTCAACATTAGATCCAAGCGTTTCAGGATAGAAGTTTGTGTGACAGAAATTTGTAACACACTTCCGCAAACAGCAATTATAGCTGGGCCAATTGTCAATTTTAAACTTGTGATTGAGAGATGTTTGTTAACCAAAGGTATTAAGGGATCTGGAGCAAAGGATTGCACATGGATATCGATCGATGATTTAATTAAATGGCAGAAAGGCTCCAGGCATGAAATGGCCTGCTGCTGTTGTTATTTTCTTTGTTAAATCATCAAAGTGCGAATGTAAAGTTGAGTCTCGCGATTTAAAAGCAGCGCCCGAACAGGGACTTGAACTCTGGAACCTCAGATTAAAAGTCTGATGCTCTACCGATTGAGCTATCCGGGCTCTTGCAAAGCCAACTTCACAAAAGTACTTTCATTGGCTGCAGTGCATCATTGCATCTCCGACAAATTCAATTTACTTGTCCATAATACAACCTGTACAGCACATTTCCCCCACAAATCCGGATTGACTGCCTCAGACCACCATCACTTCAGAAATATTAAGCCACCCACAAAAGACACGCTCGTTAGCAGCGGAGTCAGATGTGACAAGTGCCGTCCCCCAGATATCTGTATTAGATCATCAACTGTTCACCGTATTTATGACTGAGTTTGATGGAGCACTGGAGCACTGTACATCATATTTTGAAGATCGCACTAAGTTAGACGGTCCGCTTGTATTGCAGTTGGGAAATGGAGGTAACCAAAGGGACAGAGACAGACACAGTAAGCCGGCAAAACAAAGGCAAATCGAGTTCAATGTACGCAAGTGTGACACCAGCCACTTTGGAACAAAGTAATACAGTTCTGAGTATTTTCTAAATAATGGGAAGCTATTAACTGTTGAGGAGCAAAGAGGTTTATGAGTCCCAGTTCACAAATTATTATTTGCTTGTAGACATGAAGCAAAGACATTTGAAATAGTCCCGCATATGGGACATTGGGCCAAATTTGAAACGCATGTAATTGAAGGCAAATTATTAACCTGGTTAGGAAATTGGTGGCACGGCAGGAGACAAAGTTTGCAGATGATGATCAGGTACACTAATTGGCAGATTATGACGAGTGGTGTCTCTGATTGATCACTTTTGGGAACTCAACTAATCACCGATTTCATTAACGACTTAGTGGATGTGATTGAGAGCCACACATCCAAGTTTGAGGATGACAAAAAAGATAGGCGGCATTATAATCAGTTGAGATGGAAACAAGATATTTGACCAGATATTCATAGATTAAGTGAATGTGTAATTTTCTGGCAAATTGATTTAAATATTAGCAAGTGTGACGTGATCCACTACCGATCTTTATAGGAGTATTTAGAATACACTCCTTATAATGTTAAGCTGGAAACAGTTGATATCCAAATAGACTTGTGTCCCTGTACATATATCATTAAATGGTCATGGACAGGTACAGAAATGAATCAAAAAGTTAATTGAAAAGTGATACTTATATCTGTAGGATTACAATATAAGAGGGTGAAATGATGCCACAGCTATACAAAGCACTGGTTAGGCCACAGCTGCGGTACTGTGTTCAATTCTCGGCATCACAGCTTGGGAATGTATTATTAGGCTTAAAAAGTGAAGGAGACATAGAGTCCAAGGGACAAATTACAACGGGATATTGCACAAACTCGGTTTTTTTTCCTGGAATTTAAAGCTTAAGTGGTGATTTGATTGAAGTATTCACGATATTAAGAGGAAATGCTGGTGCAGATAGCGAGAAGCTATTTCTGATGATTGACCCATCTGGGAGAAGGGGCCATAGCCTCAACATTAGATCCAAGCGTTTCAGGATAGAAGTTTGTGTGACAGAAATTTGTAACACACTTCCGCAAACAGCAATTATAGCTGGGCCAATTGTCAATTTTAAACTTGTGATTGAGAGATGTTTGTTAACCAAAGGTATTAAGGGATCTGGAGCAAAGGATTGCACACGGATATCGATCGATGATTTAATTAAATGGCAGAAAGGCTCCAGGAATGAAATGGCCTGCTGCTGTTGTTATTTTCTTTGTTAAATCATCAAAGTGCGAATGTAAAGTTGAGTCTCGCGATTTAAAAGCAGCGCCCGAACAGGGACTTGAACCCTGGACCCTCAGATTAAAAGTCTGATGCTCTACCGATTGAGCTATCCGGGCTCTTGCAAAGCCAACTTCACAAAAGTACTTTCATTGGCTGCAGTGCATCATTGCATCTCCGACAAATTCAATTTACTTGTCCATAATACAACCTGTACAGCACATTTCCCCCACAAATCCGGATTGACTGCCTCAGACCACCATCACTTCAGAAATATTAAGCCACCCACAAAAGACACGCTCGTTAGCAGCGGAGTCAGATGTGACAAGTGCCGTCCCCCAGATATCTGTATTAGATCATCAACTGTTCACCGTATTTATGACTGAGTTGGATGGAGCAATGGAGCACTGTACATCATATTTTGAAGATCGCACTAAGTTAGACGGTCCGCTTGTAGTGCAGTTGGGAAATGGAGGTAACCAAAGGGACAGAGACAGACACAGTAAGCCGGCAAAACAAAGGCAAATCGAGTTCAATGTACGCAAGTGTGACACCAGCCACTTTGGAACAAAGTAATACAGTTCTGAGTATTTTCTAAATAATGGGAAGCTATTAACTGTTGAGGAGCAAAGAGGTTTATGAGTCCCAGTTCACAAATTATTATTTGCTTGTAGACATGAAGCAAAGACATTTGAAATAGTCCCGCATATGGGACATTGGGCCAAATTTGAAACGCATGTAATTGAAGGCAAATTATTAACCTGGTTAGGAAATTGGTGGCACGGCAGGAGACAAAGTTTGCAGATGATGATCAGTTACACTAATTGGCAGATTATGACGAGTGGTGTCTCTGATTGATCACTTTTGGGAACTCAACTAATCACCGATTTCATTAACGACTTAGTGGATGTGATTGAGAGCCACACATCCAAGTTTGAGGATGACAAAAAAGATAGGCGGCATTATAATCAGTTGAGATGGAAACAAGATATTTGACCAGATATTCATAGATTAAGTGAATGTGTAATTTTCTGGCAAATTGATTTAAATATTAGCAAGTGTGACGTGATCCACTACCGATCTTTATAGGAGTATTTAGAATACACTCCTTATAATGTTAAGCTGGAAACAGTTGATATCCAAATAGACTTGTGTCCCTGTACATATATCATTAAATGGTCATGGACAGGTACAGAAATGAATCAAAAAGCTAATTGAAAAGTGATACTTATATCTGTAGGATTACAATATAAGAGGGTGAAATGATGCCACAGCTATACAAAGCACTGGTTAGGCCACAGCTGCGGTACTGTGTTCAATTCTCGGCATCACAGCTTGGGAATGTATTATTAGGCTTAAAAAGTGAAGGAGACATAGAGTCCAAGGGACAAATTACAACGGGATATTGCACAAACTCGGTTTTTTTTCCTGGAATTTAAAGCTTAAGTGGTGATTTGATTGAAGTATTCACGATATTAAGAGGAAATGCTGGTGCAGATAGCGAGAAGCTATTTCTGATGATTGACCCATCTGGGAGAAGGGGCCATAGCCTCAACATTAGATCCAAGCGTTTCAGGATAGAAGTTTGTGTGACAGAAATTTGTAACACACTTCCGCAAACAGCAATTATAGCTGGGCCAATTGTCAATTTTAAACTTGTGATTGAGAGATGTTTGTTAATCAAAGGTATTTAGGGATCTGGAGCAAAGGATTGCACATGGATATCGATCGATGATTTAATTAAATGGCAGAAAGGCTCCAGGCATGAAATGGCCTGCTGCTGTTGTTATTTTCTTTGTTAAATCATCAAAGTGCGAATGTAAAGTTGAGTCTCGCGATTTAAAAGCAGCGCCCGAACAGGGACTTGAACCCTGGACCCTCAGATTAAAAGTCTGATGCTCTACCGATTGAGCTATCCGGGCTCTTGCAAAGCCAACTTCACAAAAGTACTTTCATTGGCTGCAGTGCATCATTGCATCTCCGACAAATTCAATTTACTTGTCCATAATACAACCTGTACAGCACATTTCCCCCACAAATCCGGATTGACTGCCTCAGACCACCATCACTTCAGAAATATTAAGCCACCCACAAAAGACACGCTCGTTAGCAGCGGAGTCAGATGTGACAAGTGCCGTCCCCCAGATATCTGTATTAGATCATCAACTGTTCACCGTATTTATGACTGAGTTGGATGGAGCAATGCAGCACTGTACATCATATTTTGAAGATCGCACTAAGTTAGACGGTCCGCTTGTAGTGCAGTTGGGAAATGGAGGTAACCAAAGGGACAGAGACAGACACAGTAAGCCGGCAAAACAAAGGCAAATCGAGTTCAATGTACGCAAGTGTGACACCAGCCACTTTGGAACAAAGTAATACAGTTCTGAGTATTTTCTAAATAATGGGAAGCTATTAACTGTTGAGGAGCAAAGAGGTTTATGAGTCCCAGTTCACAAATTATTATTTGCTTGTAGACATGAAGCAAAGACATTTGAAATAGTCCCGCATATGGGACATTGGGCCAAATTTGAAACGCATGTAATTGAAGGCAAATTATTAACCTGGTTAGGAAATTGGTGGCACGGCAGGAGACAAAGTTTGCAGATGATGATCAGGTACACTAATTGGCAGATTATGACGAGTGGTGTCTCTGATTGATCACTTTTGGGAACTCAACTAATCACCGATTTCATTAACGACTTAGTGGATGTGATTGAGAGCCACACATCCAAGTTTGAGGATGACAAAAAAGATAGGCGGCATTATAATCAGTTGAGATGGAAACAAGATATTTGACCAGATATTCATAGATTAAGTGAATGTGTAATTTTCTGGCAAATTGATTTAAATATTAGCAAGTGTGACGTGATCCACTACCGATCTTTATAGGAGTATTTAGAATACACTCCTTATAATGTTAAGCTGGAAACAGTTGATATCCAAATAGACTTGTGTCCCTGTACATATATCATTAAATGGTCATGGACAGGTACAGAAATGAATCAAAAAGTTAATTGAAAAGTGATACTTATATCTGTAGGATTACAATATAAGAGGGTGAAATGATGCCACAGCTATACAAAGCACTGGTTAGGCCACAGCTGCGGTACTGTGTTCAATTCTCGGCATCACAGCTTGGGAATGTATTATTAGGCTTAAAAAGTGAAGGAGACATAGAGTCCAAGGGACAAATTACAACGGGATATTGCACAAACTCGGTTTTTTTTCCTGGAATTTAAAGCTTAAGTGGTGATTTGATTGAAGTATTCACGATATTAAGAGGAAATGCTGGTGCAGATAGCGAGAAGCTATTTCTGATGATTGACCCATCTGGGAGAAGGGGCCATAGCCTCAACATTAGATCCAAGCGTTTCAGGATAGAAGTTTGTGTGACAGAAATTTGTAACACACTTCCGCAAACAGCAATTATAGCTGGGCCAATTGTCAATTTTAAACTTGTGATTGAGAGATGTTTGTTAACCAAAGGTATTAAGGGATCTGGAGCAAAGGATTGCACACGGATATCGATCGATGATTTAATTAAATGGCAGAAAGGCTCCAGGAATGAAATGGCCTGCTGCTGTTGTTATTTTCTTTGTTAAATCATCAAAGTGCGAATGTAAAGTTGAGTCTCGCGATTTAAAAGCAGCGCCCGAACAGGGACTTGAACCCTGGACCCTCAGATTAAAAGTCTGATGCTCTACCGATTGAGCTATCCGGGCTCTTGCAAAGCCAACTTCACAAAAGTACTTTCATTGGCTGCAGTGCATCATTGCATCTCCGACAAATTCAATTTACTTGTCCATAATACAACCTGTACAGCACATTTCCCCCACAAATCCGGATTGACTGCCTCAGACCACCATCACTTCAGAAATATTAAGCCACCCACAAAAGACACGCTCGTTAGCAGCGGAGTCAGATGTGACAAGTGCCGTCCCCCAGATATCTGTATTAGATCATCAACTGTTCACCGTATTTATGACTGAGTTGGATGGAGCAATGGAGCACTGTACATCATATTTTGAAGATCGCACTAAGTTAGACGGTCCGCTTGTAGTGCAGTTGGGAAATGGAGGTAACCAAAGGGACAGAGACAGACACAGTAAGCCGGCAAAACAAAGGCAAATCGAGTTCAATGTACGCAAGTGTGACACCAGCCACTTTGGAACAAAGTAATACAGTTCTGAGTATTTTCTAAATAATGGGAAGCTATTAACTGTTGAGGAGCAAAGAGGTTTATGAGTCCCAGTTCACAAATTATTATTTGCTTGTAGACATGAAGCAAAGACATTTGAAATAGTCCCGCATATGGGACATTGGGCCAAATTTGAAACGCATGTAATTGAAGGCAAATTATTAACCTGGTTAGGAAATTGGTGGCACGGCAGGAGACAAAGTTTGCAGATGATGATCAGTTACACTAATTGGCAGATTATGACGAGTGGTGTCTCTGATTGATCACTTTTGGGAACTCAACTAATCACCGATTTCATTAACGACTTAGTGGATGTGATTGAGAGCCACACATCCAAGTTTGAGGATGACAAAAAAGATAGGCGGCATTATAATCAGTTGAGATGGAAACAAGATATTTGACCAGATATTCATAGATTAAGTGAATGTGTAATTTTCTGGCAAATTGATTTAAATATTAGCAAGTGTGACGTGATCCACTACCGATCTTTATAGGAGTATTTAGAATACACTCCTTATAATGTTAAGCTGGAAACAGTTGATATCCAAATAGACTTGTGTCCCTGTACATATATCATTAAATGGTCATGGACAGGTACAGAAATGAATCAAAAAGCTAATTGAAAAGTGATACTTATATCTGTAGGATTACAATATAAGAGGGTGAAATGATGCCACAGCTATACAAAGCACTGGTTAGGCCACAGCTGCGGTACTGTGTTCAATTCTCGGCATCACAGCTTGGGAATGTATTATTAGGCTTAAAAAGTGAAGGAGACATAGAGTCCAAGGGACAAATTACAACGGGATATTGCACAAACTCGGTTTTTTTTCCTGGAATTTAAAGCTTAAGTGGTGATTTGATTGAAGTATTCACGATATTAAGAGGAAATGCTGGTGCAGATAGCGAGAAGCTATTTCTGATGATTGACCCATCTGGGAGAAGGGGCCATAGCCTCAACATTAGATCCAAGCGTTTCAGGATAGAAGTTTGTGTGACAGAAATTTGTAACACACTTCCGCAAACAGCAATTATAGCTGGGCCAATTGTCAATTTTAAACTTGTGATTGAGAGATGTTTGTTAACCAAAGGTATTAAGGGATCTGGAGCAAAGGATTGCACATGGATATCGATCGATGATTTAATTAAATGGCAGAAAAGCTCCAGGCATGAAATGGCCTGCTGCTGTTGTTATTTTCTTTGTTAAATCATCAAAGTGCGAATGTAAAGTTGAGTCTCGCGATTTAAAAGCAGCGCCCGAACAGGGACTTGAACCCTGGACCCTCAGATTAAAAGTCTGATGCTCTACCGATTGAGCTATCCGGGCTCTTGCAAAGCCAACTTCACAAAAGTACTTTCATTGGCTGCAGTGCATCATTGCATCTCCGACAAATTCAATTTACTTGTCCATAATACAACCTGTACAGCACATTTCCCCCACAAATCCGGATTGACTGCCTCAGACCACCATCACTTCAGAAATATTAAGCCACCCACAAAAGACACGCTCGTTAGCAGCGGAGTCAGATGTGACAAGTGCCGTCCCCCAGATATCTGTATTAGATCATCAACTGTTCACCGTATTTATGACTGAGTTGGATGGAGCAATGCAGCACTGTACATCATATTTTGAAGATCGCACTAAGTTAGACGGTCCGCTTGTAGTGCAGTTGGGAAATGGAGGTAACCAAAGGGACAGAGACAGACACAGTAAGCCGGCAAAACAAAGGCAAATCGAGTTCAATGTACGCAAGTGTGACACCAGCCACTTTGGAACAAAGTAATACAGTTCTGAGTATTTTCTAAATAATGGGAAGCTATTAACTGTTGAGGAGCAAAGAGGTTTATGAGTCCCAGTTCACAAATTATTATTTGCTTGTAGACATGAAGCAAAGACATTTGAAATAGTCCCGCATATGGGACATTGGGCCAAATTTGAAACGCATGTAATTGAAGGCAAATTATTAACCTGGTTAGGAAATTGGTGGCACGGCAGGAGACAAAGTTTGCAGATGATGATCAGGTACACTAATTGGCAGATTATGACGAGTGGTGTCTCTGATTGATCACTTTTGGGAACTCAACTAATCACCGATTTCATTAACGACTTAGTGGATGTGATTGAGAGCCACACATCCAAGTTTGAGGATGACAAAAAAGATAGGCGGCATTATAATCAGTTGAGATGGAAACAAGATATTTGACCAGATATTCATAGATTAAGTGAATGTGTAATTTTCTGGCAAATTGATTTAAATATTAGCAAGTGTGACGTGATCCACTACCGATCTTTATAGGAGTATTTAGAATACACTCCTTATAATGTTAAGCTGGAAACAGTTGATATCCAAATAGACTTGTGTCCCTGTACATATATCATTAAATGGTCATGGACAGGTACAGAAATGAATCAAAAAGCTAATTGAAAAGTGATACTTATATCTGTAGGATTACAATATAAGAGGGTGAAATGATGCCACAGCTATACAAAGCACTGGTTAGGCCACAGCTGCGGTACTGTGTTCAATTCTCGGCATCACAGCTTGGGAATGTATTATTAGGCTTAAAAAGTGAAGGAGACATAGAGTCCAAGGGACAAATTACAACGGGATATTGCACAAACTCGGTTTTTTTTCCTGGAATTTAAAGCTTAAGTGGTGATTTGATTGAAGTATTCACGATATTAAGAGGAAATGCTGGTGCAGATAGCGAGAAGCTATTTCTGATGATTGACCCATCTGGGAGAAGGGGCCATAGCCTCAACATTAGATCCAAGCGTTTCAGGATAGAAGTTTGTGTGACAGAAATTTGTAACACACTTCCGCAAACAGCAATTATAGCTGGGCCAATTGTCAATTTTAAACTTGTGATTGAGAGATGTTTGTTAACCAAAGGTATTAAGGGATCTGGAGCAAAGGATTGCACACGGATATCGATCGATGATTTAATTAAATGGCAGAAAGGCTCCAGGCATGAAATGGCCTGCTGCTGTTGTTATTTTCTTTGTTAAATCATCAAAGTGCGAATGTAAAGTTGAGTCTCGCGATTTAAAAGCAGCGCCCGAACAGGGACTTGAACCCTGGACCCTCAGATTAAAAGTCTGATGCTCTACCGATTGAGCTATCCGGGCTCTTGCAAAGCCAATCTCACAAAAGTACTTTCATTGGCTGCAGTGCATCATTGCATCTCCGACAAATTCAATTTACTTGTCCATAATACAACCTGTACAGCACATTTCCCCCACAAATCCGGATTGACTGCCTCAGACCACCATCACTTCAGAAATATTAAGCCACCCACAAAAGACACGCTCGTTAGCAGCGGAGTCAGATGTGACAAGTGCCGTCCCCCAGATATCTGTATTAGATCATCAACTGTTCACCGTATTTATGACTGAGTTGGATGGAGCAATGGAGCACTGTACATCATATTTTGAAGATCGCACTAAGTTAGACGGTCCGCTTGTAGTGCAGTTGGGAAATGGAGGTAACCAAAGGGACAGAGACAGACACAGTAAGCCGGCAAAACAAAGGCAAATCGAGTTCAATGTACGCAAGTGTGACACCAGCCACTTTGGAACAAAGTAATATAGTTCTGAGTATTTTCTAAATAATGGGAAGCTATTAACTGTTGAGGAGCAAAGAGGTTTATGAGTCCCAGTTCACAAATTATTATTTGCTTGTAGACATGAAGCAAAGACATTTCAAAAAGTCCCGCATATGGGACATTGGGCCAAATTTGAAACGCATGTAATTGAAGGCAAATTATTAACCTGGTTAGGAAATTGGTGGCACGGCAGGAGACAAAGTTTGCAGATGATGATCAGGTACACTAATTGGCAGATTATGACGAGTGGTGTCTCTGATTGATCACTTTTGGGAACTCAACTAATCACCGATTTCATTAACGACTTAGTGGATGTGATTGAGAGCCACACATCCAAGTTTGAGGATGACAAAAAAGATAGGCGGCATTATAATCAGTTGAGATGGAAACAAGACATTTGACCAGATATTCATAGATTAAGTGAATGTGTAATTTTCTGTCAAATTGATTTAAATATTAGCAAGTGTGACGTGATCCACTACCGATCTTTATAGGAGTATTTAGAGTACACTCCTTATAATGTTAAGCTGGAAACAGTTGATATTCAAATAGACTTGTGTCCCTGTACATATATCATTAAATGGTCATGGACAGGTACAGAAATGAATCAAAAAGCTAATTGAAAAGTGATACTTATATCTGTAGGATTACAATATAAGAGGGTGAAATGATGCCACAGCTATACAAAGCACTGGTTAGGCCACAGCTGCGGTACTGTGTTCAATTCTCGGCATCACAGCTTGGGAATGTATTATTAGGCTTAAAAAGTGAAGGAGACATAGAGTCCAAGGGACAAATTACAACGGGATATTGCACAAACTCGGTTTTTTTTCCTGGAATTTAAAGCTTAAGAGGTGATTTGATTGAAGTATTCACGATATTAAGAGGAAATGCTAGTGTTGATAGCGAGAAGCTATTTCTGATAATTGACCCATCTGGGAGAAGGGGCCATAGCCTCAACATTAGATCCAAGCGTTTCAGGATAGAAGTTTGTGTGACAGAAATTTGTAACACACTTCCGCAAACAGCAATTATAGCTGGACAATTGTCAATTTTAAACTTGTGATTGAGAGATGTTTGTTAACCAAAGGTATTAAGGGATCTGGAGCAAAGGATTGCAAACGGCTATCGATCGATGATTTAATTAAAAGGCAGAAAGGCTCCAGGCATGAAATGGCCTGCTGCTGTTGTTATTTTCTTTGTTAAATGATCAAAGTGCGAATGTAAAGTTGAGTCTCGCGATTTAAAAGCAACGCCCGAACAGGGACTTGAACCCTGGACCCTCAGATTAAAAGTCTGATGCTCTACCGATTGAGCTATCCGGGCTCTTGCAAAGCTAATCTCACAAAAGTACTTTCATTGGCTGCAGTGCATCATTGCATCTCCGACAAATTCAATTTACTTGTCCATAATACAACCTGTACAGCACATTTCCCCCACAAATCCGGATTGACTGCCTCAGACCACCATCACTTCAGAAATATTAAGCCACCCACAAAAGACACGCTCGTTAGCAGCGGAGTCAGATGTGACAAGTGCCGTCCCCCAGATATCTGTATTAGATCATCAACTGTTCACCGTATTTATGACTGAGTTGGATGGAGCAATGGAGCACTGTACATCATATTTTGAAGATCGCACTAAGTTAGACGGTCCGCTTGTAGTGCAGTTGGGAAATGGAGGTAACCAGAGGGACAGAGACAGACACAGTAAGCCGGCAAAACAAAGGCAAATCGAGTTCAATGTACGCAAGTGTGACACCAGCCACTTTGGAACAAAGTAATATAGTTCTGAGTATATTCTAAATAATGGGAAGCTATTAACTGTTGAGGAGCAAAGAGGTTTATGAGTCCCAGTTCACAAATTATTATTTGCTTGTAGACATGAAGCAAAGACATTTGAAAAAGTCCCGCATATGGGACATTGGGCCAAATTTGAAACGCATGTAATTGAAGGCAAATTATTAACCTGGTTAGGAAATTGGTGGCACGGCAGGAGACAAAGTTTGCAGATGATGATCAGGTACACTAATTGGCAGATTATGACGAGTGGTGTCTCTGATTGATCACTTTTGGGAACTCAACTAATCACCGATTTCATTAACGACTTAGTGGATGTGATTGAGAGCCACACATCCAAGTTTGAGGATGACAAAAAAGATAGGCGGCATTATAATCAGTTGAGATGGAAACAAGACATTTGACCAGATATTCATAGATTAAGCGAATGTGTAATTTTCTGTCAAATTGATTTAAATATTAGCAAGTGTGACGTGATCCACTACCGATCTTTATAGGAGTATTTAGAATACACTCCTTATAATGTTAAGGTGGAAACAGTTGATATTCAAATAGACTTGTGTCCCTGTACATATATCATTAAATGGTCATGGACAGGTACAGAAATGAATCGAAAAGCTAATTGAAACGTGATACTTATATCTGTAGGATTACAATATAAGAGGGTGAAATGATGCCACAACTATTCAAACACTGGTTAGGCCACAGCTGCGGTACTGTGTTCAATTCTCGGCATCACAGCTTGGGAATGTATTATTAGGCTTAAAAAGTGAAGGAGACATAGAGTCCAAGGGACAAATTACAACGGGATATTGCACAAACTCGGTTTTTTTTCCTGGAATTTAAAGCTTAAGTGGTGATTTGATTGAAGTATTCACGATATTAAGAGGAAATGCTGGTGCAGATAGCGAGAAGCTATTTCTGATGATTGACCCATCTGGGAGAAGGGGCCATAGCCTCAACATTAGATCCAAGCGTTTCAGGATAGAAGTTTGTGTGACAGAAATTTGTAACACACTTCCGCAAACAGCAATTATAGCTGGGCCAATTGTCAATTTTAAACTTGTGATTGAGAGATGTTTGTTAACCAAAGGTATTAAGGGATCTGGAGCAAAGGATTGCACACGGATATCGATCGATGATTTAATTAAATGGCAGAAAGGCTCCAGGCATGAAATGGCCTGCTGCTGTTGTTATTTTCTTTGTTAAATCATCAAAGTGCGAATGTAAAGTTGAGTCTCGCGATTTAAAAGCAGCGCCCGAACAGGGACTTGAACCCTGGACCCTCAGATTAAAAGTCTGATGCTCTACCGATTGAGCTATCCGGGCTCTTGCAAAGCCAACTTCACAAAAGTACTTTCATTGGCTGCAGTGCATCATTGCATCTCCGACAAATTCAATTTACTTGTCCATAAAACAACCTGTACAGCACATTTCCCCCACAAATCCGGATTGACTGCCTCAGACCACCATCACTTCAGAAATATTAAGCCACCCACAAAAGACACGCTCGTTAGCAGCGGAGTCAGATGTGACAAGTGCCGTCCCCCAGATATCTGTATTAGATCATCAACTGTTCACCGTATTTATGACTGAGTTGGATGGAGCAATGGAGCACTGTACATCATATTTTGAAAATCGCACTAAGTTAGACGGTCCGCTTGTAGTGCAGTTGGGAAATGGAGGAAACCAAAGGGACAGAGACAGACACAGTAAGCCGGCAAAACAAAGGCAAATCGAGTTCAATGTACGCAAGTGTGACACCAGCCACTTTGGAACAAAGTAATACAGTTCTGAGTATTTTCTAAATAATGGGAAGCTATTAACTGTTGAGGAGCAAAGAGGTTTATGAGTCCCAGTTCACAAATTATTATTTGCTTGTAGACATGAAGCAAAGACATTTGAAATAGTCCCGCATATGGGACATTGGGCCAAATTTGAAACGCATGTAATTGAAGGCAAATTATTAACCTGGTTAGGAAATTGGTGGCACGGCAGGAGACAAAGTTTGCAGATGATGATCAGGTACACTAATTGGCAGATTATGACGAGTGGTGTCTCTGATTGATCACTTTTGGGAACTCAACTAATCACCGATTTCATTAACGACTTAGTGGATGTGATTGAGAGCCACACATCCAAGTTTGAGGATGACAAAAAAGATAGGCGGCATTATAATCAGTTGAGATGGAAACAAGATATTTGACCAGATATTCATAGATTAAGTGAATGTGTAATTTTCTGGCAAATTGATTTAAATATTAGCAAGTGTGACGTGATCCACTACCGATCTTTATAGGAGTATTTAGAATACACTCCTTATAATGTTAAGCTGGAAACAGTTGATATCCAAATAGACTTGTGTCCCTGTACATATATCATTAAATGGTCATGGACAGGTACAGAAATGAATCAAAAAGCTAATTGAAAAGTGATACTTATATCTGTAGGATTACAATATAAGAGGGTGAAATGATGCCACAGCTATACAAAGCACTGGTTAGGCCACAGCTGCGGTACTGTGTTCAATTCTCGGCATCACAGCTTGGGAATGTATTATTAGGCTTAAAAAGTGAAGGAGACATAGAGTCCAAGGGACAAATTACAACGGGATATTGCACAAACTCGGTTTTTTTTCCTGGAATTTAAAGCTTAAGAGGTGATTTGATTGAAGTATTCACGATATTAAGAGGAAATGCTAGTGTTGATAGCGAGAAGCTATTTCTGATAATTGACCCATCTGGGAGAAGGGGCCATAGCCTCAACATTAGATCCAAGCGTTTCAGGATAGAAGTTTGTGTGACAGAAATTTGTAACACACTTCCGCAAACAGCAATTATAGCTGGACAATTGTCAATTTTAAACTTGTGATTGAGAGATGTTTGTTAACCAAAGGTATTAAGGGATCTGGAGCAAAGGATTGCACACGGATATCGATCGATGATTTAATTAAATGGCAGAAAGGCTCCAGGCATGAAATGGCCTGCTGCTGTTGTTATTTTCTTTGTTAAATCATCAAAGTGCGAATGTAAAGTTGAGTCTCGCGATTTAAAAGCAGCGCCCGAACAGGGACTTGAACCCTGGACCCTCAGATTAAAAGTCTGATGCTCTACCGATTGAGCTATCCGGGCTCTTGCAAAGCCAATCTCACAAAAGTACTTTCATTGGCTGCAGTGCATCATTGCATCTCCGACAAATTCAATTTACTTGTCCATAATACAACCTGTACAGCACATTTCCCCCACAAATCCGGATTGACTGCCTCAGACCACCATCACTTCAGAAATATTAAGCCACCCACAAAAGACACGCTCGTTAGCAGCGGAGTCAGATGTGACAAGTGCCGTCCCCCAGATATCTGTATTAGATCATCAACTGTTCACCGTATTTATGACTGAGTTGGATGGAGCAATGGAGCACTGTACATCATATTTTGAAGATCGCACTAAGTTAGACGGTCCGCTTGTAGTGCAGTTGGGAAATGGAGGTAACCAAAGGGACAGAGACAGACACAGTAAGCCGGCAAAACAAAGGCAAATCGAGTTCAATGTACGCAAGTGTGACACCAGCCACTTTGGAACAAAGTAATATAGTTCTGAGTATTTTCTAAATAATGGGAAGCTATTAACTGTTGAGGAGCAAAGAGGTTTATGAGTCCCAGTTCACAAATTATTATTTGCTTGTAGACATGAAGCAAAGACATTTCAAAAAGTCCCGCATATGGGACATTGGGCCAAATTTGAAACGCATGTAATTGAAGGCAAATTATTAACCTGGTTAGGAAATTGGTGGCACGGCAGGAGACAAAGTTTGCAGATGATGATCAGGTACACTAATTGGCAGATTATGACGAGTGGTGTCTCTGATTGATCACTTTTGGGAACTCAACTAATCACCGATTTCATTAACGACTTAGTGGATGTGATTGAGAGCCACACATCCAAGTTTGAGGATGACAAAAAAGATAGGCGGCATTATAATCAGTTGAGATGGAAACAAGACATTTGACCAGATATTCATAGATTAAGTGAATGTGTAATTTTCTGTCAAATTGATTTAAATATTAGCAAGTGTGACGTGATCCACTACCGATCTTTATAGGAGTATTTAGAGTACACTCCTTATAATGTTAAGCTGGAAACAGTTGATATTCAAATAGACTTGTGTCCCTGTACATATATCATTAAATGGTCATGGACAGGTACAGAAATGAATCAAAAAGCTAATTGAAAAGTGATACTTATATCTGTAGGATTACAATATAAGAGGGTGAAAAAATGCCACAGCTATACAAAGCACTGGTTAGGCCACAGCTGCGGTACTGTGTTCAATTCTCGGCATCACAGCTTGGGAATGTATTATTAGGCTTAAAAAGTGAAGGAGACATAGAGTCCAAGGGACAAATTACAACGGGATATTGCACAAACTCGGTTTTTTTTCCTGGAATTTAAAGCTTAAGAGGTGATTTGATTGAAGTATTCACGATATTAAGAGGAAATGCTAGTGTTGATAGCGAGAAGCTATTTCTGATAATTGACCCATCTGGGAGAAGGGGCCATAGCCTCAACATTAGATCCAAGCGTTTCAGGATAGAAGTTTGTGTGACAGAAATTTGTAACACACTTCCGCAAACAGCAATTATAGCTGGACAATTGTCAATTTTAAACTTGTGATTGAGAGATGTTTGTTAACCAAAGGTATTAAGGGATCTGGAGCAAAGGATTGCAAACGGCTATCGATCGATGATTTAATTAAAAGGCAGAAAGGCTCCAGGCATGAAATGGCCTGCTGCTGTTGTTATTTTCTTTGTTAAATGATCAAAGTGCGAATGTAAAGTTGAGTCTCGCGATTTAAAAGCAACGCCCGAACAGGGACTTGAACCCTGGACCCTCAGATTAAAAGTCTGATGCTCTACCGATTGAGCTATCCGGGCTCTTGCAAAGCTAATCTCACAAAAGTACTTTCATTGGCTGCAGTGCATCATTGCATCTCCGACAAATTCAATTTACTTGTCCATAATACAACCTGTACAGCACATTTCCCCCACAAATCCGGATTGACTGCCTCAGACCACCATCACTTCAGAAATATTAAGCCACCCACAAAAGACACGCTCGTTAGCAGCGGAGTCAGATGTGACAAGTGCCGTCCCCCAGATATCTGTATTAGATCATCAACTGTTCACCGTATTTATGACTGAGTTGGATGGAGCAATGGAGCACTGTACATCATATTTTGAAGATCGCACTAAGTTAGACGGTCCGCTTGTAGTGCAGTTGGGAAATGGAGGTAACCAGAGGGACAGAGACAGACACAGTAAGCCGGCAAAACAAAGGCAAATCGAGTTCAATGTACGCAAGTGTGACACCAGCCACTTTGGAACAAAGTAATATAGTTCTGAGTATATTCTAAATAATGGGAAGCTATTAACTGTTGAGGAGCAAAGAGGTTTATGAGTCCCAGTTCACAAATTATTATTTGCTTGTAGACATGAAGCAAAGACATTTGAAAAAGTCCCGCATATGGGACATTGGGCCAAATTTGAAACGCATGTAATTGAAGGCAAATTATTAACCTGGTTAGGAAATTGGTGGCACGGCAGGAGACAAAGTTTGCAGATGATGATCAGGTACACTAATTGGCAGATTATGACGAGTGGTGTCTCTGATTGATCACTTTTGGGAACTCAACTAATCACCGATTTCATTAACGACTTAGTGGATGTGATTGAGAGCCACACATCCAAGTTTGAGGATGACAAAAAAGATAGGCGGCATTATAATCAGTTGAGATGGAAACAAGACATTTGACCAGATATTCATAGATTAAGCGAATGTGTAATTTTCTGTCAAATTGATTTAAATATTAGCAAGTGTGACGTGATCCACTACCGATCTTTATAGGAGTATTTAGAATACACTCCTTATAATGTTAAGGTGGAAACAGTTGATATTCAAATAGACTTGTGTCCCTGTACATATATCATTAAATGGTCATGGACAGGTACAGAAATGAATCGAAAAGCTAATTGAAACGTGATACTTATATCTGTAGGATTACAATATAAGAGGGTGAAATGATGCCACAACTATTCAAACACTGGTTAGGCCACAGCTGCGGTACTGTGTTCAATTCTCGGCATCACAGCTTGGGAATGTATTATTAGGCTTAAAAAGTGAAGGAGACATAGAGTCCAAGGGACAAATTACAACGGGATATTGCACAAACTCGGTTTTTTTTCCTGGAATTTAAAGCTTAAGTGGTGATTTGATTGAAGTATTCACGATATTAAGAGGAA
Organism: Somniosus microcephalus; assembly: GCF_052327205.1. Taxonomy (NCBI): domain Eukaryota; kingdom Metazoa; phylum Chordata; class Chondrichthyes; order Squaliformes; family Somniosidae; genus Somniosus; species Somniosus microcephalus. The sequence continues at coordinate 10,216,059 of NW_028225183.1, read as the reverse complement.
ATGCTGGTGCAGATAGCGAGAAGCTATTTCTGATGATTGACCCATCTGGGAGAAGGGGCCATAGCCTCAACATTAGATCCAAGCGTTTCAGGATAGAAGTTTGTGTGACAGAAATTTGTAACACACTTCCGCAAACAGCAATTATAGCTGGGCCAATTGTCAATTTTAAACTTGTGATTGAGAGATGTTTGTTAACCAAAGGTATTAAGGGATCTGGAGCAAAGGATTGCACACGGATATCGATCGATGATTTAATTAAATGGCAGAAAGGCTCCAGGCATGAAATGGCCTGCTGCTGTTGTTATTTTCTTTGTTAAATCATCAAAGTGCGAATGTAAAGTTGAGTCTCGCGATTTAAAAGCAGCGCCCGAACAGGGACTTGAACCCTGGACCCTCAGATTAAAAGTCTGATGCTCTACCGATTGAGCTATCCGGGCTCTTGCAAAGCCAACTTCACAAAAGTACTTTCATTGGCTGCAGTGCATCATTGCATCTCCGACAAATTCAATTTACTTGTCCATAAAACAACCTGTACAGCACATTTCCCCCACAAATCCGGATTGACTGCCTCAGACCACCATCACTTCAGAAATATTAAGCCACCCACAAAAGACACGCTCGTTAGCAGCGGAGTCAGATGTGACAAGTGCCGTCCCCCAGATATCTGTATTAGATCATCAACTGTTCACCGTATTTATGACTGAGTTGGATGGAGCAATGGAGCACTGTACATCATATTTTGAAAATCGCACTAAGTTAGACGGTCCGCTTGTAGTGCAGTTGGGAAATGGAGGAAACCAAAGGGACAGAGACAGACACAGTAAGCCGGCAAAACAAAGGCAAATCGAGTTCAATGTACGCAAGTGTGACACCAGCCACTTTGGAACAAAGTAATACAGTTCTGAGTATTTTCTAAATAATGGGAAGCTATTAACTGTTGAGGAGCAAAGAGGTTTATGAGTCCCAGTTCACAAATTATTATTTGCTTGTAGACATGAAGCAAAGACATTTGAAATAGTCCCGCATATGGGACATTGGGCCAAATTTGAAACGCATGTAATTGAAGGCAAATTATTAACCTGGTTAGGAAATTGGTGGCACGGCAGGAGACAAAGTTTGCAGATGATGATCAGGTACACTAATTGGCAGATTATGACGAGTGGTGTCTCTGATTGATCACTTTTGGGAACTCAACTAATCACCGATTTCATTAACGACTTAGTGGATGTGATTGAGAGCCACACATCCAAGTTTGAGGATGACAAAAAAGATAGGCGGCATTATAATCAGTTGAGATGGAAACAAGATATTTGACCAGATATTCATAGAGTAAGTGAATGTGTAATTTTCTGGCAAATTGATTTAAATATTAGCAAGTGTGACGTGATCCACTACCGATCTTTATAGGAGTATTTAGAATACACTCCTTATAATGTTAAGCTGGAAACAGTTGATATCCAAATAGACTTGTGTCCCTGTACATATATCATTAAATGGTCATGGACAGGTACAGAAATGAATCAAAAAGCTAATTGAAAAGTGATACTTATATCTGTAGGATTACAATATAAGAGGGTGAAATGATGCCACAGCTATACAAAGCACTGGTTAGGCCACAGCTGCGGTACTGTGTTCAATTCTCGGCATCACAGCTTGGGAATGTATTATTAGGCTTAAAAAGTGAAGGAGACATAGAGTCCAAGGGACAAATTACAACGGGATATTGCACAAACTCGGTTTTTTTTCCTGGAATTTAAAGCTTAAGTGGTGATTTGATTGAAGTATTCACGATATTAAGAGGAAATGCTGGTGCAGATAGCGAGAAGCTATTTCTGATGATTGACCCATCTGGGAGAAGGGGCCATAGCCTCAACATTAGATCCAAGCGTTTCAGGATAGAAGTTTGTGTGACAGAAATTTGTAACACACTTCCGCAAACAGCAATTATAGCTGGGCCAATTGTCAATTTTAAACTTGTGATTGAGAGATGTTTGTTAACCAAAGGTATTAAGGGATCTGGAGCAAAGGATTGCACACGGATATCGATCGATGATTTAATTAAATGGCAGAAAGGCTCCAGGCATGAAATGGCCTGCTGCTGTTGTTATTTTCTTTGTTAAATCATCAAAGTGCGAATGTAAAGTTGAGTCTCGCGATTTAAAAGCAGCGTCCGAACAGGGACTTGAACCCTGGACCCTCAGATTAAAAGTCTGATGCTCTACCGATTGAGCTATCCGGGCTCTTGCAAAGCCAACTTCACAAAAGTACTTTCATTGGCTGCAGTGCATCATTGCATCTCCGACAAATTCAATTTACTTGTCCATAATACAACCTGTACAGCACATTTCCCCCACAAATCCGGATTGACTGCCTCAGACCACCATCACTTCAGAAATATTAAGCCACCCACAAAAGACACGCTCGTTAGCAGCGGAGTCAGATGTGACAAGTGCCGTCCCCCAGATATCTGTATTAGATCATCAACTGTTCACCGTATTTATGACTGAGTTGGATGGAGCAATGGAGCACTGTACATCATATTTTGAAGATCGCACTAAGTTAGACGGTCCGCTTGTAGTGCAGTTGGGAAATGGAGGTAACCAAAGGGACAGAGACAGACACTGTAAGCCGGCAAAACAAAGGCAAATCGAGTTCAATGTACGCAAGTGTGACACCAGCCACTTTGGAACAAAGTAATATAGCTCTGAGTATTTTCTAAATAATGGGAAGCTATTAACTGTTGAGGAGCAAAGAGGTTTATGAGTCCCAGTTCACAAATTATTATTTGCTTGTAGACATGAAGCAAAGACATTTCAAAAAGTCCCGCATATGGGACATTGGGCCAAATTTGAAACGCATGTAATTGAAGGCAAATTATTAACCTGGTTAGGAAATTGGTGGCACGGCAGGAGACAAAGTTTGCAGATGATGATCAGGTACACTAATTGGCAGATTATGACGAGTGGTGTCTCTGATTGATCACTTTTGGGAACTCAACTAATCACCGATTTCATTAACGACTTAGTGGATGTGATTGAGAGCCACACATCCAAGTTTGAGGATGAAAAAAAGATAGGCGGCATTATAATCAGTTGAGATGGAAACAAGACATTTGACCAGATATTCATAGATTAAGTGAATGTGTAATTTTCTGTCAAATTTATTTAAATATTAGCAAGTGTGACGTGATCCACTACCGATCTTTATAGGAGTATTTAGAATACACTCCTTATAATGTTAAGCTGGAAACAGTTGATATTCAAATAGACTTGTGTCCCTGTACATATATCATTAAATGGTCATGGACAGGTACAGAAATGAATCAAAAAGCTAATTGAAAAGTGATACTTATATCTGTAGGATTACAATATAAGAGGGTGAAAAAATGCCACAGCTATACAAAGCACTGATTAGGCCACAGCTGCGGTACTGTGTTCAATTCTCGGCATCACAGCTTGGGAATGTATTATTAGGCTTAAAAAGTGAAGGAGACATAGAGTCCAAGGGACAAATTACAACGGGATATTGCACAAACTCGGTTTTTTTTCCTGGAATTTAAAGCTTAAGTGGTGATTTGATTGAAGTATTCACGATATTAAGAGGAAATGCTAGTGTAGATAGCGAGAAGCTATTTCTGATAATTGACCCTTCTGGGAGAAGGGGCCATAGCCTCAACATTAGATCCAAGCGTTTCAGGATAGAAGTTTGTGTGACAGAAATTTGTAACACACTTCCGCAAACAGCAATTTTTGCTGGGCCAATTGTCAATTTTAAACTTGTGATTGAGAGATGTTTGTTAACCAAAGGTATTAAGGGATCTGGAGCAAAGGATTGCAAACGGATATCGATCGATGATTTAATTAAATGGCAGAAAGGCTCCAGGCATGAAATGGCTTGCTGCTGTTGTTAAATGATCAAAGTGCGAATGTAAAGTTGAGTCTCGCGATTTAAAAGCAACGCCCGAACAGGGACTTGAACCCTGGACCCTCAGATTAAAAGTCTGATGCTCTACCGATTGAGCTATCCGGGCTCTTGCAAAGCCAACTTCACAAAAGTACTTTCATTGGCTGCAGTGCATCATTGCATCTCCGACAAATTCAATTTACTTGTCCATAAAACAACCTGTACAGCACATTTCCCCCACAAATCCGGATTGACTGCCTCAGACCACCATCACTTCAGAAATATTAAGCCACCCACAAAAGACACGCTCGTTAGCAGCGGAGTCAGATGTGACAAGTGCCGTCCCCCAGATATCTGTATTAGATCATCAACTGTTCACCGTATTTATGACTGAGTTGGATGGAGCAATGGAGCACTGTACATCATATTTTGAAAATCGCACTAAGTTAGACGGTCCGCTTGTAGTGCAGTTGGGAAATGGAGGAAACCAAAGGGACAGAGACAGACACAGTAAGCCGGCAAAACAAAGGCAAATCGAGTTCAATGTACGCAAGTGTGACACCAGCCACTTTGGAACAAAGTAATACAGTTCTGAGTATTTTCTAAATAATGGGAAGCTATTAACTGTTGAGGAGCAAAGAGGTTTATGAGTCCCAGTTCACAAATTATTATTTGCTTGTAGACATGAAGCAAAGACATTTGAAATAGTCCCGCATATGGGACATTGGGCCAAATTTGAAACGCATGTAATTGAAGGCAAATTATTAACCTGGTTAGGAAATTGGTGGCACGGCAGGAGACAAAGTTTGCAGATGATGATCAGGTACACTAATTGGCAGATTATGACGAGTGGTGTCTCTGATTGATCACTTTTGGGAACTCAACTAATCACCGATTTCATTAACGACTTAGTGGATGTGATTGAGAGCCACACATCCAAGTTTGAGGATGACAAAAAAGATAGGCGGCATTATAATCAGTTGAGATGGAAACAAGATATTTGACCAGATATTCATAGAGTAAGTGAATGTGTAATTTTCTGGCAAATTGATTTAAATATTAGCAAGTGTGACGTGATCCACTACCGATCTTTATAGGAGTATTTAGAATACACTCCTTATAATGTTAAGCTGGAAACAGTTGATATCCAAATAGACTTGTGTCCCTGTACATATATCATTAAATGGTCATGGACAGGTACAGAAATGAATCAAAAAGCTAATTGAAAAGTGATACTTATATCTGTAGGATTACAATATAAGAGGGTGAAATGATGCCACAGCTATACAAAGCACTGGTTAGGCCACAGCTGCGGTACTGTGTTCAATTCTCGGCATCACAGCTTGGGAATGTATTATTAGGCTTAAAAAGTGAAGGAGACATAGAGTCCAAGGGACAAATTACAACGGGATATTGCACAAACTCGGTTTTTTTTCCTGGAATTTAAAGCTTAAGTGGTGATTTGATTGAAGTATTCACGATATTAAGAGGAAATGCTGGTGCAGATAGCGAGAAGCTATTTCTGATGATTGACCCATCTGGGAGAAGGGGCCATAGCCTCAACATTAGATCCAAGCGTTTCAGGATAGAAGTTTGTGTGACAGAAATTTGTAACACACTTCCGCAAACAGCAATTATAGCTGGGCCAATTGTCAATTTTAAACTTGTGATTGAGAGATGTTTGTTAACCAAAGGTATTAAGGGATCTGGAGCAAAGGATTGCACACGGATATCGATCGATGATTTAATTAAATGGCAGAAAGGCTCCAGGCATGAAATGGCCTGCTGCTGTTGTTATTTTCTTTGTTAAATCATCAAAGTGCGAATGTAAAGTTGAGTCTCGCGATTTAAAAGCAGCGCCCGAACAGGGACTTGAACCCTGGACCCTCAGATTAAAAGTCTGATGCTCTACCGATTGAGCTATCCGGGCTCTTGCAAAGCCAACTTCACAAAAGTACTTTCATTGGCTGCAGTGCATCATTGCATCTCCGACAAATTCAATTTACTTGTCCATAATACAACCTGTACAGCACATTTCCCCCACAAATCCGGATTGACTGCCTCAGACCACCATCACTTCAGAAATATTAAGCCACCCACAAAAGACACGCTCGTTAGCAGCGGAGTCAGATGTGACAAGTGCCGTCCCCCAGATATCTGTATTAGATCATCAACTGTTCACCGTATTTATGACTGAGTTGGATGGAGCAATGGAGCACTGTACATCATATTTTGAAGATCGCACTAAGTTAGACGGTCCGCTTGTAGTGCAGTTGGGAAATGGAGGTAACCAAAGGGACAGAGACAGACACTGTAAGCCGGCAAAACAAAGGCAAATCGAGTTCAATGTACGCAAGTGTGACACCAGCCACTTTGGAACAAAGTAATATAGCTCTGAGTATTTTCTAAATAATGGGAAGCTATTAACTGTTGAGGAGCAAAGAGGTTTATGAGTCCCAGTTCACAAATTATTATTTGCTTGTAGACATGAAGCAAAGACATTTCAAAAAGTCCCGCATATGGGACATTGGGCCAAATTTGAAACGCATGTAATTGAAGGCAAATTATTAACCTGGTTAGGAAATTGGTGGCACGGCAGGAGACAAAGTTTGCAGATGATGATCAGGTACACTAATTGGCAGATTATGACGAGTGGTGTCTCTGATTGATCACTTTTGGGAACTCAACTAATCACCGATTTCATTAACGACTTAGTGGATGTGATTGAGAGCCACACATCCAAGTTTGAGGATGAAAAAAAGATAGGCGGCATTATAATCAGTTGAGATGGAAACAAGACATTTGACCAGATATTCATAGATTAAGTGAATGTGTAATTTTCTGTCAAATTTATTTAAATATTAGCAAGTGTGACGTGATCCACTACCGATCTTTATAGGAGTATTTAGAATACACTCCTTATAATGTTAAGCTGGAAACAGTTGATATTCAAATAGACTTGTGTCCCTGTACATATATCATTAAATGGTCATGGACAGGTACAGAAATGAATCAAAAAGCTAATTGAAAAGTGATACTTATATCTGTAGGATTACAATATAAGAGGGTGAAAAAATGCCACAGCTATACAAAGCACTGATTAGGCCACAGCTGCGGTACTGTGTTCAATTCTCGGCATCACAGCTTGGGAATGTATTATTAGGCTTAAAAAGTGAAGGAGACATAGAGTCCAAGGGACAAATTACAACGGGATATTGCACAAACTCGGTTTTTTTTCCTGGAATTTAAAGCTTAAGTGGTGATTTGATTGAAGTATTCACGATATTAAGAGGAAATGCTAGTGTAGATAGCGAGAAGCTATTTCTGATAATTGACCCTTCTGGGAGAAGGGGCCATAGCCTCAACATTAGATCCAAGCGTTTCAGGATAGAAGTTTGTGTGACAGAAATTTGTAACACACTTCCGCAAACAGCAATTTTTGCTGGGCCAATTGTCAATTTTAAACTTGTGATTGAGAGATGTTTGTTAACCAAAGGTATTAAGGGATCTGGAGCAAAGGATTGCAAACGGATATCGATCGATGATTTAATTAAATGGCAGAAAGGCTCCAGGCATGAAATGGCTTGCTGCTGTTGTTAAATGATCAAAGTGCGAATGTAAAGTTGAGTCTCGCGATTTAAAAGCAACGCCCGAACAGGGACTTGAACCCTGGACCCTCAGATTAAAAGTCTGATGCTCTACCGATTGAGCTATCCGGGCTCTTGCAAAGCCAATCTCACAAAAGTACTTTCATTGGCTGCAGTGCATCATTGCATCTCCGACAAATTCAATTTACTTGTCCATAATACAACCTGTACAGCACATTTCCCCCACAAATCCGGATTGACTGCCTCAGACCACCATCACTTCAGAAATATTAAGCCACCCACAAAAGACACGCTCGTTAGCAGCGGAGTCAGATGTGACAAGTGCCGTCCCCCAGATATCTGTATTAGATCATCAACTGTTCACCGTATTTATGACTGAGTTGGATGGAGCAATGGAGCACTGTACATCATATTTTGAAGATCGCACTAAGTTAGACGGTCCGCTTGTAGTGCAGTTGGGAAATGGAGGTAACCAAAGGGACAGAGACAGACACAGTAAGCCGGCAAAACAAAGGCAAATCGAGTTCAATGTACGCAAGTGTGACACCAGCCACTTTGGAACAAAGTAATATAGTTCTGAGTATTTTCTAAATAATGGGAAGCTATTAACTGTTGAGGAGCAAAGAGGTTTATGAGTCCCAGTTCACAAATTATTATTTGCTTGTAGACATGAAGCAAAGACATTTCAAAAAGTCCCGCATATGGGACATTGGGCCAAATTTGAAACGCATGTAATTGAAGGCAAATTATTAACCTGGTTAGGAAATTGGTGGCACGGCAGGAGACAAAGTTTGCAGATGATGATCAGGTACACTAATTGGCAGATTATGACGAGTGGTGTCTCTGATTGATCACTTTTGGGAACTCAACTAATCACCGATTTCATTAACGACTTAGTGGATGTGATTGAGAGCCACACATCCAAGTTTGAGGATGAAAAAAAGATAGGCGGCATTATAATCAGTTGAGATGGAAACAAGACATTTGACCAGATATTCATAGATTAAGTGAATGTGTAATTTTCTGTCAAATTGATTTAAATATTAGCAAGTGTGACGTGATCCACTACCGATCTTTATAGGAGTATTTAGAATACACTCCTTATAATGTTAAGCTGGAAACAGTTGATATTCAAATAGACTTGTGTCCCTGTACATATATCATTAAATGGTCATGGACAGGTACAGAAATGAATCAAAAAGCTAATTGAAAAGTGATACTTATATCTGTAGGATTACAATATAAGAGGGTGAAAAAATGCCACAGCTATACAAAGCACTGGTTAGGCCACAGCTGCGGTACTGTGTTCAATTCTCGGCATCACAGCTTGGGAATGTATTATTAGGCTTAAAAAGTGAAGGAGACATAGAGTCCAAGGGACAAATTACAACGGGATATTGCACAAACTCGGTTTTTTTTCCTGGAATTTAAAGCTTAAGAGGTGATTTGATTGAAGTATTCACGATATTAAGAGGAAATGCTAGTGTTGATAGCGAGAAGCTATTTCTGATAATTGACCCATCTGGGAGAAGGGGCCATAGCCTCAACATTAGATCCAAGCGTTTCAGGATAGAAGTTTGTGTGACAGAAATTTGTAACACACTTCCGCAAACAGCAATTATAGCTGGACAATTGTCAATTTTAAACTTGTGATTGAGAGATGTTTGTTAACCAAAGGTATTAAGGGATCTGGAGCAAAGGATTGCAAACGGATATCGATCGATGATTTAATTAAAAGGCAGAAAGGCTCCAGGCATGAAATGGCCTGCTGCTGTTGTTATTTTCTTTGTTAAATGATCAAAGTGCGAATGTAAAGTTGAGTCTCGCGATTTAAAAGCAACGCCCGAACAGGGACTTGAACCCTGGACCCTCAGATTAAAAGTCTGATGCTCTACCGATTGAGCTATCCGGGCTCTTGCAAAGCCAATCTCACAAAAGTACTTTCATTGGCTGCAGTGCATCATTGCATCTCCGACAAATTCAATTTACTTGTCCATAATACAACCTGTACAGCACATTTCCCCCACAAATCCGGATTGACTGCCTCAGACCACCATCACTTCAGAAATATTAAGCCACCCACAAAAGACACGCTCGTTAGCAGCGGAGTCAGATGTGACAAGTGCCGTCCCCCAGATATCTGTATTAGATCATCAACTGTTCACCGTATTTATGACTGAGTTGGATGGAGCAATGGAGCACTGTACATCATATTTTGAAGATCGCACTAAGTTAGACGGTCCGCTTGTAGTGCAGTTGGGAAATGGAGGTAACCAAAGGGCCAGAGACAGACACAGTAAGCCGGCAAAACAAAGGCAAATCGAGTTCAATGTACGCAAGTGTGACACCAGCCACTTTGGAACAAAGTAATATAGTTCTGAGTATTTTCTAAATAATGGGAAGCTATTAACTGTTGAGGAGCAAAGAGGTTTATGAGTCCCAGTTCACAAATTATTATTTGCTTGTAGACATGAAGCAAAGACATTTCAAAAAGTCCCGCATATGGGACATTGGGCCAAATTTGAAACGCATGTAATTGAAGGCAAATTATTAACCTGGTTAGGAAATTGGTGGCACGGCAGGAGACAAAGTTTGCAGATGATGATCAGGTACACTAATTGGCAGATTATGACGAGTGGTGTCTCTGATTGATCACTTTTGGGAACTCAACTAATCACCGATTTCATTAACGACTTAGTGGATGTGATTGAGAGCCACACATCCAAGTTTGAGGATGAAAAAAAGATAGGCGGCATTATAATCAGTTGAGATGGAAACAAGACATTTGACCAGATATTCATAGATTAAGTGAATGTGTAATTTTCTGTCAAATTGATTTAAATATTAGCAAGTGTGACGTGATCCACTACCGATCTTTATAGGAGTATTTAGAATACACTCCTTATAATGTTAAGCTGGAAACAGTTGATATTCAAATAGACTTGTGTCCCTGTACATATATCATTAAATGGTCATGGACAGGTACAGAAATGAATCAAAAAGCTAATTGAAAAGTGATACTTATATCTGTAGGATTACAATATAAGAGGGTGAAAAAATGCCACAGCTATACAAAGCACTGGTTAGGCCACAGCTGCGGTACTGTGTTCAATTCTCGGCATCACAGCTTGGGAATGTATTATTAGGCTTAAAAAGTGAAGGAGACATAGAGTCCAAGGGACAAATTACAACGGGATATTGCACAAACTCGGTTTTTTTTCCTGGAATTTAAAGCTTAAGAGGTGATTTGATTGAAGTATTCACGATATTAAGAGGAAATGCTAGTGTTGATAGCGAGAAGCTATTTCTGATAATTGACCCATCTGGGAGAAGGGGCCATAGCCTCAACATTAGATCCAAGCGTTTCAGGATAGAAGTTTGTGTGACAGAAATTTGTAACACACTTCCGCAAACAGCAATTATAGCTGGACAATTGTCAATTTTAAACTTGTGATTGAGAGATGTTTGTTAACCAAAGGTATTAAGGGATCTGGAGCAAAGGATTGCAAACGGATATCGATCGATGATTTAATTAAAAGGCAGAAAGGCTCCAGGCATGAAATGGCCTGCTGCTGTTGTTATTTTCTTTGTTAAATGATCAAAGTGCGAATGTAAAGTTGAGTCTCGCGATTTAAAAGCAACGCCCGAACAGGGACTTGAACCCTGGACCCTCAGATTAAAAGTCTGATGCTCTACCGATTGAGCTATCCGGGCTCTTGCAAAGCCAATCTCACAAAAGTACTTTCATTGGCTGCAGTGCATCATTGCATCTCCGACAAATTCAATTTACTTGTCCATAATACAACCTGTACAGCACATTTCCCCCACAAATCCGGATTGACTGCCTCAGACCACCATCACTTCAGAAATATTAAGCCACCCACAAAAGACACGCTCGTTAGCAGCGGAGTCAGATGTGACAAGTGCCGTCCCCCAGATATCTGTATTAGATCATCAACTGTTCACCGTATTTATGACTGAGTTGGATGGAGCAATGGAGCACTGTACATCATATTTTGAAGATCGCACTAAGTTAGACGGTCCGCTTGTAGTGCAGTTGGGAAATGGAGGTAACCAGAGGGACAGAGACAGACACAGTAAGCCGGCAAAACAAAGGCAAATCGAGTTCAATGTACGCAAGTGTGACACCAGCCACTTTGGAACAAAGTAATATAATTCTGAGTATATTCTAAATAATGGGAAGCTATTAACTGTTGAGGAGCAAAGAGGTTTATGAGTCCCAGTTCACAAATTATTATTTGCTTGTAGACATGAAGCAAAGACATTTGAAAAAGTCCCGCATATGGGACATTGGGCCAAATTTGAAACGCATGTAATTGAAGGCAAATTATTAACCTGGTTAGGAAATTGGTGGCACGGCAGGAGACAAAGTTTGCAGATGATGATCAGGTACACTAATTGGCAGATTATGACGAGTGGTGTCTCTGATTGATCACTTTTGGGAACTCAACTAATCACCGATTTCATTAACGACTTAGTGGATGTGATTGAGAGCCACACATCCAAGTTTGAGGATGACAAAAAAGATAGGCGGCATTATAATCAGTTGAGATGGAAACAAGACATTTGACCAGATATTCATAGATTAAGCGAATGTGTAATTTTCTGTCAAATTGATTTAAATATTAGCAAGTGTGACGTGATCCACTACCGATCTTTATAGGAGTATTTAGAATACACTCCTTATAATGTTAAGCTGGAAACAGTTGATATTCAAATAGACTTGTGTCCCTGTACATATATCATTAAATGGTCATGGACAGGTACAGAAATGAATCGAAAAGCTAATTGAAACGTGATACTTATATCTGTAGGATTACAATATAAGAGGGTGAAATGATGCCACAACTATTCAAACACTGGTTAGGCCACAGCTGCGGTACTGTGTTCAATTCTCGGCATCACAGCTTGGGAATGTATTTTTCGGCTTAAAAAGTGAAGGAGACATAGAGTCCAAGGGACAAATTACAACGGGATATTGCACAAACACGGGTTTTTTTCCTGGAATTTAGAAGCTTAAGTGGTGATTTGATTGAAGTATTCACGGTATTAAGAGGAAATGCTCGTGTAGATAGCGAGAAGCTATTTCTGATGATTGACCCATCTGGGAGAAGGGGCCACAGCCTCAACATTAGATCCAAGCGTTTCAGGAGAGAAGTTTGTGTGACACAAATTTGTAACACACTTCCGCAAACAGCAAATAAAGCTGGGCCAATTGTCAATTTTAAACTTGAGATTGAGAGATGTTTGTTAACCAAAGGTATTAAGGGATCTGGAGCAAAGGAACATCGATCGATGATAAACGGCAGAAAGGCTCCAGGCATGAAATGGCTTGCTCCTGCTGTTATTTTCTTTGTTAAATGATCAAAGTACGAGAGTAAAGTTGAGTATTGCGATTTAATAGCAGTGCCCAAACAGGGACTTGAACCCTGAAATTAAAAGTCTGATGCTTTACCGACTGAGCTATCGGGGCTCTTGCAATTCAAAGCTCACAATAGTACTTTCATTGGCTGCAGTGCATCATTGCATCTCCGACAAATTCAATTTACTTGTCCATAATCCAGCCTGCACAGCACACTTTTCCCACAAATTCATGATTGACTGCCTCAGACCACCATCACTTCAGAAATATTAACCCACCCACAAAAGACATGCTCGTTAACAGCGGAGTCAGATGTGACAAGTGCCGTCCCCCAGATCTCTGTCTTAGATCATCAACTGTTCACCGTATTTATGACTGACTTGGATGAAGCAATGGAGCACTGTGGATTATATTTTGAAGATCGCACTAAGTTAGACGGTCCGCTCGTCGTGCAGTTGGGAAATGGAGGTAACCAAAGACACAGTAAGCCGGCAAAACAAAGGCAAATCGAGTTCAATGTACGCAAGTTTGACACCAGCCACTTTGGAACAAAGTGAGATAGTTCTGAGTATTTTCTAAATAATGGGAAGCTATTAACTGTTGAGGAGCAAAGAGGTTTATGAGTCCCAGTTCACAAATTATTATTAGCTTGTGGACATGGAGCAAAAGACATTTGATAAAGTCCATTGCAATGTGCTATTGTATTGCATTTTAATTATATGGAAAAGTGATATTTCATTGCAATGTGCTATTGAATTGCAAATGATTATCATATTGCGAGTTGATATTCCATTGCAATGTGCTATTGCATTGCTAATTACTATTATATTGCAGTGATATTTCACTGCAATATTCTATTGCATTGCAATGACTATTATATAGCAAAGTGATATTCCATTGCAATGCTCCATTGTATTGCAATGACTATTCTATTGCAAAGTTATATTTCATTACAATGTTTGTTTGCATTGCAAATGACGATTGTTTGGCAAAGTGCTTTCCATTGCAATGCTCTATTGCATTGCAAATGATGATTATATTGCAGGGATAATCCATTACAATGTTCTGTTGCATTACAAATGACAACTTTGTTGCAAAGTGATATTCCATTGCAACGCCTTATTGCATTGCAAATTAACATAATATTGCAAGTTAAAATTCCATTGCAATCTTCTATTGCACTTCAAATGACAATTATATTGTAAAGTGATACTCCATTGCAATGTGCTACGGCATTGCAGATTACTGATATTTTGCAACATGATAATCCTTTGCAATGTTCTGCATTGCAAATGACGATCATGTTGCAAAGCGATATTATATTGCAATGTGATTTTGTTCTGCAAATGATTAATTTATTTCAAGTTAAAAGACCATTGCAATGTCATATTGGATTGCAAATAACCATTATATTGCAAAGTGATATTCCATTCCAATGCTCTATTGCATTGCAAATGAACATTAAGTTGCAAAGTGATATTCCATTGGAATGTCTTATTCCATTGCAATGTTCTGTTGCATTGCAAATTACTATTCCATTGCAAATTAATATTCCAATGCAATGTTTCATTGCATTGCAATAAATGTTATGTTGCAAAATAATATTCCATTGCAATGCTCTATTGCATTGAAATGACTATTATCTTACAAACTGATATTATATAGCAAAATTCCATTGCATTGCTATGACTTTTATGTTGCAAAGTGATATTCCATTGCAATATTCTATTGTGTTGCAAATGACGATGATATTTCAGTGATAATCCATTACAATTTTCTATTGCTTTGCAAATGACTGCAATGTGGCAAAGGGATATTCCACTGCAACGTCCTATTGCATTGCAAATGAATGTAATATTTCAAGTTATATTTCCATTGCAATGTTCTGTTGCATTTCAAATGACAATTATATTGTAAAGTGATACTCCATTGCAATGTGCTGTTCATTGAAAATTACTATTGTTTTGCAACGCGCTAATCAATTGCAATGTTCTAAAGCATTGCAAATGACTACCATATTGCAAAGCGATATTATGTTGCCATGTGATATTCTTTTGCAAATGCCAATTATATTGCAAGTTACTAGTCCATTGCAATGTCATATTGCACTGCAAATCTTTATTATATTGCAAAGTGATATTCCAATGCAATGTGCTATTGCATTGCAAATGACTATTAAATTTCAAACTGATATTCCAGTGCAATGTTCCATTGTATTGCAATGACTATTATATTGCAAAGTAATATTCCATTGCAATGTTCCATTGTATTTCAATGACTATTATATTGCAAAGTGATACTTCATTCCAAACATCTATTGCATTGCAAATGAAGAGTATATTGCAAAATGTTACTCAAGTTCAATGTTCTGTTGCATTGCAAATGTCAATTATATTGCAAAGTGCTATTCCATTGCAATGTGCCATTGCATTTTAAATTAATGTTACATTGGAAATTGATATTCCACTGCAATGTTCTATTGCATTGCAAATGACGATTATATTGCAGTTATATTCCATTGCAATGTGCAATTGCATTGCAAATGACTGCTACAATGCAAAGTGAGGTTCAATTGCATAGTCCTATTGCATTGCAAATCACGAACAGAAGTCAAAGCGCTATTAAATTGTAATTTTCTATTACATTGCAAATGACTATTATATTGCAAACTGATATTCCATTGCAATGACTATTTTATTGCAATGTGTTATTCCATTGCAATGTTCTATTGAAGTGCAAATGACAATTATATTGCAGTGATAATCAATTCCAATATTCTGTGGCATTGCAAATGAATACTATGTTGCAAAAGGAAGTTCCACTGCAACGTCATATTGCATTGAAAATGAATATTATATCGCAAGTTATATTTCCATTGCAATGTTTGGTTGCATTTCAAATGACAATTATATTTTAAAGTGATACTCCATTGCAATGAGCTGTTGTATTGCAAATTACTATTATTTTGCAACACGCTAATCAATTGCAATGTTCTACTGCATTGCAAATGACAATCATATTGCAAGGCAATGTTATATTGCCATGTGATATTGTTTTGCAAATGACTATTATATTGCAAGTTACTAGTCCATTGCAATGTCATATTGCATTGCAAATCACTATTATATTGCAACGTGATATTCTTTTGCATCGTGCTATTGTATTGCAAATGATGATTATATGGTGAAGTTATATTCAATTGCAATGTTATACTGTATTGCAAATGACTATTATATTTCAAACTGATATTCCAGTACAATGTTCCAATGCATTGCAATGAGTATTATATTGCAAAGTAAGATTCCATTGCAATGTTCCATTGAATTGCAATGACTATTATATTGCAAAGTGATACTGCATTCCAAACTTCTATTGCATTATAAATGAAGAATATATTGCAAAGTCATACTCCAGTGCAATGTTTTATTGCATTGCAAATGTCAATTATATTGCAAAGTGATATTCCATTGCAATGTGCCATTGCATTGTAAATTAATGTTATATTGGAAATTGATATTCCACTGCAATGTTCTATTGCATTGCAAATGACGATTATATTGCAGTGATATGCCATTGCAATGTGCAATTGCATTGCAAATGACTGCTACAATGCAAAGTGAGGTTGAAATGCAAGGTCCTATTGCATTGCAAATGATGCCCAGAAGTCAAAGGGACATTAAATTGTAATTTTGTATTACATTGAAAATGACTATTATATTTCAAACTGATATTCCAGTGCAATGTTCCATTGCACTGCAATGACTATTATATTGCAAAGTAATATTCCTTTGCAATGTTCCATTGCATTGTGATGACTATTATATTGCAAAGTGATACTTCATTTCTTACCTCTATTGCATTGCAAATGAAGAGTATATTGCAAAGTGATACTCCAGTGTAAGGTGCTATTGCATTGCAAATGTCAATTATATTGCAAAGTTATATACCATTGCAATGTGACATTGCATTGTAAATTAATGTAATATTGCAAATTGATATTCCACTGCAATGTTCTACTGCACTGCAAATGACGATTATATTGCAGTGATATTCCATTGCAATGTGCAATTGCATTGCAAATGACTGCTACAATGCAAAGTGAGGTGCAATTGCAGAGACCTATTGCATTGCAAATGATGATCAGAAGTCAAACCGAAATTAAATTGTGATTTACTATTACATTGCAAAGGACTATTATATTGCAAACTGAAATGCCATTGCAATGTTCCATTGCATTGCAATGTCTAATATATTGCAAAGTGATATTCCATTGCAATGTTCTATTGCAGTGTAAAAGGACAAATATATTACAACGTTATATTTCCATTGCAATCTTCTGTTGCATTTCAAATGACAATTATATTGTAAAGTGATACTCCATTGCAAGGTGCTATTGCATTGCAAATTACTATTATTTTGCAATGCACTAATCAATTGCAATGTTCTACTAAATTGCAAATGACGATCATATTATAAAAGCGATATTATACTGCCATGTGATATTGTTTTGCAAATGACTATTATATTGCAAGTTACTAGTCCATTGCAATGTCATGTTGCTTTGCAAATGACTATTATATTGAAAAGTGATATTCCATTTCAATGTGCTATTGCAGTGCAAATGACAATTATATTGCAAAGTGATATTCCATTGCAATATTCTACTGCATTGCAAACGATGGTCAGAAGTCAGAGCGACATTGATTTGTAATTTTCTATTACATTGCAAAGGACTATTGTATTGCAAACTGATATTCCATTGCAATGATCATTGCATTGCAATCACTATTCCATTTCAAAGTTATATTACATTGCTATATTTGATTGCATTGCAAATGACAATTATATTGCAAAGTGATATTCCTTTTCAATGTTAATTGCAGTTCAAAGGACAATTATATTGCAGTGATAATCAATTACAATGTTCTGTTGCATTGAAAATGTCTACTATGTTGCAAAGTGATATTCCATTGCAATATCCTATTGCATTGCAAATCAATATAATATTGCAAGCTAAAATTACATTGCAATGTCCTATTGCATTTCAAATGGCAATTATATTGTAAAGTGATACTAATTTGCAATGTGCTATTGCATTGCAAATTACTACTATTTTGCAACGCGCTATTCCATTGCAAAATTCTACGGCATTACAAATGACGATCATATTGCAAAGTGATATTATATTGCAATGTGATATTGTGTAGCAAGTGACTGTTACATTGCAAGTTAATAGTCCATTGCAATGTCATATTTCATTGCAAATGACTATTATATTGCAAAGTGACATTACATTGTAAAGTGCTATTGCATTGCAAATGACGATTATATTGCAAAGTGATAATCCTTTGCAATTTTCTACTGAATTGCAAATGACGATCATATCCAAAAGCAATATTCCATTGCAATGTTCTATTGCATTGGAAATCATGATCTTATTACAAAGCGATATTCCACTGCAATATTCTGTTGCATTGCAAATGACGATTAATATGCAAACTGATAATCGAGTGCAATGTTCCATTGCATTGCAATTATTATTATATTACAAAATAATATTCCGTTGCAAGGTTCCATTGCATTGCCATGACTATTATATTGCAAAGTGATATTTAATTCCAAAGTTATATTGCATTGCAAATTACGGTTATATTGCAAAGTGATACATCATTGAAACGTTCTATTGCATTGCAAATGATTATCATATTGCAAAGTGATATCCCATTGCAATCTGCTATTGCTATGTAAATTACTATTATATTGCAAAGTGATATTCCATTGTAATGTGCAATTGCATTGCAAATGACTGCTACAGTGCAAAATTAGGTTCAATTGCAAAGTCCTATAGCATTGCAATGACCATCAGAAGGCAAAGCTATATTCCATTGCAATTGTCTATTATATTGCAAATTGCTATTATTGAGCTAAGTTATATTCCATTGCAATGTTCCATTGCATTGCAATGACTATTATAATGCAAAGTTATATTCCATTGCAATGTTTGATTGCATTGCAAATGACTTTTATATTGCAAACTGATATTCCATTGCAACGTTTATTGCATTGCAAGTGCCGGTTATATTGCAGAGACAATCCATTACAATGTTCTATTGCATTGCAAATGACGATCATATTACAAAGCGATATTCCATTGCTAAGTTCTATTGCATTGCAAATGTAGAATGTATTGCAAAGTGATACTCCATTGCAATGTTCTATTGCATTGCAAATGTCAATTATATTGCAAATTGATATTCCATTGCAATGTACTATTGCCTTGCAAATGAATTATATTGCAGAGTGATATTCCATTGAAATGTGCTATTGCATGGCAAATTACTATTATACTGCAAAGTGATATTCCACTGCAATGTTATATTGCATTGCAAATGGCGATTATGTTTCAGGGATATTCAATTACAACGTGCAATTGCATTGCAAATGACTGCTACAATGCAAAGTGAGGTGCAATTGCAATGTCCTATTGCATTGCAAATAACGATCAGAAGGCAAAACGATAAACAAAGAAACATAGAAACGTAGAAGATAGGAGCAGGAGTAGGCCATTCGGCCCCTCGAGCCTACTCTGCCATTCAATGCGATCATGGCTGATAATCCAAATTCAGTACCCTGCGATTAATAAAGACTCACTACGCACTTGGTTGTACATAAAGCAAGGCTTTAATCGACTTGTAACAGAACATGGAGGTCTAGTTAGTAGCCACTAGCTTCCTGTTTCTGGACTCTCTCTGGCCAAGCTGGGCCCACGCCCTAGTATTTATACTCCTCGGGCGGCGCCCTCAGCTGGCCGTTCAGTAGTACTTCCCTGTGGAAATTTCAATTTATGAAATTCTTCCTCCCTAAAAGGTTTGGAAGTCCACTCTTCCTTTAACAGGCTAGGCAGACCAAAAATAGCCGTAGTCATTTAGCTTTCTGCTTGTGACCAGAGGGCACATCTCCCCGGACTGTGTCCTGGGCCCTGGGTCGCTTGGCCCGTACCGGTAAGTCGGTAGAGTCCACGTTGTCTTGATCGTCCTGTGGAGGCCTGGGAATATCATGAATCTGGGTGTGGGTCCTCACAGGCATGGAGCTGGCCTCATCCTGGGTCATAGCCGGAGATTGTTCGGCGTCCTCATTTCGTGTGGCCATCCTACGGGGAGCGTTCGGCTCCCTGAGTTGATCCGGTAGCACTGCCAGCAGATCCCTCGATGTCCCAGGTAGGGCATCATCTTCATAGGGGTGCGGAGTGTTGACATCATCGTCATGGGATCCTACATCATTCGGTCCTGTGTGACCAGTTGGGCATGGAGCCAGATCTCTGAGCGAGGCAATGGACTCCCGGCCATCAGGGTACTGCACGTGTTCATATGTTGGGTTTACCTCCGTTAACTCCACCTCGTCAACGAGAGGTTCATTCATGGCCGACCGGACAAACCTCTGGAGTAGCACGGGGCTGGAGCCACCAACCATGATGGTAGAGATGTCCCATGTGTAGAGCGATGCCAGAACTTGAAGAATCGCTCATGAGGTGTGAAATTAGTGGAGTTGGAGAGGAGAGACCTGATAGAGTGTAACACGTCAGCGGCACAGTTTCCCACTGCTGGTCTGGTAGGTTGCGTGACCTCAGCGCCAGACAGACACCATTCAAGATCATGGCATTGTAGCTTTCAACCTGTCCATTGTCGATTGGGTGAGATGGTGTCGTCTTACTCAAGATGATTCCCCATTGGGAGAGATACCTTTTAAGTTCACTCGACGTAAAGGAGGGACCCCAATCCATTTGGATAAAATTGGCCATCCAGCAAAGGGAAAAGACCTGATCGAGGTGTTTAATTACCGTAGAGGTAAGCATATTAGGACAGGGAAGGCAGAGGGAAAGTATGAATGCTCGTCTACCATTGTAAGTAGGTAGGTGTTCTGCGTCGACGAAGGCAATGGCCCTTTAAAGTCTATGCTGAGCCTGTGCATAGACTGCATTGCATGTATGAGCAAGTCATCTGATGGGCAGAAGAATTGTGGTTTCAATTCTGCACAAATCCTACAGGAGGAGCAAGTTTTCTTTATGTCTTCCGTTGAAAATGATAGATTTTTGGAGCGCACAAAGTGCAAGATAAGGGTAACGCCAGGATGGCATTAGTCCATATGCAGATCCACCAGAGTCGACGTTGATATTGAAGAGCAAAATGCCCGTGTGAAGGTATCAGGGGCAAAATTTTATTTGCCAGGTCGGTAAAGGATAATATATTCAAAGGCGGCCATCTCCATCCTCCAGAGTTGAATTTTATTATTTTAAATTTTTGTGCACTTCTGGTTATCCAACATGAAGGCCACGGAACGCTGGCCAGTTACGAGCATGAAATGACGCCAAGCAAAAAAATGACTCCAGTGGCATACAGCCTCGATGATGGCTGTAGCCTCCTTCTCGACGGGGGGGTAATGGAGTTCGCTACCCTGTATGGTTCTGGATAGGAATGCCATGGGCCGACCACCTTGATTCAAGGTAGCCAAGATCGCCACCTCCGATGCATTGCATTCGACCACAAAAGGAAGGTTTTCGTCAATGGAGTGAGGCGTGGCTTTCTCCAGCTGTCGTTTGAGGAGGTTGAAGGCAGAAATAGACGTTGCTTCTAGTGGAAAAGACTTCGCATGAAGCAGGGGCTGTATCTTATCGGAGAAGTGAGCTATCCACTTTGCATAATAAGCAAACATGCCAAGTGCCTGACGAAGAGAGCCGAGATTCGTAGGGGGAGGGAACTCCTGAAGTGGATGAAGTCGCTCTGGGTCCGGTTTAATAACACCGTTGCCCACCCAGTAGCCGAGAATGTTCACTGATGGCACCGATTTCACTGATTTGGATTCGGTTAATGTTAAGTGGTGACGACAGAGAACGTCAAAAAATCTCTGAAGATTGGCGTCATTCTCCTTTTCATCATGGCCGGCAATAGTGATATTGTCTAAATATGGAAAGGTATATGTCAAGTTCACTTGCCGGACTAGGCCATCCATGGCCCGTTGGAAGATGGCCAACGCATTGGTGACCCCAGATGGAAGGCAACAAAACTGAAAAAGCCGACCAGTGCCCTCAAAGGCCATATACTTTTTGTCAGAGTCTTTCAGTGGTACCTGATGGTACACGCTCTTTAAATCGAAGGTTGAAAATACCTTGTATTTGGCAAGGTTGTTGACCATGACATCTATGCGTTGTATCGGGTTGGCATCCAAACCGATATATTGATTACTACTCTGTGAATAATCAATACACAGACGTGTCTTATGTTGTTTTCAAGGGTTTTTCACAATGATGACTTGAGCCCGCCAGGGGGTTGAACATGGCTCGATAATACCGTCAGCTAAAAGGCGAGAGATATCTGCCTCGATAAATGCTCGGTCGTCTTGGGTAAATTGCCGCGATTTGGTGGCTATGGGTTTACAGCGGGGGGAGAGATTGGCAAACAGGGAGGGCTCACCGAGTAAGGCCGCCGAGAGCGCACAAAACGGCACTTTAGAAATGGTAAGCTCCGACTTCGACCCTCCAAACTCAAAAGTGATTCTTTTGTGCTGCTTCTGGAACACCTGTCCCAGAAGCCCATCGCTACATAAGTTTTTGAGTACTCCGAGCCAGGTGGTGGTAGATGTGTGACCATAGAGGATGAGGTTGACAAGACAGAAGCCAGAAGAATTGGTGGTCAGAGTCGTCAGAGCCATTGCAATCTCCCTGTCCGAGAGATAAATGCAAAGTTTTAACCTACTTACAGCCCGCTTACTAATGAAGCTGTCAGAGCTGCAGGAGTCGATTAGCATGCTTAGAGTCTGCCCATTTACTGAAACCTTCGTAGCTGCATGGGACAAACTTTGGGGAAGAACAGCTGTGATTGGAGGAGGGGTAATTTTTCCTTCGGCAGCTGTAGCCTTAGCAGTGGTTCTTGGGGGAGGAGCATCTCCATAGATAGCAGCTGTGAAGCTAACAGGAGCTCTCGACCGGTGTACTTTAGAGGATCGGCCTTTCTTGTTAGCAGAGGCCCGTGATTGGCATATCTTGGAAAAGTGTCCTTTCTTGCTGCAATGATTGCAGGTCGCATTACGAGCCGGGCAAAAATTTTCTGTAATGGAATACACCCCCACAAAAGAAACACTTTCTTCCTCATTGCCAGGATGCTGCTAGGGCGGGGTCATCATCAGCAAAGGCCTCTAGGGTAGGGTCGTCGTCCGTTAGAGTAGAGTCATCATCAGCTGGGGCATCAACACGAGACCTATCGAAAGAATTATTGAGGGTGATAGCCGCCACCCGTCCATGTGGTGGGATGTAAGTGCCTGCATTCTTCTTGTCCAAGTCCAGGGAACACGCCTGGTCATAAACAGCCCGTAAATTGAGGGTTTTATTTTCCAGCAGGCGCTGATGTATAAAAGGGGACACAATCCCGTTGATAAAGGAATCGCTGATTAGTTCCTGTTGATACTGTTCAGCTGTATCGCATTAAGGTTACAATCTTTGCTGAGCCTGCGAAGTTTCTGGAGGAATTCTTCGAATGCTTCCCCAGGCTGCTGCCGATTTGTGGCCAATAGGTGTCCAGCAAAGATTTCATTCAGTGACTTGAAAAACACCTGCTGTAAAATTTCGATAGCAGTGTCGTAGTCTATACAGTCCTCAATATAATCATACACATGAGGGGATACGTAGTTAATAAGCATTCATAACTTATTAGAGGCACCTGCCCCACATTCTTCAAGAAAGTTGCTAAAGGTACGAAATGAATGCTTCCATACCTTCGCTGCCGCAGGTGCATTCGCATCCAAGTCAAGACGAGTGGGTCTAAGGAGTTTTTCCATGATGGATCAGTTTCTTGCCCAGGTCCCTTTCTGCAGTTCGACTTGCAGCTGGCTGTGCCGAATCACCCAAGGCTTGGAGACGATAACAAGTCGATTAAATTGACGTAATAAAGACTCACTATGCACTTGGTTGTAAATAATGCAAGGCTTTAATCGACTTGTAACAAAACATGAAGGTCTAGTTAGTAGCCACTAGCTTCCTGTTTCCAGAATGTCTCTGGCCACGTTGGGCCCACGCCTAAATATTTATACTCCTCGGGCGGCGCCCTAAGCTGGCCGTTCAGTAGTACTTCCTGAGTTACTTCTTGTAGAAGTTGCGATTTATGACACACCATTTACACGACTGCAATTTTTCAGAAAGAGCATGACTCAAGTCAGCTATATGGTTCGATTCAACAGTCATAAGTAATTCTTCAAAAACGCAGTTTAGCAATCTTTCTTGTTGCACAATTGGCCCTGATTTTTCTATCAGAGGCTTCCTAAGTTTGGATGCTCCCAATCTGGAAAAAATATTACGCCCTTACCTGTGGGTTCCGGAGCTCCAGAAACGTCCACTCCTGTGCTTCACCTGGTGCACGTGCGCAGAGGACCTGGTATCCCTGAAATGCAGGCAGTTTGCAAGCGTCCCCGGGATCAATGGAACCAATCGAAGGAGGGAATCACCCTTCACAGTTTTGCCCGGCCTCTCAGCTTAGACCTTTCAAAATTTTGAATGGTGATCAATCAAAAAAACTAAAATGTTAAAAAAATTAATTCACGTACTTAATTAGTTAAAATTACATTAAATTAAATATATTAAAACTTTGAAAAAAATAATTACTTTTTTAAGGGGCTAAAAATAAACTTAGCTTTTCTGAAAGCATTTTTAAAATATAAATGAGCGAATAACCTTTTTAAAAAGAAAAATGAAACTCTTATGCTGGTAAAAGAAGCCCTCACACCTACCTTTACCAGGCATAAGATTTTTAAATGTTATCAGTGGGCAGAGATTCTGCAGAAAGTGGAATTCTCCACCTGCAGAGGCCATCCTCCAGGGCAGGCGTGCGATCTCTAAAGAGGATTATTGACAGATCGGCAGTATCGGTTTTCAGCGCGTGCGGAAAATACGGGCTAAAATATTTCCACTTTACACTGAAAAATGTAGCAGCGCCGTGTTCAGTCACTAATTATCTGCAGTTACTGCACGGAGCAGAGAGGGCGATCAGAGCATTACCATTATTGAACACATCTGTGCAATATGACCAATATTAAAAAAATAATTTCCGTAGACGTTAAATAACGACATTTAAAATACAACTGGAGGTTCTTCTGTTATATTCATACAATTTACTATCATAGATTCCGCATCAGATAGAACAACAACAACTTCCTGTCAATTGGTTACAGCTTGATGTAAGAGCAGGAAGTTCCCGCACCGTTCACAGGAGGAGAAGGTTTGATTGACAGCTGCAGACTGCGTGCATACATAAGCACGTGGAGTTATTTGACAGTTTATGGAGGGGAAGGTACTCCCTTCACCTATTTCTGCAAACAGGCTACAGCTGTCAATCACAATTTCTCCTCCAGGGATTTGTCAGCGGATTTCTGCTCTTACATCGAATTGCAAAGAATTGACAGGAACATCTTGCTCTATTTGATTGATAATCTATGACAGCTCATCGCACCCACTGGATTGGCAGCTGTTGAATGTATGCAGAGATAAGTGCAGAGATGTTGAGGATGTTCGGTGGAGGCGTGTGTAGCTGTTGATTTTAGATGAATTGCGGAGGAGCTGAGCATGTTAAATGGGACTGGTTGTAACTGAGGCTATCAGGTGGGTTGGGGAGGAGCTGAGAATATTAGGAAGATGGAGGAGTTGATGCAGTTAGGTGGGGTGGTGGGTAGCTGAGGATATTAGGTGGGGTGTGGAGGAGCTGAGGATATTAGGTGGGGTGGGGAGGAACTGAGGTTAATAGGTGGGTTGTGGAGGATCTGAGGATATGAGCAGGTGAGCAATGAGCTGAGGATATTAGGTTGTGGCGCAGAGTAGCTGAGGATATTAGATAGGTTGTGGATGAGCTGAGGATATAGGTGGGGTGGGGAGGGGCAGAAATCATAGTTGCTGTGGGGAGGAGATGAGGATATTAGATGAGGTGGGGAGGGGCTGAGGATATTAGTTGATGTGGGTGGGTTTGAATATATTAGGTGGGGTGGGGAGGAGCTGAAGATGTTGCTGGGGTGTGGAGGAGCAGAGGGTAGAGGTGGGGTCGGGGGGAGCAGAGATATTAGTTGGTGTGGGGAGGAGCTGAGTATATTAGGTGGGGTGGGAGGAGCTGAGATAATTATGTGGGCTGTGGAGGAGCTGAGCATATTAGGTGGGATGGGGAAGAGCTGATGATAATAAGCGGGTAGGAAGAAGAGCTTACCTGGCAGGGTTAGGTAGGTGCTGAGGATGTTAGCTTGGCGTGGGGAGCAGCTGAGGCTTTTAGGTGGGGTAGGGAAGAGCTAAGGTATTAGTTGTGGTGAGGAGGAGATTTGGATATTCTTGGGGTGGGGAGGAGATGACGATAATAAGGAGGAGCTGCGCCGGGTAAGTGGCTGGGTGGAGTTGAGAATATATGGTGGGGTGGGGTGGACCTGAGGATATTGTGTGGGGTGTGTGGAGCTGCTGATATTAGGCGGTGTTGGGAACAACTGAGGATAATGAGGAACTTATGTCGACCACCAGAAATCTCCAAGCAGTTTACAGCCAATGAAGTCCTTCTGGGGTGAAGTAACAGTTGTCATGTAGGAGACGCGGTACCCTACTCCCACAAACAGCAATGTGCTAATGACCCGATAATCTGTTTCTGTTATGTTGTTTGAGGGATAAATATTGACCTGGTCACCGGGGAGAACTGCCGTGCTCTCCTTCGAAATAGTGCCACAGGATCTTTTACCACTACCTGATAGAGCAGACGGGAATAACAACAGAAAATGCTGGAAAAACTCAGCAGGCCAGGCAACATCCGTGGAGAGAAATAGCGTCAAGGTTTCAGGTCGAAACACTTTGTCAGGACGGGAGCAGATGGGATCTCGGTTTAAAGTCTCATCCAAAAGACGGCACCTCCTGCAGTGCAGCACTCCCTCAGCATTGCACTGGAGTGTCTGCTGAGCTTTATGTGCTTAAGCCCCTGGAAGTGGGATTGGAAGCTACAACTTTCTGATTCAGAGGCGAATGTGCTACTCACTGAGCCAGAGCTGAAACCTAAAGGTATAAATAGTTAATGAAAGACACAAAGAGGCTCTGATGCAAACAGGACAGCAGTTCTCTTTGTTGAAATAAATACAAATTTCATCCACTTTTTCGAAAAGCAATCGTACAAAGTGACAAACAAGGAGTTTACTCTGCAATAAATCTTCAGATTTTCTGATGAAATTATCAAAACCTCACACAGTTGTAGATATCTGCCTTTATTTATTATTATTGCTTTTATTCAACACAACTGATGCTTCGCTTCAAATATTGAAGAAATTTTTCACTAAATGACATCTCACAAAAGAGATAAGAAAACTTGCAGACTGTGCTGTTAAGTGGCAAAAGAACCTTAACATAGATGAATGCGAGTTGATAGAAAAATAGGAACTTCATGAGTGTAATGTGGTTAATGGTGTGTGGGTGGATTTTCAAAAGGTGTTTGCAGAAGTAGCACAGAATAGAACTGTTCATAAAATTGTCACCCGTGGGATTGAAGGGGCAGACAGTGGTGTACGCCAGGGGTCGCTATTAGTTCTAATGCTCTGTTTGATGCATATTAATAAGCTAGGGTTGGGTAAGCATGACACCATTTTATAGTTTGCAGATGAAGAGAAACTCGGAATTGTAGTACACAATGAGGACAATAGTAACAGACTTAGCTTTATGTAGAATGACTGGTCAAAATAAGACCACAAGAAATAGGAGCAGGATTAGGCCATTCGGCCCTTCGTGCCTGCTCCACCATTCAATAAATCATGGCTAATCTTCGGTTAAAAACACATTCATGTAACACCAACTAACTGACCCTCATTCCTGCATAAACAGTTATCTGCTTACTCAGTTTACTGGTATATTTTGCAATAACGGAATAAAATTTCAGTACCGCCTAAAACGGACCCTAAGTCCACAGCAAATTTGGCTGGGCCTTGACCACAAAATGTGGTTTTATAGTTAATTCAGAGGAGGGCTGCGACAAAATACAGGAAGACGTTAATAAACCTGCAGAGTGGGCGTGTAATTGGCAAACTAACTTCAAAATAGAGAAGTATGAGGTAGTGCATTTCAATAGGAAGATTATGGATGTCACATACTCCTTGGGAAATAAGTGTCTCAATGGGATTGAGGAACAGAGGGATGTGATGGTAGAGCTACAATAATCACTAACAGTCGCGATGCAGGTTGATAAGGCCGTAAAAGACAAATAGAACACATGGATTCATTTCCAGAGGGATAGAATTGTAAAGCAGATAATTTATTATAACTTATATAAAACATGGGTTAGACCGTACTGGGAGCACTGCGAAAATTACTGGTCTCCAGCATATAAAATGGGCAAATTGGCACTGGAGTAGGTGCAAAAAGGATTTACTAGAATGATACCAGAACTGAGAGGTTATATCTACCAGGACAGATTGCACAGGCTGAGGCTCTTTTCTACTGAAAGGAGAAGACTGAGGCGTGACCTGATAGAGGTCTTTAGAGTTGTGAAAGGCTTTGATGGGATAGACGTTGAGAAGATAATTCCACTTGCGGGAGAGAACAGAACTCCAGGCTACAGATATATGATTGCCACCAATAAACCCAATAAAAATTCAGGAGGAAATGAGTTCCCTATTTACTTGTCAGAATGTGGACTCGCTACCACAAGCCGTAGTTGATGCGAAGAGCTTGGATGTATTGAAGGGGAGGTGAGTTAAGCAGTCGAGGGTGAAATGAATAGAAGGGTATTTTGACTGTGTTGAAAGAAGGAGAGTGGGAGGAGGTTGGTCTGGAGCTTGAACACCGACATGGACATTTGGGGCCGACTGGCCTGTCATTGTGCTGTAACTGATTCGTAATTTGTGTTACATTTGTATAGAACCCTGGTCAGCTCACACTTAGAGAACTCTGCATAGTTGTGGTTTCCATACTTTAAAAAGGACATGGATGTACCGGAGAAAGTGCATTATTTTCCTCTAAAAAAAGAGCTTGCATTTGTATAGCGCCTTTAACATAGTTTAATGTACGAAGGTGCTTCACAGGAGCGTCATCAATTAATATTGACACCGAGCCACATGGGAAATATTAGGACAGATTACCTAACACTTGGTCGAATAGGTAATGTTTGAGGAACATATTAATGGAGGGGAGAGAGTTAAGGAGGGAAAGCTTTAGGGAGGGGATACCAATACTCAGGGCCCAGGCAGCTGAAAGCACCTCCGGTAATGGCGGCGTGGTTAAAATCATGCATGTGCAAGGTGCCAGATTTGGAGGATTCAGAGATCTCGGTGGGTGTGGAGCGGTGCTGCGTACGTAGAGCTGGTGGTGGTTACAGAGCTAGGGGGGCCATGTAGAGGTTTGCAATCAAGGATGATAATTGTAAGATTAAAGTGTTGACGAACAGGGAGCCAATGTAGGTGAGCGAGCTCAGGGGTGGTGGGTTACCGGTCTTTGGTGCGAGTTGACGCCTTGATTCTGTCAAAAGCAAACCAGACGAGTATGTGAGAGAAAAGGTAACAGAAAGATAAGCTGAAAGGCAGGGATGAGGAAGATGCAGTGGGAGGAGACAAGTGTGGAGCATAGATATCATAGAATAGTTGAGACGAATGGCCTGTTTATATGCTGTATATTCTATGAAATCTAATCCTCCTAATTTCTGCACTAAATAGCTGAATTGACTCTTTACAGAAGAGCTTAGGTGACATTCAGCAAACTACTGGTCCTGTCCCGAAAGAAAATAACGGAACTGTCAGTCAGAAATAGTGCCATGACCTATTTTCAGATCACCAGCGAATCCTGGTGTATTTCAGATGCTGGGAGTCTGGCGCTAAATATTACATTCCTGGACTGGAAACACTGGGACCCGCCTCTGGCCTGAGCTCAGTTGTTGTGATTCGTAATTAATTGAATAATTGAGGTAACCGGATATTTCACCACACTCTTCACCTGCTCTCTGAACTTGGACTGGGTCACCCCATAAATAAACGTGTTTGTGCAGCAACTTCAACTCCGCAGCATATATCCAACTTCTTCAAATGTATACAAAGAATCATTATAATAATAGGGATTTGTTCCTCCAATACAATAATATAAGAAATCTATAACAAATACCAACCACAGGAGTATGAAGCTGCCGGATATGGTGAAGAATAAAACCATAGACTTCCTTCTGCTCTCCATCTCTGGGTCTCTGCCATTCTCTCCCTTGCTCTCACCCCTCAGCCCCTTACCGACCCGACTGGCCATTAAAATGTGTCTGACTGTCAGAGCGTTGAGCCACAGAATTAAAGCGAATGGGAGCAGTGGGGTTAAAACCGTATCAAACCAGTCAAATCCCACCCATTTGGGCTCAGTAAAATAGCTTGGCTTTACATAACAGAACTACGGCACATTGTCGGTTATCTGTCTATGTTCATATATAAAGTAGAAGGGAACGCTTTTTAAACAGAGCAGAATGCAGCTTGTTGCTACAACCACAGCTGCAGTTTTCTCGGTGCAATATTTTGTTTTCAGCTTCTGGCTACAAATGGCCACAAATCGATCAAAAGTGAAAGTGATGGTGAACCAGGTAGAATAGCCTGCGGTTGCACGACTCAGGATACTTTGAACACTACACACAGAGGTGATGTCCAGGAAAGATCCTGGGAAATAATAGTAACTGATCTGCCACAGTATGACCTCAGTGATAATGACCATTAGATCCGCGACTGCCATGGCAACCAGGTAGCGAGTGGTTCAGGTGGAAAGCCCGCACTTTCCCCGGGACAGGATCACAATCGCCACAAAATTAACTGTAAGAAAAAGGAGAAAAGTCTGGACATTACTAATCAAACATTCTCCTTGACAAAGCCAAGAAAGTAAGGGCTGTATTTTAGCACCAAAAACGGCAGGATTGGAGTCTGTTCGGACAGTAAAATATAAAAATTCTTCATCCCGACTCCAGCTCGCCACTTCCGGGTTAAACCGATGCGGAGCAGGGGGCGGGCAATGGAGTGCTCCCAGAAGGTGGGCTAGCAATTTAATAATCTATTGCGGCTGGCAGCCTTTGATTTAACCTGTTATACGGGTTTAATTGTGGCGGGTTGGGTTTCCCAAACCTCGCGCGAAACCTGGTAGCTGAAGGGATGCGAGGACAGTTTCGAGGAGACAGTAACTGTCTTCACAGCACTGCTTGTGGGCCAGGAGGAGCTGGAGTGCTTCCCCCCACCCCCAACGGGGAACGACAGACCAGTTAGCCTGACATCAGTAATAGGGAAAATGCGAGAATCTATTGTTTAGGACGTGGTAACAGGACACTTTGAATATAATAATATTGGGCCAGAACTTCGGGTCACCACGGGTGAGTATGCGTTGGGCACTCACGCGTAGGCCCAAGGAAAGTGCCAGTTTCGTGCATGCACTGCACATGCGCGGGAAACCAGAAATTCTGTTGAATTAAACGAAGCGCCTCACAGGTCGATCGAGTGCAGTTTCCTCTGGGAGGGTTAATTTCCAGGAGCTACGCTTTTAAAAAGCAGTCGCAAGAGCTGCTTTTAACAAGGTAAGTGGTGAATTAAGTAAAATAAAACATTTTTTCCACAGTTTTATTATTTTTAAATATTTCAGAGAAAGGTAAATTTATTTTTCGCCGCGTTAGAAACTGTAATTAACATTTTCAAAAATTTAAATTATTGTTTAAAACAGTTATTGTATGTAAATTATAGATATTTTAAAAATGTGATGTTTTTTTTAAATTTATTTGAAGTTTTAGTTATGATTTGCGATTGACCTGTATTCATAAATTGACAGGTCTTCCTGTCAAATCTATGAATAGAGATTCCCTGCTACTTTTGGCTCACGTGATCCCAGGGGACGCTTCGAACTAACTGCGTCCCTGGGTTACGCAAGCACTGCGCGCTGGCAGTTTGAGGAGGCCCAGCATCAGAATCCCAAGCGGGCCCACAGCGCAACGGCCGGCGCGCTAGGTAAGTGCAGGTCGGGGGCTTGCACACGAGGGAAGCCTCCGATCCGAATATCTGGGCCGATTTGGCAGACAACATGGATTTATGAAACGGAAATCCTGTTTGACGAATCTGTTAGAGATTTTTGAGTTTGCAGCTGATAGAATAGATAAGGGGGAACGAGTTGATGTGGTGTATTTGGGTTTTCAGATGGCTTTCGATTGAATGACGTACAAGAGGTCATCAAACAAACCCAGTGCTTATTGGATTGGGAGCAATATACTATCAGGAATTGAGGATTTATTATAGGAAAGAAAACACAGATAAGGGAAAAACGGGTCATTATTGGGTTGGCAGGCTGTAACTAGTGGGTTAGCGGAAGGATCAATATTCAGTTTCAGCTATTCTCAATCTACAGCAATGATTTGTATGCGGGGAAACATTTTATACATAAAAGTTTGCTGATGATAGAAATCTGAGTGGGAATATAAGTTTTGAGGGGGGTGCATGGAAGCTTCAAGGGGATATAGACAGGTTACGTGAGTGGGAAAGAACATGGCAAATTGTGGAGAATTACGAAGTTATCCACTTTGGTAGGAAAAGTAGCAAAGCAGATTATTTTTAAATGGTGAAAGATTGGGAAATGTTGGAGTTCAGTCGGACGTGGGTGTCCTTGTACACGAATCAGTGAAAGTTCACATGCACGTACAGTAAGCAATTAGGAAAGCAAATGGTATGCTGGCCTTTATTTTATGATGATTTGAGTATAAGTGTAAAGACGTTTTTCTGCAGTTATATAGGACCCCGGTGAGACCACACCTGGAGTATTGTGCACAGTTTTGATCTCTTTATCTAAGGAAAGGTATACTTGCCATTGAGAGAGTGCAATAATTGTTTACCAGACTGATTCCTGGATTGGAGGGATTGTCTTAATGGGGAGAGATTTAGTAGACCAGGCATATATACTCGTGAGTTTAGAAGAATGAAAGGTGATCTCATTGAAACATGCACAATTCTTGCAGTGCTTGACAGGGTAGATGCAGGGAGAATGATTTCCCTGGCTGGGAAGTCTAGATCCAGGGGTCACATACTCAGAATATGGGTTCGGCCATTTAGGACCGTGGTGAGGAGAAATTTCTTCACTCAGAGCGTGGATAATTTTTGGAATTCTCTAAACCAGTGTGCTATGGAGGATCAGTCTTTGAGTATATTCAAGAGAGAGATCGATAGGTTTTTAATATTAACGGAATCACAGGATATGGGGATAGCGCAGGAAAATGGAGATAAGGTAGAAGATCAGCAATTAACTTCTTGAATGGCAGAGCAGGCTAGAGGGGCCAAATGGACTACTCCTCCTCCTATTTTTATGTTCGTATGTTCTTATGTGGAGAGAGAAACAGTTAAATTTTCAGGTCGATCACCTTTCTGCAGAAGTGGAAGATATTACAGATGAACACTTTTATAGGATTGATAGAGCTGGAGAAATCTGGGGTAGTGGAGGAAACAAGAACGCGGAGGTCTGTGATCGGCTGGATGGCAAGTGTGATTCAATAGCAAAAGTGTGATGATGATGCTGAATGGGACAATTAAAAAATACTGGTCCAGAGGCGGTGTAAATGTTTATAGCAGAATAGCGCAGGGAGGGAATTATGGTTAATCTCGCAAAGCAGAGAAGGATCCTATGGCCCGGGATTGTGATGGAGAAAAGAGGTTAAAGTGCGGGTTGGCCACAGGGGTTTGGACCAGCCCCAGGCTGTGCACCGATAGGGGATCCCCACCGAGAGCACCAGCTCACACCTCCTCCACTCCCATTGGCTCCAGATTAACCATCCCCCATTACCAGCACATGCTGTCTGAGAAAACGGGAGAGGTGGTTATGACCTGAAGTTTGTAACCTCCCTGTTCAGTCCGGCAGACAATAAAGAGCCTAATCGAAAAATACAGAGCTGTTTCTCATTGAAATCTCTTGGATCAGTGCAGGAGGCCGAGGATAGAGTGACGATAGCGGGATTTAGACGTATAATTGAAGCAGCAAGCGACTGGAAGCTCCGTGTCACGCTTGCAGACTGAACCAAGATTTTCAGCGAAGCTTTCACCCAATCTGCGTTTATCCGCCCCAATGAAAAGGATACTGCATCCTGAGAAGTGAATACAGTACACTGAACTGGAAGAAGTACAAGTAAATCGCTAATTGTGAAGAAGGAATGTTTGGCACCCTGGACGGTGGGAAGGAAGGACGTGAAAGGGTAGGTGCTGCAACTTCTCTGTTTGCATAGATTGGTGTCAGGGGAAAGGCAGCGGATGTTGGGGGTGATGGAAGAGTGGACCAGGCAGACGCAAGGGGATGGGGTATGGGAGGGGCGGAGAAGGAGTGAAAAATATGTTTGCCAACAGCCTTAGCTAGATTTGTGGAAATTGCAGAGCATGATCTGTTGAAGGTGGAGGCAGTTGGAGTGGAAGGTGAGGACCAGGGGAACCCGATCTTGGTTCCAGCAGGGAGGGTACGGGGTGATGACATTAATGCTGGAAGTTGGATTGACATGGTCTTGGGCCATGTCTACCACAGTGGACGGGAATCCATGGCTGTGGAAGAATGAAGAGATTTCGGAAACTCAGAAGATCCAGCAGAGATGGAGAAACTGGCAGAATGGAACAGCGTTATTCCTGGAAGCAGGCTCGGAGGAGGTATAATGAAGATACCTGTGGGAGTCGGTGGGTTTATAGTAGATATTAGTGGACAGCCTATCCTCTGAAATGGAGATAGAGGCGCAGAGCAAGTTTAGGTAAGTTTCAAAGATGGAAATTTTGAAGATGATGGAGGATCGGAAATTAAATGCAATTTTAATGAATCTTTGCAGTTCAGTTAACAGACAGAAAATAATCCCAGTCATCAATATATTGTAAAATGTATTGAAGATGGCACCAGTCATCAATATAATGGAGAGTTTTCTCGAACAATATGCCATGTAACCAACCAGCGAACAGGCAATTTTAACTTTTCTATTGTGTAATGAGACAGGGTATATTAGCAATCGCATACTAAAGGAGCCTCTGGGGCAGAGTGATCATAATATAATGGGTGAGAAATTCGGGTTGGAAGCTTCCCGCAGGCACAAGCCCCCGATTTGCAATTACATAGTGCACCTGCCGTTGTGCTGTGGGCCTACGTAGGATTCCGATCCTGGGCCTCCTCCAGCTGCCGGCATGCAGTGCTTGCGTATCCAAGTGGCGAAGCTAATTTGCAGCATCACCTGGGACCACGTGGGCCATGGGGAGCCAATCGGAGCAGGGAAACAATATTCATAGATTTGACAGGAAGACCTTTCAAATCTATGAATAGAGAACGGCCCTAAGTAAAACGTCAAATATTTTTTTAAATCACATTTTGTAAATAACAATTAAGTACATAAATTTCAAACAAAAATTTAAATTTTTGCAAGAATTAATTAAATTTTATAACGGGGCTAAAAATAAACTTACTTTCTTTAAACTATTTTGAAATGAGTAACCTGTGGAAAAAATGTTTTACTTTTACTTAATTAACCTCTTACCTTGTTAAAAGCAGGCCTTGCAACTGCTTTTTACTTGCACAACTGCGGGGGACTTATACCAACGGAGAAACCTGTAAAAAAATCAGAAGTTCCAGGCGTACACGCTGCCTCTCCGGTGCACGCGTTTGACCAGTGAATCCCTTCCTTCAAGGGAATGGAAGTTCCAGGTTCCAGCGCAAGCGCAGTGCATGCACAGCACTGGTACTTCCGTTGGCCCTTTGCGTGAGTTCACAGTGCATACTCACCCTTGGGGACCCGATTTTCTGGCCCGATAGAATTTTACATTAATTTTGAGAATAACTTGCCTAAGTCCGAAACTAGTGTCCTAAACTTAAAGAAAGTCAATTACATAGGTATGAGGGGCACGTTGGCTAAGGTAGTTAGGAAAAAAAGATTAAAAGGTATGGCGCTGGAGAAGCAGTGGCTAGCATTTAAAGACATATAACATAATTCTCAGCAAAAATACATTGTATTGAGAAGCAAAAACTCCACAGGAAAAATCATCCAACCGTGGCTAACTAAAGAAGTTAAGGATGGCATTCGATTTAAAGAAGATGCTTATAATGTTGCAAAGAATACTGAGCATGAGGATTGGGAACGTTTAAGAAACTAGTAAAGGTTGACCAAAAAATTGATGAAAGGCGAAAAAATAGAATATGATAGAAAAAAGGCAAGAAATATAAAAACAGATTGTAAGAGTTTCTAAAAGTATGGAAAAAGGAAAAGAGTAGCAAAAGTAAACGTTGGTCCCTTAGAAGCTGAGACTGGAGAAATTATTATGGGGAATAAGGAAATGGCACAAAGGTTAAGCAACTATTTTGTATCAGTCTTCACAGTTGAAGACACATAAAGCATACCAAAAATGGTGGGGAACCCAGGGTCTAATGAGTGTGAGGAACTTCATGTAATTAATATAAGTAGAGAAAAAGTACTAGAGGAACTAAGGTGATTAAAAGCCAAAAAATCCCCTGGACCTGACGTCCTACATTCTAGGGTTCTAAAAGAGGTGGCTGAAGAGATAGTGTTTGCATTGGTTTTGATCTTCCAAAAGTTCCTAGATTCTGGAATGGTCCCAGTGGATTGGAAGTTCGCAAATGGAACACCGCTTTTCCAGAAAGCAGGGAGACAAAAGACATTGAACTTCAGGCCAGTTAGCCTGGCATCAGTCGTCGGGAAATTACTGGAATCCATTGTTAAGGAAGTGGTATGAAGTCACTTAGAAAATCATAACAGAATTAGGCAGAATCATATGGCTTTATGAAAGAGCAATCGGGTTTGACAAATTTATTACAGTTATTTGAGGATGTAACTAACAGGATAGATAATGGAGAACCAGTGGGTGTATTATATTTGGCTTTCCAAAAGGCATTCGCTAACGTGCCACATACAAGGTTATTACAAAAGATTCGAGCTCATGGGGTTGGTGGTAATATAGTAGCATGGATAGATGATTTATAAACGGAAAGCAAACAGAGAGTAGGGATAAACGGATCGTTTTCAGGTTGGCAGGCTGTAAATAGTGTTGTGTCGCAAGGATCAGTGTTGGGGCCTCAGATATTTACAATCCATATTAATGACCTAGATGAAGGGACCGAGTGTAATGTATCCAAGTTTGCTGATGATACAAAGCTAGTTAGGACAGTTAGCTGTGAGGAGGACACAGAGAGTCTGAAAAGGGGTTTAGGTAGAATAAGTGATTGTGCAGTAAGGTGGTAGATGTAGTATAGGGAAATGTGAGGCTATTCAATTTTTGGAAGAATAGCAAAGCAGAATATTTTTTTTAATTGTGAGAAACTTTCAAATGTTGGCGTTTCAAGAGATTTGGGTGCCCTCGTGCAAGAAACACAGAAAGCTAGAATGCAGGTACAACATGCAATAAGGATGTCAAATGGCATGTTGGCCTTTATTGCAAGGCGGTTTGCGTACAAGAGTAAGGAAGTCTTACTACAACTGTACAGGGCCTTGGTGCGACCACACCTGGAGTACTGTGAACAGTATTGATCTCCTTATCTAAGGAAGGATATACCTGCCTTGGAGGCGGCGCAACGAATGTTCACAAGATTGATTCCTGGGATGAAAGGGCTGTCCTATGAGTTGATATTGCGTAGAAAGGGCCTATACTCTCTGGTGTTTGGAAGAATGAGAGCTGATCTCACTGAGACATACAAGACTCTGAAGGGGATTGACAGGGTGGATGCTGAGAGGTACTTTCATCTGGCTGGAGTGTACAGAACTAGGCGGCATAGTCTCCGGATAAGGAGTAGGCCATTTAAGACTGAGATGAGGAAAAATTCTTCCCTCAAAGATTTGTGAATCTTGGAATGGTCTGCACCAGATGGCAGGGAATGCTGAGTCTTTCATTAAATTCAAGGCTGAGGTTGATAGATTTTTGGACTCTAGGGGAATCAAGGCATATGGAGAGCAGGCGGGAAAGTAGAGTTGAGGTCGATGATCAGCCATGATATTATTCAATAGCGGAGCTGGCTCGAGGGTCGTTTGGCCTACTGCTGCTATTAATTCTTATGTTGTTATATTCTTACTGTAAAATGGTGAAGGAGGGGACCAGATTAGGTTTTGAAATGGCCCCCATCATCAGTGTACTGCAAAACCTTGCAGGAGGGGTCCAGATTATTTTTGGAAATTGTGCTAGTCATCAATGTACAGTAAAATGTTGAAACAGTGCACCGGGTTATTCTTGGAACATGAAGTTTCCAAGTACACCACAAATATCCAGCCTAGCTGAGACAAATCCACGCTCCCATAGCGACACTATTTGAGAGTGGGGATATGCCAGTGTTCCCAGCCGAGGTCTATGCACCTGTGCTTTGAAGCAGGGGCACTGCACTAGGGTCAGGTCAAGAATCTCTAAGGGACATCATTCCCAGCCCAGAGTTGGAGAAGCTGAGTGGATCTCCAGCGGAAATGGCGAGTGAATGGATCCAAACCAATAAATTGCAAATGGGGCCCTAGAAATGTACAAGCCGGAGACGGTGGAGGGAAACTGGCCAGACAATGACCTCCTGGTGTCTATCAGGCGAGATACCATCCATTTTGAATTTGAGGGGAGCTCGGGTTTACCAGAGGTTGCACCGGAGAGAGGCAGAGTGACATGTATAGAAATATAAATGGACATCTGGAGCGCAGATCCGACCTCAGAAGGAAAGAAGTCACGCTTGATGTGGGACAGTAGGGGTAGAAGAAAGATATGGATGAATGTTCAGTGCCTGAAGAAGGGAGAGATGTCTGTGTGGTGTGGAATTAAACCCTGTCAAATACTAATTGACTAAACTCATCAAACAACTTCAAGACATTTAAGGAATAAAGGGGGAAGTAATTGATAAAGTAATCAAACAGCGAATAAAACCATTGGTTGAGAAGGATTGCATTAGCATATACCAAAACAGATAAGAAGAAAGAATAGATACATTAGTATATCATTGTAAAATGGCATTAGAAAACTGGCAGAGAGTAAATATTGTACGAGTACTTATAACAGAAGACTGAATAAATATCCAAGGGCCATTAGAGCAGTTAAGCTAAAGCCGCTCGCAGGAAACATAATTGCATTTTTACTCAGAGATGTAATAGGAAAACTTCTAGAAACAAAGAAATATAATAAAGAATTGTCAACAAGTATTCCAAACGGCAAGGTCATGCTTGACCAATCTTGCTGAATTCTCTGAATAAGTATCAGAAAGTGTAGAGAAACACTTAGATTTATATAGTGCCATTCACTACCAGCGGTCATCTCAAAGCGCTTTACAGACAATGAAGTATAGTCACTGTTGTAATGTGTGAAAAGTGGCAGCTAATATGTGCTCATCAAGTACCCACCAACATCAATCTGATAATGACCAGATGACCTGTTTGTATTATTTTTGAGGGATAAATATTGGTCAGGGCATCAGGGATAGCTCCCCTACTCTTTTTCGAAATAGTGGCATGGGATCTTTTAAATCTACCTGAGAAGGAAGAAGGGACGTCAGCACTGCACTGGAGTGGAGTGTATTCCTAGCTTTATGTGCTCCCGTCCCTGGAGTGTGACTTGAACCCACAACCTTCATGACTCATGGCGAGTGTGCTACCTACAGTGCCACAGCTGACACTGTGGTAAATGTAATAGATGTAATATAGCTTGGTTTTCTAAATCCCTTCGATAAGGTATCACATGGCAGATACATGACTAATCTCAGAGCAACTGGGGTTAGTGGACAAGCAGCATAATAGAAGGCATGTTGGCTGCTAAAACGGAAAATAGGGAGTAGGGAATAAAGGCATTTTCGCAGATTGGTGGAATACCTGAAAATACCTGAAGATATTAGTAAACTTGCAGAATGGGCGTTTACATGTTTACATGGAAAATTAATTTCAATGAAGCTAAGTGTCAAGTGCTGGATTGTTAGGAGGAAAAAGGTTCTCAAATACTCCTTGGATAGTAAGAGTATGAATGGGCTAGAGTAGCAACGGGTTTCAGGGGTACAGACGATTAAATCATTTAAGGTAGCAATGCAGGTTAACAAGGCCAGGAAGTGTCAAAAAAGCATCGGGGTTCATTTCTAGAGGAATAGCATCATAAAGCTAAGAGGTTATATAAAACTTATAAGGAACCTTCTTTATACAACAATTAGTGTACTGTGTACAGTTCTGATCGCCATGTTAAAAAAACAAATTCTAGGCACTGCAAAAAGGGCACACTTATGTCACAATGATGATAATACGACTGAGAGATCATAACTAACAGTACAGAATGAACAGACTACGTCTCCTTGTTGTAGATAATCGAAGGCTGAAGTGTAACTTAATACAGGGCTTTGAAATGATGAATAAGTTCGATAGGATAGGCGTAGAGCAGATATTTTCAATTGTAAGGGAGTCCAAATCTGGAGATTATAAATATAATGTAGTCACTGATTAATCCAATAATGAATTTAGGAGAGGTTTCTTTACTCAGAGTGTGGGTAGTATGTGGAATTAGTACACTATGGAGCAGTTGAGTTCAAAAATATAATGCAATTAAGTGGAGGGCAGTCAAATTCATGAGTGAGAAAGGAATAGAAGTATATGCTGATATGGTTAGAAGGGCTGGGATGGACAGAGGCTCATGTGGAGGATAAACATCAAACAACCAATTGGGCCGGATGGCCTGCTTTTGTGCTTTAAATTCTATGTAGTTCTTTGTAACATAAGTACAAATTAATCACTGTAATCAGTTCTTTCCTGCAGCAGGTGGCGTATTCAGAAGAATGGTCTTCTTCAGGGAAGCGTGCTTGCACCGCTGCTGTACAACATCTACATGAATGATCAACCTGTAGACGGTGTCACACGCCGTTTTATATATGCTGATGACTTATGTGTCATTGCCCAAAGCACTGGTTTTTACACCGTGGAGAAAACGCTTTCTGAGGACTTGGAGGGACTAAAATCCTACTATGAAGAAAACCACCTTCGCGCAAACCCATCAAAGGCGCACGTTTGTGCATTCCACCTCAGAAACCGTGAAGCCAGCTGAAAGTAACCTGGTGTGGAGCAACACTGATGCATTGCGAGCACCCTATCTACTTAGGAGTCACCCTTGACCGATGCCTCACCTTCAAGAACCACATCGAGAAGACAAAGGCAAAAGTGAGCGTACGAAACAACATCCTGAATAAGCTCACCAACGCAAGATGGGGAACAAGCCCGAAAACATTGCGAACCATTGCACTTGCCCTTTGCTATTCCACTGCCGAATACACCTGCCCTGCCTGGGAAAAGTCTACTCATGCCAAGAAGATGGATGCCGTTCTGAATGCAAGCTGCTGATTTATCACAGGTTGCTTAAAACCAACAAACACCAACAGCCTATATATCCTGGTGGGTATCACTCCCCCTGATATAAGAAGAATGGTAGCCA
This sequence comes from Somniosus microcephalus, assembly GCF_052327205.1. Lineage (NCBI taxonomy): Eukaryota > Metazoa > Chordata > Chondrichthyes > Squaliformes > Somniosidae > Somniosus > Somniosus microcephalus. Next base: position 10,174,758 of record NW_028225183.1, on the reverse strand, counting down.
GCAAGAAAGAGCGACTCCGTCAAACATCAGATGAGAGACACCCTCTGCATTGTCATATGTCTACACCCAGCCACCTAAAGTCAAGAAAGAGCTTCCTGAACAGTGTTGTTCCATTACAAACAAACTCATCTGAAGCCCGCATCACCTTGTGGAAAGACCGGCTCGCCGTCTTGAACAAGCCCCATACGATGGAAATTTTACTTGATGAAAGCCTTCCCCCAAGAGCTAATTGAAACTGGGCAACCTGGAAGTGCCTTAACAGACTTTGAGGTGTAGGTTGCTCAAAGGTATCACAAAGCAAATGGTGATATTCAACCAACCCGGCAACTTGTGAATGTGGAACTGAGGCACAGACTATGCAACATCTCCTGCAATGCCCATCGTTAGAGGAACCCTGCACTGTTGCAGATCTTGCCGAATTCAACAACAAGGCGCAAAAATGTTTCCAGTTCTGGCTGGGCTATGAATAGACTGTCCGTGGACACGATTAGAAGAAGACGTTCTTTCCTAACATTGCAGATCACAGAAACCCCACAGTGCAGATAGAGGCCATTTCGGCCCATCGAGCCTGCACCGACACATATCCCACCCAATCCCCATAACCCCAACACCAACACATATCCCACACTATCCCTGTAACCCCACGTATTTAACCCCCTAACACTAAGGGTCAATTTATCATAGCCAATCAACGTAACCCGCACATCTTTGGACTGTGGGAGGAAACCGGAACAGCCGGAGAAAACCCACGCAAACACAGGGAGAATGTGCAAACTCCACACAGACAGTCGCCCGAGGCTGAAGTATTTATTTATTGAAGCAGTGCACTATTTCTTTCATTATTAAACAATTACTAATGTTAGTATTACTACCCTAGGACTGCTCTCTGTATTATAAAACCCCGATATATATGTTCTTCAGTTATTTCCCACCTCGCAATAACACATCCCACTGAGCTAAGGAGAGAGATCGGTGCAGGTTACCTGTGTAGTGACTATATCATAGATAAGAGCCCGATCGTCAAACGTTAATCAGTTGCAGAAGTGGCCTATTCAATAACCACAGCCCAATATTCATCCCGTATAATGACAAGATAATAAAAGCCAGCACTCATGACCCACAGATTCACAGGACCGTGTTGGGGGAAGGGGACTTATCAGCACCCAGGCTATTAAAGTGTTTACAGTACCTGTAGTTAGAGTTAGAATAATTCATTATACAGAGGATTTGAATAACGTAACAGTGCTGAACTGCTGCTGACATGTCAGTGAATAGATATCATCTGTGTCGGTTGATGCAGTTAAATAGGAAACATAGCAATATGAATGCATTTTCCTCTATATGAATATTACCAAATATCTTCAATGAACAGCAAAAACAGCATTCGTAAATCGGCAGCTCCATGGAGTGGAGAGATCAGTCACCTAAAACCATGAATTCAAAGTAGAACTGGATTGTTTAAATCCGGTTAGTGACCCACACTCAGTACAACTCTACGTTGACAAACACTCAGAGCGATACATGGCCACTGGTGTCAGGTGTTCCTTTCTGGTTAGTGACCCACACTCAGTACTGTTCTACAGTGAAAGATACTCCCAGTAAAACATGGCCACTGTGGTCAGGTGTTCCACTCCAGTTAGTGACCACCCTCAGAAAATTCTACAGTGACAGCCACTTTCACTAATAGCTTCCCCTCAGTGAGTTGCTTGCACTCAGGATTGAGTCAATACTACATGATCTTCAACTAAAGTGAATAGCTTGA